>NC_044309.1:108861445-110166579 GCF_007474595.2 Lynx canadensis | reverse complement strand
GACCCTGCCCTTAAAAAGTCAGCATTCTAAATAATTTGGCCCAAGACACAGATCAGAAGCAGCAGTTTGAAAAGCGTTTGGGGTATATGTGAAGGAGATTCATTGAATAATCTTAGAATGTGTGTAAGAGGGACAGGGATCTGTAGGAGATTTCTCCTGGAACAAAAGTTCTGGTGGCTGCCATTTCTTTTCCCATCCCCCAACCTAGATAGCCAGACACTTTTCTGGAACCAGTGCTAACACCTTCCATTTATCTTGTTAGAACTGCACGACTTACCCCAACGTTCCCCTGTGAACCCACTGCATCCCAACTGCCTGTTTCCGCAGGCACCCACCTCACCTGGAGCAGCCCCCGCCATGACTGGCACCACACCAAAGTGGCTCATGCCCTGGTGAGGCTGGTGGCAGATAACCCCACACACCAGTGCACCTCTAGGTGCTGCAGCTGTGCCCTGCCCTTTGGTGCACCTGCTGCTGTGACAGAGAGGCTAATTGCATAGAGCTAGGGTGAGTACCTGCCCCGCTCACCAATAAGCCCAAGTGGGCCACAAAGAAGATCCTTAATAATATGGGGAGGAAACCCTGCCCAGTGTGCCCACAGCAAGCAACACAGATCCTTGCAACCAGCTGGGCCAAAGGCAATCACAGCTCAGTCACAAGAGGAGGGTGCATTCAGCCCACACGGGACACCCTTGGAGTGCCTGGTTCTGATGACCAGAAGGCATTGTGCTACAGGACCTCTTCTATGCAAGGTCACTACTTTCAAGACCAGAAGACATAACTGGCCTACATAATACACAGAAACAAGCACAGAGAGAAAAAATGAGGAGGCAGAAGAACATGTCCCAAATGAAAGAACAAGACAAAAATTATAGCTAAATGAAGTGGAGATAAGCAATATGCCTGATAAAGAATTCAAAACAATGGTCATAAAGATAGTCACTGGACTTAAGAGTGGATGAACTCAGTGAGAATTTCAATAAACAGAAAATATAAAAAAGAGCCAGTCAGAGCTGAAGAATTCAATAACTTGAAATAACAAGTACACCAATTGAATCAACAGGGGATTAGAGAATGCAGAAGAACATATTAGCAATCTGGATGACAGGGTAATGACAAGTAACCAAGCTGAACAGCAAAAAGAAAAAAAAAAAGAATAAAAAAAAAATGAGAATAGGTTAAGGGAACTCTGTGAGATCAAGTGTAATAACATTTGCATTATAGGTATCCCAGAAGGAGAAGAGAGAGAGGAGGAGGCAGAAAACTTACGTAAAGAAATAATAGCTGAAAACATCCTAATCTGCAGAAAGAAACAGACATCCAGGTCCAGCAAGCACAGAGAGACCCTAAAAATATGGACCCAAAGATGTCTACACCAAAACACATTATAATTAAAATGGCAAAAAGTAATAATAAAGAGAGAATTTTAAAGGCACCAAGAGAAAACAGTTTCATAGAAGGGAAATCACACAAGGGTATCAATTGATTTTTCAGCAGAAACTTTGAGGGCCGGAAGGAAGTGGCATAAGGTATTCAAAGTTCTGAAAAGAAAACACCTATAACAAAGAATATTCTACCCAGCAAGATTATCATTCATCATAGAAGAGAAAAAGGGTTTCTCAGACAAACATAAGTTAAAGGAGTTTATCACTACTAAACTAGCCTTACAAGAAATGTTAAAGAGAATTCTCTAAATCGAAAGAGAAGGTTGTAACTAGAAGTAAGAAAATAATGAACAGAAAAAATTTCACAGGTAAAAGCAAACCTGTAGTAAAGGTACTAGATTAATCATTTATAAAGCCAGTATGAAGGTTAAAATACAAAATTAGTAAAATCAATTATATCTACAAAAAATTAGTCAAAGGATATAAAAATAAAAGATGTAAAATATGACATCATATACATAAAATGTGAAGTGGAGAGTAAAACTTTCATGCTTCTGGATGTGTTCAAAGTTAAGAGACCATCAACTCAATATAGACTACTATACACATAACAGGTTATAATTGAACCCCATAGTAACCACAAGTCAAAAATCTATAATACACAAAAAACAAAGAGAAAGGAATACAAGCATAACACTAAAGAAGGCCATCAAACCACACAGGAAGAGAACAAGAGAAAAAGAACAGAGAAGAACTACAAATGGGCATTAAGAGGTAGAAATTTTCAGTTATAATATAAATAAGTCACAGGGATGAAAAGTACAGCATAGGGAATATAGTCAATGAAATTATAATAACCCTATTTGGTGACAGATGGTGACTACACTAATTGTGATGAGCACTGTGTTATCTATAGAATTGTTGAAACATTATGTTGCATATCTGAAACTAATATAACACTGTATGTTAATTATAATTTAAAAAGTACCTACAATTAACAGAATGGCACCAAGTACACACCCATCAATAATTACTTTAGAGTTTTCTCCGACTTTTGGGTGGTGGCCACTTCTGGGCTCTGTCTTCCGGTAGGTGGAGGGTGAGGCGGCATGGACAGCAGCCCTGGCACCCTGCACCCCGCCACCCTCAGCCACCCGCCCACCTGCCTGCCTGCCTCCCCTGAGCCTGCTGAGGCCCAGCAAGCGGCCCAGATGCAGGCCATCAAACGTGTGGTGGTGTACTACAGAGCTGTAGTAAAACGTGCCTACTGATCAGTTACACAACCAATGCATTTCCTGGAGAATATATCCCACTGTCTTTGACAACTATTCTGCCAACGTTATGGTGGATGGAAAACCAGTGAATCTGGGCTTATGGGATACAGCTGGACAAGAAGATTATGGCAGATTACGTCCCTTATCCTCTCAGCGAACGGATGTATTCTTAATTTGCTTTATCTTTTGTGAGTCCTGTGTCATTTGAAAATGTTGGAGCAGAGTGGTACCCTGAAGTGCAACACCACTGCCCCAACACCCCCATCATCTTGGTGGGAACTAAACTCGACCTCAGGGATGACAAAGACAGGATTGGGCAACTGAAAGACAAGAAGCTGACTCCCATCACCTACCAGCAGGGTTTGGCCGTAACAAAGTTAGATGGGTGCTGTAAAATACCTAGAGTGCCTGGCTGTCACACAGAGAGGCCTCAAGACAGTGTTTGATGAAGCTAGTCGAGCAGTTCTCTGGCCCCCTCCAGTCAAGAGGAGGGAAAGAAAATGCCTGCTGTTGTAAATGTCTGGGCCCCTCTCCTGCCCTGTCCCCCTCGGAACCTTTGTACACTTTGCTCAAATATGGTGGAGCCTTCACACTCAATGCCATCTTTTTGTTACAGATTAGTTTTTCCATAAAACCATTTTGAACAAATCAGTAATTTTTAGGGTTTATTTGTTTAAAGTTTAAGACTTCAAATTTTCACATTAAAATGTATCCCTAAAATGGCAAGCTTTCTTAAAGCCTTATTTTTCAAAAGCCCTCACTCTTGCTCAGATTAAGAGTTGCCAAAATACCTTGTGAACTAAGTTGCACTGTTGTGCTGCGAACCTTAAGCACTAAACTGTTTGAGACCTTTGTCTTTGAGAAGAGACTGCAGCCTCTCAAGTTCGGAAATGCAGACACCTGCTAACTAGTCTGACAGGAGAGCCATACAGGCTCCTTTCTGAAAATTGCCACCTAGCACAGCCCATGTCCACCCCCAACACCGTGCTGTGTGTCCTCATGGATCAAGGGTAATGACTCAGCTCTCTGGATCAATCTTTTTTATTTTGTAGTGAGATTTTTGTTTTTTTAAGTTAGTGTATTAGCTTTGGCTGAGATTTGGAACCGCCCTCTGACTCCCTTCCCTGTGATGAAGTCTCCGCTGTGGTCACGGGCACACGGGGGCGGGTGTGTGCTTCACGGGAGGCCATCAGAGGACAAGACAATATTCTTACAAAATATGGAGGTTAATTTACATGACACTGTGCGCATCATTATTAAACTGAGTGAAAGTGTCACGAGTAAAATCTTAAAAAGTTAGTTTCTGTCAGATGCAGTGAATGATGAGAGGTCAGTATCATCACTGTTTTAAGATTTTTTTCTTAGACCTGCCATCCCTCCTAAAATCGGGCATTTAGTTCATCTTTGAACTGGTCATTCCCATAGTTGCTAACTTAGTGCTTTTATTTTAGAACCCCTTCTTAATGAACAATATGCCTCCTTGTATTATAAAATCTTTCTGATAATGCATTAGATTATTTTTTAGATTAGTAAAAGTGCATTCCTGTTCCCTTGTTACTTTATTCAAAGCTAATAAGTGTTTTCCTTAGTTTTCTAGTAATTAGGCAAAAAAAAAAATCATGTGTTGCAGCTTTATAGTTTTTGAAATATTTTAGATATTCCTAAACCATGAACTTTCTTAACATCATTGTCTCACCAGATCACCAGTACTGTACCTTGACTAATGCTGACCCTCCTCCTCACCTCACTCCCCTGCCCCCACCCCCCAGACACACACAACCTTCCTGTTGCTCTGCCTAAGTTCTTTTGGGTCTGTGCGGCTCTGTAAGCCCCTGCTGCTGCTAACCAAGTTCTGTACAGTTTACCCACCAGCAAGAATATAAGGTTGGGCCTTTCAACCACTAGAACAAAATTTTTTAAATTGACAGTTTCAGACTTGTGGAGTGTTTTTACATTGATCTTTTGCTAATGCAATTAGCAGTATGTTTTGCATGTATAACTTAATAAATCCTTGAATCATAAAAAAATTACTTTAAATGTAAATGGACTAAATGAGCCAATCAAATGATATAGGATGACTGCATGGATAAAAAACAAAACAAAACAAAAACAAGAGCCATCTATATGCTACGTAACAAGTGACTCAGTTTAGACCTAAAGACACATATAGACTGAAAGTAAGAGGATGGAAAAATATTAACCATATAAACAGAGCAAAAAAAAGGAAGCTGAGCTAGCAATACTTACACCAGACAAAAGAGAATTTAAAACAAAGACCATAACAAGAGACAAAGAAGGACATTACATAATAAATGGTTCAATCCAACAAAAGTTTATAACAATTATAAATATGCATTCAACACAGGAGCACCTAAATATATAAAGCAAGTATTAACATACATAATGGGATAAATTGACAGTGATATAATAAGAGTAGGAGACTTAACATCCTACTTATATCAATGAATAGATCATCCACACAGAAAATCAACAAGGAAACAGTGGCTCTGATGACATATTAGACCAGATAGGCCTAACAGATATACACAGAACATTCCATCCCCAAACAGCAGAACACGAATTCTTTTCTTTTAAAAAAATATTTATTTTGTGAGAGAGAAAGTTGTGTGTACGTGCAAGCAGGGGAGGGAGGGATGAGAGAGAGAGAGGGAGAGAGAATTCTAAGCAGCCTTCACACTGTCAGCACAGAGCCCACCGTGGGGCTCGATCTCATGAACCAGGAGATCATAACCTGAGCTCAAATCAAGAGTCGGACACTTAACCTACTGAGCCAACCAGAAGCCCCAGAATATGCATTCTTTTCAAGGGCACATGGAAAATTTTCCAGGATAAATCACATGTGTAGCCACAAAACAAGTCTTGATAAATTTAAGAAGATTAAAAACATATGAAGTATCTTTTTTGACCATAATGGTATAAAACTCAAAATCAATTACAAAAAAAAGGTGGAAAAAACTGAAACACGTGGAGGCTAAGTAACATGCTATTATAAACCAATGAGTCAACAAAGAAATTAAAAAAATACACAGAGACAAATGAAAATGAAAATATGTGGACTAAAATCTGATACAGTAAAGACAGTTCTAAAGGGAAATGTATAGTGATACAGGCCTACGTTAAGAAACAAGAAAAATCTCAAACAACATAACCTTACATCTAATGTAGCTAGAGAAAGAAGAACAAAGCCCAAAGCTAGTAGAAGGAAGGAAATAATAAAGATTAGAGCAGAAATAAATGAGAGACTAAAAAGACAATAGAATGATCGATGAAACCAAAAGGTGGTTCTTTGAAAAGATAAACAAAACTCATAAATCTTTAGTCAGACTCATTAAGAAAAAAAGAGAAGACTCATATTTTTTTTTTAATTTTTTTTTCAACGTTTATTTATTTTTGGGACAGAGAGAGACAGAGCATGAACGGGGGAGGGGCAGAGAGAGAGGGAGACACAGAATGGAAACAGGCTCCAGGCTCTGAGCCATCAGCCCAGAGCCTGACGCGGGGCTCGAACTCACGGACCGCGAGATCGTGACCTGGCTGAAGTCGGACGCTTAACCGACTGCGCCACCCAGGAGCCCCGAGAAGACTCATATTTTAAAAAAATCAGAAATGGAGAAGAAATAACAACCAACACCACAAAAATGCAAAGAATTATAAGAGATTATAAAAATCATATTAAAAATTGGAAGAATGTATAGAAGAAATGGATAAATTCCTAGAAACAGAGTCTTCCAAAACTGAATCAACAGTCATCCAAACATATAGTCTTCCAAAACTGAAGAAATAAAAAAAAATGTGAATAGATGAGTTATTAGTAATGAAACTGAATTGATAATCACAATATTCCTAACAAACAAAAGTGCAGGTCCAGATGGCTTCACAGATGAATTCTACCAAACAGTTAAAGAAAAGTTAAGGCCTATTCTTTTCAAACTATTCCAAAAAAGTAGAAAAGGAGGGAAAACTTCCACGTTTATTCAACAAGGCCAGAATTACCCTGATACCAAAACCAAACAAAGACACTGTAAAAAAAAAAAAAAAAAAAAAGAACTACAGGCCAATACCTCTAACGAACATAATTGCAAAAATCCTCAACAAAGTATTAGCAAACTGAATCCAACAAATTTAAAAAAATCATTTGCCACAATCAAGTGGGATTTACTGCAGGGATACAAGTGTAGTTCAATATTTGCAAATCAATCATGATATATCACATTAACAACAGGAAGCATAAAAGTAATACGGTCACCTAAAGAGATGCAGAAAAAGCATTTAGAATTCATGCAATATCCATTCATGATAAAAACTCTTACCAAAGTGAGTTTAGAGGGAATATACTTCAACTTAATAAAGGGCTTATATGGAAAAACCAATGGCTAACATCATTCTCAATGGTGCAAACTGAAAGCTTTGCCTCAAAAATCCTCAAAGATCAGACACATGACAAAGATGCCCATTCTCACCACTTTTATTCAACACAGGAAGTCCTAGCTGCAGCAATCAGAGAAGAAAACGAAATAATAAGCATCCAAATTGGTAAGGAAGAAGTAAACCTGTGACTATTTGCAGTTGACATGATACTATATATATACACATACACACTATATACATATATACACACTATACATACTATACATATATATACTATATATATACTATACATATATATGTATATATACTATATACATGGCTATATAGTATATATACATGTGTATATATGTGTATATGTATATATGTATAGTGTGTGTGTATGTGTGTGTATATATATATGTATGTATATGTATATGTATATATAACATATGTATATATGTATATATGTATATGTATATATAACATATGTATATATGTAATATATATGGTGATATTATAATACCTATTGGCTATGTATATCTGTATCTCTGTCTCTGTCTCCTCTCCCCTCTCTCTATGTCTCTCTGTCTCTGTCTCTCTCTCCCTCTCTCTGTTCTCTCTGTCTCTCTGTCTATGTCTCTCTCTTCTCTGTCTCTCTCTGTCTATATGTATATATGTATGTATATGTGTATATATGTATATGTATGTATGTATATATGTATATATGTACATGTGTATATATGTATATGTATATATATAACATATATGTGTATATATGTATATATGTATATGTATATATATGTATGTATATATGTATATATGTATATGTATATATATAACATATATACATATGTATATATGTATATATGTATATATGTATATGTATATATAACATATGTATATATGTAATATATATGTATATATATGTATATATATACATATATATTACAGATATATACATATGTAAAACCCTAAATACTTCACCATAAATCTAGGAGAACTGAAATGTTCCAATGCAAAAAGTTTCAGGATACAAAATATACAGAAATATGTTGCATTTATATACATCAACAATAAAGTAGATGAAAGAGAAATAACAACCCCATTTACAATTCTAGCAAGAAGAATCAAATGCCTAGGAATAAATTTAACCAAAGTGGTAAAAGACATACACTCTGAAAACTGTAAAACATCAATGAAAGAAATTGAAGATGACACAAACAAATGAAAAGATATTCCACACTCATGGATTGGAGAACTAATATTCTTAAAATGTCCATAATACCCAAAGTAATCTACACATTCAATGCAATCCCTATGAAAATACCAATAGCATTTTTCACAGAAGTAGGACAAATGAACCTAAAATTTGTACTGAACGACAGAAGACTCCCAAATAGCCAGAGCAATCTTGAGATTTCAAGATGAACTACAAATCTATAGTCATCAAAACAGTATGGTGCTGGCACAAAAATAGACACACAGATCAATGGAACAGGATAGAGAGACTAGAAATAAACTCACACCTACAAGGTCAATTAATCTATGACAAAAGAAGCAAGAATATACAATGTCGGTGGGAGGGTGAGGGGTGGCGTGTGCCTGGGTGGCTCAGTCAGTTAAGCATCCAACCTTGGCTCAGGTCATGATCTCACGGTTGTGAGTTCGAGCCCTACATCGGGTCCTGTGCTGACAGCTCAGAGCCTGAAGCTTGCTTCACATTCTGTGTCTCCATCTCTCTCTGTCCCTACCTTGCTCGCACTCTCTCTCTCTGTCAAAAATAAATAAATGTTAAACAAATTTTTTTTAATAAAAAAAAAAGAATATACAATGGGGACAAGACAGTCTTTGCAATAAATGGTTCTGGGAAAACTGGATAGCTACATGTAAAAGAATGAAACTGGACTGCTTTCTTAAACAATACACAAAAATAAATTCAAAATGGATTAAATACCTAAATTTGAGAACTGAGACCATAAAACTCTTAAAAGAGAACACAGGCAGAAATCTCTTGGACATTGGCCTTAGCAACATATTTATGGATATGTCTCCTCAGGCATAGGAAACAAAAGGAAAAATAAACTATTGGGACTACACCAAAATATAAAGCTTTTGAACAGTGAAGGAAAGCATTGACAAAATAAAAAGGCAACCCACTGAATGGGAGAAGTTATTTGCAAATGATATATCCAATAAAAACTTAATATCCGAAATACACAAAGAACTTATACACCAAACTCAACACCAAAAAATAACACAATTAAAAATGGCAGAGGACCTACATAGACATTTTACCAAAGAAAACATACAGCTAGCCAACAAACACATGAAAAGATGCTCAACATCACTATATGTCAGGGAAATGCAAATCAAAACCACATCTGTCAGAATGTCTAGAATTAAAATGACAATATATAACAAGTGTTTTTGAGGATGTGGAGGATATGGATCTCTGAATATGTTTGTTTTATAGATATGTTTTAATGTTTGGGTCTTTTTGCACTATTGGTGAGAATGTAAATTGGTACAATCACTGTGGAAGACAGTATAGAAGTTTCCTCAAAAAAATTAAATATAGAAATACCATATGACCCAGTAATTCCACTACTGTAAATCCAATAATCTACTCAAAGAAAATGAAAACACTAGTTCAAAAAGATATCTGCACCCCTTTGTTTATGGCAACATTACTTATAATAGTCAAGATAAGGAAGTAAATGTCCATCAATAGATGAATGGATAAGATGTGAAATGTATATATAAAACAATGTTAGCCATAAAAAGAATAAGATCCTGCCATTTGCAACAACATGGATGGACCTAGAGACCATTATTTTAAGTGAAATAAGTCAGACAGAGAAAGACAAATACTATATGATTTCACTCATGTGGAATGTGAAAACAAAACAAACAAAAAACAGATTATTAAATGCAGAGAATAAACTGGTGGTTGTCAGAGGGGAAGTGGGTTGGAATGGGTGAAATAGATAAAGGGGATTAAGAGACACAAACTTTCAGTTATAAAATAAATAAGTCATAGAGATGAAAAGTACGACATAGGGAATATAGTAAATGATATTGTAGTAATGCTGTATGGTGACAGATAGTGACTACATTTCTTGTGATGAGCGGTGAGTATTATACAGACTTGCCAAATCAATATGTTGCACACCTAAAACTAATATAACATTGTATGCCAATTATGCATCAATATAAAAATGAAAACTATTTAAATAAAAAAATAAATACATATGAAACAAAGTCGATAAAGATGTGAAGAAATACATTTAAATTACTCTGATGTTAAGAATAAAACTGTAACAAAAATATATTACATCAAAAGCTGTAGAAGAAAATGTAAATATGCTATTATTTATCTTAAAAATGGGAAGATACTGGGGTGCCTGGGTGGCTCAGTCAGTTGAGCGTCCAACTTCAGCTCAGGTCATGATCTCATGGTTCATGGGTTCGAGCTCCATGTCAGGCTCTGTGCTGACAGCTCAAAGCCTGGAGCCTACTTCAGATTCTGTGTCTCTCTGCCCCTCCCCTGCTCGTGCATGTGCGCTCTCTCTCTCTCTCTCTCTCTCAAAACTAAATAAATGTAAAAAATTAAAAATTTTTTTTAAATGGGAAGGTATTATGAATATAAGTATGTGTGTCTTTGCTCATATTTAAAATATGGAATGCTAAATCATAAGAAAAATTAATTGCCTATGGGGAAAGGAGTTCCTGCCTCTTTTGGAAGGAAAAAGCAAGAAGCTAAACTTCTCTGAATATGTTTGTTTTATAGATACGTTTTAATGTTTGGGTCCTAATGTTCACAATCTGACGAGAAAAAGTCTTTGAAGCAATTCAGGAAGGTAAAACTCAAGCTGGAAAATGGATTCTAGGGTTGTCTTTTTTTTTCCTCATGGAGTGATAATGGTATTATTGGTATATATTATATTCCTTGTCTTATGTTGCCATAACAAAATACCATAGGCTGGATGGCTTGAACAATACAAATTTATTTTTTCACATTTCTGGATGCTGAAAGTTTGAAACTGGTGTACCAGTATGGCGAGACTCTGGAGAAGGCTCTCTTTTTGGCTTGCAGACAGCTGTCATGTTGCTCTATGCCCATGTGTCCTCTTTTCTGTGTTTACATGGGAGGAGAGAGAGAGAACAAGTTGCCTGGTATCTCTTGTTAGAAGGGCACTAATCCCATCATGAATGTGCACCCTCATGACCTCATGTAACCGTAAATACCTTCCAAAGGCCTCATCTCAGATACCATCACACTGGAATTTAGGGCTTCAACATATGAATGGGGCGGGGGGACACAAACATTCAGTCCATGACATATTTAAAAAAAAAAAAAAAGATTATCTTTTAGAGATATATGCTGAAATACTTACAGGTGAAAATTGTGACAATTTCTTAGAAGAATTCAGTGGTGGTAAACAGGATAGATAAAACAAAAGATTGTTTATGAATTAATATTGATTGTTATCCCTGGGAGATATTTAGAACGGTGTTTATCTTTCCTTCTATCATGTCTATTTTTTCAATTTTTTTTGTATGTTTGAAATTTTCCATAAGAAAATTAAAAATATAAAATTCATCAGATAATTTCATTGTGTCATGTTTCTTTTAATTTTGATCTCATTGTCTAACCTCCTCATGTACCTGATTATTTTCAACCTCTCATTAGATGTTAAATAAAACCAATTATAGATACAGCTTGAGTCCCAGAATAGCATTATTTTTCTTCTAAGAGGGTTGTGTTAGTCTCCTAGAACAGCTAGGAGCACTAGGAATTCCAGATGTCCTTAATCCAGGGCTTCCAGACCTAGGCACTAATGACACTGTTAACTGAATAATCTTTTATTATGGAGCTGCCCTGTGCATTTTAGGATCTTTAGCAACATCCCTGGCCTCTACCCACTAGATGCCAGCAGCATCCCCTAGGATAACAATAAAAATGTCTAAGATATGGTCAAATATCGTCGGAGGGGTAAAATCAGCCTCCCCCCCCCCAATGATTGCCTTAACCTAATCAGAAATTGAGATCTTTCGACACTAATTTGGGTCACTGAACAGTCCATCTGTTCCTTCTCACACCTTCGAGATCCCAATATAATGCTTGGATTTTTTTTTAAACCAGAGCTCATACTCCTTGGCAAGCAGTGAGTCCAATGTTTGCCTACCAGCCCTGAGAGTGGTTGGAAGTTTTACTCAACTTCTGAACCTTTTAGCTGGCCATTCCATTATCAGTGGATAGCCCTGAAAATGAAAGAAAAATGTGTCCCTGAATGCCTTGCCTATCTCTCTGAGGTTTTTTGATGCTGTTGTTTCCTCTCTAGTACCCTAAATTTTTTTTTTTTTTTTTTTTTTTGCCATTTTTTCAAGTTTGCTTTCCTTATCTGGAGGGTTGATTCAGTTTACTTATGGGATCCTCTATCTTATCTTACATTCTTTGTTAAACTCACTGGGGTCTTCATTTCCACTGAAGCTACTCTTATCAAGATTTTTTATGGAATGAATTCTAATGGTCATTTTGGAAGCTTCATTTGCCGTACATTCCCTGCTACACTTTTAAAGTCTTATTTTGGCTTCTTTTGTTGTTGCTCTTTCTTACTCTCTTCCTTCTTCATCTTCCTATCCTGTCACTGAAGGAGTATTCCATGGCTCAGTCTCTGGCCTCTTCTGTTAGAACACATGTGTTTCTTAATGATCCCCTTCAGTACACGCTCCTTAAGTAACACAGATGCAGCAAGTACACCCAATTAATTTTTCCAGCCCAGATCCCTTTCGTCTTAGACATCTGAGTGTAATCTCAAATTTGGCATCCCAAACTGAACTTCTGATCCGACTGCAAAAATACAAACACAAAACAAAACCCATAAAACCTCTGCTTAACTGGACATTTTAGAAGGAGTTCTTTGCAGCTACTACCCAAATGAAGTCTTGGAAATATTAAAAAGTTATGCCCTAGGTTTATACTTTTATTAACTGGAGGTTATTTAATGACTAGTATTGATTGCTTGCTATAGTAAAAAACTATTCAATAGGATAATTTTGACACAAATAATATCTTGGCTGCCACTTAGGTACATTCATGCATGAAGGTATATTGTTCTCTGAATATAAGCGGTGATTTTAGTACCTATTTTTTGTAAATACCCTAATTCTCATTCTGAAATAAATTCACTCAAATATGGTATTTATGTTTGGTCATAAAGACCCTCTAGGATTTTAATCTCAGAAGAAAACCATGTATGTAATTAAATATATTCATGTAATATTCATATATTTATCATTTGAAATATTTTATTTATTTTTTAAAAATGTTTACTTATTGCGGCCCCTGTGTGGCTTAGTCGAGTAAGCATCTGACTTCGGCTCAGGTCACAATCTCACAGTCTGTGGGTTCAAGCCCCCTGTCAGGCTCTGTGCTGACAGCTCAGAGCCTGGAACCTGCTAAGGATTCTGTGTCTCCCTCTGTCTCTGCCCCTCCTCCGCTCATGCTCTGTCTCTCCCTGTCTCAAAAATAAATAAAACATTAAACATTTTTTTTTGTAAATTCTTTACTTATTTTGAGAGATAGAAAGCAAGCAAGGGAGAGGCAGAGAGACAGGGAGACAGAGAATCTCAAGCAGGCTCTGCACAGGTAGTGCAGGGCTCAAACTCATGAACAGTAAGATCAAGGCATGAGCCAAAATCAAGAGTCAGAGGCTTAACCAACTAAGCCACCCAGGTGACCCATCATTTGAAATATTTTAAAATGTGTTAGCATAACCCTCCCTCTAAAGGCTTTCAGAAAATAGTGTAACCTTAAAGAATACTGTTCAAAAATAACTCATTAACTATTTATAACTCTTTAGATGTTTGATGGTGAAAACTGTCAAATAAATTATCTCCCTCTACTCTTTATGCATAAGTGTTTTTTAAATTTAAGATTAGGTACTGCTGGGCTTAACTGCTGGAAGTGTTTCTTTTGTGGGAGAAAATGGGATGGGGAATGAAATGTTTATAGCTTCTGACAATTTGAAGGACAACTTTTACATTCTAAGCAATAATGTTATTACGTGATTCACTTCAAAGATATAAAGCTAAGTTTCTAAAGACAAAAAGATATATTTATTTAAAAAAATGTGAATTGTGAGATATGTACAGTAATGGTTCAAACTTTATGTACCTGAACTCTACCTGGTGTAGAGTTTATTGAAATATCAGAAGTCTAATATAAGTACTTATTTTTTAACTAAACTATTATTTTGGGATGTAAATATATTAAAACACTTATATTAAAATGCAATAATTTTGTATTTCTCTCTGAGCAAAAGTCAAAGTTCTATAACTGCCTCTATGACATGCCTACTTGACCCCTACTTGACCTTTCCCTCTACCATTTTCCCTGGCTCATTCTGCTCCTAGCTACACTGCACTCTTTGGATGTTCTAAGCTCTCTACCATATTGGGGCTTTTGCACTGGCTGTACTCTCTGCTTGGAACATTCTCCTTTCAGGTATCCATCCATATGGCTCACTTCCTCACCTCTTCAAGGCTTTGTTCAAATGTCACCTTCTCAGTGAAGTTCATCCTATACACCCTATATCAAAAAGCAACCTGCCCCCTTCCTACCCTCAGCACTTAGACCAATTTAGTGTGTTTGGCATTTTTTTCATAACATTTATCACCCTATAGCATAGAGGTTCCCAAACTGCATCAGTTCATGGTTCCCTTAGTTTATTAAAAAATGTTCACAGCACCTCTAGCCAAAACAAATATCTAACAATTCCATTAATTAAACAGAAAGGTCCGAACAACTAAATAGTATTTATGTCCAAACAACTTACTATTCATTTTAAAAAGTAATAATAGGATGTGTGTGCCTGTTGGACTTTGAATGGCTTGTCAATACTTGGAATCATAATGGACAACACCATCCTCATTTCTTGATGCACACTGATTTTTGTAAATAGTATTTGTTATTACAGCAACCACTGAAAAGCTGAGTTTATTTATTTTTTTTTTCAACGTTTATTTATTTTTGGGACAGAGAGAGACAGAGCATGAACAGGGGAGGGGCAGAGAGAGAGGGAGACACAGAATCGGAAACAGGCTCCAGGCTCCGAGCCATCAGCCCAGAGCCTGACGCGGGGCTCGAACTCACGGACCGCGAGATCGTGACCTGGCTAAAGTCGGACGCTTAACCGACTGTGCCACCCAGGCGCCCCTGAAAAGCTGAGTTTAAAAAGACATGATGTCTTTTCCTGCTTTCTCCTCTAAGCCATACAGAGAAAGACAGATACCATATGGTTTCACTCTTATGTGGATCCTGAGAAACTTAACAGGAACCCATGGGGGAGGGGAAGGAACAAAAAAAAAAGAGGTTAGAGTAGGAGAGAGCCAAAGCATAAGAGACTGTTAAAAACTGAGAACAAACTGAGGGTTGATGGGGGGTGGGAGGGAGGGGAGGGTGGGTGATGGGTATTGAAGAGGGCACCTTTTGGGATGAGCACTGGGTGTTGTATGGAAACCAATTTGACAATAAATTTCATATATAAAATAAAAAAAAAATTAAAAAAAAATAAATAAAATAAATAAAATAAATAAATAAAAAGACATGATGTCACCAAAAGAAATTTAGCACGATTTCATGTTGAAACTTTCAGCTACCTCAGCTAGTAATTTGTACATTGTCTGATAGATGTTGCCGTGCTTCCCTTAAAAATTTAGATAACCTGCATCAACTTTTGTAATTCCAAAAGTTTGGAAACCGTGGGTCGATCTTACTATGTAACTATTTTTTTAATGTTTATTTATTTATTTTGAGAAAGAGAGAGAAAGAGGGGATGCATGTGAAAGTGGGGGAGGGAGAGAGAGATTCCCAAGTAGGTTCCTTGATGAGATCACATGAATGAACATGCAATCATGACCTGAGCTGAAATCAAGAGTCAGATGCTCAACTGACTGAGTCACCCAGTCACTGGTGCCCCTTATTACATACTTTTTTAAGTGTATTACTTATGGTCTTCTCCACCACCATCCCTCATGATAGAATGAGCTGAAGTATAAGACTTTGTGTCTATTTTGTTCTTTGATATAGTATAAACACCTTGAATAATCCTGGCCATGTAGGTTTTCAGCACACATTTATGACACAAATGATTATTGGCCATTTATGTTTTTCTATGAACACTGTTTATATTTTTGTCAATTTTCTTTCAGGTGCTGTTTTTGGTTTAGGAGTATTTTTTGCATATCTAGGAAATCAGCCTTTGCTTATTGTATATTCAGCATATATTTTTCCAGTTTGTTTTTCTTTTGACATTTTTATGGTACTTTTTGCTGCATAGATAGTTTAAATTTTTAAATTTTTTTTCAACGTTTTTTATTTATTTTGGGACAGAGAGAGACAGAGCATGAACGGGGGAGGGGCAGAGAGAGAGGGAGACACAGAATCGGAAACAGGCTCCAGGCTCCGAGCCACCAGCCCAGAGCCTGACGCGGGGCTCGAACTCACGGACCGCGAGATCGTGACCTGGCTGAAGTCGGACGCTTAACCAACTGCGCCACCCAGGCGCCCCGATAGTTTAAATTTTTATATAGTCAATCCTTCCCTTTCCTTTATAGCCTTTAGGTGATGTTTTATGTTTAAACAGACATTCCCCATTTCATCATCCTAAATAAATAAATAAATAAATAAATAAAATGTATCCATTTTTTCCTAATTTATTAGGATTCCTATTATTATTATTTTACTAAGAAATTATCAGGACTCTAGTGTAGAGATCCAACTTGATCTTCTTCCAAATGGCTACATGGCTGCCTCAACATTGTCTATTAAATAATTGATCTTTCCACACTGCTTTGAAATAACAGCATTGCCACACACTAAATTCCTATGTGTACTTTGGCTCTATTTCTAGAACTGTCAACTCTATTTTAGCTATCATTTTGTTCCTTCTCAAGCATCAACCTTTTGACTTACTGTGATCTTGAAAATTGTTTTTAGTTTTGTTTCACAAACTAATGAATCTTTAATTTTGGGAGGCATAAAATATTATCCTTTGAAACCATTCAAAAGCTGATTCCAACCACACAACTTGGCAAGAGTTAGAAATCATAATTCAAAGAGGACCTAAACAAAAGTTCTCCAGGAGACTTCTTTTTTGTCCATTCAAGTATTTATTACAGTTCCGGACATTTTGTGGGCACACAGAATTTCAATGAATCAAATACCTTCCGGCACTGGAAACAGGGCACCATGAATGAACTTTTTATACATAAAGCAAAAACTAGAAATGACTGGATTTTTCTGTACATGACTGGCAACCTGGTCAGTTGTCCTGTCATGATCTTTTAAACACAAGAACAGTGATGTAATGAATTGATATCTTATTCATAGTGAATATTCCAAAACCTCACAATATGGAATTAAAAACACAGAATAAAACATTAATAACCTATTTAACGATATTTTTGAGTGGGTCTTGCTCATATCAATATATTTAACGTGAATTTCACAACTAAAGAGCATCATTATCCTCAAAAGACTTGACAAAACCTTCATGCATCTACTTGAATTCAAAGAAGACATATATACATATTTACATATGCAAAGAATTTAAAATAGCTTTTGGCAATTTGACATAAACTTACAAAATGTTAAGACTGGCTTAAAAAAGTTTTCAGTAATTTCGACAAGTGCTCTCACCACTAATTATATCTCCTTTCTGTCTGTCACTGTATACAAGTCCATTACAAGCAGGCAAGAACTAAAATACAGATTAGAGAGGTTTTTGTTTTTATTTTGCTCCTTTATATATATGGGAGACATAGGCTCTTAGCCAATGAAAAATACAAGGACAATTTTCTTCACTCTTGGAAATGTAACATGCTTTCTTGAACTGATGGAAAAATAGTCCTTGGAAACTGACCACAGCAGTCTCTTATTTATAACCAGAGGCAAACAGATTAAATGTATAATTGTGCAAATGGCACAATTAAGGTAAAGAGCAAAGCAACACAAAGTCACTCTGTGCGGTTTTTTATCAAATTTAAATAACTATATCCCAAGCACACATTTTTTTTAGCTCCTGATTTTGGAGGACTCTTGCTTGTAACCACTTATTCTGTGGCATGAGGCTGTTTAAGAGTAACTAACTGTATTATGTGTTTTATTTTATCTCCAAAGTTATCATTGAAATGTCTGCAGCATTCATACCATTGAAAATATAATTCTGCCAGCACAGTGAGTTAGAAGTATTTCCAACTTCTATAGAAAATAGACAAAGCTGGGATGTTTCCCGTGCCAATTAGCAGTGTCGCTGAGCAAGAAGGAAGTGTGTCTAAAGATGCCTGAATGAAAACCCAGCAAGCTCAGTATTTGAATGAGAACAACCCAGCAAGCTTTCTTGGGCTTTTGGCTCCCAGGGAGGCCACAGTAAAGAGTTCCCAGGAAGGTCATCCAATTTCAATGAGCCACAGGGATTATGTGGGAGGGAAGCAGTTATCTGGCTTGTTCCCTTCAGCACATGTCCAGCGAGGACATTTGCCAATGCCTGGCACCATAGGGCTTATAAACATTTTCTAGCTGAACTTGTGAATACAGCCTTTCAAATACCAGACAAATGATGGTGCAAAAGAATACATTCAGGGAAACCTAGGAATTGCCTGAAAACTGAATGAAGTTGCAAATTTGTATTTGGAAGTAATACACATGCATCAAATACATAATTTGACTTAGATTCAGGGGGTAAGTTTATTTAACTATGGGATATTTATCTGATGATTTGTCTATGCTGCCGTTACACAGCCATGTGGAAATGACTAACGTTCCAACATTTCACCAATACTTTGATTTTACTGGAGACATATACCATTATAGTTTACACAGTGTCATTTTAGATGTTTAATATATTTGGTTAAGCTATAATTCTGCATTCCATTAGCTCTTAATCCATGTAAAAATCTAAAAACAAATTGTTCTTTATTTTAAACTGCACCCTATGTTTATTTACCTATGCATAGGTTTATTTAATTCTATTCTCTTTTTCCCTTTCCACATTCTATTGCCTTTATCAATTTAGTGTTGTTTTTCTATGTAATTAAATTTAATGTAATCTTTTCAGACTGAATTGTATATAAGCATTTCTCTTATGCCTGATGAAGGAAATGGAACTAATGCAGCAAATATATGATTACACATTAAGTCTCTCAAACACTTACAAGTCACAAATATAGTAAGATAACATATATTTTTTGCTTTCAAAGGGAGAAGAGATCCTAAAGATGAATAAACAATTTATAAGTATATTGTGTGATAAATGTTTCCCAAAACTCTGTTCTCAGTCCAGCAACCAGAATGATCTTTTAGAAAGGGAAGTATTAATAAGTCACGGAGATGACAGGCAAAGCATAGGGAAGATAGTTGATGGAATCGTAATAGTGTTCTATGGTGATACATGGTAGCTACACCTATGGTGAGCATAGCATAATGTACAGACTTACTGAATTACTAAATTGTACACCTGAAACTAATGTAACACTGTGTGTCAACTACACTTTGATTAAAAAAAATGAAACCACACACATATTAACTGGAGAGAGAGAAAGGGGTGGAGTTGGGGGAGTCAGCAATTCTCTGCCCAAACTGTCTACTCAGAGTCAATGATTTATGGCTTACAAAGTCTTGTATGATCTGGCTTTTATCTTAAATTGCACACTCTCATCCCCTCTTGGCTCCTGTCCCACCATGTTGGTGTACTTGCTCTTCAATAACAGAATGTCACTTAACATGATACATACATTCCTGTCTTACTTTCTCTCCAGATAACCACCTATTTTCTTACTTCTTTTAAATCTTTGCTCAAATTTCACTTTTTTAGTGAGACTTTCCCTGCCCACCCTATTTTACATTCCAATGTTTCCTAGCTCTCCTTGGCACTTTTGCCACAATTTATTTATCTCCATAATAATATCAGTCTACATCTTACCATTTTATTAGTGGTTAGTTTTTGTTTTGCCCCCACCCTAGAATATAAGCTCTCAAGAGCTGAAACTTCTGTCAGCTTGCTTATTTCTGTGTTTTCAGTGCCTATAAAAGAATCTGGTAGAGAGAGTTAAGATGGTGGAGTAGTAGGTGGACTCTATGCTTGCCTTATCCCTTGAAAAGAGCTAGATAAATATCAAATCATTTGGAACACACAATAAATTGATCTGAGGACTGAGAGAACAAATTGCACAACCAGAGGGAGAAAAGGTAGAAGGTAGGAAGTGTGGAGACATGATTTGTGGGAGAAAAGAATCACGAGGGGCACCTGGGTGGCTCAGTTGGTTGGGTGACCAACTTCGGTTCAGGTCATGATCTCACAGTTTGTGAGTTCGAGCCCCGCGTCGGGCTCTGTGCTGACGGCTCAGAGCCTGGAGCCTATTTCAGATTCTGTGTCTCCCCCTCTCTCTACCCCTCCCCTGCTCATGCTCTGTGTCTCTCTGTCTCTCAATAATAAATAAACATTAAAAAAATAAAAAAAAAAAAGAATCACAAGTGCTCTGGAGGGGAGGGAACCCTGATGACAGAGAGGAAAGAGAGTGAGGGAGAGAGCAGCATGCAGGGGATTGCACAAGAAAAACATGTCCCCAAAACCAATGACTGGGGAAATGAGAGGGCCTGATTATCACAAGTTTTTACAAGCAGCAGAGCTCGAAGACTGAAGTTTTAGAAGTCCAAATCATTGCTGGGATGCTGCCTGGCAGGCGTAGTGGTGATCCTGTGAAGAAGGAGGGCAGAGGCCCAGGAATGGACAGCATGGTCTGAGGATCTTCTGGGTCACACTGAGAGAGACAATTCCTCTTCCTGGAGTGCATCTGGGAGAGGTGGCACTGACTCTCTGGGGACAAAATTGCTGGGGGACACCATTTTGTTGCTATTTATTAGCGTAGGAGCTGCTGAGGGCAGCCAGCTCAGATGCTGGCTCTTTGCTGCACTTTACCATGAACTTCAAGCCCCTGCACAGTCATGTGACTGACCTTCTGGGGCAAACCAACACCAGCCATAGCATGGTGAGACCCTCTCCCAGAGGATCAGTGTGGGTCCATGCTGCACCAGGTCCCTAAAACATGGAGTTTTGAAACCAGTCAGTGCACCTGAGATAAAACACAAAAGCACCACATTGCCATGTGGGCAGACAGCCTGGACACAGGGTGAAGGCAGGGATTTGGGGGAGGCCAGAATCACAAAATGTTTGCTCTTCTGCGAGGGCTTCCTGAACAGCAGCAGGTACAAACTGCCTCCTCCAGAGATTAGAGAATGAGCTGATACCATTTCCTTCCCACTCCCACCCTCCCCTGCCCAGCAGCATGAGGAGACTCCAGTGAGCAATACAGCACCCTCACTGGAGGCTGGAGCCACTTACACCAAGCCCCACCCTCTTGTGCTCTATAGGTACTTTTTTACTAGGGCAAGTATGCCTGAGAGCCAGAGCAGCAGAGCTCCTCCCCCAAAAGACCAGCAACACCCACCCCAACATGCACCAAGTCTACGAACCATAGAAAGTGGCAAAGCTTCAGCTTTAGTCGCAATAGGATCTAGCCTCTTTTAACAAGCTGACCAAAACACACCTAGTTAAAACTTGCCACACAGTGGACAAGGTCCAAACACTTCCCACCACAGGCAAGGAGAACTCTGCAGAGGACTGACCAGTGTGAAAGAGTAGCCAAAACATAGCAGCAGAGTACGTGTAGCATACACCAGAAATGCTTCCTGAAGCGCCAGGCCCTGGACAGTATGTGACCTCTTCTTTATAAAGCCATTACTCTCAGGAACAGGAAACATAACAGGCTTTCCTACACACAGAAGAGACCTAAACAAAATGCAAGCCTAAAGAATTCATTCCAAAAGAAAGATCAAGGAAAGGTCATGGCCATGGACCTAATTGAAACAGATATAAATAATATGCCTGAACCAGAATTTAAGACAATAATCATAAGAACACTAGCTGGGCTAGAGAAAAGCATAAAAGACACCAGGGAGTCCCTTACTGCAGAGACAAAAGACCAAAAAAAAAAAAAAAAAAAAGGCCAAATAAACGCTATAAGCAAGATGCAAAACTGGTTGGTTGTAATGACCACAAGGATGGAACGAACAGCAGAATGAATAAGTGATATAGAAGATAAAATTATGGAAAATAATGAAGCTGAAAAGAAGACGGAAAGAAAAATATTGGATCATGAAGGTAGACTTAAGGAACTCAGTGACTCCATAAATTGTAATAACATTTATCTTAGAAGTTCCAGAAGAAGAGAGGGAAAATGGTGCAGAGGGTTTATTTGAGCAAATTATAGCTGAAAACTTCCCTAATCTGGGAAAGAAAACAGACATCCAAATCCAGAAGGCACAGAGAATTCCCATCAAATTCAACAAAAGCAGGCCAATACCAAGACATATCATAGTAAAAATCTGCAAAATACAGAAATGAAAAAGTCCTGAAAGCAGTAAGAAAAAAGAAATCCCTAACTTACAAGGGAAGACAAATAAGGTTAGCGGCAGATCTCTTCACAGAAACTTAACAGGCCAGAAAGTTGGCATAATATATTCAACATGCTGAATGTGGAAAATATGCAGCAAAGAATACTTTATCCAGCAAAACTGACATTCATAATTGAAGGAGAGATAAAGAGTATTCTAGATAAACAAAAACTAAAGGAGTTCATGACTACTAAACCAGCCCTGCAAGAAATATGAAAGTGATGTCTTTGGGAATAAAGACCAAAAAGCAACAAAGAATAAAAAGGAACAGAGAAAATCTCCAGAAACAATGGCTTTACAAGTAATACGGTGGCATTAAATTTATATCTATCAATAATCATTGTGACTATAAATGGACTAAATGCTCTAATCAAAAGACATAGGGTGTCAAAATGGGTTAAAAAAATAAGACCCCATCTATATACTGCTTACAAAAGACTTATTTTCTACCTAAAGACAGCTGCAGATTGAAAGTGAGGGGATGGAGAACATTTATCATTTTAATGGATGTCAAAAGAAAGCCAGAGTAGCCATACTTAAGTCAGACAAACTAGATTTTAAACCTGTAATTTAAGACTCTAATAAGAGAGGGAAGGACATAGACCATAATAAAGGGGGTTTATCCAACCAGAAGATCGAACAATTGTAAATATTTACACTACCAACTTGGAAGCAACCAAATATATAAATCAATTAATAACACTTAAAGACTGAAATCATTGTTGTATTGTATGCTAACTAATTTGGATGTAAATGAAAAAAAAAATTTTAATAAAAAAAACAAACTTAAAGAAATTCACTGTCTCACATTTAGGTCCTTTATCCATTTTGAGTTTATTTTTGTAAATGGTGTGAGAAAGTGGTCTAGTTTCAACCTTCTGCATGTTGCTGTCCAGTTCTCCCAGCACCATTTGTTAAAGAGGCTGTCTTTTTTCCATTGGATGTTCTTTCCTGCTTTGTCAAAGATGAGTTGGCCATACGTTTGTGGGTCTAGTTCTGGGGTTTCTATTCTATTCCATTGGTCTGTGTGTCTGTTTTTGTGCCAATACCATGCTGTCTTGATGATGACAGCTTTGTAGTAGAGGCTAAAGTCTGGGATTGTGATGCCTCCTGCTTTGGTCTTCTTCTTCAAAATTCCTTTGGCTATTCGGGGCCTTTTGTGGTTCCATATGAATTTTAGGATTGCTTGTTCTAATTTCGAGAAGAATGCTGGTGCAATTTTGATTGGGATTGCATTGAATGTGTAGATAGCTTTGGGTAGTATCGACATTTTGACAATATTTATTTTTCCAATCCATGAGCAGGGAATGTCTTTCCATTTCTTTAAATCTTCTTCAATTTCCTTCATAAGCTTTCTATAGTTTTCAGCATACAGATCCTTTACATCTTTGGTTAGATTTATTCCTAGGTATTTTATGCTTCTTGGTGCAATTGTGAATGGGATCAGTTTCTTTATTTGTCTTTCTGTTGCTTCATTGTTAGTGTATAAGAATGCAACTGATTTCTGTACATTGATTTTGTATCCTGCAACTTTGCTGAATTCATGTATCAGTTCTAGCAGACTTTTGGTGGAGTCTATCGGATTTTCCATGTATAATATCATGTCATCTGCAAAAAGCGAAAGCTTGACTTCATCTTTGCCAATTTTGATGCCTTTGATTTCCTTTTGTTGTCTGATTGCTGATGCTAGAACTTCCAGCACTATGTTAAACAACAGCGGTGAGAGTGGGCATCCCTGTCGTGTTCCTGATCTCAGGGAAAAAGCTCTCAGTTTTTCCCCGTTGAGGATGATGTTAGCTGTGGGCTTTTCATAAATGGCTTTTATGATCTTTAAGTATGTTCCTTCTATCCCGACTTTCTCAAGGGTTTTTATTAAGAAAGGGTGCTGGATTTTGTCAAAGGCCTTTTCTGCATCGATTGACAGGATCATATGGTTCTTCCTAAATGTGAGACAGGAAACCATCAGAACCTTAGAGGAGAAAGCAGGAAAAGACCTCTCTGACCTCAGCTGTAGCAGTCTCTTACTCGACACATCCCCAAAGGCAAGGGAATTAAAAGCAAAAGTGAATTACTGGGACCTTATGAAGATAAAAAGCTTCTGCACAGCAAAGGAAACAACCAACAAAACTAAAAGGCAACCAACGGAATGGGAAAAGATATTTGCAAATGACATATCAGACAAAGGGCTAGTATCTAAAATCTATAAAGAGCTCACCAAACTCCACACCCGAAAAACAAATAACCCAGTGAAGAAATGGGCAGAAAACATGAATAGACACTTCTCTAAAGAAGACATCCAGATGGCCAACAGGCACATGAAAAGATGTTCAGCGTCGCTCCTTATCAGGGAAATACAAATCAAAACCACACTCAGGTATCACCTCACGCCAGTCAGAGTGGCCAAAATGAACAAATCAGGAGACTATAGATGCTGGCGAGGATGTGGAGAAACGGGAACCCTCTTGCACTGTTGGTGGGAATGCAAATTGGTGCAGCCGCTCTGGAAAGCAGTGTGGAGGTTCCTCAGAAAATTAAAAATAGACCTACCCTATGACCCAGCAATAGCACTGCTAGGAATTTATCCAAGGGATACAGGAGTACTGATGCATAGGGGCACTTGTACCCCAATGTTCATAGCAGCACTCTCAACAATAGCCAAATTATGGAAAGAGCCTAAATGTCCATCAACTGATGAATGGATAAAGAAATTGTGGTATATATACACAATGGAATACTATGTGGCAATGAGAAAGAATGAAATATGGCCTTTTGTAGCAACGTGGATGGAACTGGAGAGTGTAATGCTAAGTGAAATAAGCCATACAGAGAAAGACAGATACCATATGGTTTCACTCTTATGTGGATCCTGAGAAACTTAACAGGAACCCATGGGGGAGGGGAAGGAGAAAAAAAAAAAAAAGAGGTTAGAGTGGGAGAGAGCCAAAGCATAAGAGACTGTTAAAAACTGAGAACAAACTGAGGGTTGATGGGGGGTGGGAGGGAGGGGAGGGTGGGTGATGGGTATTGAGGAGGGCACCTTTTGGGATGAGCACTGGGTGTTGTATGGAAACCAATTTGTCAATAAATTTCATATATATAAAAAAAAAACAAAATCATAATCATCAACCCAATTTTATTACTTCATTCAAATACATTTGAATAAAACTTTTGAATGTACAGAAAAAAAAAAAAAGAAATTCACTGATAATAATACAATAATAGTAGGGGACTTTAACACCCCACTTACAGCCATGTACAGATCATCTAAGCAGAAGAACAACTCAACAAGGAAGCAATGGCTTTGAATGACACATTGGACCAGATGGACTTAACAGATATATTCAGAAAATTTCATATGAAAACAGCAGAAAACACATTATTTTCGAGTGCACATGGAACGTTCTCCAGAACAGATAACATACTGGTTTACAAATGAGCTCTCAACAAGTACAAAACGATTGAGATCATGACATGCATATTTTCTCATCACAATGCTATGAAATTTGAAGTAACCACAAAAACAAATTTGAAAAGACCATTAATACATGGAGGCTAAAAAACATCCTACTAAATAATGAATGGATCAACCAGGAAATTAAAGAAGAAATTTAAAAAATACATGAAAGCACATGAAAATAAAAACAAAACAGTTCAAAACCTTCGGGAAGCAGCAAAAGCAGTCATAAGAGCAGTATATAGCAATACAGTTCTACCTCAAGAGGCAAGAAAAAAATCTCAATTACACAACCTAACGTTACATTAAAGGAGCTAGAAAAAGAATAATAAATGAAGCCTAAAGCCAGCAGAAGAAGGAAAATAATACAGATTAGAGCAGAAATTAGTGATATGGAAACAAACAAACAAACAAGCAAACAAACAAAAAATCAGAACAGATCAATGACACTAGGAGCTGGTCCTTCGAAATAATTAATAAAATCGACAAACTCCAGTCGGACATATCAAAAAGAAAATAGAAAGTACCCAAATAAATAAAATCATGAATGAAAGAGGAGAGATCACAACCAGCACCACAGAAATACAAATAATTATAAAAGAATACTATAGAAAATTACATGCCAACCAATTGGGCAATCTAAAATAAATGGAAAAACTTGTAAAAATATATAAACTACCAAAACTACAATAGGAAGAAATAGAAAACTTTAATAGACTGATCACCAGCAAAGAAATTGAATCAGTAATCAAAAATCTCCCAACAAACAGGAGTCTAGGGCCAGATGGCTTCCCAGGGGAATTCTACCAAATATTTAATGAAGAATTTATACCTATTCTTCTCAAACTATTCCAAAAAGTATAAATGGAAAGAAAACTACCAAACTCATTCTATGAGGTCAGCACTACTTTGATTCCAAAACCAAAGACCCCTCTAAAAAGAGAACTACAGGCCAATATCCCTGATGAACATGGATACAAAAGTTCTCAACAAAATACTAGCAAATTGAATCCAACAGTACATAAAAGAATCATTCAGGGTTGCCTGGGTGGATCAGTTGGTTAAGTGTCTGACTTTAGCTCAGGTCATGATCTCATGGCTTGTGAGTTTGAGCCCTGCATCAGGTTCTGTGCTGACAGCTCAGAGCCTGGAGCCTGCTTCAGGTTCTGGTCTCCCTCTCTCTTTCTGCCCCTTTCCCACTCACACTCTGTCTCTTCCTCTCAAAAATAAATGAACGTTGAAAAAAAATTTTTTTTAAAAAGAATCATTCACCATAATCAAGTGGGATTTATTCCTGAGTTGTGAGGGTGGTTCAATATTTTCAAGTCAATCATCTTGATATATCACATTAATAAAAGAAATGATTATAGCCATATGATCCACTCAATAGATGCAGAAAAAGCATTTGACAAAACACAGCATCCATCCTTGATTGAAAACCCTCAACAAAGTAGGGATAGAGAGAACATACTTCAACATCATAAAGGGGATATATGAAACATCCACAGCTAATATCCCCCTCAATGGGAAAAAACTGAGAGCTTGTCTACCCTCGCCACTGTTATTTAACATGGCACTGGAAATCCTATCCTCAAAAAAGAAATAAAAGGCATCTAGATTGGCAAGGAAGAAGTCAAACTTTCACTCTTCACAGATGACATGATACTCTATGTAGAAAACCTGAAAGACCCCACCAAAAAATTGCTAGAACTGATACACAAATTCAGTAAAGTTTCAGGATACAAAATCAACATACAGAAATCTGTTGCATTTCTATATTCATTCAATAATAAAGCACAGGAAGAGAAATCAAGAAAATTGATCCCATTTACAAATGCTCAAAATTAGTAAGATACCTAGAAATAAACCTAACCAAAGAGGTGAAAGATCTGTATTCTGAAAACTATGGAACATTTATGAAGGAAATTGAAGAGGACACAAAGAAATGGAAAAACATACCATGCTCATGGATTGGAAGAACAAATATTGTTAAAATGTCTATACTACCCAAAGCAATCTACACAATTAATGCAATACCTATCAAAATACCACCAGAATATTTCACAGATCCGGGCAAACAATCCTTAAATTTGTATAGAACCCCAAAAGACTCTGAATAGCCAAAGCAATCTTGAATAAGAAAAGCAGAGAGGCATCACCGTTCCAAACTTCAAGCTATATTACAAAGCCATAGTGATCAAGACAGTATGGTATTGGCCAAAGGAAGTCACACCGATAAATGCAACAGAATAGAAAACCCAGAAATGGACCCACTACTATATGGTCAACTAATCTTCAACAAAGCAGGGAAGAATATCCAATGGAAAAGAGTCTCTTCAAAAAATCATGTTGGGAAAACTGGACAGCAACATACAGAAAAATGAAACTGGACCACTTTCTTACTCCATACGCAAAAATAAATTCAAAATGGATGATAGACCTAAATGTGAGACAGGAAACCATCAAAATCCTAGAGGAGAACACAGGCAGTAACCTCTTTGACCTCAGCTGTAACAACTTCTGACTAGACATGTTGCCAGAGGCAAGGGAAACAAAGAAAAAATGAACTATTTGGACTTCAAGTTAAAAACCTTTTGCACAACAAAGGAAACAATAAAAAAAACTAAAACTCAGCCTATGGAATTTGAGAAGATATTTGCAAATGACATATTTGATAAAGGGTTAGTATCCAAAATCTAGAAAGAACTTATCAAAGTCAACATCCCCCCCCAAAATAATCCAGTTAAGAAACGGGCAGAAGACATAGACATTTCTCAAAAAAAGACATACAAATGGCTAACAGACACATGAAAAGATGCTCAACATCACTCAACCTTAGGGAAATAGAAATCAAAACCACAATGAGATACCACCTTACACCTGTCAGAATGGCTAAAATTAACAACACAGGAAATAACAGATGTTGGCAGGAATACAGAGAAAGGGAACACTCTTATACTGCCTAGGGGAATGCCAACTGGTTCAGCCACTCTGGAAAACAGTATGGAGATTCCTCAAAATGTTAAAAACAGAACTACCCTATGACCCAGCAATTGCACTACTGGGTATTTACCTGAAGGATTAAAAAAATACAGATTCAAAGGGGTACATGCACCCTGATGCTTATAGCAGCATTATCAACAATGGCCAAATTATGGAAAGAGCCCAAATGTCCATTGACTTATGAATGAATACATACATATACATATATACATATACATATATATATATATATATATATATATACATACATACACACAATTGAATATTACTCAGCCATCAAAAAGAATGAAATCTTGTCATTTGTAATGGCATGTTGGACCTAGAGTATATTATGCTAAGCAAAATCAGAGAAAGACAAATAACATATGATTTCACTCATGTGGAATTTAAGAAACAAAACAGATGAACATAGCAGAAGGTAAAAAACAAAGAGAAAGGGAAACAAACCAAAAGAGTCTCTTAGTGATACAGAAAAAGCTGAGGGTTAGTGGAAGGAGGCAAGCAGACGATGGGATAAATGGGTGATAGGTATTAAGGAGGGCACTTGTTGTGATGAGCCCTGGGTGTTACATGCAAGTGTTGAATCACTAAATTCTACACCGGAAACCAATTTTACTATATGTTAAATAACTAGAATACAAATAAGAACTTAGAAAAAAAAACTTTAAAAAAGGAAAAAAATATTATGTTATTGTAATAGTCTATGATAGGTTCAGGTGAGGCAAAGAGAAAGAAACTTAATTGGAGAGCTATTTTTCACATAATATCAATAAAACTTTAACATCAATTAGTTTGATGATGGTTGATAATTCAGAGGAAAAAAGACAAAGATTACTCTGAAATCTAAAATTTGGAGGAAGTGCACATACAATGGTTTTCAACAGATAAAAAGAGGACCCAGTATTAGAATGAGTATATTGGAGAAGAAGGTTATGACTAAATCCTACAAGGGATTGAATCAGAACCCAGTGGGAGAATTGGGAAATGTAGAACCAATTATTTCTCAGAGAAAGGAAGAATAGTGGATTTCTGTTGTGTTTTAATGGTTTAGCATTCACTCTTCCCTTCCTCATAGCATCCCAATTCCCTTTGGGGAAAGTATTGCTTCTCCACTGGTTACAGTCAGATGGATGTGTAATTCAAGGTCCTACTTCCACTTAGCCAAGAAACAACTTCTGTAATCCAAGCCAAGCCACTTGGATGTTCTCTTCCCAGGAGTTTAATAGTTGGCAGAGTAACAAGAGACTAGAAACATCTGGATTCATCCCAGAGGTCAGGCCTGGAACACCAGACTATTTTTGCCATTCTTCCCTCCAGGGCTTCCTTGGTTCTCACAAATTTACAAATCCACATTTCTAAGCTTCCTTTTGACACTATGTTCTGGCATATGATATGACAATATCCTTCTGGTAATTTTCTATTTTTCCTTAGGAGACTCCATTTGTGTCACCCTAGTCAAACAACTTTAGCTGATACAGAAGGGAGAGAGAAAGATGATAAAAGAATACTATGTTAGAAAGAATAGATAGTGAAATTGAAGATGTTCTTATAAGACATACAAATTCTAGGTTCCATAGAACTATGTTAGTTTAATTTTTTTTTATTTGAGAGAGAGAGAGAGAGAGAGAGTACGAAGGGGAAGATGGGCAGAAGGGGTGGGGCATAGAGAATCCCAAGCAAGCTCCACACTCAGGGCAGAGCCTTGGGATTGTGACCTGAGCCGAAATCAAGAGTCAGATGCTTAACCAACTGAGTCACCCAGGTGCCCCGCTAGGTTACTATTATTATTATTATTATTATTATTATTATTATTATTTTAATCAGGTGCTTTAAAAGAACTATAAGGGTTTTCTTTTTTCTTCTTTTTCTTCCTTCCTTCCTTCCTTCCTTATTGGAATAGTTATTAAAATGAATGTGTAAGGAATTGACTAAGAATGACTCAAAGAATTGCTTATCTCATTGAAGCTGAAAAATGAAAAATTCTAATGGAGGCTAACCAACATAATTATGCAATTTTCTTTAACATTATTTAAAAATCTTGGAATAGAATTAGATAATGTGAATTGGTAGGGTCATCAAGGTTTTGGCATTGATGTATAAACTCCACAAACAAGTTAAAAGAGTAAAAGAATGAAGAGGGTTGATGATTATATACTTGACATGATGAACCTTGGGATTCTGCCTGTATAGGGAGGTACCTAGATCATATACATGGGGATGTGTGGAATCACTAACAGCTTTGCCCATTCAAGATTGAACAATTTCATGGAAGATATTTATCCAGATGCCTATAGAGAGTACAGACCAAGGGAAAATCCAGTCTTTGGTCCAAGAGGAAAATATGATTATAACCCTAAATGCAGCGCTGAACCACAATCCCAGAGAGTAATAAAATGCTATAAATGTGAAAAATAGTGATAAATTCAGAAATCTTGGGGCATTAGAGCAGAATGAGATATGGTGTGATCCAACAAACTTGGAGGATGTTTACAATATCAAGAAACAGGGGCATACCTTCTTGTTGAAAAGCAATAAGCAGGGAATGAAGCTTAGATTAATAAACTTAGATTAATAAACTGAAAGTTAAAAAAATTGAGAATAGGGAAGATCACAACAAAAGCAAAAATCAAACTTACTGAAATTGAGGAAGTAAAAGAGGCAGAGTGCTCATTCAGAGAGAGAAATCTCAGGGTTTAAAATATTAGAGCTGTAGACAGACATGTGAATTGTTGGAAGTGAAGATTATTAATGTAAAGGTCAAGGAAATGGAACTGGGATATTAAATGAACTATAACCATAAAAATCAATTATGGTTGTTGGAAAATTATTAGAAGAAAGGGTGAATAAAGTGTCAACATCTGCATTAAAAAAGGGAAAAAAAAGTTACTAATAGATTAGTCAGTGATGAAGGGACAGATTGAGAGATAATAGCCAACAGAAAAATGAAACTGAATAGCATATAGACTATTAGCACAAAAGGATTGTACGAAGAATTGTAAGAAGAATCCTGATTTTGTAGTAACTGTATCTGTCCTCTGTTTTTCCTTCCCTTTACTGGATCTTCAGGTCAACCCTATCTACCTGAAATGCAATAATGTGCCTGCTCATATGAGACTCACAACATCATGGAGAGAAATAAACCTCCATACAGACAGGTCCCTTCCACAGGGCTAGTTTCATCATCAAACCTTCTCCCCCAAAGGCTTAGGAGACAATGGGGAGGACACTGAGTTCTTTGGCCTGAGAGATGGCCACAGACAAAGGTAATACAGACCTCATGATAGGCGCAGCAAAGGTGCTGGACACAGCAGCTACATGAAAGGACAAGAGACTTGGGTGAGATGCCTGGGTTAAGGGTAATTGCATTTTGAAGGCAAAATTTGGATGTTTCATGGGGAAGAGGTGATTTATAAAAATAAATTTTTAAGATGATTCACAGTAATAAAGAACATGGATTTTAGAATCAGAAAAAAACTCAATTAAAATGTTGGCTCTGCCACTTAACAATTATGTGACCTTGATCAAGTTCCTTCCCTCCTGAGCCTGTGTCATCAACTTTAAAACAGCTAATAATACTCCTTCGTTACGTAAATTAATCTATATATAAAATAAGGCCAACAATTCCTCCCTAATTAGTTATGTCCAGGATGTGAGCAAGTGTTGAGCACATAATAAGTTCTCGTTAAATGATAGCTGAAAACCAAAATTTAACCAAGTGGCTCTAAGTAGCTTTGAGTTTCCAATTCTTACTGCTTTTCTATCTTCACATCATATTTTCCAAAATATCTTCTAATTTACTTTGTCTGCATTTTTTTAAACCTGCCCATTCAACCCATGGTCATATCTTTAGTTGTTTTATTTCTTATTGTTAAATCTGTGTCATAGTATATATTGCATAGTATACTCTAGTCATAGATTTTTCCATGCCAATGTAAATTTAGTGGATATTATGAATTGAGTAAAACCCTCACATAGCAAACTATATAAAAGCATTCTTTTGCTCTCAACTTTCCAATGACTTCCTATTATACTAAGTATGACAATGGAAGTTCTTACCATGTACTACAATTTTATCATCAAAAAGTCAGGACCCTTCAAATGGTTCTGATGGACTCTAATGTAATTTCCTCCAGTCAATTCTACCCCACCCCATCCCATCTCTGCCTTAGCTCACTCTGTTTCAGTCCCTTATTTTTTCTAGAGCAATAAAAGTACATACATTCTCCTGTGAGACTATTCGATGTTGCTCTTCCCTTCTCCTGGAATGCTCTTTCCCAGATACTTTGATGGCCAACTCTGACCCAACTATCTAAAAGGGAATACCTGCTTCCTTATCCATTCCCTTCCCTGCTTTTTTCTCCTCATGACACTTATCACTACCAGACATCACAGGTTTATTTATGTATCTATCTTCTCCACCAGAAGGTAAGCACCATGAGGGTAGAGAACTTGTATATTTTTATTAATCAAATATTCCCTAGTGCCTAGAACACCATCATGCATATAGTAGACACTCATTAAACATTAGTTCTAATTTATTATTATTTTCTTAATGGGCTTATGTAGATCATGTCAATTTCCAAAAGCAAACTAGCCTCCTAGAACTAATAAGCTATTTTAACAAAATTACAGGATAAAACACATCTTAGTCTGTTGCAGCTGCTATAACAAAATAACACAGAGTAGATAGCTAATATACAACAGAGATTTATTTCTCATAGTTCTAGAGGCTGGGAAGTCCAAGATCAAAGCACCAACAGATTCAGTGGCTGGTGAGGGTCCACTTCCTGGCTGGTAGATGGCCATCTTCTCCTTCTGTCGTTAGAAGGTACAAGGAAGGTCTCTGTGGTCTCTCTTATAAGAATACTAATCCCTTTCATTATGGCTCCATTATCATGATCTAAGCACCTCCAAAGGCCCTGCCTCCTAATTCCAATCACTGTGGAAGTTAGATCTTTACATATGAACTTCGAGGAGACACAAATGTTCAATCTTTGGCACCAGGCTGATATACAAAAATTAATCACTTTTCTATACACTAGCAATGAACAGGTAGAGTTTGACAATAAAAACACAATAACATTTATATTAGCCACCCCTAAATTACTTAGGTATAAATCTAACAATGCATGTGTAAAATGCATGTAAAACTCTGATGAAAGAAATGAAAAAACTAAATAAGGAGAGGTATTCCATGTTCATATATAGGAAGACTCAATATTGTTATCAAGATGTCGGTTCTTGATTTGACTTGACTCAATGCAATCCAATAAAATCCCCACAAGTTATTTTGTAGATATGGACAAACTGATTCAAAGTTTATATGGAAACGCACAAGGCCCAGAATAACCAATTCAACATTGAAGGAGAAGAACAAAATGGGAAGACTGGCAGTACCTGACTTCAGAATTCACTACAGTTACTGTAATAAAGACAATGTGATACTGGTAAAAAAATAGACAAATCAGATCAGTGAAACAGAATGGAGAGCCCAGAAATAGACCCACGTAAGTATAGCTAACTGATCTTTGACAAAGGAGCAAAGGCAGTTCAATGGATTAAAGATTGTTTTTCTAACAAATGTTGCCAGAATAACTCATCATCCACATGCAAAAATGAATCAAGACGTGGATCTTAAACCCTTCACAAAAATTAACTCAAAACGGACCACAGACCTAAATGTAAAGCACAAAAATTATAAGCCTTCTGGAAAATACCATAGGAAAAAACCTAGATGATCTTGGGTATAGTGATGATTTTTTAAAAATACAACACCAAAGGTATGATCCATGAAAGTAATAATTAGTAAGCTAGATGTCATTAAAATTAAAAATGTCCAGAGGTGCTTGGGTGGCTCAGTCGGTTAAGTGTCTGACTTCGGCTCAGGTGATGATTTCATGGTTCCTGAGTTTGAGACCCACATCAGGCTCTCTGCTTCAGATCCTCTGTCTCCCTCTCTCCTGCCCCTCCCCCCTCGCATGTGCTTGCGCGCACGCACGTGCTTTCTCTCTCTCTCTCTCTCTCTCTCTCTCTCTGCCTCTCTCAAAAATGAATAAACATTAGAAAGAAATTAAAAAAAATTTTTTTTTCAACGTTTATTTATTTTTGGGACAGAGAGAGACAGAGCATGAACGGGGGAGGGGCAGAGAGAGAGGGAGACACAGAATCGGAAACAGGCTCCAGGCTCTGAGCCGTCAGCCCAGAGCCTGACGCGGGGCTTGAACTCACGGACCGCGAGATCGTGACCTGGCTGAAGTCGGACGCTTAACCGACTGCGCCACCCAGGCGCCCCTAGAAAGAAATTTTTAAAAAATTAAAAACTTCCAATGGTGCCTGCGTGGCTTAGTCAGTTAAGCATCCGGCTCTTGTTTTAAGCTCAGGTCATGATCTCACAGTTCGTGAGTTCGAGCCCCACGTCAGGCTCTGCACTTGGCAGTGCCAGCATGAAGCCTGCTTGGGATTCTCTCTCTCCCTCTCTCTCGGCCCCTCCCTCCCTCACTCTCTCTCTCTTAAAATAAACAAATAAACATTTTTTAAAAAATAAAAACTTCTGCTCTGTGAAATGCAATGTCAAGAGAATGAGAAGACAAGCCACAGAGGGCAAATATTTGCAAAAGACACATCTGAGAAAGAGTTACTATCCAAAAAGGGCCCAAGACATGAACAGACACCTTACCAAAGAAGATATAAAGATGGTAAATAAGCATATGAAAAGATGTTCCAATCATATGTCATCAGAGGACTACAAATTAAGACAACAATGAGATACTACCATATACTATTAGAATGGCTAAAATCCAGAACACTGACAACACCAAATACTGGTGAGAATGTGGCTCAGTAGGAACTCTCATTCATCATTGGTGGGAATGCAAAATGGAACAGCCACTTTGGAAGACAGCATGATGGTTTCTTATAACATTAAACATATTTTACCAAGTAATCCGTCAATTGTGCCCCTTGGTATCTACCCGAAGGAAAACTTATGTCCACACAAAAATTGGCACACAGATGTTTTATAACAGCTTATTCATAATTGACAAATCAACCAAGCATGTCCCTAAGTAGGTGAATGGATAAACTGTGGCATATTCAGACAATGGAATATTATTCAACACTTGAAAGAAAAAAAAAAGAGCTATCAAGTCAGTAAAAGACATGGAGAAAAATGCATATTGCTAAGTGAAGGAATTCAATCTAAAAAACTCTATATTGTGTGATTTGAAATATGGTATTAAAGAAAAATTTTGGAGACAATAGAAAGATGAGTGTTTGTCATCACTTTTAGGGGAGAGGGAGAGATGAATAGGCAGAGCACAGGGGAATTTTAGGGCAGTGACACTACTTTGTTTATACTATAGCAGTGGATATATGTTATTACAAATTTATCTAAACCCATGGAATGTAAAACACCAAGAGTGAACCCCAATGTAAACTACACACTTTGGGTGATAATGTTGTTTCAATGTGGGTTCATGACTTGTAACAAATATACCACTTTAGTGGGTGAGGTTGATGAGGGGTATTGCATACATCGGGGTAGGAATATATAAGAAATCTCCATACCTTCTGCTCAATATTGATATTAACCTTAAATTGCTCTAAAAATAAGGCCAATTAAAAAACAAACAAAAAGGCAGACTAAAATATTCAGGAAGTAATTTTCCTGATTTAATAAAAAATTGGATCTTAGAGATCAGAATGACTTTCTTATCTATAACCTTATACTATCAACTTAAAGAGTTGTTGCTTAAGTAAATTAAAATTTACTAGAGATATTGAAAATAGCTGTACCCTTTATAAGTTTAAATGACCTATTTCCAAATGTACACAGTTTTGATACATGACTTGGATATTTCCAATCTTTAGGATTGTAAAATTCTTGGCATATCAATACTCCTCAGAGACCTTGTGCTCACATATAACAGTTTTCCTCTGTAAAGTTTTAGAAATAATCTGAGCTATTTGATGGGGTAGATATCATAGACTTTGGAAAATAAACTTGTTTCACTTCTTGAAAACTAGTTAACAAAGCATTACCGCTGCAAGGAAAAACTGGACTCAACTGTTCTCAAAATTACTACTAGCTAACACTTATTTAGCAATTATTTTGTGCCAAGCAGTATGCAGAACATTTTATGTAAGTTTTTTTTAAATACCCTAACAATTTAGGAGATAGTTACTATTATCATCTTCATTTTACAGATGAGGAATAGAGAAGTTCTTATTTAAACTAATGTAACTAGTAGGTGAATGTACTGTGTTGAACAGTGTTGCTCCAAAATTCATGTCCACTCCGAATCTTAGGATATGACCTTATTTTCAAATAGAGTCTTTGCAGTTGCAATTTTAGAGTGGGACCTGAATCCAGTGACTAGTGTCCTAGATGAAGGCCATATGACGACACAGAGACACAAAGGGAATAAAGCCATGTGACGGTAGAGGAAGACATTGGAATGAGGCATCTACAAGCCAAGAGAGATCAAAGATTTTTAGAGCACAGAAACTAGAAGAGGCTCAGAACTTCCAGAAGGAAGTAACTTTGCTGATACTTTGGTTTCAGATTTCTGGCCTCCAGACTGAAAGAATAAATTTATCTTGTTTTAAGTCTCCCAGTTTGTGGTAATTTGTTACAGAAGCCCTAGGAAAGTACTACAGTAAAGGACTATCTTAAATCCAGGTCTGTCTGACTTTAAAGGCTAAGGTTTTAGTCATTTTATTGCATTAATCTCAGAAGGTTTTGTACCAGTGTCTATTACAACACTAATCACTCTTTATGGCAATTATCTATAACTAAGGGGAAAGACTATGTCTTATTCGTCTTTTTATTCTCAGGCCTAGCATGATGCCTAACATATAGTACATATTGTAGGTGGTGGAAAAAATGAATATTTATTTCTATAAACAAGCAAATCCTTCCTTTGTGGTGCTCTCATTCCTAACACATAGTGGGGACATGCTTTGGTTAATATCACAACAATGAAGAAAATTGCAAGGAAATTAAGTTGGTAAATATACTTCTATACTTTATGAGCTTATTGTTACATTACTCCTTCATTCTTAAAGTCATGTTCTGCCTATTAATGATCTTATATTTGGGTTTTTACTTCACTCTTGAGCTCATGCCTTGTTACAGGCAGAGTTTAAAGCAATTACTCCATAACAATGAAATAAAATAAACCACCATAAAATAATTGCATATGAAAGTGGGACACAGCACAGAGGAAAGGAAAAGTTAACATGAAGGTAGGAGTGAGATTTGAATAAAAAATTTGCATAGAGTAGATCTTCTAGCTTGTTATTGATGGTCCACAAATTTGATGCTAAGGATTGTAACAGGAATCTCAGAATGCGAAGATATACTCAGAATATCCTCAATTTAAAACATACCATTTGCTCAGAAGGCTCTTAAAATGTTATTCCTGGCTAGAGACAAAGAAAGATATTTCTCCCATGTCTCTACATAAGGAAGGAAATCTCGTGCATTGGATCTTAAGTTATACTGTCTTGTTGGGGAATAGGATGCTGTGCTGTTGTCTTAAGAACACAAATTTCAGAGTCATACAAAGCTAGGTTCAAATCTGGGCTCTACCACTTACCAACTTGGAGAATTTCCTTGAATTGGTTCTATTTTTGTTCCATTGGAGATAATAAAAGTTACTTCATGCAATTTTTATGAGGCTTAAAAGAAGAAAGATCTGTAAAACATTGGCAGGGAGGAGACGCACCTCATTAGTTCTCTTCTCCTAATAAATGATCACCTCTTCCCATAGATCTCTAAGCAATCATTTACTGACTAATTGCTTATTACCTTTTCTTCTTCCAGATCTAAATTCACACTTGTTTTTAGCAACCCATAAGCTATTGCGTTATATTTTCAGTCATACACACTAGTTTATATTTAGCAGTGTGGCATGTATACACATTTAACTATGTATATTTTATTAAGAAGAATTTACAAAGAAAAAAGACCAAACAATAGTGATTCTGTACACTATTCTCTTCAATAAACACAGGCCTCAGATTGAATTTGATATGGGAGATTGGATGCTGGTATTTAATCCTCAAAATCTGCCTTGATTTCTGTCTTACTCTGCATGTGCTTCACAACAATGAGCATGATGTGAGTTTGTAAAGATAGCATTTGTTAACAACCATGGCCCATAAACCAAAGACAACTACTTCATCCAGCGCTAATCTGAGAAATCAAAAATTCATTCTAGTTTTGGAGGCAAAACTAGTTGCATTGGACTGTGGTGATACAGCTGATTCCTAGTGAACTGTGAACCACAATTTTGATTCTTTGTGATCATGGGTACAATCCTGAGGCAGATTTGAAAACCTAGTTTGTACGGAAGATAGGACTTCGTCTTATACCCTATTGTGCCAGATAGAAAATAGGTGTTCAATAAATACATGGAGGTGGGGAGAGGGAGGGAGGGAAGAGACAAGTTTAGAATTTTAACAGACTTGCTGGTTGCATAAAACCAAACATTCATATCTATGTTCTTTCTCTCTCTGTTTGTGATGTAAAAATCCTTCAGCTCTGGTCCTCTCTTCCTAGCTGGGAGGTTGGACTATCCAGGAAATTTCTCTAATTTTCTGTCTCTTCTCAACAAAAATCAAGACAACTCACTACATATTACTTTTTCCAGATTATTGGGCTTTCTCGGCCTCATAGGGATACAGATAAAAGAACACTAGATTGGGGTAAAGAGGTCTGAGATCTAGTTCCACATCCCCTAACAATTGAGGAACCTCTGGCAACATGCCTAACCTTCTCCTTCTGGGTCTAGTCCTTTCATAACTGCAAAGAGGAGGACTAGATGATCTTTATAAGATCATATTCATAGTTTTTGGATTTGTATTCTACTTATTTTAGGTCTTTCCCAGATCATGAAGACAGAAACACGATCCCCTGTGTTCCTTAAGGATTTTATATTGAGGGAAGCCTGGATGGCTCAGTAGATTAGGTGTCCAACTTCAGCTCAGGTCCTGATCTCATGGTTTGAGGGTTCCAGCCCTGCATCAGTCTCTGTGCTGACAGCTCAGAGCCTGGAGACTGCTTGCTTTGGATTTTGTGTCTCCCTCTCTCCCTCTGCTCCTCCCCTGCTGACACACTTTCTCTCTCTCAATAATAAACACATAAAACAATAAAAAATTAAAAAAAGGATTTTATATTGAATTTCATCTGACTCATGCAGTGGAAAACTCTTTCTGCTTTCCAAGATTGAGAGTGTTTAATAACAATCTGGGACTAACAATAGATTTTACTGCATCTTCAATAAAAAAAAAGGGATTTTATGTGCTCCTACTTTATATTCATATCCAAAAAATATGCTAATATATAAAAAACCTGTATTTCATAATCACTTAAATGGTAAGCAAGTCAGAATTATATTTTACTAGTATATCTTAGGTTGGTATTTTCAGAAGGACCTGGTGATAGACTGATATGTTACATTTTAATGTAATTGGCAAACAGCTGTGGCCAATTATGACAGAAACCATCCATTGTCTATACACCTACATGCCTCCCTCCTCTTCCCTGCTAATAGAACCCTGGTGTGTTCAGCTAACATACATGGTTGGTCCTACTGAGAAAGCTGGTGCCTGTCCCAGTTTTGGAAGATGAATAAAAAATGACCTGAATTAATTATAGTAATACCATCCCTCTTCTCACTTCTCCTGCCCCATCAGTGATTTATTTCTGGGGCATCATGTGACTCAGTTCTGATCAAAGTGATAGAAGAATGGTATGGTGAACAGAAGCTTCTGAGAAATTGTGCTGTCTTTAAAAAAAAAAAAGACAGACTCAGTTGGTGTGCTCTATGATCTGTGCCCCTCTTTTCATGCTTGTAGTGATATAAAACCTCAACATCCTGTAACCATCTTGTGACAATAAGACAGTAAAGAATGGAAGCTAATATGCCTGTGATTGTCCTTGCCGACATCAGTGAACTGTCTTGCTGCTTTGGGCTGCCTCCCTCTTTATCTCATGTTATCTGAGATGAATGGTTATAGCAAACTCTGCTTTTGCTTTATGTTCCTTGTAGCTGAATGTACTCCTAAATGACACCACAACCAACACAGACAGATATACTTAACCATGATAATAAGGCTGGACTACTGAGAATTTGCAGATCTTTGAATGTCTATATTAAGACGTTTAAAGGTCAAAACCCCACAAATTCAACACATAATAGTTTGACACAATTGATTGCAACTACAAGCAGAGAGCAAGAATATATGGCTTTGGTAAACTAGTATGGAAAGGACAAGTCTTACCGACCTACTCAATTCAGGAATTTTTAATCAGGCTGAAAGCACATCTCTGACCTTCAGTTATTGCATAAAAGAAAATGTTAGATCATTCTAATGATATTTATGATGTTAAAAAGGTAATAATATTAACTTTTATTAACTGTTTACTAAGTGGTGAGCACTTTGCTAAGCTATTTACAACCGTTGTCTCAATCCTCACAAATCTATAAAGTACTACTATTCCCATTGTAGACAAAAGAACTGAAGTTGAAATGGGTTTAGTGACGTGCACAAATTCACACAGTAAATGGTGGAGCTCACACCCAGACAAACTCAGTATAGTCAGTCTTATTTGTTACTAAACTAGTTCAAGAGAGTTTATTCCTCTACTTTGTTTCTAATTTTGCAGCATCCTCAACTTATAAAAAGATCACAAGTACAATACAAATAACTTTTGTCCCAAACCATTTGAGAATAATTTGCCAACATGATGTTGGCAAATCCTAATCCTTTAGTGTATGTCAGTGGTTTGAATAGTGACCCCCTCCAAAAAAATTGGTCCAGTCTTAACCTCTAGTACCCATGAATGTGACTTTCTTCAAAAATAGGGTCTTCGCAGATATAACTAAGTAAAAGATCTTGAGATGGGATCACTCTTGATTAAAGGTGAAACCTAAATTCCATGAATAGTGTTCATGATAAAACAAGAGACAGGGAGATTGGAGAGACACAGATACAAAAGAGAGGCACAGGCAAAACCCAAGTAAGGATGGAGGTAGAGATTGGAGTGATGCATCTATAAGCCACGGGATGCCAAGGATTGCGGGAGCCATGGGAATTGAAGGGAGAGGTTTGGAATGGATTCTTCTTCAGAATCTCCAGAAGGAACCAATCCTACTGACATCCTGATTTCAGACTTGTGGCCTCCAAAACCGTGAAAGAATAAATTTACACCACCAGTAAATTTCTTTACACCACCCAGTTTATGACAATTTAATTCAGCAACCCTAGGAAACTAATACGGTGTGTAATTCTTACAAACAGGGACATTCTTCTACAAAATCACAATAGAGCCATTAAAATCAGGCAATTAACAATGATACACCATTACTAGATAATCCATTCAATTTCACTGATTGTCCTAACAATCTCCTAAAGAGCAGAGGATCCAGTTCAGAATCACACTTTGCAGTTCAATGTCACTTTTCCTGACTCCTAAATCTGGAACAGTTCCTCAGCCTTTCCTCAACTTTCATGACTTTGACACTTTTGAAGATTACGGGTTAGGTATTTTGTAGAATTACTCTGAGTTTGGGTTATTCCAGCGTTTCCTTATGATTAGAGTCAGATTGTGCGTAAGTGGTAAGAATAGTAAAAAAGAAATGTTGTGTTCTTCTCATTGCAACCTTTCAGGTGATATACAATTCAACTTGACCTTGCTGATCATGTTCTCTGATCACCTGGCTAAGATGGTAGCTTACAGAATTCTCCACTGTAGAATTTCTAATTTTTCCTTTGTCATTCATAGGCATTCTGTGAAGAGTTACTTTGAGACTGTTGATATCTAAGAGTATGGATTCATGGTTTCCTATTTTATTCAAGATTTATACTGTAACTGGTATTTTATGTTCAAATTGTCCCCCATTTGCCCAGTGTGAGACCCTTCAAACTGGCTTTTCTCTCCTTTTAATGTGCCCACATCACTCTGTCAGCACTTTCTGGCACAAACAGATGTCCCAGAATTATTTTGTTCTTTTCCCTGCCTCAGCCTTGGAGTCAATCATATACTGAAGGGTGGTATTTAGAAATCAAGATGCAGCTTTTAAGTGTCTTTGAGCCTATGAAATATAGTTGCTACTCAGCCCTAGCAACATGCATGTATGCACACACCTACATTAAAACCTAAGTATTTCTTTATCTACATATGTTGAAAACCATGAGTTCACATTAATATATCAAATTCCAAGCCAACAAGACAGAGCTCCTTCTAGTTTATTTTTTTCCCCATACTTGGAATTCCCCTCTACAAAGGTGAGAAATGTGGCTCCCATTATCTTCGTGCATTTACTTATTTGTTCAGTGCCTCAGTAAGTAATATCTCCCATTGCTCCTCTACCCTGTTCCCCACATGGATACATTCTTCACCCCTTTTGAGCTCTGATTCATTGTACCAGACCCCATCCCTGTATGGACACCCTGCTCACCTACCTGGGTTCTGACACCCCTCTCATTAGGGAAGCTTCCTCACCTTGTTGGGCTGCAATACTTTCCTGTAAGGATTTTCCCTCATCCTACTTAGGTCCTGAAACCAGATCTGTCTGCTCCTGACACCTGCATGGACACTCTATAATGTCAGCTGGTTCCAATATCCCCATGCCAGGCTGCCTGCACAAGTAGACACCTTTTTTTTTTTTTTAAATTTTTACCTCACCCAAATTCTGATGCACCTAAATTGAGTTGTTCTGCCATGTGAATGCCTTCCTCATCCCACCTAGGCTCTGACCACTTATACCATGTCTGACACTCCCACCTAGCCTCTGGCATTAAATGCCTGAACACTCCCCGCATGGACACCTTCTCAAATTGTTCATGCTCTGATACCCTATTCTGGGATGCCCTCCTGTGTGATGTAATCTCTCCTGCTTGGGCTCTGGCCCTTTGCACCAGGCTCTCTCTCCATGAGGAAATCCTCCTCATTTTCTTGTACTCTGATACTGAGCCATTGTAGCTCCCCTCACTCTGGCATAAACAATTAACATCTATCTTGATCAACCCCACTTAATGGCTTTAGGACTGAACGTTTCAGGAAGAGAAAGAAAGAGAAGGAGAAGATGAAGGAGGAGAGATTATTTCTCCAATAAAGATAAAAATCGAACTAGAAATTCAACTTGTAATATTGAGATATGCTTAATAAACTGAGGTTACCATTTTAATCCTGATCTGGGAAGTGAGGAGAGTTTGGGGGTCTACATTGTTTTCCTTACCATGATGGCAGCACTGTTTTATTTTTTTTAGTTCTCAACATATTTATAACATCTTTAATTTATATTTTAATAGAGTATAATAAGACAGAACTGTCTTATAAAGCTATTGCTTCTGACTATTACATAGGGTTGTTATTTTAGACAACTCCAGCATTTTCACCTTTCCATTGCCATGATGTACACCTGATGATTGGGGTCCCTGCCCAGTTTTCAATGGTGAATCATATTGAACTTTGAGTGTATTGCCCTTCTTAGTTCACTTTTTCCATAGTCAGCTATTATTGATCAAACTATAACCACTGGGACAAGGTAGTTGAGATCAAAGAAACTTCTAGTATTAGCTGTATACTGTGCCAGTCTGAATTTAGGAAAACTTGTTGGGGTGGACAAAGGCAATAATAAGTTAGGCCCGATTATGACTTGTGGCCAAACAAAAGACTGTGGCTCCAGAAAATTAATAAAAATAAAAGCAGTAGCAATGAGCAAACATACCCACATGCACACACACACTCTAAACTTCAGGAAAGGGTGATCTTAGCCTGCTGACCCAGACTCAACACAGAGACCTGTACATTCCTAGCCAAATAAACAAAAGTTAATGAAAGCTAGAGGGTCTTCTCTAAATCACTGTTTTTCAATTAAAAAAAAATCTTTTTTTTATATAAATGTAAGAATCTCGATTGCTCTCCAGTCTATATTCCATATTTTAAATTTATAACCATTTTTCCTTTCCCAAAATATGATATTAACCTATGTACTGAACATAATTTTTCAACCTTGTAAGTCTCCTAGAGATTCAGAGGATTCTAACTCCACCTTATGTTCTCCCCCAACTCTTGGTATTATTTCTCCTTCTGCTGAAAATCAATGTGCTGGTTATCAGATGGAAAATAGGATTACTTCTGTACGTCAGCATCCATAGCTACGTATTAATTGAAAGTTAATGAGTGTGACGATTTAAGAAAAACTAAGAATTCATGATGCAAATTACTCAGATACAAATGAATTCCCTAAGAAGAGCAAGTATATATAATTTTAAGTTAATGATGCTTTCTCAGATCAGCACGTGTAATAATTGCATGATTCCTAGTTCTATATGGCGTGTTGCCAAAAGGTACTTAGCCCTCATTTAATCCCTTATCCCCTCCACAGGTTTTTTTTTTTTTTTAACAATTGCTAATTTACTCCTATTCTTACCCCTCATCATAGCTATTCTAAATCTTACTCTTTATATTACACCACTGCCTACTTTGCTCTCCAGGGATGACATAATCATTTACTTCTTCATGGAAATGAAGGCTGTCAGGGCATTAACACTGTGGTAGGTAGAATAATGGCTTCCTAAGGATGTCCATACTCTTATTCTTGCAACCTATGTTACCTTAGACAGCAAAAGGGACTTTGCAGATACAATTAAGAATATGGACCTTGAGATGAAGAGATTATTCTGGATTATCTAGATGGGTCCAATGTAATCACTACAGTTCTTAAAATCAGAGAACCTTTCTAGCTGCAGACAGAGAGGCGTGGTGATAGAAGCACAGGAGATATTTGAGTCATGAGAAAGACTTGCCCTAATATTTCTGGCTTTGAAGATGGAGAAAGATGGCCACCAGCCAAGCAATGAGGCATTCTTTAGAAACTGAGAATGGCCTTCAGCAAACAGCCAGTAAGAAAACAAATATTTAATTCCTAAAAGCAAGAAACTAAATTCCATCCTAGAGCCTCCAGTGAGGAACACAGCTCTGCCAACACCTTGCTTTCAGATTTGTGAAACTGGAGCAGAGGAATCAGATGAGCCATCAGACTTCTAACCTACTGTGAGATCATAAATTTATATTGCTTCTGTCACTAAATTTGTTATGGCAGCAGCGGGACACAAACACCAATATACTCTTTGATATGTTTTGGTCTCACGCTTGACTGTTTTCAGATCATAAACATTGCAATGTTTTAGAGGCTGTTTTTTTAAATATAACTATAGAGTTTCAGCTCTCTTCCTTCTAAATTTCTAACCAGTTTATTGAGTTACACTCAGAAGGGCTCAAGTGGAAGGCAACTTTAGTGTTTCTCTATATCCTCCATTAAACTTACTCTCTTAGCTCATTCTTTCTTATCCTTGATAAAATCCCCAGAGAATGCCAGAGCTTTCAGGAGCCTATCGGGTGTGAAAACATAATCTCATTTTTAAATATAATTACAAGTGCAGTTCAGCCCATAATTAAAACGTAAATTCCTTGTTCTTATCTGCTTTAGGTCTTTGTCCCTTCCTCAACTTACTCCAGCCTGCACAGTGGAGTTGTCACCGTCTTCATCTCTTCACTTTGCTCTTCTATTCATTTTTCTTAGCCATGGGCCTCCAATGTTGGAGCAGGGGGAAGGAGGAGATATAAGCGGATGGACAAGTTCTTACTGGACTTGTTTGACTATAATCAAGTGTTGGTGTCTTCTGGACCTGTCAGATGGCAATCTGCTTCTTTAGTGAAATGCTTCTGTGGGTCTCTTGGAGACTATCTTGCTGGGATATCCAGTTGCTGGTCCCTGGCACTAGTGATATTTCCTCTAACCAGCTAGATAAGATACGCCAGTGGAAAGGAAACACAAGCCTATTTCCTGACTGAGGCTTCCAGGGAAAGTTCTGCTGCCTAAGGTTGACTATGTAGGCAAACTCTTGTATAACTTTAAATTGTTTTAAAACCTAACAGATTAAAGGGGTGCCTGGGTGGCTCAGTCGGTTAAGCGTCAGACTTCAGCTCAGGTCACGATCTCGCCCTCTGTGAGCTCAGCCCGGCATCGGGCACTGTGCTGACAGCTCAGAGCCTGGAGCCTGTTTTAGATTCCGTGTCTCCCTCTCTTTCTGGCCCTCCCCCGTTCACATTCTCTCTCTGAAAAATTAATAAACCTTTAAAAAAATTAAAATCTAACGGATTAGAGAAATATTTGATACAATCACTCTTCCAAATACATGGAATTTGCTACTATTCACTTAAGAACTTTTCTTTTTCAGTATAAATGTCATACAGATTCAGGAGGTTTAAATTTTCAGTTCTTTATTCAGATTAATGATTTATTGAACCAGTGAACTGCTCGCAAAAATGAATAATTCATGTCTAATGCACATGTAGAATCTCATCAGATTGAGAAAACAAAAGGGATTTTTTCTTCCTTTTTGAAATTTATTTATTGTTTAATTTACATTCAAGTTAATTAGCATATGGTGCAACACTAATTTCAGGAGTAGATTCCTTAATGCCCTTTACCAGTTTAGCCCATTCCCCATCTCACAACTCCTCCAACATCCCTCTGTTCTCTATATTTCAGAGTCTTCTATGTTTTGTCCCCCTCCCTGTTTTTATATTATTTTTGCTTCCCTTCCCTTATGTTCATCTGTCAAAAGGGATTTTCTGATTGAAAGGCTAAGATCAAAATTAATAACAAATAATGCTATATATCTTTTCTACATATGCAATGTGAAGTTTCATACACAAGGGATTACTTAAACATTTGCTTAAACCAATTATTCTTTATTAAATGGTTAAAAGGCACAGAGTTGGCAGGTATGAAATAAGACTAGAGGTTGCCTATTACCCAGGAATACCTAGTTCAAAGGCTATATATCTTGAAGCAAAATTTTGATTCTCACAGGAGCACCTCAGTATATGGACAAACTTTGATGTTAACAAAAATTGCTGAAGCTAAGTCCTATATACTAGATTCAGCTTTCCCATACTATAAAATTGGAGCTTATTCTTCCAGGTAACAAAAATCTGTCTAAATTATACCTATTAATAATACCTTTTAAAATATCCAGCCAGACCTAAAAGAAATTGTTGGTCCCAAAGATATGATTCCATGTGAGATACGGAATCTAAGATAAAATACATATACTCAAAATCGGGCACTTTCAGGTGAGATAGGATTGGCAAAGCAGCACAGAATACTTTGGTGGTAGCACATTTAAATCCTTTTTATTTTGTCCAAATTTCTGATCTGTCTTTTCTCCCTTTTCTTTAAATATCCTGTAGTGTAACCATCCTACTTGGTCTTTCTTTCCTACTCTTTCAACATTTCATGATTTTATCTTCCCCAACATCTCAAAATTCAATGTGCTATCTTATTCTATTTTCTCAGGAGTCTGTCAGTGGGTTATGGGCATTGAGGAGGGCACTTGTTGGGATGAGCACTGGGTGTTGCATGTAAGCAATGAATCATGGGAATCTACTCTCAAAACCAAGAGCATGCTGTACACACTGTATGTCAGCCAATTTGACAATCAATTATATTAAAAACATTAAATTAAAAACATAAAAAAAGAGTGTCAAGGATCAGTTAGATTTATCTGATAAACTATATCGTGCTAAAATATTAATGGTTGGTTAGAGCTTTATGTCACTTACCCATATGACGCATTTGTGTTTTTTGTTTTTTAGTTCTTCAAGTACCTTCTGTAAAGATTATGACTAAATAATAAGCATTTCAGTCACTTATGCAAGCTGGCAAGGGAGGTGTTTTGGGAATGGTGCCTTGGATAAATGGTAGAGTATATTTTTTTGTGAGGTATCAACTCTACTTGTAAGATCTTCAGTAATAAGCATTATAGTGTGAGGGCCTAAGATTATAGATTCTGGAGTCAGAACATCTAAGTTCAAGTTCTTACTCTGCTTGCTACTCCCTTGCTGTGTGAAGGCAGAAGCTATTTCTCTTTATGCCTCATAGGGTAATAAAGTACCTACCTCATAGAGTTCTTGTGAGGATAAATAAATGAATACATATTAAAGTGATCTGAATGGTACCTGCCACATCCTGAACACTCTCTGTATTTGCTATTATTGTTATTGTTATTATTATTATTATTATTAATTATTAAGTGAGGCAATACCATCTACAGTTCTTAAAACAGAGACAGGTACACAGTCAACACATAATATAAGCTACTGAGCTCCACTTTTGTATATATATTCACATGTATGTTTGTATAGATAGCCATGGTTCCACCTGAAGGATATTTAATGAACAGTAAGATTTCCTAGTGGTTATTGTGATCTTTAAAACCATTTAGTATTTATTTATTCAAAAAATTTACAGAATATTCCACATATGCCAGGCACTATGCCAGCTATTGGGTATTCAAATACATTTTATATTAACAACAGGAAATGTGGTAAGGAGGAAAAGGGAGAGACAGAGAATAACGAACAATAGAAAAGAAAAGGTAAACTAATGAAGTGGTAGAAGATCTTGAATAAAATCTCTGAACAAAACTGCCTAGAAAATGAATTAGAAAGCTCAGATGATCCAATAAATTCTGTTTATTTTTTTTTTTTAATTTTTTTTTTCAACGTTTATTTATTTTTGGGACAGAGAGATACAGAGCATGAATGGGGGAGGGGCAGAGAGAGAGGGAGACACAGAACCGGAAACAGGCTCCAGGCTCTGAGCCATCAGCCCAGAGCCTGACGCGGGGCTCGAACTCACGGACCGCGAGATCGTGACCTGGCTGAAGTCGGACGCTTAACCGACTGCGCCATCCAGGCGCCCCAATAAATTCTGTTTAAAACATTACAAGCTGTAGATTATGTAAAGATAGGAAAGAACTAGGCATATTTATAAGAAGAGGCAGGTAATTGGCTGGGAGAGAGTATAGATGCCCAAATGATTAAAGAGACTATTTGCTTCAGGAATTCGGGAAAAAAAACATCAAGAGGGGACACTTTTTTTTTTTTTTTTTTTTTTTTTTTTTTTTTTTAATGCTGGAGAGGTAATTGAGATAAGACACAAAAAAGAGACACAAAACTCAGACTCAGCTTGAAAGATGTCAGCTAATTGCTGAGTGAGTATGTACTATTGAGCTAAGATGAAAGTTCAAGGAGAGGCAAGGAGAATGCAGTGGCCTTTGGGGAAGCTTAGTTTAGAAAAAACATGGATTGAGAGTCAGGAGCTCTGTCTTCTAACCTGAGCTTAGCTAGATGGCTCTTGATTAGTCGTGTCTGCTCTCTGAAGCTTATTTTCCTCTAATGTAAAATCCACTTATTGAGCTCAGACACTTCTAAGTCTCCTTCCAACAGCAGAATTCTGCTGATTAGAGAAGTTCCACAAAACAGCAAGGCTTCATTTGAAGTTGATCAGTATGATTTACATTAAATAAATAAGTGCCAAAATAAATGTACTCATCAGCTAGTTTGAAGTTCCTGTAGGAAATGCATATGGATCCTTGGTGAGTTCAATCACTTTGGTGAGTTCAAAATCACTCCTCCAGCTGTTTTTGAGAGTAAGGCTGGCAATCCTTCATAAACTCCATCTATCTTGACAGGATGCTGACCAACACTGCACTGACTGTGGTTGAGCTAGCAAAGTGGCCCAGAAAATGCAGAATATCATTTGAGAAGCCTGGCCGACATGCATGGAATCCTGTCCCACTTGGAAGGCATATAACCTGCAAAGCCTGCATTATCTCATCTACACTGGATAAAGCTGTAGTACTCACTATGACTTCTTTGTTTGAAAGTGAGGAAAAATGCCTAGATTTATGAAGGATTTTGCCCCAATTGATAAAGTTAGTCAGTGGTACAGTCCTGGCTTATAAGTAATTACAAGTAGATATAATGCTTCGTGCCAGCGAAAATAAGATTCGGTGGTAGGAAATAAAGATCTGAAAATAGTGACTCATACAGGTTTATTTCTCATTCATAAAAAATAAACCCAGGGGTAGGCTTTTCAGCAAAATATGGAGGGTTCACATTTTTACACACCCGGGCTCCTCTACCTTTTTTATTCTGTTGAATGTGGCTTGCATTTTAAAACTCACCTCATAACCCAAGAAAGCTGCTGGAGCGTCAGTCTTTGTATTTGCATTCCAGGAAGCCTGAAGGAGGAAAGAAGGTGAGAGCACCTCTTTTTAAAGATACCTGCTAGCAATGAAATATAATTTCCACCTATATCTGATGGCCAGTATTTAACATAATAACTCTATCTAGCCAAAATGTGGACTTGAAATTTTAATCTTCTAGCTGAAAAGTAAAGTGACTGACAAAGAGGATTGGTGTTTTTATGACTAAGGTATAAATTCAGAATGATACTAGAAAATAACTAATATCCTGCTAGTCTTCCATTTTTCCAGATCTATTGTGGATCAGCTTGGGGCTCTACTTCACCTTATATCCATGCAGGAATGCAGTGGACAAAGCCTCCACTGTCTAGAGTGTATATGGTTCCTGGAGTCAGGGAAGGGAGAACACATGACTTCCAATCATTTCCATTGGCCAAAGGAAGTCACATGGCTACATCTGATTTCAAGGGTGCAGGGAAATGCAATCTTATCTTGCGCTTTGGCAGAGAAAAGCCAGAATTTTTGTGGACAAGCTTAATTACTACCAGAGGAGCCTTTCTCAAAAAAGCAAAATGTTAAAGAAACATATAAATGAGTAGTCCAAAAATATGAGCTACAGCAAACACACGGGGAACTCTTCTGAAGACAAACTTTAGTGCTCTTCAGAATCACAATCTAATTGTTAGTGTAAAAATGCAGATTTCTTGACCCCAGCACAAGTGAGTTTGATTCTGTAGGTTTGTGATGAGGCTAGGAACACTTCGTTTAAACAAATGCTTAGGCATGTGACCGTGTTTGACTAAAAGTGCATAATAGGTATCAGAATGGCCAAAATAAAATAAATTTACTAAAAAGTACAGCCCAATTGAATAGTAACTCAAGGCATGCTTAATATTATGAGGATGGGATTGCTTTTCAGATTGGGAAATGATAAATTAATATTTTTCAGTTGTCCAAACATAGGAATAAAATTCCCATTCATTCTAGATTTGAGAAGATTGTTAAAAACAATAATTTTTTATTTCTGGTTTCTTTCTGCTTACCATACTACTAACTCTAAAAGATAAGTAGTAGTTATGAACAATAGCTTTCTGTTAGCAGACTCAGGTTTGAATATCAGATCCACCAGTATTTCTTTTTTTTTAATTCTTTCAAGTTTTTATTTAAATTCTAATTAACATGTCATGTAATATTAGTTTCAGTAGAATTTAGTAAGTCTTCACTTACATATAACACCCAGTAGTCATCACAACAAGTGCCCTCCTTAATACCCATCACGCATTTAGCCCATCTCCCACCCACCTCCTTCCATCAACACTCAGTTTGCTCTCTGTAGCTAAGAATCTCTTATGGTTTGCCTCCCTGTCTCCTTTTTTTCCCCTTTCCCTACGTTCATTTGTTTTATTTCTTAAATTCCATAAATGAGTGAAATCCTGTGGTATTTGTCTTTCTCTGATTGATATATTTTGCTTAACAAAATACATTCTAGCATCATCCATGTTGTTGCGAATGGCAATATTTCATTCTTGTTGATCACCAAGTAGTATTTCATTGTATATATATCCCACATCTTTATCCATTCACCAGTCTACGAACATTTGGGCTCTTTCTCTAATTTGGCTATTGTTGATAGCTTTGCTACAAACACTGGGGTGCATGTGCCCCTTTGAGTCAGCATTTTTATATCCTTTGGATAAGTACCTAGTAATGTAATTGCTGGGTTATAGGGTAGTTCTATTTTTAACTCTTTGAGGAACCTCCACACTGGTTTCCAAAGTGGCTGCACCGGTTTGCATTCTCACCAACAGTGTAAGAGAATTCCCCTTTCTTGGCCTCTTTGCCAATAGCTGTTGTTTCCTGTGTTGCTAATTTTAGCCGTTTTGACAGGTGTGAGGTGATATCTCATCATGGTTTTGATTTGTATTTCCCTGATGATGAGTGATGTTGAGCATCTTTTCATGTGTCTGTTTGCCTTCTGTATGTCTTCTTTGGGAAAATGTTTATTCATGTCTTCAGCCATTCATGCCTTCATGTCTTTTTTTAACTGGATTATTTGGTTTTGGGGTGTTGAGTTTAATAACTTCTTTATAGATTTTGGATACTAATCCTTTTTTAGATATGTCATTTGCAAATATCTTCTCCTTTTGTATAGGTTGCCTTTTGCTTTTTTTTAAAAATTATTTCCATGGATGCAAAAATTCTCAACAAATTACTAACAAATCGAATTCAACAGTATGCTAAAAAAATCATTCATCACGATCAAGTGGGATTTATTCTGGGCTGCAAACGTGGTTCAATATTCACAAATAGATCAGCGTGATACACCACATTAATAAAAGAAAGGATAAGAATCACACAATTCTCTCAAGAGATGCAGAAAAAAACATTTGACAAAATACAGCATCCATTCTTGATAAAAACCCTCAACAAAGTAGAGACAGAGGGAACATACCTCAACATTATAAGGGCCACATATGAAAGACCCACAGCTAATATCACCCTCATTGGGGAAAAACTAACAGCTTTTCCTCTACATTTAGGAACGAGACAGGGATGTCCACTCTCACCACTATTATTTTCACATAGCACTGGAAGTCCTAACCTCAGCAATCAGACAACAAAAAGAAATAAAAGGCATCCAAATCAGCAAGGAGGAAGTCAAATTTGCATTCTTCGCAGATGACAAGATACTCTTTATAGAAAATCCAAAAGACTCAACCAAAAAATTGCTAGAACTGATACACGAATTCAGGAAAGTTGCAGGATACAAAGTCAACATAAAGAAATTTGTTGCATTTCTATACACCAATAATGAAGCAGCAAAGAGGTAAAAGATCTGCACTCTGCAAATGATAGAAAACTTATGAAAGAAATTGAAGAGGACACAAAGAAATGGAGAAACATTTCATGCTCATGGATTTGAACAAATATTGTTAAAATGTCTACACTCCTCAAAGCAATCTACACTTTTAATGCAATCCCCATCAAAATACCACCAGCGTTTTTCACAGAGCTGGAACAAAAATCCTAAAATTTGTATGGAACCATAAAAGATCCTGAATAGCCGGAGCAGTCTTGACAAAGAAAAGCAAAAATGCACTTTTGGGATTTCATTGAGATATAAAATCCTGCACAGCAAAGGAAACAACTACCAGTTATTTCTAATGTGAATTTGGGAAAATTTGTACCTTGTCTAAAGCTCAATTTCCTTAAGACATAGACAATATTTCCTTCCTTAAAGTTTTGTTATGAGAATTAAATGAAATATGTGCGCAATACTGAGTACAATGCTTGTTTAGTACAACTAAGCAAAAGGAAGAATTAGAAATTGAAAAGCTTCTTCCAGGGGCGCCTGGGTGGCGCAGTCGGTTAAGCGTCCGACTTCAGCCAGGTCACGATCTCGCGGTCTGTGAGTTCGAGCCCCGCATCAGGCTCTGGGCTGATGGCTCAGAGCCTGGAGCCTGTTTCCGATTCTGTGTCTCCCTCTCTCTCTGCCCCTCCCCTGTTCATGCTCTGTCTCTCTCTGTCCCAAAAATAAATAAACGTTGAAAAAAAAAAATTTAAAAAAAAAAAAAAAAAAAAAAAAAAAAAAAGCTTCTTCCAATGGCCATTGTCAACATATTCAATAATTTAAAGATTCTCTGAGTGCCAGTATAAAAGAAATTCATTTTATTTAATCCAATGTTGATAATTTAAATGAATTTCAGTGCTGCATGAAAAACTTTATATTAATTTAGAAAAACCAAACACATTTTTAGACTGAAGAGAAAGAAGATAGAACAGAATATCACTAAAAAGCAGAAATTAATTTATTAAGTAAACATTTTCTCCCTGTAATTATTCTTCTTCTGATAAGTGCTTGTAAAATCCACGGTAAGCACAAATGTATATCATATTAGTGAGTAAATCTACATTATGGAGTGAAGGGAAATAAAAGCTCTGAGTACTTTCTAAAGGTATAAAATAGAGTCAGGAGTCAGCACAAATAAATAAAAGCAGTTCTGTCTGGGCAAGTGATGAATTGAATCTGGAATTGTGTAACCAGAGTGAAAACTGAAAATACTGCTGTTGCATGTGTATCCATAGAGACTTCACGCTATTCACTAGCATCAAATCTACACCAAATGGCAAGAGCAAGCCATTAAGGCCTTGAAGCACAGCCAGTCTGACTGTATCAAAGCTTAATGGCTGCCTCTCAACTGTGCTCAGCTGGCCATCTTCTAACAATGGTTGATAACAAAAGCAAGACACCTCACCAGCTGCTGTCTGCTAATCTAAAATGGGACATCCAAGGGGCAGGCAGATGAAATTCTATAAAAAGTCACTGAAGGAAAAACTTCAATAATGCCGCGTAGATCGTTGACTGTGGGAAGACAGTCACAGCTGACAAAAGAGCCAACTGTAGATGTGCGCAGTGTTTTGACAGTAATTAGAGACGAAGAGCTCACTTCCAGAAGAAGCGAAATGCAACCAGTGAGGCCTAATAGGAAGCAGAGGTGGGTTTACACAGATGCAAACGAAGCTTGCAGCATTGTCTTCCCAGGCACCAGAAAAGGAGTTAACACTGGGGTTTATATGGTCATTTGTTTTTGTGAAATGTTCTGAAGGACAGTAATTAACAGCAGGTGGTTGAGGTCACTCTTATTTTCCACCCCACCACAGTCATTATCATACTTCTTGTGTGGAGGGTGCTGGAGCCATCATGGACATTTTTGAGATCCAACTAGAGGGAAGTCGAATTGGGCATTCGTTTAGTTTGGGTTCAGTGGGATATATTTAACACTTCTGTTTGTATTTAAGTTCTTGCTAGCCGTCCTGATGCAGGAAAACCAGGAATACTCCTCTTGCCTAGTGGGTAGACTCACTTAGCATCTTAACACAAAGATGTTTGCATTATAAACATGCCCTGTGCTCAGGGTCTGCAAGAATATAGCCAGTGATGACAGAATAGGTTAGTCTATGGGAAATTCTTCCTGGTTGTTCAGTAAAATCTCAAGTGAAGATTGACTTCTTAAAAATTCCTTGTCAAACAGAAGTTCTCTGGTGTTGGGGATATATTTTATAATGCAGGTATAAAATTATAAAAGCACCACTCATTTGTGTGGGAATTGCAAGAAATAAAATGTATCAGAATTTCTGCATTTGTAGAACGTAAGTTTGTAGCAATGCAACACTCAGCAAATGTCTGTGTGTGAGATCTCTTTTAAATTAAAAAAAAAATTGGATCAACTATATTAGGGGAAAAAATCTTTATAGTCTCCCTGTAGGAAATATTACAAAGCATATCATAGAAAGAGGCAAAGAATTTGCAGTTATAACATGTAGGAAAATAAGCTTCATAAATGTGTTTGGGACAATTAATAAAAATGGTTTATCATATTTTGTGATTTTTTTGTTCCAAATACTCAACTTGTGCCTAATTTTGTATTTTGTAAGCTAAAGAGGGCTCCCTTCAAAATTTAGTAACTGTTGCTGTTAGGATTTTCAATCTGTTAAAATTTCAGTTTCCCCTATTTGTCTGTTAAAGGCCTGGTCTCCATATGATAAAACAAGGAATGCTAGTTTTCTTAAAGGAATATTTATATATGTATAAAAACTATGTATTATGTTATCATTATCTATCTTTGAAATGTTGTCAAAGTACAAGATATATATTCAAAGTGCACAGACCACAAGGATATATATAGCATAAGGAGCTTTCCCAAGTTTCACAAACTGAACCAGCCCACAGAAGAATCCCGATTCATTCTGTCATGGTACACTGAAGTCTCTCCATGCCCCGTTTATCCATTTTCATGACTTCTAATGCTGGAAGTTAGTTTTGCCTCTTTCTGAACTTTATATAAGTGGAATCATACAGTATGCACTAATTTGTATCTGGCTCCCATATCACTGTGTGAAGTTATGGTTTGTTTATCCTCATGGCTGTATAATGTTCCATTGTGTGAAGAGATCATAATTTATGTGATCTACTCTTGATGGGAATTTGGGTAGTCTTCGCTCTGGGGTTACTACAGAGAGCACTGTTGTAAACACTCTCACACAGATATGTAAATACATATGTAAATACAGTAGCTAAAAGATGATATATTTAAAAACTCAGGACACAAATAGCCAAGAGAAATGGAGGACTTAGAAACAGAACACAAAATTCTTAGCATGGAGTATTATCTCCTCTATGGATGGTCAGGGAGACTTCAGGATTAGATGGCATTTGGAGTCGCCCTGTTTATACCTATGGCCTTGGCATACTTATTATTAGCACTCCATTTACTATAAGGTCATTTAGGATAAGAAGAAATACATGAATATCTAAAATTACTACTAAAATGCCAAAGGCAAACAGATTTGTTCTTAGCTAAGAGAGTAAACAAGAAACATTTTGGATTTTGGAACTGAAAGCTAAGGACTATCAGTAATTTTTATTAGATTTTTAAATCCATCTAGTCTGCTGTTTCATCTTGGGAATGGTATGCACATTCTGGGGTGAGAGACACACAGTTAACAAATAAGGGAGAAAGCGATGAAGCAGTGCCCAGACACAAGATGAACAGATGTGGACATTCACATGGATAAAAGGACTTGAGTGAGGAGGAAGGAGCGAGAAAATAAAGATTTGGAGCCTGGAATTGTTCACTGGTGTTGGAAGAGATGAGTCATGAAGACATAGAAAGCAGAGATATGAAAACAAACTAAATAGTAAATGACAGAATCAACTCTTGCTGCATTCTTGGGATTTTGATTGTCTATAGGACAGTAAATATAAGAAAATTAATTCTAGTTAAATCCCATGAAACAGTAGTCTTTAATAAATAGAGTAGCTGTGGTACTCAAGGAGTTAAAATGACAAAAGCTTAAGGGTTTCCTATCTTAACATCACATATCCATGGTTTATAGTCCCATATAATATTTAATTTGGGGCCAATAAACTTTAAAATAATCTTTAAAAATATTTATAGCTACTTGCATAATGAGTTCCAGCTCTTGCTTTTTATTGTGATAGTTAATACTGCATACTGAGAAAGTACTTGCAGAATTAAATGTTGCTATCAAAAGAAAAAAAAATCTATGTTGTGTTAACAGCCAAGAGATACATATTGTGTACCTACTATGTGTTGGGGTTGTTCTAAGTAGGCAGTACTTATTTTATGACGATGAGGATGAAGAAGAAGGAGAAGGAGAAGAAAAAGAAGGAGGAGGAGGAGGAGGAGGAGGAGGAGGAGGAGGAGAGGAGGAATCTGAGCAAAAAGTTTAAATAATGCCCATATTTACACAGTGGAAGTAGAAGAAGCTTTGATTCAAAACTACACATCTGAGACCCAGAGGCTAGACATTCAGCTGCTAATTATGGAGCTCTGTGAACTAAGCTGCAGCAAGTGGGGACTCAGGTAGTCCCCACAACAGTAAGGTGGTTATAGAAAACAAGGTAGGAGACTTATTGGAAAGAGTGTAGGCATGGGATCCAAACTGAATCCACTTCTTCCACTTACTAGTTACATGAGCTTGGACTTTTAACTTCTTGGGGACCTGTTCCTTCTCCAGTAAAATGGAATAATAGGGTTTTCATGAGAATTAAATTGTATAGTTCATGTAAAGTGGCTACTGCAGTAGACTCTTGGATCCCATGGTATTCCCCCTCACTCTTCTTAGGCAAAGAAACAACCTCAAGATGTCATCTGTTCTAAATTCTTGCCTCAAGATGGATGAAAACTATGCACCCCAGCCCAGGGATTTGTCTACACTCTTAAGCATTCTCTAGGAACAGAGCTAGTATTTTATCATCTGACAGTACAGAGAGTCTTCCTCAAGACTAATCAAATTTCCTGATTAGGTTTAAGCCCATTTTCTAATACTGATTATCACCTTACATAGAGGAAAACTGGCAATGGTTCTCTCATAAAGGTTTTTCTTCTATACCGATTTTGAACTAATGGAAATTATTTTCATTCAATAAATATCTAAAATACTTTATTTTCTCCTACACATATTTTTCATAAGCTACATTGGTTTGTATTTTCTACTTTGAATCCTTAAATAATAACCTGTTGCAGTTTCTTCTAGGTTCAGGTCAAGTGCCATCTCTAATTTGTAGGTTCCCAAGATCCTCCAACCAAACAAATCTTATGCACTCCTCTGTGGGCAGGTGACACATCAGAGAATTTGTTTATCGATAGCTTCCCCCACAGGATTTTGAGCAACTTGAGGACAAAGACGGTGTGGTATTCATGGACTTTGTTGGATTGTTTACGACCAGAGTCTAGTGTTGAATTTGGCCCATGGTAATGGCACCAATTTGTTGAATTAACTTTGTTACATTGATAAATGACCATATTATAATTAAAAAAAATACAATTTAAGTTTATACTCTAGATTATATGTACCCCATAAATCCTCTTGGCTCCAATATTAATAACTCTACTCAAATTAAAGGTTAATGTTAAAATTTCCCTTTGGTTGATACTATGTAGACAGTCATAATGGTATGTATTATTTAAGGTACAGTGAGCTACAGTAACAAGGAATTCAATAATAATTTAATGGCTCAATGAATAGAGAATTTTATTCTCTCTCTTGTTACAATCTACATTAGGTGTTCCTTGTCTTTTCATACTGACAGTCAGGAACCCAAGCTGACATAGACTGTAGCATCTTCAACCTTTTATTTTCCAAGGTTGCTCTCTTCGTCACCATTTTAGCCTAAAGAGGAAAGCATGGAGGAATATACTTTTATGCAATTTTTTATGAGATTGGCTAGAAGTGTGGAAGTGAAATTCATCACTTCTGTCCACATTTCACTGGTGAGATTTTAGCTAAATGTCCATGTCTACCTGCAAGGGAGGCTGGGAAATGTAGTCCATAACATTGTAGCTCTATTCTAGCTACAACTCTATTACTTCAAGTTATGGGTTAAACTGTGCGGCTCTGAAGCTTGTATGTTAAAGTTCTAACCCCCAGTATCTCAGAATGTGACTATATTTGGAAATAAGGTCTTTAGGGAGGTTATTAACTTAAAATGAGGCCATCTGGGTGGGTTACGACTGATGTCCTTATAAGAAGAGAAAATTGGGACACAGACACAAATAGATGAAAGACTATATAAAGACATACATATAAATAGCACCTTACAAGCCAAAGGAGAGTCTTCAAAAGGAACCAGTTCTGCTGATACCTTGGTTTTAGGCTTCTAGGCTCTAGAATTTTGAGACAATAAATTTCTGCCATTTGGGCCATCCAACCTGTGGTACTTTGTATGGTACTAGCATAGAGATACACTAAGGAAGAAGGACAGATCTGAGGAGACAACCACCAATGTCTGTTGCATTCTGTGAATTACAAATTTATTACTGTCTTCATTTGGACTGCTAAACAAATTACCCTAGACTGGGTAATTTAAACATCAAACATTTATTTCTTATAGTTCTAGAGGCTGGAAGTCTGAGATGAGGATGCCAGAATGGTTAGGTTCTGGTTAGGTTTTCTTCTGTGTATTACATAGCTGACTTTTTGTATTCTCACATGACAGGAAGAGAGCTAGGTACCTCTCTGGCCTCTTCTTATCGGCACTAATCCCATTCATGAGGGCTCCATTCTTATGACTTAATTACCTCCCACAGGTGTCACTTTCCAAATACCATCATATTGACATTAGGGTTTCAACATATGAACTTGGGATGCAGGAGGGATACAAACATTCATTCTATAACAATTAATGTATCATCCATACATTTAGTTAGGAATTATAAACAAATTGTGTAAATAAAGTTCTTTAGAAACAGAGACCTCCTGACTGGTACCCCCTGCCCATCAACAGTCAGTGATCATTTTAAAACATAAATTAGATTATTTTACTCTTATATTTGAAACCTTAGAATGATTTCTCATTTCTTCCTGCACAAAACTAAATGTGCTTCTTGTGCCTCACAAGAAACAACATGATGCCCTGTACCAACTCCAGCCTTAGCTTTTGTGACACTTCCCATCATTCATTTTGCTCCAGACATATTGGTTTTCCAAACATGTTCCCACCTGAGGGCTTTCTATTTCCTTTCTAGGAATATTCTTTCTCAGGAGAGCCATATAACTCTGTTTATTACTTTGGGTGTCTGCTTATAAGTTATTTTATTAGAGGGGTGCCTGGGTGGCTCAGTCAGTTAAGGGTGTGACTCTTGTTTTCGGCTTGGGTCATGAAGTTGCAGTTTCGTGAATTTGAGCCCTGCACCGGGCTCTGTGCTGGCAGCATGGAGTCTGCTTGAGATTCTCTCTCTCCCTATATCTCTCCCCTCCCCGACTCATGCTGTCTCTGTCTCTCTCAAAATACATAAATAAACTTAAAAAATTTTTTTAAAAAGCTACTTTATTAGAGACCTTCCCTGACTATCCTATTAAAATACCAACCAACCCCATGTCTGCAGCATACTTGTCATCCTTTCCCTGCTTTCTTCTTCCCCACAGCATTTGTTGTCACCTATTAGCACATCACATATTTATTTTTGCAGTCTGTCCTGCTTTTTTAGGATACACCAAGATTTCATAGAGCTTTGTTTGTTCACCACCATATTCCCGACATCTAGAACAGCTCAGAAAGACCTCTATTGATTGGACAACTCAAGCAGGTATTTTCAAATATCTATACAAGGATTTTTTTTCTGTCACAGAACAACCTGAATTATGAGCCAAAAGATAAAAAATATTAAGTAGACAAAGAAGAGAAACCAAAGGAATGTGGGGATGATTATGGGAGGAACTTACTCTTAGTATTTCCAAATATAGATCTTCCTTGATTTATGATAGGATTACATCCCAGTAGATGGATTATAATTTGAAAATATCATAAGCCCACTGTACTTAATATATGTAACCTACTGAACACTATAATTTAGCCCTGCCTACCTTAAATATGCTCCAAACACTTACATTAGCCCACAGTTAGGCAACATCATCTAATGCAAAGCCTATTTTATAATGAAGTATTGAATATCTTATGTAAGTTATCAAATATTGTACAGACAGTGAAAAACACAATAGGTATATGGGTACAGAATGGTTGTAAGTGCATGGTCAGTTACCCTCATGACTATGTGTCTGACTGGGAACTGTGGCTCACTGCTGCTGCCCTGATTCACCAGATTATTGAATTGCATATTCCTAGCCAGGGAAAAGATCAAAATTCAGAAATTTTTTTTAATTTTTTTAAATGTTTTATTTATTTTTGAGACAGGGAGAGACAGAGCATGAACAGGGGAGGGTCAGAGAGAGGGAGACACAGAATCTGAAACAGGCTCCAGGCTCTGAACTGTCAGTACAGAGCCCGACGCGGGGCTCAAACTCACGGACCGCGAGATCATGACCTGAGCCGAAGTCGGCCGCCCAACCGAGCCACCCAGGCGCCCCCAAAATTCAGAATTTGTAAAATGAAAACACTAATGCAAAAAGATATATGCACTCCTGTGTTTACTGCAGCATTATTTACAACAGCCAAGATATGGAAGCACCCTAAGTGTCCATTGACAGATGAATGGATAAAGATGTGGTATATACAGAATATTACTCAGCCATAAAAAGGATGGGATCCAGCTATTTGTGACAACATGGATGGATCTAGAGGGTATTATGCTAAGGGAGATAAGTCAAACTGAAAAGACGAATGCCATGTGATTTCACACATATGTAGCATCTAAAAAAACAAAACAAACAAAAAGCAGAATCAGACCTATAAATACAGAGAACAAACTGATGGCTGCCAGAGGAAAGGGAGTGGGGAGTGGCAAAATGGGTGAAGGAGAGTGGGAGATACAGTCTTCCATTTATGGAATAAACAAGTCATGGAAATAAAAGACACAGCATAAGGAATAGAGTCAATGATATTGTAATAGTGTTATAGGGTGACAGATGGTGGCTACACTTGTGAACACAGCATAACATACAGATGTTGAATCACTATGCTGTACACTTCAAAGTAATGTAACTTTGGGAGTCAACTATACTCAGTTAAAACAATTTTTTTTTCAATAAGAAAAAACTTAAAACTCATAGTACAAGTTTCTACTAAGTTTGCATAGTTTTGGCAACATCATAAAGTTGAAAAATCGTATGTCAAATCACTGTAAGTCAGGGTTGATCTGTAATCAAAGTAGGTTTTCCAATCCTTTTGTCTGCACTGTAAATCAAATGAAAGGCATCAAAGGGTGAGGACCGTTTACTCAATTTAGTTTATATATAGGATGTGCTCAATATATGTTTGTAGAATAAATAAATAGTACCAGATCTCTGTGAATTTCTTTTTCTTTAGTCTGCAAGAGTCTTTCTTTCCTGGTCTTTCTGTTTCCCTGACTTCATTTTAAAGATTGTCTTTATTTCAAGTTAATTTTGTCTATTTTTTGGGCTCATCTCTTTTGATTGTCTTCATTTGTTTCAGATGATATATTCTCATGAGTTAGACTGCTTTTCCCTTGTGTGATAGCTTCCAAATCTATAAACCCAGCCTGATCCTTCTCTTTCTAAACCGCAGACTCACATATTCAACTGTTGGGTATTTACATATGGGAGTTCTCCACTCACTCAACTTGATCCATTAATACGACTTTAAAAGTTGTTGCCCTTCTCAATTCCCTATTGTGGACTTGGGTACCACCACGGTCCTAGTAACTTTGGCTCTAAACCTTGGAAACCTCCTTACTTTGGTGTTTGTTACATTCAATTTAGGAAATATTTTACATCCTGGCCTATTTAGGATTAAGGATTTGTAACCCTAGTATAATTTTTTCTTTTTTATTTCTTAAAATCTATAGTGAAGGAGTAGCCCCCTCTCAAAATGTCTGCAAGAAGCTGAGAACATATTTAAACATATCAGGTAAATTATGTACTGATCTATCCTGATAGTTTATTCTAGTGGCACCAAGGACTACTGCTAATTCCTTTGAGAAATGAAGTCCTTGAAGTGATCACATCTCAATAATTGAAAGTATGTTACGTACCATTCTATTTGGAATCCTGGCAAAGACTGAAAATTGTCCTCATATCTCCAGCCTGACTTAGAAATTCAGCCAATGTAAGTGTAAAAACAACTTTATATCAGTTTTGTTAGGAAACTTCTAGCCAATTCATTGAGCCACTCCTCAAATTCTTGGCCATAGCTCCCCTCTTCTCATTCCTGTTCTGATTCCACTGTATCCTCTGAATGCCTCCCTCCTCACCCTTGCATTCCTCATATAAACTCTTCTTGACCTTGGTATATTACTCTTTTATTCCACGCTGTATGTGATTTCTTAGTATTTATAACTAATAATACATGAATTTGAGCTATAAAGTCTCTTTGTGCCATCCCTACTCAAATTTTGCTAACATCATATAATAATTTTTGAGACTTCCCTTCTTTTCTAATGACTTGGACATTTTATTTAAAAAAAAATTTTTTTTAACGTTTATTTATTTTTGAGACAGAGAGAGACAGAGCATGAACAGGGGAGGGGCAGAGAGAGAGAGGGAGACACAGAATCAGAAGCAGGCTCCAGGCTCCGAGCCATCAGCCCAGAGCCTGACGCGGGGCTCGAACTCACGACCGTGAGATCGTGACCTGAGCTAAAGTCGGACGCTTAACCGACCGAGCCACCCAGGCGCCCCAATGACTTGGACATTTTAATATAAGTATCTGTTTCTTGAAGATTTGAGTTAATACACTCATAAAACTATATGAGCCCATGCCTTTTTAATATATTCCAATGTTACATCGTTTCAGTTAATTAAATCTTTTGTAGTTAATTGAGCATAATGGACAATTTTTCACAGTGTTTGTTTTTTAATATGTACCTTGGAAATCATCAATTTTCCTGAGTGTCTATATCAGACACATATTCTGTGGCCCCTTAGATACTTTCTCCATCTCCTGCTGCCCAGACCTTTACCATTCAACAGAGTCCACAGTCAGATGTCCCAACAAGACAGAATGTCCACTGAGTGAAGAAATATTTTATTCTAGATATACAGAATATCATTGGATTTTTCATTTTTTTTTGTTTTAGTTTGAGTCATTATTAATTTGAAAATTTATCCACTCATTTATTGTGGCTTCTGATGGCTTCTGATATTTTACCCTGCCATTTTATATTTATAATTTTATGCCATCTTTTATATGCAATTTACTTCTTCCTATCCTCTTCCTCTCTCTCTCTCACTGTCCTTTGCCTTCTCCTTTTCTTATCTGCCTTCTGCTAAATGAAACACATTTTATGGCTCCTTTTTTAACTTTGAGCAGCTTGGAAGTTCTAAATGCTTTTTAGATTATTTTCATTATGTATTTTAGATTCTTAAGATACAAATACAAACTATATGTTTCAGTGAATATGAAGTAGTATCTCTTTTCCCTCCTCTTAAACAGAAATGCTGTTAACATGACTTTATTTCACTTTTTCTTCTATCTCCCATGTATTGTTTTTTTAATTACTAGACTTTATTTTTTAGAACAGTTTTAGGTTAACAGAAGAAGTAGTTCTTATGTATCCTACATCCTACTCATAGTCTCCATCTACTATTTTTAAATCGTTTACAGTTACATTTATTCATTTATTATATGTAATGCCTTTACTATTTTAAAAATTATTTTGGTAATGAACTGCACTGAAATTTATGGCCAAATTGTTAGTAACTACTTAGGCTTAATGGTATAGTCAATTGATTTCTATGTTTATTTACTTTTATATATACCATGTCTTCTTTCTGGGTTAATTTTAAGCAAATGAAAATATCTTGAGTAATTTCTTTTTTCCTGAAACTCATCTTGAGTAATTTATTTCCTGAATGATCTACTATAACTTTTAATGTCCAACAAAAATCTTTATGGTTCTCAAATATTGCAAGTGAATTGGTTGGTTATAGATTCCTAATTGTAAATCTTTTTTCCTTTAGCACACTGAGACCATTACTGCTACATTTTTCTAGCATTTAGTGTGAAGATTGAGACGTTCCATACCTATTTCAGTCTCAATTATATGCTTTGGTTTTATTCCTGTGGGAACTTTAAAAATTAATTATTTATTCTTAGGATTTAAAAATTTCATCAAGATATGTCCTAACATGCCTGTGTGTCCTTATTCCTGATCAGTACATCAAAGAATTTTTCATGTGAACACTTGGATCTTTCTTCAGGAAATTTTTCTTCTATTAGTTATTTCTATCTACTTTATTCTTTTCTCTATTTTTTTAGACAGTTATTGAATCTTCTGGAATTGTCCACCATAGCTCTCAAGTTATCTATCTTTACTATTTTCTCTGTCTTTGCCTTCTCTATGCTCTGGGACATTTCCTTATTAATATGGCCTTCAGCTCTACTAGTTTTGTTGTTTGGCCCATATGTATATGTAAATATGTGTGCTTACTTGTTTTTGTAATCACATTTTTATCTTATAGAATTAAAAAAAAATTTTTTTTATGGTATCTCTTTCCCTAGCAGCTTATACTTGATTCATGACTTTAATCAACTCTTCAATCTTTCTGAGAATTAAAATGTTTACATTTCATGCAGGTCAGCTCTTCTTTTGATTCTCTTTTATGAAAATGCATAGAAAATTTTTTGCTCTTACAGATTTAAAAATGAAAGACTACATTGATTCACATATGTAGCTAGAATAGGTTTTCTTAAAAGTTGTATATGTCTGATTTCTTATAAGAAGCCCATCCCACCCCAAATAGTGGGAAATTTTATTAGACTCTGAAGTTAAACAGGCAAGATTATGCTGTGTGATGTGTTTATGGGGGGAAAGCTGGCAAATGAGGCAGGGACCCCTTTCAAATCCCAAATGAGAGAAGTGGAAAACTTGAGTATATTTCAGTTCTGTGCTTAGCCAATTATCCCCTCCCACCCTTATTTCTTATCTGTGTGGGTTTAAAGTCACCGAGACTCTGCATTTTTTGTTTGTTTGTTTTCAGCATCAAAACCATGTTGAACTTTCACTATCCCTTCTTAACACCTATCTAGGGATAGAAGATTCTCCATTTTGTTTTGAAAGCTTTTGTCATTAGCCTTATATTCTGGAGGCGATCACTTAAGCCAGCTTCCTATACAGAAATGATCAGGGTGTTTCATAATCCTTTAAGTTAATCATGACATTAGTCAATCTATGGTGAGTTTCTATTCCTACGCCATTTATTGTGACTTGGATCCTGCAACCTTCTCTTCTGCCTGTTTCGGGTTTCTCAGTTTTGATTCTTTATCAATCAGATCCTAAAACTTTTTCTAGCCTGCTGATTCAGACTTACTTTTTCAGCATAGTCTACTGTTTTCATATAATCTACTATTATAGATTTTTAAAAACATGGCTCTTCTGTCTTTTAAGAAATGCTGGAACACAAAGAAAGTATATGTATGTATTTGCCCATTATCTTGAACCAGAAAACTTACATTTTTTTGTACTCAGTTGTAACTAATAATCCCATACTCCACCACACCCATATAACAAAGGCAGTTATGAACGTTTCTGAGTTTTTTATTTGTAGTATCTTTGTTTTTCATTAACTAATATGGCTACAAACTTAGTCAAAACCTGTATTATCTCATGCATAATGATTTTAGTAGTTTCCTAACCGTTTTACTTATGCTTAGTCACTCCCAATTCTAGGTGATTCAGCATAATAACCAGGGGCACAGTATGACTTTTGTGAGCCATCGGCACTTTTGCCCTGTTCTCTACTAAAATATTTTTTAAGTTATATTTTCTGACTATAGTGTTATAAAGATGAATATAATCCAAACTGTTTTCATTATAGACTCATTATATATATGATTTCCTTCTGATTTAAAATAAATTAAAATTAAAACATTTTTGTAGGCTCCTGAAAGAACTATGGGCTCTAGCCACTGCCTACTGTCTAACACATAAGATGGTCCTGATAATTCTCTATCTTAATCTTCACAAAAAATTATTTTTTTCCTGTTGGAGTGTGTGTATGTGTGTGTGTAAAAATTGTTGACTCTGTAGTACATATAAGCTAAAGCTGAAATTCCTTTAATAGTCTTCCCAACTAATGTGTAAAACCCTTCATAATTCTTTCTAAATTATTTTTCTAGACATTCCTCCCATAGCTTTAACCCAAGTCCTCTACCCTGGTTAACTTCCTGACCCTTGGACAAGACTGGAACTTTGTCACCTTTGTTCATCTGCCCTGTTGCTCCTTGGATCTACTCCCCCCACCCCTCTCCCAATTCTGCCTTTATTTACCAATCTTATTGATTCCATGCAATATGGAGTGTGGTTAAGAGCATGGACTCTGGAGTCAGTGTCTGAGTACACAATTATTAGTTCTATGTCTTCTACAAGTTATATGACCTTGATGTGCCCCCGTCTTCTCAACTATAACAAGGAAGAAATAATTGTTCCTATTGGAAGGAATTAGACACTAGTTCCAATTAGAAGGAATGACACTAGTAAGACTATAACGCTTTGAGCACGTATCATGTGCCACTTACTTGTCTAAGAATTTTACACATAACATGTGTAAAGGGCTTAAAACAGTGCCTGGCACAAAGAATGTATTCAAGGATTCTATTATTTTCCGATAATATTACTCAAGAGGGCAAATACCACTATTAAAAAAAACCACCTTTCTGGACAACATCAGCCACAGGGATTGCTTTCTCCTCTGACTCCTTTAGCATATATTGTGCACATTCTTGATAGTTATCATATGCTACTTAAAAATAGGGATATCGCTTCATAAATCACCTTTATATCCCTGTACAATTTGCTACAGAATCTTTCAGATTGTAGAAGTCCATTACACATTTGTGGATTGATTGCTTCATTGATCTTACTATTTCTTCATGTCCAGCAGTCAAAAGTCCACTCAACTGACACATACTGGCAGAAAGCAGGGAGGTCAGCAGCAAGGTCAGCAGCAGCACACTCTTAACAAAGAACCACTTTGCAAGTTTCCATTCATCCTGCTCTGATGTTAGCAACACTTCAGCCTCTCTATTTGTGTCGAACCAAACTGGGATTGTGCATTTCTTCACCTGTGGCTAGTGGAAAACTGTTTTCCTATCATCTTTGGAGTGCTAAGTCTACCCAAGAAGGGATGTCAGGTGATTGATTTAATGATGCAATTCGCCTCTCAAATGGTATGATTTATCACCAAAATAAGTCACTTAACCAGGAGCCACAGCAGTTGAAATACCACTGTTAGTAATTTCTATCACTAGAGATTTATTATTTTGAGTTACTCCCTTTGGGGTAATTACAAACTCTCAGACTAATTTTTCTGAAAGCATTAGTGATTTATTCTCTGCTGGACACTTAGAGTAGAGCACTAAGAGCCAGGGTAGGGGGAAGTGAGGGGGAGAAGGGACTGTAAAAAAGAGGAAAGGGCTTCATAAAAGGGAAGTGAGCAGAACAAAAGACAAGCTTTGTCTACTTCACCACAGTTCTCCTCAGAAGTCACATGCCTTTTTGGAGTAGAATGCAATCTAGCAGTTTTTAAATGCAGACAACAAGCCAGAACTTCCAGGCCAAAATTACTGAATATGACCCCAAACTTCTCACTTTCTATGAAAAGAAAAAAGTATGTGACTCTGGCTAACATAGATTGTAAAGGTCAAAAATATTCAGATGTCTGACTCTGAATTTCTTTCACTCCTATCTACAACATTTTGGCTAAATTCATCATATTTTCAGAAGATACAGATAAACAAATGATTGTCGTTGACTCTACTTTATAAAATGTTCACAGGCATCTCTAAAGCAATAGACTATATATTTGGCAATGCTATTTACCTCTGTTATCTCAGTAGCCACAGATCCTGGCTCTGCTCTGCTGTTTAAGTGCCTTTCCAGGGCAGCCTGACCACCAGAGGGCTTGTAGGATTGGGTACAGTGGAAGGAGACAAACTCAGCAAGAGCCACCACTGAGAGGTGTCATGTGAAAGAGACGTGCTATAGTGAAAGGATATAAGGCATGAGATGCCTGGATAGAACTGTAGTCCCATGCTCTGCACCTTTACACAAATCTCATAATTACTTGGATCCTTGATTGTTTGGCCCTTAAAATGGGAAGATAATAAATTAGTGTCCTATGAGCTTTGAATGAAATCATATTCGTGCAGCCCCCAGAGCCATGTCTAGGGTGGGGTTCTTATGTTTAGTGGTGGTGGTGGTGTTAGTAGCTCCTTCTAAAACTCTGCTAGGCCCCATGGGATGGCAAAATGTGAATAAGTGCCACTGCTCAAGGAGCTTCTAGACTACCAGGGGATACCAGAAGAGGATGTGAATGAGTATACTACAAATCAGTGTGTGATAATCAGCATAAGAGAAACATACAGAGAGACACTGTTTCCAACTGTAATGATTGGAAATGCTTCCACAGAATTATTCGTAACTGATCCGGAACTCAGCAGATTGCCCATTGTCTCATAGACTTTAGTTTTTCTAGACTGAATCAAGAGGTGATTGTAGCTTCCAGGGATGTTGAGGGCCATGTCATTAAAATGGTACTTCCAAGAATCTCCAGATGTGTCCAAATCTTTTCTATGTGTGATAACAAATAGTCCTGGTGAACCACAGGCACTGGTTCTCCACTGTGGCACCATGGCACATTGGTGGACAACATTCGCTTTCTGGAGTCTCATAACTAATCTGTTAATAAAGCAGTTGAAGTAGAATGAATGATTAGTTTTTCCGTGTGCATTAGAACAGATTCAAGGCTGCCAACTGGGAGCAGGTAATGTTTTGCGGTATTACCAGGTTTCTTCTTATCACTCTTATTACCCCTATAACAGCCCTTGGCATGTAGGCAGAGAGTTCACTCACTGCCCACGTGCACTGCCGTGTGGAGGATGGCTACAGCAAGATCACAGAAGTCACTGCTTAGTGTTGAGTTCCCAAAGGGAAAGTTTTAAGCTTATATCAGAAACATTGATCTGGCTTGAAAGCCAGATCCTGGTGGCCCAAGAAACATAGGAAGAATGTGTATCTTGCTCTGAGGAGTGTGGCCTGGGGAGAGTGGACATTTCTGAGTAGTAGAGAAGCAATGGTGGAATGAAGTGTCCAGAAGTCCAGAAGACTGGACTAGCAGCTGCACCACGGAGTCCTGGTCACCACAGTCCAGAAAAACTAAAAAAGTATTTCTAAAAACCCCCAAGGGAAGTATAAAAGTGCTGACTGAGCTGGTGGTACCTAATGAAGACAGAAGACAAAGTCTGCAGCTGCCTGATACCTTCCAGTGCCTGTGGCACGGCCAGGACAACAGCAGAAGATGTAGCAACAGCAGAGACTATCACAGACAGATAATGAAGGTGTTACTCATGTAGGGTTTAGTATGTGATGAGTACTGTATTAAGTGCCTCCTTAAGTTATCTTAAAAATCCTCACAATAATCCTTCAAAGTTGCTCCTATCAATGTCCTCATTTTACCAATGAGGAAGGAGAAGCACCAAACCAAAGGTAAGTAACTAGCCTATGGTGACAGAAAAGTGATAGTAGAGTTAATATTTGGATCCAAGCATCTAGCTCAGAAGCCTGCCCTCCACTGACATCAAGACAATGTCCCAGGAATTAATGCATCACTTCCAGTGAAGCATCAAGAAGAGGGAAAAGAAGACTCCCGGATTGACTGATTTGAGTGTGTGTTTTAAATTTAACATTTTTATTTATTATTGAGAGACAGAGAGAGATAGAGAATGAGCATGGGAGGGGCAGAGATGGGGAGACACAGACTCTGAAGCAGGCTCCAGGCTCTGAGCTATCAGCACAGAGCCCAACACAGGGCTCTAACTCAAACCGCAAGATCATGACCTGAGCGGAAGTCGGATGCTTAACCGAGTGAGTCATCCAGGCACTTTTTGAGTGTGTGTTTTAAACAGGAGGTGATGAAGGTTCCTTCAAATGGCAAAACTTGGTCTCATAAGCTAAGTAATTGACAAATAAGTATATTTTCTGAACACTTGTTTCTTGATTATGAAGGTTCATTTCTCCTACACTTGTAATAATTTTACCCTTTCCCCCATTTTATCTTGTTTTTTGGCTTATAAGGTATAACTCTTTTGTTGTTTAGTGGTGGCTTTAGGATTTATAGAATACATCATTAACTGATCACAGTCTACCTTCAAGTAATATTATACCATTTCACATTCAGGATAACAACCTTATAAGAACATAGTTTCATCCTATTTTTACATGTGTTTTATCTCCCATAATATATTGATGCTCCTTTGCTTTAAACAGTCAAATAGCTTTTTAAAATTTTTTTTGAAGATTTATTTTTGAGAAAGAGAGAGAGCGCGCATGAGTGTGAGCAGGGAAGGCACACAGAGAGAGGGAGACACAGAATCTCCCTCGAGAGATCATGGCCTGAGCCAAAGTCTGACGCTTAATCAACTGAGCCACCCAGGTGCCCCTAAACGGTCAAATAGCTTTTAAAGAGATTTATTTTTAAAAAGTCAGTGGAACAGACTAGAAGATCAATAGAACAGAGAGCGGAGAAATAAACCTGTACTTATATGGTCACTTAATCTTCGACAAAGGAAGAATGAATATACAGTGAGGAAAAGACAGTCCCTTCAACAACTGATGTGGGGAAAACTGGAGAGCAACATGCAAAGCAATGAAACCAGACCCCTTTCTTTCCCCATACACAAAAACAAACTCAAAATGGAGTAAAGACCTAAATATGAGACCTGAAACCATGAAACTCCTAAAAGAAAACATAGGCAGCACCCAACAAACCACTTCCTCTTCTGGTGGCATTGGAATTGGGCTAGGGAGAGAATAGAGAACTCTCATTTTTCAATCCATATATTTCTTTATTATCTGCAATTCTAACAAGAATGTACTGATGAATAATTTGAAATTGTGAAATATGTAATACATATATAAAGATTAGCACAAGAGTGATCAATGGAAGATAGCCCAGAAGCTAATATGAAAGACAGGATAATTGTAGAGCGATCTCTGGAAGCAGCCTGCCCTTCTGCCACTGTGTGGTCTTGAGAAGGTAATCAACTTCTTTGTCTCAGTTTCTTCATGTGTGAAATAGGGATAGTTAATGGGATATTATGCAAGCAAAAATGTGTAAAATCCTTTAGTCCAGTGTCTAGCATTTATAAAGCACTCAAAGTATATATAAAAATAATGTTAGCTCTTTGTGTTAAAGGCAAGGGAGGAGCATTTTCCAAGAAGAAATCCTTGCTATTCTCAAACTGGATATGGATAAGAAATAAAGGAAAATGTATGAGAAGTTTTTTTCATATTTGAGTGGACTGAACCAAAAACAAATAGTTGAGTCCTAATTTTAAAAGAAATGAAAAGTGAAAGCAACAAATATACTGGTAACTTAAAACACTATACAAGAAGAGAAAGCAGTAATGACAATGTGGATTAATTTGTGGGGACAGGCTTAAAGAAAATGTTTTTAATAAAAGTATTCGCTATGACCATAGCATTGGAAAAAAGGAAGCAGTGGACAAATGATTGAAAAGGAGTTGGGAGGTGAGAATGATTAATGAAAAATGATCCCAGAGGGGACAGAAGGAGATGGAATCAGTAGCACAAAACAAGATGGTAGGAAATTGTTATTTCCAAAGAGAAATTGAAGCATGGATTTGACATTCTAAAAAACAAAACCAACACAGAATTATAACTCTGGAGTTTGAAATCTGTTTTGTACTGAGAATACTTACGTAGTTTATGTAGATGAAAGGAGCAGTTGCCATGGTGGCTTAGGAGATGGCTATAATACTGAATGACAAATTAGGGTATTAAAGGACAGGAGGAAATTGCAGAGCATCAGTACTATTGATGAAAGTCTAAAAGAATTGTGGAGATATGAGGGAAAGTTAAATCTAGGTGTGGAAGCTTAAGAATGAGTGTGCTAAATCAATCAGTCACAAGAAACTTGAAAGTTTTAGTGAGATTTTCAAACATTTCTCTAGCACAGGAAAAAACAGACTTGGTAAAATGAACTATCTACATAAATATTTAAGGGTTGTACACATGAAATTTTTGGGGTGATCATTTATTTTGGCATTTTGGTAATATTTTGAATACCATGTATTTAATTTGTATTAAAAGACTTTCCATCATAATACACTGAATTTGCTATGTTTTTAAATAAAGTTATGACATTTAACATTAAAAAAAAGAAAACATAGGCAGCAGCCTCTTTGACATTGGCCCTAGAAACATTTTTCTAGATATGTGTCTTCAGGCAAGAGAAATAAAAGAAAAAATAAGCTACTAGGACTACACCAAAATAAAAGTTTTGCTTAGCAAAATGAAAAGGCAACCTACTGAATGGGAGAAAGGCGAAAGATATATCTGATAAGGGGTCAATACCTGAAATATGTAAAGAATTTATACAACTCAACACTACCCCCACCAAATAATCCAATTAAAAATTGGCAGAGAACCTAAATAGACATTTTTCCAAAGAAGACATACAGATGGCCAACAGACACATGAAAAGATGCTCAACATCATTAATCATGAGGGAAATACATATCAAAACCACAGTAAGATATTGCCTTATACCTATCAGAATAGCTTGTATCAAAAAGACAAGAAATAATAAGTATTGATAAGGATATGGAGAAAAAGGAGCCCTCTGCACTACTGGCAGGAATTCGGAAAACAGTAATGAGCTTCTTTTAAAAATTAAAACCAGAAACACCATACAAATCAGTAATTTTGCTACTGGGTATTTACCCAAAGAAAATAAAAACATTAATTCAAAAAGATAGGTGCACCTCTATGTTTAGGACAGCACTATTTACAACAGTCAAGATATGGAAGCAACCCAAGTGTCCATTGATAGATGAATAAAGAAGATGTGACACACACACACACACACACACACACACACACACACACACGTATACAATGGGATATTATGCAACCATGAAAAGAATGAGATCGTGCCATTTGTGACAGTTGAATAGACCTAGAAGGTATTATGCTAGGTAACTCAGAGAAAGGTAAACACCATAAATGGAATCATTAAAAACAAAACAAATGACAAAGCAGAAACAGATCCATAAATACAGAGATCAAACTGGTGGTTGCCAGAGGGGCAGGGAGCAGGGGGTGGGCAAAAAGGGATGAAAAGGAGGGAGAGGCACAGGTATCCAGTTACAGAATGAATAACTCACAGGGTTGAAAGATACAGCATAGGGACTATAGTCAATGATATTGTAATAGAGTTCTGTGGTGACAGATGGTAGCTACACTTGTGGTCAGCACAGCATGATTATTTCTCAATTCGCTGTTATACACCTAAAACTATTGTAACAGTGTGTGTCAACTATACTTCAATAAAAAATAACTTTTCTATTTATCCATATATTATCATATGTTCTTTAATCCTTTGTGTAAATGCACATTTCCATCTAATATCATTTTCTTTCTGACTGGAGGAATTCCTTCGATATTTCTGTTGGTGATTAACTCATTTAGTTTTTCTTTTAAAAAAATTTGTTTAATGTTTATTTATTTTTGAGAAAGACAGAGAGTGTATGAGCAGGGGAGGGGCAGAGAGAGAGGGAGACACAGAATCCGAAAGCAGGCTCCAGTCTCTGAGCTGTCAGCACAGAGCCCAACACAGGGCTTGAACCCAGGAACTGTGAGATCATGACCTGAGCTGAAGTCAGATCTTAACCAACTGAGCCACCCAGGCGCCCCTCATTTAGCTTTTCTATGCCTAAGAAAGTTTATTCTGCCTTCCTTTTTCAAATATGTTTTTTGCTGAGAATAGTATTCACTATATATTGGGTGTTTTTTTTTTTTTTGTATATTTTGTGCTTTTGTTTTTAGTAAAAATGTGTCTCTACTATCTTCTGGCTCACATTATTTCCAACAAGACATGTGTTTCTTTTATTTTTCCTTTATACATAATGTGAGTTTTTTCTTTTCTCTGCCTGCTTTTAAGATTTTTCTTTTTATCACAGTTTTTAAATTTTTTTTTTCAACGTTTATTTATTTTTGGGACAGAGAGAGACAGAGCATGAACGGGGGAGGGGCAGAGAGAGAGGGAGACACAGAATCGGAAACAGGCTCCAGGCTCCGAGCCATCAGCCCAGAGCCTGACGCGGGGCTCGAACTCATGGACCGCGAGATCGTGACCTGGCTGAAGTCGGACGCTTAACCGACTGTGCCACCCAGGCGCCCCTCACAGTTTTTAAATAATATAGTTAAGGTGTATCTTGTATTGTTTTCTTCTGGTTTCTTGTACTTTGGGTACATTGAACTTCTTAGATCTTTCTGTTTACAAGCATACCTCAGACATATTGTGGGATTCTACTCCCAACCACCACAATAAAGTGAATATTGTAATAAAGCAAGTTGAATGAATTTTATTGGTTTCTCAGTGCATATAACACTTATCTTTATACCATACTATAGTATATTAAGTGTACAATAGCATTAGGTGTAAAAAAAAAAAAGTACATATCTTAATTAAAAAAATACTTTATCCCCCAAAATGCTATCATCTGAGCTTTCAGTGAGTAGTATGATCACAGATTTTCATAACAAATATAATATAAAGAGTTTAAAATATTGTGAGAATTACCAAAATGTGGCATAGGTACACAGAGTAGGCAAGTGCTGTTTGAAAATGGTACCAATAGACTTGTTTGATGGAGGGTGACCACAAACCTTCAATTTGTAAAAAATACAATATCTGAAAAGAACAATAAAGCAAAGCAAAATGAAAAAAAAAGGTATGCCTGTATACCTTTCATCATATTTGGAAAGTGACCATGATTTCTTCAATTTTTTTTTTCTGTTCCCTCCTCTCTCCCCTCTTTCAATGAGTCCACAATCACTTGTATTTGGCTGCCTAAATTGTCCGACAACTTCCTCATGTCTGTTCATTTGCTTTCAGTCTTCTTCTGTTTAATTTCAAATATCTTCTATTGTTTTCAAGTTACTAATCTTTTCTAATGCAATGCGTAATTTGCTATTAATCCCAGTAAGAGTGTAAGTGTATTATTTTTTAATCTCAGACATCTTTAGAACTTCAATCTGGGTCTTTATTTTTTTTTTTAACTCTTTCATGTATCTAACTTAACATACTCAATCTTTCCTCTAGCATCTTAAACATAGAGAATATTCCATAACTACATGAACTATAATTAAAATAACAGTTTCATTGTCTTTGTCTAATAACTCTATCATCTGTGTCATTTCTAGAAGTTTTTCTAATTGATTGGTTTTTCTCCACATTGTGAATTTTTTCTACTGTGATACTGCAATTTACAATAAGAAATACATATTTGGTTTTTGTCCCCATTTTTGGCACAGAATGCCTAAAACCTTGGGGTTTCCTAAGTGATGAGAGTGAGGGTAAAGGTAACTTTTTTATTCATAACAAGCCCCTTTCAACCACACCTGATTTATGTTAATGAGGTGATTTTTGGAAGGAAAGTGGGGGCTGGTTGCCAGGGGAACCAACCGTGTGATTGCAGGATTAGAGCTTTCAGCTTCAGTCCCCCCCCACCAACTTCAGACCTCCAGGGAGGGGAGAGGGAATGGAGATTGAGTTTAATCACCAATGGCCAATAATTTAGTCAATCATGTCTATGTAATGAAGTCTCCATAAAAATCCAAAAGGACGGGTTCAGAAAGCTTCCAAGTTGGTGAACATGTGGAGATTCTGGATGAATGGCATGACAAGAGAGGTCATGGAAGCTCCAAGCACCTTTGCAAATTCCTTGCCCTATGCATCTATCTCTTCCACCTGTACACTCTTATTCTGAATATTTATTTTGCCAGAACTATCAACTAAATTCATAAATCTGTCATGTATGTAGCTCAATACCTGAAGACTTCTGTACATGGATACATTTCTTTCTATTTCTCAATATTTGAGTTCTCAGTGTCATTATGTGCTGTATACTGATATTCTTCCATGTGATATATAGATATGGATATAGATACAGATATATTTATTTTTAAATACATAAATCCCTGAATTATCCTATGAATTGGCTACTATTAGTTAAGGTAACTAAACAACATCCTAGCAAATGTCAATATCTGGGCTTGAATGTTGGCCACTGACATTCAGTGTCCCTGAGCCTTTAGCCAGAGTAATACTAGCTGATCGTATTGAACACTTATTCTGTGTTAGGCACTGTCCTAAGTGCTTTCTGTACATCAACTCGTCTAATCTTTACAACAACCCCATAAGGTAAATGCAATTATTTCCATCTTACAAATGAATAAACTGAAGTCCCAAGAAATAAAGTAACAGTCCAAAGACACATTGTTGGTTAGGGCCAGAGCTCCACCACAAGCAGCCCCACTCTAGAGCCCATGCTCTCCACCACCATCCTTTCCCTGAGCTCCCTGAGCTCATTTCATCTTCTAATGGCTAATGTCCCTTTTACCACAACCAATCTCTGGCTTTTCTAATTTTACACTATTGGTGAGGTCAAGGTGTGAGTTAAAAAGCACAAGTGATCTGTTCTCATTTATACCCAAGCCAGTCCCACAAAAGAACTATAAAACCTTAGATATTTTGTAGTCCAATCTCCTCATTTTACAGATGGAGAAACTGAGTCCCAGGGTGGTTAGAAGTCTTGTCCAAGGTTAAATATAGATTTCCAATTTTTGTCAAAGCAGGGCATTTGGCAAAGTACTGAGTTCTCTTGTACAACAAATATTGAGTGCTCTTGTTCAACAAATATTTGTGGAATTGAATTGAAAGTTGAAATCTTTCTTGAGATTAGATTAGTTCAAAGCACCATGGTTAGAAATGCTTTGCAGATCCTGTCCACTTGACTGGTTTCTCTGCAAAAGTACTGGTCTTTCTAGAAATATGTTTCATAACTAATAGAGCCACATTACCTATTGTTGTACTTATGTTCTCACATATTTTCCCACTGAGTTAGGTTGGGATTACTTTACTTTTGTACTATAGCCTTAAAGCTCCTTAAATCTCATAGCAGAGAGGCTATGTTTTCAAAACAGCTTCTCCCAGGTTTAACAAATTAGAATCTATTGATTTTCTTTGACAAAGTAAAGCGTATAGCTGTAAACTCAAGACAGATATGGTCTACATGGTAATGTAGAAGATATGTTTCAGGAAATTTGGGTAAGAAAAGTCATTCAAACAACCTAGCAATTTGAAACAACCTTAAAGCATTTAATAGGAAAATTTTCATCACCACGAATCAATATCATAATTTTCTTATATAATTAACATGTATTGATCTGAATGTTATTTTTTTTTCCTTCTTGATAGAATTTGGAAATTCCTCTACTTCTATTTCCAGTAAATGTCAAGTATTTTAGAAAGGTTTTTAAAAATTAGTATAGTTATATCACTTTTCTCCTATGTATTTTCAAATCTTTACCTAATGAATAGTATTCTAGCAGGGATTGCATTCATATACAAACTAAATAGATTGAATGTAGTTACACTGGTTTATTTTTGTTTGTTTGTAGACTGTAGCATTAATAGGGTATTAGATATAGCTTTAAAAACTGAAATTAGAGAAAAAAGTCTTAGTAACTCAAACACTATAAACTCTCTTGTTTTCTTCTTATGAAACATAGATTATAAAGGTATTGTTCCAACACTTGAAACATATATCCAGGTTATAGTGATTACAGATTTTTTTGATGACTATATTATCCAAAAATGTATGATTTTATCACACAAAAAAATATGAAAATGTCCACTCTATTTAAAGAAGTTTTTTTACAGCTAACATTTTAAAATATGAGAGTATAATGCTTTGATCCTAAGGTTCCTCGGACAAAGAATGCTTTACAATTCTAGGAATAAAATTTTATTTTTCACTTTCTCCCCCAAAGATTTGTTTTGGGTTTACTTGACTTTTCTTTTAAAGATAAATAAATAATTTTGAACTGACCTTTTGTAAAAGAATATACTATTATTTTTTACAATAAAGTTTTAAATTTATTTTGTTTGCCTAGATTCATGCATATAATGTCTGATATTTCAAAACATGTTGGTAAAGCATATCAACTACTTGGTAAAATGTATAAATCATATGACAAAATATGATTCAGTAACTTATCAGTACAAAAACACTTCAAACACAGTTTTTTGTTTTTTGTTTTTTAAACTTAGAATGCCGATTACACACCCCTGTGGCTCTGGGTTCACAGGAGTGTATTGTTTATTTATCAACGTATGATTCAGTCAGCTTGTTTTCTATAAATTACTGTGATAAATTACAATGGAGACATACCTTTGTTAAATTTGAAACTCGAGATAAAATAAATGTTAGCCATTTCTCCCTCCCCATTTCTCCAGAGTGCTCAGTTATCAGGGAAGGTGGATTATTCATCTTCTAACAGCAAACAATGGTGAGCAAAAAATAAAAATGCTTTATCAAATGGATATTAACAATGACCTTTTGTTCAGCATAACACATTTATAATAAAACAGGCACACTGGGAGGAAATGCTTATTCATTTACTAGGATCAAGATTAACAACAACAACAAAAATATCACCAAGGATTGAAAAACAACTTCTTCAAGGTGTATAATTCATAAGCTATGCAAATTTACAACCCTTCCTTAAGATGTGCTTCTTACTGATCAACCTCTAGCAATAAGCTATTAGGCAAAGATAACTGTTTTGATATGTCAGTTTTTAAAATGTTTAATTAACTGATGACTGGTAGTTTCACTAAATTTATGTACTACACAAACATAAAAGAAAACAATAAACTATTATTTTTGCGAACGAAGAATGAAATATACACTAATAATTTTCAGTTCTCAAATAATAAAGTTTAAAGGTGATCATGTGCCTTAATCAAGGATCAAAAAAACCCACTAAATAAATAAATCACTACATTACTAACAGAATGGCTGGTGTAATTGCTGATCTTGATATGTTTAGAACTTAATTCATATCATTCAAATCTAGTGATAAAAAAATTAAAATGCAAAAAAGCTCTATTTCTTTTAGCTTTTAAATTTTTAAAAATGGTGTTTTTAAAGATAGAAAAATATTTCAAAGGAAGGTATCCCTATACTTACATGATTTAAAAATTTTAACTACACGGGTGCCTGGATGGCTCAGTCAGTTAAGTGTCTGATTTTGGCTCAAGTCATGATCTTGAGGTTTATGAGTTCGAGCCCTGCATCAGGCTCTGTGCTGACAGCTCAGAGCCCAGAGTCTGCTTCAGATTCTGTTTCTCCCTCTCTCTCTCTGTCCTTCCCCCACTTCTGCTCTCTCTCTTAAAAGTAAATAAACATTGGGGCGCCTGGGTGGCGCAGTTGGTTAAGCGTCTGACTTCAGCCAGGTCACGATCTCGCGGTCCGTGAGTTCAAGCCCCGCGTCAGGCTCTGGGCTGATGGCTCGGAGCCTGGAACCTGTTTCCGATTCTGTGTCTCCCTCTCTCTCTGCCCCTCCCCTGTTCATGCTCTGTCTCTCTCTGTCCCAAAAATAAATAAACGTTAAAAAAAAAAAGTAAATAAACATTAAAATTTTTTAAATTAAATTTTAACTACAAAATGATAAAGATTATAAATATATTTAACATTTTTAAATTCCTCTTTTTCTAAAATTGATAGAACTGAGGGGGATCATTAAAATGTGTTTTTCTCACAGATATGGACACTAATATCTAAACTAATGAGCTGAAATGACACAACCAAAGTCACATCTACCTCTTGGTGGCATGAGAGTGTCTAACAGCAATATGAGTTTACATGTATAGATGTTTACTCTATGTAGGCACATCCCCAAGTACTTTCATAGATTATCTATAAAATAGGTACTATTGTTACTCCATTTTACAGAGAAAGAAGCTGAGGTACTGAACAGTACTTGCTTAAAGTGTTCATAACACTTCAACACAGGCACCATAATATCTTGTTTGGTCTCTCCCAAATGCATTGTTAGTGCTTTTAGGGAAGGAACCTCATCTGGTATTTTAACATGTTTTGAAAATTGCCTATCCCCAAACTGGTGCACAGTAGATGCATAATAACAATTCGTTAATTGATGTTAATGTCATCTGGGTATATGAGCAAAAATTCATTTCAAAGATATTTGTCCAAAATTTAATTGCTAAAAAGCTGCCTCACTGAAATGTAACAATTACATTATAGTGTTATTTAAGTTTGCTTCTTTGATGTATCTATGGGGAGCTTTAACAAAGATCCTTGAAAATGTAGCTACACACCAGCAAAGTCCCAGGAACACTGAATATAGAACTTGTTTTCCTTCAGAAATGCAGTAAAGCATCACTGACTAAATATTCTAAGTAACTCAAGAAAATTAAATAAAGAGTAATTATTGAGTATTATTATTTTATTATAATATTGACTCAGTCTAAATTAAATGTTTGGCATCCAAACTACATTGAAATGGATGCCTAGAATGTGTCTGAAATTTGAGCCTCTTGAAGTTTGCCATGTAGTGTTAAAGAAAAAAATACCTTCCAACATGATAAAATCATTGGTGCCCAAATCTATTCCCCACTATTCTACTGTTGCCACACCTACCCCCTGGAACCAGATTGAAATTCTCACTATCCAATATAACTAAAAAATTCCATCATAGAGTTAGCGCTGGAAGGGGAAAGAGGCATGGAAATCAAGAGATAGGGGGTCAGTAGTCAAAACATATACTTTGTCAGAGAGCACTCCTCTTGCCCTTTTCCATTACAGCACTAATTTTACAAGAGAAGCTAGAATAGAGCTTGAGATGTCAAGAAGGATCTATTGGTCAGACAAGTTACTATGGACCTTAGAAATATATAATATTCCTGCCCTGGAAGGTGGAGCTAGGACAGGAGCTTAGCGGGGGGAATGGGAGTGGCTTGAGTTTGCTAGTGAGTGTGGCTTAACTACAGCCAGATAATTTTTACCTATTGCATTACTTAGGTCACTATTAAAGTTTAGTTTGCATGCGTCTGAGGTATTACAGATACCTATTTTAGGTATTTTTTATGAATAGACGGCTCTGTTCTTTATGGAAGGAGGAGGTATAAAAGAATGTGACACTTTTTACCTATTTACTTATTAAATATTTATACCTCAACTGCTTCCAAAAATATTGTATAATATGTAAACCATTAATTCAAACATAAAAAAGACAAGAGCTGAGATTAGGGTTAGAGAAGGAGAGCAGGGAGGAGGGAGAGGAGAACCACACAGTTCATGCCAAGATCAGCATGAATTCACACCTGAGGCACTATTGATGTGTATTTTCTCCAGTCCTCAGAGAGGTCACATGGTAGGCACTTGCTCCTGGTACTATAAATGAATCAGTGCTCTAGGTCAGACAACAGCTAAAGAGAATTGTCTCATCTGCATCCTTCTATTGCATCTGGAGAGAACTGTTTATAAGTTCATTGCAACAGATATGAAGTGGTGCAGTTTCTAGTAGAAAACTGGAAGGCCAGCTCTAAACTGTCTTTTACATGTGAAGGAAAGTGGTTCTGAGCCTCTGTCCAGATGCCAAGGGATCTACAAGTAGACAACAGATAGAGAGGTACCCATAGACACACAGTCAACTCTCAGTAACTTCCTCCCTGAGCAGATTCCATAGGGTTCTATCTTTATGTCAAAGAAGTGAGGAGGACCTTCTGCTTCCCATATTCCCTACTATAGTTGGGATCAGTTGGTGGAGGCAGTGGTGGGAAGTGATGATCATACAAATAGATATTAGGAATCACCATCATCAAACCAGCTGCTAAAAACTACATTTCCAGAAACCTCTACTAATTGCCACGATTGCAACATTCAATTGGAGAAGCACCACCACCAAGTCTCTGTTTATTTGGACCATGAAGTAATAGTGTCAGACTAGGGTATCCAGAGGTTTCTGGCCTTTTCTCCAGTTTAAAATGAGTAACTGTTAATAACTGTGGGAAGGGTAGAGAATATTGGTCTTTCCATACATTTATGGTATGAATCTGATGGGTACTGAGCCTTCCATTTATATATAGCTGACATATTTGGAGTCTCCAGCAATTAACAGAGATATGAGGAAAATAGAATTAAGATAGCTTCAAAGGCTGTTTCCTAAGGCAAGGTCAGTTCAATGTCCTTTATTTAGATCATCAACTGACCCAGCCTGATTGATATCTGTGCCTTTAGGAGAGAAAGAATATATTTAAAGTTTTACTAAAATCTCTGTGGGACAAGAGTTTCAAAGCAGCCCTGATCTGTAGCCTAGCTGAAGCAGCAAGATGGCTAGGAAAGAAGACATAATATTCCATGGATACCAAATCCCGATGATGTTGGTGACTCAGTAGTGGAATAAACAGCTTCACAGAAAACAGTCCTTGGCAGCTTTGGGGTCTCTTCAATGGGTAGAAGCTGCCTCAGCAACAGACATTGCTGCAGGAAGCAACAGCAGGGGAGAAGGAAAAAGGGATAAGACAGCTACAGAATAGTACTTGTGAGTACAAGTTCATGTACTCGAGAGATGCCCAGAAATAGTTAAAGGTCGACTGTCAAATGAGTGAGTTCGTGGAATTGGTAGTGGGGCAACCCAGAGACAGGACTCATAAAGCCAAGGTGATAGAAGCTGTACACACTTCAGAGGTGATGAAGGATGCACATCCACACACACACAAACACAAATTTTTTAATCAGTTTTTAAAAATTCAATTGTTTTCCAGACCTTGGATTTTTATTAGAGTGTGGCCCAACAAAGAAGAATATACTGTACTTTTTAAACTCAAAGGGTTTAGGGGGGACATTTTCTAACTGTCAAGAAAAATTTAGCAGTGCCATTACCCAATTTTTTAAAAAATGTATTTTAAGGGGCGCCTGGGTGGCGCAGTCGGTTAAGCGTCCGACTTCAGCCAGGTCACGATCTCGCGGTCCGGGAGTTCGAGCCCCGCGTCAGGCTCTGGGCTGATGGCTCAGAGCCTGGAGCCTGCTTCCGATTCTGTGTCTCCCTCTCTCTCTGCCCCTCCCCCATTCATGCTCTGTCTCTCTCTGTCCCCAAAATAAATAAACATTAAAAAAAAATTAAAAAAAAATATTTTAAATATTTCAGCCTTCTATTATAACAACCACCTCAAAAGGTATTGACTGAAGACAACAATATGAATGATTTTTCATGATTCTGTGTGTTGGCTAGGCTCATATGGGTGATTCTTCTACTCCTCATGGTATAAGCTGGGTCACTCATGTGACTGAATTTTGCTGGTGGCCCAGCTGGGACTGGAACATCCAAGAGGGCATCACGTACAATGTATGGCAGTTAATGCTGGCTATTTTCTGGGGCACCTTGCATTTTTTCCATGCAGTCTCTCATCTTCTGGGGCCTTACTTTCTATGTTGCTTTTTCAAAAGGATAACCCAGACTTCCCTACATGGTAGTTGAATTCTAAGAGGTCAAAAATCAAGAGCCACAGTGCATATTAAAGACCTGGCCCAGAAGTCACTCATATCCCTTCTACAACATTTTATTAGTTGCGGTAAGTTACAGGGCTAGCTCAATTTCAAAGGGAGTTGGCTTAGAGGAGTAGAAAAGTCACTCGAAAGGGGACTGCAGGGTGGGAAGAATCACTGTATCTATATTTGATTCCAAAATCTCATACCAAACAAAAAATCTTGTGTAATAAATTTGAACTCTAGTTCAATACAATGCGTGACTGTTACTATGGGGAATAAAATGATTAATGTTTCAGTCAGATCAGCATCTGTTTTCCATTGATACTCTTGATTTCATTATGTGAATTTAGTGAAACACAAATGGTGCTCTATTAGCCTCTGGATAAAAGTCTACTCTGAAGAAATCAAATGACACACTGAAGACCTCTCAATTCACTCATTTATCATTCTAGTAAGTAAGTACTGATAAATCATAAATCAGAGTCCATATCAAGAGGAAAATGGAGATCTGGCTAAAATTTTTATTACCTTAATGTATAAACTTTCTCTAACAAAAGTCATGAAATAAGCTAATACCCTTATTCACATCACTGGGAAATTTTAGAAAACATTAGTTAGAGAAAAACAAAATTCAACCAATGAAAGTCACTTTCTATTTATAATTGTGGATTTCGTTTGTTTGTTTAGTGTTTTCTTCTTTGGCTGCCCATGATCCAGATCTGGTCCTATGCCAGGGAATCCCTTACTGTATACATTTTTGTGGGAGGCAGAACCCAGGCTCCTACTTGGCAGCTAACTAGGGTTACATATTGTCTTCCCTGGCCCTTGACAGCTAGTTTCTTAACTTATGGCCTAGGAGGCTGCACCTGGCTGGTGGGCATTCCAGAACTAGAGGAAGGGTTGCAAAGATACGGGGACAGTTAGAGATTGCCGACAGCAGCAAAGACAGAATGAGCCCAGGGCAACACTGTCAAGTTCTCAAGGCCTGGGTGTTCCACCACCCACCCAGCCTTCTTGGTTCCAATCAGTATCTGAATCTGGTGTTTTGGCCTTCCAATCTCATTTCAATAAATTATTTCTCTGCTTAAATGACTTAGAACCAGGCGATACCGTAGTTTTGCAACTACAATCCCTAGCAGAATAGGCAGGGGAGAGAATTATTTTATAAATATTTATCGGATATAATACTGTACCATGCACTATAGATATAACATTTCAACAACAACAACAACAAAACAAGACAAACTTCCTTACTCTCATATAGCTTGCATTCTAGTGAGGGGGCTGGGGGAACACAATGAGAAGGTGACTAATAACAAACAATACAAGCAAGTAAAATATATGTTACCGTCGCTGTGAAGTGCTACAGAGGAAAATGAGGCAGGGAAAGGGACGAGACTGCTGAGGAAGGGTGTCCAGCCAGTGGAGACTTGCAATTGTGAACAAGGTGACTATGAAACTGTCACTGAAAAAGCAGCATTTGATCCAAGAAGACAACTTAGGGCCTGAGGCAGGAGTGTGCCTGAGGCTTGCTATGAACAGAAGGAAGCCAGTGTGGCTACAGTGGCAGGAGAGATTAGTAAATGAGGGTGAAGAGGAAGTCTGGTGAAAGCAAAGTAAGGCCTTAAAGCCACTGTCAGAGCTTCATCTTTTATCCTGGGTAACCAGGAGAGACACTGGAGGATTTTAAGCAGAGGCATGTCTTGGTTGGATTTAGCTTCTTCTTCTTTTTTAAGTGTGAAAGAGAGACAGCGCAAGCTGGGGAGGGGCAGAGAGAGAGAGAGAGAGAGAGAGAGAATCCCAAGCAGGCTCCACACTGCCAGCACAGAGCCCCATGCGGGGCTCAGACTCACAAACCACGAGATCATGACCTGAGCCAAAACCAAGAGTTGGATGCTTAACAAACTGAGCCACCCAGGTATCCCTGGATTTAGCTTTTCAAGGGACAAGTCCAGCTGCTATTTTGAGAAGAGACTTAGAAGTGGGGATGTATACTGGTGACAGTAGAAACCAGATACTAATGAATTGTCTCATCAATTCCAGTTAGCAGATGATGGTGGCTTGGGCTAGAAGCAGTGAAGACTGAATTATTTATGTTTTCCACTCTGGCTGCTTTCAGTGTTAATATGAGTGTAGGAAAATATCAGTGCAGCCTAGCCTTTTTCACATTATTATAAAGTCTTTCTTAAGTCAATGTTTTTCAAAAGCTATGTTTCCTGTTGAAGAATGTGCTATTGTAAGTATGTGCTCTATTTGCTTGTTGGCTGGTTGGTTCCAGAGGCAGCTGTCCATGTGGCATGATTCTGCCTGCCTTAGAGGAATCCTCTGACTCTGGCCAAAATTCCATACTAGAGAAGTTACTACACTCTGTGTTAAAGCTTTGTAAATATATTACTTCCCACATGGACATGATATAATAATTTCACTTTGAAATGCCATTAACCATTAGTTTGGATTAATTTACGAAGAAAACATTAAAGATAAGGTTTAGGAAGAAAAATTCCCAAAGGAGGAATCCTATGCAATTAGGATAGGGCTGGAACAGATAAAAGAGGCCTGGGATTCAGACTCACGAGGACAGCGATCCCTTATCTGGGAAAGCAAAGAAAAGGTGACACCAGTAAGATAATCCTACATCTTTCAGAACTAAATCTAGAAAATGTCCCATCACTAAACACATAAATAATTGGGTTCCACCTTTCCAGGGCCTCAGAGAATTTGTTGAATTAAACCCCTTTAAAAGTCCAGCAGTATTGAATAAGAGAAAAATAACACACCCTGACCTTTGTTCTTAGTCTCTCTCCTACTTTACTGTGGATTTTCAAATGGGAGGATTTGAAAACATCCATCGTTTGTCAGAGGCAGTTTTCCAAATCCTTGCAGTTAAGTTGTTGGACTTGTAAGAAACTAGAGGACTAAAGAGCGGGCGAGAGCCCTCTAGGGATGATGGAGAGCATGGTGGAAAGTCTTGCACTTGTGTAGTGTCCAAAAGATATCTGCAAAGCTAAGTTTCTATTTATGACCCAGTATCTAATTATATCCAAGGATATATATGCCTCAGCCCTCTTGCCCTAAAGAAGAACATTATATTCACTTTTTAAAAACTGTCACACAATAAAAACTACCTTTTGTGCACAACCCTTTACTTTGTACATGCTTGCCATGGCCTCAGAACAAAGACACACCTGCCTACACCCTCCCTGCCACGCTCAAATACTAGCTCCATTAGTAAATATTTGCTGTTCCACAGAGGCAGTACGAGGTGACAGAGGGCAGAAAGTGAATGAGAATTGGAGATGCACATGTGCTTCAGGAACAGGCACACAGATTCAAACCTTGCCTTCTGTCCTTTAGAGGTTTGGGACATTGGGCAAGATCCTTCCTCTTTCTGAACCTCAGTTTCCTTGTCTCTGAAATGGGAGAGGGGTATAATTCATAGCTGGCAGTATGATTATAAACATCAAAAGAGATCAGATGACAAGCATCTGGCCCAGTGTTGTTCAGTTAGGGTGCATGTGGCTGCCAGAAACCAAATACCCAACTAAAAGCAGTTTCAATGCAAGGGGTTAGTTTTTCTCAAAGAACAATAGACACAGAGGTAGGGATTCCCTGCACTGGTGCACAAGCCCAATGGCAGTAGAGATCTCAGTCATTTTCTCTGTGGTTCTCTGGGCTGGCAGAGCTCTAGGTATCGTGTCCTAACATGACAATACCCAAAGCAGAAGGGTAGGCATTTTTCTTTGCATGCCTCTCATCAGGGAGAATTCTTCCCAAAAGGCCCAGTAACATCCCTTCTGGTTCCATTAGCCTACACCAAATTACATGCCTGTATCTAGGCTACAAGCAAGGATGGAAAAGTGAGTATTCAGCATTTTCCTTCCTGTAAGAGCAAAAAAAAAACCTAGGAGGGATGTGGCAGTTGGGTAGAAAAGTGATGATGTCTGCTTGTGGTGCTTAGCTTAGTAAGCACTTATACACATTAGTTCCCTTCTCACTTCATTGGAAGCGCAATACATCTAGCAGGTGCTGGCCTACATTTCCAGACCCCTCTACTGTCTGTGAATACTGCAGTGTGCTAGCTCACATCCCCAATTTTTTACCAAGGTTTCTTCCTGACTCACTGCTTAGGTTTCTATTTTTAAAATATAACTAAGATGCCTATTATAAAAACAACAACAATAGCAACAAAAGCAACAAAAGAAAACTTCCTTTTCTTGACAGGCTCACCTCTACAGGCACATGCTGTGATTAGACAAAGGTACAGACATGAAAAGACCAGGGTTCCACGCTATTTCTGTCTTGAAATTTCAATAGAAGTTCATGGCTATCTCAATGTTTTTTCCAGATGGATTTATCTTTGGTATGGAAAGTGTTACTCCTTGTTTATGCTGGCCATATTCTTTTGCTCAATCTGTTCCACACAAGGAGTGCATTTCAAATAAAAAAAAGGATATTAAATAATTTTAATACATTCCCTTTCTCTGTTGCCACAGTAGCAGCAAAGGGCAGTAGAGAATAGTGATCTGGAAGAAAGAACAGAGCTAATGAAGAGAAAAGAACCATGGACCAGTTAGGTTTGGAGGACAGCACTGAAGAGCCAGCAAAATCTAGAAAAGGAAGCAGCCAGTATATTGCAAAGGCCATAGGAGGAAAGAGAGGCCTTCACTAAAATTAATTAAAGATGCAGGTCTTAGAAACTGTACTTTTAAGAAAAGTACACAGATATATTTAGACGTAAAACCAAAAAAATAAGATGTGGACTTAGCACAGCCAGCATGGGTAAATAAATGTATAATGGGGTAGTAAGAAGGTAATATAGACCAGACTCAGAACAGGGACTACTTCTCTTGGCTGTAATGGTTCAGTTCTTAGTAATGTTTAGTGAAGGGAAATTGTACTCCTAGGACCAGGTATAACCCTGTTATAGTTAGTTATCCGTGAATTAACATAGGAAAATATATAAATAAAAGCATGTGTTTGTGTGTGTGGAGGAGAGAGAGAGAGAGAGAGAGAGAGAGAGAGAGAGAGAGTTTTGTTTTAAATCATTTAGAATAAATTCTTTAGCTACTGTGATACCTGCACTGGATCAACATTGCTTGACTATAACAGGTTTCTGAAAAACAAATGGGAAAAGCTGGAGTATCTCAATTGTTTTAAGCCAGGTTAAATTCTGTGTCAGTGTGCTATTTATTATAGTAACTAAAGGCATTTATAGTGTTAAGAGAAGATATACTTTAAATTTTTAGCATTGAGAAACTTGAATTTATTTGTAGGAAGGAGAAGTTTCAGATTAATTGGTGATTATTTTAGAAATGTTTTCTGCATGTTTGGTTGGTTCCTCCAAATACATTACAAACACCTTGGGTTAAAAACTACTTCTTGTTTGTTACCAAAATTTTAATTCTATATAGCTCCTCTTGAAATAGGTTGCACACAGATTTGATTAATACATTTTTGGAGGGTTTGTTATCGCCCCGGTACAGTTTTTAACTCATTCTTACTCTTCAGCACATTCAAGAATAATATATAACTGCTTAATTATATTGGTTTTATATTAACTGAGACACAACAACATTAGCTCATTGCTACATGCTGTAAGGATGTTCATTACAGTGAAAATGTACTAATTAGCTCATCCATTAACCACGTGGCCTGAAAATCCATGGTAAGCAACTTTGCTCATGCAATGGTCCTTTAAGAAAAACACAAATGGCCATGATTGTTTGTATGTTATTTACTGTATCTAAACATATACAAAAAGTAAAACCTTTGGGGGTTATTGCATGTGTTTTCCACATTACTTTAAAATAGTGTATGTGTATGTGTATGTGTATGTGTGTGCATGTCCAGATTTTTATTTCCCTAAGTGAACATAAATTTTGCCTGCATAAGACGTATAAACTCAGCTGCCCATGTGTGGATCAGTTTAGCATCAGACTGCAATCTAGAAATGCTGATGTTGACCACCCATACCTGTAGGATGAGACATGCTGGGAGTTGTTCTTTCTCTCTGATCATTTAGGATAGCTGAAGGCTGGGTACCATATTGCACCACAACCGAGTGATGAGAAACTCAAGTTTAAAGCCTTGATCATCCCAATTTTTAAACAAGGAGGATCCCTGTTAAAACCTTTGCAGATGTATCCATAAACTTAGCAACCACAGAGTTCAAAGTCAACAGCTTAAAAGAGAAAGAGAGGAAGATCCTTGTTTGTTTACTCTTTCACCATGTACTTTCAAAACACAATGGTGGGAGAAGTTTTGTTTCAATTTTTCCCATAGGTACTCCTTAGGGAATACATTTATACAGAACAAAATGGTCTTTCTATGACTCAACAGAAATAGAATCTTTACTATTATTTCAGCTTAAATGTGATTAGGTGGGAGCATTCCTTTGTTATTTGTTTCCTGTACTCTAAAGGTAGCATTTAATGTAATCTTGTTTCACTTGGATTCTGACAAGTGGCAATGATTAATTTCTCTTTAACAGTTACTCATACATCTCCAAGTAGAGTACTATTTTTATTAATAGATGAAAATATTTTGCTTCAAAGAACTAAAAGAACTTAGATATTCTGTCGTTGTAATAGTCTTGTCAGGTATCTTGGGCAGGCATTTGGCAATATTCAGCCCTTTTCTACACAGAATAAAGATAGGCAGTACAATGAATTCCTGAGCACTTTATCTATATTATTGTACACAGGGGCAGAGGATCAATTACAAGTTTAGATGTTCCCAAATATGGCTTCCTAAAAGCATGTAGCATAGGTAAGAGAGATCGAGAAGCACAACCTTTAAGAAGATATATGACTGGTGACTTTTAGCAAAAATGAAGAATCATCAAAATTTGTGTTTAGCTCTTCTATTCTTGCTATTTTGTAGTATTTTATCCTGCAGATACTCCACTATCCAGGTGCTGTGTTTCTCCTAGTCATCATAATCTCTTTCAGTAGTTCAAGTTCATCTGTCCCAGGGACGATTCTAATGTTAAGTTTCTTCAATAAGTAAGAAGATTTGCTATAGGTTAATGAAATTATAAGCATGAGATGACATGCAAGGCCTCAGTTACTCTTAAAGTCATAAAATCACTTTCATGTATTCCATCAAACATAAAGCAAGCTTTCACAAGAACCATATCCTTTCTTTATATGCTACATTTTTATACTGTCATTCTTTTTTCATCCTGTTGTTTTACTGATAATTATTTAAGTGCCTTTCAACAAAATGTATATAAAATTTTATATTAAACCAAAATAAAGAGCCAAGAGTAATCATGGTCTTAGGAAAAGGGACTTTCAAAAGGTAGTCTAAAGTTAAAATTGGCTTTTTTCCATGGGTTATTAACATGAATGTAAAGGGATAAGAAAGTAGTAGTAGTAGTAGTAGTAGTATAAGACTTCAGAAAATATCCATCATGGGGCATCTGGGTGGCTCTGTCAGTTGAGCATTGGATGCTTGCTTTCAGCTCAGGTCATGAGCCCAGAGTTGTGGGATCAAGCCCCACAACTGGCTTTGTGTTGGGCCCAGAGCCTGCTTGAGATTCATATTCTTTCTCTCTCTCTCTCTCTCTCTCTCTCTCTCTCTCTCTCTCTCTCTCCCCCTATGCTTTCCTCCCCCAATCACTCTCTGTCTCTTTCTCTCTAAAAGAAATAAAATGAAAAAAGAAATATTTTTTTTAAAAAAGAAAATATCCATCAGTCTACCAGCCATGTGTGCACATTCCACAGTACACACTGCCAAATCCTGAAGACCTGAAGAAATACATATATTTCTCTCTAGAAATTTCTTTAGCTCCTTTTTTAAAAAGACCGGCAAATAAGGGCATTGTTGATGCCACCAAAGTGTAACAAGGCACAAAAATTCCCTGATATTAAAAGAAAAATAATAATGTCTACTGGGAAGAGAATCTCACTACTCCTTTCATCTTTCAACCTTATTTATTTATTTTTATTCTGTGAAAAACCTCAAACTATACAAAGAGCAGAATGTTAGTGCTTATACATAGACCTGAGACCAAATTGTCATACAGAAAAGATCATACACTAGAATATGAACTTTTAGACTTCCTCCAAATACCGTTTATGCCAATGGAATTGCTTATAGAACTGCTGGAGTTGGCACTTAATGTGTGTGTTCAGTGATCAGCAACTAAAACTGTAATTTTTATCCATTGCCACCAGGTGGTGGTGGTGTCCTACCCACAGCTAACAAAGTCACTATTAATGCATCAAGTTCAAATGAAAAAAAAAGTGTGCTATTCCTTTTTCTAAAGAAATCATGAGATATAGCTTCTTGATAGAATATAATATAAAAATAAAATAATTACATCGTGTTCCAAGTAAGATCATCTATCGTGTAAGTCAGTGTATAGTGTAAGTGTATAGTAATAGTAACACTTGCTGGAAGGCATCAACTACCTTTGGTTTTCAATGTTCACATATTTCACCCATAGAGCAAAAATGTAGTTGTGAGTTTAAAAACAGATTTTTAAAAATTATGATGAAAACCTAGATGCAGTGTTGGTTGGTTTAAGCCACTCTTTCTCAAGATGTGGCCCTAAAGCCATCTGTACCCCTTGTAGTTATTAAATATACCTCCCTTCAGACCTACTTTGGGAGCCAAAGTGTGTGTGTGTTTAATGAAATATAATATATAAACATATGGAGGGGAAGATGGTGGTGTAGGAGGACTCTGGGCTCACCTTATCCTGCTGATCACTTAGATTCTACCCACATCTGCCTAAATAATCCAGAAAACCACCAGAAGACTAGCAGAACAGACTCTCCAGAGCCAAGCATAGACAAGAGGCCCACGGAAGAGGGTAGGAAGGGCAGAGAGGCAGTGTGTGCTACATGGACTGGTGGGAGGGTGCTGGGGCAGTAGAGGGGCAGCCCATCCGGCAAGGCAGAGCCCCTGAAGTCTGGCTTGCAAAAGTGGAGGGGCTACACTGCGTGAGTTCTGATAGCCAGCGGGACTTAACATCTGAAATGTTAAAAGTCAACAGCGCTGCTCTCAGAGAGCGGGGAAGGCAAGAGGATGCCAGGAGGGAGAGTTGTTGAGCCCTGGAAGACAGACCTCAGCCCAGCTGGGGAACAAAGGCACTGGCAAGCACGATCTCCCTCTTCCATCCCCCAACCAAAATTCCAAAGGGAACAAGTTCCCATCACTGAACTTGCCTGCACCGTGCAATACTCAACACTGTACTTCTGTGGATCCATCCTTCCAATGGGCCTGCCTCCCTCCTGGTGCTTCAGGGCCCCTCACACAGGGACCACCCATGGCAAAGCAAGCTAAGCCTGCCCCTCCTGCACCTGTGCACCTTGCGGATCCACCCTGGTTAATAGGCCCTTGGCCAGATCCCATCAAAGCAGCACCACAAGCCTGGCAGTGTGCAAGTAGCCCAGACAGGGGCCACACCACTCCAGAGTGAGTCCTGCCCCTGAGAGAGAGGAGGATAAGGTATACACCAGTCTGACTGCAGCCCCGCACACCAACCCAAGTTTCTCCAGACAGCACAGGAGAAGTGCCCTGCAGTTTGGAGCCACTGCAGGGACTACCAAAAATGACGAAATGGAAGAACTCTCCTAAAAAGAAACTCCAGGAAGCAGCAACAGCTAACGATTTGATCAAAAACGATTTAAGCAATATAACAGAACAAGAATTTAGACTAATAGTCATAAAATTAATTGCTGGTCTTGAAAAAAGCATAGAGGACAGCAGAGAATATATGCTACAGAGATCAAGGGACTAAGAAATAGTCATGAGGAGCTAAAAAAATGTTACAAATGAGGTGCAAAATAAAATGGAGGCAGCCATAGCATGGATTAAAGAGGCAAAGGAGAGAATAGGTGAATTAGAAGATAAAATTATGGAAAAAGAGGAAGCTAAGAAAAAGAGAGATAAAAAAATCCAGGAGTATGAGGGGAGAATTAGAGAACTAAGTGATGCAATCAAACAGAACAATATCTGTATCATAGGAATTCCAGAAGAAGAGAGAGAGAGCGAAAGGGGCTGAAGGTGCACTTGAACAAATCATAGCTGAGAACTTACCTGATCTGGGGAAGGAAAAAGACATTGAAATCCAAGAGGCACAGAGAACTCCCTTTAGACGTAACTTAAATCAATCTTCTACACAACATATCATAGTGAAACTGGCAAAACACAAGAATAAAGAGAAAATTCTGAAAGCAGCTAGGGATAAACAGGCTCTGACTTACAAAGGTAGACACATAAGAGTAGTAGCAGACCTATCTACTGAACTTGGCAGGCCAGAAAGGAACGGCAGGAAATCTTCAATGTGATGAACAGAAAATATATAGAGCTGAGAATCCTTTATCCAGTAAGTCTGTCATTCAGAATAGAAGGAGAGATAAAGGTTTTCCCAAACAAACAAAAACTGAAGGAATTCATCACCACTAAACCAGCCCTACAAGAGATCCTAAGGGGGATTCTGTGAGTGAAATGTTGCAAGGACCACAAAGTACCAGAGACATCACTACAAGCATGAAACCTACAGACATCACAATGACTCTAAACCCACATCTTTCAATAATATCACTGAATGTAAATGGACTAAATGCTCCAACCAAAAGACATAGGGTATCAGAATGGATAAAAAAACAAGACCCATCTATTTGCTGTCTACAAGAGACTCATTTTAGACCTGAGGACACCTTCAGATTGAAAGTAAGGGGATGGAGAACTGTCATGCTACTTGAAGTCAAAAGAAAGCTGAAGTAGCCATACTTATATCAGACAAACTAGACTTTAAATTAAGGCTGTAACAAGAGATGAAGAAGGGCATTATATAATAATTACACAAGAGCTAACAATTATAAATGTCTATGTGCTGAATACAGTAGCCCACAAATATATAAAACAATCACAAACATAAGCAACCTTATTGACAAGAATGTGGTAATCACAAAGGACTTTAATATCCCACTACAACAATGGATAGATCATTTAGACACAGGATCAATAAAGAAACAAGGGCCCTGAATGATACATTGGATCAGATGGATCTGACACATATATTTAGAACTCTGCATCGCAAAGCAACAGAATATACTTTCTTCCTGAGTGCACATGGAACATTCTCCAAGATAGATCACATACTGGGTTACAAAACAGCCCTTCATAAGTATAAAAAAATTGAGATCATACCATGCACACTTTTAGACCACAATGCTATGAAACTTGAAGTCAACCACAGGAAAAAGTCTGGAAAACCTCCAAAAGCATGGAGGTTAAAGAACACCCTACTAAAGAATGAATGGGCCAACCAGACAATTAGAGAAAAATTAAAAAAAAAAAATGGAAACAAATGAAAATGAAAATACAACAATCCAAACGCTTTGGGATGCAGTGAAGGCACTCCTGAGAGGAAAATACATTGCAATCCAGGCCTATCTCAAGAAACAAGAAAAATACTAGATACAAAATCTAACAGCACACCTAAAGGAAATAGAAGCAAAACAGCAAAGACACCCCAAACCCAGCAGAAGAGAAATAATAAAGATTGAGCAGAAATAAACAATATAGAATCTAAAAAACACTATAGAGCAGATCAATGAAACCAAGAGTTGGTTTTTTGAAAAAATAAACAAAATTGACAAACCTGTAGCCAGGCTTCTCAAAAAGAAAAGGGAGATGACCCAAATAGATAAAATCATGAATGAAAATGGAATTATTACAACCAATCCCTCAGAAATACAAGCAATTATCAGGGAATACTATGAAAAATTATATGCCAACAAACTGGACAACCTGGAAGAAATGACAAATTCCTAAGCACCTACACACTTCCAAAACTCAAACAGGAAGAAATAGAAAACTTGAACAGACCCATAATCAGTGAAGAAATTGAATCAGTTATCAAAAATCTCCCAACAAATAAGAGTCCAGGACCAGATGGCTTCCTTGGGAATTCTACCAGACATTTAAAGCAGAGATATCTATCCTTCTCAAGCTGTTCCAAAAAACAGAAAGGGAAGGAAAACTTCCAGACATTCCATGAAGCCAGCATTACTTTGATTCCTAAACCAGACAGAGACCCAGGAAAAAAAGGGAACTACAGGCCAATATCCCTGATGAATATGGATGCAAAAATTCTCAATAAGATACTAGCAAATCGAATTCAACAACATATAAAAAGAATTATTCACCATGATCAAGTGGGATTCATTCCTGGGCTGCAGGGCTTGCTCAACATTTGCAAATCAATCAATGTGATACATCACATTAATAAAAGAAAAGAAAAGAACCATATGATCCTGTCAATCGATGCAGAAAAAGCATTGACAAAATTCATCATCCTTTCTTAATAAAAACCCTCAAGAAAGTCGGGATAGAAGGAACATACATAAAGATCATAAAAGTCATTTATGAAAAGCCCACAGCTAACATCATCCTCAATGGGGAAAAACTGAGAACTTTCCCCCTGAGATCAGGAACACGACAGGGATGTCCACTCTCACCGCTGTTGTTTAACACAATGCTGGAAGTTCTAGCATCAGCAATCAGACAACAAAAGGAAATCAAAGGCATCAAAATTGGCAATGATGAAGTCAAGCTTTCACTTTTTGCAGATGACATGATATTATACATGGAAAATCTGATAGACTCCACCAGAAGTCAGAACTGATACAGAAATTCAGCATAGTCACAGAATACAAAATAAAGGTACAGAAATCAGTCGCATTCTTATACACTAACAATGAAGCAACAGAAAGACAAAGAAACTGATCCCATTCACAATTGCACCAAGAAGCATAAAATACCTAGGGATAAGTCTAACCAAAGATGTAAAAGATCTGTATGCTGAAAACTATAGAAAGCTTATGAAGAAAATTGAAGAAGATATAAAGAAATGGAAAAACATTCCGTGCTCATGGATTGGAAGAATAAATATTGTCAAAATGTCGATACTACCCAAAGCTATCTACATATTCAATGCAATCCCAATCAATATTTCACCAGCATTCTTCTCAAAGCTAGAACAAGCAATCCTAAAATTTGTATGGAACCACAAAAGACCCCGAATAGCCAAAGTAATTTTGAAGAAGAAGACCAAAGTGGTAGGCATCACAATCCCAGACTTTAGCCTCTACTACAAATCTGTAATCATCAAGACAGCATGGTATTGGCACAAAAACAGACACATAGACCAATGGAATAGAATAGAAACTCCAGAACTAGACCCACAAAAGTATGGCCAACTAATCTTTGACAAAGCAGGAAAGAATATCCAGTGGAGAAAAGACAGTCTCTAACAAATGGTGCTGGGAGAACTGGACAGCAACATGCAGAAGGTTGAAACTAGACCACTTTCTCACACCATTCACAAAAATAAACTCAAAATGGATAAAGGACCTGAATGTGAGACAGGAAACCATCAAAACCCTAGAGGAGAAAGCAGGAAAAAACCTCTCTGACCTCAGCCGCAGCAATTTCTTACTTGACACATCTCCAAAGGCAAGGGATTTAAAAGCAAAAATGAACTATTGGGACCTCATCAAGATAAAAAGCTTCTGTACTACAAAGGAAACAAGCAACAAAACTAAAAGGCAACCAACGTAATGGGAAAAGATATTTGCAAATGACACATCGGGCAAAGGGCTAGTATCCAAAATCTATAAAGAACTCACCAAACTCCACACCTGAAAAACAAATAATCCAGTGAAGAAATGAGCAGAAGACATGAATAGACACTTCTCTAAAGAAGACATCCAGATGGCAACAGGCACGTGAAAAGATGATCAATGTCACTCCTCATCAGGGAAATACAAATCAAAACCACACTGAGATACCACCTCATGCCAGTCAGAGTGGCTAAAATGAACAAATCAGGAAACTATAGATGCTGGTGAGGATGTGGAGAAACCGGAATCCTCTTGCAGTGTTGGTGGGAATGCAAATTGGTGCAGCCACTCTGCAAAACAGTGTGGGGGTTCCTCAAAAAATTAAAATAGGTCTACACTATGACCTAGCAATAGCACTGCTAGGAATTGACCCAAGGGATACAGGAGTACTAATGCATAGGGGCACTTGTACACCAATGTTTATAGCAGCACTTTCAACAATAGCCAAATTATGGAAAGAGCCTCAATGTCCATCAACTGATGAATGGATAAAGAAATTGTGGTTTATATACACAATGTAGTACTATGTGGCAATGAGAAAGAGTGAAATCTGGCCTTTCGTAGCAACGTGGATGGAATTGGAGAGTGTTATGCTAAGTGAAATAAGTCATACAGAGAAAGACAGATACCATATATTTTCACTGTTATGTGGTTCCTGAGAAACTTAACAGAAGACCATGGGGGAGGGGAAGGAAAAAGAAAAAAAAAAGGTTAGAGAGGGAGGAAGCTAAACCATAATAGACTCTTAAAAGCTGAGAATAAACTGAGGGTTGTTGGCGTTGGGGGGGGGGGGGGGGGGGGTAATGGGCATTGAGGAGGGCACCTGTTGGGATGAGCACTGGGTGTTGTATGGAAACCAATTTGACAATAAATTTCATATAAAAAAAAAGAACTTGTAAAACTCAGCACCCTCAAAACAAATAATCCAATACAAAAATGGACAGAAGACATGAAGAGAAATCTTCCCAAAGACATACAGATGGCCAACAGACACATGAAAAAATGCTCCACACCACTCATCACCAGGGAAATACATATCAAAACTACAATGAGATAGCACTTCACACCTGTCAGATTGGCTAAAATCAACAACACATGAAATAACAGGTGTTGGTGAGGATATAGAGAATGGGGAGTAACCCTCATGCTCTGTTGATGGGAATGAAAACTGGTACAGACAGTCTGGAAAACAGTGTGAAGGTCCCTCAAAAAGTTAAAAATAGAACTATTCTATGATCTAGCAATTACACTACTAGGTATTTACCCAAAGAATACAAAAATACTAATTCGAAGGGATACATGCATCCTGATGTTTATAGCAGCATTATATACAATAGCCAAAGTGTGGAAAGAGCCCAAATGTCCAATGACTGATGAATGGATAAAGAAGAGGTGGTTTATGTATATACACACACACACATATACATATAATGGAATATTACTCAGCCATCAAAAATAATTAAATCTTGGGGCACCTGGGTGGCTCAGTTGGCTAAGCTGACCATGACTTCGGCTCAAGTCATGATCTCATGGCTTGGGAGTTCAAGCCCTGCATCAGGCTCTCTGCTGTCAGCACAGAGCCCACTTGTGTTCCTGTCTCCCTCTCTCTCTGTCCCTCCCTAACGCATGCTCTCTGTCTCAAAAATAAATTAAAACATCAAAAAATTTAAATATATATATAAACATATAAGATGTGTAATTTTATATAATATATATAAATATATATTTGTGAAACCCTGCAAGTAATTTTTTCTCTTTTATTTTTTAAATGTTTATTTATTTTGCGAGAGAGACAAAGAGAGAGCAGGGGAGGGGTAGAGAGAGGGAGAGAGAGAATCCCAAGCAAGCTCTGTGCTGTCAGGCTATCAGCACAGAGCCCAATTCAGGGCTTGATCCCATGACCCATGAGATCACAACCTGAGCCAAAATCAAGAGTCAGACACTTGACTGACTGAGTCACCTAGGGGTCTCTCCAAGTAACATTTATGCACACTAAATTTTGTGCACCTTTAATTTAAAGATTTCAACAAGTTTCATATACTGTTTTAAATGTTTTCCCCTGATATGTTCTCTTCCTCTATTCATCTTTGAATAACATCCAAAATAGAAGACCAAAATACAGACACATGCTTTTTACAATAGCAACTTCATAAACGTATATAGGTATATAAACATATATTACAAATGAATAGATTGGTTTTTCTGATGTTTCTGTACAAGCTTTAATTGTACAATCATCATTTTTTTTGGTAGTAGGGCACAAGAGCTATGACACAATTAGTTGGTAAACAGATTAGACAAAGGTGGAATGGAAGCTGGAGATGACATAAAGCAAACTCTTGGAAAAGTCTTAGTAGTAGGTAACAGTCTGGCGACATTTTCAAAATGTGGAAGCCTAGTCCCCAGCCATGACCTCTTAAAAATAAATCTGCTGAGGTATGGCTTAGGAATCTGTGTGTAATAAAACATTCACAGCTCACTCTGATGACAGTCTTAGTTGAAAGACACTTTTCGACAAGGATATTGGGAACAGAATATTATGACAGGAATTTAGGCAAAAGACAGAATCAGGCATTGGACAGATCAGTAGTAGACTGGGGTACAAAAGAGTGTATTGGCTAAAAGGAAAGAACTGTGATTTGATCACACACACACACACACACACACACACACACACACACACAGTAAGATTGTCTTCTTATTGAGAGATAAGTAAGTTCCCTCTGCTAAGAGTAAGATTTGGTTTAGATTGGAGGATAGGAATGGGCCTCCAGATATAGGATAACCATCCCTGATACAGGATTTGGCATAAATTTGAATATTAATTATGGAGTTGAAGAGATGATTTCAGTAGCCCTGGAATTTTCATTTCAGTATAGAAAATTCACTTTTTTATGAGCTTGAAAAATCACTAATAAGTGAAGTTAGCAGAAGATTGGGAAAGGATGTGCAGGTTTTTATTTATAGCTTATGTTTGGAAAATATCCTCATTTTAACCTACTCTGAATCAATATATAGGAATTCAAGAGGAAAGAAACCACTAATATCTTTTCCTGTTATACATTGCAGTAAGTCACAGATCATGGTCCACATCACTCTTCATGCCCTTACACTTTGTACAGTTGACTAAATATCAATGTCAACAAATGCCTATTAGGTCAATATTTAGACAAGCAAACCCAAAATTACTACCTCTAAGTTCACCAGTGTTTATAGTAACTAAAGCAGCAAAGTGTATAAAATAGGGCATTATGAGTTCTGTTAGTTGTTTTTCCATTAGGAAGCACTTTATGTTGATTATAAAACAAAATGAAATGTGTCTTCCTCTTGTGTCCCGCTTGGATGCTTGGATACTGACAGGCAGTTTGCTGCTGTTTCTCAGCTAAATCTAAAAGAATCACTGGATTTTGGATTTTATCTGCTCCTCAAAAAAAGCCTAACCCTGCACAGGAATTGTATGTTACTATAACATGTATCTATCCACCAACAACACATGTCCTTTCCTTTTTGGCAAAGCACATTTCCTATTTCTTTCTGAATAAAATTAATAGGGAAATGAATAAAGTTCAGTGTCACACATAGCATTCCATTCCCATATTTTTACTGTATAGTGCTTTGGAGTGGTAAAAGTTTCACAGACAAAATACACTGATCCAAGTCACCCAAAGGCAATGTCAGTGTGTTGGAGACTCTTGTTGGGAGTTCTCTTTTGGTCAGGAGGAAACAGCAGAGCAGTGGAGGCATAGCTATTTTCTGAATGCATCAATTATATCATTTTTATGCATTCATCTACATTCACACAGAACGCTTGTTCATAAACACTAACTGTTTGGGTAGGGAGACAGTAAGAGTAAAGAGGAAGAGCAGAACGGCAAAGATGGGTGCCCTCAAGTTATGCTATCAGTCAGTATTGTTGGAAAGAAAAAAAAGAAAAGAAAAGATGGATGAGCCCCATAGAGACAATTATCCTTTATGAACTCGGAATGACAGTATTAAAACTCGGAAAAAAATTTAGTGCTTATAATTTGCCTATAATTTGGCTTATGTCCTTGGCTATATGAGAGACTGATAAAGAAGAGTCAAGCCTGAAAGAAAAGGTTAGCCTTAAATTACATGTTTTCTTGTTCTCCCAGTGTTGTAAATCTCAATGTTCTGCCCTATCTATGCATGTCTTGCCACCTCAAAAAGATTGAACATTCAACTGCAGAGCTGGCCTTGAAAGAATTGCCAAATAGCTAATTACAAAGACAAGGAGAAATTGTTTTAATGAGCATTGGCAGAGGCTTTTAAAAACACCTTCCCCCAATAAATGATGAAAACAAAATATACCGTTTTCACTTAGTTTTAAAAACTAAGTAATAATAAATTTTAAACACATCAACCATATGACATATGCAATGACATGCTAATAACCTTCTTCCCATCTCATCTCCAGTTCTAACTTCATGAGTTTATTGTATACCCATGCAGTTTAGTGTGAGAAATTCCATGCTACTGTATTTTTATTTGAATTTCCCTGACCACTAATAAGAATGAATATTTCCTGATGTTCATTGGTCACTTAAAACACTTCCAGAATTTTCTAGAGCAGGGCTCTCTAACAAAACTGTTCCACCATTTTGGAGATTCTATGTGTGTTGCTGCCCAAAATGGTACCACTAGCCGCACATCATTACTGAGCGAGGAAATGTGACTATTGAGACTGAGGAAATCAATTTTAAATTTTATTTAGATATAATTAATTTAATTATCATGTGTTCTCTATCTACCATATTGGACAGCATGACATCCACAATCTCATTATAAAAGTGAAGTCTATTATAAAAAATACTCTGCAACCTAATTTTGTTTGCCTCATTAAAATTAGTCATAGACAGGGGCGCTTGGGTGGGTCAGTCAGTTAGGCATCTGACTTTGGCTCAGGTCATGACCTCAAAGTTCATGGGTTCGAGCCCCACATTGGGCTCTGTGCTGACAGCTCAGAGTCTGGAGCCAGCTGCAAATTCTGTCTCCATTTCTCTCTGCGCCTCCCCTGCTCATGCTCTCTCTCTCTCTCTCTCTCTCTCTCTCTCTCTCTGTCTGTTTCTCCCTCTCTCTCAAATATAAACATTAAAACAAAAGTTAAAAACAAATTATTCATAGACTTTTATCCAGGTCACTACATATAGATCTATTCTTTTTAAATAGATGTATAAATTTCAAATCCATAATTTATCCAGCCATTCTCCTACTGATGAAAAGTTTTTAATTATTGCTGTTGTTTTGCCAATACAAAGTATTATTTTAAAAAACCTCTCACCTTTGTGGCTATGATTGTATTATCAAAAGTATACACATTTTTAATTTCAATAGCCAATAGATTTCTATCCAATCTTTCCAAATATATTGCAATATTGCACATTCCTATGAGTAATGAATTTCTGGGCCCAGTTCCCTTACTCTCTTGTCAGCACTAGATACTATTCAGGGCTTCTTATTTTTTGCCAATGTCAGAGGTAGGAAATTCCATGTTGTAGTTTGAACCTGCATTTCCCTGACCACTGACAAGAAGAATTTTTGTGTTTATTTACTGGTCACTTAATACATGTTGACAATTCAAAGCCATCATCTGATTTTCCCTTAAAACAGAAGCTAAAGATCCTAAAGCATTTGTGTCATAAGCAATTTGGGGGGTTCAAAGAACTACCTTTAAATATATAGGTAGAGTTCAGATCCAAATTTAGTTATATAGACAATTATATGACTTAAGATTATGGTTTGTTATAGAACTAGTTTTTTTTTTGTTTGTTTGTTTGTTTTTACAATATAAAACTAAAGTACAGGTGTTGAATTACCCACATGTGCCTTGTACCTATCATGTTAGACAACACAGTGTTTAGAGTCTCAGATACATATGGTAAAGGTTGCTGGCTATGTTATCAAAAATTAAACATATTAGTACAAATTGAAAAATAAAATTTAAGAACAATGTTTCTCAAAGTATGGTCCAAAAATCAATTGCATCAAATCAATTGGGGTGTTTGTTAACGAAGCCAATTTCTGGTTTGCATCCCAAACTCAAGAATAATCATATTCTGAGAGACACCCTGGAATCTGTGTTTCAGCAACCTATGTTATTTTTATACAACTAAAGTTTTAAAAACAATTTCATTTGAGGGACTGAAACAATGTGATAGTTTTTTTGTTGTCATTTAAATCTAACCAATTTTGCATTAAGACAAAAAGTCATCTAATAGGAAAGCTAACCTAAAAATAAACTCCAAAATACTTTAAGAGTAAATGAAAATACTTTTTGCTACAAACACCAGTCTATATATATTAGTAACTATTAGTGTTTGTAGGCATCTGATGGTTTCTTTTGGAGGATCATCAACAAAATAAATATTATATTTTAAACAGACTTTAATGTTATTAAAATATAACCACACAGAATATGTTTTCAATCTTCTAATTTTAAATTACTATCAAAATATATGTTATCCACTAGGAAAGCATTGTAAAATTAAAAAGCATTGTTTTACATAACAAAAGGACTAGGATTTAGACTTGGGTTTTGTGTTAGCTATATGAGGCATTAGTCTTAACTTCAATTCTATGACTCTGTTAAATAATCTATGGAGTGAGAATTATAGTATCTATTTCAGATAGTTGTTTTGAGAATTTAATCAATTGTAGTCCATGAAAAGCACTTTTGTTAACTGTAAAGTATTGATTACTATTATTATTTTAGCAATTTGGGAACACTTTTAAATAGGCCTTTACAGGAAAGGTATCAGCAAGATGATAGAAGGTTCCAGCTCTCATCTTCCCACAGAAACACCAACTTAGCAACCACTTACAGAAAAGAAAACCTTTGTGGGATTGTCCAACCAAGTATGGGTACAGCTCAGGACCAGAAGATGCTCCCTTGGCCCACAATTTCCCCTATGGAGGAAAGCAAGAGCAAAGTAAGCAAGGTTTCCCCAGCCTTTTGAGATTTTGCCTAGGAAGCCCCACTCCACAACAAACAGTGAGGGGATGGGCCTGGCACAATCATCTGGGGGCAGCTAGCAGCACAAAGAAAGAACTCACAGGAATGCACACATAGATCTCAACAGTTAGATGTGGATCCTGCTAACCAGTTCAGGAACTCCACCAGGAGGATTATCCATGAACTCTACAGGATGACTTGCCTGCAGAACCCCCATCAACCCACCAATGTGCACCCCCAGAATTCCACATGCCATTCCATGGCTGAACCCCACAAACCATGCAAAGTTCCTCATTACCTCTGAAGATGCCTGTGCAAGTCCCTACAGATAGCACATAAATTTCAGTATTAGGTGCAAATCTTAGCAGCCAACTTGATTCTGCAGGAATGGGAAAAAGATGTGTAATCTTGAACACTTAGGGGAAATAAATGGGAAGCTCTCAGCACTGGCCTGACTTAGCAGGATGGAAAGGAGGCACAGATTCCTCAGACATTAGGATTCCCTAAGAGGGTACAAGAGGAATGGTCACATCCATACGAAAAGTCTGCTACATCCCCAGAATCTCTAGCTGGCCTGAGTAGTGAAGGTCTTTTTCGGCTAAAGCCAGGCAGTAAAGACTGGAGAAGGTGACGAGAAGGTGACCGCTTCTTCAAATGTGAAGACAGTAATGCAAGTTTTCAAGGAACACAAAGTAAAGGAACAATTTTTTTGTTAATCTTTACTTTCAATCCTAAACAATCTCTTTCCTTTTCAGAACAAAAGACAAAAAAAAAATGACAGAGAAAAATGACATTTGCAAATGATGTGCAGTCAATAAGCATTTCAATAATCCATCACCAATACCCATGTGCAAAGTATAGACTCAGATGATAATTGTCAGCATCAGAACTATAGCATAAATCAACAATCTTAAAATTTCACATAAAAAGATGAAGAAATGAAGCAAAGAATATCACCCCCCCGCCCCCCCGGGAAAAAGTCATCAATCACACAAGAAGACAGCAAGAGAGGAAAGAAGAAAGGAAGTTACAAAACAATCAGAAAACATGAACAAATGGCAATAGTAAGCCCTTACTATCATAATTACTTGAAATATGCAATAGATTCGATTCTTTAACCAAAGACATAGAACAACTGAATGTATAAAAAAACAACCAGAGCCTGGGGCACCTGGTGGCTCAGTCAATGGAGAGTCCGACTTCAGCTCAGGTCATGATCTCAGCGTTCATGAGTTCAAACCCCACATCAGGCTCACTGCTGTCAGTGAAAAAGCCCGCTTTGGATCCTCTGTCCTCCCCCTCTCTGCCTCTCCCCTGATCACACTCTCTCTCATACATAAAATAAATAAATAAATAACCTAAGATCCTACCATATGTTGCCTATAAGAGGACTCATTTTAGCTTAAGGACACACGTAGTCTGAAAGTGATAGGAGAAAAAAAGATATTCCATGTAAATGAAAACCAAAGGACTAGAAGTTAGTCATATTTGTATCAGACAAATAAACATAGTAAAATTGTCACAAGAGAAAAAGAAAGCCCATTATGTAAGCATAAAGGGGTTAGTGAGCCGGGATATACAATTGTAAAGACATATGCATTCAGTAACAAAGCACCTAAATATATAAAGCCATTATAACAGAACTGAGGTGAGAAATAGACAGCAATTCTATAATAATATAGGAACTTCAATACTCCACTTTCATTACTGAACAGATCATCCAAACAAAAAAAAATTAAGAAACAGCAGACTTGAACACTATAGACTAAGTGAACCTAAAGAGATATATATAGACCGTTCTTCTCAAAAGCAGCAAAATACACATCTTCTTAGTGAATTTGGAACATTATCCAAGACAGATCATATATTAGGCCACAAAACAAGTTTTAACAATTTAAAATGGAAATCATAGCAAATATCTTTCTGACCACAATGGTATGTAAATAGAAACTCAATACAGAGGAAAAATTAGAAAATTAACAAATATGTGAAATTAATAACACACTCCTGAAAAAACCAATAGGTCAAAGTTAAAAAAAATCAAAACTGAAATTTAAAAAAATATCTTGAGGCAAACAAAAGAACACAAGAACAAAAAAATTGTAGGATATGCTAAAGCAGTTATAAGAAGGATATTTATAGCAATAAACGTCAACAGTGAAGAGGAAGAAGGAAGGAATGGGAAGGAAGGAAGGAAGGAGAGGAAAGGAAAGAAAGAGAAGAAAAGAAAGAAAGAAAAGAAAGAAGAAAGAAAGACAACCCAATTTCACACCTCAAGGAACTAGAAAAAGAACAACCTGAGCCCAAAGTTAGAAAAAGGCAAAACATAATAAAGGGTAGAACAGAAATAAGTAAAATACAGACCAAAAAAATAATAGAAGGGATCAGCAATACTAAGAGCTGGTTTTTTGAAAAAGTAAACAAAATTGACAAACCTTTAGCTAAACTAATTAAAGAGAGGGGATTCAAATGAAATTACAAATGAAATAAGAGACAATGTAACTGATATCCCAGAAATGCAAGGATCATACGACTCTTCTATGAACAATTACATACCCCCAAATTGGATAACCTAGAAGAAACTGACAAATTCTTAGAAAGAGACAACCTATGAAGACTGAATCATGAAGAAATTGAAAATCTAAACAGACCAAATAAAAATAAGGATATTGAATCAGTAAATCAAAAACCTCCCAACAAAGAACACTCAGGCCAGATGATGTTACAGGTGAATTCTACCAAACTTTGTAGAGAAAAATTAATACCAATCCTCTTCCAACTCTTCCAAAAATTTGAGAGGGGTGGATGGAATACTTCACACTCATTTTAAAAGGCCAGCCTTACTCTGATGTCAAAGCTAGATAAGAACACTACAAAGATAAAAATATAGAAAATATAGAAAATTACAGGTCAATATACCTGATGAACATTGACTTGAAAATCATCAAAAAATACTACCAAACAGAATTCAACAGCTTATTACAGTATCATACACCATGATCAAGGGGGACTTATCTCTGGGATGTGAGATTGGTTCAACACACACATATATGTGATTTACCATATTATCAGAAGGATAAATATTAGATAATCATCTCAGTAAATGTAGTAAAAGTATTTGACAAAATTGAATGCCATTCATGATACAAACTCTCAATTAAGTGGGTATAGTAGCAAAATACCTCACATAATAAAGACAATATGTGACAAGCCCACAGCAACCATCATACTCATGATAAAAAGGTGAAAGCTTTTCCTCTAAAATCAAGAAAAGACAAGGATACCCACTCTTGCCACTTATATTCAACCTAGTACTGGAAGTCTTAGCCCAAGATATTAGGCAAGGAAAAGAAATAAACAGCATTCAAATTGGAAAAGAAGTAAAATTGTCTATTTGCAGATAGCATATTATATATAGAAAATCTTAAAGATTCCACCAAAAGCTATTAGAACTATTAAATAATTCAGTAAAGTTGCAGAATACAAAATCAGTATATGACAATGAGTTGTGTTCTATACATTAAAAATGAACTATGAGAGAAATTAAGAAAAACAATCCTATTTAGAATTGCATCCAAAAAAGTAGAAAATACTTGGAATAAATTTAACCAGAAAGTGAAAGATCCGCATGCTGAAACGATAAGACACTGATGAAAGAAACGGAACACTGAATAAATGGCAATATATCTTGTATCCTTGGACTGAAGATTGAATTGCGTTGAAATGTCCATAACTAACCCAAAGTGATCTACAGGATTCAATGCAACCCCTATCAAAATTCAAATTGGCATTTTTCACAGAAAAAAAAATTGAATTTGTATAGAACCACAAAAGACCCATAAGGTCAAAAGCAATTCTGGAGGTATCATGCTTCCTGATTTCAAACTATGTTACAAAGCTATAGTAAACAAATGGGTATGGAACTGACACAAAAGCAGACACATAGACCAGTGGAACAGATCATACTCTAGAAATAACTCCCACATATACAGTGAACAGATATTGACAAGGAAACCAAATATGTTGAGAAAGGATGGTCTCTTCAATAAATATTGCTGCAAAAAACTGGACAGCCACATGCAAAAGAATGAAATTGGACCCCTATCGTACACTACTCATAGAATGAACTCAAAATATAGGGTGCCTGGATGCTCAGTTGGTGTAGGTCTTCCGCTTGGCTTAGGTCATGATCTTCAGGTCCATGACTTTGAGCTCCGTGTCAGGCTCTGTGCTGACAGCTCAGAGCCTGGAGACTGCTTCAGATTCTGTGTCTCCCTCTCTCTAACCCTTTCCCGTTCATGCTCTGTCCTCTCTCTATCTCAAAAATAAATAGCGTTAAAAAAATTTTTTTAAATAAAAAAAAAGAAATTAACCCAAAATAGATTAAAAGCTTAAATATAAGACCTGAAACTATAAAACTCCTAGAAGAAAACATAGGGAAAAAACTTGACATTGGCCTTGGCAATGATTTCTTTCTTTTTTTTTTTTTTTTTAATTTTTTTTTTTCAACGTTTATTTATTTTTGGGACAGAGAGAGACAGAGCATGAACGGGGGAGGGGCAGACAGAGAGGGAGACACAGAATCGGAAGCAGGCTCCAGGCTCCAAGCCATCAGCCCAGAGCCCGACGCGGGGCTCGAACTCACGGACCGCGAGATCGTGACCTGGCTGAAGTCGGACGCTTAACCGACTGCGCCACCCAGGCGCCCCGGCAATGATTTCTTAATATGACACCAAAAGCACAAGCAACAAGAGCCAAAATAACAAGTTTGACTATATCAAACTAAAAAGCTTCTGCACAGCAAAAGAAATAATTGACAAAATGAAAAGGCAACTATGGAATAGGAGGAAATATTTGTAAACCATACATACAATAGGGAGTTAATATCCAAAATATAAAGAATTTGTACAACTCAATAGCAACGAAGGCAAAAAAAAAAAAAAAAAAAAGGAAAGAAAGCAAGCAAGAAAGCAAGAAAGAAAAGGAAATTTCAAATAATCCAGTTAAAAAGCGGGCAAAGGACCTAAATACACGTTTTTCCAAAGACATACAAACGGCCAACAGATACATGAGAAGATGATCACTATCAGGGAAATGCAAATCAAAAACACAATGAGACTTCTGGGAAGATGTCAGAGTAGGAGAATTCTAAGCTTACCTCATCCCAAGAATACACCAAGATAACAGCCATATCAGTGCTACCAACTCAGAAAACAACCCAGAGACCAGAAGAACAGACCTATCATGGTTGATTGCAGAGGAACCCACATCAAAAAGGATAATAGAGGGGCAGAAATAACTAGGGAACCAACCTCTAAATGAGACTAATCATAAATGGCAGGGACACCACAAGCACAAAGAAGCAAGAGGATCGGACTCCACACCAGGCCCTTCAGGCACTGGGGGGATAGGGAAATGGGGATTTGCACTGGAAAGATGTATCCCCATAACATTTGGACTTGAAAACTAGTGGGGTTTAATTTTGCAAGTTTTTACAATCAGTGGGCCTTAATTCTGGGTACTTTAAAAATCAGCAAAATTAATTTTAGGAGAGCTAGAGGGTGATAGGAAACTGAGTTCCCATGCTTAAAGACCCAGCATAACAAATAACCCAACAGGACACAGAATAGAAGCAGCAGTTCAAAAATTTGAAAAGTGCCTGAGGTATATGTGAAGGAGATATATTTGCTAATCTCAGCTCATGTGCTGGAGAGGCAGGGATTTTTAGACTTCTTCAAGAACAAAAGAGCTAGTGGGTGCCATTTCTCACCACCTGTAAGAGTTAAATTGTAGTGTAGGGCTAACCTGTAGCCTTAAGAAATAACAGCTTTGTTTTAACACTATAGGTTAAGAGATAATAGCGCTTGATTGGATTAGGGCAAGGGCCTGTTTGAACTCTTTCCACCTGGGAACTATTCCTTTGTTCTGTTCCTGGGGGATAATAAGACGACTTGGTCGGCTCTAAGAACTCTGTACCTCGGCTGTTCAAGACTGCACTCTGGTCAAGAGCGTCGGTCCTGATCTGATCGATTGGTTTGCCTTACCTCTCATTGCAATAAACTTTGTTGTGACTGTCACTGGTGCCCATAGCATTCTGTTTCAGGAGTCCTGTGGATGCAACACATCCTCCAGCCTAGATAGCCCAAAACTTGTGGGAACCAGTGGAAACATCCTCCACCCATCTTACTAACACTGTGTGATCCACTCCCTGTGTTTTCCTATGGATTTGCCTCATCCAACCAGCTCAATTCAGCGGGTGTCCCTCCAGAGTGACTTTTGCCAGAGTACAACCTGCAAGCAGCCCCAGCTGAGACTGGCTCCACTCCAAAGTGACTCCTGCCCTGGGGAGATGGGAAGATAACCACACACACCAGTGCTCTTGCAGCCCCAGCAGTCAAACCTTATAGCTGGCAGTGCCGAGACAGAATCCCCAGCAGATGGACTGGAGGCAGACATCTGCATTCGCTGCCCACCAACAAAAGCCTCTCAGGGGACAAGGCAGAGAACACCCTGCAGGCAGATGCTGTTGCAGCCCTGGAAGATATGCTGAGGACAGGCACCCAGGCTGACTGATGGCACTGCCAAATTGCAAGGTCCTGATGGCTCCCTAGATTCACCCCTTACCAGCACAGGGACCAAATCCCAACTGGTATACACACAACAAGCAAAGTGGGCCACTGTAGCCAATTGGACTAAAGGCAGATGTAGCTCAGCCACAACAATAGAATGCATGAATCAGACACAGGAGACACCTCTGAAGCACCTGGTTCTGATGACATTGTGCTACAGGGTACTCTAAGGCCACTATTTTCAAGATCAGGAGATGTAGCTCACTTTTCTAATATACAGAAACAAACATAGAGTTAGACAAAATGAGGAGACAGAAGAATATGTCCTAAATGAAAGAATAAAACAAAACCACAGCAAAAGAGCTAAATGAAATGGAGATAAGCAATATGTCTAATAAAACATTCAAAGTAATGGTCATAAAAATACTCACTGAACTTGAAAAGAATGGAAGATTTCATTAAGACTTTCAGCAAAGAGATACAAATATAAAAAAGAGCCAATCAGAGATGAAGAACTCAATAAATGAAATTAAAAATACTCTAGATGGAATAAATAGTAGACTAGAGGAAGAAGAAAAATGGATCAACAACCTGGAAACAGAATGAGTAATGGAAAGCAATCAAGCTGAACAGCAAAAAGAAAAAAAGAATAGTAAAAACTGACAATGGGTTAAGGGAACTCAGTGACATCATCAAGCATAGTAACATTTTCATAACAGAGATCCTAGGAGAAGAGGGACAAAGGGCAAAAATTTTATTTAAAGAAATAATAGCCAAAAGTTTCACTAATTTGGGAAAGGAAACAACCAACCAGATCTAAGAGGCACAGGGAGCCTTGTCCCCCTGGAAGTCAACCCAAAAGGGTCCACACTAAGACACATAATAATTAAATTGGCAAAAAGTAGTGATAGAAAATTTTAAAGGCAACAAGAGAAAATAGTTGCATCCAAGGGAAACCCCACAAGGCTATCAGCTGATTTTTCAGCAGAAACCACAGAGCTGATGGAAGTGGCATGATATATTCAAAGTGCTATAAGAAAGAAAAAAAGCCTGCAGCCAAGAATACTCTACCCAGCAAGGTTATCATTCAGAATAGAAGAATACATAAGGAGTTTTCCAGACAAACAAGTTAAATGAGTTTATCATTACTAAACCAGCCTTACAAGAAACATTAGGGATTTCTTTGAGTGCAAAGAAAAAGCCATAAATAGGAGTAAGAAAATTAAGAAAGGAAAAAAAAATTATAGGTAAATGTATATATAATAATAGTAGATTAATCCCTTATAAAACCAGTATGGAGATTAAAGCAAAAAACCAGTACAGTCAGTTATATATATAAAAATCAGTCAAGGAATCCACTAAATAAAAGCATATCAACTATGACATAAGATACTTAAAATGTAGGGGTGTGTGTGAAAATATTTAGAGTTTCCAGAGTGAGTTCAATGTTAAGTGATCATCAACTTAATATAGATTGCTATATGCATAGGATGTTACATATGAACCTAATGATAACCACAGATTAAAATAACTGTGATATACAAAAAAATAAAGAGAAAGAAACTCAAACACCTCACTAAAGAAAGCCATCAGGGGCGCCTGGGTGGCGCAGTCGGTTAAGCGTCCGACTTCAGCCAGGTCACGATCTCGCGGTCCGTGAGTTCGAGCCCCACGTCAGACTCTGGGCTGATGGCTCAGAGCCTGGAGCCTGTTTCCGATTCTGTGTCTCCCTCTCTCTCTGCCCCTCCCCCGTTCATGCTCTGTCTCTCTCTGTCCCAAAAATAAATAAACGTTGAAAAAAAAAAAAAATTTAAAAAAAAAAAAAAAAAAAGAAAGCCATCAAACCACAAGGGACAAAAGCAAGAGAAGAAAACAGAAAGAGAGCAGAACTAAGAAGAAATAAGTAACAAAATGGCAATAAGTACATACCTATCAATAATTACTCTGAGTATAAATGGACTAAATGCTCCAATCAAAAGATACAGGGTGACTGCAATGGATAAAAAGGCAAAACCTATCTATATGCTGCCTATAAGAGACTCACTTCAGACCTAAAGACACATGCAGGTTTTGAAAGTAAGGGATGGAAAAACATTTACCATGAAAATGGAAGCAAAAGAAAGCTGGGTTAGCAACACTTACATTGGATAAAATAGACTTTAAAACAAAGACTAGCAAGAGACAAATAAGGATACTACGTTATGATAAAGAGAATAATCCAACAAGAGGATATAATAATTGTAAATATTTATGCGCCCGACATGGGAATACCTAAATACATAAAGCACCTATTAACAGACATAAAGAGGTAATCAAAAGTAGTACAATAATAGTAGGAGACTTTAACACCACCTTCCATCAATAGATAAATCATCCAGACAGAAAATCAATCAAGTGTGCATTGATGGCACACTTATCCAGATTGACCTAACATATATATTAAAAAGATTCCATCCCAAAACAGCAAAATACACACATTCTTTTCAAGTGCACACAAAACATTTTCCAGAATAGATTAGATAATAGGCCACAAAACAAATCTCAATAAATTCAAAAAGATTGAAATCATATCATATCTTTTTCTGACAGTAATGATATGAAACTAGAAATCAATCACAAGAAAAAATCTGGAAAGAACACAAATATATGGAAGCTTCTAAACAATGAATAGGCCAACCAATAAATCAAAGAGGAAATTTAAAAATACGTGGAGACAAATGAAAATGAAAACACAATGGGCCTATCTTTGGGATGCAGAAAAAGCTGTTTGAAGAGGGAAGATTATAGCAATACTGTCCTACATCTAGAAACAAGAGAAATTTCAAACAACCTAGCCATACACCTAAAGGAGCTACAAAAAGAAGAACAAACAGAACCCTAATCCAGCAAATGAAAGGAAATAATAAAGATTAGAGCAGAAAAAAACGAAATAGAAACTGAAATAAACAGATCAATGAAATCAAGAGCTGGTTCTTTGAAAAGATCAACAAAATTGATAAACCTTTAGCCAGACTCATCAAAAAAGCAGACGAGGGAAGGAGAGAGAGAGGTCTTAAATAAATAAAATCAGAGGGGTGCCTGGGTGACTCAGCAGCTAAGTGTCTAACTCTTGATTTCAGTTCAGGTCATGATCTCATGGTTCATGAGACTGAGCCCGCATCAGGTTCTGCACTTACAACAGAGACTGCTTGGGATTCTTTCTCTCCCTCCTTCTCTGTCCCTCCCCAACTCATGGTCTCTTTCTCTAAAAATGAATAAATAAACTTAAAAAAATAAAATCAGAAATGGGGAAGAAATAACAACCAACACCAAGAAACACAAAGGATTATAAGAGAATGTTATGAAAAATTATATATCAGCAAATTGGATAATGTCGAATAAATAGGCAAATTCCTAGAAACATATAACCTTCCAAAAGTGAAACAGAAAAAAATAGAAAAATTGAATACACCAATTACTAGCAATGAAATTGAATCAGTAATCAAAGAATTCCCAACAAAAGTCCAGGACCAGATGACTTGCCAGGTGAATTCTTCCAAACATTTAAAGAAGAGTTAATACCTATTCTTTTCAAACTACTCCAAAAATTAGAAGAGGAAGGAAAGCTTCTAAATTCGTTCTACAAGGTCCTGATACCAAAACTAGACAAAGATGCCACAAAAAAAGAAAACTATAGGCCAATATCCATAATGAACACAGATGCAAAAATTCTTAACAAAATACTAGCAAACCAAATCCAGCAATACATTGAAGAAACCATTCACCACAATCAAGTGCGATTTATCCCAGGAATGCAAGAGTGGTTCAATATCAGTAAATTAATCAATGTGACACATCACATTAATAAGAGAAAGGATAAAAAATAACATGATTATCTCTATAGATGCAGAAAAAACATTTGGTAAAGTACAGCATCCATTCATGATAAAAACTCTCAACAGAGTAGGGTTACAGGAAACATACCTAAGCATAATAAGGGCCATATATGAAAAACCCACAGCTAAATTGAGAGGTTCTCCTCCAAGATCAGTAATAAGACAAGGATGTTCACTCTCATCACATTTAGTCAATATAATACTGGAAGTCTTAGCCAGAGAAATTAGGCAGGGAAAACAAACAAAAGGCATCCAAATTGGTAAGGAAAAAGTAAAGCTGTCACTATTTGTAGCCAACATGATACTATATGTAGAAAAACCTAAAGACTCCAAAGACTCCACCAAGAGACTACTATAACTGATAGATGAATTCAGTAAAGTCACAGGATACAAAATTAATACACAAAAGTATGTTATGTTTCCATATACTAATAACAAAGTAGCAGAACAAGAAATTAGGAAAAACAATCCCATTTACAATTGTACCAAAAGTAATACAATATCTAGGAACAAGCTTAACAAAGGAGGGGAAAGACCTGAACTCCGAAAACTACAAAACATTCATGAAAGAAATTCAAGATTACGCAAGTAAATTAAGATATACCATGCTCATGTATTCAAAAAATCAATATTGTTAACATTTTCACATCACCCAAAGCAATTTACAGATTTAATGCAATCCCTATCAAAATACCAACAAAATTTTTCATAGAACTAAAAGAAATGATCCTAGAATTTGTATGGAACCAAAGAAGACCTTGAATAACCAAAGTAATCTTGAGAAAGAAGACCAAAACCAGAGGTATCACAATTCCAGATTTCAAGGTATACTACAAAGCTATGGTAATCAAATCAGTCTTGTACTGGCACAAAAATAGACACATAGATCAATAGAACAGAATGGTGAGCCCAGAAATAAACCCATGCTTATATGGCCAATTATCTACAACAAAGAAGTCAAGAATATGCATTAGGGAAAGACAATCTCTTCAACAAACAGAACTGGGAAAAATGGACAGCAACATGCAAAAGAATGAAACCGGACCACTGTCTCACATGATATACTTGAAATGGATTAAAGACCTAAATGTGAGACCTGACCCCATAAAACTCCTAGGAGAAAGCTTGATAATTTCTTTTACATCAGCCATAGAAACGTTTTTCTAGATATGTCTTCTGAGGCAAGGAAAGCAAAAGCAAAAATAAACTATTGGGATGGCACCAAAAAAAAAAAAAAAAAAAAAAAAAAACTTTTGTGCAGTGAAATAAACTATCAACAAAAAGAAAAGGCAACCTACTGAATGGGAGGAGATTTTTGTAAATGATATATCTGATAAAGGGATAATATACAAAACATGTGAAGAACTATACAACTCAACACCAAAAAAAAAAAAAAACACCCAATGATCTGATTAAAATGGGCAGAGAACCTAAATAGACATTTTGGCAGAAAGCCAGGTAGCCAGCAGACATATGGAAAGATGCTCAATATCACTAATCATCAGGGTAAAGCAAATTAAAACCACAATGAGATATCACCTTACACCTGTCAGAATGGCTAAAATTAAAAAGACAAGAAATAACAAGTGTTGAGGGGTATGTGGAGAAAAAGAAACCCTCATGTGCACTGTTGGTGAGAATGCAAATTGGTGCAGCCAGTATAAAAAACAGAATTGGGGTTCCTCCAAAAATTAAAAATAGAATTACCATATGGTCCAGTAATTTCACTACTAGGATTTACCCAAAGAAAACAAAATCTCTGATTCAAAAATATATATGTATCCCCATGTTTACTGCAGCACTGTTTACAATAGACAAGTTATAGAAGCAATCCAAGGTCCATCAGTAGATGAATGGATAAAGAAGAGGAAGTACTTACATGAAATGGAATATTACTCAGCCATAAAAAAGAATGAAACCTTATCATTACCATACATGGATGGACCTAGATAGAATAATCATAAGTGAAATAAGTCATTCAGGGAAAGGCAAATAGCATGTGATTTCACTCATATGTGAAATTTAAGACATAGAATAAACAAAGACTAAAATATACAAACTTAAAACCAAACTCTTAAATACAGAAAATAAACCGGTGGTTTTCAGAGAAGAGATGGGTGGGTTATGGATAAAATAGATAAAAGGAATTAAGGGTACAGTTATCTTGAGCACTGAGAAATGTATAGAATTGTTGAATCATTATATTACACACTTGAAACTAATATAACACTGTGATAATTATACTTCAATTTTAAAAAAGCACAATGAGATATCACCTCACACCTGTTAGAATGGCTAGTGTCAATAAAGATAAGATATAAGTGTTGAAGAGGATGTGGAAAAAAGGAACACTATGCACTGTTAGTGGGAATGTAAATGGGTACAGCCACTATGGAAAACAGTGTGGAATTTCCTCAAAAAAATTAAAACTAAAACTACCACGTGATTCAGCAATCCTATTTCTGGGTATACTCTTGAAGGAAATGAAATCACTATCTTGAAGAGATATCTGTACCTCCATGTTCATTTCAGCATTATTCACAATAGCCAAGACATGGAAACCGCCTAAGTGTCCATTGATAGATGAATGGATATAGAATATGTGATATACACTTAAAATGGGATATTATTCAGTCATGAGAAAGAAGGAATTATTGACATTTGTGAAAAATGGATGAATCTTGAGGGCATTTTGCCAAGTGAAACAAGTCAGACAAAGAAAGACATATGGTATGATCTCACTTATATGTGGAATCTAAGAAAGCCAAACTCATAGAAACAGGGTAAAGTGGTGCTTACCAGGGGTGGAGGAGTTGTTGATCAAAGGGTACAAACTTCCAGTTATAAGATGAATAAGTTCTGGTAGTTTAATGTACAGCATGGTGATTATAGCTAACAAAACTGCATTGTATGCCTGTTATGTTATGAGAATACGTCTTAAATGTTCTCACCACCCACACACAAACAGTAATTATGTGAACTGATGGATATGTTAACTTTCACATTGTGGAAATCATTTCACAAAATATACATGTATAAAATCATGTTGTACAGTTTAAACTTACAAATTGTTACATATCATACATATTTTAGTAAAATTGAGTAAAAAAGATTTCTGAAGAAAATACACTACTTTAAAGTTCTTGAATTACAGGTAAATGTTGAAAGCAAAATTTTCATGTGTATATTTTAAGTGATTTTCCTTCTTGAGTTTCTTAAACCTAGGATAGAGGTTAGAAAGTGGGTGTCCACTAAGCATATATCCTAAGAGAGTATGTAGATAGATGTTTTTGTTGATAACTGTTCTACTTTTACTTTCAAAATCACTGATTCAAACATCTCAGATTCTGACCAAGACCGCCAATCTTTTCAGCTTGCTGGTCCATCTCTTTCTACCATGACCTTAATTGTGGAGAGCTATTGTCTTCTGTATTTTCTCCCTATCTATAAACCCCTTCTCCTGGATTCATTTATCCCCCACGAAATTTGGGTTTCAGTGTTTCTCATTTCATAGTATCACCAATTCTCATGTCTTCTTTGTTCCTATCTCCTTTTATTACATCTATCTGGCAAAACCTTAGCTTTATTTCCATCTGAAATGATATACCTGCCCTATCTGTGCTGGACAACAGACAACTGGGTGCCCTGGAGCAAACTGCACAAAGGGTATCATTATGAAGTAATGGTCATGTACGTCAATCATGCCCTGAATACTGTCAAGCAATTCTATTGCAGGATTCTATTCAACTCTTGCTACCACACTGCAAATACATTAGCTTTTCACACCTTCTCTACTCTCCACAGGCCATAACCCCTTCACCTCACCCCCTCATTCTCAGTAAATATTCTCACCTCCTTCAGAGAAAATACATCAACAGACTGAAATGACCTTAACTTTCCATTGCAAACATCCACGTCTACTAGCAATTGTGCTCCTATACCCTCTACCCTTGTGGTTGCAGTTGTTAAGGTGCCCCTTCTCCCCTTTACGGCCCAATGCCTCCTGTATTCTAGATTCTACCCTCTGCCACCTTTTCAGAAGACTCGCCCCTTTAATTATACCTTCTCATTTTTATCTCTTCAATCTCTCTTGCCCTGCCAGATATCCCCATGAGACATATTCCAGTCTCTCCCACCTTAAAAAAAAATGCTTTGGGGCGCCTGGGTGGCGCAGTCGGTTAAGCGTCCGACTTCAGCCAGGTCACGATCTCGCGGTCCGTGAGTTCGAGCCCCACGTCAGACTCTGGGCTGATGGCTCGGAGCCTGGAGCCTGTTTCCGATTCTGTGTCTCCCTCTCTCTCTGCCCCTCCCCCGTTCATGCTCTGTCTCTCTCTGTCCCAAAAATAAATAAACGTTGAAAAAAAAATTTAAAAAAAAATGCTTTGACCTCATATTTCATTCCATTCATGGTCCTTACTTTCTTTTATAGTCACACTTCTTTCAAGAAATTATCTACCCTTAAGGTCTCTATTTTCTCACCTCCTACACATTCCTTAATCCATTCAAGTTTGACTTCTGCTCCTATCATTCTATTGAAATGACCATTGCTAGTTACCAATGACTAGGAAGGCCACATCACTGAAACACATTCACTGGGACAGCACACTTCAATTAGGAGCTTCAGGGCAAACTGGAACATAAGGACTCCTTATCCAATTATCTACCTAGTGCTAAATCTAGTAGCATTTTGTCCCCATCTTACTTGACTACTTAGTAGCATTCATTTGGCCACTCCTTTGTTTCTAAAATACACTCTTCCTTAATAATCATCTGGGAAATCCCTCCTACCTGTCTTCCCACTTCTTAGTCAATTTAATTCTCATTTCCTTGAACATAAGATACTGGAGTTGCACAAAGCTGTTTCAAACATCATTTATTTCCTAATCTGTACTCTTATTTATATAACTTCACCAATTCCCATGGCTTAAATTTTCATCTCTACATCAATGACTTTCAAAGTTACCTGTCTGGCCTTGACTTCTCTGAGCACCACAGACACAGAAAACTGATTGACTGTTCCAATGGGAATTTTCACGTGTGTACTGAGACAGGAGGATGCTCCAGACAGGAAAACAATTTGGCACTCCTTTCAATTACTGTTTTTAAAATATTTGTTAATTGTATTTTTTGTGGGAGGAAAAACAAACTACTGAGTTTTATGCTAAAACATTTATTTACTAAATTATTATAGCTCAAGGTTTTGAAAAAAAATTGACAAAAACTCTCCCATATTTTTGTCTTTTTTCTCTTATAGCTTTTCAAACATCTTGTTAAAAGTAACAATAAATTTAAAGAGCTTAAAAAGTTGTTTTTTATTTATGTTTCAGAGAAAGAGCAGGGGAGAGGGACAGAGGGAAAGAGAGAGAATCTCAAGCAGGCTCCATGCTCAGCACAGAGCCTGACACGGAGCTCGATCTCATGACCATGAGATCATGACCTGAGCTGAAATCAAGAGTCAGCCACTCAACCAACTGAGCCACACAGCCATCCCTGAGAGATTTAAATACAAGTATTAGCATTGGAATGAAGCTTAGAAACACTAAGATTCCCAGTGGCATTGAGACCAGATTCTCATTATTGTTTCTCTATATTCATTATTAATTGAAAAATTGAAGTACTGTGATAACTCTGTCAATTTCTTTACATAAAAAATACTTGAAGAAATATTTCAAGAATATTTAGGAATTTAGGATAACAAAAATAAGAAGCAATGACTTTAGTGTGGTCACCTAGCAATGTGAAGACATCTGAATCTAAAAATCTAGTTACTATGAGATAACCAACAAAGAAAAAAATCTTTACTTCTAGGAAAATACACACACACACAGAAGTATCTACTCCTATTGAGTGTATACTCTTGCCCAGGTACCATACCGGAGGTTTCATAGAAGCATAAAGATCCCAAGTTTTAGTGTCACTAAGATCTGGCTACAAAATCCCAAGTTACCACTTATTAGTGGTGATACTTTGGTTAATATATATATTTTTTAATTTCCCCAAGGATCATTTGCCTTGTGTAGATGGAGAACAGTGTATTGTATAAATGGGGTTGAGAGATTTAAAAGGGTATATGTAATACACTTGATACAGTGCCTGGTACATTGTTCATAATAATAGGCTTTATCAGCAGCAGCAGCAGCAGCAGCAGCAACAGAAGCTGATATTATCTTTGGACCTGCCTTAATTTTCACTTCATTTCACATGCATCTTCATATCACTCCTGTTTCACAGATTACAATCATCCCCATCTTAAATGAGGAACTGAGGCTCAAGGTAATCTAGCTAATAATTGGTAAAAGGCGTAGTGGAACCAATGTGTATCTAACTATGGAGCTTCTTTCCACAGTACTGTTCATATTCAGTGTAATTTGTTCTGGAAATTACTGACTTTTATAGGAAACTGACTTTTTCCCCCAGAGCAACTTGTACATACCTTTACTCATATAAATTCCCAGATCCACTGACTCATTTGGACAAATTAAGAATTTTATGTGCCAATGTAATAGAGAATTGGGACCAGAGAGATAGATGTGCTAAGATATATGTACTGGTACCTCATGAAGAAGGAAGCTACTGATACACGTATATGCATATCTGTGGCATTAAGTCCATATTAAAGTATAGTTTATAGTATTAACACATCATTCAAACACCAGAACCAATTACCATGTAAATAGAAAGACTTCTTTTATTATTTTGCACATTCCTGCAATCCTTTTTGAGGTTCTAGTTTTAAATAGTTTTTAATCTCTGTGCAATTTCAAATTTTCCTAGAGAATTAATCTGTAGTATAAAGTTGTTCTGCTTTGTTGAAAAATAAAAGAACATTATATAATTGTGGTATCATTTATATAACTGGAGTTGTTGGAACTTGCCTCTAACAGGGCAAAGCCTCAAGTAAGTCTTTTGAAATATGCACCAGACAGTATTATCAATAAAGAAATGGAGCAGTGCCTACAATATCTTCCTACCATGGAAGAGTCCAGATGATTCTACTTCCCCTGAGCTATATAGATTAAGATCCATAAAACAGTATTTAATGCCACTTAAAATTGTAATGACAAGGTTACAGTGCATAATTTTGTTGTCACCAGTCCAAAAGGTAGTTAAAATTTTCCAAGGTAATATCTATGTTTTCATATATATATTCATCTCGTATAATCTGAAACATTGGCGGATAAATGAGAAATGAAAGATTACTTATGTTTATTTCATGTCTGGACAGTCTGTTTAAACATCTGAGTTTCATTGGTATGTTGGTTTAATAAAAATTTCAGTGCATGATTTTTTCTGCGCTAAGGTAAACTCTTTCAAACAATACTGAGAACATAGGCATTAGCAGACAAAACAAAAGAGTCTTTTGCTAAACAATGCCAAATCTATTCTTGCAATGCAAGTGGTAAACATACAGCAAAGAAGAGTACCTTCCAGCCCTCCTGAAGTTATTCTTAATTACATATTAAAGCTCTCTGCATACTTCGTCACTTTAGTACTTGCCTAGAAACCTATAACACCATCAGAGAGTAACATTTTGCAAATCAAATGGAGAAAACTAAGGCATGTTACCTCAAATCAAACTGTCTTGCAGCGAGCTGTTTTTGAAAGGTAAGGTTGCAACTTTTCATATTAAAATGCTCAGCCATCCTCCAAATATGCTGTGAAAATGCATATTTGGCAAAATGTATGATGCAGGCTTCTGAGATTCATGAGACTACTCATACCTTTTACACACATATATACACATAAAAATATTTATCTCACTATTTTGGTGCTCTTTGCACACAACTGAGAGATAGCATTGCTCAGAGTTTAAGAACACAGAATCCGGAGATAACGTGAGGATGAACCTCAGTCCAGTTCAGCTCTTCCTCTCCCACTTGTGTGGCCTTGAACAAACTTTTCCCTTCTCTAAGTCTTACTTTCTAGTAGCTGTTTCTTATTCAATGGGGAAATATAATAATATTATCTACCTACTAAGATTATCATGAAGAACATGAGATAATTTATCAAAAGCTGTTAGTGGAGTCCCAACTATATAGTGCTCTATAAATATTTGTAGAAAGGAGGAAGATAGAGAGGAGGGAGAGGAGGAGGGGAGGGGAACCTGATTCTAAGTTTAGGTATAACAAGAGGGAGTTGCGATTGGAGAAAGGATTGTTTGCAGGGGGTAGGCATGAAGAAACAACAGGAAAACAGAAAATGACTTTTGCAACAAACGGGCTTAATACTTCATACTCTTATAAAAATTACATAGTTCAGCTATGATGTTTCAGTTGCTGGACAAATTTATGTAACTTTTATACTTTATCTTTTCTTTTTTTTTTTCCTGCTGTCAAGCTGATCTAGGAGATACTAATCAATCTCAAAGTTGCAAAAAGTAAGCTGGAAAAGGTGGGCTGATTTTGTTAAAGAACAAGCCTAAAAGGATGCTAGATTTTCCTCTGGCTGGCACAATTATAACAAGGTGTGTCTGGCATCAGTTGCCTACACCCCATTACAATTCAGTGCCAAAGGAATCCCCAAACATCTGGGTACTGTTTTACTTTGCTCTGACAACAGTTGAGGTTTTGGCGCCTCCTGTTTCTTCTCAACTGGAAAGGACATTCCTTTCTGCCCAGCTCAAAGTTTATCTCCCTTGCACTAGAATGTGCATTCTGCCATTAAATCTAAAACTGCTTTGACGTGTTGTTATAATACCTCATGGATCTGGAAGGTTTATTTCGACCTCATGTGAAACATGGGAAATGGTATGATCTGGTTGCCCCTTGTGTGTTCTTACACGGGCACAGCAAATCCTACTTTCTGTGTTTGGACACTATAGCCAAGGCATTTATTAGCTGCTTTTCCCCCTACCATCCTCTCATATGCTAAGTTGTATTATCACTTTTGTTTAGAAATGATTGGGCTTGAGAGAGATTTTTGTCCTCAGTCCTTCCGGTACAATTGAATTCCACAGTGGAATTACAACTCTGAGAGAGTGACTAAAGATCTCATTTGATACAAAAAATGTCAGCAGGAACATTCTAGCTTTTTAGGTTTTGGTATTTGTACAGTGCTACAAAAGATAGTCAGTATGGTAACCATTGAGGACTTACTAGACGGCAATATCATGCTTGCTATTTTACCTAATTATATTTGATCTCCAGGACCCTATTAAGGAAAATGATATGATGAGAAAAATAAGTTAAGAGATGTAACTTACCCAAAGGGATAGAGAAAACAAGAAGTAATTCTGGGTTTTTAATTTTGTTTGAGTAAAACCTTTGAGGAATGCATTTATTCAATGATATTCTCATGACCAAATTCTATACTTCTTCAGGAAAGTTTTGGGCACCTACACTGAGGGCAGTATTGTTCTGGCACTGAGAATACACCAAAGAAGAGGTCAGAGACAAATGTTAAGTGTTCTGACCAAGGCTACGACAGGATAGCAATCCGTGAGAGATTTCTGCAGAAATTTAAAAAAATAATAACGTTTACTTATTTTTGAGAAACAGAGAGAGAGAGAGAGAGAGAACACAAGCAGGGGAGAGGCAGAGATGGAGGGAGATACAGAATCTGAAGCAGGTTCCAGGCTCTGAGCTGTCAACACAGAACCCAATTAGGGGCTCAAACCCACAAACTGTGAGATCATGACCCAAGCCGAAGGTGGACGCTTAACCAACTGAGTCATCCAGGTGCCCCGATTTCTTCAGAAACTTAAAGCAGGGTCAGAGTGAGTGGCCAGCCCAGTTACTCTGATTCAGAAGCTGGGAGCAGATAAAAGAAAATGTTCTTAGCCTAAGTAAAGTTTATATAACCTAGTAAAAAAACAAAAACAAAAACAAAAAAAAACCTGATCTTAAGTCCTAGCTGATGCTGAGATCCCATCAGAAACCTATCTATCCACTCATGGCATGGAATAAGTTATTCAACAGGATTAATCCATATAACTACAACATTAGAGAAAATATATACTAAAGCAACTCATTTAAAAATTAAGGAAAACATGGGTGACTGTTAAGCTGTTATTTTCAATAATTCAATCATAGGTATTTAAAGGCTGTTTTATTTCCTACCACAAAAAAAGTTACTGTTTTATGAATAAACAGTTTAATCTTCAGCAAGCTCCTTTTCTCTAATTTATGGCACCTGGTCTAAAAAAAAAATTCCAAGGCAGCCACAGAGATTAGTCACAGATGTCAGCACTGGTGGTAGCAAAAGTAAAGACCTTAGACTTCAAAAAGTTAGGGATTTGCCACAATGCAATAAAAAGAACGGATGTTGCAGACATCATAAGTGGCAGAAAGGGCCAGAAACTCAGAAATGAAAATGTGGAGATAATTCAACTTCTACGAGTGTTGTGTTTTCAAAGTTCCCTTACTTTTCAGCAACTATCGAGATGCCCAGATATACCCTCCTTTTCTGTGCCTGTGACCCCAAATCAACTTTATCTCCGATAACCTCTCCCTCCTACCATAGTGCCTCTCTATTGTAAACTCCCTTTCAGGAAGCTGGATAAGACAGGCTTTACAGTTTGATAGTTTTTTGAGTTGGGTTGTGCTTTGCATAACAGTGCTGTCTTCCCACATTTATTCAAGAGCTTTTAAAAATATTATGAGGTCTCTTTTACGTTGGTCTCCTTTGATGTTGGCCCCACTCACAGACAGGCTTCTTCCATAAAGTGGCCCCCAGCAGGCACAGAGTTGCAGAGTCTTTAATGGCCACAAGTTCAAAAAGAGATTCCTCTCTTCCCAGCATCCCTAGTAATTCCAGGAAAAGGATGCTGATTGGCTGATACTGCATTTCTCATTCCTAAACATCACTGCTGGAGAGGAAGGGGGGGACATGCTTCAATTTGGGGCACTACTAGGGAGAGAAAGAACACCTTCTTTAACAAAAGAGGGAGGTAATCTGTTACTAGAAGATCAAGGATGCAGGCCTCAAAAAAAAAAAAAAGCCAATTTCAGGAAGCAGTTTGAAAGGAAACTTTAGAGAGCTAAGAACTAATAATTCCCTCAGTGACCCAGATCTCAGGCAGGCAATAGGAAGATACCAAAGTATTCTGCAAACGATAGTGCTTGGTAACTACCTTTTACCAGGTGGTTATTTCAGGGATAAAGAATTGTAAGGCCACCATAATGTCAAAAACATCAGAAAGCTACTATTAGCCCTGAAGCTGATGGGAACAGGTGGTATTACTGGAGCCTAGAAGCCAGTTCGTTTAACAGGAATTGAGACCCATGCAATTCCCATGTGGCAGGAGCTGGTGCCAGGGAGGAGGTGTAGCCACACCTGGGATGCCTGCTGCGGTGGAGAGATGGGGACATGCATGCCACTACTCTCTTTCTTCCTCCCTCTCATTGCTCTCCAGTCTATCCCATTGGCTGACTGGAATCAGAAGTAATTGACAAATGCATGAGTATATGTCCTCTGGGAAGTAAATGTCAAGATGGATTTAGATGTGCAAGAGATTGATTGGAGCTAACACCTATGAAAGATAAAGGGGAGAAGGCAGAGCAGTAGCAGAGAAAGCCTTCAGATCCAATACTAACAGGAGGCTAACACGAGGCAGATCAGAGCATTGGGTAGTAAAGGCCTCAGACCATCACAGAGCTTCAGAAAAGACTCCTAAATGGAAGCACACCCTGAAGACACCTCAGCTGGATGCCCTCAGCCTCCCAAACTTCCTGTGGCAAGTTCTCTCTTGAAGGAAGGTATGGGCATCTTATCCTCAATAGTTGCTGTCACAAGGAGCCTGAAAACACAGATTTCCATGTTCAACTCCTGAAATATAGATCAGAGCAGGAGGAGAAAGGAGCAGGGATCTAAGGCAGACAGGCTAACGACAGGCACATGGATAAACAAAGAAGGCTTGAGTAATTACTTGCAATAATTACAGTGTATAATGTCTTACCATGCTTAGATTTAAATGCATACATCTGGAATTAAAATTGTTGGATTTTTTAAGAAACCAACATTACCAAATAAAACAAATCTTATGTTCAAGAATATTAAGAACTCATATGTGTTAAAAAAGAAAGCTATATTATGGACTAAATAAAGGACACAAAGCTGGAGCGAAGCTCACAGCCCTTGACTCAGCCAACCCTTTTGTAGATATTCAAATAGCCTCAAACAGATTGGGCGAGATGCTTGTGACAGAATCAAGGCCAGAACCCCAATTTCTTGACTTTTGTACAATGCTCACATGAGGGAGCTAATCGTGTTTAGCTTAATTTAAAAGCTAATGCTTGATAGTTCTACAAAACAGAAGCTAGACAATTTTGTCTTTAAGTATACTGCTGTGTGAAATAGGGGGAAAAAAAAAGAAACCCAGCCTCATTGACAATTTATTCTTTATGCCAATTTTATTAAAAGTGAAATTAAGGGGCGCCTAGGTGGCTTAGTCAGTTAATTGTCCGGCTCCTGGTTTCAGCTCTCATAATCTCACAGTCCATGATTTCGAGCCCCAAGTCAGGCTCCATGCTGCTTGGGATTCTCTCTCTCCCTCTCTGTCCCTCCCCTGTTGGTACTCTCTCTCCCAAAATAAATAAATAACCTTTTTCAAAAAGTGAAATGAAAAACAACCAGCCCCCAGAATAAATAAACAAATCTAAACCATTTTGTCACGTTTAACAAATCCCTAATAAGTTATTAGGTTGCAATGTGTCAACCTAGGTACGATCAACTAATTGATTTTTAATGTCTGTAAAAGTGTAAATATACTGTAAGTAGTTTTCTCCTTAAGAACAATGGCACAACAAAGGCATGTTAAAAAAAAGTCTCATATTGAGAGTAATTTGTGTAAATAGTTGTAATGACCCTTGAATTGTCTCTATTGGGATTGCGGGAACATCATCCAATTACAGCCTCCTTGAAGATTTCTAAATACAGGCCAGGTTACTTATTCTTTGCTGAATAAGCACAGTGGTTTTATTACTGCTTAGCTGTTATAAGAGGTTGGATTGTAAAACATCAATTTTATAATATATTTGCTTACAAATAGTTACATCCTGGAATGGTGTATTTTCATCTCTTAGTCCCCTAAAGACAGACTATGGGACATTATATAAATACATGTTAGAAAATCTGCCTTCAGAACATATTCAAACACACATCTGCATCATTATCTGCAAAATATAAGTAGACCTTGTGGAAATCCTGCTGCATTAAATTTTGCTACAAAGGGTATGAAAGGACATAAAAGGTTAAAGCTACCAAACTAAAAGATTGGATCGGTGTCTCTGGAGCAGTGTTATTTTAGCTCTGTTTTATTTTTTGAAGGATAACTTGAAGGTCTTGCTGAGAAAAATGCTTGAGAAGTCCATGGACACTAAAAGAAAATGACAGAAAAATGTAGACACAGTTTAAAGTCCTTAAGAAATTCAGAAAGAATTTTGCAAAAATATAGCCACTGCAACCCAATGAATAAACATATATTAAAAGATGATCAATTTATGAAAACATTTTACAGACTCTCTGAGCAAAAGCCACACAGACAGACCAGAATGACAGTTTCTCTATCTTAAAGACTGATGAAAGTTAAAAGCAGTGCATTTGTTTTTCATAACAAATTCAGAAAGTTATAGTATTTAGAATAATAGCCCTGGAAATCACACCATAAACTGTTCAGTAAGATTAAAACTGCATCAGAATGAATTTTCACAGTAACTTCTAAATGCATATGCTTTCAACTAAGGCTTTAAGATATCTCAATGTTAAAAATGCATTTGGTATACCAAGATATGAGTATCTGGTCACGTTTCACCACAAGTATTCAGATCTTGGATTGTACTGTCAGCACACAAGTTTTTATTTCAAAGACTATACATAAAATTCTGGGCATCTGGTAGGTTTTTAGGAAAACAATATTTATAGGAAAAATAAAGTTTTTAGTTATTTATGAATCATGAGAATTTTTTTCAATGGTCTATCTAGGGAAAATGTATTTACAGTTTTAAATTCCACATTGGGCTCTACATAGCTCTCCTGAATATCCAACAAATCATAATAGAGTTTCTGCTGTCATAATGTTTGAAAAAATAAAATATATTTTAGTTTCACTAAGATTCTGCACTGAAAATAAACCTGTTATTTCCTTCCAACTTATAATTTGATTTATTCATTTCCAGATAAAGTGTTGCAACTATACTTTTATGTAAGTGATTTTATGTAACATTTTCATCCTTTGATGGTTTGTACTTTGTGTCATTGAATATGTATGTATTTTCTCCCTTTTGATTGAATAAAAGCCAGGTGTGCCAGGGGGGATCCTAGTCCTATCCTAGCCCTTCCCTCCCAGTGCCTTCATGCCATCCCTTAGAGGGAAGAGTGCCACTGGGATAGATCAGGTTTCAGGGCATTTTATTTTTTGTTGTGTCCAAAGAGCTAAGGGTGAGTAGGCAGTTGCTATGTCAAGTTCAATGTTAGCAAGTTAACATTGGCAGGCAGACGTGAAAATTTCAGATGATCTCATAAGATAAGGAAAGATAACGCTAGCAGCAGCTCTCTCCTGGGATTTGGCACTCTGTACTTATGCACTTGAAGATTGCAATGGTAGGGTAGTTGTAACAATTAGGAAAATCTGAGTTACGATGCAATAATAAAAATCCCCCATATCTCTGTGTCTTAAACAACAGAGATGTGTTTCTCACTCATGTTACACGTGAGTGACATTTGGGGCCGGAAGTAGATGGCAGTATCACAAACACTCAGAGTTATATAACCAGAGCTTTTAGCCACTTACTATGCATGCTGGTATACAAAATTGCTTCCATTTTATTAGGAATGTCATACTATACTTTAAGTGTCAGTATACATGAGAGTGGACATAAAATGGTTAGAAAGATAGTTATTGTAGTCAGAAGCAGCATTTAATAATATCAACCATGAAGTACAAAGACATCTTTGATATTCTCCAGCAGAAATCATTTTGTTGGGGGTTAAACTGAAAGTTAGTTTTTCTTCCAAAAGGAGTTGTGATAGAATACAACATACTACCTCAGGATCTGTAAAAACAGAGGCAGTAGTCATAGGGTGCTAAGTTTGGGTGAGAAATCAGTAAAGCTCCACATATGCAGATGACAAGATCATTCCTGGCTAATAGGTAATTGACAGGAAGCATTTTGAAGACTTGAGTATAGTAGGCAGTTATAATAAGGATTTGATGGCATTTGGTTTTTGTTATTGTAGGATTATTTAATTTTTTCTTCTTATATATTAGTATTTTTCAAGTATTCTAAAACAGAAATGTATTTTGAAATATGGAGAACAAACTGAGGGTTGCTGGAGGGGTTGTGGGAGGGGGGATGGGCTAAATGGGTAAGGGGCATTAAGGAATCTACTCCTGAAATCATTGTTGCACTATATGCTAATTTGGATGTAAATTTTAAAAAAATAAAAATAAAATTGAAAAAATAAAAATTAAAAAAAAAGAAAGAAATGTATTTTGTAGGAAAGAAATGAAATAACCAGTTGATGAGTCCTCTTATTTAACAATTGTAATGCCCCAATAGTTCATTTTTGCTTTTGTTTCTCTTGCCTCTGGAGACATGTCTAGTAAGAAGTTCCTATGGTTGAGGTCAACGAGATTGTTGCCTGTTTTTCCCTCTAGGATTTTGATGATTTCCTGTCTCACATTTAGGCCTTTCATCCATTTTGAATTTATTTTTGTGTATGGTGTAAGAAAGTGGTCCAGTTTTCCCAGAATTATCTCCTGAAGAAACTGACTTTTTTCCATTGGATACTCCTTCCTGCTTTCTCAAAGATTAGTTGGCCGTTCATTTGTGGGTCTATTTCTGGGTTCTCTAGTCTATTCCACTGATCTATGTGTCTATTTTTGTGCCAGTACCATTCTGTCTTAATGATTTTATAGCTTTGTAATACAGCTTAAAAGTCCAGAATTGTGATGCCTCCAACTTTGATTTTCTTTTTCAATATTACTTTGGCTATTCAGGGTCTTTTCTGGTTCCATACAAATTTTAGGATTGTTTGCTCTAGCTATGTGAATGCTGGTGCTATTTTGATGGGGATTGCATTGAATGTGTAGATTGCTTTGGTTTGTATAGACATTTTAACAATATTTGTTCTCCAAATCCATGAGAATGGTATGTTTTTCCATTTCTTTGGGTATTTTTTAATTTCCTTCATAAGTTTTCTATAGTTTTCAGCATACAGATCTTTTACCTCTTTGGTTAGGTATTTTATGGGTTTTGGTGCAATTGTAAATGTGATTGGTTCTTGATTTCTCTTTCTGATGGTTCATTATTTGTCTATAGAAATGCAACTGATTTCTGTACATTTTATGTATCAGAATTTATGTATCACAATTTCTGTACAATTTATGTATCAGCTCTAGCTGTTTTTTGGTGGAGTATTTCAGGTTTTCCATGTAGAGTATCATGTCATCTATGAAGACTGAAAGTTTGACTTCCTCTTTGTCAATTTTTATGCTAGCTCATCAAGATAAAAATATTCTGCACAGCGAAGGAAACATTCAACAAAACTAAAGGGAAACCGGTGGAATGGGAAAAGATATTTGTACCTGACATACCAGATAAAGGGTTAGTACCCAAAATCTATAAAGAATTTGCCAAACTCAACACCCATAAGACAAATAATACAGTGAAGAAATGGGCAGAAGACATAGACTTTTTTTTTCCAAGGAAGACATCCAGATGGCTAACAGACACATGAAAAGATGATCAACATTACTCATCATCAGAGGCATACAAATTATAACGACAATGAGATAACACCTCACTCCTGTCAGAATGGCTAAAATCAACAACTCAGGAAACAATAGATGTAGGCGAGGATGCAGAGAAAGGGGAACACTTTTGCACTGTTGGTGAGAATGCAAACTGGTGCAGCCACTTTGGAAATAGCATGGAGGTTCCTCAAAAAATTAAAAATAAAACTACCCTATGACCCAGCAATTGCACTACCAGGTATTTATCTAAAGTATACAAAAATGCTGATTCAAGTGGACACATGCACCCCAACATTTATAGCAGTGCTATCAACAATAGCCAAATTATGGAAAGAGCTCAAATGTCCATTGATTGATGAATGGATAAAGAATATGTGGTATAAATATACAATGGAATACTATTTGGTGATCAAAAAGAAGAAACCTTGCCATTTGCAACACTGTGGATGGGGCTAGTGTATAATACTAAGCAAAATAAGTCAGTAAGAGAAAGACAAATATTATATGATTTCACTCATATGTGAAATTTAGGAAACATAGCAAATGAACATAGGGGAAGGGAAGGAAAAATAAGATAAAAAGAGAGAGGGAGGTAAACCATAAGAGACTCTTAAATATAGAGAACAGACTGAGGGTTGCTATAGGGGGAATGGGCTAAATGGGTGATGGACATTAAGGAGAGCACTTGTTGGGATGAACACTAGATGTTATATGTAAGTGATGAATCACTGGGTTCTACTCCTGAAACCAATACTATACTGTATGTTAACTAACTTGAATTTTAAAAAATAAAAAATAAAAGAGAAAACACTACATTAAAAAAGCAGCCCAAAATTGTTTTTTAATAAAAATAAAAATTTCAATGCATTTTAAGGATCTTGATATAAAGAAATAATTTAAATACATTATAGCATGGGGGAACAATGAATAGGGTCTATAGAATTTGGAGAGCATGCATGAGAGAATTCCTTTATGCAAACTACAAGTGTCCACAAAATCCTTGGTGGACTTGGAATAGAAGGTTGTGTCAGGTGGCTCAGCTGGTTGAGAGTTTGACTTCGGCTCAGGTCATGATCACATGGTTCGTGAGTTCAAGCTCTGCATCAGGACTCTGTCCTGACAGCTGGGAGCCTGGAGCCTGCTTCAGATTCTGTGTCTTCCCTCTCTCTGAGACCCCCCCCTGCTTGTGCTCTGTCTCTCTCAAAAATAAATGAACATTAAAAAATTTTTTTAAAAAAAGGTTGTATCAGATCTCCACCATATATTATATGTGGTAGACTATAAACATTTATGTTTCTATTAACAATGTAGAAAAATGTCAATAACCTCAATTCCATATAGTTGGGTCCATTATTATTTGCAATAATAATTTGTCGTCTTTGTAAAATCATAAAATAACAAACCCCATCCAGGTATTGTTACACATTGTGCTACGGATATCATTTCTGGAGCTTTTCTGGGCTCTGGTTTTTAAAACTACAGAAGTTATCACATTCGGGGTGTTGATCTCTAGTGTTTTCTGATTATAGTGGTGAGAAATGCACTCATAGACACTTTTCAGTGGATATATATACAGCTCCAAGGGCGGTTTGGCCCATAGATCACTGCATGACAAGGTTGGCCTTAGGAAGTTGACTGCCGATATCCCCTCTCTGAACTCTCCCTCTAGAATGAAGGCTGTTCACTGATAATGTTCTGTACCGGAGTTTTCTAATTTAAGTATTAAAAAAAAAAAAAAAAAAGGAAATTTGGACCCAAATCTTAATTAGCCAAAGTCTAAAGCTCAGAGTAGGATGACAAAGAGAAAGAGAATAATCCAGCACATGCCCCTAGGAAATGACAAATTTTCAAAGGGAAATTGCTGGAAGTCCATGAAAAGGTGGGACCCTAGTCATGAAGCCTCACAGTGTCAGCAAAGATTCCTTTGCTCCGGCTTAGCCTGAGAGCAGCAGAGTGGCCTCTCTGCAAGGGGCAGTGCAGCAGTAAAGACATCTGTAATTAAGTTGAGAGCTGACGATAAAGGTACTTGCTCTATTTTATAGGTACCACATGAACCTCAAAGATTCTTATGTGTTTTCTAGAGACAGGAGACTACTTCCTTCAATAATACAGGAGTCTGAATTTCCTAACTCCACAGTAAGAGTTGGGATCTCAGCAATAGATTTTACTCAATAAAAGCAACTGTGATTACTTTGTCTAAGAAGGGGCCATTTGTTTTGTCTCATTTTTAATTAAAATATATTTGACATATAACATCATATAAACATAAGGTATACAACATGTTATTATTAATATTGTTACACTTATGTATTATATGATTGTCATTGTAGCAATAATTAGCACCTCTATCATGTTATATAATTATCTTAAAAAAAAGGAAAATGAGGTTACTACCCTCAAACCACTTTTGACATTCTGCTTCCAAAGTTGCTCTTCCTGAATTTAGAACACTAAACTGTTAGACCCTTATCTCTTAAGATTCTTTCCAGTATAACTCTCATTTCTTATCGTTATTTTTCATTTAACTTTTCTTGCATATTCTTACCACCACCACCATCCCTGATTAATACAGAAAACCCTAAATAAAGCTAGATATTTCAGTAGACAAAAAAAAAAAAAAAAAGTGGTGTTCCTAACACACTTTATTTCAGAGTAAAATTTACTTCCTTTTTTATTATATGGATATTCACTCATTCATTTATTCATGTAAAAATATGTCCTGAGTACTTCTATGTATTGGGCATGCTGTTTGGTGCTGGGTATATAGCTGTAAACAAATCACTCATGTTCCTCCCTTTCATGGAGGAAAAGAAGTAATGATTAAATAGTAAATTTTAAATATATTGTTTCTTTGAAGGAAAAGAGGATGAAATCATGGGAAAGAAAGAAGATCTATTTTTTTTTTAATTTTTTTTTTTCAACATTTATTTATTTTTGGGACAGAGAGAGACAGAGCATGAACGGGGGAGGGGCAGAGAGAGAGGGAGACACAGAATCGGAAACAGGCTCCAGGCTCTGAGCCATCAGCCCAGAGCCTGACGCGGGGCTCGAACTCACAGACCGCGAGATCGTGACCTGGCTGAAGTCGGACGCTTAACCGACTGCGCCACCCAGGCGCCCCGAAAGAAGATCTATTTTAGAACAAGATATGGCATCCATGGATATCTGAGGCACCACTGATGTGAAGTAAGAGGAGGAAAAATGTGTAAGTAGAAGGAAGAGCCATGAGGCAGAAAAGAGCTTGTCATGTTGCAGAACTTAGCAGAGGCCAATGTGACTGAAAAATAGTGAATAATGGGCACAGTGACATGAGATGTAGTTGGAGAGGAGGCAAAGCCTGAATTTTGCAGGGCTTTGCAAATCATGCTAAGTATTTTGGTCTTCATTCTAAGCACAGTGGGCAGCTTTTCAAGGATTTTTAGTAGAGAGAGGTGATGTGATTAGAGAGAGGTTCCTGAATGACCATTCTGGTTGCAATGAGAAGAATGGAAATGAGGAAGATGAAGAAGGCAAGTTGACCTTCTAACAGTGCAAATTGTAACACAGATGGTGGTCTAATCAGGAGGTGATAATGGTGTGGACTAGGATAGTGGTCAGGAAGAGGGAAACATATAGTTTGGAGATAAAGTTAATCAGGGTTGGTAAATGTCTTAGTATCAGAGTTGGGCATGTGGATTGGGAAGAAGATGATGTCCATTTTTTCACTTGGCTAATAACCCATAGTGCCATTCACTGGGAAAGGTGGATTTGGATAGGAATTGGAGTACTTGGGAGTAGGGCAAAGAGGATTTGGTTTGGACATGTTACAATTAACTTTAAGTTTAAGAACTTTATGAAACTTAGCATTCAAATATCAGGATGACATTTAGACGTACTAGTTCAGAGCTGAAACAAGATTTCTAACTACAGGGGCACCTGGCTGGCTCAGTCAGTAAAGCATGTGACTCTTAAACTCAGGGTTGTGGGTTTGAGCCCCACCCCCTCACGGGGTGTGGAGAGACTTAAAAATAAAATCCTTAGAAACAGAAGACTTCTGCCTAGAGGTCTAAATCTGAGAGCCTTGACACAAAGAGATATTTACAGCAATCACTTAAAGAATCCAGAGGGAGGAAAAAAGGAGTAAACGTGCAATGTCAACAGTTGATATGCAAACAGATCTGAATTCCCAGGGAGACAGAATGCAATTTGGGGGACTGTTATAATTCATTTCAATATAATTCTTATAAATTAAGCCAAAAAAATTGGAATAAAACAGGGAATCATCAACTGCTGACCTTGGCTCAAAGGTTTATTTAATCACAATACTTCTTTTGCCATGAATGTCAATGTCATTAACAAAATTCCAAAAGATTTTCTAGGAATCAGTGCATTGAAGAAGCAACTTGATTAGCTGACCCCACTGGGGAATAAGTGATAATTTACCTGGATAACTGCTCCAAATTGATGATTACTTTCTTGTGCATTGTTTAATAAGCTGTTAAATTAAAATTTCCTTTGCAGGTTAAGAGCGGTTAGCTCTGTTTTGTAGCTCTAGAAGGTTATTAGCTATGGGAAAGATTTTATTTTCAGATTAGAAGCAAATCAGATATTGTAGGAGAATTCATCAGGCCAAAAGACTTTTTGAAAGAAGTGAAAGCATTATGGTTGAGTATAAACATTATTATTATGTTAATTACTGTCTTCAATATTTAATATCCATAAAAACCTTTCCAAGTTTCTCAAGGACACTTCCAGACAGAGCTGTATATATTTGAGGAAATATTAGAAAAACTCCCTCTACATTTGTCATATTGAAATCCAATTATGCACATAGAAAAGACAAACAAAATAAATTGAAAAACAACATGTTTAATAAAGTACACATATTACAAATAGGCTTAAACACCACATACTGCTTAAAGCTTTCACTTTTTTCTTAGAAATTTGAAGAAAAGCATGCAGTGAAAGTTTAAAAGAAAAAACTTGGAGTCTTAAAAATGGATTCTAACTCATGAAATATAAAATCAGCATTATCTTAATTGATAAAATTCGTAAAACATCACCTTCTCTTATATAATACATATTCTACCTAATTGCCACCAAACATAGGACTACTATGTGATGGGCATTTAGGTATTGTAAATAGTCTCAAGCTATATCTCTGTAAAATCCAAAACTGAAAAGAATAAATCAGAATATGTAAGTGTTAGCAAAGTTCTTTTTAAAGTAATAAATGTGGGTGGAGTGTTCCAGTCAAATCTATGTCTTGAAATGGCTTGTTTTGTTTTGCTTTGTTTTGAAGACAATGGAAGTTTAGCAAAGTGACAAATTAAGACAATTCAGTTTGCAGACCTTTAGGCTTTACAAAGGAACTAGAGAAAGAGACAGATTTTCATTTGACAAATGCCATTTTGATTTTACAAACAAGGTGAAATGCCAAAGACACACTGTTGAGTATCATACCCTAGAAAAGCCAGATCTCAGACACTATATCTAGGCTTAAACAAACACCTGGCCAAAAGTCTAAGCATAAAAGATGAATGTGCCAAAGTCCTGGGTCCTTCTTAGCTCTCACCTGGCTTGTTACAACAGCTTCATAAGGAGCTTTTCATTTTCCCTAAGAAGCAGGCTTTTTTGAGAATTTACCCCTGCTCACGTGTCTTGAACTTTCTGATCCTGCTCTTTTGTTTCATCAGGTAGCTCAGCGAGGAATGATCATGTCCTAAATCTTTACTTGCTGATGTCTTGTTCAGCCTTCAAAGTTCTGCACAGAGAATAAGTGCCCCATATTCCTCACTATTTATTTATTTTTTATTTATTTATTTTTTTTTTTAAATTTTTTTTAACGTTTATTTATTTTTGAGACAGAGAGAGACAGAGCATGAACGGGGGGGGGCAGAGAGAGAGGGAGACACAGAATCGGAAACAGGCTCCAGGCTCTGAGCCATCAGCCCAGAGCCTGACGCGGGGCTCGAACTCACGGACCGCGAGATCGTGACCTGGCTGAAGTCGGACGCTTAACCGACTGCGCCACCCAGGCGCCCCTATTCCTCACTATTTAAAACAATTTTCCTGGTGCTTTCTTGTACATGACTACCAATGACGGCAGCAGCAGGTGTTCGACACCTACCTTGTGCCCAGCACTTTGCTAGCTACAAATGTTAAATGCTTTTTCTAATTGACAAAAAACTCTGCAAAGAAGATATTATAATCCTCATGTCATAGGAAAAGAACACAGAGTCGTGAGGTTATAAATCATGATACTTAGAGAACTCTAACTTTATGCCCAAAGTTATTTGGTTTGTATAGAGTGGAGAAATACTTGGAACAGGCCTGCCTCCAAATCCCAGCTATTTCCCTTTGTAATGAGCCTGGGCTGTCTTTGTATGGGATTATAAATTCCCTCCAGGCAGAAATCAAGCTTCATTTGTCTCTTTATTTAGCATTTAGTATAGCCTTTAGCCTTGCACAGAGCAGAGTGTCAATAAAAAGTGGTTGAATGAAAAAGTTTTTTCATCCTTTCTACTAATTAACATGGTAAACTACCAATACTCACCCAGGATAGGCAATATGGTAAAGAGATGCAAAGTACTTTAATAGCAGTTTATTTGTCCATAACTGGGCATTTGAAATCCTTGGAGGAATAACTTTTGGAGGTAACTAATTATCAAGAATTACATGTGGCTCTGTTAGCTAGTTTATAGCTGGATGAGATCTTTTAGCTGATAGGAAGAATGTATAACAGTGACGTTGCATTCCGGGCTGTTGGATAAGTACCATTATGATTGCTAAAAGTAGATTGGGGATGAGACTGGAAGTCCAACACTCTAATCATGAGTCTGGTTCTCCTGGCAACCAACCCCCCATCCTCAGGTGAGGTCCAAAAGTCACTTCACTACCAAGACACTTTTATCACTCTCATCACTTAGTAAACTCCAAAGGTTTTAGGAGCTCGGTGCCAAAAACAGGATGAAGACCAAATACATATTTCTTATTATAAAGCACAGCATCACATATGCTAAGACATACTTTGAGCATAATGTTCAGCATAGAGTATCAAAAAATAGATCAGTCTCCCCTCTGTTATGTAACATCCCAAACCAGTTAATCATGTGTTGTTGAATATACAAAACAGAAAGCAGTTTATTTGAAAACCACAGAAAGAAGCAGGGCATGCTGCATTAACTTTAATTTCCCATGCATTCTTCAGCTTCACAGTTATTTACAGATCTTTTCCAAGAATAATTTATAGTTAAAGTGGATAAAGTTTAAAGCTATGTAAAGTTGCTTTTAGTATGTTTTACTGTGAGGTTTTTTACCCCGCATCTATTTAAGTAAAAAAAAAAAAAATGGCTAAAATAATGCAGCATTTGGATGGGAAACTGTGATCCTCACTATTAAGGACCCCAGAAATAGTTTTATACTTTTACAACAAATTATGTTTTTGCGTGTATTACCATAATCATGTTCAGAATCAATGCCAATATGTAGTGATGATCAAAGAAAGAAAGAATCTGCCTTCTAAAAAAAAATGTCCCCCAATCCATCAAGATTTGGGTAAGTAGCTCAGATAGAAAAATCCTCTGATGGGAAAGGATGATCAAAAACTAATCTCTCCCTCCCCCTTAAGAACATTGTTGTTGTTGTTGCTGTTGTTGTTTGGTTCTTTCAGCTGGACTGCAATCTGCCTGGCAAGGCAGGAACTAGGGAGACTACATATAATTTCCAGAGTGTTCTCTCTGACATGACCTTGCTCTTTTTGACCTGAGTAAGAATAACCTTATGTGAAAAAGAGTTTTGCAATTAAACTCCAAACAAACAAACAAACAAAAAAATAGATCTGGCATAAAAGCTACCATATTTCCAAATCTGTAAGTGAAAGATGAGAAGCAAATAATATAACAACAACAAAAAATGACTTTTACAAAGCCCCTTACCCTAACAAACCACCTTCTATTGTGTCAATACAACTTTGCAAGAGCCATTGCTGATGTTTTCTCCTCCTCAGCCACTGGTCTCCTTAAGATTTTTTGGTTTGACCTGTACTCTCTCTCCAGTCTCATCTTGAGGAATGCTTCTTGTTCTCTTTTGATGTCATAAGCCATCTTGCTCCAAGGCCATGGAAAGAAATATCTGGTATCATCTTTTTTTTTCCATCATATACTCTGGCCTAGTTTACTTGGCTATGAGGCCAAATGCCCAATCCCTTAAGGAGACATTTCTCCCTCAAGCAAACCTAAGCCTAACTCCCTCTGTAGGACTTTCATAACCCATACACCTTTATATATTTACTGGTAGAATATTTAGTTAATGCATTTTTCCTTCATTAAACTGTATAATACATGAAGAATATAACCATGTCTATTTTCCCATCATTGTATCTATAAAACCTAGCAAATGTACGTTAAATAAATGGTTGAATGGATGATTCGGTAGATGGATGGGTGGAGGGATGGATAAATAAAAGAGGGATGGATGAGCTGTCTCCCAGTGGATATGTTCTCTAATCTCAGATATGTGAGGGTATCCTAATACTGTAGAACAAATTATCCAATAGAAATGTGAGTCATATATATCATCTTAAGCTTTTTCAAAGCCACATTAAAAAAATAACAAGTGAAAATTTAATGTTATGTTTAACTAAACATTATCAGGAGATTATAATTTAATCATGTAATCAATGTAGAATATCTTAATGAGATATATTACTTTTTTTTTTCCATACTATGTGTTCAAAATCCTAGGTGTCGTTTACAGTGCCAGCACATCTCAATCTGGACTAGGAGCATTTCAAGTTCTCAATAGCCATGTGACCTTGCAAAACCTGGAGAGCTAGTAAAGTAGATCTGCCAGAAGTTTGTGTGTGTGAAGAAATATTTTGGAGTGAAGGTATTTATCTTAGGCAAGAACGTTGAAAATACACTTTTGTTCAAGATCATTGGGTGAAACAGAAGGAAAGATTTGAAAATAGATCATATTTTTCTGTCCAGCCTGCTATAACAGAAATATCATAGACTGGTGGCTTGTAAACAACTAAATTTATTTCTCATAGTTCTAGAGTGGGAAGTCCAAGATCAAGGCTCTGGTAGATTCAGTGTCTAGTGGGTTTACAGATGTGCTTTCTCATTATAATCTCACAGGGCAGAACAGGCAAAGTAGCTCTGTGGGGTCTTATAAATTCCCTAATCTCATTCATGAAGCCTCCATCTCATGACTCAAGAACCTCCCAAAGGCCCTACCTCCTAACACCATCACATCGAACTTTCTTTCAAAATAAAATTTTGCAGGGGAGACAAATATTTAGTCTACAGCCAGATGAATACTTTTGCTAATTTTATTGTCTGGTCCTGACCTTCCCATCTTTTCTTATAAGGTACTCAGAAGGAGAGGCTTTCACACAAAATAAAATCATTTCCCACGAAAATCTCTGCAAGATAAAGAGAACACATAGCAGTTGAGAGAGGACCACGCGAGTAGGGGTAAAATAGAAGGGGACTGTGGTGGCTTAGGAAGGGGACCAAAAAGGAAACCGGCAGCTGTGACAGCACAGACAAGGAACAAAAGGGAAGGAGGAAAACAAGGTGGCATCATTATGGTGGCCCAGAAGACCATGTCACTGAATTGATACAAGACTCCCTGTGAGTGTCCTACCTAAAACAGTTTAGAGAAGTGTGAGATGTGGTGAGAGGACCCAAATTTTTCTTGCTAGAGCCTAAATTAGACATACTATTTGTCAGTATTATTTTCCTGCTAAGATAATGGGCTAGGTGAGAAGTGTGATATTTAGAAAATCTATTTTAAAGCCAGCCAAACGTATTTCAATATTTGATTTAATAGCTGCTGTTTCACTAGATACACTGTGCCTGGATTCTCATCTGTAGAAGAGAGATAACTATACCTAAATGAATGGTCCAGTGAGTGTTAGATGAGATAATGCCATGTTTCCTCAAATATATTATATTCATGTTGGTCACCATCCTGGTCTATCTGGGACTGTCTCAATTTTAGCACTGAAAATTCCCTAGTCGTGGGTAAGTTAAGATGTTTAGTTAACCTCACGTATAATTGAGAGGGTTTTTATGGGAATCTTTTCAATTTTAATAATTATATATTTATAATAATTTTTATTTTAAAATGTTTCAATGTTTAAAATGTTCATGTTTTAAACATGAAATATGATAGTTATTATGTAAGTTAGAGTTGAATGGGTAGGCCTATGAGAATCCAATTTAGGCAGATAGAACAAATTACAGGCATAGTGTTTGAGCATACCTGTGAATATTTCAAACCTTCAAAAACAAAATTCAGAAAAGCTCTTCAGAAGTGTTAATAATAGATGTGATTTGTACCATTAGAGAAGGTTTTTATATACTCAACTTCCATGCACATTGTTGAGGGTTGTTTGTTTTTGTTTTCACTTTATTTTGCCTTTAAAAAATAGGCAAAATGTTAGTTCTGGTGGCAAAAATTTTGATGGTAGATGAATGAAGTTTGGGAAGCATTGAGAAAATGTATATATGAAGCATTTTTTTCAAAAGGCCTAGCATATAGTGGTGCTCCCAAAATGTTTTGTTTTGTAATTTTCTTCCTTTTTATTTGTTGTTGTTAAGAGAATTTAGTATAAAAGACATTGGAATTAGACAAATCAAAGTTTGAGTCTTAGCATTGACAATGACCGACTGGTAGACTTTATCCATGTTATGTACTATTTTCACGTCTCTATATAATAGAGAATGGAGTGCACTTCAAAATATCATAAGCATTTTAATATTGTCAGGATATTGCTAAAATGTGTGTTCTTTTCCTTCTTTTCGCGCCACCTAACCTTTCCCAAATTTATCACTGAATCTATAGACTCGATGCAATCCCAGTCAAAATCCCAGCAAAAAGTCCCAGCTTATAAGTAATTTTAAGGACATATAGTTCTTTGTACCAGAGAGGATGAGTTTCTGTGATAGAAACAACGTTCTCAAGAATAGTGACTTAATGTGTTTATTTTTCATTCATATAAAATAAATCTATGGATATGCTTTCCAGGGAAATATAAAACTTCCCAGTTTTAGGGAGGACACAGGCTCCTTTTATCTTTTTGCTGTACAAAATGTGGCTTGCATATTAAAATTCAGTTCATAGCCCAAGGGAGCTTCTAGAGCTCCAGACATTACATTTGCATTCCAGGAAGCTATAATAATCAAAACAGTGTAGTGTAGGCAAAAGAATAGGTAAATAGACCAATGGAAGAGACTAGAGTGTACAGAAATGGACCCACATAAGTATAGTCAACTGGTCTTTGACAAAGGAGCAAAGGCAATACAATGAAACAAAGATAATTTTTGCACAAATGGTGGTGGAACAAATGGACAGCTACATGCAAAAAAAAAAAAAATGAAGTGAGGCACAGACTTTTCACACTTCACAAAAATTAATTCAAAATGGATCACAGACCTAAATATAAAATATAAAACTATCAAACTCTAAGAAAATAACATAGGAGTATCTAATGTATCTTTAGATACAGAAACAAAGGCATGATCCACTTAAAAAAAAAAAAAGCTAGACTCACCAAAATTGAAACTTCAGCTCTGGAAAGACACCATCAAGAGAATGGGAAGACAAGCCACACACTAGGAGAAAATATTTGCAAAAGACACGTCTGATAAAAGACTATTACCCAACATATACAAAAGATTTTTGACACTCAGCAATAAGAACACAAACAACTCAATTTTAAAATGGGCTAAATAAGTTAACAGACACCTCACCAAAGAAGATATACAGATGGCAAATAAGCATATGAAAGGATGTTCCAAGTATATACAATCAGGGAAATGCAAATTAAAACAACAATAAGATACCACTACATGACTAGAATGGCCAAAATCCAGAACATTAACCCCACCAAATGCTGGTGACGAGGTAGAGCAACAGAAGTCTCATACATTGCTAGAAAGACAGTTTGGCATTTTCTTACAAAACTTAACATAACCTTACCATATAATCTAGAAATCATACTCCTTAACATTTACACCCCCCCCCAAAAAAAAACCCTGAAAATGTAGGTGTGCACAAAAATCTGCTCAGGCTGTTTATAGCGGCTGTGTTCATATTTGCCAAAACTTGGAAGCAACCAAGATGCCGCAGTAGGGGAATGGGTAGGTAATTGGTGGTACATCCAGGCAAGGAAATATTATTTAGTGCTAAAGAGAAATGACCTATGTTCTAAGCCAGGAAAAGACATGGAAGAACTTTAAATGCATATTACAAAGTGAAAGAAGCCAATTTGAAACAACCATATACTATATGATTCTAACTATAGAACATTCTGAAAAAGGCAAAACTGTGGAGATAGTAAAAATATCAGTGGTTTCCAAGGGTGGGGAGGGGAAGATATACATAAGTGGAGCACAGAAGAGCTTTAGGGTAGTGGAAATACTCTGTATGATACTCTAATGGACATTATACACTTGTCCAAATTCATGGAATGTACAACACCAACCATAAGCCTTAATGTAAACTATGAACTTTGGGTAACTTTGATGTCACTGTAAGTTCAGCTGTAACAAACGTACCACTCTGATGAACCATGTTGTTGATGAAGGAGTCTATGCATGTGCAGGGACAGAGAGTACAGGAGAAATCTCTACTGTCCTCTCAATTTTGCTCTGAACCTAAAAGAGCTTTAAAAATAGTCTTTTCTTTAAAAAAAAATAATCTTGAGGATTCAATGTGACAATTGCTATAAAGCAAAATGTCTGTACAGACTAGGCACTTGGTAAATTTAGTCCCTTTTCCCTGAATCTTCGTTAAATAGAAGAATCTGTGTGTACTTTTCTTCATACTCTGATTCAGGGAAAATATCACACCATTTTAATTTTCACCTGACTATCTTCAAGCATTCGTTCAGGTATAGTAGCAAATAGAACTGTTGGAATAAATCTAAACCAAAGAACTCAAACATGTGATGTAAATCCCAATATAATTATGGCAGGTATTAGCTTGGAAAAAAACTAATATATTCTAGTTGCTGGTATAAAAACATGTTTATATGTCTTGGGACAATAACATGCTTTCCAAGCAATTCTAGAAAAGCTACATTTTCTGAACTTTCATCTTTTAAAAATCTTTTTACATATAAAAATACACTCTCATAATTGCCTTTCTGAGAAAAGAAGGAAAAGATGGAAGAAAAGCAAAAAAAAAAGTTAAAAAGGAGGAGGAAGAGGAAGAAGATGAAAAGAAAATATTTACTGAGTACCTTCTTTATAACAGGCACTGTGTTAAAACCTGATATGAAGCATTTGAGCTGCAATGACTTTGTAAAATTTAAATTTATATAAAATCAAGGATATTAGTATGTATCTGCTCTTAGAACAACAATAAAAAATGTTCCAAAACCCTTACAACAAGCAAACTCTTCTAGTTCTAAATATTTTTTAAAAGTATTTTTACCCTTATTCCCAAAGGTCTGTTATTTTTAACTTTCCAGTACTAACACTCTTTTTAAAATATTTCTCTTCATTAGAATTATACACTTTGAGAGAAATGTTAAAACCACTGCCCATGATGCAGTTAAAAGGAAAAGAAGAAATCTCATGCATTTGAAATCCCAAAATAAACATTTAGGTTCACAGCTGCATACTTCTATCATTAAATATCAAGATAAAAATCTCATGGTTCTATTTCAGTAGGCTATGCCTTTCCCAAGAAAAAAATTTGAATCCCTTGGCCAGACTCCAAAACTGGGCAGAATTGAACTCTAATAACCTAGGATTTCTATCACAAGCAATGTATTAAGTCATCTTCTATGCATTTAGAATGGTACTGGCTATGTAACACCTATGGGAGAATCGAAAATAGTTACTCCAATAATTTTCCCATAGTATTTAATCCTCTCAAAGAATACCAGCTGAGAAAGGCTATTAGTTCTTTCCCTAATAAATATGTTCAAAACCATGTTGCCAGTAACTAAGAGATGTGAATGAGTAAAAATGGATGTCAATTAATATGGAGAATTCATATAAAAAGAGAAGATAGAAATCTAAAATATTTGTGTACAATTGGAAGCTCTCTTTTCAACCAAACAGCACTGAATCATAGAAGAAAAAATACAAATGAAGATTGCTCAGAAAGAAATTTCAGTGGCTTTTAGAAAAAAAAATACTAGTATGTATGGCTATATGTGTATACAGCCACTAAACCACAACCACAATCAAAATAATAAACATTATCTATCTCCCCCAAAAGAGTTCTCATGCCCCTTTGAAAGATCTCCTTCTTAATCTTCCTTTTACCCCACCCCCACCATCTTCAGGCAATCACTAATTTAATTTCTGTCATTAAAGATTACTTGATAATTTCGAGGCTTTTTAGAAAAGTAAATCACAGTACATCTATTCATTTTGGTTTGGTTTTTGTCACTCAGAAAAATTATGTTAGGACTTAACCATGTTTTTAATGTGATCAGTAATTCACCTATTTTTTTATTGTTATGTAGTATTTCCTTGTATGGATATACCACAATGTATTTATTCATTCATCATGAACCAAAGAATGTGGGGAACCTCTAGAAGCTGAAAAAGGAAGAAAATGGTTCTTTTCTGGAACCTCCACAAGTAACACCGTCCTGCCAAACTATTTTAAACTTCTGACTTCCATAACTATAAGATAATATATTTGTGTTGTTTTAAGCCATCAGCTTTGTGGCATTTATTAAAGTAGCAATAGAAAACTAAAACAATATTTTTTATCAGTTTTTATCAGGTTCCCTTATATTTCTAGTTTGCTGACAACTTTTATAAGAATCAGTGTGAGATTTTTGTCAAAAGCTTTGTCTGCATTTATTGCAATGATTATATGGTTTTAACTTTTTACTCATACAGTAAAGTATGTTAGTTAATTTCTAATGTTAACCAACCTTGCATTTATAGGATTTAACCCACATTTAATCATGGTATATCACCTTTTATTCATTCTCTGACTTGATTTTGATAAAATTTTATTAAGAACCTGAGGATAGTGGTTTGTGGTTTCTTTTTTACTAACGTTTTGGTTGTAATATTGGATTTCCTTATTCTTCAATTTCTTTGGGTCCTTGATATACACATGGATCTTTGTTTTTTTTTTTCTTTTTTTTTCCTTCTACTCACATAAGGTTTTATTTGTTCTTTATTCTGCATTTATTGAGGTAACCGTGTCATTTTATTAATTATTTTTAATACATTGAAGTATGTTGATTCTGCAATTAATGTTTTCATAAAGTAGAAGTTGAAGCCCTTCGTTTAAGATCTTTTCATTTCTAAAATAGGAATTTACTACTATAAATGTCTAAGTACTACTTCAGCTATATGCTAAAAATTTTGACATATTGTGTTTTCATTTTCACTTGGCTCAAACTACTTTATCTGATTTTTTTTCTTTAACTCATGTGTTATTTAGAATTGTGTTATTTAGTTTCCAAATACTTGGGGATTTTAAAAAAGTTTTTATTTAAATTCCAATTAGTTAACATACAATGTAATATTCGTTCAGGTGTCCAGTTTTCACAACACCACTTGTTGAACAGCCTATCTTTTTTGCGCTGGGTATTCTTTCCTGCTTTGTTGAAGATTGATTGACCATATAGTTTTGGGTTCATTTCTGGGTTTTCTGTTCTTTTCTATTATCTATGTGTCTATTTTTGTGCCAGTACCATACTGGTTTAATGACTACAGCTTTGTAATATAACCTGAAATCCAGAATTGTGATGCCTCCAGCTTTGCTTTTCTTTTCCAAGTTTGCTTTGGCTATTTGAGGTCTTTTGTGGTTCCATACAAATTTTAGGATTGTTTGTTCTAGCTCTGTGAAAAATGTTGTTGGTATTTTGACAGGGATTACATTAAATGTATGGATTGTTTTCAGTAGTATAGACATTTTAACAATATGTGTTTTTCCAATCCATGAGCATGAAATGTCTTTCCATTTCTTTGTATTCAATTTCTTTCATCAGTATTTTATAGTTTTCAGAGTGCAGCCTTTTCACCTCTTTGGTTAGGTTTATTAATTTGTATCTCACTGTTTTTGGTGCAGTTGTAAATGGGAGTGATTCCTTAATTTCACTTTCTGCTGTTTCATTATTGGTGTATAGAAATGCAACAGAGGGGTGCCTGGGTGGCTCAGTCGGTTAAGCCGCCGACTTCGGCTCAGGTCATGATCTCGCGGCCGGTGGGTTCAAGCCCCGCGTCGGGCTCTGTGCTGACAGCTCAGAGCCTGGAGCCTGTTTCAGATTCTGTGTCTCCCTCTCTCTGACCCTCCCCCGTTCATGCTCTGTCTCTCTCTGTCTCAAAAATAAATAAGCGTTAAAAAAAAAATTAGAAATGCAACAGATTTCGTCAACAGAAAAATTTTTGTCTTGCCCTTGGCCCAATTCATACATTCTTAGATAATGGTTAAGTCTCTTCCAAATCAATAGCTGAAGAGAAGGTTGATGTAAACAGTTCCTGAATCACTTCTCATTTTCTGACAAGGCTATCCCTCATTCGGCTATGTACCACTATGGCTGCTATTAATCCTACAGAAAATTTTCTGTTCTCTTCTGAATGATAAGCTGTATAAGTTACTGCAATTCTCAAGACATATTCTTTCTAGGAATTTCTGATAGTGTTAAATTCTTGCTATAGTGTTTGATTTGTTGAAACTACATTTCATTGGTGATAGTGCTTTTCTTCATTACTAGACCTACACTGTCCCACTGACTTTCTGGGATTTTCTTTCTTTGACTAGATAAAGAACAGGAGTTAGGAGACAAAAAATGGAAGTATACTCATGCTATTCTGGTTGTCCCAAAACACAATAAATGTTTTGATAATAGATCCGATAGATAATAAATGTTAAGCATTTCTTGTCTATTATCGATTGTCAAATAATAGAAGGACAGTAAGTTAATATTCTGATTGCTACTAATGTTGAGGATCCAACCTTCAAAACTTCAATGGGACAGGTGTAAAGTATTATCTCTATTTATGAGGTGAAATCTGGATCACTTATGAGGTGACCTGTAGCTCGTTTTTGTTTTTCCTAATCATACTAACTCTCACATACTTAACAAAGACTCTTCCCAAATCTAAGTTTAGGTGACCTATGAACCTTAGTGTTCAGTGGCTTTTTGTAACATTTCTATCATTGTCTTCATAGATATTCAGTGGGAAATAAGAGAGAAGTAACTGGGAATAACCAGCCAAGTTCTATTTAATGAAATGTCTAGGTGGGGACAGGTTGCTTGATTCGCTTATTAACTTTTTTATTGTTAAAAGATATTAAGAATCAGTTTCATTATTGGTGAGTTAAACACTCATTCAATTGTTTTATTCATAAACATCTGTAATTTGCTGATCTTGAAGTTTCTCAGGCTTCTTTGGTGTCACTTTTATGTCCTCATCACATGTTGCTGCCAAGAGTTATATTGCAGAAATGAAAAGGAAGTAGAGAAATTCTAAAGCATTTATAGACTTGTTTCATATAATTTTCCATATTGATAGGTGGAATCCATTATTAATAATTTGGGGAAAACAGTCCTCCCTATAGGAGGACATTGAAAGTAAATTTTTGGGTTTATTCCCTATCCTACCACCTGGAAATGCTAGGGGCCCTACTTCTTTGTTATATAAGTCTTTGAATAGTCAACTCTAGATCCCAGCAAGGTGCTATACCACTATGCTCCGATGACCATAAAGCCTGCTAGGAAAAGTGTCAAGTTTGCTGTAGTACAATTAGTGTGAATTTGTGGGCAAAACACGGATTGAGGCCGTAGCCCTAATTGTGGAGAGGAGGCAACAGTGAGACTATCTCCAAGGAAACTCAAGCAGATACAGGCTATTTATGGGCTAGATGGAAAGAACTTAGGGGACATAAAGTGAGCTGCAGAGCTAGGACTCTGGGGTAGAATCAAAAGTTCTCTGTGAGAAGTTTTTGTGAATCCATATTAATAGTACTTGGCATGGAGATTCTCAAGCTTAGAGAGTAACATTAAAAACTCTGGCTTAGAGCCAGTGAAACTCTAGAATACATAGAGGACATGGCCCTTGGTACATAATTTGTGACCTATATTTCTGTCATAATTCCTGGAATACAGACATGAGAATGAACTAACGAATTGGAAGATTACTACTATATGAAATGTAGTTACAAAGCAATGATGCCTAAACATTTCCCAAGTGTTTTATTGCAGGAATTATGGCAAAGTAACAGTGTCTCTCTCAGAATAAGGCCCAGGGCAAGGATCCTGAGACCAGAAACCAAGCACACTAATTAGTAACCCTCTATATTAAAGCACATAGAGAAATTGAATTCAAGTAAGGAAAATAAAAGTGCTTTTAGTGGGCTATTTTCATAGGAATTTGAATTAAATATGTGAGGATATGCTTTGCAATTTTGACGTAGGAACAAGTTTTTATGTTCAAGCCTGTAATTCCCTATTCCTTAAAATAAAGCAATATATGTGAACATGAAAACAACATACTTTTAATATTATTTTTAACTTAAATTTTAAATATTATAAAAGATTCCAAACATACAAAAAATATGTAAAACAATATAATAGAAATCCAAGTAGTATCATGAGTTATAACAAATGTTAATATGTTGTTTTAAGAGTCAAGATAGGCTAGTTATGCTATGAAACAAATACCACCCAGGTATCAGTGACTAAAAGTAACATAAAGTTATTTCTAACTCATACTGCATATCACTAGGAGTCAACAGGGAATTTCTACTCATTGGAGCCACTCAGGGTCTCAGGCTGACAGAGTCCCCACTATGCCCTCTGTCTCAACAAGCAGCTTCCGCATGTGCCACAGAAGAGAGAGAGAACGTGAAGATTTACACATCTGGGAGTGACATGAATCACATAGCCTCATGTTTCATTGGAAAGTGCAGTCACATGGCCACACTTTAACCTCAAAGTGTGGGTAAGTATAACCCTTCCTCACACCTGCAAACAAAGAACCCAAATATGGGCATTTTTTTTTAACAAAACACCCAATAAACAGACTGAAAAGAATAAAATAAATAATAGCTCGTCATTAAAAAAAACACAAAAGCAATACAAGTAAATAATATGTATGAAAAGAGAGTATTAAGTTTGGAGGACATTTTTTAAAAATGTAGCATGAACAATATAATACTAACTGGAAGAAGCCCATAGTAATATTCATCAAAATCTTCATGACACAAATGGGTAGGAAAAGCACCTATAAACATGAAAAAGAATGAATTATTTATTTAATAAATAAACTCCATTCAAAGAAAATGCCATAACAGGGGTGCCCGGCTGGCTCAGTGGGTAGAACATGCAACTCTTGATCTCAAGGTCCTGATTTCAAGCTCCACATTGGGCATAGAGCTTACTAAAACTAAATAAATAGGGGCGCCTGGGTGGCTCAGTAGGTTAAGTGGCCAACTTCGGCTCAGGTCATGATCTCATGGTCAGTGAGTTCAAGCCCCGCGTCGGGCTCTGTGCTGACAGCTCAGAGTCTGGAGCCTGTCTCAGATTCTGTGTCTCCCTCTCTCTGACCCTCCCCTGTTCATGCTCTGTCTCTCTCTGCCTCAAAAAAAAATAAATAAATGTTAAAAAAATTAAAAAAAAAAAAATTAAAAAAAAATAAATAAATAAATAAATAAATACAATATATTAGGACTTCTGGGTGGCTCAGTCCGGTAAGCATCCAACTCTTGATCTCAGCTCAGGCCTTGATCTCAAGGCTGTGAGTTCAAGCCCCGTGTTGGTTTCCAGGGGAATGGAGCCTAATAAAAAAAAAAAAGAAGGAAAAGAAAATACTGTAACATCTAACTCCAGTTTTACACAAACTCTTACAGAGAGTAGAGAAAATATCACCATGAATTTTAAATGGCTAGTGGAACTTTGATAGCATAACCAAACAAGGACAGTAAAAAACAAAACAAAACAAAACAAAGAACATTGCAAACCAATATAATTAATTAAATATCTTAAGAAAAACGTAATGAACCAAAATAAAAAATGTAGGCATGTGCTTGGGTGACTCAGTCGGTTGAGCATCCAACTTCATTCAACTCAGGGCATGATCTCACAGTTCATGGGTTCAAGCCCCACACTGGGCTCTGTGTTGAGACCTCAGAGCCTGGGGCCCTTTTCAGATTCTGTGTCTCCCTCTCTCTCTGCCCCTCCCCTGCAATTCTCTCTCTCTCTCTCTCTCTCTGTTTCAAAAATAAATAAACATTAAAATTTTTTTAACAAAATCAGAAATGTATATAAAAATAATGTGTAATAACCAAGTTTGCTTAACCTTAGAGAATCTATTAATATAACTCAGCATGAAGTAATCTTTTTAACAGATTAAAGGAGGAATATCATACAATTATTTTTACCAGATTAGCATCAGCTATAAGGCAACATACATCCATGTGAATAACTCAGCAAACTAGGAATAGAAGAAACTCCTAAATTAATAAAAAGTATACACAAAAAAATCTACAGCAAACATTAAGCACAATAATGAAATGTTGGGGCGCCTGGGTGGCGCAGTCGGTTAAGCGTCCGACTTCAGCCAGGTCACGATCTCACGGTCCGTGAGTTCGAGCCCCGCGTCAGGCTCTGGGCTGATGGCTCAGAGCCTGGAGCCTGTTTCCAATTCTGTGTCTCCCTCTCTCTCTGCCCCTCCCCCGTTCATGCTCTTTCTCTCTCTGTCCCAAGAAAAATAAATAAATGTTGAAAAAAAAAATTAAAAAAAAAATAATGAAATGTTAAGGCATTTGCTAAAAAATTAGGAACAAGACTAAGATGCTATTGCATATACAAATATTATACTAGAGTTCCTAGCCTATAATATTAGAGAAGAAAAAAAACTGAAAATAATAAAGCTTAGAAAGAAAATGAAAATATAAGTATCAACAAATAGTCTGATTCTCTAAATATAAGGCCCCAAAGAATACAGAAAAATTATCAAATTATTAAGAGCTTAATCAAAATCAATATATAAATACAACTAAGTTTTTATATCCCAGCAACACACATTAGAAAACACAATTTTTATACACTAAAAATATATGAATTAAGAAGATAGTAGTGCTGCAGAGATAAAACTTTGATCAATGGAAAACAAATGAGAGACCCAAAACTAGACTTATGAAAATCTAGAAACTTGATTCATGACAGAGTTGTAAATGCAAATTAGTAGGAAAGAAAATACTAATTAGTAAATGCTGCAGAGGCATTTTGTTATTTATATGGGGGGAGTAGTAAATAAATGTCTTGTTTCACAAAATCAATTTTACATAGATCAAAGACTTAAATAGGATAGCGGAGGAGTTAAGATGGCAGAGTAGTAGGGGGGCCCTCAGCTTGTCTAGCCCCTCAAACACGGGTAGATCAACATCAAATAATTTTGAACACCTAGGAAATAAATCTGAGGATTAAAAGAACAATCCACATAATTTGAGGGAGAGAACATGACAGGTATGCACTATGAAGTGAATTGGGGGAGAGAAAAGCCTCAGTGCTGTAGAGGGGAGGGAGCCCTTTTTGTGGAAGGAATGAGGGAGAGAGAGCACCGCATCAGGTTCACACAAGAAAAAACCCTCCCCCCAAACCACTGACTGGGGAATCAGGAGGCACTATCTGAAGTTTTGGAAGTCTGTGCCATTCACTGGAGCCATCTGGGAGGGCAACAGTGCTGCTGAGGAGAAGGAGGGGAGGTCCTGGAGAGGACAGCAGACTGTGTGGTGTGGGGATTCCCTGGGTTGCACTGGGGAAAGAACGTTCCCCTTCCTGGAGTGCATTTGGAAGATGGTATATTGCCTCTTCAAGGATAAAAGACCCCCTGGGGCCTTTGAATGGCTGCTCAACAGCAGGGGACAGAAGCAGCACAGTGGGCAGATAACCTGGTTGCTGCTTTTCACTCGGCTTCACCATGAAATCTTGGCACCTGCACAGCTGTGCAACTGCTTTTCTGGGACAGAACGGCGCCACGCACAAAGTTGCCAGGCTCCCTGGAGGAGGAGGAGGAGGAGGAGGAGAAGGAGGGGGAGGAGGAGAAGGAGGAGGAGGAGGAGGAAGGGGGTTGGTCTAGGCCTTACCAGGTCCTTTTAAAATTTGGTTTTGAATCCCAGTCACAAGCAACCCAGCGCCCCTAGTGGAGCCACTTGCCCCAAACTGCTACCAGTTGCACCTTTCAGGTGCATCTTTACTAGGTCAATCTGACTGTGAGCCAGCACAGTGGGCCTCTCCCCCAGGGGACCAGCACAGCCTCCCCCACATGCCCCAAGTCTAATGATAATAGGGTGCTCCAAAGTGTTAGGTTCAGTTCTGGCAGAAGTAGGATAGCCTTTTTCTCTTTCTTTCCTTTTCTTTCTTTCTTTGTGTTTGTTTGTTTGTTTGTTTGTTTGTTTTTGAAACCAGGTTTATAGTTTTTTGTCCATTTGTTTCTTTTTTTCATTTGTCTCATTTTTTAGATCAGGCTTCTTTTTTTTTCCCCTACATTTTCTTTCTTGCTTTCTTTTTCTTTGTAATCAGGCTTATAGTTTTTGTTTGTCTGTTTGTTTGTTTTGTTGTTGTTGTTTGTCCTTTTCCTTTTCTCTTTTTTTGGATCAGCCTTTTTTTTTTTTAATCAGGCTTATTTTAACAAACAAATCAAAGTGTACTAGGTTAAAGGTCCAAACACTCACCACTGCAAGCAAGGAGGAACTATGCAAATGAAGGACCTGGGGCAAAAAATCAGCCAAATCACAACAACAGAGTAAAACACAGCATATACCAGAAACACTTCCTCAATGTATGGCCCCTTCTTAATATAGCATTACTTTCAGGAGCAGAAAAAACATAGCAAGCTTTCATAACATGCAAAAGACAGAAACTCAGGCAAAATGGCAGATGGAGGAATTCTCCCCCAAAGAAAAATCAAGGAGAAACTACAGCCAGGGATGTGCTCAAAACAGATATAAGTGATATATCTGAATAACAATGTAGAAGAATAGTCATAAGAATACTAGCTGGGCTTGAAAGAAGCATAGAAGACACCAGAGAACCCCTTGTTGCAGAGATAAAAGACCTAAAAACTAGTCAGCCAGAAATAAAAAACGCTATGACTGAGATGCAAAACTGACTGGTAAAATCACCATGAGGATGAAAGAAGCAAGGAACAAATAGGTGATATAGAAGATAAAATTATGGAAAATAATGAAGCTGAAAAGGAGAGGTAAAGGAAACTATTAGATCATGAATGTAGATTTAGGGAACTCAATGATTCCATAAAGCACAATAATGTCTGAATTATAGGAGTCCCAGAAGAAGAAGAGTGGGGAAAGGAGCAGAAAGTTTATCTAAACAAATTATAACAAATCATTCCCTAATCTGAAGAATGTTATAGGTATTCAAATCTAAGAGGCACAACAATGCCTCTCAAAATCAACAAAAACAGGTCAACACCAAGATGTATCATACTGAAACTTGCAAAATACAAGATAAAGAGAGAATTCTGAAAGCAGCTAGGGATAAAAGGTCCTTAACCTACAAGGCTAGACACATGAAGTTAGCAGTAGACCTGCCCACAGAAACTTGGTGGGTCAGAGGGAGTGGCATGATATATTTAATGAGAAAAATAGGAAAAATATGCAGCCCAGAATACTTGATACAGCAAGGTTGTTATTCAAAATTGAAGGAAAAATAGAGAGTTTCTAAGACAAACAAAAACTAAAGGAACTTGTGAATGTCGGAAATCAAATAGCTATGTCCTGGTTAAAGAGATTGTAGGGAATGCATTACATTGCTTTCTGACCCTGCTGAAAACAGGTGGCCAGTATCCAGTTGATGCATATTTAGGGTTTGGGTCGTGCCTGTACTCACAAATTCCTTAGACCATGTTATCTATGGAATATCTTATCTTGTACTCCAGCCTGCTTTTGGCATCTGCTCTTTTGTAGTCTTGGGAATGCCTTGTTTTTTGCAGACTTTCTACATATTCTTACTGGCACTTAGCCACTGACATATTGTGCAATGTTTTCCCTATAATGTATGCCTAGTAAATAGGGGAGCTTGAGAGCAGCTGAGGGAGACTTCCCTCAGCCTCCCTCTCACCTGTCTTGACTCATGGAGTCTTGAGTAATCCTTTCTGCCAAACTTGGCTTTGTTGGACAAGGCCAAAAGCCGAACCCACAGTTGGTGACCCGGATGTGATAGTAACAGCTTCGAGAGGAAGATTTTCAGGTGGCAGAATCCACCTGTAAAGGAGAAGTGAAACCATCCGGAATTCAGACAGACAGATCTCATCCCGGTGAGGGACAGCTATACCTGCTTGGGATAGCTGCCATCATGTCTAGTTTTCAGTGAGTATTTCCTTTCTCTTTCTTTACCAGGGGCCAAAAAATGACATAGGAACAGCTATTATATTTAAAAACTTCACAGCAGATTTTAAAGGTGGCTTATTGTACTGTTAAAAAGATCAATTAAATAAATTGTTATGAACAATACGAGACTCCTGCTCCTGCTTCCCCAACCATGGTACAGTTGATTTAGATCTATGGGAACAAGTGGGAAAAATTTTTTAAAGAAACATGAAAAAGGAGAGAAGGTTCCTGCTTCCATTTTAGTGACCTGGAGTTTAGTCCCCACATCATTATGTCCATTACATGTATCTCCAGAGAAGGAACAAATTAAAAAAGAAAGCCGAACACCTGCCTCTCCCACGGCACCCCCTACAATGTAGGATGATTTCCCTCTGCTGCCTGCTCCTGTCCTTATTCCTCCCGATGGCTTGAAACTAACACCTATATCGGAAGGATACAAGCCATCAGTTATGCAGCAATATTTACAAGAGGGATATGCTGCTGGGGAGTTTCATACATTCCCCATCGTTACCACTGCTGGACATCAACCTAGACATGAGTCACTCCCTTTTATTGTTTTATTGTCTTCAAGGAATTGAAACGAAGTGTTGCTGAGAGTGGTGTCTAAATTACTAAGGGGTAATTGAAACAATAGGAAATGGATATAAAATGACCCTTGGGATTGGAAGGCATTAACAAAAAACATACTTCTCCTGTTTAGCATGCTGTGTGGACTTTAGAATATCAAGAGGGTTGTGCCGCACAGGCAATTCATAATAAGATTAGGGTATTCTGATAGGAGTAGAAAATGCTACAGGTCTTTGTCTAGACATCAGTGGAAAGTGTTACCTCAAGGAACAATTAATTGTTTAACTATCTGTCAATAATTCATTCAACAAGCCTTACTGCCCACTCGAAAAAATTTCCATCCTGTCTAATTTATCATTATATGGATGATACTCTTCTTGCTGCTCCTACGTAGATTTTACTTCTCACAATATATCAACATTTACAACTTTCCACAAAGGAACGTGGGCTTCAAATAGTTCCTGAGAAGTTTCAAATGCAGGAGCCTTGGCAATATCTAGGACACATAGTCTTTGCTTGGACAATACGGCCTCAGTGCATCTCCTTAAATACTACTCATTTAAATACCTTAAATGATTTTCAAAAAATTTTAGGAGCTATTAATTGGATTCATCCCACTGTGGGAATTACTACAGGACAACGTTCTAATTTATTTAATATTTTAAAAGGGGACACTGCTTTAGATTCTCTTTGTAGTTTAAACCCTGAAGCAGAAAAATAATTATTATTGAGCAGGCATTTAAAAACAGGCAACTGTATCACCGACAGTTAGTTTACCCCATTTATCTATTTATATTCTCTACCCTCCATATGCCTGCTGGACTTCTAGGCCAAGTTGTAAAAGAAATTCACTGTTTAGAATGGCTTCCCCCCCCCCCCCACTCATTTAAGAAAACCTTCACTCTCTATATACAACAAATTATAGAATTATTATTTAGGGGCAGATATTGTTGCCAACAACTAACAGGATATGATCCTGATTCCATATATCTTGGGGTGTCTTATGAATGCTTTCAATTCTTAATCTATGGAACTCCAAAAGTGCTATGGCAGATTTTATAGGCCAACTTGTTTACTCTCTGCCATCAGACAAATTGTTATAATTATTGTAACAATTGTAATAATTGTAATTATAATAATTACCTCTTTTAAACATAACTTTACCAAAAAAAAGTATTTCCACAGCCAATTTCACAGGCAATCACTGTTTTTATAGATGGCTCTGGAAAACTACTAAATCTGCTATTGCTTGGTTTGACCAACGATGACATAAAGTAATCTCCAAAGGACAAACATCTACTCAAAGACCAGAACAATTTCCTAACCCATCTATTTCTATTGTAGCAGATTCTCAATATGTAGTTTAGGTGATACAGAATATAGAACAGGCCTCTATTGGGGAATTAAAGGATTCTTCCTTACTGTTATTATTTTTAACTTTACAAGCCTTACCAGATGAACGAACACACCCTCTTTTTATCACTCAATAACATCACATTCAAGCTTACCTAGACCCTTAACAGAAGGAAATGAGGTTGCAGACCAATTTGTTGGCTACAATATGGCTTTTAAAACTGCTCAATTATCTCACGACTTTTTTCATCAAAATTATAAGTCCCTTATTAATTACATCTTACCGTAACTAAAGCTAAATAAATTACTCAAGCTAAATAAATTGTTGCTGCCTGCCCTGATTGACAACAGCAATCAGGAGGATTATTGGGAATTAACCCCAGAGGTCTAAATGAAAATCAGCTTTGGCAAACCGATTTTACACATTATGCCCATTTGGGCATCACAAATATATCTACATGTCTACAGACACCTTTTCAGGATTTATAGTGGCCTTTATCCACATCAGAGAAAATGCAAAAAATACCATTCATCATTTTTTACATGGCAGTTTCAAAAGCTGGTAAACCTCAACAAATTAAAACAGACAATAGGCCCGTATACCTTTCCTCCATGGTAAGGGAATTCTTCCAAATTTGGAATATACAACTCATTATAGGCATACCATATAACCCTACTGGACAAGCTATTATAGAACATACACATGCCACTTTAAAACAAATGCTTCACAAACAAAAAAGGGGAACCTACATAATGATTCTGCTTGGAATTCACTATATAAAGACTTACACACACTAAATTTTTTAAAGTGTGATTCCCATGGCCTCACAGCTGCCAAACAGCATTTTGTGTCATCTCCTGGCTCAAATATTAGAGCCAAGGTTTTACTCAAAGACATACAAGGTGATAGTTCATGGAAAGGGCCCTATGAACTAATAACATGAGGAACGGAATATGCATGTGTTCTTCTCCCATCAGGACCGCAGTGGGTGCCTGCCTGTCTGATTAAACCATACGATGAGTTGGAAGGATCAGCCCCTTAACCCTCTTCCTCAGATGGCCAATGTGTCCTTACAAGGTCAACAGGGGATACCATGCCCACGAATGATGAAGGCAAATGAGATCACCTGGGTACAACTTAAGAAGCTCTATCAACGTGTCACCAAAATCATGCACCATGTTTGAATGCCACCAACCCCAGAAAATAGGCTTTTAGCATATTTCACTATGGTTTCTCAAAGCCTGGCTAAGCAAGATTTGCTTAATCTTTTTCTTTATCCAGGCCACTACTGCTTTTCCATCACTGTATTGGGCTTGTATCATAGACCCCTCCCCCCTTTCTTTAAGCTGGTTAATGTAACATTTGACAACCCATATTATGTTTTTGAAGTACCTCCTCTGGCTTGGTATACAGACTGTATCAGCCATTACAATATCAACACACTTTTCTTTATCTTAAAAAGACAGCCTCAAATTTGGCCTTCAGGAAATCTAACAAGACCCTGGGAAGGGTCCAATGGTCTTGCAGAACTAGCCCAAGCCATTTCTATGTAGAGACCTAAAAGATTTGTTGGATGGCTTATTGCCTTCTTTATCTCATTGGTTGTCATCTTAGCCACAGCCTCTGTTGCAGTGGTCTCCCTGACAGAGTCTACCCATACTGCTAAAGTAGTCAATCACATAATGACTAATATCACCAAGGCAATGATTACTCAAATGCAGATTGATAACAGTATCATGCAGAGACTGCAGGCTGCAGAAGCAGCCCTGGAATAGATGGGGTACTGCCAACAGGCACTTGTTCATACTAAAAATACATAATGTGACTGGCAACATGACAAAATTTGTCTCGCCCCCTTACAATATAATATGTCTCAACACTCCTGGGATTTAGGGGGAGAAAACACCCACAAGGAGCTTTTTTTTACCAATTTATAATCTGAGATTAATGCTCTGTCTTCCCAGATGCATCAACAAGTGTTAGATATTCAACAGGAAACACAGATACAAGTTGAACAGGAGTTATTTGACAATATGAAATGTTCCAACCAACTGTTCCATGGCCTCAATTTACATATTTGGATTATTGGAACTCCGTGCTTGTTAATCTTTTTTGTATTTTGCATAGCCCTTTGAATGATCTAGGCCATAGTGGCCTCCTCAAGATATCATGAATGATGACTGATTACCCTCAACTCCCATGAACAAGAAGACTTTTCAAAGAACAAAGGGGGTATGTAGGAAACCAAACAGGTATGTCCTAGTTAAGATTAGAGGGAATGCAATACACTGCTTTCTGACCCTGATGAAAACAGCTGACCAGTATCTAGTTGATGCATATTAGGGGTTGGGTCCTGCCTGTGCTCATGAATTCCTTAGACTATGTTATCTATGGAATATCTTATCTTGTACTCCAGCCTGCTTTTGATATCTGCTCTTTTGTAGTCTTGGGAATGCTTTGTTTCTTTGCAGGCTTTCTATATGTTCTTACTGGCAGGTATCCACTGACATACTGTGCAATGTTTTCCCTATAATGTATGCCTAATAAATAGGGGAACTCGAGAGCAGCTGAGGTAGACTTCCCTCAGCCTCCCTCTCACCTCTTTTGGCTTGTGGAGTCTTTAATCCTTTCTGCTGCCCTCATCTTTGCTGGACAAAGGAGAAGGCTGAACCCACACATGAACACTAAACCAGCTCTTCAAGAAATATATTAAAGGGGACCCTTTGAGCAAGAAAGAGAGACCAAATGCAACAAAGTCTAGAAAGAAACAGAGGCAATCTACAGGAACAGATTTTTGACAGGTAATACAATGGCACTAAATTCATGTCTATCAATAATTATTTTGAATGTAAATGGACCAAATTCTCTAATCAAAAGACATGGGGTATCAGAATGGATTAAATAAAATAAGACCCATTGATATGCTGCTTACAAGAGACTCATTTTAGATCCAAAGTCACCTCCACATAGAAAGTGAGGGGATGGAGAACAATTTATCATGCTAATGGACACCAAAAGAAAGCTAGAGTAGCCATACTTATATCAGACTGACTAGATTTTGATCCAAAGACTATAATAAGAGATGAAGAAGGGCACTAAATCAGAATAAGGGGTCTACCCAACAAGAAGATCTAACAATTATAAATATTTATGCCTCCAAATTGAAAGCATCCAAATATACAAATAAATTAATAAACTTAAAGATACTCATTGATAATAATACAATGATGGTAGGGGACTTTTACACCCCACTTATAGCAATGGATAGATCATCTGAGCAGGAAATCAATTAGGAAAAAAATGGCTTTGAATGACACATTGGACCAGATGGACTTAACAAATATATTCAGAGCATTTCATCCTAAAGCAGCAAATAGACATTCTTTTTGTGTGCACATGGAACATTCTCCAGAATAGATCACATACTAGGTCATAAATCAGGCCTCAACCAGTACAGAAATTTTGGGATCATAGTATGAATATTTTCAGACGACATCACTATAAACCCTGAAGTAAACCACAAGAAAAAATTTGGAAAGACCGCAAATACCTGGAGGTTAAAGAACATCCTACTAAGGAATGAATGGGTTAACCAGGAAATTAAAGGAGAAATTTAAAAAATACATGGAAGTTGATGAAAATGAAAATATGATAGTCCAAAACCTTTGGGATGCAGCAAAGGCAGCCCTAAGAGAGAAGTATATTGCAGTGCAGGTCTTCCTCAAGAAGCAAGAAAAAGTCTCAAATACACAACCTAACCTTATATCTAAAGGAGCTATAAAAAAGACCCAAAACCAGCAGAAGAAGGGAAATGATAAAGATTAGGGCAGAAATAAATGTTATTGAAATCAAAGAAACAAGATTAACGAAACTATGAGCTGGATCTTTGAAAGACTTAATACAATTGATAAAACCCTGGCCAGGCTTATCAAAAGAGAGAGAGAGAGAGAGAGAGAGGAGGAGGGAGGGAGGGAGGGAGGGATGGGTAAATGGGGGGAGAGAGAGAGGAACCAAATAAATATAATCATGAATAAAATCTGGAAGATTTTATCTGGAACAAATCTGGGCAATCTGGAAGAAAAGGACAAATTCATAAAAACTCACAAACTACCAAAACTTAATCAGGAAGAAATAGAAAATTTGGACAGACCCATAACCAGAAAAGAAATTGAATCACTAATAAAAAAAAAATTTCCCAATAAACAAGAGTGCAGGTCCAGACAGCTTCCAAGGGGAATTCTACCAAACAATTAAAGAAGATTAAATACCTATTATTCTCAAACTATTCCAAAAAATAGAACTGGAAGGAAAACTTCCAAATGCATTCTCCAAGGCCAGCATTACCTTGATTCCAAAACCAGACAAAGACCCCACTAAATAGAATTATAGGCCAATCTCCTGATGAACATGGATGCAAAAATTTTTAACCAGGTACTAGCAAATTAAATCCAACAGTACATTAAAAAGAATTATTCACCATGATCAAGTGGGATTTATTCCTGGGCTGCAGGGCTAGTTCAACACCTGCAAATCAATCAACATGAGATACCACTTTAATAAAATAGAAAAGGATAAAAACCATATGATTCTCTCAATAGATGCAGAAAAAGTATTTTATAAAATACAGCATTCTTTCTTGATAAAAACCTTCAAGAAAGTAGGGATAGAAGGATCATACCTTAATATCATAAAGGCCATATATGAAAGACACATAGTTAATATCATCCTTCATGGGGAAAAACTGAGAAATAGAACAGAGATTTCCACTATCACCACTGTTGTTCAACATAGTACTGGAAGTCCTAGCCTCAGCAATTAGACCACAAAAAGAAATAAAAGGCATCCAGATCAGTAAGGAAGAGGTCAAACTTTCACTCTTTGCAGACAACAAGATTCTCTATGTAGAAAACCCAAAAGACTCCACCAATAATTGCTAGAACTGATACATGAGTTCAGCAAAATTGCAGGATATTAAACCAGAAATCTGCATTTCTATACACCAACAATGATGCAGCAGAAAGAGAAATCAAGGAATTGATCCCATTTACAATTGCACCAAAACCATAAAATACCTAGGAATAAATCTAACAAAAGAGGTAAAAGATCTGTACCCTGAAAACTGTAGAGGACGTATAAGAGAAATTGAAGATGACACAAAGAAATGGAAAGACATTCCATGCTCATGGATTGGAAGAACAAATATTGCTAAATGTCTATACTACGCAAAGCGATCCACACATTCAATATAATCCCTATCAAAATAACACCAGCATTTCTCACAGAGCTAGAACAAACAATCCTAAAATTTGTATGGAACCAGACAAGATGCCAATTAGCCAAAGTAATGTAGGGGCGGGGGGGGGGAAAGCAAAGCTGGAGGCATCACAATTCCAGAGGCATCACAGTACCGGACTTCAAGCTGTATTACAAAGCTGTAACCATCAAGACAGTATGGTACTGGCACAAAAACAGACACATAGATCAATGGAACAGAATAGAAAACCCAGAAATGGACCCACAACTATATGTTCACCTCATCTTTGACAAAGCAGGAAAGAATATCCAATGGAAAAAGACAGTCTCTTAACAAATGATATCGGGAAAACTGGACGGCAACACACAGAAGAATGAAACTGAACCACTTTCTTACCTCATACACAAAAATAAATTCAAAATGGATGAAAGACCTAAATGTAAGACAGTAAACCATCAAAATCCTAGAGGAGAACACAAGGAGCAAACCCTTTGAACCTCAGCTGTAGCAACTACTGACTAGACATGTCTCCAGAGGGAAGGGAATTAAAAGCAAAAATGAACCATTGGGAATTCATTAATATAGAAAGCTTCTGCACAGTGAAGGGAACAGTCAACAAAACTAAGAGGCATCCGATGGAATGGGAGAAGATATTTGCAAATGACATATCGGATAAAGGGTTAGTATCAAAAATCTATAAAGAACTTATTAAACTCAACACCCCAAAATAAATAATCTTGTTTATTTATTATGGGCAGAAGACATGAATAGACACTTTTCCAAAGAAGATAGAAATGGCTAATAGATACATGAAAAGATGCTCAGTGTCACTCATCATCAGAGAAATATAAATCCAAACCATGAGAAGATACCACCTCACACTTGTCAGAATGGCTAAATTAACAACTCAGGAAACAACAGATGTTGGGAACACTTTTATCCTGTTGGTGGGAATGCAAACTGGTGTGGCCACTCGGGAAAACAGTGTTGAGGTCCCTCAAATAGTTAAAAATAGAACTACCCTACAACCCAGCAATTGGGGCACAATCAAAGGGGCACAATCATTCCAATGTTTATAGCAGCACTATCAATAATGGCCAAATTACGGAAATAGCCCAAATGTCCATTGCCTGATGAATGGATAAAGATGTTATATATATACATGAAATTTTGCTATTTGCAATGATGTGAATGGAACTAGAGTGTATTATGCTAAGTGAAATGTATCAGTCAGAGAAAGACAAATATCATATGATATCAAACCATAAGAGAATCTTAACTATAGAACAAATTCATGGTTGCTGGAGGGGTGGTGAGTGGGGGGATGGGCTAACTGGGTGATGGGCATTAAGGAGGGCACTTGTTGTGATGAGCACTGGGTGTTATATGGAAGTGATGAATCTCTGGGTTCTATTCCCGAAACCAATACTACACTGTAGGTTAATTAACTTGAATTTAAATATAATCTTGGAAGAAAAAAAAAGACTTAAATAAGATAGAAAACTTTAATGAGAATTTTTAAGGTAGAGAAAGATATATTAAACAAGACAATCACAGGGGTACCCGGGTAGCTCAGTTGGTTAAGCATCTGACTCTTGATTTCAGTCAGGTCATGATCTCATGATTCATGTGCTGGTGGCACAGAGCCTGCTTGAGATTCTCTCTCTCTCTCTCTCTCTCTCTCTCTCTCTCTCTCTCTCTCCCAATCTCTCTGCTCCTTCCCCACTTTCTCTCTCTCACTCTATCTCTGTCTCTCAAAAAAAATAAACATTTAAAAAAAAAACAAATGCCAGTCATAAAGACAAAGATTGGTAAGTGTGGCTACAAAAAACTTAACAACTAATTTCAACTCAAGACCCCCATAAAAAGAGTAAAAAGAGAAGTAATAGCAAGATCTTGATCTTGAAAATATTCCCAAGGATGAATAATTTCTTTCCTAAAAATATAATGAAGATATCGCATACAGAATCACGTGTATGACTTTTTAAAATTTCTCAACTGTGGTAAAATACACATAGCATATAATTTACCATTTTCATCATTTTTAAGTGTACAGTTTAGTCATATTAAATGCATTCATATTGTTGTGCAATCAATCTACAGAACTCTTTTCATCTTGCAAAACTGGTACTCTATTCCCATTAAACAACAATTCCCCATCCTCACTCCCTTAGCCTCTGGCAACCACCATTCTACTTTAGGTATGTAGAATTTGACAACTTTAGGTATGCTGTATAAGTGGAATCCTATAGTATTTGCCTTTTTGTGACTGGCTTATTTCACTAAGCATAATATCCCCGAGGTTCATCCATGTTACAACATGTGTCAGAATTTCCTTCCTTTTTAAGGCCAAATAATATCCCATTGTATGTATATACCACACTTTGTTTATCCATTCATCCATCTGTGGACACTTGAGTTGCTGCCACTTTTTGGCTATTTTGAATAATTTAACTATGAACATGTGTGTACAAATATCTCCTTGAGATTTTGCCTTCAACTCTTTTTTTCTTCACTTTATTTATTTATTTTGAGAAAGTGAGCAAGAGAGAGAGCACAAGCAAGGGAAGGGCAGAAAGAAAGGGAGAATATCCCAAGCAGGCTCATCAGCACAGAACCCGATATGGAGCTCGATCCTATGAACCGTGAGACCATGACCTGAGCTGAAACCAAGAGTCGGACACTAAACCAACTGAGCTGCCCAGGTGCCCCACTTTCAGCTTTTTGAGTATAGACCTAGAAGTGCAATTGCTGAATCATATGTTAATTCTACTTTTATGCCATACTGTTCTCCATAGGGAACATTTACATTCCCATAAATACTCCACAAGTGTTCCAATTTTTCCATGTTCTTGCTAACATATGTTTTGTTTTGTTTTCATAGTGGCCTTTCTGACAAGTATAAGGTTATACTTCAGTGTAACCTTGGTTTGCATTTCTCTAATGCCAATTTTTAAATTCGTTTGCTTTCATTTTTGTTGTCATAGGGATGACTTCTAAAATCCATAGAAATTAGCAAATAAGAGTATCAAGGAAACTTTATGCATTATAAATTTAATATAAAGCTTGAAGTAGGCCAATTTAAATGATGTGATGTTTTATGATTACGTACACATTTGTTAAACTATAAAGAAAAATAAAAAGGTAACAAAATTCAGGCTGTTGGTTACCTCTTGAAAGGGAGATAGAAACACAAGATTGAGAGCACATTGGAGCTTCATTAACATGAAGTGTTCTACTCTTTAATACATCATTCACATGGACGTTTACATTTTTGTCATTTTTAAATATTTCATAGGTACTATGTACAATTCATTTCAAAATAAAAAGTTTTATAATGGGGAAGAAAAATATGGGGAGAGCATTGGTGAATAGGAAGCATCCGGTTGATGAATCCTTTATTTAAAGGAAAAAATTATTAAATGAAGAATTTTATGACGAGTGACATTGAAGTTGTACGTGTGTGTGTGTGTGTGTGTGTGTGTGTGTGTGTGTGTAATGTATAGGAACAGAAAATATAAAATCTAAATATCATTTATGCCTGAACACAATGGGTGAAATCAAATGAAGAAATCAGCAATGTAGAAATCAGTGCTTGATATTTTAAAATATATGTTAGAGAGAAGGACAGAGAATACAAGTGGGGGAGAGGGGCAGAGGGAGACAGAAAGAATCCTAAGCAGGTCACACTCAGCTGGGAGCCGAATGTGGGGGTCAATCTCACAACCCTGGCATCATGACCTGAGCTGAAATTACAAGTCGGATGTTCAATGGACTGAGCCACCCAGGCGCCCCTCAAGATTTTTTTTAAGTAATCTCTACACTCAACATGGGGCTCAAACTTACAACCCAGATATCAAGAGTCATGCTTTACCGACTGAGCCAGCCAAGCACCGCACTGCTTGATATTATTAAGAGTAAACACTGAGGGGCGCCTGGGTGGCTCAGTCGGTTAAGCATCCAACTTCGGCTCAGGTCATGATCTTGCATTTGTGGGCTCAAGCCCCGTGTCGGGCTCTGTGCTGACAGCTCAGAGCCTGGAGCCTGCTTCAGATTCTGTGTCTCCTCCTCTCTCTGCCCCTCCCATGCTCATGCTCTGTCTCTCAATAATAAATAAATGTTAAAAAAAAAAGTGAACACTGAAACCAATGAAACACAAATATATTTGTAAACAATATTTTAAATAGATTTACAAAACTGAATACAGATTTTGAGATCATTTTTTAAAATTATTTACAACTCAGTTGTTAAGAATAAAAAGAAAAATGGATAAACAAATATTCTCCACATCTTCATCTTCACCTGCCATGAAAAGAATTTAAAAACCATTTACCAAGATATGGAAACAATCATATTATATATACATACTATATATATGTATATTGTGTACACAGGCACACACACACACACACACACAATGGAATATTTCACAGCCATGAGAAAGGAGGGTATCCTGTCATTTGTAACAACGTGGATAGACACTGAGAACATTATTCTAAGTGAGATAATTTAGAGAAAGACAGGTTCTGTATGATATTACCTATATATGGAATCTAAAAAGTCAAACCCATAAAAACATAGAGTAAAGTGATGGTGATTGCTGATGGTAGTTCAAGGGATAAGATTGATATTGTTTAAGGTATAAACTTGCAAAGAGTAGTAAATAGGCCATGGAAATATAATGCACAGTATAACAAATGTAGACAATAATATTGTACTACTTGCTAAGGAGACTAAAACATACTAAAACAACTAAAAAGAAAAGATAATTATGTAATGTGATAGAGATGTTAATATTGCTATAGTGGCAACAACATTACAATATATAAGTGTATCAAATTAACAAATTGTGCACCTTAAACTCACACAATGTTATATGTCAAATATATTCAAAAACAACAACAAAAAACCACTTACCACTGATGGTTACTGGGACACCATTTCTCTTGCAAATTGATAATTAAAGAAAAATGTTAAGACTTTATCCTTCCTTTCTAAATGTACTGTATAATGCAGAAAGCAAATAGCCCTGGTAGATGAAGGAAATATTTTTCCACTGAAAAATTCCACTTAATATGAGCAAGCAAATGATACAACTAGAAAATTACCATTTTTGCAATCCTTTAAGAAGTAAGTGACTCAGGAAAAGATCATCAATTGTTTGTTAAAACAAAAATAAATGAAAACTTCATGGGAAAATCTGACGTGAAGAGATCAAGCTCTCACCATTTGAACTGAGGTGAACAATCTCAGCTTCATGAAAAGCCAGAAAGTAAATGCTTCCCCATATGAAGGGATATGATCAGCAGAGAATGACCTTTGAAGAATTTCCACTTAAAAAAAAACAGATTGGGGGCGCCTGGGTGGCTCGGTCGGTTAAGCGTCCGACTTCGGCTCAGGTCATGATCTCGCGGTCTGGGAGTTCGAGCCCCGCGTCGGGCTCTGTGCTGACAGCTCAGAGCCTGGAGCCTGTTTCGGATTCTGTGTCTCCCTCTCTCTCTGCCCCTCCCCTGTTCGTGCTCTGTCTCTCTCTGTCTCAAAAATAAATAAACGTTAAAAAAAATAAAAAAAAAAACAGATTGGTGTACCTGGGTGGCTCAGTGAAGTGTCCAACTTTGGCTCAGGTCATGATCTCATGGTTCATGAGTTCCAGCCCTGCATCAGGCTCTCTGCTATCAGTGTGGAGCCCACTTCAGATCTTCTATCCCCCTTTCTCTGCCCCTCCCTGGCTCTCTCTCTCTCAAAAATAAACATTAAAAAAAAAAAAAAAACAGATCAAGAACAAAAACATACTTTAAATCTAATCAAGGCTTAAATCTAAATTCTCTGGAAATATTGGAGTATTAAAGTTAGGAAATAACATAAGGAAACATTCAGACAGTCTAGAATGTGGAAAATTCCACAGAACAAATGGTATGATTAAAAAAAAAAAGTTTATTTATTTATTTTGAGAGAGAGTGAGTGGGGGATGGGCAGAGGAAGAGAGAAGAGAGAATCCCAAGGAGGCTCCATGCTATCAGTGCAGAGCCTGATGCAGGTCTTGAACCCATGAACCATGAGATCATGACCTGAGCTCAAATCCAGAGTCAGACACTTAACCAACTGAGTCACTCAGGCTCCCCACTGGAGTGATTTCTGTATCAAATCTGTGTATTGCTTTCTCACTAGAAGATTGTAGTTGCTTCTAAAGTGATTTTGCTGTGTCTAAAATTCTTATTTTTCTGTACCATATAGTCACACAGATAATATCATAAAATTTCCTGGCAAACTATAAAAGCAGAATCACTAGGTAACCAATTAGTAAGCATCTACTTAGCTAAACACTATAGGTGTACAAATAAAGACATGGAATACATAAAATCCCTTTCATACTCAATTTAGCCCTCTACTTCTTCCAGGGAAAAGCATTAGCATTCCTTTTTCCTTTTCCATATTGTTATTTTTCTTCTATTTGCTTTTCATTTTTCTCTTCTTTAGCTAGCTAAAATGTTGTGGATTTTTGTAAAGGTTTCATTGTTATATCTATTATTCTAATTATTCTAAATATTGTTTAAATTAATAAGCAAAAGTAAAAAAAATCAGAAAAAAATTTTAAATATCTAATTCACATAATCTTCATAAAAATTATGAAGTAGGTGTTGCCAGTATTTTCCCAATTTCAAAAAGAGACTCAAGAATAAAGCATATGCTTAGGAATACATAGAGAAGCAAATGTTAAACTTTGTATTTCTATGATAAATTCCCCTTGTATTGTAGTTATAATGTTTTCCATATTTCCAAGCCAATTCTCAAAGTTTAGCTGTAAATATGGATTAGTTGAAAAACCTGAAGGTGGTTTTACCTGATCAGAACTACTTTATCCACAATAATTCTATAGTGGAGAACAAAATACTTGCTGTGTATAGCTTGTTAACATTTGGAAATTTTAATAATTTTAGTAATTTTATTTTAGTGTTGTGAAACTCAACATACCCACCATGCTGAGAAAAAAACAATAAAGCAAATAAATCTAAAATAGGAGAATCATTTATAATCCTGGAGTTAAGATCTTTAAGATTTTTTTCAAATTTAATAGAATGTGTTTTATTTAATCTCAGGCATTATGCCCTTAATATAAGTGTAGGCCTTAGGGTGCGTGGGTGGCTCAGTTGTTAAAACATCCAACTTCAGCTCAGGTCATGATCCATGGTTCATGAGTTTGAACCCTGTGTTGGGCTCTGTGCTGACAGCTCAGAGCTTGGAGCCTGCTTTGGATTCTGTGTCTCCCTTTCTCTCTGCCCCTCCCCTGTTCATTCTCTCTCTCTCTCTCTCTCTCTCTCTCTCTCTCTCTCTCTCAAAAATAAATAAATGTTAAAACTTTTAAAAAAATGTGGGTCTTTTCTGGAAGTAAAGACTTTATCCACCTTTATTTAAAGTTCTAAAAAAACTAATTGTTTCTAATTAAAACTATTTGCTAGATTGAAGGGATATGCCTAATGCATTCAGAAAGTTCATAAATAGTAAAAATGCAAATATTTCAAATTGTCACTAGCAAATTCTATTAGAGTTTTAAGGAATAGAATGAGTTGCTACTATCTAAACTATTTCAGATCAAAGAGAAAGAGAGAAAGATTCTAAAGCCAACATAGCAATGAATACAAAAAAGAAAAACTATATCTCAAATACAATATAATTGCAAAACTTAAATAACATATTAGCAAAGAGAACTCATCTGCTTATTACAGGAATAATACAGTACAATAAAGAGGACTTAATTTCATAAGTGAAATAAATATTTAATTTTAGGGTATCTGTAAATATCGTTTCCTTAATAATAGGTTAAAGGGAAAAAAAACCTTTAATCATCTTCACAGGGGTCAAAAGGCATTTGATATGTCCTCCAACCATCATTAATCTTTAAATATTATTATATTAGGTCTAATAGGTCTAATGGGTCTAATTACATTAGGTCTAATATCCTTGACTCTATATTTAAATATATATCAAAACAAAAAAACTTTCAAAAATTATTGCTTTTCTAACAGGTGTTAGATGTGTTAGGTGATATCTCATTCTGGTTTTGATTTGCATTTGCACTTGACTTGATTTGCATTATGCTACGTGAAATAACTGAGAGAAAGACAGATACTGTATAATCTCAGTTATATACAGAATCTAAAAAACAAACAAACAAACTCATGGAAACACATCATATTTGTGGTTGCCAGAGGCAGAAGTTGGGGGGGGGGGGGGAAAAATGGGTAAAGATAATCAAAGGGTACAAACTTCTAATTATAAGATAAATGAGTCCCATGGCACGCCTGGGTGGCTCAGTTAGTTATGCGTTTGACTCTTGATTTTGGCTCAGGTCATGATCTCATGGTTCATGAGATTAAGCATATATATATTGTCAAGTTGCTAAGATCTTAAAAGTTTTCATCACAAGGAAAACAAATTCTAACTTTATGAAGTGATGAATATTCACTATTTATTATGGTAATAATTTCACACTACATGCATACATCAATGCATTAGTTTGTACACCATAAACTTATACAATCAATTATGTATCAATAAAATTGGAGAAAAAAGTCATTATAACTCTAATAAACATTGTCATGAAATTCAGGAAGGGACAAGAATCCAGAGTTTTTCCTTCTTTCTTATTTGGTTATGAGGAAACCCAGAGGGGTGAGCAACCTAAAGTAGACACACTGTTGTAATAGGTGATTGCTCAGGCCCAACCCCAAAGAGACCATTTCCATGGATTGCTCCTGCGCTCCCCCAGGGTCAGATGAAAAGGAGTTGTTGCATCATGACTTGCTATCCTACAATCCCCAGGAGCATGCCAAGAGTTACCTATTGAATATTGAATGGGTTCTGCTTTTTATGCTATAAAATGTATGGACTTGCTCTAGAACCCTAGGTATCTGGTCTACAACTCTCCTGTCAGGACACACCAGAGATTCTCTATCAATTATACTCTTTCTTCCACAAATGGTACACACATGTTGGAATCTAGAGAAACATAATGTGGAAAAAACACAAATTATCAAAATTTGTCTAGCTAAAAATAAAAAAAACATGAAAGATCAACAATCATTAAAGAAATAGGAGCAATAGTCAAAAGTCATGTTCAAAAATTGCAAATTTTAGTATTTCAAACAGACTTGGAACTTTTACATAGATTGGGTTGTAAAGTAAATCTTAACACCTTTCACAGTAAAGGTTTTCCATAGTGACATTCTCTGGCTACAATTCAATTATGTTAGAGGCTAAAAAGATAAATTTTCAAAATAAATGTATTTGAACATTTTATAATGTTATATATCTCCAGACAGCTCATGGTTAAAAAAGAAATCATTATGAAAATTAGAAAGATTTTGAACTGAATGATAACAAAAACCCTTCATATTTAAAACTGGGGAAAATGGTGTTTTGAGAAGAATTTGTAACTTTAGGTACTTCTCTTAGAATAGAAGACACCCTGAAATTAGCTACATATGCAATTGAGTATGTTTTTAAAAGAACACAATAAACCCAAAGAAAGAAGTAGGAAGGCAATAAAGGGCAGAAATCAGTGAAACTGAAAACAATACAAACCAACTAAGTAGATAAGCCTCTGGTGAAATTAATCAAGAGAAAAACTAGAAAATGCAAATATATAAATCAAAACCATCAATAAATGCAAAGCTAAAATGAGAATAAGATTATTTTATCAACAACTCTAAACCAATAAATTTGAAATCTTGGATAAAATGAACAATTTCCTATAGGAATATATCTTAGAAAAATGGAAAGATAAAGAGAGAATCTAGGATGATTAATAGACTGAAACATTTGATAACAAAAGTACTCCATATAACTGGTGAATACAGTAAAAATAGTGTTGTAAGAGAAGCCTGAACTAAGGGAAGTGCTTTATTGGACAATACTTAGCCTTCTCCAGATTCGTCCCATCTTGTCTCCTGGGGTAAAACTTAGCACAACCAACAGGGAAGTGTTGTGGAAGTCCTAAGTGAAGAAGGGAATTGTACTACTTCACAGTCTATTTTCTACTGAAATTTTTCTGAGGAGTTAAAATGCATTTGGAGGACAACATCTATTAATTTAAAGGTTTAAATAAAATAAAGTATACATCACATATGCAAGATATAGGTTATCACATTTTCTTTACTCAACTGCTGTATGTGCAGCAGGATTCCCTTTAAGTCAAATCTCATGTCTAAAGTGTTAGTGTAGTTACACAGTTGAGGTTAAACCCTTGAGTTAAACCGAAGATTCAATGGTAAAACCAGATATTTGAAGCAGGTTTTTATATTAGGACACGTAATGATTTTTATCACAATGCCTCAAATATATAATGCTTAGTAGCAAAATTTGTGCTTTAATTATTGAAGCATATGCTCTTGGCTAAATAAGGATAAAGGGAAGTAGAAAGGTAAATTGATTTATGCTTGGTTGGTTAGGAAATAGGATTTAAGAAGTGTGAGAAGGAGAAAGATGGAATTTCAGTGAATTTAAAGATTCTATTCACCCAAGGAAGATAGTGTGTTGAGGTAACTAACCAAATGGTTCTGTAAAACAAAACAAAATACAACACTCCACTATTATATTTTTTTTTTCAACGTTTATTTATTTTTTTTTTGGGACAGAGAGAGACAGAGCATGAATGGGGGAGGGGCAGAGAGAGAGGGAGACACAGAATCGGAAACAGGCTCCAGGCTCTGAGCCATCAGCCCAGAGCCTGACGCGGGGCTCGAACTCACGGACCGCGAGATCGTGACCTGGCTGAAGTCTGACGCTTAACCGACTGCGCCACCCAGGCGCCCCACCACTCCACTATTATTAATCAGTTATCTAAACTTTGCCTGAACAGGCATTCAACTTCAGGGTTTTTTTTTTTTTTTAATGTTTATTTATTTTTGAGAGAGACCGGCAGAGCATGAGGCGGGGGGGGGGGGGGGGGGGGGGGGGGGAGGAGGAGGGGGGAAAGAGGGGCGGGTACAGAGAAAGAGGGAGACATAGAATCCAAAGCAGGCTTCTGGCTCTGAGCTGTCAGCATAGAGCCCAATGTAGGGCTCGCACTTACCAGCCATGAGATCATGACCTGAGCCGAAGTCAGATGCTTAACCACTGAGCCACCCAGGTGCTGCAGGTTCAGTTTTAATTAAAAGTATCAAATAGACTAAGTTTGCTTTCAAAGTCCTCCTATTCTTTCTTTGGGTACTTCTCTCTGCTTTTGCTTTCTTTTTCAGACATCAATCCTGATATGCCCTCTTTATTCTCTTCTCCCAGCTTGCCTCATTCAGGCACTGTCCCATGTTCCAAAATAACTTTCATACTTTTTTTTTTCAAAGTTTAAGGATTTCCACTTGTGACTTATAGCATCTTCAGCTGTGACACATCTAGCAATTGACGTTCACATCCGCAGCCAATTCCCATGGGCATTCTAACCATGAGCGCTTCAACTCTTTTTTCTCTCACGAAACAATTAGAGGATGCAGAGGTCTTAAAAGGGTATTGCTGTAAAAAAAAAAAAAAAAAAAAAAGAATCCTCTCTAGTGTTTAAAGTACATTATTAGCATTAATATTAGTAGTATTAATACTAGTAATAAATTTGTGACACTTCTCAACGGATCACTACATCATTGTGTGAAGATAGCATAGTTAAAGGTGGTGTGGGGAATATAAAGTACAGCTTAGAGAATGTAGTCAATAATACTGTAATAACATTGTATGGCAACAGATAGTAACTATAGTTACTGTGATGAGCATTTCATAATGTATGTAATTGTTGAATGACTCTGTTGTGTACCTGGAGTTAATATAATATTATTTGTCAGCTATACTTCAATTAAAAAATAAAAATTAAAAAAAAAAGAGTAGTGAATTAGAGGAAGAAATTCTTGTTGGGCTGATTCACCCTAAGGCAAACAGTTCTGATACTCTCTCTTAGGAAATCTATAATTTTTTTCAACCATTTTTATTTCTTTTTTTTTTTTTCAACGTTTATTTTTTATTTTTGGGACAGAGAGAGACAGAGCATGAACGGGGGAGGGGCAGAGAGAGAGGGAGACACAGAATCGGAAACAGGCTCCAGGCTCCGAGCCATCAGCCCAGAGCCCGACGCGGGGCTCGAACTCACGGACCGCGAGATCGTGACCTGGCTGAAGTCGGACGCTTAACCGACTGCGCCACCCAGGCGCCCCAACCATTTTTATTTCTAAAGATCAAGTTGCAAATTATGAAATTTCACACCAAATGAAATTTGTCTCTTTATATCTATGTGCCTTCCTTTCTTCTCCCAGTTTAGACCATATTTAATCATAAATAGAGAGATAGTCAACTTTTTATTGGCATAGGATTTTCTACCTTGCCTATATGACCCATGGGAAAGAAATAGATTTACCTAGATGACAGTTTATTTCCTTCCATGGAACTGAAAACAAGTGAAGGGTTAGATAGAGACTGAAGGAGTTAAAGTAAATTATTATGATGTCCTGAGGATAAACACTTGCTAATACACAAATAGTTTTCTATTTGGAAGGAGAAGGAAGAATAAAAAAAGAGAAAAAGAAGGAAGAAGGAAGGATGGAAGGAAAAGAGAGAAATGTAAAGAAGAGAGGGAAGGAGGGAGGAAAGGAAAAAAAAATTACAGCAAGACATTATGTCTTCAACAAAACTATCAGCTCCTTGGAAGTGACCAGGGACTAAATTTTGTATGGCATTGCTTTTGAATCTTTTACAGCAGTGGGCACAAGGTAAGCATCCAACAATATATGCCTGCAAATATACAAGATACATGGGAAATTTTTGTTTGTTTTCAAACAAAGGGGGAAAAAAACTTCCTAAGCAATTTAAAAGAAAAAATGTATTTCTCACAAAGTTGCACAATCTACAGCATAAGGGGGTCACATTTTTCCAATGAGCTGGTTCCATTTTATGCTATACAGCTTCATCAGCCGGCTGTTATTCTGCCAAACTCAGGCAACTCAAAGGTCAGGCTGTTGAGGGGAGACCTTCAGGAGCTGGAACAATTAATAAAAGATGTGAATGACTTTTTCTCCTGTCCTTATTTTCTTGTTGTTTAACCTCTTTTAGGTATAACAATTGCTTTGGGCCATGCATTATTTTTAAGAATTTTTTTTTTTCTTTTAATTTTTTTTCAACGTTTATTTATTTTTGGGACAGAGAGAGACAGAGCATGAACGGGGGAGGGGCAGAGAGAGAGGGAGACACAGAATCAGAAACAGGCTCCAGGCTCTGAGCCATCAGCCCAGAGCCCGACGCGGGGCTCGAACTCACGGACCGCGAGATCGTGACCTGGCTGAAGTCGGACGCTTAACCGACTGCGCCACCCAGGCGCCCCCATGCATTATTTTTAATTAAGTGCTCATAGAAATTTTTGTGTCTGAAATGACTCAAAAAGTGGGTGAGAGCGTATAATTCTAATCTAGTCAGGCTTTGACTTAGTAAATTAATAATAATAGCTCAATGACTCTAAAACCAAGAGATTGTCCTTGGGAAAAGACTCAGAAAAATTCAGATGCATAAATAAACGTAGAGTTCACCAAGTCTAATCAATGAGAACATTTTTTCTCATGTCTTTTACCTTCTATGTTAACTATCACTCTTTCTCTGAAAACCAGCTAAAAGAAATGGATTTAGAATATAACCATAAAGAATTAATTATAAGCATGTATGAATGCATCTTATGTGGCAGGCAAAATATTAGATGCTAGGAAAAAAAAGAAGAAATGACTTCTCTTCTTCTTTAGTGAAGGATGGAAAGGAATGAGTGGATGTTTTTATTACACAAACATATTTGAACATTTACTATGTGCTAAACATATGACTGGTTCTGGAAACAGTAAAAAAGATAGATATAGACCCTTCTTAAAGAAGTTTGACATCTGGTGGGGACATAGAGTATAAAGAAGTGATTACAGTATAATTTAATAGACATTAAAGAGGTATAAACAGGATACCATGAAAAACAACTGGTTATTGAAACACAAATTATTTGCAATTCAAAGTTGAGTACAACAATAAGTGTATAAATATGTGATATGGGACCATAAAGGGCTCAAAACACTGAAGAAGTCAGGGAAGTGTTCACAGAAAAGGTATATTTCAGCTGAGGTGGAAAAGCTGAGTAGGGTACACCAGGTGAAAATATTCAGGTTGGGTGAAAGAAAGAACAACATATCAGACCATAAATTTGTCAACAAGCCTGTCTTGGGTAGGAAACACTAAGAATTTTCCTAAGAAGAACAGTAGGGTACTTATCAGGGAGTGATGTAAAATAACACCAGAGTAAGAGATTAGCTACAGAAAGTGAAAGGTGATTTGGAGTAAGCCAAAAATTGAACTTTTTCCTGTAAGCAGGGAGCCAAAATAACTTTTTACAAAGAGGAAGAACATGGATCAATTTTTAAAATTTATATCCAAGTTAATTAGCATATAGTGCAATAATGATTTCAGGAGTAGAATCCAGTGATTCATCCCCTACATATAACACCCAGTGCTCATCCCACCAAGTGTCCTCTTTACGCCCATTGCCCATTTAGCCCATCCCCCCCCACAACCCCTCCAGCAACCCTCAGTTTGTTCTCTATGTTTATGTTTTGCCCCCCCATTTTTATATTATTTTTGCTTCCCTTCTCTTATGTTCATATGTTTTGTATTTTAAAATCCACATATGAGTGAAGTTTTATGATATTTGTCTTTCTTTGACTAGTTTCACTTAGCATAACATACTCTAGTTCCACCCACGTTGTTGCAAATGGCAAGATTTCATTCTTTTTGATTGCTGGGTAATACTCTATTGCATATATAGTCCACATCTTCTTCATCCATTCATCTGTCAATGGACATTTGAGCTCTTTCCATACTTTGGCTATTGTTGATAGCACTGCTATACACATTGGGGTGCATGTGCCCCTTTGAAACAGCACACCTGTATCCTTTGGATAAAACCTAGTAGTACAATTTCTGGGTTGTAGGGTAGTCCTATTTTTAACTTTTTGAGGAAACTCCACACTGTTTTCCAGAATGGCTGCCCAAGTTTGCATTCCCACTAGCAGTGCAAAAGGTTTCGTCTTTCTCTGCATTCTCGCCAACATCTGTCTTTGCTTGAGTTGTTAATTTTTGCCATTCTGACAGGTGTGAGGTGGTATCTCATTGTGGTTTGATTTGTATTTCCCTAATTATGAGTGATGTTGAGCATTTTTTCATGTGTCAGTCATCTGGATGTCTTCTTTGGAAAAGTGTTTATTCATGTCTTTTGCCCATTTCTTCACTGGATTATTTGTTTTTTGGGTGTTGAGTTTGATAAGTTCTTTATAGATTTTGGATACTAATGCTTTATCTGATACATCATTTGCAAATATCTTCTGCCATTCTATCAGTTGCCTTTTAGTTTTGCTGATTGTTTCCTTCACTGTGCAGAAGCTTTATTTTGATGAGGTCCCAGTAGTTCATTTTTGCTTTTGTTTCCCTTGCCTCCAGAGATGTGTTGAGTAAGAAGTTGCTGTCGCCAAGATCTAACAGGTTTTTGCCTGATTTCTCCTCGAGGATTTTAATGGCTTCCTGTCTTACATTGAGGTCTTTCATACATTTTGAGTTTATTTTGTGTATGGTGTTAGAAAGTGGTCCAGGTTCATTCTTCTTCAAGTCACTGTCCAGTTTTGTAGCACCACTTGCTGAAGAGACTGTCTTTATTCCATTGGATATTCTTTCCTGTTTTGTCAAAGATTAGTTGAGTTGGCCATACATTTGTGAGTCCATTTCTGGGTTTTCTATTCTGTTCTATTGATCTACATGTGTGTTTTTGTGTCAGTATCATACTGTCTTGATGCTTACAGCTTTGTAATACATTTTGAAGTCTGGAATTGTGATGCCTCCAGCTTTGGTTGTCTTTTTCAGGATTGCTTTGACTACTCACAGTCTTTCTGGTTCCATACAAATTTTAGGATTTTTGTTCCAACTCTGTAAAAAAATGTTGGTGTTATTTTGATAGGTATTGCATTGAATGTGTAGATTGCTTTGGGTAGTATAAATATTTTAACAATATTTCCTCTTCCAATCCATGAGCATGGAATGTTTTTCCATTTCTTTGTGGCTTCTTCAATTTCTTTCAGTGTATAGATTTTTCATATCTTTAGTTAGGTTTATTCCTCAGCATTTTATGGTTTTTGATGCAATTGTAAATGGGATCAATTCCTTGATTTATCTTCTGCTGCTTCATGTTTGGTGTATAGAAATGCAACCGATTCTGTGCATTGATTTTGTATACTGCAACTTTGCTGAATTTAAATATCAGTTCTAGCAGTTTTTTGGTGGAATCTTTTGGGTTTTCCATATAGAGTATCATATCATCTGTGAAGAATGAAAATTTGACTGCCTTCTTGATGATTTGGATGCCCTTTGTTTGTGTTATCTGATTTTTGAGGCTAGGACTTCCAGTTCTATGTTGAATAACAGTGGTAAGAGTGGACATCTCTCTCATGTTCCTGACCTCAGGGGGAAAACTTTCAGATTTTCCCATTGGGCATGGTATTAGTGGTGGGTTTTTCATACATGGCTTTTTTTTTTTTATGAAATTTATTGACAAATTGGTTTCCATACAACACCCAGTGCTCATCCCAAAAGGTGCCCTCCTCAATACCCATCACCCACCCTCCCCTCCCTCCCACCCCCCATCAACCCTCAGTTTGTTCTCAGTTTTTAACAGTCTCTTATGCTTTGGCTCTCTCCCACTCTAACCTCTGTTTTTTTTTTTTTCCTTCCCCTCCCCCATGGGTTCCTGTTAAGTTTCTCAGGATCCACATAAGAGTGAAACCATATGGTATCTGTCTTTCTCTGTATGGCTTATTTCACTTAGCATTACACTCTCCAGTTCCATCCACGTTGCTACGAAGATAAAAAGCTTCTGCACAGCAAAGGAAACAACCAACAAAACTAAAAGGCAACCAACGGAATGGGAAAAGATATTTGCAAATGACATATCGGACAAAGGGCTAGTATCTAAAATCTATAAAGAGCTCACCAAACTCCACACCCGAAAAACAAATAACCCAGTGAAGAAATGGGCAGAAAACATGAATAGACACTTCTCTAAAGAAGACATCCAGATGGCCAACAGGCACATGAAAAGATGTTCAGCGTCGCTCCTTATCAGGGAAATACAAATCAAAACCACACTCAGGTATCACCTCACGCCAGTCAGAGTGGCCAAAATGAACAAATCAGGAGACTATAGATGCTGGAGAGGATGTGGAGAAACGGGAACCCTCTTGCACTGTTGGTGGGAATGCAAATTGGTGCAGCCGCTCTGGAAAGCAGTGTGGAGGTTCCTCAGAAAATTAAAAATAGACCTACCCTATGACCCAGCATACATGGCTTTTATGAACTTGAAGTATGATCCTTCTATCCCTACTTTCTTGAGGGTTTTTCTCAAGAAAGGATGCTGTATTTTGTCAAATGCTTTCTCTGCATCTATTGAGAAGATCATGTGGTTCCTGTCCTTTCCTTTATTAATGTGATGTATCACATTGATTGATTTGCAGATATTGAACCAACTCTGCATCCCAGGTGTAAATCCCACTTGATCATGGTGTATAAATCTTTTAATGTATTGTTGGATCCGGTTGGCTAGTATCTTGTTGAGAATTTTTGCATCCATGTTCATCAGGAAAATTGCTCTATAGTTCTCCTTTTTAGTGGGGTCTTTGTCTGGTTTTGGAATCAAGGTAATGCTGGCCTCATAGAATGAGTTTGGAAGTTTTTCCTTCCATTTATATTTTTTGGAAAAATTTTTTCTTTCTTTCTTTCTTTCTTTCTTTCTTTCTTTCTTTCTTTCTTTCTTTCTTTCTTTCTTCTCTCTCTTTTCCTTCCTTCATCCCTTAATTACTATGTAGAAAGTGAACTGGAGTAAAAGAAGACATTGGTGGAAGAAAACCCAGTTAGGAGATAGTTGCTAAAGTTCAAAATAACAGCAATACACATCTGGAAAAAAGCAGTGACAGTGGAAATGAAGAGGTAAGGATAAAATTGAAAAGCATTTCTGAGGTAGAATTTGTAGATTGGTTCCTACGCAGGTGAGATTGTGTGGAAGGTAAGATAACAGGAGCAGAGACAGAAATGTAAGAATTGGGAAAGCTGGGAAGATTTTTAGCTTGAAGCCTAAGTGACATCATTGCCTTAGATGGACCATTCAAGGAGACAAGTAGTTTTAGGAGCAAGAAAACATTTCAGAAAAGAAAAAGTGATCTACTTTGCAAATTTAATTTCTAGGTATCTTTATAGATACTAAAGACATGAAAAAGGACATTTGAAATGGTTGATTTTTCAATGTAAGATCCAGTTCACAGGGAGAAATTGTATACAGTTAACCCTTGAACAACACAAGGGGTTAGACATGTCCCTCCACCTAGAGAAGAGAAAGTGTTATTAAGAAAATCATAAGGAAGAGAAAATACATTTACAACACCATACTGTACTTACTGAAAATAATCCCCATGTTAGTGGAGCCATGCAATTCCAACCCATGTTGCTTAAGGGTCAACTAGAAGCCCAGAGATAGTGAAGAAGTAAGTGGAAGGGATTTTCTAATCAACTTTCCTTTCTCTAAGAAGAGTCATTGTTACCTGCTGAGTTCAGGGTGAGGTCAGGCTGAGGATAAGAAGAGTGAATAGAGATGGGGGAGACCAGAAGAAATTGGAAATGAGAAGGAAAACTTAACAAGTACAAGTGAAAGGTTTAGCATGGAGCCACAGTCAAGATGAGATTAAAAACTCTAAATTTATAGTTTTATAATGCTCTATAGCAAGAAAGGAAAAAGAAAATGATTGGGTTATTCTAAAAAGGTGGAATTTAGTTCCTCCTTGGAAAGCCGCAATAGGAAAATTTGTAAAGTTTTGGCACAAGCTAATAATACATGTACTAACATCTCTGGAATGTGGAAGCATGTTATATTTGCTTAAATACCTACGTGTGTGAGAGAGCTGTAGTGCATTCTTGGCTGGGAGAAACCAACAGATTAAAATGAGCTCTGTGGTGCCTGGGTGCTCAGTTGGTTGAACATTTGACTTTTGATTTCAGTTCAGATGATGATCCCAGGATGGTGGGATTGAGACCCCCCTTTCAGCTCAAAGCTAAGAGTGGAGCCTGCTTAAGATTCTCTCTATATATACCTCTGCTCCTCTGCCCTGCTCTATCTCTCTAAAATAAAAATAAATAGGGACGCCTGGGTGGCTCAGTAGGTTCAGCATACAACTTCAGCTTAGGTCATGATCTTACAGTCTGTGAGTTTGAACCCCACATCAGGCTCTGTGCCTCTATGCTGACAGCTCAGAGCCTGGGCCCTGCTTTGGATTCTGTGTCTCCCTCTCTTTCTGCCCCTCCCCCACTCATGCCCTGCCTCTCTCTCTCTCAAAAATAAATAAACATTGAAAAAAATAAAAAATAAAAGTAAAGAAATTGGGTAATTTTAAATATGAGCTTCCTGGTCATTAAAATATTATTACCAACATTTAGCAAACTGCTATACTAGACCATCTTGTGTTACTTTATCCATTTTAGAAAGGTGAAATTCATCTTATAAAAAGCTTAATTAAATATACAAAATATTTGTAATTTTCTTGACTAACTATTCTTGACTTTTTAATGCAGTGATATCCTTAAAGAGTGTTCTGTTTTCTTCCATTCCCTAAATAAAAACATAGTTGCATCATGACTTCTGATTATAACCAAAATTATACTTTATTCTTCTTGGTCCTTGACCAGTTTCCTCAGTAGTAGATAATATGATGCATACTAACTGGTTATTGACCTTTTGCTGACCTTGCTCTGATGAACATTAAATTCAGATGGAGAATCTGTAATGAATAGCGAAACACAAAGGCAGCTATTTTATTCCTCTGTCCCTTGACTCTTTGAGCTGAGAGAAGTGCCAACAAAATATAGCAGAACACAAATATTCACTGCTTGATATGCATCAGCTTATCTTGTTGTTGGCTATGCATTACCTTTTTCTGAATGGCACACAAGAAATTGTATGAGATACTAAGGCAAAATATTCATGTTCAAGTTTGTCTATGAACATGAATCTCCTTATATCACAAACAATTTAGTTTTCTTTTGAAAGAGTTCCTTTAAAGGGTAAAAGGATGTTCTATGAACAAGAAGATTCCAGGTCATTATCCTCAAACCTGGACGGCTGAAGTGGAGGGGCATAATACAAATGTCATATTGAAATTGACTTAAGTGACTTGATCTGTTTGAAGTTATCCAAATTCCAGAGCTTCCTTTTCCAGATCATAAACTCAGAATTGCCTCAGATTTCATATATATAAGTCTCCCACAGGATTCATAGCTTTTAGATGGTATTTGTTTTGACCTTTAAGGCCATCTGCATGCTTTTACTATTCTTTCTTGGTTATTCTAAAGATTAAAATGTGTATGTTGGACTTATATGAAATATTAACTTATATGCTTCCCTGACAGCTCTAGAACTTTAGAATACTTCAATTCCATTTCCTTTAATGGTAAATTAGACCATTTCCTCCAATTTTTCACTTCTTCCCTTGTGATAGAAACATACATCTATAACCTTTGATTTAAGGCTGGAGTGCCCCCACTAGAGCAAGCAGAGTATATTTCCTTGAATTACTGATATTCAGCCTAGCTGAGCACCTGCTTCATCCAATGGCATGTTAATGGACATAATATGAGCAGAAGTTTTAAATGTGACTTTTAAGTTTATTTATTTTGAGAGAGAGAGAGAGAGAGCGAGCTCACACACGAGCTGGGGAGGGGCAGAGACAGAGGGAGAGAGAGAGAATCCCAAGCAGGCTCCATGATATCAGCTCAGAGTCAGACATGGGGCTCAATCTCACCAAGAGTGAGATCATGACCTGAGTCAAAATCAAGAGTCAGACACTTAACCAACTGAGCCACCCCGGCGTCCCAAGACTATGTTATCCGATTCCAATGATTAACCTTAATCTAAGTTTAATAGATAAATCCTGTCAGATGCTTGGGCTGTCAAGCATTTATTTCATTTAACTGACTTGGTAAAGCTATAGATAGAAACATAGCAAATCAGTTAGGAAGGCAAGTTCTAAAATAAGACTAACTTGGGTCTTAATCCTATTCTCCCATTCAATAGCTGTTTGATTTTAGTTGTTAAATTTCTCTGTGCAATTTCCTCATCTATAAACTGAAAATTATAATGGTAACTTTTACATGGGATTGGTATAATAATTAGCACATATAAAATACTTAGACCAATTCTTTTTTTTTTATTTTATTTTTTTTTCAACGTTTATTTATTTTTGGGACAGAGAGAGACAGAGCATGAACGGGGGAGGGGCAGAGAGAGAGGGAGACACAGAATCGGAAACAGGCTCCAGGCTCCGAGCCATCAGCCCAGAGCCCGACGCGGGGCTCGAACTCCCGGACCGCGAGATCGTGACCTGGCTGAAGTCGGACGCTTAACCGACTGCGCCACCCAGGCGCCCCTACTTAGACCAATTCTTGGTACTAAGTAACTACTAAATACATGCTAGCTATTATTATTACCTGCTTCATCAGGGAGATTTGTGAGCCCTCCCTTGTTTTCTTCTCCTATCCCCCTAAACCAGGAATACCATAATAAAAGTACAAAATAGTGGGAGGAAAGACAAGATGTGACCCAGTTATAAATTCACAATACTTCTGCCTTCATTTGTGCTTGCTTGAATGTGTTTGGGGGGTAATGGAGATACCTCTCTTCTTTCCTTCTCCTGGCCACAGCCTGGGAAATGAGTAGAGAAGAATGCAAAAATCTCACATTGCAGAAGAAAGAGAGAGATGATAAAATTATCTTGGTAATGCCCTGGCTCCTGGATGGGTGGTATGTTTGTCTTTCTCTTTATTCTTACTTTGGGTGTTGGCTGCTTTTAGTTCAGATTTAATACATTCAATCTGGAATAAACATTACTAAATTTGGAAGAACAGTTTGAAACTAATGGAAAATGGCCAGTGAAAAATGCTAAACCCAAATTACCAATGTTTGTGGCATATGGAAAATAAAAAGTATGAAATCAATTCATAATACAATGCTGGTGTGTAATTATTTCTAATTTTAGAAATAATCATGGGCTAGATGAGTTTCTATTAAGTATTAAATGGATACAAATAAATGAAAAATTTATAACAGAGATCAGGTCTTGCAAGGAACTAGAGGTTACCTGCATAAAATTCCGTAAGAACAAAAAATGCAAAGAAAACTAAATGTGAGGGTTGAGTAAGTAAATTATGGCATAAATGGTGCAGCCATTTAAAAGTGCTATAGATCTATTTTTTTAATCTAATCGCTCCTCAGCCTTTTGGCTAAGATCAAGTGAAATCTAAATGTGTCCAAGATATATTTTATGTGATAAAATCTAATTATAAAGTGGTCTTATAGCATGAAGTAATTTTAGTTACTTAAATTAAAAGGAGAGGGAAAAATTGCCTGTGTCCCTGTAAGTGTGTGTTTGACTATGAAACACTTTAGAAAGATGTACATAAAAATGTTAATACTGGTTACCTTTGGATGATAAAATCAGCAATGATAATTTTCTTTTAAAATTATTTGTTATTATTATTATCTAAAATTTTATAAATATTTTTCTTATATATTCAAGGAAAAAATCTGTAAAGCTATTTCCATTTTCAAAAAAGTTTGGTTGAAAAAGGTTAATCTTATCCATAAAAATTTAAATCTGAGTCTGCATTCATATGAATCATTTCTGAAGAGCATTTGAAATAGTGACCAAGATAGGCAGCAAAGGAATGCTTGCCATTCACTTTTTCAATGTGCAAATTTGAATCAAATTAGATTTCCAGTAAAGATGATGGTATATGACTCCATGTCTGAATATCACACTAAGCAAAATAATAAGCACAACAGAAAATAATAAAGGAATTTCCATTTATAAAGACATTAGTAAATTACTAAAATCTCTTACTGTAGAATCTACTATATATTTGCCATTTTAAAAATATTTGATCTAAAAAAGGGAAAGATACTCACCTTTGACACATATCTCCCATAATCAAGAGTGGGATGCTATTTGGGGAAAGAAAGTAAGCAGTATCCCTAAAAATCCTTTACTTGGAGATTGGGCCCCTTGTAGTTTGGATGGGTTGCAGGAGAAGTATGGGTCACCATTTTGGATACCCTAGACCACAAGACCACAAGCTTTGTGAAGTCTGGAACTATAATTTTGTTGTTGTTGTTGTTGTTGTTGTTAACAATCTTAACCTCAGTTTCTGGCATCTAATAAGGGCTGAATAAATATTTGTTGAATAAATGCCTGGAGTTGTTTCCCTTCCCACATAATGGCAGCAATGGAAGGAGAAACAAAGTGGTAATGTCATTTTAATTTAACCTAACCAAGTTTCATAACCAGGAGGAAACAGCTGCTCAGCCACAGAGGAAAGTTAACCAAACAGACATAAATATTCATCCATCAAGTAAAAATCCTGCGAGCCTTTGACCATTACACTGATATGGAAATCTGCCAGGATAATCTGAATCAGACTCTCTAAAATGGAGGAACAGCTGAAATCCAAAAAACTTAAGATTTGAAATAATCTTATTATTTTTTGCTTTTAATCACTGTATTGCACTGTGTCTTTTTCCAAGAAAGATGCAAGTAATCTTCCCAATGATTAAATTGTAATGATAGAGTTGTAACATAACATTAGACTAAAATACTATCTTGTCCTTCCAGATGGCTCTAAACTAATTAGAGTAATAATAGAACTTCTCTGATGCACCTTTAAGCAAAGATTTAGTAATTCAGAACACTTCCTGAGAGAATGCACAAAAGCAACATGACTCAGAAAGTCCGTGTGCTACCCTACCAAGATCTGGTCTCAAGCTGTGTCCTATTCATCAAGGGTTCACAGGGTTCTGCTGGGTTTTAGAAAAAACTTGAGGTTTTATGGTTTTGCCTTCAAAATGTTTAAGTGTACAATACAGTAACATTAACTATAGGCACCATGGTGCATAACAGATCTCTAGGACTTCTTCATCTTGCATGACTGAAACTTTACACACACCAAACAGCAACTCTTCATTTTCCTTTCCCTGAGGCCCTGGCAACCACCATTCTATTTTCTGCTTCCATGAGTTTGACTACTTTAGATACCTCATGTAAGTAAAATCACAAGCCATGTGTATATATCACTCCATATCTGTAATTACATGTATGTAAAATTATAGAAGTCAAATAAAAATAAATAAGAAAAATAAATGGGAAGTGTTAACTGGAATTGTAGAAAAACTTACCAAATAGACACTAAGTAGAAATGCCTTAATTATTTTTCTGTATATCCCACATATTCTGGCTTTCATCAATCTACAACTATAATAAATTTATACTTATTTACTCAAAAAATCATAACCAATTTAGCTATAAATCTTAAAGCAGAAGTTTATTTAATAGGGATGTAGTATATAAAATAGATAGGTCAAGGGGCGCCTGGGTGGCGCAGTCGGTTAAGCGTCCGACTTCAGCCAGGTCACGATCTCGCGGTCCGTGAGTTCGAGCCCCGCGTCGGGCTCTGGGCTGATGGCTCAGAGCCTGGAGCCTGCTTCCGATTCTGTGTCTCCCTCTCTCTCTGCCCCTCCCCCGTTCATGCTCTGTCTCTCTCTGTCCCAAAAATAAATAAACGTTGAAAAAAATTAAAAGAAAAAAAAAGAATAAAAAAAAAATAGATAGGTCAATACATAACTGTTAAATAACTGAAAATTACTCTGGATAACTCAAGCAAAAGAGTTAAATTTATTAGAATATTAAGATAACACACAGAAGTGAAAAACATTGAACCACCATCCTGCCTTGACAGTCTCAGGACAAAGACCGTTTGTGGGTCTTTAACATCAGAAACTATTGAACCTTCTCTTGTGTGTTCATATTAGCTATCTTTGTGCTAATAACCTTCATTCTCTCTGGGGCTCTGATCAAGTTTCATGTTTCCAAGAAAGAGAATTGGATTTGCCTAATGCCAGATGTGAAGCTATCCAACCAGCCTGATGGCAGGGCCCGGGCGGTGGACAGATCGGGACTGCATGGCGGCCCACCGAAAGTGAAGCTTCTTGTACTCCTGCTTTTATGTAATTTGGCCTTAACGTTGGTCAGGGCAGCCCCCCTACCAATGAAAGTACCTGGGGATTTGTCGGTTGGGGAATTGCCCACAACAGGCCCCCCAGGAAAAGAACCATTGGGGAAAGAAATAAGATTCCACAGGGAAATTATGCGGCCCTACATCCAGCCCTTGAGACACCCTATAAAGACTTCTCTACCTAAAGGAAGGATAGCCCCATATATTTCCCAGCCAAGAGAGGGACAAATGAGTTCAAAATCCCCACTCTGGCAACAAAGGAATGTATCTATGGATACAAGTTACTCCAACCCCTAGGCCCACTTGGCCCCCAGGAGGCATTCCTGATGATAACTGGACCTGGTGGGTTAAGGTACAGAATGGTTCATTAGTTCCTAGGTATACATTGTCTCTCCGGGAGCACATAAGGCGTGGGTTCCCAGGGCCCTCTTGGCTCCCTCTGGGAACCCCAGACCAAAGCGAATACTTTTGTTCTTTATACCGCAAATGGTTCAAAGAAACAATTAAGAAGTCAGGTCCCTATAAATGTTCCACTTGAGGTGTTGAGAGCTAGATGACCTTTCATGAAAATAGCGAAGCAAACGCTTTATAAACTATAAATAAACATAGATACATAATGAAAGTAGTATGAAGAAATTAATCAATAAGCAAAAGGCAGGAGGGAACATTACAAAGAAATAACCATGAGGTTCCTTAATGGGTGATTACACAAAGGAACATTTTTAGAATTAGGTAAAGCTGAGGAACATAGATGACACACGCTACAAGGAAATTGCTAACAAATATAATGCCACGCTTGCCACAATAAAGCGGCCAGTCTAACACACTGCTGTTTTCTGTGTCCATTTGTTATTTTTGCCGATGCCATTCATCCTTCGGGAACCCCTGGACCTGCTGGGGCTGGACTCCGGCAGCCTAACTTAGATTAAGGTATCTAGGTCCTTGATAAATCAGCCAGGTAAGTGTTTGGGGGGCAGAGGATGTTGACATCAACAAGGTACAGGGTAAAAAGTGAAAACAAAGACATTGTCCCAATTTGTATCACTGTAATGGGTTATCTTTATGATCAGAGCAATGTTCTCTTGAGGTAAAAATAGATGGTGATGCATGAAGAGTCCTCTCAGAATGTGGCTTGACCACAATTGAGTTTGCTCTAGGACTAAAGCAAGAAGTAGAGTTATATATCTTAAATTGATTTAAATAAGCAGAATGTAGTATGCCAAATCCTATATCCCTGGCCTACTACTAGAATTTAATGTCAAAGTTTCTCTCTGCTTCCCTTTCCTCCAGCTTCTGTTGATAGAAAGTAGCCGTTATTTTCTTTGCTTCATCTTTCTCAAGATTCCTCCATAATAAGTGAGAGCTGATTTCTCATGCACTTATGTAGCTCTGTGTTTAGCTCATTAGACATGGGAGGAGTGCATCTTGTTGGCTCATTGATCATGCTAAGTAGACAATATCACAGTAATAATATGCTAGAAAATGCAAGATTGTATCTAGCTTTTTTAACCAAAATTATATATTCAGAACTTAAACATAGTCCAGTATCTTGCAATTCTCAGATTTCCACCCTTTTTAAGGTAAAATAATTATAAAAATATACTTGTAAAGCTTCCCTTATATAAGAATATCAGAAAACCATATGGCTGAGTATTTTAATTATCTATTGCCTTATAACATATTCTTTCAAAATTTAGCAGCGTAAAAAATGGAACATTTATCTCACTGTCTCTGTGTGTCAGGAATTTAAGTGCGGCTTACCTGGGTGTCTCTGGCTCAAGGTCTTTCATGGGATACAACACCCATTTGGGGTGTTGGCTAAGACTGTGATCTCACTTGAAGGCTCAGCTGGGAGAGGATCTACATCCAAGCTCCCTCAATACGGTTGTTGATAGGATTTAGTTCCTCATGGGCTATTGAACTGATGACCCAAGTTCTTTACTAGCTGATGGCTAGAGAGACTTCCAAGACAGAAGCCACAGTCTTTTTTGTACCCTAATCTTATAGGGGACATCCCATCAACTTTGCTACATTCTGCTCCCTAGAGAGGAATCGCTAGGTCTAATCCACACTTAAGACAAAAGAATTATTCAGGGTTCAACTCCCAGAAAGCAAGAATCACTGGGAGCTCTCTTAGAGTCTGCATTTAACACCAAGGAAACCCAGATCTATGATATTTTAGTATTGGAACCACAGGTATATTTTGATATTTAGGAAGTAGAAGAAAGTCACACAGCAAAGCACAATAAAGAAACATTAAGACTAAGAAGAGACTCTGGTTAAAAATGAAGGGCATTTATGATTATGGTTCTATAAACCAAGAGGAAAAATGGCTCAGTTGCTAAGACAGATATTCACTGACGAACATGAAGACTTTTATACCAAACATTTACCTCAAACATTTACTAGGCCACATATTTCTGTACAAATTTTAAGTGTATGCCTAGTTACCCTCTACAATAGGTATCTGTCCATCATGACTTGTGGTTATCAGTACAGAGTTAGGCAAAGATACTGGCAAGCTCTAGACAGCTTATAAAGGAAACCCTTGTCAATGCAAGAAAAATGAAAAAAAATTAAATAATTTTAACAAAGTGTGCTTTGTTAAAGCATAAGAAAGACACATAGAAAGAAAAAATGCAATAATTTAAATTGCTTATGTTAATACAAAAGCAAAATACTTTGAGGCAAAACAATTCAAGAGCTGTGGGCTTCCTTTGGCTCTATAGGAAACAGGCTAATTTTACCTCCTCATATGAAAAATAAGGAGGATAACCAAATTCCCTAACCAAAAAATAAAAATCAATAAATTTAGATATTTTAATCTTCTTAACGAACTATGAATACAGATACAGATACACAGAATTAATGCCATATGGGATGGGTAGAATAGCTGAGACAGAAAAATAGAAAAAGAAATTTAACAGACATTGGAAGAACAACTTAAAACACACAATTTGGCTATGTTAAAATCAACATGGCATGTTTTACTTAGGAAATGGCTGATGGTCTACCTTACTAATCACCCTAAGGTTTTATTTCTCAGATAACAGGAAGCTCTCTTTTATGTTTTTTTTTTTCCAAGATGAAGAATGGATAGGTGAAGCCAATAATGATACATTGGTGCTCTATTTAAAAAGCTGGGGAAATAATTTTAAATACACATTTTCAGATTAACTCACCAGACAATTTAGGAACACAGTGATTGAAAGCTTTAAAAAGATATGAAAAAAAAAAAAAAACAGTGGCCCTAATATTCCTAGCAGTTCACCAAGATTTATTGAATGTCAACAATATGAAGAACACTCTACACCAGAGGTAGGAAGCCAGTGAACCATAGTTCACATCATTATTTTGTTTTACAATAATATTTTTTCTAATATTTATCATTTGTAAAAAGTCCAAAGGCATAAAAAAATATAAAATCACCCACAATAAACATCATAAACATTTTGGTATGTTTCCTATTAAAAAATATGTGTTTTTACATATATGTGTAGATAAATTTTAAATATTGACATATAATTTTTAGAAACTATTATGCAAATTTAATTTTTCCCACCTACAATGTCAGTGTTTTTTAAAATTATTATTATTGAATATACTTTTAAAAACATGACTTTTAGAATGTGTGTAGCATTCCATCGTGGTTGTAATACAATTCATCAGATCTGCTTGTATAACGGATATTAGATTGTTTCCAACCTAAATATTTGTTTTGTTTATTTTTTGTATTCATGTAGTGATAAACATCCTGAAGCAAAAATGTACTGGTCATTTATCATGCAGCAAACAGTCTGTGCTTTCAGAGTTCCTACTCTCATGGGGAAAAAGAGGTATAAATAATTACATTTTCATTAAAAGAGGTACAAACAATTATTGGCATATAGTAAATTCTAAAAGACAAATATCAATTGCAGGGCAAGTACAGGCAATACAGAACTACCTGCTTTCTGTCCACGGACCCAGCTAAGATCTCACAGAGCTCACACTTGCCTGAGCCTTGAAAGAGAAATATGAGCTTGTCAGACTATGAATTTAAAAGTTTCCAGGCAGGGAGGATCACGTGCAAGGGTGGCATTTGAACTGTATTTAAGTGTTTTCTTCTTCTTTTTAAAAATGTTTTCTTTTAATTTTTTAAATGTTTACTTATTTTTGAGAGAGAGACAGAGAGAGACAGAGTGTGAGTGGGGGGCTGGCAGCAAAAGAGGGAAAACAGACTCTGAAGCAGGCTCCAGGCTCTGAGCTGTCAGCACAGAACCTGATGAGGGGCCTGAACTCGCTAACCGTGAGATCAAGACCTGAGCCAAAGTTGGTCGCTTAACCAACTGAGCCACCCAGGAACCCCTTAACTGTTTTCTTTTTGAAACACTCTCTTAATTTCCATGATTCCAAACCCTCTTCCTCTTCTCTTCCTCATGTTGGTGGAGGAATACACATATTTGCCTTTTCTCCAGTTTCCAGCAGTTGGGACTCCCTAACATAAACTCCTCGCCTCTTGCTACACTCCTCAAACACTCCTCTACATGCAGAAGACAGTAGGTTCTGCTGTGGCTGAAAGTCATTGGTTTACATTTTATGTCAATCATCTGCTATCTCTGAGGATTTCAATATCTTTTCTCCTCTTTCTACTGGACCGGTGGGAACAGAAAGCTTAAGTTCATTTTTGAACACTAAATTTACGTACAGAACTTTCTTAAGACACAGATGGAAGTATGAGAGGAAAGAGGGGCTACCATGACTTTCTAGTCATTTAACTCCTCTACGACTGACTTCAAGCATTTAGCAGTAATTTTAGGCAATATTATCATTTCTGCTTTCTGACACTGTTTCTCAATTGGTTCTGCACTGACCAAAGAATAGGGGGTACTATGTATTTACCACCTAAAATCCCAGTAATTTGTATCCTATTTGTAATTTCTATGTCTGTTTGCTCTGAGAAGAACTGGTGTTTGGTTGGATGTGGGAGGTTAGGGATAGAGAACCAGATGACCCCAGATGCTAAAAGAAGATCTCTACCAAAGAAGGGAGAGAATGGGTGAACACAATGATTTTGGTTTTTGGGCTTAAGGCATCTGTGGGGGTCCCTTATGGAGAAGTCAAGTAAGAAGTTATAAGAAGAGTTACAGCCTTGTTATGTGAGATGTCAAAAGTTTACTTCAGAGTATGTCATGAGTTGATCATAAATCAATAAGAAAAGAAAGTCAATTTGCAGATTATTAGAGGCAGTACAACATAATCATAAATAACAATAGCTTCATAAGAAGACGATCATATTGCAGAAGAAAAAAGTTTAGGAATCAGAAATATTGAAATAATTTCATTAATTTGAAATTTTGTAGGAAGTGAAAAGTATTTGCAATGATAACAAATTGTTGGTGTCTATATTTCTTTAAAATGAAAGTATGACAGGCTTTCCCATTTCTTTCTTTTCCTCTTCCGTCTTAATCTTAACAGCATTAATGTAACATGATTAACTGGAAAATGTCAGTGTCTTGGAGGCCTAACTTAAATCTTACCAGGCTAGGTAAAGGAAATGTTATAGATTATCATTTAATGTGTAAACGCTGACATTGGGAACTATGCCAGCTTTTAAAGAATAATTTATGACTCAAAAGCAAGCAGGAAAGTACCTAGCAGGTATGTGTAAGTATTAGCTACTAAGATAAAATATAGCTTCCAAGAGGAGTATATTTGTAGTGGGTGACAAATTTCCTTATCATTTTTCTCTTAATAAATATGTGTATGGTTGTAGCACTTCATCATTTAGTTCACTAAAAGTTACATACAATGTGTCACATAAGGGTCATAATATATGTCAACCTAGGCTTCTGTGAATTTTCAAACCTGAAAGACCCGTTTGCTATTTCACTGTGCTTACAAATTTGTATTCTTTACAAACAATATAAATAAAACCTGCAGGACTTTAAAGGAAAAAATAAATCACATCTGATTGGAGGACTGAAAAAGATTTCAGAGAGAAAGTCAAACTTGAACGAGACCATCATGAGTTGCACAGATGATAATGTGGCAGAAAGAAAAAGACTAGAAACACGGTGTTTCTCAAAGCACATTAAACATCCTAAAATTTTGAAATGGGATATTTTGAAATAATATTTTTCTCTCTCCTTGCTACTTTAACACTATGCAATCAAGTCAGCCGGACCTCTTGAAGGCCAGAAATGAAAATGAAAATGAGCCCCAGGTCCTTTTTGGGAATTCTTCAATTCCTTCTTAACTGACTTGTATTCTCATCCTTTTTTTTCTATCTGGCTCTAAACTGAAACTATATATTTTACTTTTTGGATTTGGGTGTCTACATTCAATTTCCCTCACTTTTGGCTATTAATTATCCTTACTAATTCTTTGACTTGTACTCAACCCTGTGCTGTGACACTTCCCATGCTAGGCTATTTCTGATACGATGGCTCTCCTTTGTTTTGGCCCTTTGGTACCCACTCCCAGTGCCAGGAATGGTTGGCACCCAGGACAGCTAATATGGATCCACATGAGGAAGGATTTGGACATCAACCATGGAAGTTACTTTTGTTTTATTGCTATTTATTTTTTTTCTGGAAATACAAATGTTTGTTGGAGGAAAGTATAAAAAAGAAGAAAAAAATTACCTGCAACTCCACTCCTCAAGATAAACACTATTAACCTGTTGATATATTTCTTCCTCATCTTTTTTCTATTTGTTTATATACATATTTAAAAAAATAAAATTGTGTTAATAGTACATATACATTTTGTGTTTTGATTTTACATACTTATTTTATAATAATAATTCCCAGTATCATTAGTTTTGGCAAAAAATGTGTTTTTTAATGGCTTGTACATTTATATATAAATAAAACACGATGAAATTGTATTATTAATTTATGTTGTTTTTTAATTTTTCACTATTGTATAAGAAACCCTAATATCCTGTGGTCTATATAGTACAAGTCACAATCAAGGAACTATAGGTATAAAGCTAGATGTAAGTACAAATAACACTAATTCTATACTTGCTCATGGAAAACATTCTTAAGAAACCCATTCACAGACAACTGAAAATTTTTGTAATATCCCTTAATCATTTGAGTCTATGCAAATATCCTGTTTCTCCTTAAAGTCTGCCCACCAAGTATAACATTCATCAGTAGACCGTGTCTACAGCAAGTATTACTGTGATGTTCTAATAGTGATTTTCTATTTCCCTCATTTCTTCTATGTCCGTTAGCTGAAAATCTTCAAAAAGGAAGACACATCTCTTCCCTCTCCTCAATTCATTCATTCATTCATTCATTCAATCATTCACTTATATCAGTATAGATTTATATATTGGGGGAGTGTATAATTCAATAGTATTATTACTTTGTTCAAATTGTTATAGCACTGTTTGTTGGGAACTTTTTTAAGTAGGCTCATTTGTTCTTTTGATATAACTCCGTCTATGCATCTCTCTCTCTCTCTGAACATTCCCTTACTTTCTAGTATCACACAATGCTTTACACTAATTTTACATTTTCCATGACCAGCCCTGGGATCAACCATTTCTCTAAGGAGCCCAGATTCCTTTTATTGGATAACTATATTGACAAACCAAGATCTGGGCACTAGGTATACTCACTGCAAAAAAGACATCATTGCTTACAGGCCTTTTCAGCAGACAGAACTAGGAAATATGTGTGTGTATACTAATGACTATGCACACATAAAAATGTTTACCTCTGTATCTATCTGTATGTATAATATAGTAAATACGAGTTTATGCTATTATCTCCAACTCCGACCCAGTACCACAAGGTTCGTTCTAGTCTTCCCCCTACTGGCTTATTTGTAAATTCCTTTTTTGACAGTGAGAAAACATATCCACTACAGCAATACCATACAGAACAGTTCCATCACCCTAAAAATGCCACTGTATGGCTCCTATATAGCCATTTCCTCCTTTCTTTCCTAATCTTCAGCAACTAATGATCTGTTACCCATTCCTACAGTTGTCTTCTTCCAGAATGCCATATAAAGGAATCATACAGTTGACACCTTTTTGGGGTCTAGCTTCCTTCACTTAGCAAAATGAAGGCAGTATTTTAAACGCACTTCTACTAAACCTCAAAGGAAGTATTGCAAAAGTCCCAATAGGAGGAAATATGGATATAAAACGAACAGCACTTTGAGTCTTCCACTTCTGCTTGAACAGAACAAATGTGCTTTTATCTGTTATATATAGGCTTCCATATGCCATTTGGCTTTCAATTCTTTTTCTACTGGTTTAAGAAAGTGTTTATGCAGTAGTAGTAATAACGGAGGACTTTGGAACAATTGGGAAAGATATTAAAGATGAATAACAAAACATGGAAACTTGTTTGAATATGTTGAATAAGTGCACTATGAAAAATCCCAGGTATTTGTGTTGAAGAGGAGATATATGTAGACATCTCACCAAAACAGATTCAGAAGAAGAGAAGATCTGGAAGAAAAGCTAAATTCCGTTTTGAAATTTTTCTAAGTGAGAGGTCTATACTAATACTTTGAAGCTCAGTAATTAAATCTGAGTTAAAGATACAGAGTTGGAAGTTATTGCCTCATACACATTAATAAAATACATGGATATGAGTGAGTTATCTGAAGGAGAGTATAAAAAAAGGGAAAATAATAAAAGCTCAGGATGCTGGTATGTGAAACACTCATATTTAAGAAGTAAAATATGAAAAGACCATGAGGAGACAAACAATCTACATAAAAGAAAGTCCAGGAAAGAATGATATCACAGGCTTCAAGAAAATGGGGTCTTTCAAGGATTTAGGTGCTTAACAATGTTAAAGATCAAAAAAGAAGAAGTAAAAGACATTAACAGAAAAACAAAAATGTTCCCCCTAGATTTGGCTGTTAAAGTTTGTTGGTGATGACAAGTTACAATGTGTCAAAACTGAAGTATATAGCAATTGGTTAGTAGCAAAAGAAAATAAAGGCATAGTAAAAAGAGTAGGTACAGCGTATTTTCTATAAAAGTTTGAGTTAGAAAAGAATTAGGAGAGAAAAAAATGTGACCTGTGGGATGTACAGGGTTGGTAGTCTAAATTAAAGCTCCTCTTTAGGTTTAGAAAAACTTGGTTTTTCACGTGTTTTAAAAATAATTGCTATCATTTATTCTCAAAATTACTCTTTTTGGTAAATATTCCTAAATGTGCTTAAGCTAAATTTTAGTTAAATGTTATATAAGATAAATAAAATTACATTCAATTAGTAGAAAATCTCTAGAATTTCTGAAGTCATATAAAAGAAAAAGTGTTTAAGAAATGTAAAAATTTACTTTTTGGAGTTAAGATGGAGAAGTAGAAGCAGGAACCTGGACTTACCTCATCTCTCAAACACAGCTAAATTAACATCACATCATTATGAACACCTAGGAAATCAATCTGAGGATTAAGAGAATAATCTGCATGCCTAATGAGAGAGAGAGAACATGGCAGGTACCAGGTGCAGAGACAAAAACTGGGGGAGAGAAAAACCAAAGTGCCACAGACGGAAGGGAGCCATTTCTATGGAGAGAAGAGAGAGAAAGAGAGAGGGGGAGAGAAAACTGTGAGTCAAGTTCATGCAAGAAAAACACTTCCTCAAAACCACTGACTGGGAAATCGAGAGGAACCGACTATTGCAAGTTTTCACCTACAGTGGAGCTCAAATTCTGAGGTTTTAGAAATGCGTGGCATTCGCTGGAATCAGGGACAATGCTGCTCCAGGGGAGAAGGAGCAGAGGACTAGGAGCAGACAGCAAGGGTTGCATTGGGAGAGAATGTTCCCCTTCTTGGAGTACATTTGGAAGAAGGTATATTGCCTGTCAAAGGGCAAAACACCTGTTGGGCACCTTTGAGCGGCTGTAACAGCAGGGGACAGAGGCATGTACTGAAGGCTGATAAAGTGGTCATGGTTTTTTGCTGTGTGTCACCTTAAGCTCCAGCTATGCAGCTGATTTTCTGGGATAGAACAGTATTAGGCACAGTGCTATGAGGCTCTCCTCCAGAGGAGAGGGGATGGGGTCTACACCATGCCAGGTCTTTTATGATTTGTTGGAGTTTTGAATCCCTGCCGCGCACCAGAGATAAAATACAGGAGAACTGTGGTTCTAGGAATGCCAACTGCCCAGGCACAGACAGAATGAGGGCAGGAATCTGACATAAGCCTGGGATACAGGAAGGGAGATTGTTTGCTTTTCTTTGAGGACTTCCTGAACAGCTGCAGGCTGAACTCCCTTGTCCAGGGAGGAGAGAGTGGGGTGATGCCATTTACCACCTCTAACTCCCCCACCTCCAACTCACCAGCATGGTCAGATTTCAGTGAGCAACACAGAGCCCCCAGTGGAGCCTGGGGCCACTTATACCAAACCCCACACCCCTGTGCCCTACAGGTGCATCTTTACTATGGCAGGACTGGCTGTGAATCAGCCCAGTGGGCCTCTCACCCAGAAGACCAGCATAGGCCCCACTGCATGTACCAAGTCTACTGATCACAGAGTGCTTCAAAATGTCAGCTTCAGTTATGGCTGAAATAGGACTAGGCTTCTTCTTCTTTATTTTCTTTCTTTTTCATTGGAATCAGGCTTATTGTTTTCCTTTTTTTTTTTTTTTTAATTTTTTTTAATGTTTATTTCTGAGACAGAGAGAGACAGAGCATGAGTGGGGGAGGGGAAGAGAGAGAGGGAGACACAGAATCCAAAGCAGGCTCCAGGCTCAGAGCTGTCAGCGCAGAGCCCGGCACAGGCCTCAAACTCACAAACTGTGAGATCATGACCTGAGCCGAAGTGGGTCGCTCAACCGACTGAGCCACCCAGGCACCCCTCCTTTGTTTGTTTTTGTTCCTTATTCTTTTCTTGTTTTTGGATCAGGGTGTTTTTTTATTTTAATCAGGTTTATTTTAACAAACAGATCAAAACACACCAAGTTAAAGGTCCAAAAACTTACTATTTCAAGCCAGAGAGGCTCTGCAGATGACTGACCTGTGGGAAAGAGCAGCCAAAACACAACAGCAGCGTGTTCACAGCATACACCAGAAACACTTCTTAAAGTGCCATGTCCTGGAGAGTGTATGACCCATTTTGATATAGCATTACTCTCAGGAGCAGGAAAAACATAATAAGCTTTGATAACACACAAAAGACAGAAACCTAGACAAAATGACAAGATGGAGGAATGTGCCCCAAAAGAATGGTCAAGAAGAAATCACAATCAGGGATTTATTCAAAACAGATATAAGCAATATATATGAACAAGAATTTAGAAAAACAGTCATAAGAATACTACCTGGGCACGAAAGAAGCATAGAAGACACCAGAGAAACTTTTGCTACAGAGACAACAAACCTAAAAATTAGTCAGGCAGAGGGACACCTGGGTGGCGCAGTCGGTTAAGTGTCGGACTTCAGCCAGGTCACGATCTCGTGGTCCGTGAGTTCGAGCCCCGCGTCAGGCTCTGGGCTGATGGCTCAGAGCCTGGAGCCTGTTTCCGATTCTGTGTCTCCCTCTCTCTCTGCCCCTCCTCCGTTCATGCTCTGTCTCTCTCTGTCCCCCCCCAAAAAAATAAATAAACGTTGAAAAAAAAGTTTTTTTTAAAAATTAGTCAGGCAGAAATAAAAAGTGCTCTAAATGAGATGCAAAACTGACTGTATGTAATCACAACGATGATGAAAGATGCAGAGGAATGAATAGATGACACAGAAGATAAAATTATGAAAAATAATGCAGCTTAAGAGGAGAGGGAAAGAAAACTATTAGATTACAAATGTGGACTTAAGAGCACAATAATATCCATATCATAGGAGTCCCAAAAGAAAAGCAGGAAGAAGGGGCAGTAGGTTTATTTGAACAAATTATATCTGAGAACTTCCCTAATCTGAGGGAGGAAGCAAACATTCAAGTCCAAGAGGCACAGAGAACTCCCCTCAAAATCAATAAAAACAGGTCAACCCCAAAACATATCATAGTGAAACTTGCAAAATACAAAACAAAGAGAGAATTCTGAAAGCGGCTAGGGACAAAAAGTTCTTAACCTACAAGGCTATACACATGAGGTTAGCAGTAGACCTTTCCACAGAAACTTTGCAAGTCAGAAGAGAATGGCATGATATATTCAACAAGAAAAATGGAAAAAATATGCAGCCAAGAATACTTTATCCAGCAAGGCTGCTGTTCAGAATAGAAGGAGAGATAGTTTCCAAGACAAGCAAAAATTAAAGAAGCTCATGAACACTAAACCAACTCTACAAGACATTTATTAAAGGGGCCCTTTGAGTGGGAAAGAGAGACCAAAAGCAACAAAGACAAGAAAGGAACAGAGATTATCTACAGGAACAGTGACCTCACAGGTAATACAATGGCACTAAATTCATATCTGTCAATAATTATTCTGAATGTAAATGGACTAAATGCTCCAATAAAAATACACAGGGTATCAGAATGGATAAACACACACACACACACACACACACACACACACAAGACCATTGATATGCTGCTTACATAACTTATTTTAGACCCAAAGACACCTCCAGATAGAAAGTGATGGGATGAAGAACCATTTATCAGGCTAAGGACATTAAAGAAAGCTATAGTAACCATACTTATATCAGACTAACTAGATTTTATGTGAAGGACTATAATAAGAGATGAAGGAGGGCAATAAAACAAAAAGGGGCCTATCCAACAAGAAGATCTAATAATTATAAATATTTATGCCTCCAAATTGAGAGCAGCCAAGTATATAAATCATTTAATAAGCTTAAAGATACTCATTGATAATAAAACAACAATGGTAGGGGACTTTAACACCCCACTTACAACAATGGATACATCATCTGAGCAGAAGATCAATAAGGAAAAAAATGGTTTTGAATGACACATTGGACCGGATGGACTTAACAGATGTATTCAGAGCATTTCATCCTAAAGCAGCAAATACACATTCTTTTTGTGTGCACATGGAACATTCTCCAAAATATATCACACACTGGGTCACAAATCAGGCTTCAACCAGTACAAAAGGATTGAGATCATAGCAAGCATATTTTCAGACCACAACACTATGAAATCTAAAGTCAACCACAAGAAAAAATCTGGAAAGACCACAAATACATGGAGGCTAAATAACATGCTACTAAGAAATGAATGGGATAACCAGGAAATTAAATAAAAAATAAAAAATAAAAAATACATGAAAGTTGATTAAAATGAAAACATGACAGTCCAAAACCTTTGGGACACAGCAAAGGTGGTCATAAAAGGGGAGTATATAGCAATTCAAGAAGCAAGAAAAGTCTCAAATGCACCACCTAACCTTACATCCAAAGGAGTTGGAAAAGAGAATGAAATAAAGCCTATAACCAGAAGCAGAAGGAAAATAATAAAGATTAGAGCAGAAATATATGATATAGAAAAAAAAAAACAGTAGAACATATCAACAAAACTAGGAGATGGTTCATTGAAAGAATTAAAAAATATATATTGATAAACCTCTAGCCAGACTTATCAAAATGAAAAGAGAAAATAACAAGATAAATAAAATCGCAAATGAAAGAGGAGAGATCACAACCAACACCATAGAAATACAAATAATTATAAGAGACTATCATTAGCAATTATATGCCAAAAAATTGCACAATCTGGAAGAAATGTATAAATTCCTAGAAACATATAAACTATCAAAACTGAAGCGGGAAGATACAGAAAACTTGAACAGACCCATAACCAGCAAAGAAATTGAATCAGTAATCAAAAATCTCCCAACAAACATGAATGCAAGTCTCGATGCTTCCCAGGGGAATTCTACCAACTATAGAGTAATACTTGTTATTCTCAACTATTCCAAAAAAAGAGAGATGGAAGGAAAATTTCCAAATTCATTCTACAAGGCCAACATTACCTCGATTTCAAAACCAGATAAAGACCCTATTAAAAAGAATTACTGACCAATATCCCTGATGAACAGCAATGCAAAAATTCTCAAAAAGATTCTAGCAAATTTAATCCAACAGTACATTAAAATAATCATTCATAAGTGGGATTTATTCCTGGTCTGTAGGTGTGGTTCAATATCTGCAAATCAATTAACATGATATACCACATTAATAAAATAAAGGATAAGAACCATATTATTCTCTCAATAAATGCAAAAAAAATGTGTTTGAAAGAATACAGCATCCTCTCTTGATAAAAACCCTCAAGGGGCGCCTGGGTGGCGCAGTCGGTTAAGCATCCGACTTCAGCCAGGTCACGATCTCGCGGTCCGTGAGTTCGAGCCCCGCGTCAGGCTCTGGGCTGATGGCTCGGAGCCTGGAGCCTGTTTCCGATTCTGTGTCTCCCTCTCTCTCTGCTCCTCCCCCGTTCATGCTCTGTCTCTGTCCCAAAAAAAAAAAAAAAAAAAAAAAAAAAAAAAACCCTCAAGAAAGTAGGGATAGAAGGAACATACCTCAATATAATAAAGATCATATATGAAAGACCCTCAGCTAACATCATAAAGGTCACATACAAAGAACTACAGCTAACATAAACCTCAATGGGGAAAAACTCAGCTCTTCCCCTAAGGTCAGGAACACAACAGGGATATCTACTCTTATCACTATTGTTGAACATAGTACTAGAAGTCCTAACCTCAGCAATCAGACCAAAAAGAAATAAAAGGCATCCAAATCGGCAAGGAAGAAATCAAATTTTCACTCTTTGCAGAAGACAAGATACTCTATGTAGAATACCGGAAAGACTCCACCAAAAAACTGATAGAACTCATGAATGCTAGAACTCATGTTGATACATGAATTCAACACAGATGCAGGGTACAAAATCAATGTATCGAAATCTGTTGCATTTCTATATACCTATAATGATGTAGCAGAAAGAGAATCAAGGAATCAATTCCATTTACAACTGCACCAAAAATAATAAGACACCTAGGAATAAACCTAACCAAAGAGGTAAAAGATATGCATTCTGAAAACTATAGAATACTTATGAAATAAGTTGAAGATAACACAAGGAAATGGAAAAACATTCCATGCTCATGGATTGGAAGAGGAAATATTGTTAAAATATCTATACTATCCAAAGCAAGCTACACATTCAATGCAATCCCCATCAAAATAATACCAGCATTTTTTACAGAGCTGGAACAAACAATCCTAAAATTTGTATGGAACCACAAAAGACCCTGAATAGCCAAAGAAATCTTGAAAAAGCAAAGCAAAGAGGGAGGTATCACCATTCCAAACTTCAAGCTATATTCCAAAGCTATAGTGATCAACACAGTATTCTACAGGCACAAGAACACACACATAGATCAATAGAACAGAATAGAAAACCCGGAAATGAACCCACAAGTGTACGCTCACCTCATCTTTGACAAAGCAGGAAAGAATATCCAATGGAAAAAGATGGTCTCTTCAAAAAATGGTGTTGGGAAAACTGGACAGCAACATTCATAAAAATGAAACTGGACCACTTTCTTACACCATATACAAAAATAAATTCAAAATGGATGAAAGACATATATGAGACAACATCAAAATCCTAGAGGAGAACACAGCAACCTCTTTGACCTCAGCTGTAGCAACTTCTGACTAGACACGTCACCAGAAACAAGGCAAGCAAAAGCAAAAATGAACTATTGGGACTCATCAAGATAAAAAGCTTCTGCACAGTGAAGGAAACAATCAACAAAACTAAAAGGCAACCAACAGAATGGGAGAAGATATTTATAAATGACATATCAGATAAAGGGCTAGTATCCAAAATCACTAAAGAACTTATCAAATTCAAAACCCAAAGAATAAATAATCCAGTTAAGAAATGGGCAGAAGACAGGGACAAACATTTCTCTAAAGAAGATATACAAAGATATACAAGACACATGATAAGATGCTCAACATCACTCATCATCATGGAAATAACAAATCAAAACCATGAGGAGACACCTCTCACCTGCCAGAATTGCTAAAATCAACAACTCAGTAAACAACAGATTTTGGCGAGGACGTGGAAAAAGAGGAATCCTCTTGCACTGTTGGTGGTAATGCAAACTGATGCAACCACTCCGGAAAACAGTATGGAGATTCCTCAAAAAGATAAAAATAGAACTACCGTACAGTCCAGCAATTGCACTACCAGGTATTTATCCTAGGGATACAGGTGTGCTGTTTCAAAGGGACATGCACCCCAATGTTGATAGCAGCACTATCAACAACACCCAAAGTATGGAAAGAGCCCAAATGTCCATCAATAGATGAATGGTTAAAGAAGATGTGATATACATACATATATACATACATACATACATACATACATACATACGGTGGAATATTACTCAGCCAGCAAAAAAGAACGAGCTCTTGCCATTTGCAACTACATGGGTGGAACTAGAGTATGTTATGCTAAGTGAAATACATCTGTCAGAGAAAGACAAATACCACATGATTTCACTCATATGTGGAATTTAAGAAACAAAATAGATGAATACTGGGGAAATAAGATAAAAACAGAGAGGGAGGCAAATCATAAATTTTTAACTATATAGAACTAACCAAGGGTTGCTGGAGGGGAGAGGGGGATGGGCTAAATGGGTGATGGGCATTAAGAAGGGCACTTGTTGTGATGAGCACTGGGTGTTATATGTAAGTGATGAATCACTGAGTTCTACTTCAGAGACTAAGAAAGAAAGAAAGAAAGAAAGAAAGAAAGAAAGAAAGAGAAAGAAAGAAAAGGAGAAAAAGAAAGAAAGATTAAAAAATTAGAAGTGGTTCACTAGTCTTCCTCAGCAGCCTGAATATTAAAGACCAAATTATAAATGTGTTGGATAAGAGTTTGATGGATGAGTCCATTTTCAACTAAAAATAAAAATTATCTTAAACAAACACACAAAAAAATTAAATGCTGAATCCTGAAAATTTTGGAGTCAGAAAGGAAACAAAACACGACAATCCAAAGCTAAAACTAAGTCTGGTTGACATGATAAATTCAATCATGTTGGATTTAAGGAGAAAAAATACATATAATTCAATGACAAGAAGCAGTGGGATAACAGGGACAAAAAAAAACATATTGGTTATAAATTATTCTAATTAGAGCTCTTGACTTCAAACCTATGTAGTCAATAGATGCAGTTAGCTCTTCCCCTTAAGAACTGGAAATTTAATCTCTTGGAGCCTCCAGGGGACTGGAATAATAACAGCATCCTACCTTAAGGTTGCTTGAGGGGATTAAATGATGAAATAAAATGATGCTGTGATATCAAGTTCTGGAACAAAGTAAGTCCTCAACAAAAGGTTGATGATGACGATGGATTACTTCATTTTCTCAGTCCAATATAAGTTCACCTGGTATAAGACAGTAGGAAAAATCAAACAGGATTTCTAGAGCTTCTTTCCAAGTTTATATCATTTTCTAACTAAAAAAGTTTCATGATGAAGTCACTTACACTGAATTTTCTCACACTTTTGATATATCATTAGCCCTCAAATGCTAAAGTATACCATACCTCTTTTATGAAATAAAAAATTAATGGTCAATTATTTCCAGAAAGCAATAAAAAAGAAAAGAAAAAAATGATGTGGCAAGAATCTCATTTTCTTCCATAAGTAATAGAAAAAGTATAGTTGGAAACATCTTCTGTAAACTATTTTTAAAAAGGAAAATCAGAAAATTTCATTTTTCAATGATTTTTATTTTATTTGGCACACTTAGGTTGAGTCACATGAATTTGAATAGTTTACCCATATGATCAAAGTTAAAATTTGTTTTGACATTTTGCTGGCCTACTGTCTGGGATTTTTGGAGTAATTTGTTTAAAACTCTGACAGGAAACAATTGTTTTGGAGAACATTTTAATTTTAATTCACAAAGTTTCAATAAATTATATCAGCAAGTATATTTGCTTTCAAAAACACTTAAAAATACTTACTTTAATTATGTATTAAGAAAAAGAATTCAATTGGAAAAATGGCCCAGGAAAACCAACAAAATGTGGAGAGTTGTCTCAAACAAACTTAGAGAAAAAAATGTTTTTAATGCAAACTAAACACTGATTGAAAGGTGACAGACAAAAAATGGATGACACACCACAGTTTTTGTCTTGAGGATTTTAAATATACCCTTAACTGGGATATAGAATAAGATGTATGGACAAGAGTATCTAATTTCTTAGAAAATATTCAAAGAAACATGAAAATCTTGTATGTTTCCTCTTCTTATATGTTTGAAGTACCCTCTAGGAAAGCAGTTTAGGAATGTTAATTTTACTTAGAAAATTTTTAATTATTCTAGTACTACTATTTTTATTTTTAAAGTCAAAAATTAAAAAGAAACATGAAAAAGTAAAAAGTAATAATTTTTATCATAAACAGTTTCTATTTGTATCATTTATAAATTATGCTATGCCTTTATTTTATAGAATTAGTTGAATATCAGTAATAGCATTTTTTTGTTGTCTTTTTTTTTTTTTTTTTTTTAACAGACAGAGCACAAGTAGGGGAGGGGCAGAGAGAGACGGAGAGAGAGAATCCCAAGCAGGCTCTGTGCTGTCAGCATGGTGCCTGATGGGGGCCTTGATCCCATGAACCATGATATCATGACCTGGGCCTAAACCAAGAGCTGGACATTCCTGAGTCACTGAGGAATCCCAAAGAGAGAGAATCTTAAGCAGGCCCCATGCCCAGTGCAGAGCCTGATGCAGGGCTCCATCTCACAACCATGAGATCATGACCTGAGCCAAAATCGAGTCAGATGCTTAACCGGACTGAGCTACCCAGGCACCCCAGTGGCAGCATTTCTATTGCCTAATTTTTATATCACTAAGAATATATTGATTTATAATTAAATAGTGAATAACATAAATATCTCATTAAGCAAGGTATACATTCATTAGTAAATATAAAGAAGTTCATCTTACATGAAAAACTTACTTAAAGGAAGATTTTCTCTATTTGAGAAAGGATTGGCACTAGAGTAAGTTACTGAGGTTGGCTAGAGAATATAAATTTTTGGAAATATTGATGTGTGAAATAAATGGTGATGTGACTTGCATATCCTTCACTTTCCTTGTATTCCAATATTATAAAATAAATTTGTATTTATGTATTTATGTTTCTCACTTCATTTGGGTTTTTGCTCAGATATAATCTTCTCAGAAAGGTTTTCCCAGATCATTCTATTTAAAATAGTCTCATTTCTCATTAACTGGTTCAATCAGTTAAGCATCCAACTCTTGATTTCCACTCAGGTTATAATCTCATGGTTTGTGGGATTGAGCCCCGTCTCTCTCTCTCTCTCTGCTTGGGATTCTCTCTCTCTTTCTCTATGGCCCTCCCCTGTCTCTCTCAAAATAAAAAAAAATAAACTTAAAAAATTAAAAATAAAATAGCCTCATTATCTTATTTTTGTTTATAGCACTTCCACTACCTAATATTATGCATTTTATTATGCATTTATTTATATGCTTATTATTTTTCCTCTCTTTAATAATTTCCATGAGAGCAGGTACTTTATTTTATTTACTGGTGTATCTTAGAACATATTTAAGTGACTGGAGTAAAAATGTGCTCAATAAAAATTATTTGAACAAATGAATGAATTATTGTTTGTCTTCCCTAATAGAGATTGCTCTTGAGGGCCAGAATATCACTCTCCAGCAGAATAATGTGCTTTAATATGGTTGCCTTATAGCAGAGAACTAACAAATTTTATTTTAATCCTATAAACATCCTTGGAGAGTTCAGGAAGTTAATGTAGGATTTGTGAAAAAAAATTAGAGTACTCACTTTCTAAAATGTCACCCACTTAATTTGGGCATGTTGTATAAATAACATAACATTCAAAATTCTCCTCCAAATTTATACAAATTGGTTTTCCAAATGATGATTTACTATAAGCAAAACTACATAGATTGCAACTTCTCAGAGCTTAACTTTGCCTGTAACTGAAACTCCTCCTTGGTGGGATTATCTGCATCTGGTCCCTACTCACCCCCACCCCACCACCACTTCAAAACCTCAGGAAGGCTGGATAATGTCTCATGATCCAACTTGGATTACCAAATTTACTCTCTCTGCTACTCTTTTTACAGTTTTGCATTATAGATCTGATCAGTTCCTTAGCTTACATTTGTCTCTCTCTAAATTAAGAGGTTAACTAGATAGAGGTTAACAAAGTTCTCTTTCATATCTTTCTATGATGTATATATCTGTTAGAAATTCTTTTTTTTTTTTTTTAATTTTTTTTTCAACGTTTATTTATTTTTGGGACAGAGAGAGACAGAGCATGAACGGGCGAGGGGCAGAGAGAGAGGGGGACACAGAATCGGAAACAGGCTCCAGGCTCTGAGCCATCAGCCCAGAGCCCGACGCGGGGCTCGAACTCACGGACCGCGAGATCGTGACCTGGCTGAAGTCGGACGCTTAACCGACTGTGCCACCCAGGCGCCCCTATCTGTTAGAAATTCTAATTGGTATATCAGAGCGATAAAACATTACAAAATACTTTTATTTAAAACAACTGCTTCTAAAAATAACTTTAAAACAGAAGTCATTTGATCATAAATTAAAATCACAAATATGACCTGCTACGAAGAGGTAATACTTATTGACCTACTGACACTCTAAATAATTACTTGGTTATCAGAGCAAAGCTAAATTAGAACTGATGTTTCTTACAAATGGGTTAACTCTTATAATAATTTTTATTTGTCTAAGTTATATTATAACAGAGTATGATCTACTACTCTGAATTTCTCTTCCAAACTGAGATGTAATTATTATTGTATATATACTGCCTTGTTTTCCATGCACCAGATTTATTCTGTCTGTTTTTAATGATAGAGTAAATACTGAGTGTTTTCTTTTACCACTAGGATTGCCCGCTAATTGTAAAAAGTATAGAGATTTAGGAAAATTAGTTATTCAACTACTGGTAACATTGTATTTCCTTCTAGTCATAAAATTATGAAAGGCCAAGATGATTATATAATAAATATATATTTATATATGAATGTATATGTACAAATATATATGTAATATATAACATAAATATATATTTGTATATATTAATATATATTTTTATGTTTATATATACATGTGTACATATACCTATTTCCTTATAGTCATACAATTATAAAAGATCAAGATGATTATATCATAATCATGGTCACATATCATATATCATCATATAAATGAAGTACTAACTGAAATTGTTTTTACCACAAGTTTTTAAACAACATAGATCACACTTTGTCTCTTTTGCATCTGTTTTAATGTTAAAATCAACATTTTCCCACATCATCAGTCTATTTTGTAATAGTCTTTACTTTCTAACAGTTTTTATTTTTATTTATTTTTATTTCTAGCAGTTTTTATTAGTTTTGTCAGTTATCTGCTACTGCATAACAAAGGAACTCAAAGCTCATGGCTTAAAAAAACTACTTTATTATATTTCATTATTCTGTGGTTGACCAGGCTCAGCTGGGCAGTTCTAATTTACTATATCATGTTGACTGGGGCTGCAGTGATCTGGGGGCTCATTTGGGTTGGAATTTGTCCAAGGGAGCTCACTCATATGGCTGACAATTGATGCAGATTGTCAGGTGCTCTGGCCTCTCCAAGGGGCTTGGGTTTCTCACAGCATGGTGGCTTTGTTCTGAGAGAGAATGTCCCTACAATGAGCATTCCAAGAGACAGGAAACAGAAACTGCTATTCCTTTTAACAGCTAGACATGGAATTAGCACAATGTTGCCTCCATTGCATTTCATGTGATAAGCAGTCACAGGACTTTAATTAAGGGGAAGTAAAATAAACTCCACCCCTCAATGGAGAGAATGAGAAATTTGGGTCCATATTTAATCCACAAGAATAGCTGCATAATTTCTACTTGTGTAGGGACCATAACTTAGTCAAAGTTAAAAATAATCTGCTAAAAACAACCAACAAAAGGAGAATGTTTATTATAATTAAGGCTAAGACACATCTGTGCAACTTTCTTTGGGTTTAGCCTGCTTAGGATTCACTTAGTTTCTTGAATTTGAAGGTTATGTTTTTTTCTGAATTTGAGACATTTTCAGCCATTACTTCTTTAAATACTTTTCAGCCCCATACTATTTCTACTCTCCTTCTGGACTCCAATTTTATTTATTTATTTTTTTTTTGGACTCCAATTCTAGATCTTTTATTATAGTCCTTCAGGTCTCTAGGTTTTTGTTTTTATTTTTCAGTCTATTTTCTCTCTGTTGCTCAGACTGGGTAATTTTTACCGTAGTATCTTCTAGTCCACTTATTCAGTCCTCTGTCCACTTCTTTCTGCTATTGAGCCAATTCATTGAGTTTTTGGGTGTTTTTTTTTTTGGGGGGGGGTTACTACATTTCAGTTTTAAATTTTTTTTTTTTTTCAACGTTTATTTATTTTTGGGACAGAGAGAGACAGAGCATGAACGGGGGAGGGGCAGAGAGAGAGGGAGACACAGAATCGGAAGCAGGCTCCAGGCTCTGAGCCATCAGCCCAGAGCCTGACGCGGGGCTCAAACTCACGGACCGCGAGATCGTGACCTGGCTGAAGTCGGACGCTTAATCGACTGCGCCACCCAGGCGCCCCACATTTCAGTTTTAAATTTTCTAATTGATATCTTCTATTTTTTGAGATTTTCTAATTTTTCATGTTTCAAACTTGATCATAAATGGTGCTGAAGTATTTTTATGATGGCTGCTCTGAAATCTTTATCAGTTAATCTCAACATTGGTGTCATCTCAGTGTTATCATCTATTAATTATCTTTTCTCATACAAGTTGAGATTTCCTGGTTTTTGCTTTGGGGGGGTGCTTTTTCCTCTTCCAGGCAGTGTGGTGTCATCAGATACTTCATGGAGAACATGAAATACCACTTCTGCTTTTGGCTATAACAAGGTTTTCCTCCCTGTTAGGATGTCAAAGAAGGTTGAACAAACCACCAAGACTTTCATCCCTATATGTCAGAGGCGGTCTGCTAAAACAGGTATTTCAATGAGGTTCATAGTCTCAGAACATAATACATAAAATGTGCAGGATATGATAAAAAAAAATCCTATGCTTCCTGCATGACCTCCACTGACATTGCAGTTGGAGGGCTTCTTACCACTAGATCATGATGAATGTTCTGGCTTTCTGCTTTGTCTCCTCTCACAGTAGTGGAAAGAAGGAGGGTGTTTAATATGGGTGGGTGGCAATAGAAATCCAGAATCTTCATGTGGCCTCTACTGAAACCATATGGTAAAAGGCCTGCTTATCACCAGGCAAGAGTGAAAGTCCTAGCTCCCTACTCAACCTTCTCTGATAACACTCTGGTGAAGAAGTTGAGAGTCTTTGTTATACTCCCAGGTAAGGGTGGAGGTCTAGGCTCCCCTTGGGGCTTTTGCTGACTGGGATGCCTACTTGCCTACTTGATCCAGAACTGTGTTTTTAAATTCTGATTATTTTCACTTCACATTTCATGAACATTTTCAAATGTTTTTAAACTCATCGAGAAATTGTTACACAGACCTCTCGAACATCATTTTTAACAGCAATCATCTACACTAACTTATGACAGAAATATCTTTAGATGGTGGAATTGCATGTAATTTTTATTTTCTCTGTCTCTTCTTGTCTGTAGTGTCTACATTCTCTTTTTTTTTTTTTTTCAACATTTATTTATTTTTTGGGACAGAGAGAGACAGAGCATGAACGGGGGAAGGGCAGAGAGAGAGGGAGACACAGAATCGGAAACAGGCTCCAGGCTCTGAGCCATCAGCCCAGAGCCTGACGCGGGGCTCGAACTCACGGACCGCGAGATCGTGACCTGGCTGAAGTCGGACGCTTAACCGACTGCGCCACCCAGGCGCTCCTACATTCTCTTTTGAACATATATTGCTTTTGTGGTAGGATATCACTAGGTAATTATTAGTAGTAAACAAGTATTTTTTTTCTAAATCAGACTAGCATTACATATATCAATAAAAATAAATGGTACAATATTATTAGAGGCAAATCACAGGAATTCTATCCATAGTTTAGAAGATTTGACAGAAAAAGTTTAGGAGTGCTATGTTCTTTAAGTAGCACTAAACTTTGTAAAAGTTAACTCCCCAATTTCTATCTTATAAGTCAGTAATATTTAAGGCATGTCCCTTTGTGTTCCCTCCCCTCCTCTTTCTCCTTCCACCCACTTAGTTATCACACAGAAAAACATTTCAGTGCTTCTTTTTTTTTTTATTCTCTGTTTTTCCATTGAAAAGGTAAAAGTTAAGAATATCCTTAATAATCTAACTAAGGGGCAGATGGTCGTACAAAAATAACCAAGTTTACCAGAATCATGGCAAAAAAAAAAAAAAAATGCCACATTTCTCTGAAAATTGCCACTGAGCAAGATGAATAAAAGTCAAGGTTTTTATGCTTCCCTTCCTCAGAACTGAAAACTAAGGTAAAATAACACCAACAGAATTAGTTAAAAGTATACTTCCCTTATTTATTTCACTTTGATTATTTAACCTAAAGCCTAAATCAGGAATACTTCAATCTCTACCTCGTCTAGCCATTGAAAATTCACAAGGTCCACAAGGCTGTGTTCTCTTTTCCTCTGTGCTAGACAAAATAGGACCTCTTAAACTGCTTTATCTTTCAGCTTCCTCATCTGTAAAATAAGGAATTACATCCTCAAATGTTTTCCAACTTTGAAATGATTTTTACTCCATAGATGAGAGTGTCAGTGACTGTGCTTTCCTGGGAGGTCTGAGTCCTTGCTCTTAGCTCTGCACACCCCCCTCACAACACCTTCCACACAATGTAACCCAACATCCTTTGTTGACTGTTAGTAAGCTAAATGGAGTTTTTACCTAAGTGATAAACTAGTTCACTAAGCACTTGATTGAAAAGAAAATATTATTTTAATAACAGTATCCAGTAATTTTAAATCTCCAGTGGAAGACTGGATTCCATTCTTCTGATTTTTGTCAGACTACCTCCAAACATGCAGGTAAGGCAGCTAGTGGCATCAAAAAGAGAGATTTCTCCATTTATTTCTTTTTTTAATGGTTATTTATTTTTAGAGAGAAAGAGAAAGCATGCAGGGGAAGGTCAGAGAGAGAGGGAGACAGAGGATCTGAAGCAGGCAGCACACTGACAGCAGACAGCCCAATGAAAGGCTCTAACTCACAAGCCATGACATCATGATCTGAGCCAAAGTTGGACGCTTAACCTGAGCCAACCAGATGTACTAAGAATACTCCATTTCTAAATTAGAATCAAACTGGTAGGAACCTCTGGAGTCAAGAGAACTGTCTTTTAGTAAAATGATTAGGAAATATAAGCTTAAATGTCATTTTTTTTAAAGCACTGCTGTGCCATTTTGTTCATGTGGATGAAGTCCAAGTCGCTAAGCTCTTTTCATTCATTCACTCATATATTCAACAGGCATTGAATTAAGTAATAAAAATTGTATTAACTACTAAAATATGGAAGACATACTCATTATGTTTGTGAATCTTAAAATTTCATTTATACTGGAGTGTGTCTTCAGAAGATGTTAGTAACTTGGTCTGTTTCTTAACGATGATAGCTCTGAAATGTGCTAATAGATTTACAAAGCCCTTAAAAAAGGGTGCCAGCAAAATAGAGATAGAGATAGGAGCCATTTAGCTTGTCCTAAAAAGTATTTCCTATATTGAGAGTATTCTCAATGAATATAGACAAGTATTTATCGTCTATAAAAGTGATTGGGGGAGGGTGGAGGTGGAAGAAGAGAGAATTTGTACAGACATGCTGACAAGGGATCATTTCTTTCAGATCCTGTGTTACATTTCACTTTCTCTATTGAAGTAATTGCCTTTGTTAGTGAAGTTTCCAAGATATTAAAGCTCCCTTCCCGCACTGCATCTATACCCTACTGGGTGGCTTGCCACTAAAGATGGCTGAGCTATATGACACTAGCTACACTTCAGCAAAAAGTGTGTACATTATTCCTTGCTAGCATTATTTCCAAAAATCTCTGCTATAATGAGTTTGGCTGGAAAAGTTATAAACATCAAAAATCTTTCTCACTTTTATATCTATTCCTTAAAGTTTAATACACAGCTAATCTACCCTCCCTTGATCCTTTTTCCCTTGATTCTATGTGGGCCCCCAGATTGTTTTGTAATCCTATAAGAAATGTTAGTCCCCTGTCACAGAAATCTTTCACAAGAAAAAATTGCCAATCCAATCATAACATTCTGCTAGGAAGGTAAATAACAAGGATAAAGAGAATTCTGATTCCTCTTTCTTCCCATAAAAAGCCCCAATCCAGTACGGAAATATCACTGTGTATAGATTAGCATCCACTTCATATCATTAGCCACTCTGAAGCTAGAGTAATGACAGTGTGGGAAATAATTTTTACTGAAAAGAATAAGATTACGGGAAATGTAGCATTTGAGAAAATTTTAGTCACGGCAATGTTGAGCCAACTAGAGGGAAAAAAAGACAGATAACCTAATCAAAAGAAATTCTTGGGCAATAAAAAGCTGATTTTACAGAAAGATATTACAAAAAGGAGACAGCCTTAAATTCTATATTCATTCCTATCTCTGAGATAAATAATGTTGAGCAACAAATGATGAATTGCTGAACAATTCTGCATGGGAACATTGACAGTACCGGGCAATTGATTTTATTTTATTTTATTTTATTTTATTTTATTTTATTTTTTTTTGCAATTGGTAGCTTTTATTTTTATTTTATTTATTTATTTATTTATTTATTTATTTATTTATTTATTTATTATTTTAATATGAAGTTTATTTTCAAATTGGTTTCCATACAACACCCAGTGCTCATCCCAAAAGGTGCCCTCCTCAATACACATCACCCACCCTCCCCTCCCTCCCACCCCCCATCAACCCTCAGTTTGTTCTCAGTTTTTAACAGTCTCTTATGCTTTGGCTCTCTCCCACTCTAACCTCTTATTTTTTTTTCCTTCCCCTCCCCCATGGGTTTCTGTTAAGTTTCTCAAGATCCACATAAGAGTGAAACCATATGGTATCTGTCTTTCTCTGTATGGCTTATTTCACTTAGCATCACACTCTCCAGTTCCATCCACGTTGGTACAAAAGGCCTTATTTCATTCTTTCTCATTGCCACGTAGTATTCCATTGTGTATATAAACCACAATGTCTTTATCCACTCATCAGTTGATGGACATTGAGGCTCTTTCCACAATTTGGCTATTGTTGAGAGTGCTGCTATAAACATTGGGGTACAAGTGCCCCTATGCATCAGTACTCCTGTATCCCTTGGATAAATTCCTAGCAGTGCTATTGCTGGGTCATAGGGTAGGTCTATTTTTAATTTTCTGAGGAAACTCCACACTGCTTTCCAGAGTGGCTGCACCAATTTGCATTCCCACCAACAGTGCAAGAGGGTTCCCGTTTCTCCACATCCTCGCCAGCATCTATAGTCTCCTGATTTGTTCATTTTGGCCACTCTGACTGGCGTGAGGTGATATCTGAGTGTGGTTTTGATTTGTATTTCCCTGGTAAGGAGCGACGTTGAACATCTTTTCATGTGGCTGTTGGCCATCCAGATGTCTTCTTTAGAGAAGTGTCTATTCATGTTTTCTGCCCATTTCTTCACTGGGTTATTTGCTTTTCAGGTGTGGAGTTTGGTGAGCTCTTTATAGATTTTGGATACTAGCCTTTTGTCCGATATGTCATTTGCAAATATCTTTTCCCATTCCGTTGGTTGCCTTTTAGTTTTGTTGGTTGTTTCCTTTGCTGTGCAGAATCTTTTTATCTTCATAAGGTCCCAGTAATTCATTTTTGCTTTTAATTCCCTTGCCTTTGGGGATGTGTCGAGTAAGAGATTGCTACGGCTGAGGTCAGAGAGGTCCTTTCCTGCTTTCTCCTCTAGGGTTTTGATGGTTTCCTGTCTCACATTCAGGTCCTTTATCCATTTTGAATTTATTTTTGTGAATGGTGTGAGAAAGTGGTCTAGTTTCAACCTTCTGCATGTTGCTGTCCTGTTCTCCCAGCACCATTTGGTACAGAGACTCTCTTTTTTCCATTGGATGTTCTTTCCTGCTTTGTCAAAGATGAGTTGGCCATACGTTTGTGGTTCTAGTTCTGGGGTTTCTATTCTATTCCATTGGTCTATATGTCTGTTTTTGTGCCAATACCATGCTGTCTTGATGATGACAGCTTTGTAGTAGAGGCTAAAGTCTGGGATTGTGATGCCTCCTGCTTTGGTCTTCTTCTTCAAAATTCCTTTGGCTATTCGGGGCCTTTTGTGGTTCCATATGAATTTTAGGATTGCTTGTTCTAGTTTCAGGAAGAATGCTGGTGCATTTTGATTGGGATTGCATTGAATGTGTAGATAGCTTTGGGTAGTATTGACATTTTGACAATATTTATTCTTCCAATCCATGAGCAGGGAATGTCTTTCCATTTCTTTATATTTTCTTCAACTACCTTCATAAGTTTTCTATAGTTTTCAGCATACAGATCTTTTACATCTTTGGTTAGATTTATTCCTAGGTATTTTATGCTTCTTGGTGCAATTGTGAATGGGATCAGTTTCTTTATTTGTCTTCCTGTTGCTTCATTGATAGTGTATAAGAATGCAACTGATTTCTGTACATTGATTTTGTATCCTGCAACTTTGCTGAATTCATGTATCAGTTCTAGCAGACTTTTGGTGGAGTCTATCTGATTTTCCATGTATAATATCATGTCATTTGCAAAAAGCAAAAGCTTGACTTCATCTTTGCCAATTTTGATGCCTTTGATTTCCTTTTGTTGTCTGATTGCTGATGCTAGAACTTCCAGCACTATGTTAAACAACAGTGGTGAGAGTGGGCATCCCTGTCGTGTTCCTGATCTCAGGGAAAAAGCTCTCAGTTTTTCCCCATTGAGGATGATGTTAGCTGTGGGCTTTTCATAAATGGCTTTTATGATCTTTAAGTATGTTCCTTCTATCCCGACTTTCTCAAGGGTTTTTATTAAGAAAGGGTGCTGGTTTTTGTCAAAGGCCTTTTCTTCATCGATTGACAGGATCATATGGTTCTTCTCTTTTTTTTTATTAATGTGATGTATCACGTTGATTGATTTGCAGATGTTGAACCAGCCCTGCATCCCAGGAATGAATCCCACTTGATCATGGTGAATAATTCTTTTTATATGCTGTTGAATTCGATTTGCTAGTATCTTTTGAGAATTTTTGCACCCATATTCATCAGGGATATTGGCCTGTAGTTCTCTTTTTTTACTGGGTGTCTGTCTGGTTTAGGAATCAAAGTAATACTGGCTTCATAGAAGGAGTCTGGAAGTTTTCCTTCCCTTTCTATTTCTTGGAATAGCTTGAGAAGGATAGGTATTATCTCTGCTTTAAACGTCTGGTAGAACTCCCCTGGGAAGCCATCTGGTCCTGGACTCTTATTTGTTGGGAGATTTTTGATAACCGATTCAATTTCTTCGCTGGTTATGGGTCTGTTCAAGCTTTCTCTTTCCTCCTGATTGAGTTTGGAAGAGTGTGGGTGTTTAGGAATGTGTCCATTTCTTCCAGGTTGTCCAATTTGTTGGCATATAATTTTTCATAGTATTCCCTGATAATTGTTTGTATCTCTGAGGGATTGGTTGTAATAATTCCATTTTCATTCATGATTTTATCTATTTGGGTCATCTCCCTTTTCTTTTTGAGAAGCCTGGCTAGAGGTTTGTCAATTTTGTTTATTTTTTCAAAAAACCAACTCTTGGTTTCGTTGATCTGCTCTACAGTTTTTTTAGATTCTATATTGTTTATTTCTGCTCTGATCTTTATTATTTCTCTTCTTCTGCTGGGTTTAGGCTGCCTTTGCTGTTCTGCTTCTATTTCCTTTAGGTGTGCTGTTAGATTTTGTATTTGGGATTTTTCTTGTTTCTTGAGATAGGCCTGGATTGCAATGTATTTTCCTCTCAGGACTGCCTTCGCTGCGTCCCAAAGCGTTTGGATTGTTGTATTTTCATTTTCGTTTATTTCCATATATTTTTTAATTTCTTCTCTAATTGCCTGGTTGACCCACTCATTCTTTAGTAGGGTGTTCTTTAACCTCCATGCTTTTGGAGGTTTTCCAGACTTGTTCCTGTGGTTGATTTCAAGCTTCATAGCATTGTGGTCTGAAAGTATGCATGGTATTAATTTCAATTCTTGTAAACTTATGAAGGGCTGTTTTGTGACCCAGTATATGATCTGTCGTGGAGAATGTTCCATGTGCACTCGAGAAGAAAGTATATTCTGTTGCTTTGGGATGCAGAGTTCTAAATATATCTGTCAAGTCCATCTGATCCAATGTCTCATTCAGGGCCCTTGTTTCTTTATTGACCGTGTGTCTAGATGATCTATCCATTTCTGTAAGTGGAGTGTTAAAGTCCCCTGCAATTACCACATTCTTATCAATAAGGTTGCTTATGTTTATGAGTAATTGTTTTATATATTTGGGGGCTCCGGTATTCGGCGCATAGACATTTATAATTGTTAACTCTTCCTGATGGATAGACCCTGTAACTATTATATAATGCCCTTCTTCATCTCTTGTTACAGCCTTTAATTGAAAGTCTAGTTTGTCTGATATAAGTATGGCTACTCCAGCTTTCTTTTGGCTTCCAGTAGCATGATTAATAGTTCTCCATCCCCTCACTCTCAATCTAAAGGTGTCCTCATATCTAAAATGAGTCTCTTGTAGACAGCAAATAGATGGGTCTTGTTTTTTTATCCATTCTGATACCCTATGTCTTTTGGTTGGTGCATTTAATCCATTTACATTCAGTGTTATTATAGAAAGATACGGGTTTAGAGTCATTGTGATGTCTGTATGTTTTATGCTTGTAGTGATGTCTCTGGTACTTTGTCTCACAGGGTCCCCCTTAGGATCTCTTGTAGGGCTGGTTTAGTGGTGACGAATTCCTTCAGTTTTTGTTTGTTTGGGAGGACCTTTATCTCTCCTTCTATTTTAAATGACAGACTTGCTGGATAAAGGATTCTCGGCTACGTATTTTTTCTTTTCAACACATTGAAGATCTCCTGCCAATCCTTTCTGGCCTGCCAAGTTTCAAAAGAGAGATCAGTCACGAGTCTTATAGGTCTCCCTTTATATGTGAGGGCACGTTTATCCCTTGTTGCTTTCAGAATTTTCCCTTTATCCTTGTATTTTGCCAGTTTTACCATGATATGTCGTGCAGAAGATAGATTCAAGTTACATCTAAAGGGAGTTCTCTGTGCCTCTTGGATTTCAATGCCTTTTCCTTCCCCAGTTCAGGGGGGTTCTCAGCTATTATTTCTTCAAGTACCCCTTCAGCACCTTTCCCTCTCTCTTCCTCCTCTGGGATACCAATTATGCGTATATTATTTCTTTTTAGTGTATCACTTAGTTCTCTAATTTTCCCCTCATACTCCTGGAATTTTCTATCTCTCTTTTTCTCAGCTTCCTCTTTTTCCATAACTTTATCTTCCAGTTCACCTATTCTCTCCTCTGCCTCTTCAATCTGAGCCGTTGTGGTTTCCATTTTGTTTTGCATTTCGTTTAAAGCGTTTTTCAGCTCCTCGTGACTGTTCCTTAGTCCCTTGATCTCTGTAGCAAGAGATTCTCTGCTATCCTCTATACTGTTTTCAAGCCCAGCGATTAATTTTATGACTATTATTCTAAATTCACTTTCTGTTATATTATTTAAATCCTTTTGATCAGTTCATTAGCTGTTATTTCCTGGAGATTCTTCTGAGGGGAAATCTTCCGTTTGGTCATTTTGGATAGTCCCTGGTGTGGTGAGGACCTGCAAGGCACTTCCCCTGTGCTGTGGTGTATAACTGGAGTTGGTGGGTGGGGCCGCAGTCAGACCTGATGTCTGCCCCCAGCCCACCACTGGGACCACAGTCAGACTGGTGTGTGCCTTCTTTTCCCCTCTCCTAGGGGTGGGATTCACTGTGGGGTGGCGTGGCCCGTCTGGGCTACTTGCACACTGCCAGGCTTGTGGTGCTGGGGATCTGGCGTATTAGCTGGGGTGGGTAGGCAAGGTGCACGGGGGCAGGAGGGGTAGGCTTAGCTCGCTTCTCCTTAGGTGATCCACTTCAGGAGGGGCCCTGTGACAGCGGGAGGGAGTCAGATCTGCTGCTGGAGGTTTGGTTCCGCAGAAGCACAGAGTTGGGTGTTTGCGCCAGGAACTGGTTCCCTTTGGGATTTTGGCTGGGGGATGGGCGAGGGAGATGGCGCTGGCGAGCGCCTTTGTTCCCCACCAACTTGAGCTCTGTCATCTGGGGGCTCAGCAGCTCTCCCTCCCTTTGTCCTCCAGCCTTCCCGCTTTATGAGCAGAGCTGTTACCTTATGACCTCCCAGACGCTAAGTCGTGCTTGCTGTCGGAACACAGTCCGTCAGGCCCCTCCGCTTTTGCCAGCCAGACTCGGGGGCCCTGCTTGGCCGGCAGGCTGCCCCTCCACCCTGGCTCCCTCCCGCCAGTCCGTGGAGCACGCACCGCCTCGCTGCCCTTCCTACCCTCTTCCGTGGGCCTCTCGTCTGCGCTTGGCTCCGGAGACTCCGTTCTGCTAATCCTCTGGTGGTTTTCTGGGTTATTTAGGCAGGTGTAGGTGGAATCTAAGTGATCAGCAGGACGCGCGGTGAGCCCAGCGTCCTCCTATGCCGCCATCTTCTCAGTCCTCTCGTGGTTTCTCTTTTTCAACAACACTAAGATATCTGTGAACTATTCTAAACTGTCACACTGGATGGAGTTTTACATAATCCTGTGACTTTACATAGCATATACAATATCTTCTGTATTAGTTTCCCATTGCTGCTGTAACAATTGCCACACGTTAGAGGCTTTAAATAACATATACTTATTGTCTTACAATTCTGGACATAAGAAGTTCAAAATGTGTTGGCAGGTCTGCATTCCTTCTGGGGGCCCTCAGGGAGAATTGATTACTTTCCCTTTTCTAGTTTCTAAAGACTATCTGAATTCCTTGTCTCATGTCCCTGTATCACTCTGACTTTGTCCATGGTCTCATCACCTCTGACTCTGACCCTCCTGCCTTTCTCTTATAAGGACCCTTGTGATTATTTTGGGCCCACTTGGATAATACAGGATTAATCCTTTATCTCAAAATCATTAACTTTATCACATCTGCAAATCCTTTTTACCGTGTAAAGTAGCATTTTCACAGGTTCTGGGGATTGGGATGTGGACATATTTGGGTGCCATTATTCTGCCTGCCACATCCTAAACTGAGGGCTGCCTTGAAAACATTTCAGAAGAATTCCAATCCATTTTTTCTTTCTTTTGTGGTTCTTGCCCAGAATTTGTATAAAAATCAAAGTAAATACTTTTCCTTTGGCTGACTTCTGACTGATCCAATTGTTGTCTGTTTAACCCTTGGTTTGGTGTCTTGGAGCAAAGTGGAGAGAGATGGTGTTTCAGAGAGAGAGTGTGGGATCTGAGTCTTGGCATTGCTACTGACTATGGTGGGTTTGGCATGTTTTCTTATATGTAAAGTAAAAGCGCTTTTACTCTAGAGATTAAACTGCATGATGTAGGTTAAACACCTAGGTTGATATGTGACACAGAGAGGAACACTTCACAGATGGGGGTGGTTATTTATAACAGCTACAATTACTCATTTAGATTAGACATTCTTAACTCTAAGTGTCCATGAGAATCATTAACAAAACAACAAAGTCCAGGAACCACCCTCAGAGATTATGATTTAATTGCTCTATGATGGCTTCTGGACATCAGTATTTTTTTAAAAAGCCCCCCAGATAATTCTAGCTGACGATCAAGGTTGAGAAAACACTGACTTACATGAAGTTGGCTAGGATATTAACCAAATCTTTTCTTGTATTGTGGCACATTTAAAAAACTCTTTCTTTTAAAGTCATTATTTAAAAACATATTTTGCAAGGGGGTGCCTGGGTGACTCAGTCAGTTAAGCATCCAGCTCTTGATTTCAGCACTGGTCATCATCTCACAGTTCATGGGATCATGCTCCGCATCACTTTGGGGCTCTATGCTAACAGTGAGGAGCCTGCTTGGGATTCCCGCTTCCCCCCCATCCCCCACCTCTCTCCCTCTCTCTCTTTCTCTGTCCCTCCCCTGTTTGTGCTTACTCTCTCTCTCTCAAAAATAAATAAATATTAAAAAATACATATTTTACAAATATAATTTGACTGAAGCACACATGTGGTGAACAGATGTACATTGATTGCAAAAGACTCTTTTTTCTCTAATGTGTTTAGGCTCTAAAAAATATTATAGTTTTATCTTTTTGACAAATAATGATTTTACTTGAAAAAAATTTATTTCTCTATTGAGCATCCATAAGAGGTTTTCAACATTTTCATATAGTTTTTGAATATAGTGGGAAATAGTGACTTGTTAAAAAATTATCATTTAATATTTAATGTCAGTATTTTTTTTTAATTTTTTTTTCAACGTTTATTTATTTTTGGGACAGAGAGAGACAGAACATGAACAGGGGAGGGGCAGAGAGAGAGGGAGACACAGAATCGGAAACAGGCTCCAGGCTCTGAGCCATCAGCCCAGAGCCTGACGCGGGGCTCGAACTCCCGGACCACGAGATCGTGACCTGGCTGAAGTCGGACGCTTAACCGACTGCGCCACCCAGGTGCCCTGAATGTCAGTATTTTAACATAGCTCAGAAATTATTTCCAATATGTCTGAGGGTATGTTCTTGCTAAAAACAATCTCTATGAATTTTGTCCTGTGGCTTCCGAATAAGCATTTGTCTCAGATTATCTGTTGAAGATTCTGATTGTGTGTCCATAAAATTAACAAGATGATTTAATGAACTCAAAACAACCAATTGATGAGGGTAAGATAATTTTGAAGCAAACTAACTGAATGAATTGACAGGTTATTTGAATTTATCTACATTTCTAAGTATCATCTATAGATTTAAAAATTAAATTATTGGTAATGTATAGAAAAGAGATGTATACCATATTCCAAATTGCAGGGGTTTGTGTTACTGTTATTTTAATTTTGGAATCAGTATTTTAAAGATAACTTTTAGTGAATTAAGCCTTTATTTGGGTTCAAATAGACTCTGACCCAGACTCATGTTTAGATATCTTTGTGAAGAACAAAATAAAACTGTGTATCCATATCAAGTTATTTTTGGGAATAGCTGGAGCAAATATCCTTCACAGCCAACTATTTTTATATAAGGATAAATAATGAGAAACAGAACATATATTTGAGTATCAAGCTAAGCAAAACAGGCAAAAATCAGTGTTCTCTCATTCATGAAAAAACTATCATATTTCCCCTTAATAACATAGTGCATTAATCCCCTAAATATTTTTAAGAGAATAAATAAATCCTCTTGCTAAGAGTATCATTCTAGTAAGTATCAAAAGAAAACTAGCTTTTCTTATATTCTTTTCTACCAATTATTTACCATTTGCTACAAGTATTTTTTTTCTAGATAAAAGGAATACATTCCTTTTGTGAAAAGGCTTTTTTTTTTTTTTTTTTTTTTTTTTTTTTAAAGAAAGGTAATCGTAGGTCCCTCCTGGTCCTCTCTGTTGCTAAAATTATGGTAGAACAATAGTCTGCAAAATGAGATGATCCCATTCCAGTAGTTGTGCAAAGCAATCCATTGGGGAATGGGAAGAAAATATTCACTTACCTCTATTTATTATGTAGCATTTATACAGAAAGAAATAAAACACATTCAGATTTAAAATACGAATTGACAGTAGTATGTGTATATAATTTACAAATGAATTGCTATATATTGGGACTGTATACAAAATTATTTTTCTCTGAGTGATATGTGATCAAAGGAGTGTGAAGATTTGCTAGCATTGGTGCCCTTTTTCCAGCTGCATCCATGTGAACTCTGGATATGGCTGCAGAGTGCTTGATTTAGAAGAGTCTGAAAAGAGCGAATTTCTCTACATGATAGAATGAGAAGATATTGGAATAGGATGGAGTGAATGGCACATTTCTACACTCCTAGTGGGAGGGATGAGGAAAAAAAGGTGAGGAAAAAGAAAGAAGGAAAAAATGGAGAGTCCAGGTTATTGCCTGTAAAAGGACCACATTTAGAAGTGTTATAGGGTAGTTTTGGGGTGCCTGGGTGGCTCAGTCGGTTAAGCGTCCGACTTTGGCTCAGGTCATGATCTCACGGTTTGTGAGTTAGAGCCCTGCATTGGGCTCTGTGCTGACAGCTCAGAGCCTGGAGCCTGGAGCTTGCTTAGGATTCTGTGTCTCTTTCTATCTCTGCTCCTCCCCCACTTGTGCTCTGTCTCTGTCTCTCAAAAATAAATGTAAAAAAAAAAAAAATTTTTTTTTAAAGAAGTCTTATAGGGTAGTTTAATAGCAAAGATTTTTTAAAACAGGGGCTTCTTTTACTTAATGTTACATAATTTAAGTGTTAGTTGATGACCTTTCTCCCATGATTCCCAAATCGCCAACAAAAGTTTTTCCATCTGCCACAGCCTTGAATATATGGTGACTGGGAGGAGGAAATAAAGAGGAGAGGCCACATTCACGTCATTGCCATGGCAGCAATTGCATTATCTGCTTCCTAGCTGTGGAATCATGAGCATCATGTAACACTGAGGCTTATCAATTTATTTCTAAAACTCCTCTTCCAGCCTTGCCCTGGAACCTTGACCCAACACTATGCTGCCTAACCTGGATTTCACCTTTTTTGGGTAACTCTGTTTATTTTTTTCTCAGTTACAATCCTTGAGTCAATACTGGTAAACTATAGTTAGTGTATTTGATTAAGTTACCTTCAGAATTTTGATGTATTTTCAGAAACATGGGCATATTAATGATGGTGAGAGTGTGAGTGTTAGTAGAGGAAGAAAAGGCAGTATTCCCAGGATACCACAGGGGGTTTTCTAGCATATAAAAGGAATAGCACAGTCTCTGGAGTTTATCCAAGAAAAGAGGGCTTAAATTCAATACCAGGACCTGCACTAACAATGGAAATTTGTGCTATGATATAATGTCTTTGAGTCATAAGTTCCTCATTTAAAAATGGAGATAAGAATACCTACTTACCTAGAGATGTTTAAAAAAAAAGAAATGTTAAAGAAGTTAATTATATATGCATATAAAATGTCTGGCACAGAATACTCAGTTAATAGTAGCTGTTGTTGTTATTATTATAATAATAGTATATATATAATCAAATCTGGTCATCTAAACATTTATTAACCTCACAGTATAACACAGGATAACTTGGACAGGCAAACTACATAACTGATGTCCCAAAGTGCTTCATTCCTAACTGATTAAGTCAGGCAAGTACCCTCTCACATATACACTGGATTTGTTTTACTCAAGCTATTATATTTTTCTCCTTATATGTTACATAAACAAACTACAAAATAAAATAGTACTTCAAAATCTCTTACGTTTATTCTTTTTTCATATAACCTTAGCTTATCCTTATTTTATTCTTTAAAATGTTTATGTTGCTGGCTGGCAAAAACAACCTAAAGACTTAAAAAAATCCATGCCATATAAGCAGGGAAAGTTAAACCGTTTCTCAGAATATGTGTTTTCTCTGTGTATGTGTGTGTGTTACAATAGAATCTTGAAGAAAAAGATTTTATACAAATCTAATAACTTTTTAATTATTGATGTGTTTTTCTCTTTTCCTTTCTTTGTCCAAGTTATCTTGAAATATGTGTTTAACAGGAAGGAGATAAGAACTTCTTACTAGAGAAATACAAGAAGTGAAGAGGTTGGATTCAGCCACTAATATGCAAACTAGCGCTCTGTGTAACCAAGAAACAAGATTACAGTTAAGAGAGCAAGAGAGAAAACTTTCCAGATTACTTCATTTTCTCCATTAAAATATCAAGGGCTTGAAGGACCTATCTCACAGAGCTCTCCTGTCCCACAGAGATACTTCTTAACCCATGACAGAAAAGCAGCCAAGCTTGCTTCTCCTCTGTGGCAGAAAGGAGATGCTATGAAGGGAAAGGAAAACAAACAAAAAGCCCATTTTCTGGTCCCAGGAGAGAATGGGAAGGGACAGCAAGAAAAAGAAGCATGAGGTGAGTGTATGACAACCTCCACCCCCCCATCCCAATTTACTTTCAGAGAGAGGAAAATGTGGTTTAGAAAAGTGAAGGTAACGTGGGAGGAGAGTGACTGTTCCCCAATTTCCTATTTAAGATGTAGAAAGAGCTCACCTTATGTGATGCTCTTGTGGCTTGGCCATACTTCCTTGATGTTCTATGAGATAGGAGAGAGGGGCCTTAGGGCTTAACTTTGCCAAGCTGCTTTCTAGACTTAAATGATATGAATGAATGTTGAGAATAGAGAGATCAGCTATGGGGCTTACTGGGAGCAGCACAATGATCTCTGGCAGAGATTAAGGTTTGAGAGTTGGAGGACATGGAAGAACCTTGTGGGTCTGCAGCTAGCCAGGAATCAAGTCAGCTAGGGAATGCCATCAAAATCTGGTTAGGACAAGAGGCATCATTTTCTGAGTAACACTCCCTAGAGACCAGCAATAGAGGCTGCATCTAATTGAAATCAGATGCTAACCAGGGCTCCTCCACAGTAATTCTAGGACTTTCTTTCCAACCTCATCTGGGAATCCCTTTCACCCTTCCTAGGTTGGAACACTTGTTTCTTGAAGCACATACTTCTTTGTTTTCATCCTCATTATTTTCTGGAACATACCAGTTTCCTGAAAGAGTTTTTTGGGGAGAGGAATGACCTTAGGTACCTGAAAATGTCTTTATAATATTATAAGTATTATATTACACATATCCCTCAATTAACAGTTTTAGTTTATTTCTGAGAACCCATTGCTAACTCAAAAGTTGTTAAAAAAAAAAAAGAAGAATTCCATCAGTTTTAAGGGGGAAAAATATATTGTATTTCTTTCCCAATGCAAAATAATACCCAAATGATTTTCACAGAAAAATATATCAATTGAGCAAATAATTACTTATATAACTAAACTATAATAATCTGAAAATAAATATACATGGTTTGTAGGTGAAATTTAATAATAAATCTTTATTGTATTCATCAAGAGAAGAGTCAACTTGACAGTGGGTTGTGGTTAGTGGAGGAAAGTATAGGAAGCAATTCTTTGAAAGAGTGGAAAATGTGATAGATAATGAACTTTTAGGCAGGCATTCGGTATCTGAAGCAGGCATGCTTTATAATTTTGTTTTCTTTGAGACTGTGATAAAATAAATGCCATGCATGACCACATTTTTAAATATATACACATAATATTTATGTACTAAGGGTCATAGAAAACCATGTGTTTTCCTCCTTGGTTATTTATTCATATTTAAGAATGGGGCACTAAAATGCTGACTGGACAGTGTATGTTCAGAGGTTAGATGTGTGGATTGGGGGGTTGAGACTGTGTGGTGACTGAAAGGGGACACAGATGCTTGCTTTAGAACCCTCAAATTATAGAAGCTGTAGGATTTTCCTTTTAGACTGGTTTGTTTCTCCAGAAAGCACTGCTCCAATCTTTAACTAAGGAATGCATTTGATGGATGGCATAGGCTTAGCTATCAGTATTCTCAAAGCTGAATATGAGAGGACGGCTAGGGTCTCCTAGTTCCCTCCATATACTTTCAATTAATCAAGTCTTCAGTATATGTCTCTAAGGCTAGTGCCAGGCTGACTCAATTTCTCCAGAGAACAAATTTCTTTTATACTACCAGCATGCAGGAAGGTAGATACTGGCAAAAGGATGGAATTAAGATGCCTAACAGACTTTCAAACAATCTTTCTGCCCTCTTTGGTACCTAATGCTTCTGATTCATGAATGTTTATGGTTCTCTGATGCTTATCCTCTTGTGTCATTTGACATCTTTGTCTATAAAAACTTAGATTTCCATTTTTTCTTCTTTGCTTACATCAGTTACTAATTTGTTCATTGGCTTTCCCACTTCAAAAATTTGTTGACATCCGTTATATAACATCATCTCCCACCCTTTTGCCCCTTCTAGTTTATACATTGTTATTCATTTACAACAGTTTTGAAAGAAAAAGGGCAAACATGAGTTCCTCTATAATATTTAACTAAAAATTTTCTTCTCTCTCTTTTTCTCAGGAAAAGACAAAAGTTTGCTCATTCAAATGATTTTGAACTAAAATTTTCAGACCAAAGAGTAAAATTGAAGGACTATAATGACAAAAAAATGAGAACTTAGGAAGTGTTCTAATTGACCTGGAAGTGAAACTTGGGATAGTGTGGTATGGGGAGTTTAATTATTAAATGGTACCACAGTCATTAATGTGTAAAAGAAAAGACTTCAGTGTTAAGTAAACCTGGATTCAATTTGGGACCTGCCATTTATTAGCTGTCACCTAGAAAAAGTTGCTTTGGCTTCCTCCTTTGTAAAGTGAAGACAACTAATGTCTATGATAAGGTTTTCGTGAGGCTTAAAGTAGGTAATATTAAGTGCTTAATCTAATACCTCACACAAACATGGTGCTCTTTGATAGTTATTACATAAATTTGGCTACCCATCATATTTTGTACTCCTGAAGAGTTCTAATTTCACAACACTATTATTTTTTTACTGTTTTTATATAGGATTTATATGGTATATATAGTAAATACATCATATAGAGTATGAGCATATTATATTGTATAAAGTATGAATGAACAAGTTGAAGAAGCACCGGCAGAAGAGGGATGCAGAAAGAAACATAAAGAAGAACCGGAATCTAAAGTTTCATCTTTGAAACTACCTATTCCCATTCTACTCTACCTGCCTTCCACATTGTAAAGACATTTCTACAAGTGGTGGTTGCTCAAAGTTATCCACTGAGCTCTCCTGTGGATGTTGAAAGGATTTGATCTATTCCAGGAAAAAGGAGTAAAATTTACAGCTGAGCTAAACCTCTGAGTGTCACAAAGGGTTGAAGGTTATGAACAGACACTTCACCTGGCTTCTTCCACTGACTCTATTCTCTGCTTCCCTGTGGTCTTCTTTGGGATTTTAGCATAAGTCTATCTTCAGAATCACAGGCAAACTTCCACCAGAGTTGTTGACCAGGGATCAAATGTGCAGTATCATGTTTTGGTATTTGTTTGAAGTGCCCAAGGATATCAAATCTTGCAAAGAAAACCTGGAAAAATGCATGTGTTGGTCCTTCATTAAATGAAACTTCAGATTAAGGTCTAAATCTGAAACTTGAACTGCTTAAGGAAAATTATAAATATTAAAACCACTTTTCAATCATTTTCCAAGCCAGGCAAATTTCCCTTAACCCAGCCTCTAACATATCTATATATGTATCTATCTACCTCCTTCTCTGTCTGTCTCTCCATTGATACCATTATGGAGTTACTAAAGTAATTCTCTTGTTTAAAGCCTTATTTTTTTTTTTTTCTGTTCTAAGTTGAGCATGGCTACAGACAGAATCAATTTTGGAATAATTTGTCAAATAATTTATATTGAAAATTTCAGTGGGAGGAAAAGATAGAAGCTCCACATATGCATAAAACTCTACCTAAATAAATAATACTACATGCACATATAAACGCATTTTAAGTTTAATTTACCCATTCTTATTCTTTTAACACCTTCAACTAATAACCACATTTATAGCCTGAACATTTCCTCTGGGCATAGAGAAACACTCTTTTATTTATTCCAAATTTTCTACCTCATTATTTTCAATAACATACATTGTCTTCCCAGTTATTTTCAAGGAGAAAATGATTAAAAGGCAGTTACAGATAAGAGAGCCTTTAAGGACTTCAAGGAAAGGGATCTGGTTTCAGGCTGAATTTACTATCTTCTTGATGCCTGATTCAGACTGAAGGCAGGAACTTTTTAGTACGCTAAGTTATAATTTAAAATTTTTCACATGTGGAAATTATGCTGGTGTCTGATAGAGTTTGGGGCCCAATCTAATCACACTAGTCCATCACAATGGAAAACCCTTCCTGGCTGTGATCAGAGAGAGAGAGATGCAACAGACAAAACGATCAGTGAGAATCAGCATGAGAAGGACTTGGTCTATTTCTGGATATGGAGACAGAGGACAGGGAGCACAAGACAAAGAATGCAGGTGGACTCTAAAACCTGAAAAAGGCAGAGAAATGAATTCTTTCCTAGAACTTCCAGGAAGGAACTCAGAGGTGGCCAATACCTTGTTTATGCATCTGACTTCTGACCCACAGAACTATAAGATAATAAATTTCTGTTGTTTTATATCACGAAGTTGGTAGTGACTTGCTACGGCAGCCATAGAAAACTAACACACAAATTTCAGTAAATTTTATAATCTAAGCATTTCCTTAGTGTTTCAACTGTGTTAAAATAGAAATTACCTTAATAAAATATTTTCTACAATAGAATCAGTAATTAAAATTTTTCAATATTTCATATGACAAGTCTAGGAGTTAATAAACTTTGTACATGAAGTTTTTACTCACAAGAATTCAAACAGCTATCTTAATCACAAGTAAATTTTAAAATTCAAAAGAAACTTCCAGTTATAAGACAAGTTTTCGGGATGTAATGTACAGGATATGGACTGTAGTTAATACTGTATTACACATTTGAAACTTGCTAAAAGAGTAGGTCGTAAAAGTTCTTATCAGAAGAAAAAAAAGCTTTGTAATGATATGAAATGATGGATGTTAACTAAACTTATTGTGGTAATCTCTCACAATATATATTTATACCAAATTGTTACATTGTGCACCTTAAACTAATACAATGCTACATCTCAATTAAATCTCAATAAAACTGGAAAATATTAAGTGGCATCTGGGTGGCTCAGTCAGTTAAACTTATGACTCTTGGTTTCAGCTCAGATCATGATCTCACAGCTTGTGAGATCAAGCCCTGTTATCAGGCTCTGTGCTGACAGTGCAGAGCCTGCTTGGGATTTTCTCTTTCCCTCTCTCTCTGCCCTTCCCCTGCTCACACTGTCTCTCGTCTCTCTCAAAAATAAATAAATTTTTAAAAAATTAAAAAAATAAAACTGGAAAATATTAAAAGTGCAAAAGAAAGTGCTTTCATAATACCAAAGAAGAAATCTTATGTAAATTTTAAAAATAATATACAATATCTCTTGTCACAAAGGAGCTATCAAATTAATTTCTTACTATGTCTCAAAGTCTATACTAGTCATAGCTATGTCCCAAGTGATCAAATATTCTTATCAAGGCTTGAAGAAGTGACTTATAAAGCTGTTTGTGACATGTTCTAAATATATTTCAATTCCAGGTCTTTTGTGTATGAATAAAACCAAATATCAAGATTCACAAGCACAAGTTGAAGAAAATACACTAACATCTGGAAATTTACATCATAAAAAGAGATGGTGTCACGGAAAACAAAGGAATAAATGATTCATCTTTTGGGAATGTTTGCTTCCTCGAAAGTAAAGGCGATTTTCCTCTAAAGTGAGAAATGTGGTGAATTTAACATAAAAACAGAATAGATAAGACAAAACAACCTAACATACTCAAAATCAAATTCCTATAGCAGAGAATAATCTGGATATTTTCTATAATAATATGCTATTTGTTAACGTATGTAATCAGTACTCAGAATAAGGCACCAAGCATGTTTAGAACTCTGCTGTGCAGAACATTCTGTTAGGTACTGTGAGATATTTCAGAAAATCTGGTCCCTGACATTAAAGAGTTTACTCCCTGTGAGTCAACATAAGTACAAGTGAAACCATGTAGAATTACTACATGACAATTATCAAGGAGCACACAATATTAAAATGACATAGAAGAATGACAGGAATAAAATGTGATTAGTCAGGGAAGAGAATAGATAGGAATCCATATCCAGAAATAAATAGAGTTGCCAGGTGCACAGTGCAAATGGAGATGTGCTGAGAAAGCCACTTTCAGAGAAAAAATATGTCCCCTACCAGTCCTTCAAGATGACTTAAATTTTTGCCATTTATCTGACCTGTCAGCTATTCATCTATCCAGAAAATATTTATTGAATTCTACACACCAAGTTGCATGCATGTCAATGTAAGTATTTTCCTTTCTTTCTCCTTTTTTCTTCATTTTTGGGTCATTTTAAATATGATTGTTCTGTGGAAGAGATAACATAGATAATCATTATTAGATCCTAAATGTGATTATGACCCACATTTTCCTCTCCTCCCTCTTTCTCACTTCACTGAAGAATTACAGTAACCTTTTAGTTCATGTTCCAAACACCCATTGTCTACACTACTGTTAGAGCAATCTTCTAAAATTGTAATTCTCATTATTTTCTCATGGTATTGATTGCTATTCAAAATTTACCTGTCCAGTGGCTCGATTCTCCAGGGCCGTAAAAGAATAGCTGAAGTGAAATGATGAAAAGTTTAGACACACACGGTGAGTAGTTCAAGAAATGACCTGAGCTTGACCACTTTTATGAAGTCTAGAGGTCCTGGTAAAACACCCACATGAGAGATATATAGGTAATGATATAATGGAGCATGGGTGCATGAATGTATTTTTGAAAGGTATCATTTTCTGGAAAGAAAGATAACAGGTTAGCATTTGCTATGAGCATGATTGGTCTACATACAATCACCAGGAGTTTGGAACTTACACATTTAGCAATCAATCCATACAAAATTGGCAAGTCATAACATGAGGATGGGGTACCTTCTGAAGAAGATGAATTTTAAGGGAAAAGAGCAAAGAACAAGGGATTAATTCCTGGAAATCTCTATAGGGTGGTAGAAAAAAAGGATATCAGAGAAAGAGCATTGAGAGAAATAATAGAAGAAATGAATCTTATAAAATTTGTATTAGTGTTGTAAAAAAAAAATTCTATTTCATTTGCAGTCAGAGTTTGTATATGGGACGATGTTAAGTAAAATAAAGTATTCTGTGAAATTACTCCTGATTCTTCTCTGGGTCAGGAGGGTTTTGATATTAAGCAGGCTAAATGGTTCCAATTCTTCTTTTCTTGAAATTAAATAAACCAGAGCTGCTTTTTTGACTGTTTATAAAAGAAGAAAATGAGCTGCCAAGATACAGTTAATAATATTGTGTATCTTTGAATTTGTCACGGAGGGACTTTTAACAAGCCCTTGCATGACATCTTGTTTTTGCATACCCCAGCCAAATAACTTCTCAAATTTCTTATTCTTAAAACTGCTCATTAGTACAAGCTGGTAATCTAACTACAGCAATAGCCAAGAAACATTGCTTATTCAGCCACTAGAACAAACTGAGCTGCTTTAAGTGATTTTACCTACTGACTCATTAAAATGAACCATCATAATCCAATCTTTTTATTTATGCTGAAGTAGCTAATGGCTAAAGGTGTTTTAATTTATCAACAAGAGTTTATACATAACTTGCCTATGAGGAAAAACATCATTTTAGGATGTTATCCAAGAACATAGACCCTACAAGAAGAGACAAGAATCAAGAAATAAAAAGGCAAAAGGGGAAAGTTTATACAGTCCTGCAACTTTTAAATTCCCATTATTGAAGTGTTTCAGAGGTTGATCTGCCCAGAGATGGCCATGGCTCTTCCCTCCCCAGCGCCCCCCCCCCCCGCCCCAATTCCAAAGCACATCACAACCTCTGCTTCCATTGTTAATTTCCCTTCTGCTGCTTTTTTAAAAAAAAAATTAAAGTTTATTTATTTTTGAGAGAGAGAGTGAGGGAGGGGCAGAGAGTGAGAATCCCAAGCAAGCTCCACACTGCCCTTGCAGAGACTGATGTGGGGCTCAAACCCACAGACTGTGAGATCATGACCTAAGCCAAAACCAGGAGTCTGATGCCCAACTGACTGAGCCATCCAGGTGCTCCAAGGACCCTTCTGATTACATTGGATCCACCCAGATAATCTAAGAATAAATTTTTATCTAAACATCCTTAATTTAATCACATTTGTAAGAGCACTTTGCCATTTGAGGTAACATATTTACAGAGTCCCAAGATTAGGATATGGACATCTTTTGAAGGCCATTATTCAGCTTACCACAATCACTATACCAGGGAACTCATAACTAACTGGAAAAGACTCTCAGCTGATTCATGAACTTCTTTAATTATATCTAACCTGCTACTTTTACAAAAATTTTTCACTGTATAGATGCACATTTGGGAAAGTGCCAGTTTTCTAAACTTTGTGTCTTTCACCTATAAAATGGAATTAAGGCCTACTTCCATAATAGGGATGTTCTAAGGATTAAATGACATAGTGGATAAAGAGTAATCCCCACTGCATCATACAAGAGTGCTGTGGCATTGTGCTAAAAAGTGAGTCTTCGGTGCAGAGGGGACACATTCAACTTACTGTTGCATGTTTGCAGTACACTGGAATTTCATACTAGTCACACTGAAACAACTTGAATTAAATTGCATGCTTGATGAGAGAAAGAAATAATGTAAAAATATATACCATGCTACCTGTCATTCTACCCAATAGACATATGAAAGAGTGAGTATGTAATGGGTTACTTGAATCTGCTCTTCCTTGGTAAGGTTCAGTGTTCTCAGTTGCCCATCCCATGTCTTACTCCTGAACTTTGTGTGAATATCAAGGACTTCTTTGCCTTTTTCTGTTTGAAGACATGAATAGAGACTACCTGCTCCCTTCCCACTTGCCCCTCCATGGAAATTCAGGCTACATTTCAATTTCTCATAATTTCAACCATTCATTAAGGTCATGAGTAAAATGTCTACCTCACAGACTCCATCCTCTGAGCTACACCTGGGCCATACTTGACTATTCAAGATTTTCAAAGACCTTCTGAGAAGTTGCTCCTAGATATGATCCCATATATGAGCCATCTATGAAGAGAGATAACTAAGGAAAAATAAATATCAAAAGAAAACACATCAAAAAGAAGAAAACACAACACAGGCAACTATTTAAAAAAACATATTTTACAGAATCATACCCTTTACTCCACTCCCTGAGACCTGCACAACCTGCCTCAATTACCCTTGTATATGCTGACATTAGGTACATCCATTCTAGGAAAGCTGTGCCCTAAACAGTGAACTTGAAGACAAGACCTCCATGGTAATTACTTCAGTTGCTCTTTAAAATTTTTAATAATTCTCTTTCAAGGATTGGTTTTTCTATTATCAATGTTCTGAGCTATAATCAATTGTTACCTTTTTCTGAGCTCTTTACCCTTATGCTTTCTTTCTCATTGCATTTAGTGTTCAATTTTGAGAAGAAATCTAAAGGATTTAGGAACCCATATGGCTACCTGAAAGAGGAGTGTTCTATGACCCAGCAATTGCACTAGGAATTTATTCAAAAGCTACAAAAATGCTGATTCAAAGGGGCACATGCACCCGATGTTTATAGCAGCACTATCAACAATAGCCCAATTATGAAAAGAGCCCAAATGTCCATTGACTGATGAACAAAGAAGATGTGAGATATATATATATATATATATATATATATATATATATATATACACACACACACACACACACACACACGTATGTACATACATACATACATACATACAATGGAATATTGGTGATCAAACAGAATGAAAGCTTGCCATTTGCAACAATGTGGATGGAACTGGAGGGTATTATGCTAAGCGATATAAGTCAGTCAGAGAAAGATATCATACAATTTCATTCATATGTGGAAATTTGAAAAACTCAACAGATAAACATAGATAGGGGAAGGGATGGAAAAATAAGATAAAAACAGAGAAGGAGGCAAACCATAAGAGACTCTTAAATACAGAGGACAAACTGAAGGTTGTTGGAGGAGAGGTAGTTAGGGTTAAATGGGTGATGGGCATTAAGGAGGGCACTTTTTCAGGATGAGAACTGGGTATCATATGTAAGAAATGAATCACTGGGTTCTACTCCTAAAGCCAAGACTACACTGTACATCAACTAACTAGAATTTAAATTAAATAAACTTTAAAAAATAAACTAGGAAGAAGAAGAAGGAGGAGGAGGAGGAGAAGGAGGAGAAAGAAGAAGGAAGAAAGAAGGAGAAAGAAGGAGAAAGAAGAAAAAAGTGTTCTAGACAAAGAATGAGAAGTACAAGGGCCTTGAAGTGGGAGCTCAGTAAGAAGACTGGCTGACAGGAAGTGAAACAGTTGAGAACCAGAGAGGTAGGAGCTAAGCCAGAAGGATAATGTAGGAGTTTTAAAAGCACATTAGTCAGACTTACTTCTTGCAAAATTTTCAAAAGGATACAAAATCCAGAAAATGTGAAAAAAAATTCCTCATTGTCACCACTATTGTGCAATTTCATCAGTTCCAATCTGTCTTTCATTAATGTCAGACTGACTCCAGAGAAAAACGTTGCTTTGAAAAAATTTTTTCTTGGATTATGAAGCATTGAAAATTTAAATGCTTAAAAATTATGTATCAGATTTTTTAATAATTTCATGTGACAGGAAACCCAATCTAAAAGGGATTAAGAAGGGTTTAAGAACAAAGGGAAAGTAATTGCTTCATGTATCTGAAAAATCAATTATTTGATGGGTAAAGCGGAATGGGAAATTTAGGCTTCCAATTATGGAAAGAATAAGTCACAGGGATAAATGTACAGGTACAGCATAGGAAATGTAGTCAATGGTACTGTACTGATATTGTATAGTGTGACACATGGTAACTACACTTGTGGTGGACATAGGATAATGTAGAGAGTTGTTGAATCACTATGTTGTACACCTGAAAATAATGTAACACTATGTGTCATCTATGTTTGAGCTAGCTGTTCTAACTCTAGACTTGGATTGTTCCTCAAACAAATCTAATGGAAAAAGAATGAGAGATTTTGGGAAGTTCCAGCATGTTACTAATTTTTATTATGTCACACACAAACTCCTGAACTTGGCTACATATGGCCATATCCAAGGGGATGGAATATGTTTATTTCTCTCAGTTCCTATCCAGTAGAACATCCCTGAATGAATCTCCAAATGGTGGTACCAGAAATAGGGTGACTTGATGTTTGACAGCAAATAGACAACCGAGGAAATAAATGTTCACTTATTTGTCTACCCCATCTTTTCATCCAATCATCTTTTAAAATATCTCTATCTACATAAAAAAACTTATGCTATGTCCCACAGAAAACACAATATCCTCACCTTTCCCAAAGCAGTAACAAGTCCCATTCACTTACTGCATATATCTGTTAAGTACAAAATATCTTCTCAGTGCACAGTCTTTTCAGACCCATCTCTAACTCCTCTCAGCCCACAGAACTAATGCTATATAATACGTTTAATGAATACCAAAACATCCAATACACCTTTCCTTGCTAATCTGACATTGGGGAAGAGATACAACATACAGCAGTTGCTGCTACATAACTCATCATATCTTGCACATAGAGAAGGCAAAGACCCTTCAACTCAGTAGTGAAATGTGGTTCCTTGGTCAACAAATCTAGTTGTCCTGTGCTCTCTAGAAGGATCTTTATTGCATTGTTGAGAAGGAAATGATTAATGACAGGTTAATAAACCACTTACTAGTGGGGATAATGGGGGGAAAGAATGATGTCCACCAGATCTTCTTGCACATAGGGATTCCCTAACTACAATATAGGATATTTCTGATCCATCTATTTTTCTTACTGTAGAAAAACCTGACATTTACAGATTTTGCCTGTATCTGGTGTCTGTAACCTTTGAAATATTAATAAAGTTTGATGTAAAGTGAGATCTATGATTTTAGTGGGTGTGTTTTGATAATTCAATCTAGTGAGTTAACACAATTGTTTTCCATGACCATAACTGAGATGAGTAACGTAATTCTTTATCAGTGTTCTTTGTTTAACCTCAAGTTCTGGAGCCTGAGGATGATTTTTAGGTTTGAGACAACCCTAGCCTCTTGTTTGTAAAGAATGAGATTTCTCTAATAGTAAAATTTATTTAAACTCTTGATATAATTTTAATCTATTTTCATTCACTCTATAGCATGGGGTAGTAAACAAAGAGAGATATGAAGAATCAGTGTTTAAATCTGAAAATCACCCTTCAATTTCCTGTCTTCTAGAAATTGACTATGACCACTATTTGGCTTTAATTATGTGCTCCTAAAAAATATGTTGAAGTCCTAACTCTTGGTACCTCAGAATGTGACCTTATCTGCAACCAGGGTCATTGCAGATATAATTAGTTAAGATGGGATCATACTAGAGTGGGCCCTAAATCCAGTATTACTGGTGCCCTTAAAGGAAGACACATAGACACAGAGAGAATACCATGTGAATGGAGGCAGATTCAAGTGATACATATACAAACCAAAGAATGTAAGAATTGTTGACAATAGTCAGAAGCTATGAAGAAGTCATGGAACAGATTCTCCTTCAATGCCTCCAGAAGGAACCAACACTGCTAACACCTTGATTTTAGACTTTAGCCTCCAGAAGTGTGAAACAATAAATTTCTGTTTTAAGCCATCCAAGTTTGTATTTTGGTGCAAGTTGGTACTCTGTTATAGCAGCCCTAAGAAACTAATACAGCCACAATGCACTGCTAATGACATTAGGCCTGGGCTGAATGTGTTTTGTTTTGTATCTGTGCCCCTGGACTGCATATTTCCAATGGGAGTAATTTATCCCCTTGTTGGGCCATGACTGCTTAAGTGGAAATATGTGTGAGAAGTCGGAGATACTAGAATCTCTTCTCAACTACCATTCTTGCTAAGTTGTCCCACCTCTGATTTTGCTTGAGTCAACAGTAGCCTGGGGCAGAGAACTTGGCTTTTCCAACCCTGTCAATATACTTGCAGCTATATCAGATTTCAGACTGCAGGTAAAGGACCATCATACAAAACAATATTCTCTGATTTGTTTTCAGATGGAACAGATCCAGCTTAAAACTTCCTCGTTCTGGTTTGACATTACTAATGACTCTATTTTGCTGAATTTTTCAAAACAAGTTCCCTTGTCCTGTAGTCTTGTTCAGCACAAGACACAGAGTGGACAATTTAACCAGTTATTTTGCTTATGCTTAATTAAAATTCTTTTCAAGTCTGGGATTGAGAGACCTGCACTGCCCACCATGGGACCTCATGAGTTTGGCCAGACAACATACACAGTATAGTTCCTGCTCAAAAGCTGGCACAACCAAATATGGCTCAAGATTCTTCCACTTTGGTTTACTTTATTGCCTTTCCAAATGTAGTTAGACCAGGTTTCTAACAATATCCACTGTGACCTTTTTGTCTCTATAATCAACTACTTTGTCCTGGCTGTATTCTCACATAAGATCTCTCCATATGGTGAGATGGTTGTCACAATTTTAAACTCACATTTTCTCTAAAGTCATTGAAGTGTTAGCAAAATCAAGGGTCATTTCATTGGCTGTGATCTGGTTACATTCTCATTCCTAAATGAATCATAGTAGATGGATTAATACCAAGTGCTTAATGACAAGTCTGAGTCATATGCTCTGGCCTCCACACCTCCAAAAACACATGGGCTTATTATGAGGAAGGACTAAATCCCCAAATGGCCATTTGCAGAAGTGGAGGACACTGAATATCGACAGTCAGAAAATGTGTAAATAACAGAATTAAAACTTTTTTTTTTAATTTGTATTTGAAAAATATATAATGCCTACAGGAGAAAATAAAAACCACTGGACCAGTCGACTGATGAATGGATAAAGACTATAGCATATCCATATAATGGAATATTACTTGGTAATAAACTATTGATGAATGCGTCTAAAATTTTTTTTGAGTGTGTCTTAGCTTGGGTTGCTATAACAAAATGCCACAGACTGGGTGGCTTAAACAACAGATATTTATTGCTGATAGTTCTGGAGGCTGACAACAAAGAGCCAGCAGGTACTCATGCCCAGTGAAAACTCTCTCCTTGCCATGCAGATGGCTGCCGTCTTGCTGTGTTCTTATCAAGTGGGAAGACAGAACTCTGATCTCTCTTCCTCTTCTTATAAAAACACTAATCCCATCCCATCCCCACTGTTATGAACTTATCTAAACCTAATTACCTCCCAAGTGCTCCATCTCTGATTATATTAGGGGTTCAGACTTCAACATATGAATTTGTAGGTGGGGCACAAACATTCAGTCCATTGCAAGAGTGGAAAGCCAGACAAATAATGTATGATGCCCTTATATATAACTGTAGAAAAGGTAAACTAATCTACAGAGGCATAAAGCAGATCAATTGTTTTAGGGACAGGGCTGGAAAGGAATAGAGGGACTGGAGGGACTACTCAGGGCGTGAGAAACTTTGAGAAGTGTATATGTTCACTATCATGATTATGGTGATGGTTTCACAGGTGTATATAAGTGTCAAATGTAACCAATTGTACACTTTAGATATGAACAGTTCACTGTATGTCAATTATCTCAATAAAACTGTTTTAAAAATATTCTATGGTACATTCTTCCAGTCATTCTCTGTATTTGATATTACTAAACTGATTGTAGAATTCTTTTATAAATGGTTCACCTAAATTTTTATTGTATTTTTCCATATTCTTAACACATCTTTTAATTTTTTTTTTTTCAACATTTATTTATTTTTGGGACAGAGAGAGACAGAGCATGAACGGGGGAGGGGCAGAGAGAGAGGGAGACACAGAATCGGAAACAGGCTCCAGGCTCTGAGCCATCAGCCCAGAGCCCGACGCGGGGCTCGAACTCACGGACCGCGAGATCGTGACCTGGCTGAAGTCGGACGCTTAACCGACTGCGCCACCCAGGCGCCCCTTAACACATCTTTTAATATTACACTTCTTTTTGAGGTTTATTATACATCTGGAAAAAAGCATGTATCATGAATTGCCAAAAATTAAACATATCTGTGCAAATATCCCTCAGACCAAGAAGCAGAACACCAGAACATCAATGCCCACCTCATATTCCTTTCCAATAAACATTCTATTTCCCTTCCTAAGAGAACCACTATTCTGAATTGTAACAACACAAATTCATCGTGCCAGTTTTGAGTTTCATATTAATAGAATTGTAATAGTAGTATCTTTTGTGTTTGGCTTTATCCAGTATTATATTTGCGAGACCCATCCATGCTGCTTCATGTAGCAGTGATTCATGCATATTCATTATATATTCATAGCATTTCATTTTTATGACTAGATCATAAATATCTTGTCTGTTTTTCATGAGTATTTTGGTTATTTCAAGGTTGGAGCTTGCACAGTTAATCCCAAGATTATTCTTGTATCTTGTAGAGCATGTGTAGGTATATTTTTGTCAGTACACCTCAGAGTAGAATTGCTGGGTCATGAATATTTGTATCACCCTAAAAAATTCCTTTGGCTTCCTTCGCTCCTGACCCATACTTTAGTACTAGAAATTTACAAATAGTCCGCTCTGGAATTGCATATAAATGAAATCATATATGATGTACTCTTGTATATGGCTTCTTTTTGCTCAGAGATACAATTTTTTTTTTTTTTAATTGCTGAAGAGTGTTTCATTTGAATAGATTGCACTTTGTTTATCCATTTATCTGATGAGCATTTGGGCTGTTTCCAGTTTTGTTACCATGAATAAAGCTACTATGAACATTTGCATTACGATCAAAGAGCACAGTCTTGGAATTTACTGAGGTTTCCTTTATGGTCTGATACATAGTGTGGTTTTGTAAAGATTCCTTATGTGCTAGGAAATAATGCATATTGTGTCAAGTGAAATTCTATATAAATTTAATAGGTCAAGGTTATTTAAATCTTTATCCACTTATTTTTTTCTCTGCTTGACCCCTTAGTTTCTCAGAGGATTTTGTTAGAATCTCTAGTTACAATTTCTGATTTCCCTGAACTATTACTCCTTAAAATCTCTAGTTACAATTTCTGATTTATTTCCCTGTACTATTACTCGCTGTTGCTTATTTTTAGATTATATTGTTGATGTATGTGTTTATGATGGACATGTCTTGTTACATTGTTCCTTTTACTAGTATGCATCATTCATTTTCTCTTCTCTTTTGGCCTTGAATTTTGTTTTGTCATGTATTAAAATTGTTACCCTGGCTTGCTTTGGTTCATATTTACTGGTAGGCCTTTTCTCATACTTTTGCTTCTATATAAAAGCGTTTCAGGGACAACATGTTGTTGGACCTTGTATTTATAATTCAATGTAATTATATAAAACTTAGTTGAATATAATGAAAACAAAAGAGAACTCTAACAGCTTATTTTTTGTTAGGTTTAACTTATTTTACATTCATTTGAATTACTGCTACATTAGTCCTTTATATCTTAGCATCTTTTTTTGTACTGCACTTTCATTTGCCCTGGCCCCATTACTAAATTCCATTGGGCTACGGTGAGTTTTCTTCTGATGGATTAAAAGTTACACATTTTTCGTATATTTGTAATATTTGTTTTTAACCTAAGCCCCATAATCATGTTTAATGATGTCTTAAACTTTGCCACCGTTTTTGAGTAAATAAACCATTAGTAAGCTCTCATGTTCTTTTGGTTTCTCCCCTACCTCCTCCTTCCCTGCTTTAAACTGGATATACTTTCTTTTTCTTTTAGTTTCTCTTTCTTAAACTTATCCAATAGGCATGGGGTTTGGAAGAAAGGATGGGAGGAATGAACACCTCTGGATGTGATGTTTAATAGATCACTGGGTTCATGGTCCTCAAGTTTAGAGAAACTCTAGGCTGGAGGTTTGGAATCCTATAAAGCTGAAACCACTGCTCAAAGGAAACAGGGAAATAAAAAGGGTAGAAGAGAGAACATTGGTATTTAAGGTACAGGTATAAATTAAAAAGCTTGCCAATGACACTGCAGATCCATCACCAAGGGAAATTGCGGTGTCATATAAAGAGATCATGTATTAAAAATGTACACACTACAAAAGGTTCCCAATTTACAATGGTTTGACTTATGATTTTTTGCCTTTATGATGGTGTAAGAGATATACATTCAGTAGAAACTATTTCAGTTTGAATTTTGATCCTGTCCTGGGCTAGTGATATGCAGTATGATACTCTCTAGTCAGTGGTGGGCAGGATCAGCCAGCCATGAGATAATCAATACACTGACAACTGTTCTATACCCATACAACCATTGTTTTTCACTTTCAGTACAGTATTCAATAATTACATGAGACATTCAACACTTTATTATAAAACAGGCTTTGTGTCTGACGATTTTGCCCAATTGTGGCTAATGTAATTGTTCTGAGAACATTTAACATAGGCTAAGCTATGATGTTCACGAAGTTAGATGCATTAAGAACATTTTCAACTTACAATATTTTCAACTTCAATGGGTTTATTGGTAAGTAACCCCATCGTAAATCAAGTAAGATCTGTATATTCACTACTCAGGAATTAGTTTTACAGATGTCACTACTGAGCTTAAGTCCAATTCTGCTGACAGTTTGATTACTCTGATTCCACTCCCAAAAGGCAGTTACCTGGCCTGCCAGTGCCCATCAAAAACAGGATTCTGGTCACAAGTGGTCTTCTTGCAGTTACAAAGATTTTCTGTGGTCTTTCGCAATTCCTTGCTTAGATAGGCAGAATGGTGGAGAAACTCCATATCCCTCAAATAACTCCCACTGTATTGCCTGCAACTTTATAAAGAAAGAAGTTCACTTGATTTAACTGTTAAGATGACTAACAAGACCTATCATTTGTAGTTTAACATGGATTAATCAGATGACTTTCCTAATATCAGAAACTAAATCCATGGGGGAAGGAAGGAATAAGGACAATGGAGTTTAACCACTAAAGTCTTTAAGAAAGGGAAAACTAGAATGGTTTGGTGAGAAGTATTTTGCTTAAGGTAAAAACTGAAGGCATCAGGTTCCTATACAATAAAAACACGACTTGATGGGAATTATGCTATCCATTGGCAGAGTCACAGAAATGTTACTTTGAATAAAGTGGGTTCCAAAGAACATGAATTTGCCTGAGATTAAGTCTTCAGAGACTTTTACAAAAGATTTTATCTTATGCTACCTTCCTAAAAGCAGTGAACAGCAAAAGAACAAGTTCCTTAGCTGGCTAAGGAACCAGCATTAAATATCTAATAATCTGTTTGCTATACGACCATCATTAACATTATCTCTGCTAACACATAAAGCAAATCATATGTATCAAATGCAAGCCTAAGCCTTGTGATTACATTAATGATTAACATCTATTATTTACTACATACCTAAGCCTTATGATTACATTAATGATTAACATCTATCATTTACTATACCAAGAACTATCCTAAACAATTTAAATATATTAATATTTTTAATATAAATATATAGATTTTTCCACTTGCTGAATTTATTTCAACAAATCAACTTAGAAATGTCATAAAACTTCTGACATATAAACATACTGCCATGTTATGAAACAGACGTTAACACCCGCTAAAAGTCAATAATCACTTGTTAGGAAAGCTGTTCATTAATAAGGCCAGTCTTTAGCAAAACTAAAACCATTCTGTTTCCTTAGTTTTCCCAATCTAATAAAATATTATCAAGCCACAATCAAATAAAATAAAGACAACACTGGATGGATAGATCAGTACTACTGGTTGGTTACAGCTGTAAACAGATTCATGTTGATACTACGTGAAAAAAAAATTAAGCCAATTACATCAAATAAATCATGGCTTTTCTTTACACAATTTACTACGTGATGTTAATTATGGTCCTTATCAAACGTGTTTGGTAAAGACTATTTACAATGTACATGGCTAAGCATGCATTATTTATAGTTACAAAAATACCTGCCAGTTTATACAATAGGATATATACATATTAAACCTATATAAATGTAAACCAAGGACATATAGGTTAAACATTCCTTTAAGTTATATTAGTAAGGGTGGTAACAAGATTTGAATCCAGGCAGATCCATAACTCAGACTCCTAATTATTTCACCACACTGACTTCTACTTATGTGTATAAAATTCCATATTTGAATTTGTCTCATTTTCTTTAGTCTCTGTCACTAAGGGTTGAAAATGTATCACTGTTCTTGGAGCAATTTAACACATCTTTTTCATATCACTGCTAATAAAAACTACCCACCAGCTCTTCTGTCTTTGTGGGGCAGAAATCTGTTGATACACTACTGTACTTCTCATTTGAACACTAAAAGGCAATTCAGGTGAAGGTTTTAAAAAGCATTTTATACTGAATATTTAGAAATATGGTACACACAGACACCACCATAATATAAAATGCATATAATATTAAACTATTTTCTTATAAACCCTTAACATGGATGGCTGATAGCTTCCAAGAGACAAAATTTTGGACAAAGGTACCAGATATTTTGGGGGGTTCATTTTAAATATCATTTAGTCATGCAAACAATTAGGAAGTTTTTAAAAAAATAAATATGACAAATATATGGATTTCTGAAGTAGAAACTGACATACAAATCTATATATTTTCATAATAGTTCTCATTAAAGCATCTTCAAAGAAGTATTCTGCAACATGAAGTTGAGAGCTCAAATTAGATATAATGAAAACGCATGAGGTTTTATTAGAATTGTGTAATTCACATACTAAATATTTACATAAACGTAAACACAAAATTGCAAACATATTTGTTTTATCCTCCAAGTCATGAGCTTCATGAAATCACTTACTGGTATAGTTACAAGATAAACCTCCCAATTCTGAATGTTAACAAGGAAATACCATAGGAGCAATAGGAGAAAAATGTAATTCTTTCTTCTGAGAAGCAGTGAAAAAGTAACATAACTGCCCCTTTGGGATTGTCAAAGCTTTCCTAGAACTCCTGGGGGAATATATTCTTTTGTAAAACAGTGAGAACTAAAACTACATCGCTTTACCAGCACACAGACCTATGATAAGCTTTCTTTTCCAAACATACAGATGCCTACAACTATGAACCATAGGTTAGTGAACTGGACTAAAATGCCCCTAACCATCCATATCCCCATAAAGGCAGTTCCAAAGAGGTGGGAAAAAATCTATTACCTTTTTTCACTTGAACAGCTTCAATAAAATTTCTACTATGAGTTTAAAGAGAATAATCACCTTACACATAAGCAAGCTTGACGGTACTTAAGATGAAATAAATACTAGTTATCAGAAGAGCATAATTATTAAAACATCAAAACTTAACCGGGTTATGTTACTAAATTAAAAAGTTAACACAGAAGAGATAAAGAGGATTTTCTTGAACTAATTTAGAATTTCCTGAACTAATTTTGAGCAGTGGTCATTAACCCTGACTACAAATTAGAACCTGAGAACTTTAAGAAAGATAGAAGCATGGCCCCCTACCTAAGAAATTCAGATTAAATTGTTGTGGGGTGGGATTCATATTTAAGAGCCCTCCAGATGATTCTAACATGAAGTGAGGGTTGAAACATTAATTTGGAAAAATCATTAATTATTCAGAGTGGATTTGACTTAAATAAATTATTTAAAACTCAAATACATGAGCACTTCCTACATGATAGGCATTGTTCTAAGTGCAAATAAGGAGGAAATTCTTTTTTTCTACAAAAATCATTGGATAACAATATATTTTTTAACTTTTCAATAGTTATACAATTTTATTAAAATATTACTCAAAGCTCTTATTATAATCTGCTGTCATGAAAGATTCTCTTTACTTTTCTGAATTATCTTTGTTTGATACTATAACAGAAGAGATCAAACTCAGAAACTTTTTCTCAAGATACGTGGAGAGAACATAAGATTAACATAGATTTTGTTTTTCAAGTCATAGTATATGAGGTATTCTCCATCTTATACCTGGAGTCACAAATCCATAATTTAAAAACTGAAACTGGGTATTGCTTTAAATCCTGAATAGAATCTCCTAAATCAAAAATGAACTATGATTGGTGTCAGTGCTTGATTTAAATTGCCTAAAAAATAATCTATGACACAACCTCAGGGAAGCTAGTAAGAGTGGGTCTTTAATGTAGACTATGTTTCTTGTGACCTATTTAGAAAATATTTCTTTATAAAAACTTACAGTAATGATTTTTGAAACAATTTAGTTATCTCAGAGGAACAGAAATACAGTTTTTTAAATTCTACATAATTAGAAATCAGTTACTATCTCAGGATGATAGCTTGAGCTTTAACATTTTAAATTAAAACCAACTTTATTCGATACTGTAAAACTCATTTGAAATGTATTTTAACTCAAAAAATCAGATATAAATTAATAAATTTGATTTATATCTACTCTTCAACCTAACAGTTTTCAGGTTTAAATTTGCTAAAATTAACTATTAATCCTACATGAGGCTAACTACCTTTTATAGCTGGAAAATATGCCAAAGACGATGAAATTTTGGTTAAACTGTAATATATGCATTTATAGGAAAATGCAACAGCAATTTGTTTTCCATAGTTGATGGAATTAAAACAGCTTTAAATTTTTTATGAAAGCTCAGTAGTCAAAATAAATATTTAATAAAAATATACACCATAGGAAGATATCAAGAACTTAGTGTTTAAAAATAAAACTTTGTCACATTGTTTTGCCTTCAGTTAAATACAGAACTCAATTTAGTTGCTTAAAGTATCTAAGAATGATTAAGTATGTTTTTGGAACAATTAAAATTCAAATAACACTAGAGAGAGAACACTAAGATGAAAGAGAATCTTACTATGTTTTAACTCAAAAGTTTAAATGAAGTTATAATTATTGGAACTTTTTCAATCTGACTAGACTCTAATAAACCTGAACAGTTTGGGGAGTAAAAAATCAAAGATAGCTATGATTTATGTGGGGTTCATGCTGTGAAACTCTCAGTATGTAAAAAAATAAAAATACAGTATATATGAGCACCATTAGAAATGTGTGTATTTAAAACTTTACCTGATTAAAAATTGAATTTCAGAGTAAAGTTAAGGACAAGCACACAATTATGAAAAATACATTCTTAAACTAACATGTCATAGGACTTATTTTAAAAAGTTTTACCTGGCAGTCCTTCTAAAAATCAACCAAAGAACATAACCTAAAAGAAGCCAGTATTCTTTTGTGGTGCCAAGTTCCTTTGTTAAACAGAAGTTACCAAAGAAAAAAGAATGTGTTCATTAAGTGTTTTCAATCCATAGTCAGATTCCAAAGGTAACAGAAGGTAATGAAGTCAACTAATAAATGCAAATTCATAGAATAAACTAGCATATGTTGAATCTGCCCCCAAGGGTTTATCATTCAGGCTTTAGATTATTTTTGAGAGTAGTCAAGATTACTCTGCAGGTAGATTCTTCCACATAAAAGATACAAATTTGCCAACTGTAATTTAGTATTTCTGCTATATTTGCCAAAACTCAGAACTACTGTCATATCTTATACAATACATACCCTGGGGTAACACAGGTATTTAATGAAAATCGTATTTTGATCCTATGTAGAGGCAGCTCATGATAGACTGTCACATGTACACTTGTTGTTTTTTCAAAGCTCCCAGTATAAACAATCACATAAGATAGACTGAAGTTCTTTGAAGACATTGTCACATGATAAATAATGCTATTCACCATTTAAAATACGTTCAATCTCTTCTAGTCTTTTTAAAGCAGCAACTCTTTTTTTCTCAATTTCTTTGATTTCTTTTGTTGTTTTATGGGGTGTCTCTTTGTCTGTACTTTTTCCTAATAGTTTGTTGGACTTAGACTGACTTTTATTATCACTTGGTTTTATGATCTGTGTAGGTCTGGGTTCACTTCTTACTTCTTTTACATTTTCAGTTGGAATTTTGTCTCCTTCTAATCCTGAAGTCTTACCAGCTGGGGATACTGGCTGTTCTGCAAAACTAGATGAGGATATTTTATCCCTGACTATATTCAAATGGCGTTGAATATATTCTTCATGTGGTGCTAATGCCAATGTTTCAACCAGGCATCTTTCAGCTTTTAGTAAGTCCTTCTCTTCAAAATAAACAACACAAAGATTGTGTTTTCCTTGCACATTGTTTGGATCCATCTCCAAAATTTTTTCAAAACATTTTTTTGCTCCAAGTATATCTTTCTTTTGATTCATCAGAATGTCTCCCTTTAAAATGAGACCCTTGATATGGTCAGGATAGTATCTGAGTAACTCTTCCAAAATTGGCAAAGCCATTAATTCCTTTGCAGTCTGAGAATACAGGAGAGCCAGATTAAACAAAGCACTTCTAAAATCGGCTTGTAATTTTATGGCTTTCTTCATCCACATCTCTGCTTCACTGTCCTTTTTGTCATCCATGGCAAGCATTCCCAAATTGAAATAACCATTAGCATCTTGTGGCTCTTCATTTATGTAGCTAAGAAGGCGTTTTCTAGCTTCAGGTCTAAGTTTAACCTCACCTAAGAATAATTAAAAAAAAAAAATACATATTGTTAACAAATGAATTAATAAGCCTGAGGAATAAAAGCCACTTTCAGTATTTATCTAGTTAAGATTACAAAAAGACAGCATCAAAACAACTAATTTCTGTACCTACATCAAAAAGTGGAATGAAAAAAACCCAAAGTTTTCACAGGAAAGACAGTTGTGTTTGAAACACTGAAATGATAGCCTATTTCTTTTCCTTTAAAGCAGAAAGAGTGCTTCAAAAATCAGAAGGGATGACATACCTCCTTAGTTAAGAATCTAACTGGTAGTAGCAGAGGAAGAAAACACAATTAGGGCGAAGAGGCCTGGGATTTGCCAAAAATGACATGTATTCTAATCTTGACTCTATTAACACTATGACTTTATACATTAAACAAATAACTTCTCTGGGTTAGCCTGCTGAATTTTCTAGGCATTAAATGGGATATATGTAAAACAGCTCAGCAAATAGTAACTACTACTGGATAAACAGAATGTTTCAGTCTTACAAAATCAGATTTTTAATTACTTCAATTTTTTCAAGATTTTCAAAGGTAAAAATATACCATTAAATATAAAGCTTATAAATTTAAATATAAATTAGGATGCAAATATTTGAGATAATTTCTATTGCAAATAAATACAAAAACTTCAAGTTCCACAACTACAAATCTTAGGGTGCAATCTTGTGTTGAATACTGGGCATTTTTCATGATTGCCAAGGTTAGCTAACTTTACAAAAACATTAGCTTTTCTCTAAATTTATGTTTTGAATACCAGGCATAAATACCTCCCTCTATACTTTTATTTGACAGTAAGATGAATAAAAAACATTGTAAAATAAATCAGTCAGCTTAAGTTCTTATCTTGAACTAGTTTTACTAAACTAGCCATATGACATTTGGGGTAGTTATGAGATCTATTTGGTCCTTACTCTAATATACTAAATAGAACAATGGCAAAAGTAAATTCAAATACCCTCTGTAACTCAAATACTATGATTTTATGATTCTTTCATTTTTTGTAAAAGTTTTTAAAAAGTATCTAAGATTTAACTATAAAAATCTAAATGTACAAATTTTTTCCAAATTAAAAATTAAGATTATAAATTATAAATACTGCCTTTTGTTGTACTACTAAAATACCCATGTATCAAAGATCCTAATTTACTGTCATGAATGATTTAGTTTTGTTAAATTACAAAAAATAGTAAATTACAATAATACGTCAGAAAATAAAACTAGATATAAAATGATACCAAAAGTACTTGCTCTTACAAATCAAGGTAAAATACATTGTTCTGTTTTTTTTCTAAAATAAATAGAAATACAATGCTTGTCTCCCTAGAAATAATTATATAAGAATTTTTGCAAGTTCTGATTATTTGGATGGTATATTTAGGGGTAAGAAATTATATATTTCTGTGCATAAAATTGACAAAATAGATTAAAAAGGCACTGCTTAATAGACTGCTTGAATATTAAGTCTTAACGTATACCCAAAGAACTAATAATTGTGTTAAGGCATATTACTTGAAAACTTTACCTCAAGTATTTTAAATATTCTTATATTTATCTGCAGTTTTGATATAAACTATTCATAAAACGTTTGCTACTCATAATGTAATTTAAGTTCAGATTTCATTATACTTCAAACTACAATGTGTTTAAATATAGAACTATTTTAAGAAAACATACCTGATTCTTGCATTAATATAGCAGAATTGAATAATGCTAGCTTATGCTTTGGATTTAATTCTAAAGCACGATTAAAATTTTTTAGGGCTTCATTTGGTTCTTTAAGTTCAATATGAACAATCGCCAAGTTGTACCAAAGATCTGCATTATTTCTGTCCAGCTCTAGTGCTTTAAGATATGCTTCTTTTGCCTTAAGAGGTTTATTCATTTTTAAAAGCAATTCTCCTCTGTGGAAAAATCAAACACAAGCTTTACTTACAACATTACCATGTCAATGTGTAGATACTATTTTTTGTAAGTTTCAACTTTTTCCACATATTCACAGCTTTCCTTCTTTTTCCTTTTAACCCAGGCTTTTAAAGTTTTCTACCAAAAATATCTGAAAATGTCCTCAAACCTGAACTCATTAGTTTAGCAAATTTGGTTTGTTAGGTTCTCAAGTATAATTAAAGAAAGAAACAGCATACCTGACTTTAAAGGGTAAGATGCGGAGAGGTATCCAAGAAAGGGGAACAGAGAAAATATATTCTTTAATTGTATCTTGAAAGAAGGCAGACCAGACTACATCATGAAATTGGCAGTGACAAGAACTGGAGATTAAGTTTTCAGGGGACCAAGTAATAGCATTTGAAGAAGGAAAATAAATATGGTAGTGATGGGGAAATTCCAGTATTCAAATCTATGTTAGAAGTCTTGTTTATAAAGAGCAGAATGAAAATTTTGCCCCTTCTTATATTAATTTAGTATTCTACAATGTATTCTTATAAAATGGTCATTCATTAAAACGAAAGAAAAAACTCCCCAAAACAACAAAAAAAGAGTTTTTAAAAAAGCTGACTAGTAGGCAGGGTAGGAGGGCACTAGTGCCACCTGCAGGTATCTTTGAGGAACACATGTGGAACGGAAGATCACAGTTTGAAAACCATTTTACAAATCCTTCTAATACGGATCTATTATCTGTTAGAGCTTTAAAAAGTCATTTTGTTTAAGCACATATGTGCAAATAAATTTAGGCAGTAATATGAGAATACTTTTATTATGATACCATTATTTCCTTTAAGTATAAGCATAGGAATGAAATCAAATGAATGACTAATATTCTCAATTAAAGCAACTTCTGGAAAGAGCATCTGTCCAAGATGTTATTTTTTAATGCAGATTGTTGAATAATTCTTCATAGATTAACACATGACAGATTTTATTTATATATGCAACCCCACTAAACTTAGCTAATTTCAACAACTACTGGATAAAACTGAACAAAGACAGCCTCCCAACTTATGAACAGATTTTATCTCAAAAACTAATGAAATTCTGAATGCATTTTCCCCATAAGAACAATGTTAAAAATTATGATTAGGTTTCTGGGCCAGCGGATGAAGCAGAGTTTAATATACAATTTTACTCAAGTATAATACAAATGATAATCCTTACATGGTAAAATATATTAAGTTCTCTCTAACATGTGCGGCCAAAAGTTTTTGTACTGACAACTAAAAAGTTTCTTTGTGATAAATAAAAGGCATAATAACCAATCAGTTGTCAGTATTTAAGAAAGCTCTTGAGAGTTGGATATTAGAAGTAATTATTAGAAAATACAAGTTTCAAGTGCTTTAAGTAAAAAAGAATGTGACAATAAGAAGTAAATGAAACTAACAAGAAGCTTCTACTCTTTCTTCCGTATAAAACCTTAGTTTGCTACTACAAGTGACAGTCAATTTCAAATCAAATCAATTAAATTTGATTGTAAGTCTAAACTAGGGTATGTTTCTATGTTCTTGGTCGCCAAATAAGATTACTAAAAGAAAAAAAAAGGCAATTTAGTTCAGACAGTCAAAATGTACATGCAGATACAGCTTCAATTCTCTGTAACACAACTTAAAAGTGAACTACAAATACCTGCTAATATAAGCCTGCTTGAAGTCGGGTCTCATGCTTATTGCTTGCCGGTACAGCTGATCTGCTTCTTCCAGCCGGGACTCATTTGCTCTGATCAGATTGGCCAGATTAATATAAACATTTAGGTGGTTAGGGGCAATTCTGGCTGCATATTTTTTACCAGGAATAATCTGTTCAGAAAAACATAATTGGATGTTTCAGTACCACATAAAAATAAAAAATAAGTATTCTTAGTAGCTTACTTCAAATATATATGACATAAAAAGGTTATGGTACCAGTTTGTATTGCTATACTGAAATAAGTCATAAAAACGTGAAAGTACCTACAGTATTTATAAAATGTTAATAAAATAATTAATATTTTGTGGTATTAAAGGAGATAATATTTTTTCACTCACGCCAGCTCAATGGAATATTGTTAGCTTTTTATTTACATGCATCATTTTATAAAATCCTAACTAAATCTAAACTTTTGAGACTAAGGTCTGTTAGCATATTTGTATCAGACAAGGAATAGAAAGAACTCGGGTCTCTTTCCTCTCAGTCTAGTGTATTTGTTACAGCATGTCAGCTTCCATGTTGTCAGCAAAGTACTTCCTGGTTGTGACAGGGTGGTTAATTTGTTAAGAGTTATACTAAAGCCTCATTTGGTAGAATTAGGAAATAAAATTCCCTTGTTAACTGATTATTCAGGTTAAGTAAAGATTATAAAAGATATATAGACCCAAATTTTCAATGAAAGTAATAAATTATATCTGAAAAAAGTCTATATTGAACACAATATAACTTTAGAATCTTAGGACTGAAACAATGCTTAAGATCATGTGGTCCAACTGTTTTTAAAACATTTATCAGACTATATATAATTATTTTAATATTATAATTAATATAATATTAATATATACTACCATTGAGAAGACTGTAGTGCAGTTTTTTTTTAATGTTTATTTTTGAGAGAGAGAGCGTGCACCAGTGGGGGAAGGGCAGTGACGGAGGGAGACACACCATCCATAGCAGGCTCTAGGCTCTGAACTGTCAGCATAGAGCCTGACACTCATAAACCACAAGATCATGACCTGAGCCAAAGTCCGACACTTAACCAACTGAGCCACCCAGGTGCCCTGCAAACTATGTTTTCTGATGAAAGACAGGATCTGACTTTCCAACTTTCATGCTATATTATAATATCCAATGAATTTTCTGCATGTGTCATTGTTACAACTGAACACAATACAGCAACAGAGGTGTATCCCCTCATTTTATAAGTTTTTTATTCATTTATCTTTTGATAGGAATAATGTTGCATTTAATGCTTAATGTACTATATAAAAATCTCTTCACTTAAAGTTACTTAACTCATTGATAACTTATAATCAAGAATATCTAAAATTCATAACTTTATAACATTTTTTACAAACATAAGTTTAATCTTTGCCTTTTTAAAATTTATTTATTTATTTTTGAGAGAGCGAGTGTATGCACACGAGCATGTGGAAGGGGCGGAAAGAGAGAATTGCAAGTAGGTTCTACACTGTCAGGCACAGAGTCCAATGCGGGGCTCGAACTCACCACCTGTGAGATCACGACCTGAGCCGAACTCAAGAGTTGGATGCTTAACCAACTGAGCCACCCAAGCTCTCCTAGAAATTTTTTTTTAATTAAGTGAGCTAGAAAAGTAAATATAATCCTTTATAAAACTTGTAGTACTGTGCTCAGCAAAATAAGTCAGAGAAAGACAAATACTATATGATTTCACTCATGTGGAATTTAAGAAACAAGCAAGCAAAGGAGAAAGAGAGGTAAAACAAGAAACAAACTCCTAAATATAGAGAACAAACTGATGGTTACCAGAGGGAAGACTGGCGGGGAGATGGGTGAAACAGGGAATGGGGATTAAAGAGTGCACTTGTATGAAAGTGTTGAATCACTATATTGTACACCTGAAACTATTATCACACTATATGTTAATTAGAATTTAAATAAAAACTTGTAGTAATAAATGGTTTATTGGACACTTTACATTTGTATCAACAAATTGAAGAAAAGATAATCTAGGTAATTCTATTCAATATGGACATCTAGTAGATATGACACAATAGAAATAAATTATGACAACTTACTTGGGGCATCAGGGACTTAGCCATCATGTAAGATTCTTCAGCTTCTTTGGTTCTATTTAAATTTTTGTAAGTTCTTCCTACATTCATGTGAGCACCAATATCATCTAAAATTTAAAAAAAAATCATTTGTTGGCAAATATACTAAATAGTATTCAATGTAAACCCAAAGTTTCTAGCAACAAAACACTAGGCAAAAAAATACAAAAGCAAGCAACAGGTCCTGCATCCTCCTTAAAGTTCTTCTAGCACAGAATGATCGATGCTATACTAGAAAATTATGTCATAAAGTACTCTAAGGACAGAAACTGCATATATGACATGAAAGGGGAGATATAGAGGTAATAAAGAAATCTGTATCATTTCTCTTCAGATTTTACTATACTATACTAAGGCTTGTTTCCATTTCCTTGATGCATAGCTCTGGAATTCACTCAAAATGTATGGCTCAACTCTAAAAGTAAAAAGATCTACAAGTGAAAAAGATCATGATTCCTAGAATTATTTCCAGTGTTATAACTAACAAATATACATGCATGGTGGGATGGGGCAATGAGACTGTGAAAAAACTCTGCAATTTTGTTTTTTAAAATTTTTCTGAATGTGGTCAGAATGCAAGTATAATAAAATATTAGGATTCTCCAGTACCACTTAAGATGCAGCAGCCCATCCTACATAACATATTTATAACTTTTTAAAAGGCTGTGTTGCTATCAGTATGTCAGAAACTTTTCTCTGATTTTCTGGTATGGAGAATCAAACCCACAGCAAATTTATTCAGGGAAACAAAAAATATGTTATTTAAATAAGAAAGATATTAGGGCCCACTGCATACTACTTTTAGGACACATTTCCCAGTAAATATTTCAAAGGTTTGGAATAAAGATAGAAGAGAGAAGATCTTAAATCAGACAAATGTTATTGAATGAATCTCTCGCAGACATGACAAGGTTTCACATTATAATTTCTACTTGCCTATGACACCAATGATTTTGCCTGCTGAATAGTTTTCTGCCTGCACCTTCTAGGACACATAGGGGCCAAGCATATATATCTTAGTCATTCTCTTAGGACGACAGTAAACAGTCCTAAAATCTTGGTACATTATGTTTCAGGCTGGTAATTGTGCACACTGCACAGAAAATGTCATATGCAGCACAGGTTTGGTTAAAGAAGTAAGGGACAAGTTTGGGAGGAAAGGGCTGATTTTTTGTTTTTTGATGTACTGCTGAGTCTTTAAAAAAAAAAAAAATTTAACGTTTATTTATTTTTGAGACAGAGAGAGACAGAGCATGAACAGGGGAGGGTCAGAGAGAGAGGGAGACACAGAATCCCAAGCAGGCTCCGGGCTCTGAGCTGTCAGCACAGAGCTCGACGCAGGGCTTGAACTCACTAACAGTGAGATCATGACCTGAGCTGAAGTCGGGCGCTCAACCGACTGAGCCACCCAGGCGCCCCAATGAGTCTTAAAGGGTTTCAGGAGAGGTCAAGAGGGAAATAAAAAAAAAAAAGAAAAAAATTGCTTAGGCAAACCATTCCCAGTCCTGGCTGCAAATTAGGATACCTATGTACTTTCAAAAAGTCAGATAACCTCAGCACCACCTCACTCTATCAAAATAGAATCTATAGAAACATGATCTGGGAAAATGTTTTTACAAGGTTTCAAAGGAGGTTCTGATGTAGAACCAAGGTTGAAATTCACTGCATTACCAAGAGCATATAAAAATAGAGTAGGTAGTATTTGCTCTTATATAGCTCGTTTTTTTTTTAATTTCAAATAAATCTATATCATTTATTTTTACGTATTTTTAATTTTTTAAAGTTTTTATTTTTTTAAATCTTTTTTTTTTTTTTAATATTTATTTTTGAGAGAGAGAGAGAAAGAGCCTGAGCAGGGGAGGGGCAGAGAAAGAGGGAGACCCAGAATCCAAAGCAGGCCCCAGGCTCTGAGCTATCAGCACAGAGCCCGAAGCAGGGCTGGAACTAATGGACCATGAGATCATGACCTGAGCCGAAGTCAGATGCTTAACTGACTGGGCCACTCAGGCTCCTCAAATCTATACCATTTATTATAGAGATCAGAAAGTTACTTAGAAAAACTAAGTTACTAAGAACCTGAAAAAAATTAATTATAAAGTGAGAATTTAAGGAAAGAACAAAGAAACTGGTAGTTTAGATAAACAAAATTCAGTGAAGTATTTACAATGTTATTGACATCAGCTCCAATCGTAGAAAGGAAATATGTTGGGGCGCCTGGGTGGCTCAGTCGGTTAAGCGTCTGACTTTGGCTCAAGTCATAATCTCATGGCTCATGGATTCAAACCCCACATTGGGTTCTGTACTGACAGCTCAGAGCCTGGAGTCTGCTTCAGATTCTGTGGTCTCCCTCTCTCTCTCTGCACTTACCCCTTTCACACTCTACCTTCTGTATCAAAAATAAACATTAAAAACATTTTTTTTTAATAAAAGAAAAGAAAGAGGTTACCTACTTGGATGAAAGACAAGGCAAATTTTTTTTTAAATTTTTTTTTTTTTCAACGTTTATTTATTTTTGGGACAGAGAGAGACAGAGCATGAACGGGGGAGGGACAGAGAGAGAGGGAGACACAGAATCGGAAACAGGCTCCAGGCTCTGAGCCATCAGCCCAGAGCCCGACGCGGGCTCGAACTCACGGACCGCGAGATCATGACCTGGCTGAAGTCGGACGCTTAACCGACTGCGCCACCCAGGCGCCCCAAGACAAGGCGAATTAATACCCACGGAAATCAGGTTCTTAAAATTATGGCAAGGAGATATTGTCATCAACGCAGACTTCAGACACTAGAGTAAGGCAGCCCTACTTTCTCAAAGAACTATGGTAGCAATTAGATATCCTACAAGAAAGCTAATAAAATGAAAGACAAAATTTCTAAGCAGTTTCTTATAAGTTAACAGAGTTTTAAGATTTCAGAGAAGGAAATAACCATTACTAGAGTAAAGTAAATTTAAATTTGAAAACAAACAAAAGGGGTTGGAAAAGAAGACAAGATATAAAAAGCAATGACATTTAAATGACTTTTAAAAAGCTATAGGATTTCAACAGACAGTCCTGCTATTATGAGTGTGCTATCCAAACCAACAATAGCATGAATCTAGCAGTCTATCTTTAATTCAATGTAAATGAGAACTGACAAGTACTAGGCAACTTTGTACCTAATAATTCCTTTTCCACCAACAATGAAGCTAAGCAATCTCACACTGGTGGCCCTGGCATCTATGTTGCTTTCCAGTATTTCCTATCTACAAAATTATCTGTCAATTCATCTAAAGAGATAAACTTAAAAACACCTGAAAACTCATAAATACTCTTTAAACATTTCCATATTGACAACATCAAAGTTGAACTACAGGTCCATGATTTTTTTCTCGCATGAATAATTTCAAAGATTTGGACTTAGATAAAAATGAAATCAAAACAAACCTTATAGAATTCTGGTGTTCCTTGACAAAAATCTATCCTTGTCTTGTAAAGATGTTTATGGAAACTGCAATTCCATTTGTAAAAATTTTATCTTTGTGAATTGGAATTTTTTTTTTTAAACACTGGTAACCATCAAAACAAAAAAAACACAATTCTTCGTTTAACACAACATGTGTGTCACCTTCTCAGACCACTGCATAATTTATAATCTTACTCTGGTTAAGCAAGAAAAGCCTTCAGACTCAATGTTTCATTTATTTTTTTAAAGTAATTTTAAAATGTTATGAATCCCTATTTATGTGCTCAACTGTTCCAAGGTTTTAAATATCCAGATACTTGTTACCCCAAATTTTTACCTCTAGTCTCAATATCCCTTATCTCCAGTCTTATGAATCTATCTGTGTATGTGTAACACTGACAAAAAAGGACTCTTGATGTCCCTCCATATATGCCATTTCATCTATCAAATCTATGAAGAACACAACTAAAAAACAAAGAAAAAGCTAGGATGCCTCTAAATACCAAATTCAATGTTTCTAACTTTATGTACTTTTTCAAGTACTTTACGTACACAGAGGGGAGGGACAAAGAGAGGAAGAGAAAGAATCCCAAATAAACTGGTTTACCTATTTTCTTAGCCCATGGCTAATTAGAAACAGCAATCTTGAGAATATTGTAGAGAAGTCATACTAATGGAAGTATCAGCAATTATCTCAAGAAAGGCAAACAGGGACAACTGACAATGAGGGGAAAAATTATTTTAACACCAAGTACTTGTACCTGGCAAAGCTACACTTCACCAAATTGATTATCAGTACCACCCAACAACTCTGCTATATCAAAATAAATTCCTTAAATGTCTAAGTAGCTCTAACATATAATCCAACTCAAAATAAGCCATCATCGAGCACTATAGTTTTCAAGTCACCTGGAATGAACAAACCTCTTACTTTTATTTTCCCAAATATAATTCAAGTTTTAAAAACAAGCTATCCAAATAGTTTTATTAATTAATAATGCTTACCTGGCTGAACATGAGTAGCCTGTAAGAAGTATTTCAAAGCTCTCTCAAAGTTCTTTTCATTTTCCAGAGCATGACCCACATTATTCCATAATTTGGCATTATTTTTATTTACCTTAAATACATAAGCATAGATAGAAATTAGTTACAATTAAGAAAATACAACTCCAATTAACACAGATATTTATCTGGTATACCATTAGGAATGGAGTATTCTACAGAGATATCCACGAATGGGTGAAGGTGGTCAAAGATACAAGCTTTCAGTTACAAGATAAATAAGTTCTATGGATGCAAGGTATAGCATGGTGATTATAGTTAACAATGTTGTATATTTGAAAGTTTCTGAGAGTAGACCTTCAAAATTCTCATCAAAAGAGAAAAATTATAAATACGTGACAGATTTTAACTTGTTGCAGTAATTATTTTGTAATATATCCATAAATTACATCGTACACCTTAAACTAATACAAAGTTATATGTCAATTATACCTCAATAAAACTTGAAAAAGTAATTGAGACTTTCTCCCAAAAAAGAAAAACTTGTGGATCTATATCTATATCTATATATAAATATATATATATCTCCAATCAACACAGATATTTGTTTGGTATATTATTAGAAATGGAGTGTTTGACAGAGGTGTCCCTGGAGAGGAGAAATGAGCAAAATGAACACAGCTTCACCAAATTTACTCTCCTTCCTTTTAACATCAACATACTAAAACCATAGCAGTCTGATTTCATCTGTTTTATATATTAGAATTTTACTAAAACTTTTATTTGATCAAAGCAGCTTGGACTGCTGGCTGGCTCAGTCAGTAGAGAATGTGACTCTTAATCTCAGGGCCGTGAATTCAAGTCCCACATTGGACACAGACCCTACTAAAAAGAAAACCAAAAAACAAGCTATAATGTTGTTTGAAAGCTGCTCTATTTATATTCTTTTGGAAGAGAAGGTATTTGAACATGAGAATATATTTAACACTTCACTATTTATTTTTTAGGCTTATTATAAAGCTGTTTATGTGGTCTATTATGGTAATGGGAGCCCTGGGATTAAAGTTCTAAGTTGATCTGTGCTTTCAGAGTTCACTGATGGGCATGGTGTTCCTGCAGGAAGAGGATGGTAGCTGGCCAAGGAACTAGCTTCAGTGACTAGGACTGTGGTTTTGAGATTGTCCTAGGAGTAAGGATAAGCAAAAATCTTGAAAATTATGGGGCTCCACTGGTATTTTAGGAGTGCAGATTAAGAGGAATGGTAATGAGGTCTCTTCTATTTATAAACTTCTGAGCTAGAGGAAAGAGTGGAACTACTGAGACTAAATGATAGTCATGTGATCTTAAACTGATGTCAAATCAAGAAATGACATTGACTACTGGAATGAAGCAGTATTCTAGTAAAGCCAGGCAATGGGAGTACAGAAATAGTCAAAAAGAATTTAAGAATTTACAGATTTGAAGAGAAGCACCTGAAAAACAAAATCATTGGTTTTAACTTTTACAGAAACCAAATTTTATGATTTTTAAAAAGACCTTATTCCTAGATGTTGTCCATTCTACAGAAATGCTTTATCGCTCCTTCCTGCCAGTGCGTATCTTAACTACCATACTGTAACCACCGGTTATCTTCCATGTAGTAAAGTGCTACTTTTGTTATGTATTTTATTTCATTGAATCTAAGATGCCATCATTTCTAAGACTCACCATTAAGAAAAAAATAAGCCACTAGGGGCGCCTGGGTGGGTCGGTGGGTTAAGCATCCAACTTTGGCTCAGGTAATGATCTCACGGCTGGTGAGTTCAAGCCCTGCTTCAGGCTCTGTGCTGACAGCTCAGAGCCTGGAGGCTGCTTTGGATTCTGTGTCTCCCTCTCTCCCTGCCCCTCCCCTGCTCTTGCTCTGTCTCTCTCTCTCAAAAATAAACATTTTAAAAAAAAATTAAAAAAAAAAAAGAAAAAAATAAGCCACAAATTGTTAAGATGCCTCTCACTCTAAGATTTATTCTGATTTTAGAGATGTTAAAAGGTAAAAATAAAAAAAAAAGAAAAAAGAAAAAGTGCACCTTTAGAACTAGTGAACTATAGTATTCTTAAATTTTTTTTTTTTAATGTTTATTTATATTTGAGAAAGAGAGATAGAGCCTGAGCAGGGGAGAGGTAAAGAGGGAGACACAGAACCCGAAGCAGGCTCCAGGCTCTGAGCTATCAGCACAGAGCCTGATGCAGGGCTCGAACTCATAAGCTGTGAGATCATGACCAGAGCCGAAGTCCAATGCTTAACCAACTGAGCCACCCAGGCTCCCCTACAGTATTCTTAAACATTCTATTATCATTTGAGCTTCTAACAACTATATAGTATTTAGAAAATTATTCATATATGCTGTAGACATACAACTAAGTACTATTCAGAGCCCTGGTTATGGTATATATTATATAAAGAACAAATTTTTATTAATCTTTTGGTGAAGTACTTAAAATTGACAGTTAAATGTCTAATTAAATGTAAAAACATCTTAAACATGACTATAAGAAATAATTAATGACATACTTTCCTGTCATTCTGGGTAATACTTTACCTTCAAGGCTGACATAAACAATGTATATTCAGACTCCCAATCCCAATTTCTGTGGAGTGTTTTTAAGGCATGAGTGAATATCACCATAGACAGACAAACCCAGGATAACTTTTTTAATACACTGTTTAGGAGAAAAAAGCAGAACAAAAACAACATTATCTATATCACCAGAAGCATTTTACCTTTTACAATAGAGGTAAGAAATATGTTAAATATCCCCAAATATCATGTTTGAGTTTATTTTAAGGAATGAGGATCCTTCTAACAATCATCCAACTTCAAAGGCAACACCAAAAAATTAAATATTATGCACACTGCCTTCTACTTCAGTCTTAAATTATATTAAATATTCCACTATTGGTCTCTATTTCAAAAAGTCTGCTTAAGTTTAATGACAAGAAACCCGATAAACCAATTTTTAAGTATGACTTTTTTTGGGGGGCTTTTACTTACAACTTGACCATTCTTAATTGTGTTTATCAAGGGTCAATTTTATCATTGGCTGTATTTTAAAAAATTTTGGCTTACCCAGACTGCATCTATACCACAGATTATCATGACATTCTTTGAATATTTTTACATTCTAAAGCTAGAGTTATTTATGATAAGTCATAGTAAAACTAACTCTTTATATAATAGATACAATATAGCTTATATAGCTTTAGGCTAATTATTTGGGAAACAATTCCTCATGTATAAAAAGGTTACACTTCAATAATCCCTATGATCACATTCATTACTAATGTTCTCTGAGTCTATTTTTTTGTCTCAGTAACAGTTCAACTTCTTTCATTTTGACAGATCCACTTAATCAGGATAAGAGTGCATGGATCAGAAAGAAAATGGACACTGGAGGCAGTAAGATGTAAATGTGAATCAAGAGTCTACTATTTACTAGCTGTGTGATCTTGAGGTAATCTGGTTCAGTAACCTGTATGAGCTTCAATTTTCAAATGTGCACACCAGAGTTAAGGAAAGTTAGATTAAATGAGAAAACAAATCTAAAAGGTCTATCATGGCTCTTGGCACCTGGGAAGCACTCAAAAACTGGTAGTAATTATAACTGGATAAATGGGTAGAAGTTAAGAGAAAAGGCTTGGTAGATGTTAGCAAAAATTGTAGACATGGATGAGATCATCCAGAGAGAATATGCAATGTGACAAAAATGGCTGTGAATAAAACTCTGAGAAATAAATAAAGAGCAGTTATAGCAATAAGAACCTGAGAAGAGTCTGAACAGAGATGAAGAGACATGGAAGAGAATTAGGAGAGGCACTTTTTACAGATGCCCAGGAAATAAATTTTAAATACAAGCACTGACTGGATTTAGTTACTAGAATGCAATGATATAGAGAGAAGTCAGAATCCTGTGTGTTGAAGGATGACTAGAAAGTGAGAAAGCAGAGTCGGTGACCATTTCTTGCATATATACAATGTGAATATTCTGTTCCTTAATTGTTAGTTTGAGGCCTCTAGGACATGGTAGTTATGATGAAGATAGTGATATCAAATTACAGACTGCTTACTATATGCATTTTACATATATTAAATCAACATGACTCACTTAAATAAGAAGCCTATATCTTTTTTTTTTTTTAATTTTTTTTTAACGTTTATTTATTTTTGAGACAGAGATAGAGCATGAACAGGGGAGGGTCAGAGAGAGAGAGAGGGAGACACAGAATCCGAAACAGGCTCCAGGCTCCGAGCTGTCAGCACAGAGCCCGACGCGGGGCTTGAACTCACGAACCGCGAGATCATGACCTGAGCCAAAGTCGGACACTTAACCGACTGAGCCACCCAGGCGCCCCAAGAAGCCTATATCTTAGTTCACTGCATGTGGAAGTGGCAATGGTAATTTGTAACTGTAGTCTCAATAATATACTTGTTTTCATTTGAGTCTAACTCAAAGTGTGTTAGGTTTCAGGCTTACAACAAATTATATAAATAAGAGAAAGAACATAGGGTGAGGTGGGTGCCATGGAGCTTTCTTAACTTCAATTACAGAAATATGAGGAAACGATCAAGATGGAAAATAAAAAGGTATAAAAATATGACTTATAAAACTAAACACTTTAAATACTTAAATGTATCACACTTAATTCTATAGTTTGTAAGCATTAAATGAACTAACATTTTAATTCACCTTTTGTTTGATATTTTCTGCCATCCATGGGCTACCAAAATACAGAACCCCATGCTAGGAACATATAATACTCGCTCAGCAACAACAAATCCCACTGGGAAGAAAAGGTTTGATGCAGGAATAAATGGTAATGCCATTAGACAAAGTGCCTACAAAGAAAAATAAGATATTTTATTTAAAAAATATGTGGACATTCAATAGCAAAATCCAAATATTGTATCATTTAACTTGAATGATAAATGACCATTAATTTGAATGGTTCACTGTACTGGTGGACCATTTTTAATAATACTCTAAGCAATACTAGTTTAAACATAAGGAAGGCAACTTAGGGATAGTAATAACAGACATCAGGATTATGTCACCAAAGTGAGATCAAGCTAGAACTTATAACCAGAGATCATCCAATTAAATAAAAAAAATTTGGGGGGAATATATATAAATAAGACAATTTTTAAACATCCAACTAAAGTACGTGTGGTAAAAATAAACTGTTTAAGATGTTAACAGGTTTTAACAAAAGAAAACCAACCATACAAGTTTTTATAATTTTACTACTGTAACTATTCAAATATTGGAAACTGAGGAAATGACATAAGGTACACTTCGGACAAGACAGTAGACTACTACTTCTGTACCCCAGCATTACTTGCATAACATTCTGATGGATCCTATACATTTAACAGTGGCTTAGTATATACACAAAAATAAAACTGCCCCATTAAATAGTAGTCTTTTATTCTACAAGAATTTCTAAAATTCTAACACTGTACATTGAAATAAAACATCATAAAAATGCTTAGATTGTTTTTGCCATTTTGAAAACGAGTTAACATAAGGTTGCTAGATTATAAAGCCATTAAAAAGATAGGATACAAACAGCTAGCACACAAATAACTTGTGAAAAGAAGTTGGTTGTTATTAAGACACCTGTTTCTATGGATATCTGCTTCCACAATTTGTTACCCTAATTTGTTTTATAGTATCTAACTGAATAACTGCAAATTGTTCCTTCAGCTTCAGAAGTTTGAGTCTTCTAACAGTTTGAGAGGAAAGATTGTTTTTCCTTTATTATATTTTATTAGCAAAATATAGATACAGAGATGTGTATTTCTCCATCACAAATTAATGACTTGTAATGAGGAAATAACTCTAAAGCACTACCAAACTGCTTAGTATCATGCTAATTTATAGATCTAAAATTTTAGTGTTTTCTTTTTTGATCAAAAAGGTAAAACATTCAGAGTACATAATTCACTTTCCATTTCCCAAGAGTGCTTGATAAAAATAACCAGCTAGCTGCGAAAGAGACATTCCAAAATATGTAGTCCTTTTCTAAAAACAAACAAGCAAACATTTTTTTTTAAATAATTCATGGCTTCCTTATAGCAATTTTATTTAAAAGAATTAAAAGTGTTAAATTCATTCAAAGATGCATTGGTTGTGATGCATAAGCTGCATACACAAAAAACAATCTCACAAAAAACCTACCGGTTCCTAGATAAGGAATGCCTCTAATTAACTTAATGAAAAGTTCTAATATGTTCTCTACTGGTATATGCTAACCTAGGTAACTATGGCTACCATAAGTTCCTTCTTCAGTAACATAAAATTCTCTTTAAAACAACAGGTGTTAGGAGTGCCTTGCTGGCTCAGATGGTTAAGTATCTGACTTCAGCTCAGGTGATGATTTCATGGTTTGCTGGTTCAAGCCCCATGTCAGGCTCTGTGCTGACAGCCCAGAGCCTAGAGTCTGCTTTTGATTCTGTGTCTCTCCCTTTGCCCCTCCCCCACTTGCACTCTGTCAAAAATAACATTAAAAAAACAACAACAACAGAAAAGAAAAGGTGGTAGTGGAAAGCTCACAGAGTTTGGACAAATCTCTTTGACTTCTTATTTCTTATGTAACATAATAAGGTAAACCACTCAATCATCTTGCCAATCAGTGTTTCTTCATAAAAAGGGATTAATAACTGCTTATATTGTTGATACATATGGCATTTTATTTAGTAAGTGCTTATCATGGTATCTGGTACTTGGCAGGTACTCCTTTGATCTACTCAGTCCCTTCCATAGATCTTCAGAAAATATCACCATAAAAAATAACCTGTTTAGTACTCTCTTAAGGCAGTTCTTAAGGTCACAATTGTTCTTTTATACACATAAAATTAAATTTATGTAAATCTATGCTTACTTCACTGGCACGATCCTCTCTTTATTTTTTATTCAGCTTACATTACATAAATCATTACTTTATTTGCCCAAATTTTAAATTCACCCAACCTTCCTTATTTTTCCTTTCTTTTAGCAGAACCTCGGCTTTGGATGTGTTCTACCATATATCTGCTTTGTATTTACCTGAGCAACAAAGCACTACCAGAGACAGTCCCGAAGCAGAACAGATCAGTATCATCAAAAATTCATGGTCAACTTCAAAATGATTCTTAAGACTGCTCAGAATTTCTAGGTTTCTTTGGTAGGCTCATTCCCACTCTCCTAGATTTTAAATCTTGATTACTTTACTCAAACTTCTGATCCATGACATTTTCAGCAGGTGACTATACTTCCAAACATACAGAGAAAACTACACTCATAAAACAAGAATTCCTTCAATTCCCTGCTCCTATACCAACCAACATCCACATTCACATGTATTTCCATCCATTCTGAGATATAAGGGGCATCTCCATCTGTCTCAGGCCAAACCTGAGCTGTATCTACATGGCCCTTGCTCCGCACAAATCTCACAATTAGCCATCCCTTCATTTACTCAGCCACTTTCTAATCAACTGTATCGTTCCTATCCATATTTAAATATGCTCTTGTCTCCCCAATCTTAAACATGTCCTTTGACAACATATATTTACGTTACCATTATGTAACGTTACCATTCATTATGTACTTCAGGTGTAAATCAAGTTCCCACACTCTTACTAAAGCACTTTTATAGTGAGGGTATGAAGTAGCTCGTTTTAACCCCACTTAATCAACAATTCAAATCAATGAGTATGTTTTTGCAAATCAACCCATTATTGACATCCCCTGCTTCTAAAAGTCAGCCAACTGAGTACTCCAATGAAAGTGATTCTCCTACTTCTGAAGGTACACCAAATCTAGATCTTCATGCTTCCTCCAAGCTCTACATGAGATCAGTCTGTGATACTTGAAGTCGGCATAGTATTCTCTCACTTAGGTAGTAATAAATTCAAGTTTGCTCATCCTTTGAAATATTCAAAGTTGAGTTACCCTATGGGTTGGTTATCTACACTAGCAATCTTCACGTCCTCATCTCCTAATCAAATTTTTCCACAGAAATAAATTTCATTTAAGTAACTAATACACCAAAAGAGGTAAAATATGACTGATCTCACTTTCTGCTTCACAGCATCTGTTAGTGATAACCATTCCATCTTCCTTAAAACATTTACTTACCTTTCTGTCCACTTGGTCTAGCTCCTACTTAGGTTCATTCTCTTCTACACAGTATCTAAATACAGAAGGTCTTTTTTTTTTTTAATTTATTTTATTTTATTTTTATTATTTTCTCAAGTTAATATACAGTGTGGTCATGGCTTCAGGAGTAGAACCTGGTGATTCATCTCTTACATCTGACACCCTGTGTTCATCTCGAAAAGTGCCCTCCTTAATGCCTGTCGCCCATTTAACACACTCCTCACCAACCTTCAGTTTGTTCTCTGTATTTAAGAGTCTCTTATGGTTTGCCACCCTCTCTGTTTTTATCTTATTTTTCCTTCCCTTCTCCTATGTTCATCTGTTAAGGTCCTCAAATTCTACATATAAGTGAAATCATAGGAGATCTTTCTCTGACTGACTTATTTTAAGCAGGCTCTGCACTCAGTGTGGAGCACAGCGTGGGGCTTGAACTCAGGATCCTGAGAACAAAATCTGTATTGAGATCCAGAGTCAGATGCTTAACCAACTAAGGCACCTAGGCACCCCCAAATATAGAAGTTTTTTAAAGACCTACTTGTAGGTTTCTTTTCTTTTCACTCTTATCTAGCCCCTTCAACTATCTGAGGAAGAATTAAGACCAAATACTCCAAGGCATTAATTATGTGTATGAATTATCTTCTATTCCATGCATCTACAATGGTAATAGCTGATTACTATCTTTGAGAACAGTGACAAAACCCCAGGTGAGAAACCTCTAAAATCGCCATAGACTTTCTTAATCATACCCTGGTTTCAATTACTATCTCTATGCCAATACTGCAATCAATTTTTTATGTGTAGCTTAGGCGTCTCCTCTGAACTCCAGGCACCAGGTGCTATTCAAATTCCCCACTAGGATCAAACTCAACAGATCAAAAAATAATAGTAAATATGATCTTTCTCCCAAACCCTATATTCTTTCAATTGTCTCTATATATCAGAGATTAGCTTCAAATTTTTCCAAAATGCCAATTCCCTGGTAATCGGGGCCTTGTATTTATCATATCCTCAGTGCCTAAAATGCTGCCTGGTACACAGATCACAACAAAAAACTATTAGTGAATGACTAAATTAGTCTAGTGACTGCAGCCAGGTATGATGTATTTGTAAAGTATTAGAAACACTTTCTGGCATGTAGCAAATGCTCAAGAAAATGTTAAAGATTATTATTGTCTTCAATAATTTAAAGGAAAACAAAACTGTTAGAAGTGACAGCAAAGTAAGAAAATTACAAAGAAATACATCCTGAATAAGAAGACTTTGTACATAATCAGAGTCCTCTGAACATAGTAAAAAATAACTCATAGAATAATGAAGTCTTACTAATGAGAACTAAAGAGCTAATATGTTTCTAGCTGTCTACCTTACATGACATTCTTCTCTGTGTCAAGAAAACAAAGTATATAATATGATCCATTTCCTCAAAAAAAATGTATAATCTACTTGGATAAAGAAGTAGAAGATAATGATGCCAAAAGGGATGCTTCATGATTTCAGAGTTCCTACCAAATAGGGAAATTTATAACCAGTTTTTATTTTACATGCTGAATATATATGCCTGCATATGAAATTCTGATATATATATATAAAAAACCTAAAATAAATTAATAAACTAGGGTGATGTTGAATAAACAAAAATACTGTTTCTAAGAAGATGCTTTGACAAATTAAAGGTGGTCTTTAAATCAACTGAATGTTGTATCAATTGAAAAATTAAGAAAGTTTTCTTACCATTAAAACAGTCTTGGAGGAATCACCAGGGTATCTGAGACTGAATACCCCCAAAGCCCCCAAAAAGCAAAAGAAAATAAATGTGGCAAGATTTCGAATATCTAGAAATGATTCTATAAGTGGTATTGTTCCCATGGTCCAATCACAGCATAGTTCCGAAGGATTTAATAGAAGCCAAGCATTCAAGGGAAGGAGGTAGTTAAAAGTTAGCTGCCTTGTAGGAGTTGGGCTTACAGCAGCTGGGTTATCAAATCTGTAAAAAGATTAAAAAAAAAGTTATTTAATCTAAAACACGTTTCAAACACAAAATTAATATGTAACATATAAATAAAATACCAAAAAAGCAGTATTTCATATGTAATCTCACTTAAAATGACAAAGTATTTTTTATGAATACCTCAGTCCTCACTGGAGTTCAAAATGTCCAACCCTTATGAAATATCTAGTTGAGAATCTATGAGGAATGGTTGGAAGGGCAACTAGATCAGACATGTGTACCCTGCAGAAGTGCTTTCATTAAATTATAACCTGATTAAAAGTAAAAAGAACATTTTAATAGACTCGTTGTAGGTGCTGTACGAGTGCTTCTGAAAACATAACCAACATTTTCTTCTGCATGAGATGCTTCTTTCAGCACTAAATGCTAATAAAAATTATGCTTCCTAGAAAGAAAGGTTTTCTTTTGTCATGGACAGAAAAAACTGTATCACCTATGAGCTTTTCCTCTTTGCTTAGACTTTTAGGAAGCTGAAACCAAATTTCCAGTATAGAATAGTAGCTGTATTTCCCTATGTAACATTTTATTTGTGTTCTACTTTTTCTCCTACTATATACTAACATAAGCTTATACTTTTTTTTCCAAGTTTTTATTTAAATTCTAGTTAATATACATGGTAAAACATATGTGGTTTCTGTGTAGAATTTAGTGATCCATCACTTATATATAACTTATATATAACATGTATAACATATATGTAAGTGCTATCCCAAGTGTCCTCCTTAATGCCCATCACCCATTTAGCCCATCCCCCACCCACCTCCCTCCATCAACCTTCAGTTTGTTCTCTATAGTTAAGAGTCTCTTACAGTTTGCTTATATCCTATTTTATATTTGTCCAGGCCATGATATATTACATGTACATTTCATTAATTCAGTCTGCTTCTTGCAAACTAAGTCAAACCAGAGTCAAATCATTTTTTAAGTATATTTCAAATGAATGGCTTCAGATACTCATTTCTTTAGGCTACATTCAAAATTTTATTGGTTTTGTTAATATTAGTCTTTAAAAGCCCAATTTCTCATTTTATAATGAATGAGTTAATAAAAAAAATCAACCTCTACCATTTATTTGACTTGGTCTTCTTAAAAATTCAAATGGCTGGGAAACAGTAAATACTATTTAAACAAATAACATCATTTTTAAAACTTTCATATTTGAATGTCTACATATGAAAAATAACAAATCTTAAGTCAAGGCTTGAATTATCAAATAACGAACAGAACTGAACACAAGGCTGTCTTTTTTCCTATAATCCACTATTCGAAGTTCAGTTTTATAATTAATAGTTTATTTAGAATAGCTGATTTAATAACTGTACTATAGAAAAAGAACATGTGGCAAAGCATGTGAAACCATATTATAGTCAACTTCACTGATAATTTAATACAAGAAATTTATATATACGCATACTTTTAAATGCTTATATTTGGAAAATATATATTTATGTGTAATATAATCCATATAGCAATCCACACATACACAAAATACATTAATACATATAAACCACATTATCATATTACAGAAATGGAGATAAAAACAGTTGATGCAAATTCTCTAAAAGGAATAAAAACAGTAACACTGAATATGAGGGTAAAGAAGGAAATATAAAATATTTACAGTTTAATCTCTTTTCCATATTTTACTATTTAAATAAGTTGGTTCAGTTTAGCACAGCTAGACTCAGAAGTAAAAAATCATGAAATTAGAAAGTAATTATTCTTCAAAGAAAAAAATGCTACTGAAAGGAATATTGCGTGGAAATGTTAAAAGATCTTGCATATAACGTTAGTCACTTAAATAAAATTGGGTAAGAAACTAGTATAAATTTCATTTTATTTTTTTTTAACTTTTTTCTTTTTTTGAGAGAGAGTGTGAGTTGGGGAGGGGCAGAGAGAGAGGGAGAGAGAGAGAGAGAATCCCAAGCAGGTTCTGCAATGTTAGGGCAGAGCCCCAATGCAGGATTCAATCTCACAAACCATGAGATCATGACCTGAGTCGAAATTGAGAATTAGATGCTTAACCGACAGAGTCACCCAGGTGCCCCTATAAATTTCATTATAAATTTTACCCTGAAAAAGGTGAAATGGGAAAATGCTAAATGTTAGAGCAGGAAAACAAGATATGTAGACTGTTAAATTCAGTATAACTTTTGCTTCTAGTCTTTTTTTTTAATTTTTTTTAATGTTTTTATTTTATTTTTGAGAGAGAGACACAGAGTGCTAGTGGGGGGAGGGGCAGGGAGAGAACGAGACACAGAATCCAAAGCAGGCTCCAGGCTCTGAGCTATCAGCAGAAAGCCTGATGTGGGGCTCGAACTCACGGACGGTGAGATCATGACCTGAGCTGAAGTCGGACACCCAACTGACTGAGCCGCCCAGGCGCCCCTTTTTGCTTCTAGTCTTAAAGGAGAGAAGAACTGGACAAGACATAACACAGTTGGGTATCAGGCAAAGAAAGACAATGATACCCAAGAGAAGGAAAAAAAATGAGGGAAACCCTACCTGGAAAGTTCAATACTTGGATACAGTTCTTAGTCTGTGGAGCATTGAGGGAGAACCCAGTGGAGCCTAGGAGTATCCCTGAGTTGTGAAGATGGAACTGGGATCCCTAGGAGCCCAGGTCGATAGACTCAGTGGGGGAGAATACCAGAGAGAAGAAAGCTGCTGGGAAAGAGAACTCAGATCTGTAGAGGGTCTCCTTCCAGTTTGTAGTACTGATCAGAACCGATCAGCATATATATATGGAAATACTCAAGGTCAGTGTAGTGGGTTGAACCATGTCTCTCAAACATTCATGTCTATCCAGAACCTCAGATTTTTTCCTTATTTGGAAATAGGTTCTTTGCCAATGTAATTAGTCAAGTTAGGATGAGGTCACACTGGATTAGGGTGAGCCTTAAACCAAATGTATAATCACTGCAGTGATACAGCAACACACCAAGGAATGCCAAAGACTGCTAGCAACCACTAGAAGCTACTAGGAAAGAGGCATGGAACAGACTTCTTCCTGAGAGTCTTCAGAAGGAACCAACTATGCCTGACACAGTTTGGACTGTGGCCTCCATCACTGTAAGAGAATAAATTTCTGCTGCTTTAAGCTACCCAGTTTCTGCTAATTTGTTACAGCAGCAGGAAAAATAATAGAAATAGGAAACTACCTCTCAAACGAATTAGATAAAAATTCTCAAATGCCATACAGAGCTAGGAATAGTTCCTCAGCAGCCAGAATAAAAGCTCTCATAAGTCACAGTCTATCAGACAGAATCAGTAGTGGAAGAAAATTACCTCTATCATAAATGCTGCTGTGGTCTCATATAACAAAGCTTAAGAGCAAGACTAGAAGATGAAACATCTCTCAAATAACTTAAATGCATCCCAAAATAAAGCTCTAAAATATTTATAGGAATATATTAAAGTAAAACTCACATATGGCATCTACTAAAAAATTACTGGGCATGTGAAAAAGTAGAAACATATAATCTATGAGGAGAAAAATTATTCAATCTAAACTAAGAAATGACACACACAAGAAAATTAGTAGATGAAGACATTAAAGTATTAGAACAGGTAAAGACATGAAACATAGAAAAAAGGCTTAAACAGAATTTCTAGAGATGAAAACAATGTCTGAAATGAAAAAAACTAGAAAAAATTAAAGGGAGACTCGACATTGCATAAAAAAGACCAGTGAACTTGAATGCAAAGCAGAAGAAACTACCAAAATGAAAACGGAGAAAATAGTTTTGGGAGGGGAATAAACAGAGCATTAGTGTGACAACTTCAAAAGGCTTAATTTACATGTAATTGGGGTCCTAGAAGAATACAAACAAATTTCAATGAGTAATGGCTAAAACATTTCCAAAATTTACATACTAAAACATATAGATTCTAAACTCAGTTAACCTAAGCACAGTACACATGAAAATAAAAGTAAGGGTAACCAGAAGTTTGTATCATTTGACCACCTTCACCCAAATTTTGTTATATGATAAGTATGTCCTACAGTAGTAATATGCAGCATGGGGACTACAGTTAATAATACCATATTACATATTTGAAAGCTGCAAAGAAAGTAGATCGTAAAAGTTTTCATCACAAGAAAAAAATTTTCTGTAATTATGTGTGGTGATGGATGTTAAGTAAATTTATTGTGATAATTTCTCAATACACATATATTAAATCATGACACTGTATACCTAAAATTCATATAGTGTTATATATCAGTTATGTCTCAATTTAAAAAATAAAATAAAAAGAGAAACAATGGTGAGGAGAAAATAATAAAAGCAGGCATAGAGAAAAAGACACACTATATGCAGAAGCACAAAAATAAAGATGACAGAGGTTTTCCCAGTAAAAACAATGCAAGCTAGAAAATAGTAGAGCAACATTTTTAGAGTGCTGAATGCAAAACAGTCAGTGTAGAATTCTAAACTCAGGGAAAATATTTTTCAAAAACAAAGGTAAAATAAAGATATTTTTATATACAAAAGCTAAAACAATTTGGCATCAACAGACCTACAGGTCAAGAAATGATAAAGTCCTTTAGTCACAAACAAAAATGGTACAATATGAAAATCACATTAAATGTAAATGGCTGAAACACCTCATTTAAAAAACAGATTATCTGATCAAACAAAAAAGGAAGACTCAATTATATGCAGCCTGTAAGATATCAACTTCAAAGATACTGATAGTAGTGCCTGGATGGCTCAGTTGGTTAAGTGTTCGACTCTTGATTTCAGCTCAGGTCATGATCTCATGGTTTGTGGGATTGAGACCTGCCCTGGGCTCTGTGCTGACAGTTCAAAGCTTGCTTGGAATTTTCTTTCTCCCTCTCTCTGTCTCTCCCTGCTCTCTCAAAATAAAAAAAAAGATATTGATAGATAAAAAGTAAAAAGATGGAAAAAGATAAACCATGTAACTCTAACAAAAGATATATAAAGTGAATTTCTGAGTAAAGATTATTACTAAGGATAAAGAAACTCATTAATAAAGGTAAAGGGATTAATTCATCAAGACATTATAATCCTAGATGTTAACCACTTGAAAATAGAGCTTTAAAACACATGAAGTAAAAACTACAAGAAGAAATAGACCAATCTACAATTATAGTCAAAGATTTCAACATCCTCTACTTAATAATAGAACAAGTAGATAAAAATCACTTAAACTATATAAGACATCACTTAATAACCAATTAAGTTAAAATAGGTTAAAGTTTCATTAGGTTAAAATCATTATTTTCATTCGTTGGTTTCATGAGTGTACTCAATATGTCAAAATTTACTAATTTGTACATTATAAATATATGCAGGTTTTAAAAAAATATTAAGTATACAAAAAGCTGTTAAAAAAAACTTCAATGTAGGGGCGCCTGGGTGGCTTAGTCATTTAGCAGCCAACTCTTATTTTCAGCTCAGGTCGTGATCTCATGATTCATGAGATCGAGCCCCACATTGGGCTCTGTGCTGACAGCGTGGAGCCTACTTGGAATTCTCTCACCCTCTCTCTCTGCTCCTCCCTTGCTTGTGCTCTGTTTTTACTCTCTCTCAAAATAAATAAATAAATAAACATGAAAAAAGAAAAAAAAACTCAATGTAAATCAAACACTTCTATTATAATCACTGAACATCAAGAGTTAAAGAAAGAATGAAAACAAAACAAAACAAAACAAACAAAAACAAAAACAAAAAAAAGAACCAGAATTTCCATACCTGGTGAATACTGGAAGTTGGGACTGAATGACCTGGACTCTAATCACAACAAGTAATAGTGTACTGAACATCAAAACAATGAGTTTTATTAGTGTCTGCAGCATAGAAAATGGAATATTACTCTTCCCACGGAAAAACTGTCCGGCAGTAGTACATAATAATGGCAAAGTATACTGCAAAAGGAAAAAAAAAGTTTTAAATAACAACATACTACAACGTTTTCAACAATGCAATACATTCAAAATGCAAGATTAGATATAAATTGACTGTAATTATAAAATCAGTATGGAGCAATGTGTGGAACTGATAAGGAATAAAACTGAGTCCAATAATCTTACCCAATAATGAATCATATTGGACGGTATTACTGTGTACATTTCCAAATTACCTAATGATTCCATTATTGAAACTGAAACAACAGTCTTAAAAAACTGAAGGAGTTATAAAATGTTAAGTAATTTTCAGTGGCTACGAGGACAAAATATGCCAGTTTCTTGCAAATTTTTGGTAACATTATTGGTAAAGAGAATAATTTATAATGACACATTTAGAAACCAAGTTTATTATCATCAAATTCAAATAGGATAAAAGATAATAATAAAAATTGTATTTCTCCTTACCCCCTGGGCAATAAATACTTCATACACACAGCAAATTCCCACAACTGTTATTCCTTGTTCTTTACACAATGTTGCAACAGCAACTAAAACCACTGTCAAAGCAATTGGAGTCCATACTGCAATTTAAGAACAGAAAAATATAAACTACACAAAACAATTTTATAGTATCATAAATGAATATTTTAAGTTATACAACTGCTGGACATTACTAAAAAACTCATGATTCTATATTCACATTTGCGTTATTTCCCATTAACCTATACTTCATATTTCAAAATGTATTTAAATGTTGTGATTTTATATACCCAAAACAAAACATCGAAATGTATAACTTAACTAAAAAATTTTTGTAGAGAGGAAAATTATCTAATGAAATTTTTTAAAAAGTTTATTTAGTTTGAGAGAGAGAGACAGCATGCACGCATGCATGCATGCACGCACACAGGGAGGGGCGGGGCGGGGGAGAGAATCCTAAGCAGGCTCCCTGCTGTCAGCCCAGAGCCCAAAGCTGGGCTCAATCTCAGGAACCCTGAGATCATGACCTGAGCTGAAATCAAGAGTCAAATACTTAACCGACTTAGCCACCCAGGCGCCCTGAAATACTAATTTTTAAAACAAAGGTAGGGTGGCCAAATTGGAGAAGGGAAGCTTAAAGGCTGGAGTGTTGTGATTAATGAACCATGTATGTGAAATGAAGGCAAATTCTTTAAATTATTACACAGACATCTATATGTTTTATTATATCTGTCATTTATTAAAAACTTCAAACTGAAAACTACTAAGCAAAGTAGAATAACATTCTTATTTTAAAGAGTATAAAAACTGAAACAGATAAATAGAATTTAAATTAATACTATTCTTTTAAAAAATCTGCATTAGAGGGCACCTGGGTGGCTCAGTCAGTTAAGTGTCAAACTCTTGGTTTCAGCTCAGGTCATGATCTCACGGCTTTGTGGGTTTGAGCCCTGCATTGGGCTGTGCTGGTAGTGTTCCTCTCTCTCTCTGCCCCTCCCCTTCTTGCACTCTCTCTCAGGATATATATACACACACATATATATGTATATATATATATATATATATATATACTTAAAAATACTATCAATAGAATATTCATAAGTCCTACTTATATAGAAAACCTACTTCATCAACTTTAAGCAATATCAACTAGTTAGTAGTAATAATTTGATTCAAGAAGAATGAATTTTGAGAATAATTCCATATCTACTAACTTGCTTTATGACTTTGAACAAGTTTTCTGAGCTTAAGTTTTCCTACTGTAAAATATGACCTCCAATTCTTTTCAAGTTAAAAAAGCATATTGCAGTATAATTGTGTGATCTCAGGTTTATTTATTAAGAACATTAATCAGAGCAAAATCTCAAATAATTGACTTAAATCCAAGTATAAATAGAAAAATAATTCATGAGTTTGATATATCTTCTTTTGTTGTTGGGCTTACTACAGAAATTCATTTATTTTTGAAATTGTTTTCAACTTTACAATACTCTACTGATTAAAATTACTGAAAGAAAAACAACTCAAAAAACCTTCAAACACTATTGGAGATACCCAGTAAAACAGTATTCCTTTCCTCAAAAAAAAAAAAAAAAAAAAAAAAAAAATCTCATATTCTAGTCAGATCAAAACCATCAATACAAAAGTACATTATACCAAGGAATGAAACATAATGCTAAATTCCGTAAGAAATCCATACAGGAAAGAAATCAGTAGATGATTATTTACAAAACAAGCTGAACCTAAAGTTGAACCTTGAAGATATATACATAGAAAAACGGGGGAAGAGGTATGCATGCATAGAGAGGAGGAGGGAATAAGCTTAGCAAATGAATGATACAGAGAATAGTATGAATGGAAGGGTATGAATATAATAAAAATTAGTGGGAAATAACGGCCTTGAAAAGATATTTAAAACAATATATCAAATGGCTTGTATAACCAGTTTAGCATATATTATTTGAGTCTCAAAATCACTCTACTGTGATATAAGGGAAGATGTAATCATGTGCATTTTTAAGATGAAGAAAGAATTTTAGAGGTCCAAAAAACAGTCATGCACAATAAAGAAATCAGGACTTTAACTTGGTTCTTCTGACATTAAATTCAGAGCTTCTCCTAGTTTGTAATTCCACTCCAAGACAGAAAGCAAACAGCTGCATTCTGTAATGCTGGATTCAATCTCAGCAACTAACAGCTCTAATGAAGGCAAAAGCTTTATTGAAACCAGTCACTTCAGTTCTTCAACTTTTGGTGATTACATTACTGTATGAACACATACTTTGATTTTATAAATAGATCTCTGGGGTTAAAGTTAACCATGTGTAATTTTGTCCAAAACAAGTCCCCCTGCTAGATACACTAACAACACTTAAAAATATACACGTATAAATACAGAATCCATTTCAATCATTAAAATTCATTCCAATTTCAAAATATAGGTTTCTAAACTGAATTTTACATGTATAAAGATACAAACCTTTAGCAATCACATATATTCAAATAGTTATTTTAAGTATCTACTACATTTTGTGGAGGAGAAAGATAATAGTCATATAAACAAGATTTATTTGTTAACTGATGATCTAAGTGTTAATAAAGAAAAACAGAAGGTGAAGGGAAATAGAAAGGAATGGGAAGATGAGTGGTGCTGCTAATGGCATCTGAGCAGAAACCCAAAGTAACAGAAAGAAGCAAAGGCCCTGAGGTGGATCATGCTTTCAAAATGGGTGTGGGTCATGAATAACCTAGAATTTAAAGTGATCAAATAATTACAAATTGGAAACCTTTGCAAGGACACATACGTTAAATAGTGAATACAAAAGATAATGACAAATCTGTTTATGGTCTCAAGTATAAAATTATGTAATGTGGAATAGGACTATGGGAGTTAAGAGGACAGAGAGAGGTCCAAAGCAGGTTCAGCACTTTTTTTAATTATAATTTAATTGCTGACTTGGTCATCTGCTCAACAAGTATATACTGAACACCTACTGTATACCAGGAACTCCATTCCAGGAAATGGAGATAGAAACCTACCTATTACAAATCTAAGACAACACTAAAGGTGTTTGGCTAAATCATTTATTTGTTGAAACTTAGTTTCCGTTAATGTAAAATTAGGCCCCTTATCATCAGTACTTTGGGTTTATAGTGAGAAAATTCTCCAATGATGTAGGGAAAAAAAAATCAGAGTTAAAGTTTAGATCAACCAAATACAGGTTATTATTATGTAAAACCTCTTTCAGGTCTACTGTTCACACAAATCATTTTTATTGCCTGGAACTTGTTTTCTGATAATACCTGGCATAACTAGGATTAATGAGCTAATGTGTACAAAGCATTTTCCAGGGTGGGCCACATGGTAGGGACTCCATAAATAGCTGAACTATGATCAACACCTAATAAAAGTTATATTCTAATAGGTTTTCAACTTTATCTAAACAATACAATTCATGGCCTTCACAGGTGTTATTACAGAAAGACAACTGAAGTATTAGTACTTGTATCTTTGATAGGTAACAACAGATGGAACTAGGAATGACTCTAAAACTCCTATACTCTAGGGTAAATTTTTTAAGTTAAATTAAATACAGAATCTGTTAGTCAGGATAAAATATAAACTGCATACAAAAATAATTTTTACTATTGACAATGTTGCATATCATGTTCGTATGTCCATACGTGCTGAAATAGTATAATATATAAAGATAAACCCAAGTGTGGCATATATTTTATAACAAATAGAGTAAATAAAAATTACTTAGCAAGGTTTATATCTATAGAAAAAAAATTAAATGTTAGACACTTACCTATGGAATTATCTGGTCCTTTTGATTTGGTATATGACAAAAATGCAGCTAGAAAAAAGATAGATGACAAAAGTTCTGCTCTTCCTACAACACCGGTTACCTAAAAAGGGAAAGGGAGAGGAGTTCATATTAATGAAGAGCCTCTTGAAAACTTAACTACCATATATAATAGGAACAGCACTTTAGAAATTAAATTGCCATAATTTTTCAAGCATATTTCAGTTTCTTAGACATTCTTTGAGTGCCCTCGTGTGGTAAATCTGTGTATCTTCCATAAAAATATATTTTCCAGTGACTCTACAATAGTTCTATTATCATCACTATTTTGAAATAATTACAGACCCACAGGGAGTTGCAAAAATAGATACAGAGAAGTCCTGTGTACAGTTTACCCAGCTTTCATCAACAGTAACATCTTATATAATATTAGTACAATATCTAGAGTAGGTCTTAATTAAAAAAAACAAAAAACCTAAGACCTTACATATTTTCTTAAAATACAAGTGTTCTTAAAATATAAAAACATCATAAATTCAGTAAGGTCTATCTCAAAATAAACTTATAAACTAAAGACAATGAACTTTAAAAAGCCCTTTTAAATTCTAAAAAATTAAATATAAAACCCTCAAACCTCTTCCTTTAAAGTATGCCTGAGTGCCTGAATCAGTTAAGCGTTAACTCCTGATTTCAGCTCACGTCATGATCTCTGCTGTCAGCATAGAGCGTGCGTGGGATTCTCTCTCTCCCTCTCAAAACAAATAAACTTAAAAAAAAGAAAAAAAAGAGGCCAGTATATAAAAAGTTTGGCGCCTAGGGGGCTCAGTCAGTTAAGCATTGACCCCTGATTTCGGCTCAGGTCATGATCTCTGTTGACAGTGTGCAGCCTGCTTAGGATTCTCTCTCTGCCTTTGTCCTACTCATACTCTCTCTCAAAATAAATAAACTTAAAAACAAAGTACTCTTGTGACACCTGGGTGGTTCAGTTGGTTAAACGTCAACTTTGGCTCGGGTCATGATCTCATGGTCTATGAGTTCAAGCCCCGCATCGGGCTCTGTGCTGACAGCTCCAAGCCTGGAGCCTGCTTCGGATGCTGTGTCTCCCTCTCTCTCTGCCCCTCCCTGGCTCATGCTCTGTCTCAAAAATAAACAAACACTTAAAAAAATTTTTTTAAATAAATAAAAAATTAAAAAAAGAAAAAAAAGTACTCTGAATTCACTGTAGAATTTAAAACAACCTATCATTTTTATAAACATATGGAAAAATATCTGTTCAATTAGACATAAAAAGGTTCAAGACAGTGAGAGACACACACACCCCTTCTAATACACACAGACATTCAAACACTTGGAGTTTAAACATACACATTTTTGCTTACAACCAAAAGCTCATAACAAAGCAATCGAACAGAGTCCTCTTTGCTCTGTTGTGCGCAGTTTTGGGGTTTCACGGTTTTCAAGAAAAATAAAGTTATAGTTTAAGTATGTTTTAGGAGGTACTGGCTGACAGACATATTGGCAACAGCAGAGACAGCTAACAATTTTGAAACACATGGCAAGAGACAACATGAAAGTACTGGGTATCATCATTTGTTAGGATGTGTTTATGTTTACATATATTTTGATATATTTTCATCCTTTACTTAAATTTGCCTTACTAAATATTTCCTATCCTTTGAAACACAATGCCAAGTTGACAAATATTTTAAATCTATATTCATAAAAAAATTAGCAAAAAAGACCTCTATTCATTTATATTTTACATTACTAATCTTGAGCAATTATATCTTATACCCTTAAATAATAAATGCTTGTTTCAAAACTTCTTTTAAATTTAAAAATTTTATGTAGCCTAGAAAGTTAAGACTTACACTAATTAAAAAATCTTCAAATATTTGATTTAAAGCCACAGTTAAATTTTTTCTTAAAAACATATACCATTATAATCATTATGTAGGCTCTGCTAAAAAAAAAAAAAAAAAGAAAAAAATTGATTCACAGTTTTACTTACTGCTTCTGTGTGTATTGGGTGCACTGCAAAAAGTAAAGAAGCAATGACACTACTCCTGTTGTCCAGAAAAAGTTTGCAGACTTTAAGAAATATCACACTAACCACAGCATGAAAAATCATATTTAGGAGATGATATGACATTGGTTTCAGCTCACTAAACAGATAATTTAAGCGAAATGTCAATACTGTTAAGGGACGGTAAGACTTGTGGCTTCTCTCCTGAAAGGAAAAAAACAATCATCATTAAAGTACCATGGTCCTTCAGGGCACACAAACTAATTGCTGTATTTACTGTTGAAACTAGCAATAAAATAATGAAATGAATACTCCAAGGATAACACAAACATAAAATATAGCTTTATAAGCTGTGTTTTCCTATTTCCTTAGTCCCACAACAAGGCAATTTCCTCTCCTAAATATAATGAAGAATCAACAGCAGAGGAATAACATTTGACTTTTAATTCCTCTTTAACACACAAATTAAAAAAAGAAAAAAATAGGGGCACCTGGGTGGCTCTATTGGTTGAGTGTCCGACTCCTGATTTCAGCTCAGGTCATGATACCAGAGTTGTGGGATCAAGTCCTGCATCAGGTTCTGCACTGAGGGGTGGAGCCTACCTAAGGTTCTCTTTCTCTGCCCCACTCTGGCCCTCCCCCCACTCTTGTGTGCTCTCTAAAAATAAAAATATAAAATATAAAATAAAAAAAAAATATAATAGCACTGATCAAATTAGACCAAAAGATTCCTTCCAAAGCCTATATCCCCATCTATACCAATACCATTACCAATACCAAAGCCTATATCCACATTCTATACCAACAGCATTTATATAACTGCTGGCTAGCTCTTCAAAAGGAAATATAAGAATTAAATGCTTACCAGCACAGTTTAAACGGTGAACTCTCAAAATGATACTGTCTAGTTGTTTTATGAAAAATACCTTTGTAATGTATACACCTGAATATATTAAGCCAAAAACTCACTAAATACTACACAGAGGATAATACAAAAGCAAAAACTTTCTTAGAGAACAGAAAACTTTGTTATGATAGTCTCTACTGGCAAGAAATCAAATTTTATGTGAAGTTGCTGAATTTCTTTACAAACTGTAAGGTTCACTTAACCAGAAAAGTTTTCCTGTAAGACAAAATTAAAGCCGATTTAAGAATAAAACATAGGTCAAAACCACATAAAATATTATCCTAGCTATTTTTAAAAATTTTAGCTCGGGAAGATGGCGGTGTAGGAGGACGCTGGGCTCACTGTGTCCTGCTGATCACTTAGATAGATTCCACCTACACCTGTCTAAATAACCCAGAAAACCGCCAGAGGATTAGCAGAACGGAGTCGCCGGAGCCAAAGCGCAGACGAGAGGCCCACGGAAGAGGGTAGGAAGGGCGGCAAGGCGGTGCGTGCTACATGGACTGGCGGGAGGCAGCTGGGGCGGAGGGGCAGCCCGCCGGCCAAACAGAGGCCCCAAGTCTGGCTGGCAAAAGCAGAGGAACCAGACGGAGTGTGTTCTGACAGCAAGAGGGACTTGACATCTGGAAGGTTATAAGTTAACAGCTCTGCTTGGAAAGCTGGAAGGCTGGAGGAAAACAGGAAGGAGAGTTGTTGAGCCCCTGAGGCGCTCACCAGCACCATTTCCCTCGCCCACCCCCCAGCCGAAATCCCAAAGGGAACCAGTTCCCGCCAGGTAACTTGCTTGCACTGTGAAACACCCAACGCTGTCCTTCTGCGGATCCATCCCTCCGGCAGCGGCAGCGGGTCTGACTCCCTCCCGGTGGCGCAGGGCCCCTCCCATAGCAGATCATCAAAGGATAAGCGAGCTGAGACTGCCCCTCCTGCCCCTGTGCACCTTGCCTACCTACCCCAGCTAATATGCCAGATCCTCAGCACCACAAGCCTGGCAGTATGCAAGTAGCCCAGACGGACCACGCCACCCCACAGTGAATCCCACCCCTAGGAAAGGGGAAGAAAAGGTACACACCAGTCTGACTGTGGCCCCAGCAGTGGGCTGGGGGCAGACATCAGGTCTGACTGCGGCCCCGCCCACCAACACAAGTTATTCAAGACAGCACAGGGGAAGTGCCCCGAAGTCCTGCACCACTCCAGGGACTACCCAAAATGATGAAACGGAAGAATTCCCCTCAAAAGAACCTCCAGGAAATAACGACTGCTAATGAACTGATCAAAAAGGATTTAAACAATATAGCAGAAAGTGAATTTAGAATAACAGTCATAAAATTAATCGCTGGGCTTGAAAACAGTATACAGGACAGCAGAGAATCTATTGCTACAGAGATCAAGGGACTAAGGAATAGTCAGGAGGAGCTAAAATGCTATTAATGAACTGCAAAATAAAATGGAGATGACCACGGCTCGGATTCAAGAGGCAGAGGAGAGAACAGGTGAACTAGAAGATAAAATTATGGAAAAAGAAGCTGAGAAAAAGATTTAAAAAATCCAGGAGTATGAGGGGAGAAAATAGAGAACTAAGTGATGCACTAAAGAGAAATAATCTACGCATAATTGGTATTCCAGAGGAGGAAGAGAGAGGGAAAGGTGCTGAAGGTGTACTTGAAGAAATCATAGCTGAGAACTTCCCTGATCTGGGGAAGGAAAAGGCACTGAAATCCAAGAGGCACAGAGAACTCCCTTCAGACGTAACTTGAATCGATCTTCTGCACAACACATCATAGTGAAACTGGCAAAATACAAGGATAAAGAGAAAATTCTGAAAGCAGCTAGGGATAAACGTGCTCTAACATATAAAGGGAGACCAATAAGACTCGTGACAGATCTCTCTAGTAAAACTTGGCAGGCCAGAAAGGAATGGCAGGAAATCTTCAATGTGATGAACTGAAAAAATATGCACCTGAGAATCCTTTATCCAGCAAATCTGTCATTAAGAATAGGAGGAGAGATAAAGGTCTTCCCAAACAAACAAAAACTGAAGGAATTCGCCACCACTAAACCAGCCCTACAAGAGATCCTAAGGGGGATCCTGTGAGACAAAGTACCAGAGACATCACTACAAGCATAAAACATACAGACATCACAATGACTCTAAACCCGTATCTTTCTATAATAACACTGAACGTAAATGGACTAAATGTGCCAACCAAAAGACATAGGGTATCAGAATGGATAAAAAAACAAGATGCATCTATTTGCTGTCTAAAAGAGACTCATTTTAGACCTGAGGACACCTTCAGATTGAAAGTGAGGGGATGGAGAACTATTAATCATGCTACTGGAAGTCAAAAGAAAGCTGGAGTAGCCATACTTATATCAGACAAACTAGACTTTAAATTAAAGGCTGTAACAAGAGATGAAGGAGGGCATTATATAATAATTACAGGATCTATCCCTCAGGGAGAGCTAACAATTATAAATGTCTATGCACCAAATACAGGAGCCCCCAAATATATAAAACAATTACTCACAAACATAAACAACCTTATTGATAGAATGTGGTAATTGCAGGGGACTTTAACACTCCACTTACAGAAATGAATAGATCATCTAGACACACGATCAATAAACAAACAAGGGCCCTGAATGATACACTGGATCAGATGGACTTGACAGATATATTTAGAACTCTGCATCCCAAAGCAACAGAATATACTTTCTTCTCGAGTGCACATGGAACGTTCCCCAAGATAGATCACATACTGAGTCACAAAACAGCCCTTCATAAGTATACAAGAATTGAGATCATACCATTCATACTTTCAGACCACAATGCTATGAAGCTTGAAATCAACCACAGGAAAGAGTCTGGAAAACCTCCAAAAGCATGGAGGTTAAAGAACACCCTACTAACGAATGAGTGGGTCAACCACGCAATTAGAGAAGATATTAAAAAATATATGGAAACGAAAATGAAAATACAACAATCCAAATGCTTTGGGATGCAGCGAAGGCAGTCCTGAGAGGAAAATACATTGCAATCCAGGCCTATCTCAAGAAACAAGAAAAATCCCAGATACAAAATCTAACAGCACACCAAGGAAATAGAAGCAGAACAGCAAAGACACCCCAAACCCAGCAGAAGAAGAGAAATAATAAATATCAGAGTAGAAATACACAATATAGAACCTAAAAAAGCTGTAGAGCAGATCAATGAAACCAAGAGTTGGTTTTTTGAAAAAATAAACAAAATTGATAAACCTCTAGCCAGGCTTCTCAAAAAGAAAAGGGAGATGACCCAAATAAAATCATGAATGAAAATGGAATTATTAAGACCAATCCCTCAGAGATACAAGCAATTATCAGGGAATACTATGAAAAATTATATGCCAACAAACTGGACAACCTGGAAGAAACGGACAAATTCCTAAACACCCACACTCTTCCAAAAATCAATCAGGAGGAAATAGAAAGCAGCGAAGAAATTGAATCAGTTATCAAAAATCTCCCAACAAATAAGAGGCCAGGACCAGACGGCTTCCCGGGGGAGTTCTACCAGACATTTAAAGCAGAGATAATACCTATCCTCAAGCTGTTCCAAGAAATAGAAAGGGAAGGAAAACTTCCAGACTCATTCTATGAAGCTAGTATTACTTTGATTCCTAAACCAGACAGAGACCCAGTAAAAAAAGAGACTACAGGCCAATATCCCTGATGAATATGGATGCAAAAATTCTCTATAAGATACTAGCAAATCGAATTCAACAACATATAAAAAGAATTATTCACCATGATCAAGTGGGATTCATTCCTGGGATGCAGGGCTGGTTCAACATTCACAAACCAATGTGATACATCACATTAATAAAAGAAAAGATAAGAACCATATGATCCTGTCAATCGATGCAGAAAAGGCATTTGGCAAAATTCAGCAAACTTTCTTAATAAAAACCCTCGAGAAAGTCGGGATAGAAGGAACATACTTAAAGATCATAAAAGCTATTTATGAAAAGCCCACAGTTAACATCATCCTCAATGGGGAAAAACTGAGAGCTTTTTCCCTGAGATCAGGAACACGACAGGGATGTCCACTCTCACCGCTGTTGTTTAACATAGTGCAGGAAGTTCTAGCGTCAACAATCAGACAACAAAAGGAAATCAAAGACATAAAAATTGGCAAAGATGAAGTCAAGCTTTCGCTTTTTGCAGATGACAGGGTATTATACATGGAAAATCTGATAGACTCCACCAAAAGTCTGCTAGAACTGATACATGAATTCAGAAAAGTTGCAGGATACAAAATCAATGTACAGAAATCAGTTGCATTCTTATACACTAACAATGAAGCAACAGAAAGACAAATAAAGAAACTGATCCCATTCACAATTGCACCAAGAAGCATAAAATACCTAGGAATTAATCTAACCAAAGATGTACATAATCTGTATGCTTAAAACTATAGAAAGCTTATGAAGGAAACTGAAGAAGATATAAAGAAATGGAAAAACATTCTGTGCTCATGGATTGGAAGAATAAATATTGTCAAAATGTCAATACTACCCAAAGCTATCTACACATTCAACGCAATCTCAATCAAAATGGCACCAGCATTCTTCTCAAAGCTAGAACAAGCAATCCTAAAATTTGTATGGAACCACAAAAGACCCCAAATAGCCAAAGTAATTTTGAAGAAGACCAAAGCAGGAGGCATCACAATCCCAGACTTTAGCCTCTACTACAAAGCTGTAATCATCAAGACAGCATGGTATTGGCACAAAAACAGACACAAAGACCAATGGAATAGAATAGAAACCCCAGAACTAGACCCACAAACGTATGGCCAACTCATCTTTGACAAAGCAGGAAAGAACATCCAATGGAAAAAAGAGAGTCTCTTTAACAAATGGTGCTGGGAGAATTGGACAGCAACATACAGAAGGATGAAACTAGACCATTTTCTCACACCATTCACAAAAATAAACTCAAAATGGATAAAGGACCTGAATGTGAGACAGGAAACCATCAAAACCCTAGAGGAGAAAGGAGGAAAAGACCTCTCCGACCTCAGTCGTAGCAATTTCTTACTTGACACGTCCCCAAAGGCAAGGGAAATAAAAGCAAAAATGAACTACTGGGACCTCATGAAGATAAAAAGCTTCTGCACAGCAAAGGAAACAACCAACAAAACTAAAAGGCAACCAACGGAATGGGAAAAGATATTTGCAAATGACATATCGGACAAAGGGCTAGTATCCAAAATCTATAAAGAGCTCACCAAACTCCACACCCGAAAAACAAATAACCCAGTGAAGAAATGGGCAGAAAACATGAATAGACACTTCTCTAAAGAAGACATCCGGATGGCCAACAGGCACATGAAAAGATGCTCAACGTCACTCTTCATCAGGGAAATACAAATCAAAACCACACTCAGATATCACCTCACGCCAGTCAGAGTGGCCAAAATGAACAAATCAGGAGACTACAGATGCTGGCGAGGATGTGGAGAAACGGGAACCCTCTTGCACTGTTGGTGGGAATGCAAATTGGTGCAGCCACTCTGGAAAACAGTGTGGAGGTTCCTCAAAAAATTAAAAATAGACCTACCCTATGGCCCAGCAGTAGCACTGCTAGAAATTTACCCAAGGGATACAGGAGTACTGATGCATAGGGGCACTTGTACCCCAATGTTTATAGCAGCACTCTCAACAATAGCCAAATTATGGAAGAGCCTCAATGTCCATCAACTGATGAATGGATAAAGAAATTGTGGTTTATAGACACAATGGAGTACTATGTGGCAATGAGAAAGAATGAAATATGGCCCTTTGTAGCAACGTGGATGGAACTGGAGAGTGTGATGCTAAGTGAAATAAGCCATACAGAGAAAGACAGATACCACATGTTTTCACTCTTATGTGGATCCTGAGAAACTTAACAGAAACCCATGGGGGAGGGGAAGGAAAAAAAAATAAGAGGTTAGAGTGGGAGAGAGCCAAAGCATAAGAGACTCCTAAAATCTGAGAACAAACTGAGGGTTGATGGGGGGTGGGAGGAAGGGGAGGGTGGGTAATGGGTATTGAGGAGGGCACCTTTTGGGATGAGCACTGGGTGTTGTACGCAAACCAATTTGACAATAAATTTCATATATTGAAAAAAAATAAAATAAAAATTTTATGTAAGGGTATTCAAATTCAGCTTCTTTGCTCTCTTACCTCTTACCATCTCTTGCTGGGACCCTGGTATTATACTTGTAAGCTTTTCATCCCTACCAGGGAATGTTAGGAACCACAAGGAACAAATATTTCTCCTTTGAAAATAGGAACATTTTAGTATCTCTATACTGACTACACACACCATGAGTGTTGTCTACTTAGAATGTTCTTTGCTGCTTAATTTCTGTACATCATTGGCTTTAGCTCAGGCAGACAAAATTATTTTTAAGGCACTATACTGAACTGACATGATTTGTATCCAAAAGCAAAAAAAAGGTTCTAGAAACCTTTTGAGAGCCTAAAATGTTACCATAGTTCCAATGGGACATATTTGTCAGCTGAATGGATGAAGTCTGAAAATGCAGGGGGAATAGGTTATTTTTAATTGCAATATACATGATTTTTTTTGTTAGGTCTATTAGAGAGCCATAAGTAATGGCCAATTAAAAAATTAATTATTAACATAACTAATTATAGTAAATCTTGGATTGCAAAAGTAACTCGTTCTGTAAGTGTTCCACAAAACAAGGAAATATTTCTAATAAATTTTAACTTGATAAATGAATAATGTCTTACAATAGTAGTATGTGAAACAAAGTCACATGATCACAACTGAGCCAATGGCTCACTCTCTCCCTCTCTCTCTCTGTCTGTGGAATTGTGGGTGACCATCTCCCATGGTCACATGCTTGATCTCAGGCTGTGGCAGAAATCGGTGGTTTCAGAACTCTGGAGGGTGCCCACAACTGGCACTAGTGTCTTGTCACTTCAAACCACCTATGTACGTACTTCACTTTTCCACACAAGAGTAAGCTAAGGAATGCTTTGTTTCATTTTAGGTCAGACTGCCTTCAAATATAGACTCTTTCCTCTGCTGTCTTACTGTCAGTTTCATTAAATATGACAAGAATTTATTAATACTGTATTGTAGTATCTCTGAAAGCGTATATGACGGCCCCCATGCAGAAAAAGGTTGAAAAGAAAGGCAGTGAGAAGGAGATGATCATGGTAGATGTTAAGAAGGAAATCATTGAGCAGTACAAACAAGGCATGCAAGTGGCCGAAATTGCAAGATTTTATGGGAAGTCTACATCTGCATCTCATCTGGAGAGGACGAGAAAAAGGTAGAAGAATCCCTCACTTCAAATGAGATTAGGGAGATGTGTAAAATGTGGAAACGGTGCAAAATTTTATAGAAATGCACCACCCAAATAAGGCTGTGGCAGTGTGAGTGATGAATCTATTTAATGGCAATGCAATGTCACATTTCCACGAAATCCTCAAAAGGAGGCAAAAGCAAGTGCCAGTGGATAGGTTCTTTGTTTAAGTTGCATAAAAAGAGAAAGATTCCATGGAGTCTATAGATAGCAGTGATTCCGTTAGTGATGGTGAAAGTTGTCCTACACAATAACCCTCTTCTCTCTTGTCTCCCTCACACCAGCAGCCACTAAAGTTTTCAAAGGTAAGTGCAGATTAATTTTTCTTTACATTTTGTATTTTCTTAATTTTATATTATATTGCAGTGTGGTAATGGAATAAGCTTAGGAATTCCCTGAGCCTGCACTGATGGGTTAATAAGGCATAAAGAATTAAAAAGCCATAGGATACTCACACCCAAATTTGGGTAAACAAGATTAGGTAAATAAGTATAGAGAGGGTGGGCCAATGCCCCAATACAAAAGTATATGAGGTAAATAAGATTAGGTATTCAGGGAAGATACCACCCGCCCCCCCCCCCACCCCCCCAACTCCCCAGCTTAGTATTATAGCAGAAAGCTGCTTTTGCAGAAGGACCAAATTAGGTAAACAGGTAAATAGGGCTATAGACCACTACAGGGCAAAGCTGCCCAGAGCAGAGCTAATTAACAAAAGAAAGGTTCCTAGTTGACTCTGAGGTTACATGTTCCACCTTTCTTGTCCCCAGACAAGTTTAGGTAAACAGGTGGTGCCTGCGGTCTGCTGTAAACAACTTTCCTCTGGGCACCAGGATTTTTTGTTTTGTATTAACCCAAACCCCTAACCCCGCATATCTTCAAGATCCCCTTTCCCATGAGTCCATGAGTTAATGTTTACAGTTTCATTGTCTCTTTCTGCACGTTCATCACCATGTTTGTAAGCCTTCTGATCCTAATAAGAAAGGAGCAAGGACCCTTAATCAGGGGCTCTTGTCTTCTCCTGGACATTAGCCATCTTTCACATTTTAATCCTGCATCCCGCTTTCTTGCTAGACAAGAAAGAACTCTAGGCCCAGAGTCTATGACATTACAGTATTGTGATCATTTTTATATGAATATTTTTGGGTTCTGGAACAAATCATCTGAGTTTCCATTATTTCTTATGGGGAAATTTGCTTTGACATATAAGTGCTTTGGATTACAAGCATGTTTCTGGAACAAATTATGCTCACAAACCAGTATTTTACTGTATTTACACAATTCATTAGTAATCTGAGACTCTGCTATGACAAATAATCATTAGCATAGCAGATAACAGGTTTACTCTGTGAAAGTACAGTAAAACAGTTATATTACAAACAAAATAATATAGATCATTATTAAATTCAGGTGTATTAAAAGAAAATTTAATTACTCATATTATTAGGTGGCAATAGAAACATAGGCATGAATATAATGAGTGAATTAGCTGACAGTTCCCTGCTAATGTGAATCTCCATATAGCGGAGGCAATATCTAGTGCAATGGGATTATTTGCAAACGTTACCTTAAGATAGATATATTGTAGGCCAAATGCCAGAAGAGAGTGGCTCATTATAGCTCAGTGGTTCTCAACCATGGCTGCACCAGAGAATCACTTGGATAACTTAAGAAACACCCAATCCTCTACCCCCCCAAAATCCTACAATAAAAAAGCGAACACACACAAAAAGAACAAGACAAAAATATTGATGGTTACATCCCATTCTGAGCTAACTGTAACTAAAAAGTTTGAGTAGAGCCTTGGTAACATTTTAAGTGCCCCAGGCAACTGTAATACGCAGCCAGATTTATAATACACCGAACCATTCAAAAACAGAGTATTACTATCTAAAGAATGGGTTTATAAAAGAGATGATCTAAACACTGAGAAGCCAAAAGGAGTCTAAAGATCCCTAATGTGCCAGTATTCATACAGTTCAGGAGAATGTTCTAAGCCCAAAATGTGTCTTTAAGCTCTATACTGGCACAAAAACCCTTATAAAGGTTTGGTGATCTGCACACAGGCTTCTAGCCTATCAGTACTTATGGACATCAACCATTAGATCTTTGTGCTAATTCCAGGCTTGTCAAGAAAACATATAATACCTAAATACTATTCAGAACAATTTTTCCCTAGTGGCATGTTTCCCAACAGGAAAAGAAGATGCCCATCTGAAAACAGGAGGAAGCAACCATATATTGTTATTCTAATTTGTTCATTCATTTTGTCTGAGTCTATTATTATGAGTATTTTCTTAGTGTGCCCACTTATAGGTGCTTTGAACAAAATCAAATACTGTATTTGTAAAGCTGAGGAAATCATATTGACACGAAGGTATAACTTTCATGAAACCTTTAATCTAGCCAGCTAACCTTTCAGTTTAAAATCTTAATGCCATGATTAAAATCACAACAGATACTAGCTTAAGTTGTAGGAATGGGTTCTAAGGGTCTCTGGGGATAAAAGGTAGGGGTAGAAGGAAATAAACTGACTAGAAAATAATGTATCTTATTATAGAACCATATTTTTTCCTCATTATCAAATATGTATTTTTTTTAAAGGCTAGAATTAGGTGAGAACAGGAAGGTTTAAGAAAATAAAGTCTGCTTTTTAACGAGAAAAAATACTTATGTGCTGTGACTAAAGGAATGACAGACTTCACCCCCACCCTTGAGAAACTTCCATATTTAAAGCCTGCTTGGGATTCTTTCTCTCTGCCCTTCCTAAACTCATGATCACGTGAGTGCTCACATGCACTATCACTCTCAAAAAAAAAGTCTAATCTATTTATACTGAAGTCACATATTTTCAGATGGTTAAATATATCCAAAGTGGTCATCTCTTTGGCCTGAATCATGGAAAAAGAGAAAATTAGCAAGAAATAGATTTGTTTACACTTACTCATATCCTAATGTTTGGTTTTCACACACATATATTATTTTTAAAAAGATTAAACCAAGGTATACAACTAAGGAAAGAACCATGTACTGCTTTAAAGATGATAACCACATCTTCAACTTCCTATCTAACATACAAATTTTTGGGAAACAAATTCATAAATGCTATGATGCCAATGTTGATAAAGAATTATGAGTAATAAACTACTAGAATTATTTAAAATCTGAGATAAATATAAGTAATAAATAACTACTTACCTCAGACATAGGGGTTCCCCAGAAGTCATTCTGAAATAAAGTTTTTAAAGGTGTAGATGGATGCAGGTCTTTATTATCCAGTATTGCTGAAACATCATCAAAAACAAAACCACAAAAGAGGCTGTTCCAATAGCAGGCAGTAACCACACCTACTATTAAGGTTACTTCTTTGAGGTTAATATCAGCCATCTTTTTCACAAGCACTTGTGGATAAAATCTAGGAGGGAAAAATCATGAAAATAAAATAAGCATCATTTTTTTCAAATAAGTAAAATTTTAGTAGAAGGATAAGTAAAATAGCGAATGCTAATTCTCCTTGAGAGTATTTCAAAGCTCAGCTCAAATATCATCCACCTCTAAAAAGCATTAGCTGCCCACTCTCTTCAAATTTCTAACTTAAAATTAATGGCTGCTTCATGAATTTCATACCTCTACTACAATCACACCACTTAATCTCTGGATTTATACCTCTAGCTAATAGATAGTGAATTCCTTATAAGTCATCACAGGTCAGATTACTCAGGGAAACCGATATACACACAAAAAACTTTAAAAAAAACTAGTATGGTGTACTCAAGGCGTAGTAAATAAATCTTAGTGGGAAGGACAGTAAATTTTTGTGGGAAAACAAATATTTAAAAAAACATTGAACACGGATTTTCTGAAATGTATCTTAAAACTTCTATTTTAGTACTTAATATACTAGAAGATCAACTATTACCTAAATCAGGTGTCCAAACTTGCAGCCCACAGCCTTGGTTTGGTTAAAACCTTTTAAACATATCTGTCTTAAATGTCTCTATAGGAATTCTAAGCCTAAGCTAGCTGTATACTAGCCATTTAAGTATCGTCTCGTCTTTAACCCTGACTTGTTTGGTTGATTTATGTTATCTGGCCCATATAAGCTTAAAACCCAGTTCTAAATAGTGTTTCTTTTTCTTTTTACCACAAATGGTTTTAATATAGGGAATGGGCTTCACACATGAAAATTCATAATTAAGTCATTGTTTTAGAGAGGATTCAGTGAGGGGTACCTGGGTGGCTCAGTCGGTTAAGCATCCATCTCTTGACAGCGCAGAGCTTGCTTGCAATTCTCTCCCACCCCCTCCCACCCCTCTGCCCCTTCTCATTGGTGCTCTCTCAAAATAATTTTTTTTTTTTTAAATAAAGGATTCAGTGAAAAAATGGTTTAGAGTAAAAGGCACTATAATAACTGGATGATACTGAAGAATCAGCCCTATAATTAAAATAAGGGTACTCTTGAAAAACAAGCTGATGATATACTTTTTTAGCTTGAGTAGTATCATTAGTATCATTTTAGGCTCATCACTTCTGGAAGATAGAACTATGCCCCCCTCCCAAACTGTCCACATCCAAATCCCCTGATCCTGTGAATATGTTACCTTACATGGCAAAAGAGACTTTACAAGTTGTGATTACATGGAGGGTTTTGAGATGAAGAGATTATATCCTTAATTATCTGGTGGGCCAATTCAATGACACGAAACCTTACAAAAGGCAGGCAGAAGAGTCAGAAAAGCAGAGATGAGAGTGATGTGACAGCAGGCTAGGGCCATAAGGCAAGGAATGATGGCAGCCTCTAGAAGGTGGAAAAGCAAAAAAACCACTTTCTTCATTAGATTCTAAAGAGACCACAGCCCTATTGACATTTCAATTTTAGTCTAGTGAAACCCATTTTGCATGTCCATAGTTATAAAATAAATTTGTTGGGGCGCCTGTGTGGCTCAGTCCATTATGCGTCTGACTTCAGCTTAGGTCATAATCTCCCGGTTTATGAGTTTGAGCCCTGCATCATACTCTGTGCTGACAGCTTGGAGCCTGCTTGGGATTCAGTGTCTCCCACTTTCTGACCCTCCCCTGCTCATGCTCTCTCTTCTCAAGAATAAATAAACAGTAAAAAAATAAATATATAGAATTTTTGTTACTTTAAGCCAGCATGTTTGTGATAATTTGTTATAGCAGCAAGAAGAAACAATACATCACTCACAGAGCCAAAAGATCTAAGGCCTGATATACATCTGGCCTAGATGTAGAGAGGAAGAATACAGTAGGGAGGGCAGAGAGAGATTTAAAATCAGACGTAAGTTTATATAAAGATACACACACAAGCCTATTAAAGTGCCTTTAGAATTGGATAGGAAAACCTTAGAATATATTACACTTAAAGAAATGCAAAATCCAATGCTACCAATCACCAAAGGAAATTAGCTGTACCTTTTGAAGGATAGTTTTAACTAAAAGAAAAATTATCTAAGGGTTTATCTTGAGTCCACAAGTGATTTATCATCTCTAAAGAGTAAGACCTTATACCTTATTATCATAGAAAAAGCTGATAGCACTTGTTTAAAGATTGGAGACTGACCAGGCATTATTTGCCTCACTCATTCTCAAGTACACACTAAAATGACAAAGTATTAAAAGAGAAAAGAAAGGGGGTATAAATTCCCAAGGATAAACACCACTGGAGAGGCAATCATAGCAAGTTTTGGAAGCTGGAAAAACAAAATTTATCAAGTGACCTAACAGAGCTCAGGAAAGTGAATCTAAGCTTAAGGTGGAAAACTTAAAAAGTTTTTTGCATCCCTGCCAGCATCAATCTCAAAACTGGTGACAAGATCTCAAGAAATAGGTTGGAACATATGGATTTGTTAGAATTTAGACCCCTTTCCCATTGGGTACAGGCAAGTGACCTCTTCTATAGCAGGGGAGAAGATCAGAGACTTCCTCTCTGAAATAGGTGAAATACAAGGTGTCTGACACAGAAGACACAAGTCAGAAGGTAGCAAACTGAAAATGAGGGTTAACCAGAAGTCTGTCTATATACATTTTGAGACACTCCAGCTCTTTTTCACAAACTGGTATAGAATCTTATAAAATATTACAACTCTGGAAACAAACAAAAAGGACTCTAAAAGCTTCCACAAAGAAAACAGGTTCCATACCAAAGATTATGAATCCAAACAAATCTTTTTTTTTTTTTTCTTTCACTAATACTGGAAGCTAGATGCAGAAGAAAAAGGGAGTAATGCTTCAAGTTTCTGAGGGATAATAATTTCCAACCTAAAATTCTATGTTAATAAACACAAATTACCCAACTAAGAAACTAGAATAAAAATATTTTAAGACATTCAAGGTCTTAAAAACATTACCTCTGTCTCCTCTTTTCAGGAAACTAATAGAAGATGTATACCAGTAAAATTAGGGAGTATACTAAGAAACAAAGAGAGGGAAATCAGGAGACAGGGGATCCAATGCAAGATAGCAACAAAAGAAATACCCAGAAGAAAACAAAAACTAAACAAAACAAAGCAAAAAAAGAAATACCCAGAATGACAACCATGCAAGCAAGTCAACTAACTACTTCATACTAGAATAGGTCAGAAAGTTCTTGAACAACACTCCGAAGAAGATATAAACAGAGCACCTAATGGGTGAGAACCATGTTACTCTTACAGTGTGTGTGTGTGTGTAATTGAAATTTAGGAAAACAAAACAACTCAGAACATCCACCATGGGATAGATGAAAATCAGGTCTTGTGTATCGGTCAGAAACCTCTCTCCCATAAATAATGTCAGGTCCCTGACCTGGTGACACTTGGAGTTCTTACCCCAAACTGCTGTTAAACTATTTGGTTAAACATTCTCACCACAGGAAAAATTAAAATAAATAGAGGAAACAGGAGTAAATTAAACCCGTGGTTTTACTACTTCACAGTTATATTTGGGAATTAACATGTATTTGATTATTAGAGTACTTATAATGTTCAGAATAATCTTATACACTGTAGACTCTTGATATATTAGCTTCAAAAATAATTTAAAATGCAATTTTATATGACACAATGATATGTAAAATATACATAATATTAAATTATTGGCCATGCAGTTTGTGGATTTAGGCTTTTTAGCTGAAAAGTATACTAATTTAGCCAAGTTTGCAAATATATTGGAATTTTTGTAAAGACTTGGGAGTTGCTATAGTTTTAAGTTTAATTTATTAGATGTATACAAATTGTTTTAAGTATTGAGAAAATTTTGCTTTTTAAGTCAGGTGTCTTGAGTCCTTGAATAAAAATTAGGCTCAGTTGGTTAAGCATCCGACTTCGGCTCAGGTCATGATCTCACGGGTTCCTGAGTTTGAGCCTCCTGTCCGGCTCTCTGCTCTCAGCACAGAGCCTGCTTCAAATTCTGTCTCCCCCTCTCTCTCTGCCCCTCCCATGCTCATGCTCTCTCTCAAAAATAAACATTAAAAAAATAATAAAAATATATTAAAATTATAAATGCAATTTTAAATTAAGGCAATTTAACCAAGTTTTAAATGTAGCTTATGCATTTAGTCCTTTCAATTTGAGTTATATAAAAAAGGGGGAGGGGGCGCGTGTAAGTTTACAAACATAATAAGACTTTTAGGTTGAATTTAAAGGTTTACAAAACATAAGGTTATAAAATGTTACTTTAAAAAACTTGGACAGTTCCCAGGATTTCTAAATATAGTTAGGTAATTAAGAGTTATACAATCACATTAAGTTGCAAACAGTTCCATTCAGTAATTGACGTGTTCAATGCCAACATAATAATCAAAACCCTCAACTTGATTTAACTTTAGGGATTGTCTTCTGCTCCAAGCTCAAGCTCACTGCAAATGAGAAGCCTTGTGACATGGAGAGGGGGTTCAATGCTTCTCTTTCTTTACCTAGAGATGATAGTACCTTACATGCTTGTTAAACATAAAGAAAGGAAAGCAAAAATGCTTACTTGACCATTATATCAAAGATGAGATTCTCATAGGTGTTTGTTACCATGTACCCCTTTTTCTAAAAATCCAGTAGTACAACTGTGGAAAAAATAAACCTATAGGAAAATTTTATATGAATTTGTGACTAGCCTGGAAAGTAGAGTTCTCTCAGTTCAATAATTTCATGATCTTCTTCAATAAGAATAATCTATATTTTATGACTATTTTAAAGTGTATAAAACTTTGGCCTGCAAAGTTTATGAAGTATTTACTCTGACTCTTCCTAATCTTTCCAGTCTCATGTCAAGAGACAAGTGTCAGCTTGCTGCACACTGAGTCTTCTCTACTAGAACAGACAAAATGAAGTATGTTATACACAGTGGATACTAAAGTTCTCATGGTTATGCTTTATTATAGATGCTGGAAAATAACCTACCATTCATTTTCTTGATAAAGCAGCAAAAAAGGGAATGGAAGTAACATCTGAACAAAATAAGTTGACTGATACAGGGAACAGAGGTAGCAATTACAAAAGGGAAAGTCTTTTTTGTGAAATGATTTTGATTAAATAAAACTGCTCATAAAACCAGAGAGAAGACAGAAGGCAGGTCCAGGCAAGTGTTCCTGTAGCAAGGACATTTATAAAATTATCACATCTCTTGGTATCACTCTTCTCTTGGTAAAAACTGACTGATGCAGAAAATATGATAAAAAAAAAAATAGCAGTTTTAGTGATTTTCCTCAAAATTAGAGTGACTGAAGTAGAACTTGAGTTAAATTTGATTCACAGCTACGTACATACTATAATGCATAAGGACCTAGACCATAGCAAACTTGTTTCCTGTTGTATCGCCCTTGTCTAGCTGTTGGGGAAGGTCATTGAAAAGATGTGACTGACAGGGGGGCCTGAGTGGGCCAGTTGGTTAAACCTCCGATTTTTGATTCTGGCTCAGGTCATGTTTGTGGGATTGAGCCCCGCATAGGGCTCTGTGCTGACAGCACAGAGTCAGCTCAGGATTCTCTTTTTCTCCCCCTCTGCCTTTTCCTCACCTGCACGCCAAAATAAACTTAAAAAAAAACAAAAAACAAATGTGACTGCCAGCTGATCTATAAATTGGGCCCAAGTGATCTGTCCCCTCCAGTTGGAATGTGGGTTGTTTGCTTTTCATGCAAGCTTTGCTATCCCAAAGGCTACTGCAAGGACATAGCCTTGAGATAATGATATGGTGTTGAGAACACCTGCACAATATACTTGACTGAACCCAGTTAAGGCCTCTTTATATAAGCTTTTCAGATTGGGTGGGTGCAGGGGTTCATTAGTCTTTCCACTATGCAAGACAAGCCTCGTAGGTAAGTACCCTTTACTTAGTGAAGCTGCCACCTACCAACCTGGAATGGCCTTCCCCTTTGTCTCTCTGCCCTCCATGTTCAGAAGCCAGTTTCGGATTACACCTGGAAAGCTCCTAAGGAGGGTATAAGTCAATGCTAGGACAGTGTACAAGCTCAAAAATATTGTTAGAGTAAAAAAAAAAAATAAAATTTAAGTAAGATTTTGCATTTTGTCAGGACTGTAATTGAGATCTGGGTAACAGTCTTAGATTCATAACTATTAGGAAATTACTTAGCTTCTCTGAATTTATTTTCACTTCTGAAAAGTGAAAATAAAATTTACCATTAGACCAGGTACCTTGAGATGCTGGCAATATAAATGTGAACAAGAGGATGAGGGGAACTAAGGGTAGTAAAGATGAAAACAGACAAACGAAACTAGTAAATGAATATACAGAATAGTGATAATGAATGAAAAACAAGAAAAAAAACAAGGTGCTACAGAAAAATCAGATTCCACGAAAATATGCAGTTTTAAGCACATGATTAGATCTCATCTCTTCCCTTCCTTGCTAAATTATGAATTAAAAACTGAACATGAAAAACGTAATTCAAATTCTTGAGTAAACAAAGTTACATCATTAGAATGTGATATTTACTACAGACAGCAAGACTGAATTAGAAGCACTCCACAGATACTGGTTCCAGCATGCCTGAGGAGGTAGTATGGCAGTCAAGAGAATGTCCTCCAGCCAGAAAGATCCATGCCCAATATCACACTAGTTAAGCACAGTACTTAACTTCTCCAAGCTTAAGTTTTTTAACTTAGTTGGAAAATGAGGACAATATAGGCACCTACTCCACTGGACTGTGATGAAGAGTAAGTGAGATAGTGTGACAAAGTTATAGTATTGGCATTTGTATAGTTATGGCATTTGCATAAAATATACAGATTAATGGAACAAGACAGCCCAGAAATGAACAAAGGACCAAAAATACATAACGAAGAAAGTAGAGTCTAATAACTGGTGTTGGGAAAACTGGAGAGCCACATGTGAAAGAATGAAAGTGCATAATCTTACAGTACTCACAAAAATCAATACAAAATGGATTAAAGACTTGAATGTAAGACCCGAAACCATAAAACTCCTAGAAGTAAACATAAAGGTAAGCTCCTCGACACTGACCTTGACAATGATTTTTTTTTTTTTTGGATTTGAAACCAAAAGCAAAAAGGAAAAATAAACAAGTGGGACTACATTAAACTAAAAAGCTTCTGCACACCAAACTATTAACAAAATGAAAAGGCAACTTATGGAATGGGAGAAAATATCTGCAAATCATACATCTGATAAAGGATTAGTATCTGAAATATGTAAGGAACTTAAACAGCTCAACAGCAAAAAAAACAAAAGAATCTGATTTAAAAACAGGCATAGGCACCTGGGTGGCTCAGTCAGTTAAGAGTCCAACTCTTGATTTCAGCTCAGGTCTTGACCTCACAGGTTCGTGAGTTTGAGCCCAGAGTTTCTTTTTTTTTTTTTTTTTTTTTTGTCAGGGCAGAGCCTGCTTGGGATTCTCTGTCTTCTTCTCTTTGCCCCTCTCCCATTCTTTCTATCAAAAATAAACATTTAAACAAACAAAAAAACAAAAGAACTTCTTCCAAAGACTTACAAATGGCCAACAGGTACATGAAAAGGTGCTCAGTATCACTACAGCAGGGAAATGCAAATCAAAACCCTGAGACACCACCGCACACCTGTCAGTTTACTGTCATCCTAAAGACAAAAGATAACAACTGTGGTCAAGGATGTGGAGAAGAGAGAACCCTTGCACACTGCTGGTGGGAATGTAAACTAGTGCAGCCTCTACGGAAAACAGCCAGGAGGTCACTCAAGATTTAAAACAGAACTACCATATTATCAAGCAATTACACTTCTGGATATACATCCGAAGCAAATGAAACCACTATCTAGATGAGATATCCATTGCAGATACCCCCCATATCCATTGCAGAATTATTTACAATAGCCAAGACATGGAAATACCTTAAGTGACCACTGGCAGATGAATCAAGAAAATGTGGTATATACATACAATGGAACATTATTCAGCCATGAAAAGAATGAAATCTTGCAATTTGGGACAACATGGATGGACCCTGGGAGCATTATGCTAAGTGAAATAAGTCAGACGGAAAATGACAAATACCGTATGATCTAACATGTGCAATCTAAAACAACAACAACAACAACAACAACAAAACCAAACCAAAACAACCAAAAAACTAAAACGAACTCATTGAAACAAAGAACATACTAGTCAAAAGGTAAAACTTAGAGTTAACAAGGTACGCAGGTTCTGGGGATGTAACGTAAGCATGTGAAAAAGATAATGAACAGTATGTGGCATATAATCTCAGTAAAGGATACAACAAAATCATCATTCCTACATTTTAAAGACCTTCATCAGATTTGTATCTTACGAAATCGGTATGTTTTTATTTTTTACTGAGCTATTTGTTTTACCCAAACACGTGGTTTGGAAAAAAATCTGTATATTTTCAGGAGGAAAATATATCAATTACAATTAAGAAAAAGTCCTAAAAAGAAGATAATTGTAAGAGGCAATGGTCCAAACAGTTGAAAATGTCATTTCAAGTTTAAGGCTTTTTGAGAAAGTTACCTACTAGTATATTATATTTCAGAATGGCTGAGCGCAGCAGGATGGGGAAACTTTGTCCAAAAGAACTGTAAACACCTGAGAACACTTTCATATAAGGGCATCTTCGGTAACCGAGCAAGTGACAGTTTCCGGGCTGGTGAGCACTGAGGCCCTTCTCTCTCCACCCCAGCAGTAGCCTGGACAAATTGTAAACTCCCCTCTCTGGAGCCTTCACTCTATGCCAGTACCTCAACCTACAGGTCCTCCGATCCACGAAGGCTACGGTGCTACAGGTAAGGCGGACAGAAAAGAATGTGTCTTTTTCTCGATTCTTTACTCACCCCGAAATCACGATCTTGGCGGCGCGGCCCCCACTCCACTGTACTGAATGGATTCTGAGAGCAAAGAAAACTAAAACTTTTTTTTCTTACAGAGGGTACCACCCGGGGAACGTTTGCAAACCCCTAAGAAGGGTGCTTCCCACCTCTTCAGACCTGGACCGAGTCCTTCCGCCCCAAAGCACGAGCTTCGTTAAGCCGGGACCGCTCCCCTCAACTCCTCCCCCGCCGCTGACCCGTAGCCCGACCTCACCTGGGAGCAGTTCCACCAGGAGATGGATTAGGGAAATCTCAGGAAAAGCGGCCCAGCGAGTGACGCCACCGAAGGCACAGTCATGGTCTACCTAACTATGGTCACCGGCGCACACGCGCCTCAGCCACTGCGCCTCCCGCCTCCGGGTCGTTCCCCCACCACCCCAGCACCGTCGCAGCCTCCCGCATTGCACGCCGGGAACGGCCTACCTCCACATCTCAGAAACTTCATTTCCCAGCATGCACAAATTTTGCATGCAGAACTGCACTCTGGGATTTGGAGTCCTCATCCCTCACCTTCTCCCAGTCTTTAACAGAGAGTACAAGGGACTTTGCAGGAGAATCTAAACGCAAAGCATCACCCAAGGTCGTGAAATGTAGGCTCCCCTCGCATCCGGGGCCTTGTTCCGTCTTTAGCTGGGTGGGGAATGGTGTCGCCTAGCAGCCGCTGCCGCTCTAGATTGCACTGGACCAGTTGGCGGGATCCTGAGACCCGGTGGAAGCGCGCTGTGGAGCGGTCGGGCGTAGCGGCAGGACCAAGCTTGGTCCGTGCGGCAGATGAGGGGACGCTGCTGGTTGCCATCCTTGGTTAGGTGGGTGGATTTTGGTGAGAGGGAGCAGCCAGTTTCTTTCCAAGCAGGTTCTTTAAGCCTCAGGGCCCGTATGTAACAGCCTAGCTTCCCTGCTCCCTAGTCTTTGGTCGGCAACCCATTTGTCTTCTAGCTTCGGCCCTGGTTTCCTCGGCCTACCTGCGCCCATTTCAGCCGTTTCCGCACGCTTTTTACCACCAGTTCCTGCTTCTCCGAATCAAGATTCATTTTCAGCCTTCCAGGCAGCCCCGCGCTTGGCACCCTTAGATATTCGAGCGCCTCTAGTGGTAAGGGGTGGGGGGGCGTAGAGGAGGAGACGCAGAACCTTAGTTCTGATCCAGATGAGTCTTAGGAAGGGAACTTGTAGTTTATTCAGCTGGTGCAGCATCTGCTGGTTTGTGCCAGCTGTAATTTTGATCAAGGCTATATATATCTGTATATATGTATATCTGTCATACAATTAAGGAGCCATTGCTCTTTGCTAACATCTTAGAGTTATAATGATGTAATCTACAAAAACAGTAATGTTGTTTACATTGAAAATGCTAATACCCACCTGTTTTGTTACAGAAGGTAAAGCGCAGTGAAAGATTTCACGATGCCACCTAATATAAACTGGAAAGAAATAATAAAAGTTGACCCAGATGACCTGCCTCGTCAAGAAGAATTGGCAGATAATTTACTGGTTTCCTTATCCAAGGTGCTTAACTGATAAACAATACATAGTTGTGTGTGTACATACACGCACAACTATGATTAAGTTGTCCACGAAATCAATGAATGTCACAAATGGAAGAGTTCTCATATTTTGCCTAAGGGTTATAAAATATAAAATAGTTGCTTTCTCTTTACTTAGGTGGAAATAAGTGAGCTAAAACATGCAAGTCAAGAAAATGTGATACACCTTTTCAGAATTACTCAATCACTAATGAAGGTTTGTATGCTGTGGGTTTTAACAATGGTTTTGACTATTAGAGGACGTTTAAGGAACTGTTCTTAAATAAGTTAATCTTTATGAAAGGACCAAGATCACTGAAAATGAGATTGCTTCAAATGTGGATTGAGGATTTTAGTGTGCAAAACATTGCTAGTTTCTGCTCTAAAGTTCCTAGAAGAATGTATAAGGGAAACAGGATGGGGGTGTTTAAAAATAACATACGGAGGTCCTTTGTTAATTATGTTAACATAATTCTGAAGTCAGAATGAAAAATATGAATGACTTCTGTAGGGATTTGTTAGGAGGGGGAGAGATTTTGGTGTGAGAGGCCTCATAAAGGGCAAAGGCCAATGAGTATACTGCAGGTAGAAATCACCCTAAATAAAAACTGGGACTAGAAAATGTGCTTATTCTTTACATTTGAGGAGACAGGTGCAGAAAGTTAATAGTAAATTGTAGAGAAAATAAATGTCGGGTATAGTTTACAGTAGTCTAAGTGTATTTTATGCTATCGCCTATGAGGAGCTGTTAGGATTTTTGAGCCACGATTGATTGATTCAAAAGTATTCCTTAGGAAGGCTAAACTAGATATGTTAAAAGGACAGAATGAAGGGAATTGAAGCTGTTTAGACAGAACGTTGTGAAGGAGGTTAAGCATAAGATTCTGGACTAGAATAATGACAATTGGAATAGGAAAAGATAGTAGAAAACATTACAGAAAAATTAGAACATTAGAAAAGTTACATTACCACGTATGAGATTGAGGAGAAAAAGAGGAATCAAAGATATTTTGAAGCTGTCATATCCTTAAATAAGAAAGTCATCTATTCAACAAACATTTACTGAAAATCTCCATATCCCAGGTACTGAAGGCATTAAATACTAGGAAAGCAAATGAAACAAAGTCCTTGTTTTCAGTGCTTTTGTAAAGGCATATTGAAATAACTTTTCTTTTTAAATGTTTAGATGAAAGCTCAAGAAGTAGAACTAGCTTTGGAGGAAGTTGAAAAAGCTGGAGAAGAACAAGCAAAATTCGGTAATGCCCTGGAAGAAGTTTATCATAGTGTCCAATAGGGGACTCCGTTTAACATATTCTATAAAATGTGTGTATTCCCAACTTACTTTGAAAGACATGTCTAGAACTCCTGTTTTATGGATGAGGTATAGAAGTTACTTTCTCTTATGTTACCTTATTACAATCATGATGGAGTCTTTAAAAATAATTTTATTACTTTATTGAAATTTATGTAAAAGTTTGTTTTGAGATAAATCTGACCAATTGAAACTTTTTTTTTAATAGAAAATCAATTAAAAACTAAAGTAATGAAACTGGAAAATGAACTGGAGGTATGTCCTTTTGTATTTCCCTAGGGTGTAATTGTTAATTTTATTACTTTGAATTAATACTTTTACAATTTTCTATTGTCTGGAAAATCACAAGAGTGGTATTGTGTTCATAATTAATTGTTCAACATATATTTTATATATTTATTACATACCTTAAATTCTAAGAATTGAGCATTCAGTTGTGAACAAAATAAAAACATTAAATAGCCTGAAGTTTACAGACTAGAGGGTTATACAGAAGATTACTAGTAACTGAGCTGGCATGGAGGCATATGGGAATTTGAGGAATAGTGACAGAAGGATATGGCAGAAGAAGTAGCTTTTGAGAAAGCTAAGAGCCAAAATATGAATGTAGTGTTAAGGAACCAATACATTGAAATTCCTGAGAATGTGGGAAGGAATGTGCTACAAAAATTAGTCTTTAAAAGGGAGAAAAGACCTTCTTTTTAATAGGAAGAATGGATGTGTATAGAAGCTTTTATGTTTGTAGGTTTAGTACCTGGAAGTGGAGAGATTGGAGGGATTGCTAAAAATAAGAGGGGAAGATATATGGTCAAATTTTAAGGAAGATTAAGCTTCCAAAATAGTGGAGAATGAAGTGGAGATTAGGAGATATAGAGTCAGATGATTTGAGTTCAAATCCTGATTCTTTTACTTATTAACTGTGAACTGAGAGGAGTTATTTTTTATCCCCAACTGTATATCTATCTCCTAGAAGAATATCAGCCACTCTCAGTTAATACTTACTAAATTAATTCTGAAGTTGGATTCATTCTGTTAGTGTTTAGCCAGGTACCTGCTGTGGAATGGAAGGATAGGGCTGTGGGAGATACTAGTAAGAAAGTGGTTGATGTGGTGATTATGAAATCTCAGCTGATGGGTAAAGAAATCAAGATTTGATTGGTGGGAGAGGTTAGAGAGGAGTCCAGGGATTAGAGGGTCCTGTGAGGTCAGAGGGCAGGTATACTAGGAATCATGAGAGAATGTTTCTGCTGGCACAATGTTCTGGTGTGGGCATGAAAGTGGGAGGCTATAGTGAATTCAAGAAGCATGTAAAAAAAAAAAAAAAGAGTGAGAGAGAGAGACCAGAATGAGAGTTATATGGATGTGGAAACTGCTTAGTGGGGCTTTTTGTGGAAGACTAGGAGCAATGTGCCAAAAATTCTCAATGAATTTTGAGAGGGAACAGTTGGGAAGTTAGTAGTTTGCTACTACCCTGAGTAGGTAGGAAATAGATAACTGGATATCATGTGGAATTCAAAGCAGCTGGAGTTTTCACAAAATGGTGGAGGAAGGATAGCCTGGAAGTTGCAGGTTGAGGTAAATCAACACCATGTCTTGACCCTAAGGTCTATGGGATGTGAAAGAATGAGCATCTCCCAATTAAAAGACTTCCAAAGGAATTAGTATATTAAAGGAACCAAATTGGACCTAAGGCAGGGAGATGGAGAGTATGATTTCAGTAAAAGGGCTGGGGGTATAAAATACTAATATATCTTGATTTTTGAGAGCACAATGGAAGGTTTTCTGAAGGAGGAAAAGAACGAGAAAAGTATTATATAGGATTAACACAACTGTATTGTAAAGAAATGAATGTGAGACAGGTAGATGACAAAAGGATGTTTTGGACTATGAGTCCAAATAACAGGAACATGAAGTGAAATGGATTTAATTTGCCATAAGATTTTTTTTTTTAAAGTAAACTACCCCTAATGTGAGGCTCGAACTCATGACCATGAGATCAAGAGTTGAATGCCCTACTTACTAAGCCAGCCAGGTGCCCAATCTGGCACAACATTTTAAAGATGACCTTAGTCTAGGCCAATCTAGTACAGTAACACTAATCACTTGTGGTTATTTGCAAGTGGCTATTTAAACTTAAATTCATTACAATTAAAATTAAAAATTCAATTCTGTAGTTGCAGTAGCCACATTTCAAGTGCTCAAAGCCACATGTAGGTAGTGGCTGTAGTACTCTACTGTGCAGAGAACATTTCCATTATCCTAGAAAGTCCTGTTAGACAGCAATGGTCTAAAGAGAGTCTGAGAGAAAGGGCAGGTTAAGAGCACCAGAGGTCAGCGACTGGGTGGAGGCCCTGGTGAGTTGTAGCCTGGTTTCAGAGTCCTGATGCTCAGGAGAAGCCTTCATAGCTCATTGCCTGTGTTCTCTGCCTGTGTAGTTTAGTCTGGGGTCTGTGGCTCAGTGGTTATAATAGAGCCTGAATGATTGACAGTCCATTTGTAGCTGTGGGTGGCTCAGAAAAAGCTTAAGGGCTTGCCAGTCTGCAAACTAAAGCTTAAATAAACAGTTTTAAAAACAGGTTCTTAAGCTAACATGATTTTAAACATCTGGTGCTGATTATAATACAAATTTAAAGTCAGTTTGTTGTTGATTCTCCAATTATAATGAGATTGATTTATAGTTTTTGTTTAATTTAAGATGGCTCAGCAATCTGCAGGTGGTCGTGACACTCGGTTTTTACGTGATGAAATTCGCCAACTTGAAAAGCAATTGGAACAAAAAGATAGAGAATTGGAGGACATGGAAAAGGAGTTGGAGAAAGAGAAGAAAGTTAATGAACAAGTAAGGAACATTTTTTCAATGAATCTTAACCATTTAAGTTACGTAAAAACACCTGATTATGCATTTTATAGTGGTAAGTATCAGTTAGTATGTTTTATGTGAGAATTGATGTTACTGTATACTTATCTCTAAGGTTTTACATCACTGTTCATGTTGTCATCACATCTTTAAATCAAATTCCTTGTCTTCAACAGTACCTCAACTTTATGCAATAAATAGCTATGCATAAGAAAGTAAAGGTTCTTAAGTTGTGTTAATGCCAACATTTTGTAAATCAATGCATATTTTAAATCATAATATTTCATCATTTATACAAATATAGTCATTACCTTTTAGGTTATTCCTTGTTATTTATAAAATACTTCATGCAGTGTACACTTAAATTTAGTTTGAGAACAAAATTTTTGGCGGATGAATTTGTAAATTCCTGTCAGAAAACAACACGTTTCCTAATTTGCCTCACCTGTCAGTCAACTTATACAAAATCTGCTGCCCAAGTGTGGTAACTGTCCCATCCCAGATCCTCAGAAGCTTTCTCTACCTTTGTGTCCTTTAAGTGAATGGTGTATTACATCCTGAGAATCTTATTTTGTCCATTGTTCTCTTAGAAATAGAAGGTGGTAAATTTTAAATAAACAACAATGATTATAAGGTGATGTTGCTATTTAAAAGAATCTGTTATAGGGGCGCCTGGGTGGCGCAGTCGGTTAAGCGTCCGACTTCAGCCAGGTCACGATCTCGTGGTCCGTGAGTTAGAGCCCCGAGTCAGGCTCTGGGCTGATGGCTCAGAGCCTAGAGCCTGTTTCCGATTCTGTGTCTCCCTCTCTCTCTGCCCCTCCCCTGTTCATGCTCTGTCTCTCTCTGTCCCAAAAATAAATAAAAACGTTGAAGAAAAAAAAAAAAAAAAGAATCTGTTATAAATTTATTTGTAAGGAAAAACATCCCTATTCTTGCTATATCCATTTTCTTATATAATTTAGAAGATTTCATGTAAGAGTGAGCTATTTATACCCTTGTTGTAGTGGAAAAAGTATGGATTAATGGCACCTAAAGATTAGAAATAAGTTCTTAGAGGATTGTCTGTTTAGTTGACTCAGTAAAACGTAATAGACCTATGGCTTTCTTAATAATCATAAAGGATTTGGGGGCGCCTGGGTGACTTAGTCGGTTAAGCATCCAACTTTGGCTCAGGTCATGATCTCACAGTTCGTGGGTTTGAGCCGCGCAACCAGCTCTGTGCTGACAGCTCAGAACCTGGAGCCTGCTTCAGATTCTCTCTCTGCCCCTCCCCACTCATGCTTTGTCTCTTTCTGTGTCTCAAAAATAAATGCTAAAAAAAATAATCATAAGGGATTTAACCTATGATATACAGTAATGGAATTGCTTGTTGGGATGTTTGTGGTTTTCTAGACCATTGTTCTTCTGTCTAGCCCATGTATTAGTCAACTTTTTGTCATTTATACCACATACCCTTAGCGAATCACAACTACCTTGTCCATTCTTAGACTACTATCTTTATTCATAGGTACATACACAGAGAGCTTGAATACATAGGCTATATACCATTCTAGTTGCTAGATTCTTTGAGATGGAATATGAGTATGAGTTGTTGGCAATTTCTTCTTTGCCCTTAACCAGTCATTCAGTTTTATTGAGTATTCACAGCTTGCCAGAGACAGTTAGGGCAATAATATTCTGCTTCTTGATATTCACTGTCAATAACAAATGTAACATGGATGATACTCTGGGGTGGGATATCTAAATCAATCTTGAGGTTCAGGAAGTGATTTGTAAACTGAGACTGAAGTAGGAGTTAGTCTGGCAAGGGAATGGGATGGCCTTGGTGGTTAAAGAAATGGCATTCTGGGCTGAAGATACAGCATTTGCTAAGATCTAGAGGGAAGAGATGGCATGGTGAATTCAGGGAACTACAGTTACTCATTCTGGCTGAAATATAAGTAAAATAGCTAGTATAGAATCCTTACTAATTGCCAGTTACTTTATATGCACTCATTTGTTATTCCTCATTTCATACTTATCATATAAGATAGGTAACATTTCCCCATGCTATAGATGAGGAAACTGAGGCACAGAAAGATTAAGTAATTGTCCATGGTTACAGAAATAATAAGTTGTAAGACCAGGATTTAAATCCAAACTTACTCAGTGAGTCTGTGTTCTAAACCACTATACTATCCTGCCTTCCTAGTTCAAACATTTGTGATCCTCTGGAGAGATAAGCACAGGCCAGTTTCTAAGGAGTTTGCTCCTTTTCCTAAAAGGAACCAATGAAGAATTTTGAATCCAAGAATATCATGATGAGATCTATATTTTTGAAATTTATTCAGCTTTAGAGAGAGTGGATTGAAGGGGACTAAGAATAGTAAGGAGACAGGTGTGGTAATTCAGGCAGGTGCCAATGATGGACTAATTAAAGTCATAACTCAAGGGATTAAGGGCTGGAGACACGTTTAGAGAGGTAGGTGTAATTGGATGTAGTGAATGATTGATTGTCAGACAAGAGGGAGGAAAGGAGAGGGGCCCCACTAAGTAGGGATGCAGGAGGGGTTTAGAAGGTGTGCAATTAGTTTTCACCTTTATACATGTTGAGTCCAAGGTCCCAGTGGGCATATTCACAAAAGAGATCTATGGATTTGGAATTCATGAAAGAAAGTGTGGATGATGATTTGTGAGTTATCAACATAGATATTGAAGCCATAGAAATGACTGTAAGGAGATCTCTGAGAAATGTCTAATGAATAGGAAGAGGTGCTTCAAGGAACAGCACTTTAGAAAGGACAAAAATAAAAAATGTGATGTTTGACAAACTAAGAGAAGAGAGCATGAGTAGTGTTAAATGCTTCAGTGTTCTTTACATCTCTGTCCTTGTTAAAATTTTCCAATTCATAAACGATGGGACTGTTTCTTACCTCCTAGCTGATGATGAGGATGATGATGGTGATGATGATAGTAGTAGTAGTAGGTAAACTCCTCAAATTTGTGTAGCATTTTGCATTTTGTTACAAACTTTCTCTAACCTTTTTATTTTGAAAACTATCAAATAAACATGAATATACTCTTCATATAGATTCCCCAATTATCAAAATTTTACCACATTTATTTTACCTGTCAGTATCTTTGTTTTAAGAAAAAATCTTTTTTGAATGTTTATTTTTGAGAGACAGAGACAGAACACAAGCAGGGGAGGAGCAGAGAGAGAGGGAGACACAGAATCCAAAGCAGGCTCCAGGCTCTGAGCTCTCAACACAGAGCCTGATGTGGGGCTCAAACCCACAAACTGTGAGATCATGACCTGAGCCAAAGTCAGACTCCCAATGGACTGAGCCACCCAGGTGCCCTTCTGTCAGTATCTTTGTAAACACATATCTCCCTCTCTTTCTCTTTGCTGCGTCAGTTAAGAGTTGACTGCAGATAAGATGATACTTCACACTGAAATATTTCTGCATGTCTCTCCTAAAAAGTGTATTCCCCAAAATAACCACTATATAATTACCATATGCAGGAAATTTAATATTTATTCAATACTCTACTATCTAGTCTATAAACATATTTTTTTCTATTGGCCTAATAATGCCCTTCACAGTCCTCCACCCAATATCCAAGGTTCCATCAAGGTTCACATACTGATTTGGTTATTTATTAAAGACTTTTAAATGTATTATAATTGCAAACCACTGATATTTTATTTTTTCCTTGAATAAGAGGCAAAAGCAGAAAAGTGAAAGGTCATAAGAGGGCTGGGGTTTAGACAACGGATGAAAAAAATCTATGATAATGGTTATAATATTTGTTTTGGGAAACAAAAAGAGTCATAACTGAAATCATCTATATGAGGAGAAGGAACACTCCATAATTTTTTTTGTTATTTCATGTACTGAGCATTGTGCTGATGACTTTATATACAATGTACTTAATTTTTACATCAACATATGAAACGGAAAAATTGAATTTAAGAGATGGTAAATGATTTGTTCATATTGTACTAGAAATTGGTGGATGAAGAATATAAACTTGGGCCAGTCTGATTTCAGATTGCTTCTTTTTAACCATTATGTTGTACTGCCTTATGTTTCTAAGTAATTTAATGCTCAACAGAACACAGAATATTCTAGACCTGACATAGAAGAACTGCAAAATGCTAAAGATTTTGGACAGAAAATTACTGTTTATTAGATTTTGGCAGGGGTGGGGGTGGATAATCTGTATACAAAACTTTGGTTAGAGTTTTGGTTTTAGTTTGATTATTGAAGCTTTTAAACTTAACCTGTTTTACTTTTCCCAATCCTTAGATTTCACAAATTTTGGATTATTGTTCATGTCTTGGATCAACGTGAAATCCTTAACAGTTAATCATTCTCTACTTCATTAGAGAGGATTTCAAATTTAAATTGATCGGCTGAAAGCCTGGTTTTATATTGAATCACTGCTGGATCTTATTATTATTAATCTTTTTTTTTTTTTTTTTGCTATTTTAGTTGGCTCTTCGAAATGAGGAGGCAGAGAATGAAAACAGCAAATTAAGAAGAGAGGTTGGTAAAAAATTTTAGTAGTTGTGGCAGTTCAACAAAGATACTTGTTAAAAAAGTTTTTGTAAATTTATACTCTAACTAGAACTGTATTCTTCTAGTAATGTTTTCAAGCTGGCTGATATTATGATAGGAATTTGTCTCAGGGAAATAGAAAATGAGAGTTGAAGCCATCAAGTACTGTATTCATCTCTTACTTTACGTGGGTAAATTTTGCTTTGTTTTATAAGCCATTCTTTGTTTGCTAACTGACTGTACAACTGGATTTCTGTCTTATTGCTCTTCTTTTACCTACTGTTCTTTTAAATGTTTTGTTTTTTCATGAAATCTTAAAAGTTCTTTATTATTTGGCTCTTTTGAGCCAAATAATATTTATGCATTGTTTACCCTTATAGGAGTTCTTATCTTTTTAACATAATCAAAATATTCTTTGTTTTGGTTGATTATGAGTATTCTTGCTTTCTTTGATCATCCAAAATAATATCTCATTCTCCTATAATTTCTCATTTTGGTTTTAATTTCTAATGCTTGTTTTTTAATTATATATTTCCTTTCTCGTTTCTAATTACATTTTTCCTGTTCTTTTCTGGAGAACAAACGTCTAAAGAAAAAGGTGAGACTTTAAGGGTGGTGATACCTTGGGAATTTCAAGATCTGTTTTGAGATCCCTATTTAGAGGATGAAATTTTTGTTTCTCTGGATAGTTTCTTAATAGAAAATACTGTATTTGGTCTTCTTCCAGAATGAGCAACTTCGTCAGGATATTGTTGACTATCAGAAACAAATAGATTCTCAAAAAGAAACACTTTTGTCAAGAAGAGGAGAAGACAGTGACTACCGATCACAGTTGTCTAAAAAAAACTATGAACTTGTCCAATATCTGGATGAAATTCAGGTAAAATAGAAGTCGTTTCAAGGCAATGATTCTTGTAAAATAATCTTGTTATAATGTAAATCTAGTGTTTGGTCCTACATTTAAATCCTTTAGTAGAAATCTTCAACTATGCATTTGTAAACGTGAAAGAAATTACATCTTTGAAGTTACAAATGTTGCAAATTCATTCATTTTATATGCCTATTTTGGGCATTGCTTAAAAAGAACTAAACTTTTTTAGGTGGAATTTGCTTTATATTTAATTTAATTGGTCAAAAACAATTGGTGTTACAGACCTAGTAGAAAGAATTCTCTTGATCTAATAGATCAAGTGGAAAGAATTCTCTGCTCTCCAGCAGACAGTTAAGACTCTGTTTAACTTTAATTTAGTTTAAATTTCAGTTTCTTAAGTTAACTATTACTTTTTAACTTTATTAGACTTTAACAGAAGCTAATGAAAAAATTGAAGTTCAGAATCAAGAAATGAGAAAAAATCTAGAAGAGTCTGTACAGGAGATGGAAAAGATGACTGATGAGTATAACAGGATGAAAGCTATTGTACATCAGACAGATAATATAATGGACCAATTAAAAAAGGAAAATGATCATTATCGGCTTCAAGTAAGAATTGCTGTTAGATTAACTCATTTGTACAGACTTCATATTGTATCATTACTATTTGTGTGAAGCTGAAAAGTACTTTAACTTTCTAGGATGTGTATTCTTGTCTTATGCTGTAATGTATTCTCTTATACTGTAATATGTTGCCATGCTGATCTATTTGTCCATATGTGTTTCTCTAATGGGACACAAGGTATCCTTTATGTATACCTCATTATTCTTGCCATTTAGGATATATATTTGATACCTGAATGAATGTGTAGACAGCAATCCGGGAAGCTAATAAATGTGGGGATTTTCTACTAAAGATTCTTAGAAGCCCTGTGGGCCATGAAGTTAAATTTTACACCTTAAAATAAATATAAATATCCTAGAAAAACAATACATTGCTCATTTTTTACATGGATTAAACTAGTGTAAAACATAGAATAATGCTGAAACATATAGTTCTCTAGTAATGACAAATAATTATACCTTTGTAATGAGACAGAAACCATTAAATATTGCCTCTAACTACAGAACTGCTCCAATAATGAATGTGCATTGGTAATGTATATGTGTATACACGTATGAGGATGTATAATGTATATATGTAACGTATGTGTAAATGTGCATATATAACAAATACGTATATATTGTGCTATTTTGCAACAGTTCTTGAAATAATTGTTGCCTTTTAGGTGCAGGAGCTTACAGACCTTCTGAAAGCAAAAAATGAAGAAGATGATCCAGTCATGGCTGCTGTCAATGCAAAAGTAGAAGAATGGAAGGTGTTTTTTTCAGTTGACATAAGGGGTTTTGCATTTGTATTTTTGATTTCAATTTCTTAGTTTTCTTTAAAGGCCTTTGGTAGTTAGTGACATTTTTATTAGGCAATATTTAAAGTACATCAAATGTCCTGGTTACAGGAGCACTAAGTGCTCTCTCTTGTGGAATCCTCTAGCATATTTGTTAGTAAATGAGTTCTTCCACATCAGTGAGTTAAACTTTAAGCTGAACTTTTTGATAGAAGTCTAAGTCTAAATCATAACATATTTGTCCTCTAAAATAGATAATTCTAAGTAAAATTAAAATTTTTCAACATAACTCATAGTTACTTTGCACATGTATTATAGTTCCAGGTTTAATTTTAGTTTTTTTAATTCTCACGTCAAATCAAACTATTGGTTTTCAGCGGAAATGGGAGAAAGGAAAGGGATCTTTTAGAATCATCTGAGTTTTTTTCCAAAAAACACCTTTCAGGCTCCTCCCCACTCTCCAACCCCAACCAAATCCCTTGGCCTTACCATATCAGAGGCTAAGGGTTATGATGACTATATATTTTGAAAAAAGTCTGAAGCTATTCTGAATGAGTAATTCTAATTTTAAAAGCTGTCATTTCCATAGTTATTGTTTTTTAACAGTTCATATAAATCTTGTTGGCTATTTGGAATTGGTTATCTGGGAAGCTCAGATAACCTATATTTTAAACACAAGCAGTAGGAGTGGAAATGAGGCCCAAAGAGTCCATTGGAGATTAGTAAACTTTCTGTAAAAGTCCAGAGAATAAATATTTTAGACCATCTGGTCTCTGGTATAACTAAACTCTGCTATTATAACATGAAACCAGCCACAGACAATAGATAGATGCATGAGCAAGGCTGTTTCCTAATAAATCTTTATAAAAACAGGCAGCAGGCCAAATTTGGCCTTTGATTCTGTTTTTTCATCCCTGGGTAAAAAGTTTTTACATTATTTTAATTTGGGGGGGGAGAGATGGTAGTATATAGTATTCTACTGCAGTTTACTTTGTTTTCACTTCATGCCTTTTAAGAATGATAGAGTACTGGTTTATTCTTTTTAATTGCTTTGTAATTTTTCTTTATAGATAAGTTATTTAATTGATTCCCTATTGTGTGACACTTAGCAAGGTTCTGGTTTTTGATATTAGAAGCAATGTTACAGGGGTGCAAGGGTGGCTTTGTTGGTTAAATCCAACTCTAGGTTTCAGCTCAGGTCATGATCTCACGGTTTCATGAGTTCCAGCCCCACATCAGACTCTGCACTGACAGTGAGGAGCCTGCTTGGGATTCTTTCTCTCCTTCTCTCTGCCCCTCCCCCATTCATGTTGTGTGTGTGTCTCTCTCTCCCTCCCTCAAGATAAATAAATTTAAAAAAAAGAAACAGTGTTATAATTAATTCTTTATGTATTTGTTATTTTGCAAATATGCAGGTTAAATTGCTACAAATTGTGATACATATCCAAATACATACCTCCAGTTTGACACTTGCCTTTAGGCTTTATGGTATTTTTTGCCATGAAGTATTTCTTTTTATAATATATAGTTTATTTTTTTGTGCCTTTTTATCATAATTAGAAAGGGTTCTGAGTATAAAATTGTTTTCTCATACTTTCTTCTAGTGGCTCCTAATTTCATCTTTTACATTTAAGTCTTTGAAGCATGTATAATTAATTTTGGCATGAAGAATGAGGTATGGATGCAGTAGACCTACTCAGTCATCCAAACATTATATATTGAACATTTTATCTTTCCCCTACTGAAATAGTTTTATTTTTAATATATACGAGACTTCTGTTGAATTTGAATTTATTTTTGGACTCTCTCCTTTATATTGATTGATATGTTTTCTAACCATGTATCTTTGTTTTAGTTATTGTTATGTATAAATATTTGTAAAAGCTGTTCATTTTTCAGCTTTTACATGCTTTCCTGTGAACTTATTTTTTTTAATATAAATTTTAGAAATAGTTCTTAAAAATCTCATTTTAGAGACGTCAGGTTGGTTCAGTTGGTTAAGTGTCCAACTTTTGATTTTGGCCCAGGTCATGATCTCACAGTCCTGAGATCAAGCCCTGTGTTGGGTTCTGGGCTGGGCATGGGACCTGCTTGGGATTCTCTCTCTCCCTCTCCCCCTTCCCTGCCCTCTATCTCTTTCTCTCTCTCTTTAAAAGAAAAAAAAAAGAAAGAAAGAAAAGAAAAAGAAGAAATCTTATTTTATTGGATATGTGATAAATTTATAAGCTAAGTTATAAGTTGATTTTGGTATTTGGTTCTTCTAGCAAAGAACACAAGACATCCTTAATTCAAAATATTTTGTGCCTCTTGGTGGCATTTTAAAGTTTTCTCCATAAAGATTAATTGTGCAAAACTTTTTTGTAGTTGTATGAAGGTATTTATAACATGGATAGGTTTTGGAACCTTGTGATGGTTGAAAGATTGAATTTCTAAAACAACAAAAATTTTTTAAAATGTTAAGACAGCAACTAAATGTATACTTTTGAATCATTTCTTACTTGAACTTAAGATTATACACACAAAAGGAACAATGATACGCAAATAGTTGCTGATACTTTGTAACTTCAAAGTGTATTTTATTTCCTGTATTTTCTTGAAATATGCTAATGGTATATATTGAGTATTTATCATAAGTGAAAAATGATTTGTCAATTTTCCTCTTATGTAACAGATCCTATGTTGTTTATATCTAGTTAATTTTGTCTTCTAAAGATGATGAAATTATTGAATATCAGCAAATGTTACATAACCTGAGAGAGAAATTGAAAAATGCCCAGCTTGATGGTGATAAAAGTAGTGTGATGGCTCTACAACAGGTAAAACCTTCTCAAAATTCGGTTTATTAGTCAACATGTCTAACTTAGTGGCTTGCACTATTGGGTATATAATAAAGTCTTTTAAAGTCCAGTCCCAAGAAACAATTAGAATTAAGTTTAGAGTTAGGAATAGAATTATTTTGTGTATTTTTCTGTGTTGATGCAGATAATATCCATATTGTTTTGATTGAGAATTATTTAATAAGAAACTTAAAAACTTTTAGAAACTTAAAAATAGCTTTGTACTCTATTAACATTTATTATATCGTATGTTAGTGCTGAAATGTCCTGTATAATGTAAAAAAAACTAAAAGTGCGGTTGTAATTTGTGCTACATAATTTACTTTTGGGACAGCTAGGTGGCTCGGTTGGTTGAGCATCTGACTCTTGATTTCGGCTCAGGTCATGATCTCATGGTTCATGGGATCAAGCCCCATGTCCGGCTCTGCACTTACTGTGCAGATCCTGCTTGGCACTCTGTCTCCCTCTCTCTCTGCCCCTCCCCCACTTATGTTATCTCTCTCTTTCTCTCTCTGTCTCTTCTCTCTCAAAATAAATAAACATTTTAAAATACATAAAATAAAAAATAAAAAGATTTTTCTTTTGGTACAAATATATTCATGTAGCAGTTATACTTTCATCATCTGGGCTCTGTGGTCATAATCCAAAAGAGGGAAATTTGGGTAGTATTTGGAGGATAAGAACAATTGCAAGAGACAGTATTTTGAATGAAGCACTGTAAGGTAAAAGATGGTAATGGATGGGTCATGAGGAATGGTAGCCTGAAAGTCCTATGAAGCCATTAATATTAGAAAGTTCTGGAACTCCCTTTGCTGGGATGTTAGCCATTATATCCATCTGTGTTAGAGTGACAGCAGTGTACCTAACATTGTGTAGTGCAGTTGAGGGTCTACAAAGTAGTAGAAGACATAATTTTGATCCATAAAAAATATATTCTGTAGTCTTGTTGAAAAAAACACAAGACCTACTTTTTTCCTTAGTTTTAAAATGTAGGTTAACATTCATGAAGAAATAACATTCATTATTCAAAAATATTTTATAGGGTATACAAGAACGAGATAGTCAAATTAAGATGCTCACTGAGCAAGTGGAACAATATACAAAAGAAATGGAAAAAAATACTTTCATTATTGAAGATTTGAAAAATGAGCTTCAAAGAAACAAAGGTAATTCAATGTTGAATAAGTATATAAAGTTATTTTATGTACCATCCAATTTTACAAGTATTTTTATTATGTCTTGTCATTATATGTATTACTGATTTTTCTTTTTGAATTTTATCATAATTTCAAAAAATTATACAGTATGTTATTACTACTTTACATATATTGCTAGTGTTTAAATTTTTAAGTGATAGAGATATTTTCAGTAATTTTTCCCTGATGAAAATTACATTAACATTTATTACCAGATTAGTTACATGAAGAAATGAAAAATGGTGATATAATTAATTATACTTATTTATCCCCTTTTTTTATAATTAACAAAGAATAGAAGAGAATAAAATTGTGATGCATGTAGCAGCATTGTAGATAGTTTTCAGAAGTTCTTTGACTCATCAACATTTGAATTAACCTTACCCAATTTAATGTCTCATCTTATTCTCCCTACCCTGGGTCATACTGCTTTGCATAATACATCTAAGTAGAAGCACATGCAACATCAATGGTCTTCTGTTTCCACAGCACTACATGCCATAGTTATACCAGGGCACATTAATGCAAACTATTCATGATAAATTCATGACGGATTTAACATAGTTGCTGAAGATAAAAAAATAAAACACAAAGGGAAATAGCTAGGGAGTGTGTATGTGTGTAAGTGAAATAATGGTGGTGGTGGTGGTGGTGGTTGGAGTTGTGGTTGTAATTTTTTTTACATGTTTTTTTTGTTTTTTGTTTTTTGTTTTTTTTGGGAGAGAGAGTGTGTGAGTGGGGGAGAGGGACAGAGGGAGAGGTCTCAGTGTGAAGAACTACATGGGGCTCGATCTCATGACCCTGGGAGTTGGAGGCTCAACACACTGATCCACCCAGGTGCCCCTGTATGTTGTAATTTAGATAGTGAGGCAAAAGCCTCATTGAGGAGATACTTGAACAAACACAGCAAGTGAGATAGTAATCCAGGCAGATATCCCTAAACAGTGGGAATGAGTGTAAAGGCACTGAAGCAGGAGTGTACCGAGCATGTTGAAGAACAACAAAGAAGCCTTTGTGGCTGGACCAGTGGGCAAGTGGGGTAATAGGTGATGAAATCAGAGAGGTAACCAGGGACCATGTCATATGGGGACTTACAGTTCACTATAAGGACTTTGGCTTTTATTTTAAGTGAGAAGAAGCACCAAAGAAAGTTTCTGAAGATGGGAGTGATATAATTTGATCCATGCTGTATCTGCAATAGACCATAGGGGTGTTAAGGACAGAAGTAGGCAAACCTGTTTAGGGCTGGGTTTCCAGCAGGTTCAGAAATGATCAGGTACTTAGTTAAATAGGACATGTTAAGTTTGAGATGGCTTATCAGACATCTGACTGAAAGTATTAAATAGGCACTTGTATTTATAGAAGTCGAGATGGAGGACAACAGTCTCAGGCTCAACATCTAAATTTGGGAACCATATGTGTAAAAATGGTAGTTGGAGTCATGAAGCTGGCTGAAATCATCAAAGGAACAAATGTTAAGAAAAATAACAAAGATTGAGCCTGAGGATGCTTTTACTTAGAGGCTAGGGAGATGAAAGGGAGCAACCGAAGGAGGCTTAGAGATAGGGGAAAATCAGGAATGTGTGGAGTCCTGAAAACCACATGAGGAAAGTCAGCAAGGAAGAGAGTAAGCAATCGTGTTCAGAGCTATATCCAATGCTGCAGATAAGTCATGAGGAGCACTGAAAATTTACTAGTGGATTTAGCAGTGGTCATTTTGGTTTAAGAGAAAGTAGGTAGAGATGAAATAAAGCAGTATGGAAACTCTTTTGAAGACTTTGTATGAAGGGAAGGAGAAAAATGGAGTAGTAACTTGCGTGAGGAAAAGTGTTTTTTCTTCTTAAAATGGAAGAAACAATCATGCTTCTAGGTTAAAGGAAAGATCCACTAAAGAAAAAAAATTGAGGCATTGATGAAACAGGAGAGAGAGAGAGAACTTCTGGAGCAATATCCTTGCGAAGGCATTGGGATGGGAGCTAGCGTTCCAGTGTGGTAGTTGGCCTTAGGAGCACAGAGAACTCATCCATAATAACAGGAAGGAAGGTGGAGTGTGTAGATACAGAAGCAGGTAACTGTGTAGATGACCTGATGGTGGGAACAGGTGGAACTGTATTGATTGCTTCTCTTTTCTCAAGCAAGTTAGGATTGGGGAAGATGTGTTAGCAGTTTGAGGAGAGAGAAGAAAAGAGAAGGTATATAATGGCTATCTGGAAGAGTGAACACACTAGGGAAATGTAATATGATTGTTGAGCCAACAACAAAGCCCATTTATTATACTTATTTCTATGTGTGTGTGTATTATGTATTTATTAGAATTATACTTTGACAGTAGTTTAAACTGCTTTAAAAGGGTGACTGATACCATGGGTTTTGCATATTCCAGCCACCAGGAGAAAAAGAGGCAGTTGATCTCTGCTATCAAATAAGAAACAGGTCTTACCTAATGACATTTCAGTCAGGCCACAGTCATATGACCCCTAAAGTCACAGGTGTGTCTACTATATATACTGTATACCTGAAGTGAATTTGTAAATTGACCGAGGTTTTCATTGGCCAGCATTAGGTTTAGCTATTAGAAATAGAGATTTGGTGGGGCGCCTGGGTGGCGCAGTCGGTTAAGCGTCCGACTTCAGCCAGGTCACGATCTCGCGGTCCGTGAGTTCGAGCCCCGCATCAGGCTCTGGGCTGATGGCTCGGAGCCTGGAGCCTGTTTCCGATTCTGTGTCTCCCTCTCTCTCTGCCCCTCCCCGTTCATGCTCTGTCTCTCTCTGTCCCAAAATAAATAAAAAACGTTGAAAAAAAAATTAAAAAAAAAAAAAAGAAATAGAGATTTGGTAAATGGTGGCAAAATCAAGACAGAAGTTTATTTTTCTCCTTGTGTAATGATGTAGAATTAGGCAGTCCAGGGTATTGCCCTCATCTGTTTCATCCAAGGTGGACCTTTCCCCTCCTATCCATATCCCAAACTGCAAGGTAGAGGAGGCAGGGCAGGAGGCATATGACACACACTGAAGGTTAGTCAGGTAAATATGTTGTGGAGAGCCATGTGGAAGAAGGAAGAATAGATACTGGGGAGGAGTCAGCCTCTGTTACATTCTCCATCTAGGCTTTTTACTCCAGAGAGCAGGGCTCGTTTCTTATAAACATACGTGATCTCCCACACGAATCCAGTACCACCTACTTTTAAGTATGTGCTCCAAATCAGTGGGTGCTCATGGATAAGAATGATTTGTGTTGATCATAGGAATACGATATTTACCTCAAGCAACAGTTTGGTAGGGAAATCTAGGTGGAGATTTTGTAGCTATGAAGTTTAGCTGCAAGTGGCAGAAAAAAATCAAATGTAATAGTGTTTTAAACAGGACAGAAATATATTCTTCCATGATGTAAATAAAGTTGAAGCAACTAGTTTGGGGTTGGTATGATACCTGTTCAAATATTGGGTATTGGGCACCCTGTTACTTGTTGTTCTGCCTATCCTAACATGTAGTATCCATTTCATGTTCTGAGTGTTTGAGTTCCAGACTTAATACCATATTCCAGATAGCAGGAAGGAAGAAAGAGGCATTCAGTCGTCTCCTTTAAAAACAGTTCCTGAAATACACATATGGCTTGTTTACTTGTATCCCGTTAGTCACACAACCACATCTAGCTGTTGGGGTATAAGAGGAAATTTAGTCTGTATTTCAAATGGCTGTGTGTCTAACTAAAATTGCAAAGCTCTAAGGCAGTGGACAAAGGTTCAACAGTAGGAACAGATAGCTAATGGTTTTTGCCAGTGATCATTCTTTGAAAACAGTGTTTTACAGTCTTTTATAATCCATAACCTTTCAGCTAAGATTTTATTGAACTTTTTAACTTGTTTTATCATGAAAATAAAAACAAATTTTATTTTAAAGATATAAAATTATAAATTAATATTAAAGGGATTTTCTTTAGTGACACACCTCTTTTCCTGCTTCCCATATTGGAATCAAGGATTTAAAGGAAGAAGTAGTCAATTCAATTCTATTAATTCATGAATTTTTTTTTCCCCCTGTAGGTGCTTCAACTCTTTCCCAACAGACTCATTATATGAAAATTCAGTCAAAGGTTCAAATGTTAGAAGAGAAAACTAAAGAGGCTGAGAGAACAGCTGAACTGGCTGAGGCTGATGCTAGGGAAAAGGATAAAGAACTAGTTGAGACTCTAAAGAGATTAAAAGATTATGAATCGGTACGTATTTTTATCTTGTCCATCAAGGAGCTTACAATATTCTTGCCACTTACAGTGAGACTGTTCTATGCTGTATACTGTGTTCCTTTAAAAGCCTTCAGAAGTACTTTGTGTTCAAGGTTCTCTTACTCAAACTTTTCTATGCTGTATACTCAGACTGTTCTATGCTGTATACTGTGTTCCTTTAAAAGCCTTCAGAAGTACTTTGTGTTCAAGGTTCTCTTACTCAAACTTTTCAGCAAGAGAACTGTTTTCTAATCATTTGATCAAAACATTTTGCCCAGATAAGCAGCTTTGGTGAGGCAGCAAGTTTAGTTTTCTTGTCTAGATGTGACACCATTGGTTTATTTGATAAAAGTTATTTCAGGGACAGTTTTGCTGCCTACTGTGCCGACACAGTGCTTACTCTGTACTTTTGGTATTTTTAAATCTAATTACCACTAAAACAGGCATCTAATGGCTTACGTATTCTAATAGTGTCACTGATTTATTATTCCTTTCCTACATTTTGTTATGTGTTTTATATGTCATTTTCTGAGTCACTTTGTTATTAGGATGCTATACTGGGAAGTTTCAGCTGTTCCATTTTCCATCATTATTGCTGGATTTGGTTTTTGAAAGAATAATAAAAAGCATTTAATGACACAAATCTTACATATATGTGTACTTCTGCTTAGACTTAGTAAGAAAATAAATTCATGAATTTGATAATTTATTCAAATAAACCATGTTATACTTAAATTAGATTGGATATTTTTCAGGGAATATATGGTTTAGAAGATGCTGTTATTGAAATAAAGAATTGTAAAAACCAGATTAAAATAAGAGATCGAGAGATTGAAGTATTGACGAAGGAAATCAATAAACTTGAGTTGAAGATTAATGATTTCCTCGATGAAAATGAGGCACTTAGGGAGCGCATGGGTGAGTCATCTTTTAAGTCCATAGTTTGATCAACCCTAATTGTCAAGTCATTTTTTTTGTTTTCCTTCTTGTTTATTCAGTATTACTTTAAAATAGGTGAGTGTTGTTTTTTTTTTTTTTTCTTTTCCCAAATCAATCCTCTAAAAATATTTAAAACAAAAGTGGAGCTGCTCTGATTGAAGTGGGGTTGAGGATTAAATGGGGTTGGGATGGTGGGTGGTCAGACCTGGAGCAGGGTTTTATTCATTCTGGATCTCTTCATTAATAATTGCTTGTTTAAAAATTGAAAGTCTACTAAGTTAATACCACACGTTAGAAGTTAACCACCCCCCATCTGTATGACCCATGTTAGTTTGCAAAGTGCTCTTGTTCAGGTAAATTCATGAGGACATTTAGAAGTACTGGTTAAGTACTTGACTTTTATATTTATGCTGCTTAATTTTTACTTTGGTCTAGTATTTTAAGGTTACTATTGATTCTAAGAAGTAATTGGTAAATTTGGCTTGAAAGTTTATTGATTTCAGTAAATAGTTCATTAATGAGTATTTTTCATTTGAATGTTAAATTATGACAGTGCAATCTAAATTGCTACTTTGAAATGAAAATAAAAACCGAAATATTGATTTCATTATACTTGGTAAATCCCAGTTAATGCTTTCTTAGAGTTAAAATGATCATCTGCGAAAACTATTCTCTAGAGGAAGGAAAAGTAAATATTTATAAAGATGATTTATTTGTAAAATGTATGTAAGTATGACCCAGAATCATGCCAGTAACCCAGGTTAGCCTTCTGATCAGCTTCAGATCACAGCCAACTTTAAACTAGAGGTCGCTAAAGATGACTGAGCCAATTGGACAGCTGTCACAAACACCAGATTGTCTGTATTTGAAAGCCTCCAAATCTTGGTTTATACTGCTTGAGACGATCTTCATGTCTACTCAGTAATAGAAAGTTAGGCACGCTGGGGACATCAGACTAGTAATGATAATGTAATTTATATTGATATTAATAATGACTACTGTGTGCCAGGCATTGGACTAAGTATGTTATATGGGTTAATTTTTTATACCCTTGACAACAAGCCAAAAAAATAAATATAGTATTATTCCTACAACTTAGTTAATAATTGACAGTGAGAATTGAGTGCAAGTCTGTTTTATTCCAAAGCTTTTGTTCTGAATTAACACATTCTAGGACTTTCATGATAACCTAACGTGGAGAAGAAGACTGATCCTGAAATATATTGTCAGGATTTCCATTAATAATTGTGATAAAATATTGACTTGTAAGGTTATAGTTCAAATATCTGGAAATTCTTGCACAAAAAGTACCCCATTCTCTAGTGATACTGGCTAAATAAGTGATAATCATTTGCTTGATGATAACCAATTGCTATATGAAGTTTTTATAGTTCATTTGATTGTTGATAAGGTTTTAATTGTATTGCTTTCTATTTTAGGCCTTGAACCGAAGACAATGATTGATTTAACTGAATTTAGAAATAGCAAAAGCTTAAAGCAACAGCAGTACAGAGCTGAAAACCAGATTCTTTTGAAAGAGGCAAGTGTGATGGTCAGTTAGTTATTTTCTGGTTGAACTAAAAAGAAATACTAATAATTTGTACTTTGTAGATTGAAAGTCTAGAGGAAGAACGACTTGATCTGAAAAAAAAAATTCGCCAAATGGCTCAAGAAAGAGGAAAAAGAGCTGCAACTTCAGGTATATCCAAATCTATATTTGCAGATATATTCCAAATCTTTAAAAGAATCATTGGAAAATGAATTGTCTGGAGCTGAAATCTTCTGTATTTTAGAAATATTAACATGGGTCTTCTACAAGTTTAGTAAATGAAATGAAATAATGGCCTGATGAGAAGTATTTGAGTATCATTAGTTTCTATCCTAAATCTGAAACAGGTAAAAACAGAAAAATAAATAAATAAACAGAAAATAAGTGAAAAGAAAACTTTAGAATCATCAAATTTTTAAAACTTCACAGTTGGTCTGTTAATTTCTAGGCAATTCCAATACATTGTGATCAATAATGATAGAATTTAGTAATTTCTACATTAATATATGTGGCTGTTAATATTTTTTCCTTTTCTTAAGAGCAATGCATTGAAAACTTTTTGCAGATTATTCTTTTTAAGTAATGTTTTATTGAATAAAAATTAACTTTTTTATCTTACTTGGTATCAGGAGAATAATTGGTTTAGTTTTCTAATAACCATCGCATTGCCTTTTTTTCAGACCATAGAGAAGGAATTTTTTTTTAACTTCACCCAAGTCCACAAGTATCTGAATAACAGAGGGTTTTTTCATTGGTTGGTTTGGTTTGGTTTTGGTTTGTTTCGATTTTTTTAGCATCATGGTCTCTATATCAAAAAATTTCTAAAAGGAAAAACTCCATAATTTATTAACATATTAACTAGCTTACTCATTCATGGTTCTTAGCTATTTTATATGTCATTAAACTATTTTAGCAGTTATTAACAAACACTTTAATATAGAATAGGTAAAGAATGATAGAGAAGCTAAAAGTCATATTAGTTTCTCATATTATTAATATTAAAAGTGAGCTATGGGGTGCCTGGGTGGCGGAGTTGGTTAAGGGTCTGACTCTTGATCTCGGCTCAGGTCATGATCACACAGTTCTTGAGATAGAGTCCCACTGTTCTTGAGCTCTGCACTGACAGCTTAGGGACTGCTTGGGATTCTCTCTGCCTGTCTCTCTGCCCCTTCCCCACTGGCACACACTCTCTCACAAAATAAATAAACTTAAAAAGAAGAATTAAAAGAAATAAGCTAGATTAGAAAGTTGTATAGGCTACATGTGGATCAAGGATTTTGGAAATAATTCTTTTGTTTGAGTTAGAACTTGATTTTACTTTTTAAGAATTAAAGGATTGGAATAATAGAGAACTCTTTTATGTTTCTAATTTGTTAATTCTTTTATGTGTAGGATTAACCATTGAGGACCTAAACCTAACTGAAAACTTTTCTCAAGAAAATAGAGTAGGAGAAAGGAAATTCGATTTTACAAGCCTCAAAAATATAAGTGAAACACAATTAAAGGTAAACAGTATAAAGTGTTGTTATGGCAAAGAGAACGAAGAAAAATGTTATTATCAGTGCTTTCATTTCTGCCTCCCATATTTTATTTTGGACATTGCATCTTTTTGTAGTTGTTAAATAAAAAATAAAATGAAACTTTTTAAAATTTAAATAACCTGTTAATCCAAAGATTGATTGAGACCTTATTTACTCTGAGTATAGATTATGAGTTCAGATGAAATAGAGCTGCTGCATAGGAGACCTTCATTCAGTATTCCACAGTTATATCAGAATGGGCCAGAAGAGAATGTCACCATAGGATCATTATCAAGAATGTTATCTGAAATTCAACATAGTGTAGAAAGTGAAGTGGATCCTTTGGTCTCTTTAACTAAACATTCTTCATCCCTACAAGTAAAAGATAATAATTCACCTCCAGAAATGATTATAATAAAGGAGATTTTTAAAGCACCATGTCTACAATCTTTAAGAAATCTAGAATCATTAGTCATTACCTTTAGTAGGAAGAGCCATGAAGAAATAGATGACTACTTATACTCTCTTTCTGACAACTCCATGAAGAATGTGTCTAGAAGCCATCAGGTACTTGAGAAAACTAGTTTCACACAAAACGGTTCATCTTTACAAGCCCTATCAACAGCTTCTGACTTGATGGAGAAGTTATCACATAGGCAAAAATCTGTGATATTTTGTGAACAAATTCATGATAATAGGGCTGACATGGAAAAATCACAAGTAGCAACAGCAGAAGATGAACAGGTTCATACCCAGATAAAATATGCTGATACCAGTTTGAAAGAAGGTATAAGAAAGAGTGAAGTACCTTTACAGACAGAGGTTTTGAAAAGTGAACTTGAAGTTAATTTTCCAGATCCTGTGCCTATTACTGCACAATCAAAATCACCTCAGATAGATCCACTTGAAAATCTTATAAAACAGCTACGGAGAGAACTAGTATTTCTTAGATCTCAGGTGAGCTTTCCTCCAAATTACATTCCTGGGATCATTTTTTTATTAATGCCTTTTTAATGGCTTCTCTAACAAAGTTCTATAAAATAATAATTATAATAAGAATTTTTTTGTTTGCATATAACACTAATTTATACACACACGTTCTGTTTTTAAAAAATGTAAAAATGCAGTAAATTTGATATGAAATCATTGACTTGCCTAATTTATTATTTCTTTAGAATGAAGTGCTAGCACAGGATTTATTGATCAAGGAAGCACAGAATAGAAATGCAGAAATAGAGCTTAAACGTCATAGAAGCCAGACAGAACAGGTAGTATAAAGACAGACCATTAAAAGAGTAGATTGTGGTACTAAAGACAAAAACTTCCATTATATTTTTCTCCCTTTTGTTGTAGGGGCGGGGATCACCATCTGTTTTACCTTTCAGATTTTATTTTTATTACTGCTGCTAGGTTTCTATAGCTTGTTTCTTGTGTGTTACACCTCAGCTGATCAAATTTTCTTAACTTGGAAACTATAAACTATTGGGATAGTTTGTAAAAAAAAAATAAATAAATTTTATTCTTTATGTTCTTTACAGAATGAATTTCTTTCAAGAGAACTAATTGAAAAGGAAAGAGATTTAGAAAGAGGTAGAACAGTAATAACCAAATTTCAGAATAAATGTGAGTTACTATTATCTCTTATTTTTCGATACTTATTTATCCTATACTGAAAACCATGGATCTAAAAGGATTTTAATACATTCTCTGTTTTCTAGTCTGTTTTTAACCTTTATTGTCTCCATAATACATAGACTTCAGTCTCATTCATCTGTTTGGTTTGCCTTGCTGTATTCGTTGTCAGAGAAAGTTATTAATCTGAATTTTTTGTAATGACAAATAAGTCAGTTTTTTTGTTGTCCAATAAAAGTTAAGTGAGAAAAACAAATTTAAAAGATTTTTAATAAAGTGAAGGCAAAGTATGTTCATGATTTCTTTCTTTCAACTATGAAATATAAATATGTATATATTTATATATATGTGCATGTAATTTAATAAGGTATATCATTTAACTCAACTATTCACACATTGGATTTTAGTTAAAAAATTTTTTACATTTATTTACATTTGTATTTCCAAATGGGTATTTTTTCTGTATATGAAATATTTGTTATTTGTATAGAATAGCATAAATTGTGAAGAAGGTAGTCACTGAATGAGAAAAATATGTCCTTTTAGTAAAAGAATTAGTTGAAGAAAATAAGCACCTGGAAGAAGGTATGAAAGAAATATTGCAAGCTATTAAAGAAATGCAGAAAGATCCTGATGTTAAAGGGGAAACATCTCTAATTATTCCTAGTCTTGAAAGACTAGTTAACGTAAGTTTTTTCATGTTAGTTTTGTTTTGTTGTTTCGTATTTTTAAGATGTTGTTCCACCGTTCTCTGGTCTTCATAGTTTATGATGAGATATTTATGGTCATTAGAGTCATTATTCTCCTGTTTGTTACATGTGGTTTTTCTCAGGTTGCTTTGAAAATTTCCTCTTTTATTTGGTTTTCACTAGTTTTACTATAATGTGCCTTGGTATGTGGGTAGGTATGTGAGTGTGCACATATATCTATGTATGTATGTGTATGTTTAGGGTTTGCTGAGCTTCTTGAATCTGTTTACTTATGCCATTTGTCACAATTGGAAAGTTTTCCACTTTATTTCTACAATATTTTTTCTGCCCCGTTGTCTCTGGGACTCCAGTGACACATTAGACCTTTTGATATTGTCTCATAGGTTTTTGAGGCTTTGTTCATTTTTTCTTCTAATTATGTATCTTCTCCTGATTGGGTGATTGCTATGTATCTTTTTTAAAAAATTTATTTACTTATTTACTTTTAATTTACATCCCTGTTAGTTAGCATATAGTGCAAAAATGATTTCAGGAGTAGATTCCAGTGATTCATCCCCTATGTATAACACCCAGTACTCATTCCAACGGGTGTCTTCTTTAATGCCCCTTACCCATTTAGCCCATCCCCCTCTCCCACAACCCCTTCAGGAACCCTCAGTTTGTTCTTTGTATTTAAGAGTCTCTTATATATTTTGTCCCTCTCCCTGTTTTTATATTATTTTTGCCCTCCTTCTCTTATGTTCATCTGTTTTATATCTTTAATTCCACAAGTGAAGTCATACAGTATTTGTTTTTCTCTGACTTATTTCACTTAGCATAATACCCTTTAGTTCCATCTACATTGTTTGCAAATGGCAAGATTCCATTCTTTTTGATTGCCGAGTAATACTCCATTGTGTGTATATGTATGTATGTATGTATACGTATATATGCATGTGTGTATGTATATATATGTATATATGTATGTATGTATATATATACATACATACACATATATATACACACACCATATCTTCTTTATCCATTCATCCATCAATGGACATTTGGGCTCTTTCCATACTTTGGCTATTGTCAGGAGTCCTGCTGTAAACATTGGGGTGCATGTGCCCCTTCAAAACAGCACACCTGTATCCCTTGGATATATATCTAGTAGTGCTGGGCTGTAGGGTAGTTGTATTTTTAATTTTTTGAGGAACCTGCATACTGTTGTGCAGAGTGGCTGCACCTGTTTGCATTCCCACCAGCAGTGCGAAAGAGATCCTCTTTCTCCGCATCCTCACCAGCATCTATTATTGCCTGAGTTGTTAATTTTAGCCATTCTGACTGGTGTGAGGTGGTATCTCATTGTGATTTTAATATGTATTTCCCTAATGAATGATATTGAACATTTTTTCATGTGTCTGTTAGCCATCTGGATGTCTTCTTTGGAAAAGTGTCTCTTTATGTCTTTTGCCCATTTCTTTACTGGGGTGAAGAATTTGTTTTTGGGTGTTGAGTTTGGTAACTAACTCTTTGGATTTTGGATACTAACCTTTTATATGATATGTCATTTGCAAATATCTTCTCCCATTCCGTTGGTTGCTGTTTAGTTTTGCTGATTGTTTCCTTCGCTGTGTAGAAGCTTTTTATCTTGATGAGGTCCCAATAGTTCATTTTTGCTTTTGCTTCCCTTGCCTCCAGAGACCTATTGAGTAAGAAGTTGCTGTGGCCAAGGTCAAAGGTCACTGATATTTTCCTCTATCATCTCCATTTTTGTTTCAAGCATCAGCCTGAGACTTGTGAGACTTTTTAAACAGAATTTGGAGTTCCCTTTGGCTGGTTATTTTCTTTCTGGAATTCCCATCTCACTTTCCTATGACTTTGGGCTCCATCTCTGGTTTTCTCAGCCAGAAAGATCACAGGTCACTACAACGAAGCCTGCCCACCCCACACCATCCCCTTCCCCCCCAAAAAAGGAATGTTCACTTTTCATTGGTTCTGTCTTCCAAGTTTTAAGTCCTCTTCAAAATCTATTTGCCTTTGTTTATCTCCAGAACCTTTAAATAGTTGTTTTTTGTATTAAGTTGTTAAGCATGGGTCTTTTAGGACCTTATACCACAAACTTAGAAGTATAATAGAATGTAGTAAGAATATTTTAAATATTCCAGTGCTTACACATTGCTACAGGAATAATGTTAGCTATCAAATAATAAGCTGTTTATATTTACTATGTAGAGATTGGAGAATTCTATGGTATTAATGAGTGTTACATAAACTTGAATAAAATATACATTTTAAATTCTTAATATTTAAGGGGCGTCTGGGTGTTTCACTTGATTAAGTGTCCAACTGTTAATTTCAGCTTAGGTCATGATCTTTTGAATGTTTATTTACTTATTTTTAGAGAGAATGAAAGCGTTCGAGCAGGGGAGGGGCAGAGAGAGAGGGATTAGGACAGAATTCCTCTGCCAGTGCAGTGTCCATTTCAGACCTTGAATTCACAAACCCCAAGATCGTGACCTGAGCTGAAATCAAGAGTTGGACGCTCAACTGAGTGAGCCACCCAGGCACCCCTAAGATCAAACTGTTTTCTGAGGGAAGCTCTACTTAGTAACAAAATACAAACAGAACAAATAGCCCAGGAAATTCTAATTTCGTCTATTTCAGATGGCAGCTTCTGGTCTTCTCAGGACCCCTACTTCCAGAGATTTCATCTGCTTCTATCCTGGGTTGTCATTCTTTTTTCTGATTGGTATGCCCTCTGTGCAATTCACATGACCTTACCTGCTGTAAGAAATCTTCAGAATCAGTGATATGTTAGATAACTCTGCATTATGTACTTTATGTCACTTTCTATAGCCACAGGATATTCTTCAGTGCCTCTAATTACCATCTATTTTGACCTCATTTTACTAAAAGGCCACGTAGACAACATGGTGCTATTTGTCAGCAAGACAGTTAACTAGACTACCTTGTCATCTGTCACAATACCTCCTTGCACTTACTTCTGTCTTCCTGGTATACCTTTTGAATTAATATTAACTTATTTCTATAAGGCCCTCTCTGATCTCCTTGGGATAAAGGCTTGCTTTTATAAAACTACTGCCGCAAGTTAAACTCTGAATCACCCTCCTGAGCAGGAGATTGCACTTGGTTTTACTCATCTTAACCTTCCTTGTCTTCTGCCTTCCTTTGTGAAGCTTTACTTTGCAATTAGCAGTTTTGTTATGTATAGTTTATTTTTTTATTTTTATTTTTTTAATTTTATTTATCTCAAATTTATCCTGAATCGTGAGATCATGACCTGAGCCGAAATCAAGAGTCAGATGCTTAACCAACTGAGCCACCCAGGCGCCCCCAGTTTCTTTAAAATGCAAATATATTTATATGTATGTACTGTATAGATGTGTATGGGGTATATGTATATTTATGTGTGCCATTGTTGGAGAATTAGGACCACTGAAGCCTCTTGGAAAATATTTTACTATTTGACATGTTATTTTTGTTTATCCAACACTCTTAGATAATACTCTGTTACCATACTTTGCATTTTTATCATCTGTGCTTCAACTGTGTGGAGAGGAAGCAATAAAAAGTCATTTAATTAAATGTAGTAACTATTTTATTCTTTTGCTCGTGCTTTAAATATGGGTGTTGCATAGTTTCAAAGTATTTGCATATAAGTTATCTCATCTTGACTGTATAAAAACTTTGTGAAGCAGACAGATCTAACATTACCTCTTTAGAGATAAGGAAAGTAAGGTATAAAGAATTTAATTCACTGCTGAGCTAGTAAGAGATTGGTTAGGATTTGAACCCTAGTCCTCTTATTCCCTTCCAGTTTTTCCAGTCTACCAGTCTACTAAAATTAGGTAAATGTTTATTAATTGTTTTAATGAGGTAATTACTATGCTTGGTAAAGCTTATGTAAGTTAATCTAGAGTTTTGTAAATTTAGATTCCTAAATAAATGGATTTAGCATATTTTGTTATACCTGGCAGTGGGAACAGTAAAATGCTTAAAAGTGAATTTTATTTAAGGGTAATTTTTTAAATGATGATTTCAGTATTTTGCTTCACATTTCTTCAATATAATCTAAATATGTTAGGCTATAGAATCAAAGAATGCAGAAGGAATCTTTGATACAAATATGCATTTGAAAGCCCAAGTTGATCAACTTACTGGAAGGAATGAAGAATTAAGACAGGAGCTCAGGGAATCTCGGAAGGAGGCTATAAATTATTCTCAGCAGTTGGCAAAAGCAAATTTAAAGGTAAAAATTTTATTAAATAATAGAAAATGCTAAGCATTATGAACATAGGCTTAATATGAAACTTTTAATTTTTTTAAAATCACTGAGAAAATGCCTCTTAAATTAATTCAACAATAAGAAAACTTTTTGGAGTTTTCTTAATTAAGTGGGAAATAACTACTTTTATAATAAAAAAGAATACAAAAATTCTAAGTCTATGCCTAGGTTTCTAAATAGAATTTGAAAGTATAATTGAATTAATGCCTGGTAGGGCATTCATACAGTTCCTTTTTAAAAATATTCTGTACGAAGTATAAGTTACTGCTTTTAAATTTGTCTTTGGGTGTAAGAGATGTGTTTCTCATTTCTGAACTCTGTCTTTCCAGATAGATCATCTTGAAAAAGAAGCCATTCTTTTACGGCAATCAGAAGGATCAAATGTTGTTTTTAAAGGAGTAGACTTACCTGACGGGATAGCACCATCTAGTGCCAATATTATTAATTCTCAAAATGAGTATTTAATACGTATCTTACAGGTAGTAAAAATTTTGCATGTGAATAACAAAAGTAATTGATAATGTGTTTTTAATTTAGTCTTCATACATTCTTTTGAGTTCTTAGAATATTAGCATTGAGGTATATTTTTATAGATTTTGATATTAAATGAAATTTGTAAATAAAAGAAATTTATTCTTCATCTGCATGAGAAGCATGTTGACATATCTTATGCACATACAGGTCATATGAAATATATGATAGTAGAATAACATGCAGCAGCCAAAGTAGTAGTGTATGATTAAGGGGAGACCTTTTATTTAGTGTTGGTTGGATAAGCAATTCAAGTGAATAAAGTCTTGACAGAGCTTTTTGGTGAAATGATTAGAATTGTTCCTTTTTTGTGTTAACTACAAGAAAAAGGTTTTTTTTTTTTTTTTTTTTTTTTTTTTTTTTTTTTTTTCAACGTCTATTTATTTTTGGGACAGAGAGAGACAGAGCATGAACGGGGGAGGGGCAGAGAGAGAGGGAGACACAGAATCGGAAACAGGCTCCAGGCTCTGAGCCATCAGCCCAGAGCCCGACGCGGGGCTTGAACTCCCGGACCGCGAGATCGTGACCTGGCTGAAGTCGGACGCTTAACCGACTGCGCCACCCAGGCGCCCCCAAGAAAAAGGTTTTAAACCCAATTGTCTTTAATGTTTTTCTTCCCTTTATCTTGTTTTTTTTTTTTTTAATATTTTTTTTCAACGTTTATTTTATTTTTTGGGGGACAGAGAGAGACAGAGCATGAACGGGGGAGGGGCAGAGAGAGAGGGAGACACAGAATCCGAAACAGGCTCCAGGCTCCGAGCCATCAGCCCAGAGCCTGACGCGGGGCTCGAACTCACGGACCACGAGATCGTGACCTGGCTGAAGTCGGAGGCTTAACCGACTGCACCACCCAGGCGCCCCTCTTCCCTTTATCTTGTAAAGTGTTAGTTAATCCATTAGTGAATTAGGAAGGGAAGTGCTTGCCCTGTTTGTCATTTTTGCTGTCTATATTGTGGTCATTGTGAATGGCCTAATGAGAGGTGCTTTTCATTATTTCATTTGAAGTGTAAATACCCATAACATTATGTTCATTAAAAATATAATTATAGGGGTGCCCGGATTGAATGTCCAACTCTTGGTTTCAGCTCAGGTCATGATCTCATGGTTTTTGAGTTCAAGCGTGGCATCAGGCTGTATGCACACAGCGCAGAGCCTGCTTCAGATCCTCTGTCTCCCTCTCTGCCCCTCCCCTGCTCACACTTGCACTCTCTGTCTCTCAAAAATAAATAAATGTTAAAAAATTTTTAAGGAAATATAATTACAAAAATGTGTTTGAAATCAATGAAAATGCATTTTTGATTATAAGCACTACTGTTTCCATCTCCTAGATGATCCATTTGTAACTGTACTTGAGTTCTGATTATCAAATACTTGTTTCTGTATTTGGAAATTAATCTTTTTTTGAAAATTAGAATTTGTGTGTTATCTAAGTCAGGGAGGGACAACCTTACCACTTATTAGAACATTACTTTATAGTGCATGTTATATTACTACTTTTAAGTTTATAACTTTAGCAAATTTTTTTAAGTTTATTTATTTTGAGAGAGACGGGCAGAGAGAGCAGGAGAGAGAGAATCCCAAGCAGGCTCCATGCTGTCAGTGAGGAGCCCGACATGGGGCTCGAACTCATGAACTGTGAGATCATGATCTGAGCTGAAATCAAGAGTCAGATGCTTAACCAACTGAGCCACCCAGGCACCCCTTAGCTCTTTATAACTTATTCTCCTGCAGTATAGGACACTGTCAACAAGTAATGACAGTATTGTCATGTTGCTTGAGATGAAATTCATTTTTTTTTATCTTTATAGAAAAAAAAAACACGAGAGGTATTGTGGTAGATTAGGGAGCACGTATTGGGACTCTGAAAACCTGTTCATAGTGGCAAAACAGGTACTTGGACTCCCATACCTAAGAGTGATGGACATAGCCAAAGCCTTTAGAGTCATGACCTGATTTCAGGTGTTCGATCTGCATGTAAATGTAGCATCTGACACCAAGTTTGCCATATTATATATGCTTAGAAATGATTACCAAGTGTAGTGGTGATGAGTTTTTTAATGTTAAGGTAATCTTTCCAAGTCTCTTTCTTCATTTATAAAATGAAATAATTGGAAAGGACATTTGAATAGAGGCATGAACAGTTAAGTTCACAAAAGGGTCTGTGAGGCTGAGTGGACTGGAGGTAAGTTTGTAGCCATTGTATCTGATAATTTATATGGTTACGGAAACTAACAAATATGATAAAAATAATGTTACCAATTTTATAGTACTTCTTTTTAAACATATTGCCTCATTCCATATGCCTTAAACTAAGATGTTCAAAATAGTATAGAAATTATCTGAGCTGCTAATGGATTTGGTAACTATTCTCTTCTATATATTTTTCTGTAATCTTGTCAGATTATGAATTTATACTTTCAAATATAAAATATATTATTCTTTTTTAATCCTTATTTCTAAACCAATTTTTAGGAACTAGAATATAAAGAAAATAAATTAAAAAATTTAGAAGATTCTCTTGAGGACTATAACAGAAAATTTGCAGTAATTCGTCATCAACAGAGTTTATTATATAAAGAATATCTAAGGTATAAATGTTAACAAAACTTTATAATTTGGTTGCAGTATGTTCTTATTAATGATGAAACTAATGTAAGGGAACACTTAGGTATTTTGTTTTACCCTTCCCTCATACCTCTTTCCTCCTATTTTATGTCTTAGTTTCCTTATCTATAAATTTCTGAGATAGTAATGCCTTTTTCATAGGGTTGTTATAAAATTTAATTAAATTGTTATATGGAAATGCTCAGATATGAGCATTTGGTAAATGTCCTGGCACATGAATATTTTGTAAATGTCAGCTGTTAGCATCATTCTTCATCATCACTGTCAGCATTATTGATATATATCCATTGAGACTATTACATTTCTCCGTATCTCTGTTATTTCATCTGTATCAACAGAAAAATTTTCTTATTAGTCATTAGAATACCTGAGCAAAGGTGATTTAAACATGAAGGGTAATTATTATGTGATCTAACAAGAAACCCAAAGCTAATTATAGGGTAGGTCATGTTTAGGGGTTGTTATTATCTCCTATTATAGTTTATAAAACAGATGCAGGAGTTCAAGAAAGATGCAATCATGCCCGCTGAAGAAGAGGCAATTTTTTTTCCACATGACTTTTCATTTTTAGATAAAACATTTTTTCCAAAGTCTTCTAGCAGAGCAGATTTTGACTCAGATCACTTTAGCCAGAGTTGGGCCAATGAGCTGTCCGAGTCCTATGTTCAAGTCCAAACCATTCAGTAGCAAAGAGAATGAACGATGTCACTGTAATTTGTTTATGCTGACTGGATTTCTGGTGACTGGAATGTCTCTTGGGTGGGCAGCAGTATCTTACACACCTTTTAAGTCAAATGATTTCTAATAATGTTTGTATTCTATATTTCGCAAGTATTTAAATTAACACTGAAGCTTAAGACTAGGGTCTGAAAATTGAGACCTAATTTCCAGAATTACTTTGGAGTGTTGATTATTTTCCTATTTTCTGTTTTCAATAAATTGTTTATAAGATCCATTGTCAGTTGTTATATTGTAACAGTTGTAGAGTTGTGATTCATGGAATAATGAAAGTAACTTGATAATTTCTTTACACTGCATTTATTTAATAAAAATATAACTTACAGGCTAAATCTTTTTGGAATGGAATTTCGAGTTATTCTGTTATAGGATACCAGTGGCTATGATGTCTGTTATTTCATGAAAACTTTAAATTTCCATAATTTAAAGTTATCTTTTTCTGTAAGTATTAGGTTTATTATATTGTCATTTTTTATTTTAAGTGAAAAGGAGACCTGGAAAACAGAATCTGAAACAATGAAAGAGGAAAAGAAAAAACTTGAGGATCAAATCCAACAAGGTGCTATAAAAGTAAAAGAATATAATGTGAGTAAAAACCCTTCAAAATCAATATATACTATTGTACAAATTAAGATAGCTACGTTCACTAAGTAATGTAAACGTGTCTTTGTGCAGAATTTGCTTAGTGCTCTTCAGATGGATTCGGATGAAATGAAAAAAACACTTTCAGAATATAGTAGAAAAATTACAGTCTTGCAAGTGAATGAAAAGTCACTCATAAGACAATATACTACTTTAGTAGAATTGGAGCGACAGCTTAGGAAAGAAAACGGGAAACAGAAGAATGAATTGATATCAATGGAAGCTGAAGTTGGTGAAAAAATTGGACGTTTGCAACGATTTAAGGTACATCTGTTTTGTTTTTTTTTTTTTTTTTTTTACTCTATGAAAACTTTCAGTTATGAGGAAGAGAGGATCATACAATGAACAGCCATCACCTGGATTAATAGTTAACATCTATTAACGTTCTGCCATAATTGTTTCATCTGTTTTTTATAGGAATTAATTGTAGACATTTCTTCCCTAAATATTTTAGTGTGCATTTCTAAAAAAGCCTTTTTTTGTTTACATAACCACAAACTTTATCACATCTAACAAAATTGGCAATAATTGCCTCACATTATCTAATGTCCCTACCATATTCACATTTCCTCCATTATCCCAGGATCCAGTTAAGGACCCTGTGTTGTATTTGGGTATTACATGTCATAAGTCTTTATTTTTTTTCATGTCTTCAATATTCATAGAATCTCCCCTGTTTTTCTTCTTCTCTTTGTGAAAAATGTTGAAGATTCGTGATTATTTTCTTTTGTAATTTTGTTTGTTCCTGTATTTGTTATTTACTAAAAGCTTTGAAGCCTTGTTTATGTCAGGTTAAACGTTTTTTGACAAGAATACTCCATCAGTAATGCTTTGTACTTTAGAAGTAATTATTTATATTGCATCACTTCAAGAGATGGAATGTCTGGTAGTCCCGTGTTTAATGAGTGATTATTATCTTAAGGGGGAGACAGCCATATATCTCTATTATAAAGTGATTTAGTTAACTGGTGATATTTTGGTCCATGCAAATAACCAATTCTTTGTCAGTGCTCAAAATGGGTTTAGCATCCACTGATGATTGTTGTTACCTGACTCATTTATTTCATTAGAGTTGCAAACATTATTTTTCTAGTTATATTATACTTTCTACACTTATAGCAGATATTCTTTTATTAAATATAGACCTTTTCTTCATTAGCCCAGCCTATTCGGTTATTTTGAAGTATAGTTCCTACTAGAAAGGCAGGACAAAAGCTTCATCCTTTCCTTTTAATGACTAGTCTTCAGAAATCAGAGTCGATATATTCCACTTCTTCTACCTGTTTGCCCGACCTCCCCATCTTTCTCTTCTTTCAGTATCATTACAGACTAACACACTTAGTCATTATTTGTCTTCATTTTGGCCAATGGGAGCCCTTTAAAGCTAGTTCTTGTTTCCTTTTGACAAGAATCCAGTAGTCTTTGAACCAAGCCTCAAATGTTGGTTTCTTTTCTGGCACAACAGAATATCCAAGATTTACATTGTGTACTTTAATCCAGACTTGGAATAAACCATTTCTCTAAAGAACCCTGGGGGCGCCTGGGTGGCGCAGTCGGTTAAGCGTCCGACTTCAGCCAGGTCACGATCTCGCGGTCCGTGAGTTCGAGCCCCGCATCGGGTTCTGGGCTGATGGCTCAGAGCCTGGAGCCTGTTTCCGATTCTGTGTCTCCCTCTCTCTCTGCCCCTCCCCCGTTCATGCTCTGTCTCTCTCTGTCCCAAAAATAAATAAACGTTGAAAAAATTAAAAAAAAAAAAAGAACCCTGGTTATTTTTAGTGGTAAAGGCATTTAGATGCCAAAACTGGTCACTAGGTGCTATTGCTCTTGAAATGTCATTGCTACTAGTCCTTTTCAGTGAGCAAGTTAGGAAAATATGTGTATATTTAAAACATGAGTTCATACTGTTATCTCCACATTTCAGATTTAGTGGGGTTTAGGAAATAGTATGGAGTTTTTACTAACATTTGATTTTATACTCATATTACTTTTTTCTTACATAGAAATCTGTTATTAATATTAAAATAATTATTCTGTAATATTTACACATTAATTTGAAGATAATCTTGCATTGGTATTAGCAATAACAACAGCAGTGCTACCAGATTTAGTTTAAAATATCTTTAGAGTTCTTGGGGCGCCTGGGTGGCTCAGTCTGTTAAGCATCCAACTCTTGGTTTTGGCCCAGGGCATGATCTCACGATTTTGTGAGTGCAGGCCCCACATCAGGCTCTGTGCTGACAGTGAGGAGCTTGCTTGGGATTCCCTCCCTCCCTCTCTCTCAGCCCCTCCCCTGCTCACTCTGTCTCTGTCTCTCTCAAAATAAATAAATCTAAAAAAAAATTTTTAATTTCCTTATAGTTCTTATTTTCCTTAGAATATCTTTCAATAGGATGTATAGTCAAGGTAATATATTCTACAGTAACTTGAAATAATTCTCCTCCTTTTGAGGTTATACTATAAATTTGATGTATAATTAGGCTCATTTGTTTTGCACTTGTCTTCAAACTCATAGTTACTTTTAGTTTCTTTTTTAAAATTGATTTGAATATATGAGACATTTGCATGTTTTAAACATGTAGTCAGAGAAATCTTACTTCTGTCCCTGTACCTTTGACTCCATTCTGCCCTAACTGCTACAGGTAACTGATCATCTTTTTAATGTTTCTTTTCGAAGATATTAACAGACACAAGAAGTTGCATGCTGTGTGTACTCTTCTACACCTTGCTTTACATCTTGTCTTATATAGCTTATTTTAAGCATGTACATACGTGTTCAGTTTACATGTCCAAATTTACATAGGATCATATAAACACATAAGCGTTCAAAGTAAAATTAAAATGAAATTGAGTTCCTTTTAAGGATAGTAATAAGTGAAATTGTCATGCTAACAAACTTACTTTCAATATGATTTTAAAGCTGAATCCTGATGCAAAAAGGAACTTGTTGAATAATGAAAGCTGTTTTTATTTGGACATGTGATAAGGACATTTTGAGTCTTTTTAAAAAAATTTTTTAGTGTTTATTTTGAGAGAGAGAGAAAGAGAGAGTGTGTGAGCGAGTGGGGGAGGGGCAAAGAGAGGGGGAGACACAGAATCTGAAGCAGGCTCCGGGTTCTGAGCTGTCAGCACAGAGCCCAACGCGGGGCTCGAACTCACGAACTGGGAGATGATAACCTGAGCCGAAGTCGGACGCTGAACCAACTGAGCCACCCAGGTGCTCCAGGACATTTTGAGTCTTAAGAAATGTACTTGTTTTTTACTTTTGTGCTTTCCTGAAGTATTGCAAATATAGTGAGTGTGTGAGATCGAAGGGGAAAAAAGAACTAGAATGTTCTTCTGTTCAACCTGACTATTCGACCTGGATTTGGGGAGATAGTACACAACAATTGGAAAGCTGAAAATTGGATATTTTTAGGAGATGGGAAATAGGAAACCCCTCCCCACACAAAGAATGTGTGAAATCAGATTCTAAGAGTAAGGTAGAATTATGTGTACTTACTTAAATGGAAAAGAAGCTATCAAAATGAGATATGAAGCACTACCACAAATATTCCTCCCTCATCGCTATCCTTCACGAGAAATTTTAACTGTAGTTCTTTATCTTCCTCACTTTATAAATTTGGTTATTCCTTGCACTACTTCGTCAACTTTAGAGAGAAAAGTTCAGATGTTTCTTCTTAGTGTTAATACAGAGTCTTCGAGTAGTGAATTTTTATAATTGTATAGCTGATGAGTAGAATGTAAAACAAGTAACTAAAGTCATTGGTATTATTAGAGACAGCTAATTGAGAGAAAATTTTTCTCACTAAGTATTGTTTCTTTCATGTGAATAAAAGGTTTTCTCTTTTATTACAAAACTAGTCTGTGTAACTATAATAAGCAGAAATAGGTAAATTGTAATGTGGTAAATCTAATTTTGCCATTCAGCTAACTAAAGGCAAGTTATTTTTAAGCTTATGAAATTTAGAAAAGCCATCCAGAGGTAAATTCTTTTTTTTTTTTAATACAATTTATTGTCAAACTGGCTAACATACAGCGTATATAGTGTGCTCTTGGTTTTGAGGGTAGATTCCTCTGATTCATCGCTTACATGCAACACCCAGTGCTCATCCCAACAAGTGCCTTCCTCAATGCCCATCACCCATTTTCCCCTCTCCCCCACCCCCATCAACCCTTAGTTTGTTCTCTGTATTTAAGAGTCTCTTACAATTTGCCTCCCTCCCTCTGTTTGTAACTAACTATTTTCCCCCTTCCCTTCCCCCATGGTCTTCTGTTAAGTTTTTCAAGTTCCACATATGAGTGAAAACATATGGTATCTGTCTTTCTCTGCCTGACTTATTTTACTTAGCATAATACCCTCCGGTTCCATCCACGATGCTGCAACTGGCAGGATTTCATTTTTTCTCATTGCCAAGTAGTAGTATTCTGGGTGATACATATTTTCTTGCTGCTGTGTATTATGCTTTTCTGAAATTGAATTTCATTTTACTATGATAGTTATGAAAGGATTTCCTTTTTTTTCATTTTTATTATGATTTAAAATTTCTAAATAGTACTATTTCTTCTACTAAAGAAATGAATAATTATTGTAATATTTTTAATACATAAGAAATCTTTTCTTTAGTGATTCTAAAATCTGTTTTGCTTTCAGCTATATTATCTTATCCTTCTGAAAAGTGGCTAGTACTTCACTAGGAAAAAATACACCAACTTGACTCAGTGTGTGTTTGTTTACATAGGAAATGGCCATTTTCAAGATTGCAGCTCTGCAAAAAGTTATAGATAATAGCGTTTCTTTGTCTGAGCTAGAATTGGCCAATAAACAGTACAATGAACTGACTACGAAATACAGGGACATCTTGCAAAAAGATAATATGCTTGTTCAAAGAACAAATAACTTGGAACACTTAGAGGTAAGTGTATATAGTCCTTGAACCTTGTAATATTAGCTATTCCTCTTGGGTGCTATCTGTAGGTGCGGAATGACTTCATCCTTTCATCCTCCTTAGTCCACTTGCAGAATTTTATTGAATCAAGCCGCTGAACACCAGGCACTTAAAAAAGAAACAGAAGCATGAACCAGACAGGTTACAGATGATTGTAACCGAAAGAGGAGGCATCATTAAGTACCCATCCTTCTCTCTTCCCCCTGATCCCAGTGCAACTTATTTTCTTGTACCCCTTGGTTTATGTTTCTTGGGATGGATATAGCCGAGAATGGCTCTTCCTGATCCTGGATGAGCTCTGGAAATCCCCATCCTTTCTAACTGTACAGATAAGAAAAATAGGATGAAGTATCACATATTCATTCAAACAGTCTGTGGATATGGCCCAGAACCCTTGTCGTCCTCTTCTAGCCACTTGACCTCCATACCTTTAATGCAAGCAAAACCAGCTCCTGATTTGTTCATCTTCCTCTTCAGAAATAGGGGCTTGTGTCTTTTGACATCTTCTCTTTTGTGATCTTCTCCTAGGAGTGGAATGAGGTCTGATTTTGTTAGCTTCATAGCTTTTACTTGCTTAGAGGGACACATTCAATAAAACACCCAAATGTTATTTTGAATAGCTGTGAATGACTCCTATAAAAATATCTGAGTGATTTATTAATACTAACAAGCAATAATCATGATCAGTTTACTTTTTACTGTTTTGCCAAAGGGAGAGGATTATGTTAATTTTTGTAGAAAATTTTGAATGTTTAGGTATGGTAATAATTTATTTTATTTTTCCCCATTTTTCATGTCCTTTGCACTCTTCCTCTGTATGATTTTAGAATCCATGTAAGAAAAAAAAAAACAAGAAAATCCATGTAAGAAATATATTATGTAGATAACAGCAATGAGTAATTTTTAACTTTTATTTATCTATTTTTCCAAAGAATATTTTTCATCTTAAAATTAAAAAAAAATGCATTTGTGTTATATTCTTTCCCACATCTCGATTATAATTCTGAGTATATTTTTATCCCTATTGACAATGTGTCAGTTTTATTCTTTATTATGTGTATTGTGGTAGCCCTTACTCTATCCCTATCTCCTGTGTAACCCCCTTCTTACTTCCACCACAATGGTCATTCTAAACATGAATCTGACCATGGGACAACGCCTTTGCTTCACACCTATCAATCACTATCAGTCACTTAAAGAATAAAAGCCAAATTCCTTTTGTGATTAGCCCCCACTTACCTCATGTCATCTCCTATGGTGCTCTAAGTACTTTTACAATTTGTTTTTGAAATTGAACTACCAGTTTGCTGGGACACATTGTTTTTTCTCATATATATATTCTTATGTATCTGCTGTTTCCTTGTCTCGAAAGCCCTCCCAGGGCTCTCCACTTATGTGCTCAGTGAATTTCTATTCATGTTTAAAACTTTGTTCAGGGGCACCTGGGTGGCTCAGTCAGTTAAGCATCTGACTTCGGCTCAGGTCATGATATCTCAGTTCGTGAGTTCGAGCCCCACATTGGGCTCTGTGCTGACAGCTCGGAGCCTGGAGCCTGCTTTGGATTCTGTGTCTCTTCCTCTCTCTGCCTCTCCCGTAATAAATAATATAAATAAACATTAAAAATGTTATATATAACAAATAAACATTAAATAAATAAATAGTAAATAATAAACATTAAAATAATAAATAAACTCAATAATAAACATTAAAAAAAGAAAAACCTTTGTTGAGACACTATCTTTTTTTCTGAAGCATCTTTCTTTATAGAACAAAGTCTCTCTGTCTATATTCTCTATCTTGTACCTGTTTCTGCTATTTATATCACATCATACTAAGAGTGTTTGTATGTCTCCATCCCCTACTGGAATATATTCTTCTTGATATCAGGAATTCTATTAATTCACTTTTATGTGTTTAGTACTTCCTCTTTGGCACACAGAACTAATAAATGTTGACCTCGAGAGAGTTATTAATGGTGTAGAGCCATGGTGCAAAGGTCATCAGATGTGGTGATTAGGAAAGTGTTGATGCCTTTCAAGAGTAAAGTTCCTTTTTTCTTTTTTTTTAAATTTATTTATTTTGAGAGAGCGAGAGCAGGGGAGGGGCTGAGAGAGAGCAAGAGAGAGAGAAGCCCAACCAGACTTCATGCTCAGCGAAGAGCCCAATGCAGAGTTCAGTCTCACAATTGTGAGATACGACCTGAGCTGAAATCAAGAGTTGGCCACTTAACTGACTGAGCCAACCAGGAGCCCCAAGGGTAGACTTTATTGAGAGTAAAAGTGGTAAAAATCAATTTTCAGAATATAAAGAGAGTGGATGATAAGAAAATGCAAATACTGAATGGGTGGGTGATAAGGCAACAGAAAAACTAGAAATCTGATGATAGAAGTAAAAAGAAATTAGATACAGGTTGAAGTAGGATCAAGAGAAGGATTTATTTTATCAACTGTTTTTTTTTCTTTTTTTTTAAACAGGCCAATGAAGTTTGAGGGTAGAGGGAAAGAAAATTTAGAGCAAATAGGGAGAGGTCAATTGAAGATTCTAGAGGTGGGTGGTAAAAGTGTGGGTGCAGGGTACCCCACCGAGGGCAGGGGAATAAGAATGGCATCTGGAGCAAGACCAGAGTTCTTGAAAGTCTGGAAGGAAGAGGGAAAAAAAGGTAGAAAGATGTTAAAACCCCTAAGCCCTCTTTTTTTTTTTTTTTTTCTCCTATGTATTTATAGTATCTAGAACGGGGTTGTAATTGTGCACATTACCAGAAAGTCACATTGTATTCCCTTATCTTGCTTTCTTTTTTATCATAACGTCCCCTTAAAAAAAAAAATAAATAAAAACTCATTATCCTGTTATTCTTCATAATATGTATTATGTAACATTGTATTATGTATTGGCTTCTTTTCCAACTACCCCCTGCCCAACACAAGTTCTAGGACAGAATTTCTTTATCATTCAAGGGCTTAGAATACCTGGCATATAGTTAGTATTCTGTTTGTTAAAACAAAGAGTAAATGAGCATATTAAATTTATGTGCCAACTCCTACATTTTTGTGTCCAGTCTGCCTTTTCGGTACTGTAATGGGATTATCTATTTTACAACTCCTGTTTCAAGAGGATCTCAAATTTAACATATCCAGAATGTCTGTTTCTCTCATAGTTGTTTCCGTTTCAATAGGTGCTGCTGTTACCTACTCCATGAAGGCAGATACCTTAGAGTTACTTTCTGTCATTCCTTTCCCCTGTCATTTTTATTTCCCAAATATAATTCATTCATATGTGTGTCCTCTTTTCTCCATCTTCACTGCTATGACCCTACTCATCAGGATTTTATATTTTCTTAATTTTGATTTCTCTGCTTACCCCTTTATTTATTCTCCACATTACATTCAGAATGGTTGTTTAAAACGTCCTTCTTAAAGAAGCTCCTGGGTGGCTCAGTCAGCTAAGCATCCGACTTCAGCTCAGGTCATTATCTCGCAGTTCATAAGTTCAAGCTCTGCTTTGGGCTCAGAGTCTGGAGCCTGCTTTGGATTCTGTCTCTCCCTCTCTCTGCCCCTCCCTTGCTCATGCTCAGTCTCTTTCTCAAAAATAAATAAACATTAAAATTAAAAAAAAAAAAACTTCCTCCTTAAGATGTTTAAATGATTTCCTATTATATATTAAGTTAAATTCTAGTTCCTTATCGTGACATACCATGCCTTGCCTGGTATGACCCCCTATTATCACTCCAACTTTATCTTATACCAGTCGTCGCTGTTATTTTTGCTGTCTGTGCTTAAGTCCTCTAATGCCCCAAACTCAGTCCTCCATCAGAGCATCAGGGTTTATCAACACATAGCTCTTCTCTCTGGCTGGCTTCTTGTCAACACTGGCTCCTTGAGCCCTTGGGTGGCTCAGGTGGGTAAGTGTCCAGCTCTTGATTTTGGCTCAGGTCATGATCTCACGGTACATGGGTTTGAGCCCCACATGGGACTCTGCACCGACAGTGTGGAGCCTGCTTGAGATTCTCTCTCTCCTCTCTCTGCCCCTCTCATGCTTTTGCTCTGTCTCTCAAAATAAATACATAAACTTAAAACAAAACAAAACAAAAAAAAAAGACTGGCTCCTTTTCATACCTTAGCTTTTGACTTAAATGCCACTTCCTCAGTAGTTAATACCTTCTTTAACCTTTCTATCTTGATATGGTTCCTTTTATTTTGCTCTGGATCCATACTCTGTTTCTTTCTAGATCTTTACATTCTTAGAGTTTTTGGTTTGCTTACCTGTTCACTGTCTTCTGCCTTCCATACCCTCCCCAACTCCTGCTACACACAGATACCCACAGATGCTAAATGGTGAGGCCTGTGAAGGCCAGTATTTTGTCTGTTTCTTTTCACCGTGGACATGAAGTACAGCACCTGACATGATGGTGTGCTAGTGATGCTCAGTAACTGTGTGAGAAACTCTAAGCATTCCAGCTTGGCCAAAGTGAACATAGCAGAAGCTAATATTCGGAAGTCACATATTGGATATATAAGATTTTGATTATTTTAACATACTTTCTTTATATATGTGTGTGTGTATATACGTGTGTTTGTATATGTATGTGTGTATATATTACATGTAGGGGAGCTCCTAATTTTGTTTAAAAAAAACTGGATTGTGAGTTTTAGGAGATATTATATAAGGTTAAGTCAATATCACATATCATATTAGTCTGAATTATAATGTAGTTTCTCAGTGATGTTTCTGTTTTATTGAGTGTGAAAATGCATCCCTGAAAGAACAAGTGGAGTCTATAAATAAAGAACTGGAGATTACCAAGGAAAAACTTTACACTGTTGAACAAGCCTGGGAACAAGAAACTAAATTAGGTAAGTATGATGACTCTGATAATGTAAAATGATGAAGATCTAATAGTGAATACGTTACTCATTTATAGTTCTTTTCTATATCAGATGAAAAGGAAGTATTTTGATAAAAATGAACTCTGCCTAACAGTTTAATTTAGCAGACAGTTGATGAATAGTATCTTATGCTAATTTCTACCAAAATTTGGTTTTTAGTTAGTAGATGAGATTAGTTCCTAGTTGAATCATATATGTTAAAAAATTATGACAGAGCATTAACTATTTTGAACCATTTAACCATAAAGACTGGTAATAATCTTAAATACCTATATTTTAGTGGTAGTATTTAGAAGTTTTCCACTGCATGTAATATGTGTAAAGTTATATTAGGAATGTACCATTTAATACATTTAAATTAAAGGTCACCATAAAACATCAAAATAATTTTGAAAAGAGTTTATATTGCCTATAGTTTTACTATTATTATTTTTTTGTATTCCCTTATACATGTTTACATGAGCACTGGGTGTTGTATAAAAGTGTAGAATCACTATACTGTACACCCAAAACTAATATTACACTGTATGTTAACTAACTGGAATTTAAATAAAAACTTAATAAAATAAATAAAATGTAAATGACTCTAATAGTAAACATACATATACTTTAAATTATAATGAACATTATATACTGTATTCATTTAGTAGATGTTAATATATTTGCTTTATTCATCATTCTTACACATACAAATATCCATGTAATATCTTACTGTTTGAGTGATTAAATCACGAGGCCTTCTTATTTTTGCTGTTGTTTATGGTTCTCAATGAACATCTTCATGTATATCTAACAGATATTATGACAGATATTAAAATCTTTGTGGGTCCTGCTAGGATTTTCCTTATTCATTTTTCAAATGGTTTTCCATATTCATTTTTAAATGGTTATCTTAGTTTATGATGTTTAAATAATTTTATCTTACTAGCATTGTGCTTTATAATTTTCAAATAAATTTGCTCCTTTGGATAAAGTGTTTTTGTATGTTTGTTTTCTAGATCTTAGAGTTCTAATGTTATTCAAGGTGTCTGTTACAAAATAGAGCTGTTTTATTAAATTGGTAACTGGGACGTGTAGTAGTTTAGTGCAGCCTAACATTGGGCGTAATATTATCTAAAATAAGCTATTTTTAGAAATGTGATTTTTAATTCTTTAAGAAATTAAAGGTGAATTGATTTCCATGTAACTGATACCTGAAAGAAGGTATCATTTAAACTAAAATATAAAAAAAAGAGTATTACATACAATTGTAGTAAGTTCTCTGTTCATTTTACTCTGTCTCTCTTAAATAAGTACTGGATTCCCTGTAGAAATTCCTAAATTTCTATAAGGACTAACTTTTATTATCATTTGACTGATGAAGAATATAAGTCCCCGAGAGATTAAATGGGATAGGCAGTTTCCAAACAGTAAGTAACAGAGCTAAGACTGGAATCTAGGTCTATCATAATTCATAAGGCTCGTGTGTTTTCTGTGGAACCATATTATTGCATCCTTGTATACAGTGTCCAGGGGTGCCTGGGTAGCTCAGTCAGTTAAGCGTCTGACTTCAGCTCAGGTTATAATCTCATAGTTTGTGAGTTTGAGCCCTGCATTAGTCTCTGTGCTGACAGCTCAGAACCCGGAGCCTGCTTTGTATTTTGTGTCTCCCTCTCTCTCTGCCCCTCCCCTGCTTGCACTCCGTTTCTCTCTCTCCCTCTCTGTCAAAAATAAATAAACATTAAAAAATTAACGGGGCGCCTGGGTGGCTCAGTCGGTTAAGCGTCCGACTTCAGCCAGGTCACGATCTCGCGGTCCGTGAGTTCGAGCCCTGCGTCAGGCTCTGGGCTGATGGCTCGGAGCCTGGAGCCTGTTTCCGATTCTGTGTCTCCCTCTCTCTCTGCCCCTCCCCCGTTCATGCTCTGTCTCTCTCTGTCCCAAAAATAAATAAACGTTGAAAAAAAAATTTTTTTTAAATAAAAAAAAAAAAAATTAAAAAAAAAAGTTTCTAAAATATTTGGCATCTAATTTTGATAACAGCTTGTGATTGACTTAGTATTGTTGCATATAGGAAATGAATCAAACATGGATAAGGCAAAGAAATCAATAACCAACAGTGAAATTGTTTCTATTTCAAAAAAAATTACTATGCTGGAGATGAAAGAATTAAATGAAAGGCAGAGGGCTGAACATTCTCAAAAAATGTATGAACACGCAAGGACTTCATTAAAGGAAATGGAAGAACGTAATTTTGAATTGGAAACCAAATTTGCTGAGGTTTGATATAATTTTTATCATGTAATTGGTATAAAGGATTAGTCATGTTAGACATTTTGTATTGTAAGAGATTTGTTTGTATTTCTGAAGTAATGTTAATATAGTGTTGTGTTTCATAAAAGATGTATTTTAAATCTGAAATGTTTAAAAAGAAGACAGGTATTTCTGTGAATGAGTTCTTATTTTTCATCAGCATTACATTATTAGATTTAATGTAAAAAGATATTATTTGCTTAGTAATGATAATTGCCTTCCACTACCATCCATTCATTTAACAAATATTTATTGAGTGCCTGTTACATGCCAGACACTGTATGGGGGCTAGTTTTATCACAGGAAATAAAATAGGCAGTAATCTCTGCTCTTGGGACTTTACATTTTAATAGTAAGTTTTAGACTTTTTTGATATGCTCAGAAATAGTAAATTGGTTGGCAATTAAAACAGTTTGCAAACATTCAACGATTAATGATGAAGTGGCACGTTTATAATGTTTACCTTGAGAATTAGTATACTTTTCAAAACATATTTGTCATTTTGTTTATTTTAACTGAGTCACTAAGTATATGTTAAGATTTTATTAACTCATTTATGTTTATTTATAGATGATATAATGGAAGTCAAGTATAATAACTACGTTTCAAACAAATGTTAAAAAATCAGATTCAAATATTAGACTATGAGTTGTCTAATATAAATGACTTTTGGTGGGTTGGCATATAACCTGAGTTCTTATAATCTGTTCCTGACTCTCTTTACCCTCTTCAATCTATTCTTAATATTTCACACTCAATTCATTATCCAGACTAATGCTAAGTAAAGAGAACTGTGGTAATATCTAAGTTGAGAAGAAAATCTCACCAAAAACTAATATATCTGAACATTTTTGTTGCTTTTCTTAGCTTACCAAAATCAATTTGGAAGCACAGAAGGTGGAACAGATGTTAAGAGATGAACTAGCTGATAGTGTGAGCAAGACAGTAAGTGATGCTGATAGGCAACGGATTCTAGAATTAGAGAAGAACGAAATGGAACTAAAAGTTGAAGTGTCAAAGTAAGTGCATGCAAACTTTTTAGTCATTAGGTGCATCTACTCTAGTTGATTTTTAAGAAACCTAATTACAGTGGTTCGGAGTAATATTCTTAGTGGAATTGATACTGGTTATTTTTATTTTTGTTTTTTTGTAAGAATAAGGTTAAATACTAACAAGATTAGTTTTTAACAGGCATGAATAATAATACTGAAGAGGAAATAACTTTTCAAGATTCATATTTTTCAGAGTCCAGGAATAGTATTGCAGAAAGCACTGAATTTGGAATCAAGACCCTATGCGGTCGAGTTCTTCCACATACTAATATTTTTTTGGAGGGAAGTGGGGTGGTCATTCAACTTATTTAAACTTAAGTTTCTTATATCTGATAAAAAGATAGTATCCAGAATATATAAAGAAATTATACAACTCAACCCAAAAAAACCAAATAATCTGATTAAAAATGGGTAGAAGAAATGAACAGACATTTCTCTAAAGAAGATATCTAGATGGCCAATGGACACATGAAAAGATCCTCTCAGCATCAAGGGAAATGCAAATCAAAACTGCAATGAAAAAACACCTCACACCTGTCAGAATACTAAAATCAAACCATAAAAAACAAGTATTGGCAAGGATGTAGAGAAAAAAGAACCCTCTTGCACTGTTGTTGGGAATGCAAATGGTGCAACCACTGGAAAAAAGTATGGTTGTTCCTCAAAAAGTTAAAAATAGAACTACCCTAAATACTACTAGGTATTTACCCCCCAAAACAAAAACACTAATTCAAAGGATACATGCACCTCCATGTTTGTAGCAGCATTATTTACAATAGCCGAATTATGGAAGCAGCCCAAGTGTCCATGATAGATGAATGGATAAAGAAGTGGTGTGTATATGTAGGTATATGTATATATATAAAGGAATATTATTCTGCCATAAAAAAGAATGAAATTTTGCCGTTTACAACGACATGGATGGAGCTAGAGAATACAATGCTAAGTGAAATAAATCAGTCAGAAAAAGACAAATACCATATGACTTCACTCATATGTGAAATTTAAGAAACAAAGCAAAGGGAAAAAAAAGAGAGAGGAAGAGACACAAACCAAGAAACAGACTCTTAACGATAGGGAACAAACTGATGGTTATCAGAGGAGAGGTGGGTAGGGGGATGGGTTAATTAGGTGATGGGGATTAAGGAACGAATTTGTCAGGAAGAGCCCTGGGTGATGTATGGAATTGTTGAATCACTATATTGTACACCTGAAACTAGTATAACACTGTATTTTAACTATACTGAAATAAAACAACATAACATAAATGTAAATAAAATAAATATATTAAGAAATTGCTATAGCCACCCCAAATTTAAGCAACCACTACCCTGATCAGTCAGCGTCATTAGGGAAGACCCTCCACCAGCAAAAAGATCATGGATAGCTGAAAGCTCAGATAGATGATGGTTAGCATTTTTTAGCAATAAGATAATTTTTAATAAAAAAAAAAATAAAGGGGTGCCTGGGTGGCTCATTCCAGTAAGCATCTGGCTCTTGGTTTCGGCTCAGGTCATGATCTCATGGTTCGTGAGTTCGAGCCCCGCATCCAGCTTGGTGCTGACCTCATGGAACCTGCTTGGGATTCTCTCTCTCTGCCCCTCACCCCTTCCCCCCATTTCTCTCTCACTCTCTGAAAATAAATAAACTTAAAAAAAATAATGAAATAAACTTGTTTTTTTCTCCTTTTTAAGGGAGCACTAGTATCTCTTCTACTTGTTTCATAAGATTGCTGTAAAATGAAAAATTCAGATTCTGATTCAGTTTACATTTTTTGAGTACTATATACTGTGCTAGGTATTAAACATATATTAACTCGTATAATTACACTTAATAACCTTAAAGTAACATTGTGATTTTTATTTTATATGTGGAAATAATTTTTTCACTTGGAACACAAAATATATCTAAGGAGTAAATATTGTGTGTGAGATAGATGCTATGTACTCAATCTCATGGGTGATTTTGTGTTACTTCAGTAGAAACGTAATAGGAGCCATAACATAAGTTGATCTGTCAACCACAAAATAATTTGTAAAAAGGGTTTTATGATTAGCGTATTGTAAAGTACTACCCATTTTTTTGGAGTATTGATAGTCCTTTGAGAATGTCCATCATTTTCAGCCCATTTCACTATGAAGGACTCCATTTTGTATTCTTCCTCTTACCTCATAGACCTCACCTTTTGAGATAATCTAATTTATAATTATGCATTTTATTATATTTTAATTTTTAAAACTTATGTAACTGGTAATGAGCACTTATAATCAATATAAGGGAACCTTATTTATATGTCACAGTGCACTAAAATTATTCTAGCCCAAAGTAAAATGAATTTTTGCTTTACCTGTGTGATCGTATAATAGTAGTCTTGGAGAAAATTTAATAATTTACCATCAAGCTTCTCCCATTTTTTGTAATTGTAGTAAGCATATAATCTTTCTTTTTTTCATTTCTGATAGTTTGTAAATTTAAAGCATATATTAATCCACCTAGGGAACCTAGGAATCTTAAATTTCTGTATCCTTAACTGTACAATTATGTCAAATAAACCTACCTTAAACCTTATTCTAGCTCTTTGAAACTAGGGTAATAAGTATCTTATGAAAAAAGTGTGGGAGACTAGTCTTATGGCCATATACATTTGGAAAATGCTGTATAGATAGATAATTTTTTACTTTGGAACTTTTCAACATTTCATACTATGTATTACGAATTTTCAACGGGGAGGGATGTTGGGAATGAAGTTTTTTTGACAGAACTCTCATGGAATTATTTCATTAAATGGTTTAGGAAATTTTGCTTTAGTATGTCACACCAAGAAGAGATGCTGGAAATTAGTGGCTTTTCCAAGAATCTAGAAATCTGAAATACTAGTATTTACTTAGAAAATGGACCTAATTGTTCCTGAAGTATTTTTTCATTTCCTAGACTGAGAGAGATTTCTGATATTGCCAAAAGACAAGTTGAAATTTTGAATGCACAACAACAGTCCAGGGAAAAAGAAGTAGAATCTGTCAGAATGCAACTGTTAGACTATCAGGTAAGTACAGTATTGGCTCTTGTAAGTGGATTTTTTTCTTTTTCCTAAATTCACATTAGATATTGGATAATTTTATGGTTTTAATCAGAGGCTGTATCAAATGGAAGCTCCTGTACTTGTTCATTGTAACCTGATTAGAAAACTCTTTAATTTGAAATATCTTTCATGATACAGAAAAACATTTACATACCTACAGGTACATTGTGCTGGTCGCTAATTAAAGTTAAGGTTTGAGGAGAAAGTCTTTCAGAACTGTATTTTCTCTTGTATTAATATGTAGCTTTTTACATATTCTCCCATTATAAATTTTTTAAGATTAAAAAAATTGTCAACATTAGTGTTGTCCCAGCATTGTTATTTACATATGGAAGTTTAAAAAAAAAAAAAACAACAAAACAGTAATATGCCAACTGTTATTTAGTTGGATACTAGATTTAGATTTTAAGTATGTTTGATTCTAGGGTTTTTTCTTTGACAAGTTTTTGGTAATCTGTATTAAAGCCAGGCTAGATTTTTATAGGATCTCATATAGCGTACTTTTTTAAATTTTATGTAGTAGGTCGTGGTTTTAAATCCATGAAAAGTGTCATTAGAAAAGCTTGAAACTTATAAATATATACTCTTTATATCAGGCACAGTCTGATGAAAAGGCACTAATTGCCAAGTTGCATCAACACGTCGTCTCTCTTCAAATCAGTGAGGCTACTGCGCTTGGCAAGTTGGAATCAGTTACATCTAAACTGCAGAAAATGGAGGCCTGTAATTTGCGCTTAGAGCAGAAACTTGATGAAAAGGAACAGGCTCTCTATTATGCCCGTCTGGAGGGGAGAAACAGAGCAAAACATCTGCGCCAAACAATTCAGTCTCTCCGACGACAGTTTAGTGGAGCTTTACCCTTAGCACAGCAAGAAAAATTCTCTAAAACGATGATTCAATTACAAAACGACAAACTTAAGATAATGCAAGAAATGAAAACTTCTCAACAAGAGCATAGAAATATGGAGAACAAAGCAATGGAAATGGAATTAAAGTTAAAGGGGCTGGAAGAGTTAATAAGCACTTTAAAGGATGCCAGGGGAGCCCAAAAGGTAAAACATTGGTTTTTGGTTCAGTATTTCCAAAAGAGTTACAAAGTAATTTTAAGTTTTTAATAAATAGCTATCTGAAAAATGTTTTGTATAAGACAAAAATTCCAATTACGTTATTCATTTAGGTTTTGTAAGTTAAGGCTTGGCTATTTGAATGTCTAATTGTAAAAATAAAATGAGACTCTTCTAAACTGTGATTTTGGTAGAAATGCTTAGATTGTATACTATCAAAGAACTTTAATCATTCTAGAAAAGTTTATATATATTAGCTAAATACTAATTTTAGTTATTCATAAACATTGTAGTGGTTATCAGTTGAATTCTACCCTTCATAATTATTATCTGTTTAAAATTATTTACAGGTAGTAGGCCCACATTTACTTTTTAATATAATTTTGTTTTTACCTTCATTTGGTATGCATTAAATGAAAAGTAATTACCTTGCTACTTAATTTTAATCTGTAGGTTAGAAGTATTTAGGATTTCCATTTGTGAAAGTAAAACCAATGTTTCAATTACATATATGAAAATAATAAATGAAAGTGTTAGTATTATCCATTCCCACATAATTTGAAGAATGTTTTATGTTAAGATGGCACATATTTTTATAAAAGTCTATGAAAATTCTAAATAAACTTTGCTGTGTGGCTGAACCAAGAATAATTTTTATCTCAAAGAATATGTATTAATTTCAATGAAAATTATTAGGATCAATGGAGAAATAATTATATGGACAGTGTTTACATTTGTACATGTAATTTATAAATGTTTAGGTAATCAGTTGGCATATGAAAATAGAAGAACTACGTCTTCAAGAGCTTAAACTAAATAGAGAATTAGTCAAGGATAAAGAAGAAATAAAATATTTGAATAATATAATTTCTGAATATGAGCATACAATCAGCAGTCTGGAGGAAGAAATTGTGCAGCAAAACAAGGTTTCATTTTATATTTATTTTGTGGTCTTGTTGCTAAGATACTAAACATAAGAATATTGTATGAGTGATTCCATTATTCTCTCTTTTTTTTTTAAGTTTATTTATTATGAGAGAGAATGTGTGCGGTATGCATATGTGCGAGCTGGGGAAGGGGAGAGAGAGAGAGAATCCCAAGCAGACTCCGGGCTATTAACCCAGAGCCTGATATGGGGCTCCATTTTGTGAACCTTGAGATCATGACCTGAGCCGAAACCAAGGGTCAGATGCTTAATCGACAGAACCACCCAGGCACCCGTGCATTATACTCTTAATTGATTGTAGCTCTCATTATTATTGTTATAACATATTCGTTGTCTTATTTTTGTTAATACTTATTTATTTATTTATTTTGAGAGAGCAAGTGCGCAAGCATGAGCGGGGGAGGGGCAGAGAGAGGGAGAGAGAGAATCCCAAGCAGACTCCAGGGGGCTGTCAGCACAGAGCCTGGCGCAGAGTTTGATCTCACATGAGGTCATGACCTGAATGGAAATCAAGAGTTGGACACTTAACCCACTTAGCCAGCCAGGTGCCCCTGTTTCTTGTTTTCTAAGGCATTCAAAAATTTGTGTTTATTTACTTATGTTGTAATAGTAGTTTTAAACTTAAAAGAAATAATATATAAATTTATTTGATAATTAATTTTTATTTTGACATTAGTTATGTGACTCTTCACAGTTACGAGTCTCTACTGGCTCTCATTGATGGAGTAGGAGAAGGCAACTTGGTGTAGAATAAAGCACATATACTTTAGAGGCAGACAAAATTCCCTAAGCTCATGCTTCCTTGCCTCAAAATTTGTTGTTCCCTCCACTTAAAGTGTTCTTAGCCCAGATGCTTGTATTGTTTATGCTTTCATTGCTTCTGGGTCTTAGCTCCAATGTCTTACCTCATCAGTGAGGCCTTCATTAGCCACCCAGTATACAACAGTAAATTCTACCATCAAGATTCCCTAACTAGGGATTATCTAAATTCATTTTTCTCCAGCACTCATCATCCTGTAACATATTACATGCGTATTTATTGCCTAGAATAGCGCTTAGCACATAGTTCATGTCATTAAATGTGATGGATGGATGCATGCATGGAGAGATTAAAATCCTGACGTCACATTTTCTATCTCTGTGATCTAAGGCAAGTTACTTAATCTCTCTGAGTTTGCATCCTTTTTCCATAAAATGAGAATACAGTGACCCCAAAGGGTTGTTGTAAGGATTAAATAAGAACATGTATGTAAACTTTTTTGTCATATGCTTGGTGAATGTCTGTGTGTTTGATAGTTTCATGAAGAAAGGCAGATGGCCTGGGATCAAAGAGAAGTTGAGCTAGAACGTCAACTAGACATTTTTGACCATCAGCAAAATGAAATACTAAAAGCAGCACAAAAGGTATGAATGATTAACTCTGTTTGCTACTCTATAGCATGGCCTATAGTGTTAACCCACAGAAGTGGTTTTAAAGTCCAATCAAATTTTATTGATATTGCCTTCTTTTATTTCAAATATAAGTGAGGTTTAACCATGTTTTGTCCTATAGTTGTAACAGTATTATTCTTAGTGATGTAACTGCTTTTTCTCAAAAATGCTATTTCTTAATAGTTTGAAGAGGCGACAGGATCATTGCCAGACCCTAGTTTGCCCCTTCCAAATCAACTTGAGATTGCTCTAAGAAAAATTAAGGAAAATGTTCGAATAATCCTAGAAACACGGGCAACTTGTAAATCACTAGAAGAGGTAATAAGAAGAATTTGCATTTTTATTAGTGTATTATTGGGTATGTTTCTAGAATTTTCTAAATATTTTTTAACAGGGCTGAAGCATAGAATCATGAATCTGTTGCTAATTCTAATCTTCTTTTCTACTCTAGTATAATGTTCTTAATAAAGAGTATTATTATAAGGAACACCAGATAGGGTTAATGTGAATCATTTCATCACTACTTTTCACTCACTGATGAGTAGTAGTAAACATGAAAGGAAACAAAAAGCATCTTGTCGTTTTATGAGCAATATATTACCTTTTCTCTATATGATCAAGAATTGTTTTCATACTTGTTTATTTTTATGTTTTATTTTGAAGTGCATGCTGTATGCTCTGAATCAGTTTCAGTTCATTCCTTTTATGGGTGGTTAAAAGGTTTGCAAGAGAGCTAGAAATTATTTCTTTAATCTGGGTCTTAAATTTGATTAATATGTGATCAAATCTCTTTATTACATCATACAGAAAATATAAACTGAAGATGATTTTCATTTTGGTTTGCATCTAAACATAGTAATGGTAAATACATTTAAAAATTTTGTAAATAGTAAAAAAAAATTGTAAATAGTACATTTTTAATCAATTGAAACTTAGTTTTTTTCAGTAATTGTAGGATTTGTCACTTATGCGAATTGCCACTGAGTTATTTGATTTAAAATATCTGCCTTAATCCTACAGAAGAGTAAACATTTTTCCTATTTTATTTTAATAAGCTACAGATTTTATAATGGTGATTCATTGACCTAGGCCACTAAAGTTCCAATTTTTTTATACTCAGCTGACTTTTATGGCTTACTTTTCTGGGGCTCTGATAGTTATTGGGCCAAACTAAAAGAAATGATTTATTACATTTCCTTTCTAAATCTACTACCGCCACACACATTTCTAGTTCTAAAATTACAAGAGCTAAATAAACAGTGAAGTTTATAACACATTATAATCTTATAAATAAATGTGCATGCAGACAAGTGTGCTGCCACATGGAAATATAAGAAATATAACCTTATTAATATCAGTATATCACTAATATAAGTATGATGTGAAAAATAAAGTGAAACTCCTTTTTTTTTGCTTATAATTAATCTGACCAAAATTCAGATGAAGCATTCTAAAGTGAAAATATATACTTTAATAATTTTATTATGATTTGGTCATTGCAGAAGCTAAAAGAAAAAGAATCTGCTTTATGGTTAGCAGAGCAAAATATTCTGTCAAGGGACAAAGTCATCACTGAACTAAGGCTTCGATTGCCTGCCACTGCAGAACGTGAAAAGCTTATAGCCGAACTAGGCAGAAAAGAGGTAGAACCAAAATCACATCACACACTGAAAATTGCTCAGCAGACCATTGCAAATATGCAGGCAAGGTTAAACCAAAAGGAAGAAGTGTTAAAGAAGTACCAACATCTTCTGGAAAAAGCAAGAGAGGTATGTTATTACATTATGCTTTGCTCTTTTCTTTATTATGTTTTTTAGTCAAATGCCAAATACTATTCTTCCCTGAAGTGGTAGTTTGTTTCTTGTTTTCAACTGATTCTATTTAGGAATTTTTACTTTCACATGATTGGATTAAAGCTCTGTCAGTAAGCCTGGCAGTTTGTAAATGTGTATTTTTCTCTTATGACTGACTGAACCAGGACTAGCTGTCATGGTGAAACCGTTACGATTTTGAAAAATATCAATGGAGTTTATAGGTAAAGATTGAGGCAATAAGTTAGAATGAAATCTATCACACTAGTTAGCAGTCAGTGGAAATCTGATTTGCTAGAATGTTGATAGGAAAATCTATAACATTTAAAAAATTTTCTAGAAACAAGTTAAAAGATGATGGATACATATTATTCTAATATTAAGAATAAATTATGATTTAAGGCTGGATTTGCCAATATGAATATGTACCAGGGGAATAAATACTGGTGTAAATATATTTATATGTACGCCATACAGGTAATCTTCCTTCCCTATCTCATAGGGATTTTGGAAGATTAAAGGTAATAAGATATTTAAGATCTTTAGAATGTGTATTTATTTAATAGTTTATGACACAATTTTGATTTGCTATAAACAGGAGCAAAGAGAAATTGTTAAGAAACATGAAGAAGACCTTCATATTCTTCATCGTAAATTAGAACTACAGGCTGATAGTTCACTCAATAAATTCAAACAAACAGCTTGGGTAAGATTCTGGGAACTTTGTTCTATCCTTTTTTTTTTTTTTTTCCTTTTTTTAAATTTTTACTTATTTTGCTGGAGGCGGAGGGGCAGAGAGGGAGAGAGAGAATCCCAAGTAGGCTTCACACTGTCAGCACAGAGCCTGATGTAGGGTTGATCCCACAAACCATGAGATCATGACTGGAGCTGAAATCAAGAGTCGGATGCTTAACAGACTGAGCCACCCAGGCACCCCTGTTCTATTCTTTGTTGATTTTTTCAACGTTTATTTATTTTTGGGACAGAGAGAGACAGAGCATGAACGGGGGAGGGGCAGAGAGAGAGGGAGACACAGAATCGGAAACAGGCTCCAGGCTCTGAGCCATCAGCCCAGAGCCCGATGCGGGGCCCGAACTCACGGACCGCGAGATCGTGACCTGGCTGAAGTCGGACGCCTAACCGACTGCGCCACCCAGGTGCCCCTTCTTTGTTGATTTTTGAGACCATATAATTGAAAATTTAGCTCTCATGATTTTTTTTTTTTTTTTTTTTTTTAGTAGAAGCCATCCTACCTGTGTTGGAATAATCACAGCTCTGATCATTTTTCCCCCTACATCCACATCTTTAGTAGCTCACCACTGCCTACAAAATCATGTTTATATTTATTAGCCATGTACTCAAAGCCTTGCATGATCTGACTTCAGTCTTTCTTTTCAAGTTCTGTTCACCATAAGTTTACCAATATCTAACTGCTTTTCATGTTCTGAATTCAATTAATACTTGCCTCCTTTGATCTTTGTCTTCTATATATGTGAACTGACCTAACTTTCATCTCCTAACATGGAAATCTTACTATTCTTTTTTTTTTTTTTTTAAGTTTACTTATTTTGAGAGAGAGAGAGAGAACAAGTATGAGTAGGGGAGGGGTGAAGTGGGAGAGACAGCAAATCCCAGGCAGGCTCTGCACTGTCAGTGTGTGTCTGATGCAGGGCTCAAACTCACACGTGTGAAGTTACGACCTGAGCTGAACATATCTTAGCTTTCTTAAGCCTTAGCTAATGAATTCAATCAACATTTATTGATCGTCCACTACATGTGGATGCTTTGCTCAATATTGGGACCACAAAGAATAAGATCTGTATTTCTTGTCTTCATAGGCTAGTAAATCATTAAATTTAAATTAGAAATCATATTTTGATCATTTGAGGAACCAAATTAAAATTATGGAATAGGTATGGCATTGGGTTGTACATGCTCATGGCTAATTTATTCATATTTCCTAGGATTTAATAAAACAGTCCCCTACTCCAGTTCCTACCAACAAGCATTTTATTCGTCTGGCTGAGATGGAACAGACAGTAGCAGAACAAGATGATTCTCTCTCCTCACTTTTAGCCAAACTAAAAGAAGTATCTCAAGATTTAGAGAGACAAAAAGAAATCACTGAATTAAAAATCAAAGAATTTGAAAATACCAAATTGCGGTAAGTTTTAGGAATGTATTATAAAAACAGGCAAATGGTAATAATGATAGAATGAGGATAAATGTAAGCATTTGCTGTGTCATGCATGGTCTAAAACCTTTATGTGTATTATCTCATTATCTCATTTTATCCTCAGGACTATTATGACATAGATTATTCTCTCCATTTTTCATATAGGGAACAAGGCCACAGGAATGCTCAGTAACATGCCTTAGGAGGAGACAGAAAAGCCACGATTTGAATCTAGTTAATCTGGCCCAAGAGCCAACTCATGATTCTTGTTCTATACTCTCATTTTTAACTTCTTTAATTAAAGCATCCATTTAATCATCTGTAAAATAGAAATGACCTTGTCTCCTTCTATATGAAGGCCAAATGATACTGTGTGTGAAAGTAATTTGAAAATTGTAAAGTAACATATAAATATGAAACTTTTGTTTACACACCTGTAACAGTTTCTAGCACATAACAGAGGTTCAATATTTGTTGAATGAAAAATTATTTTTTTTAATTAATCATAGTGACAGCATTCACTTGCTCTATTAGAGATTTTAAACGTTGTTCAACCAGTTTATCAGAATATAGATTTTAGATCTAAAATAAGTTTATAGTGTATTTTGTAATCATTGTAGAATGTTAGGAATGAGAGAGTGTCTGCATTGTGCGAATGGCAGCCTAGGTCCTTGGATTGCGCGTGAGAAGATTTACATGGGGATCAGTGCTCAGAATAAAAACATCCAGAAGGAAAGTAGCAAGCATAAAGCAGTTTATTAAAGCAAAAGTACACTCCAAGGTGGGAAAGGAGAGTGGGTAGGTTCCCTGAGGTGGAATAAGCCCCTAGGTTGTTTTGGAATTAGATAGTATTGGGTTTCTCTGGGCTGGGAGAAGCCCCATCATTTGGGAAACTCCTCCCACAGTTTGGGAGGGGGAGTCTGACCCTGTAACGTTTGCACCAGAACCTTCATGTGGCAGGTGGGTCGAGGAGGAGTAGAGGCAGGTAGGGGTATCTATGCATGATAGTGAGTCTAAGGGTTACCCTGGGGCAGAGGTGGAAGAGGAGAGTGCATGTTCTCTGCACCTGTGGCTCTTGATCTATCAGGCCCAGGGTCTTGAAGCCACAAAGCCCACATGTTGAACTCTGGCTTATAATGTGTGCTTTTTTTTTTTTTTTTTCTTTTAATTGTGGTCCTTGCCTCCACTTCAGGCCTCTGTCATTCCCTTTCAAGGACTTGGGACTCTGCCTCAGGGTGTTCCTTCCACTGCTCTTGTCTAGCCTCTACCTAACAGCTGTCTCTGTGGACCTCAATTTCTCATCTGAAAAAATGAGAAAGTTGAACTACTTGACTTTATAATTCCATTCCAGCTCTGAAAGTCTTACAATTTTATATTCTTAACCTACTTATCCAAGATGTCTCTGACAATATTAACACTACTTTTGCTTTATTAAGAAGCTACCACTTTTAAGAAATTACTCTCTGAAAGAAAAAGAGAACCAGCAATAGTATTTGGTATCTTTTCAATCTCATTTCCCCCATTGTATTAAATTTTCTACATGAGATGTTATTTTTGGTAAGTTTCTGTCATGTTTTGGAGTATAAAATTGCTTGTGCTTTTGAATCTAATTCCTGAGTGTAGAAAATAATCATCTTTTGAAATACCTTGTATATATATAAATTTTTGCCACATGAAATCCTTGAGTGGTTGTTTTGTACCTTACCATTGTCATTTTAGACTAAAACTATACTTTTATTCTGTGTGCACATGGATATGTGTATTTTAATGTGTCTTAAGAAATTATAGACCTGTGTGTTTACTTTAGTAAGACCTCATATTTTCATAATTTGATGATTATTTGTAGTAACTTCAGTTTTTGTTACATCTTGCAGGAGACATAGTATTTAAAGTGCTATTTTGTTCCTTATATTGTCTAGAGGTACAAAATTACTTGATGCAGTTGTTGCCAAAAATAGTAAATAACTACAAGGAAAAGTCTATTTTATGTTAAGTTTAAGGGTTAAGTGGAACAAAGAATTGTTCTTGTTTTGATTTGAATTAAGACTTAGGTTGTAGGGATACTTAGGACCCAATATTTGCTCTTTACAAAATTCCTATCAATCAAAGTGTTAATTGCAGCAACCTCTCCATTAAATACGTATGTTTGCTTATATTAGGCTCCAAGAAAACCATGCATATGAAGTGAAAAAAGTGAAAGCAGAAGTAGAGGATTTAAGGTGTCTTCTGGCCCAGTCACAAAAGGAGTCACAGAGTTTAAAATCTGAACTTCAGGCTCAAAAAGAAGCAAATTCAAGAGCTCCAACAACTACAATGAGAAATCTAGTAGAACGGCTAAAGAGCCAGTTAGCCTTGAAAGAGAAACAACAAAAAGTAAGTAACAACAGAGTATTGTCAATATTTAGGAAATATATGTGGTAATAGATTGCTTTTAGAGAAGACTTGTAAAAGATTATATATATAAATCTGTTGTACTAAAAAATATGAGCTTTGTCTTATGCTGTTAAGTAGGATATTCACCTTTTGGTGGGGTTTTAAAGTACAGATATAGCCCAGTTTCTTTTTATGTTGTCATCAGTTTGATTTGTGGGTTATCTGTAGGAAATAAGGGGAAATCTTAATCCCATTATTTTCTCTCCTTTTCTAACTGGGATTTTATGCTACTGAGGCTATTTTGAATAATATTTTGAATGATTGAACAATTTTGGGGAGTATGAGGGAGATAATGACAGTGAGGAGGAAAGTTTAAAGAAGGAAGTCACAGAAATAGATTTTTGAGAAGCAGTTGGTCAGCGGATTGTCTGAGGTATTTTTAAAATTTATCTCAAGTTTGAGATACTCAATTGTTTTAGAAGGTGCCACTGTATTTCTGTGCTAGCTTGTGAAATTTATTGGCAAATTTCAAGTCTCTTCTAATCCTATCATTTTACTTGTCTATATAAATTCCGTTAATTTCACTTGTACTAAGTAATTCAGATAAATATCTAAACTTGGATATTGAAGGGGGCACCTGGGTGGCTCAGTCAGTTAAACATCCAACTTCAGCTCAGGTCATGATCTCATGGTTCGTGGGTTCAGGCCCCATGTTGGGCTTTGTGCTAATAGCTCAGAGCCTGGAGCTTGCTTCAGAATTCTGTGTCTCCCTCTCTTTCTGCCTTTCCCCAACTCCTGCTCTGTCTCTCGCTCTCAAAAATAAACAAACACTAAAAAATAAATAAATAAACAACCAAACTTGGATATTGAAAACAAAACATACGGCTTTTATAGCACAAATGGCTTGATTTAATATTGGTTCTCAAAATTAGTGTCAAGATTTTGAACTCACATGCAGTTTGAAAAGAATTGAGTGCAATTATTATAGAAATTTCATTTGAAAAAGTTGGACTCTTGGGGCGCCTGGGTGGCGCAGTCGGTTAAGCATCCGACTTCAGCCAGGTCACGATCTCGCGGTCCGTGAGTTCGAGCCCCGCGTCGGGCTCTGGGCTGATGGCTCGGAGCCTGGAGCCTGTTTCCGATTCTGTGTCTCCCTCTCTCTCTGCCCCTCCCCCGTTCATGCTCTGTCTCTCTCTGTCCCAAAAATAAATAAACGTTGAAAAAAAAAAATTAAAAAAAAAAATAAATAAAAATTAAAAAAAAAAAAGAAAAAGTTGGACTCTTTGTGAATTATGTTTGCGTAAAGACATGGCATTTTAGGAAAATAGTTAAAAGTGATGCATGTTAATTTTTTTGTATTATGCGTTGTTCATATAAAATATTAATTCTAAAAAAGTGTATATGTTATAATATTCAGGCACTTAGTCGAGCGCTTTTGGAACTCCGGACAGAAATGACAGCAGCAGCTGAAGAACGTATTATTTCTGCAACTTCTCAGAAAGAGGCAAACCTCAATGTTCAACAAATGGTTGATCGACATACTAAAGAGCTAAAGGTGAATGTCAACACATTCATTAATATAACAAAATTCCTTATAATTACTATTAGAAGAGGATCCACTTTGATATATAGCAATTTTGATAATGAATAGAGAATTTATTCTAATGAATTACTGATAGATAAACACACATTTTTGAGTAATGAGAATCTTCATTGTTCTCACACTGATGGTCATCTTGGAAATTAGCAAAAATAGACCATTATTAGCTACTTCTTCCTAATAGAATTGACGAAGATTTTACTTAGAATTCTTGTTTCTGTGTTGATGAGATATGTATGTAGATTTCCTTGTTTTATTTCTTTTGCTTCATCAAATTTTTCTAATTTTTACTAGTTCATAATATGAGTTAATTAGCTTTCCTTTTTTTCTCCCTGAAATAGTTTATGGAGATTATATAGTCCTTGACATTTAATCCATAGAGCTGTGTAACTCTGAAGGCTTTTTTGAAGTTAAATATGTATTTTTTTGGCTATGTATTTTATTGTTTTCAAACACGATAGAGCATTAGATTTGGTGATTTAAGATTATTTTTACAAAACACATGTATTTCATAATGGTTTTTAAATTTCTTTACATAAAGTTTCATAGAGTATATTCTGCATAACGTGAAAAATATAAAAATTGTGTTTTGTTTGTAATTTTGATTTACTCTCGACTTACTTGTGTGTGCTCTTCACCACCATTAAATTGTGTAGGGACTAGATTTTACTTAGGTGTTTTTGTTTTGTTTTGTTTTTAAGTTTATTTCTTTAGTAATCTCTCTACCTATCATGGGGCTCAAACTCACAACCCTGAGGGGCACCTGGGTGGCTCAGTCAGTTAAGTGTCTGACTTCGGCTCAGGTCACGATCTCACAGTTCATGAGTTCAGGCCCCAGGTCAGGCTTGGTGCAACATCTCAGAGCCTGGAGCCTACTTCAGATTCTGTGTCTCCCTCCCTCTCTGCCCTCCCCTGCTTGCATTCGCTCTCTCTCTCAAAAATAAGTAAACAGTAAAAATTTTTTAAAAAAACCTCAGGACCAAGATCACCATCAAGAGTCACATGCTCTTCTGACTGAGCCAGCCAGGCGTCCTTCTGTAGCTTTTTTGAATCTCTCATTGTACCTATCAAGATTATCAGTATAGTTGACAGTAAAACCCATTAAGTAAATAAATATATAAACAGGAATACCTCTTTGTGATTTCTTCCTCAATACCTCTTTGCCTGAAATGTCATCTTCTCTGAATCTTTAACAGTCTTAAAGTCCTTTTTCTTGAAGCCTTTTCTGACTTCTCCTGGACAGTGTATGTTTCTTCTAGCTGTATTATAATAGTGCTAAATTTCTTGTTAGTATTATTGGTAATAATTTTGACCTGTAGTAGTTTATCCAACAAAACCTACTAAGTACCAGTATTTTTATCGCTGTTACTGTATGGGACAGCTGGGAACTCCTGTATAGTGGGTGGCTTCAACATACTGTCAAGCACTGCAAGTTACCCTTTCATGTCCTGTCTTTACAAAGTGGGTTAGTACTACAAGTTAGAGTTTTGTTTTATACTGGCATTTTAAATGCCATGTACATTCATATGTCCTTGTTCCTTTAAATCAGTTCCACTGTAATAAAACCTTTGCTTATTTGATAAAATTTTGTTTCTGGGTGTTTGCTGAAGCTGAATTGCCTTAGACTGTTTCTTCATATTTTGTTTTTCTCAAAAGAGACTTGGTTCATTTGAAACGAAGACAGAAAAATATATGTAGTTAGTGGGGCTTTTTTCCCTGCGACCTTAAAAATTCAGATTGAAACTTTACTTTTAGTAAGTTTTAATTTTATAAGCATTAACTAAACCTTTTTTAATAAGTATTATTAAAAATAATTTGTTTCAATAAAATTTAGATCCACTTTCTTTTTAATAAGTAATAGATGTATTATATTTTATTGTTGGTACTTGATGAAGATTCATGAATTAAGCCTCTTTGTTTTAGTCACAAATTGAAGACTTAAGTGAAAATCTTTTAAAATTGAAAGAAGCTCTTAAAACAAGTAAAAACAGAGAAAACTCATTAACTGATAATTTGAATGACTTAACCAATGAACTGCAAAAAAAACAAAAAGCTTATAATAAATGCTTAGAGAGAAAGATGGAATTGATCAAGAGAATGATGAACTGAAAAGGCAAATTAAAAGACTGACCAGTGGATTACAGGTAATTTTATGTTTAATTGTGATAATGTCTTTTATTTAAAATATGTAGGTAGTAGTTTATTCTCACTTTTTAATTTCACCTATTTGCTGAAAGAACTTTCAGATCACTTTGATTAATGTGGCTAATTCCTTCAGTGACCTCTGTTGTATTTGTTGTTTTAGAGTAGCCTATCTTTAAAATGCAGAAGCATCCATAGTGCGTCAGTAGTGCATTTAGAAAATGTGGTTAGTGATAGCCTCAAAAGTTTCTATAATTGGACTATTTATTGTGTATTTTGTTTGATACTTTTTTACTTCTAAAATGTAAAAATACATCTTATATTTTAGGGAAAATCTCTGTTAGATAATAAACAAAGTTTAATTGAAGAACTCCAAAAGAAAATTAAAAAGCTAGAAAGCCAACTGGAAAGAAAGGTGGATGAGGCAGAAATAAAGCCTATGAAAGAAAAGGTATGTGAAGAAACATACTGATTAATATGTTTAACGTAATGATAGCCTAACTTAAATTATATAATTGATGAATAGGTAATATACGCTAGAGGCTCCTGGGCTGCTCATTTGGTTGAGAGTCTAACTCTTGATTTTGGCTCAGGTCATGATCCCAGGGTCGTGGGATTGAGCCCTAATTCGGCTCCATGCGCATGGAGCCTGCTTCAGATTCTGTCTCTCCCTCCCTCTGCCTGCCCCTCCCCCCGGCTTGTGCGTGCGCTCTCTCTCTCTCTCTCTCTCTCTCTCTCAAAAAAATACTGTATTAATTTGAGGACCTAACACGTAATATAAATAATATAGAGAAGTCTAAGATGAGTTTCTGTCTTTTAGAAATTTAGTGACCCTAGATCATGACCTGAACCAAAATCAAGATTCAGACACTAACCAACTGAGCCACGCTGGTGCCCCTATAATGTAATTCCTGCTCAGAAGTGACTACAACATCATTATGTCCTCTTCCTGACAAAGTACCTCTAAAATCCCCTCACACCTTACATATCCAGCTTTTCCCCAATATAGTTGTTTATGCAGGTAGGTGCTTTTGACCTTTGGGAAAGAAAGTTCGGCGTTTTTAGTCTACTACCTTGACCCAAATGTGTCCTTTTTATCATCCAGTAGAATGGACTGTTAGTTCAGGGTAAACAAAGTGATGTGGAATTCAGTATTGGTAGTAATCAATAACGAAACCACTCATAAATTGATTCTGTAATGTGAGAAAAGTTGCTTAAAATTTTCTAACAGGTTAACTAGTCAACTATTTTATAATAAATATTACTGATAGAAATTATCAATCCTCCAAATCCCTTCAATTGGCTAAAGTGCATATAATTAAATTTGTTACAAATAATAAAATGAAGACTTAGTAGCACTGAAAATATCAATAGAGACCTGAGAAATATTGGTGTTAGTAGTAATGTTTGCCCCTGCAAAAAATCACAACAGAGAAGCTAAGGTTAGGAAAAATTTTTATTGTAAAATTTGTGCAGAAAATATTCAATATCTGTAAAATAATTTCAATAACATGGACATAAAAAGAAAATTAAGGAATTTTAATGCCACTGAATAGAAAATAGTAATGGGATTAAAATGTCTTAATAGAGTATATTCCCAAAATTTTTGTGCTATGAAAATTCACCAGTGTTAGTATAATTTTATTAAAATATTTTCATTTATATACATTGAACCACAATACTTGCTGTCTGAAGCTTTTCTGGTAAAAATTGCAAGATAAAAATGTCCTTATTCTTACAGTTTGCTTTCTTTGCTGCCTCCCCACTTGGACGAAGGTCTAATCCTCAGATACCAGTTCCTAACCTGATTCCTGTCAGAAAGCCTTGTGACTTTGCCTAGACTCCTAATCTCTGTTTCAGTTTATTTCTCCTTAAAATAGAAATGATACTATTTGCATTGCCAATTTCCCAAGATTATTTTGGCAGTCAAATGAGACAATATGTGCAAGTCTTTTGTAAGCCATCAAGTCCATACCACTGTATGATATTACTAGTTAGAAAAAGAGGACAACACATAGAGCAACACTAATATTAAATTTTCTATCCAGGAATCTAGCAAGAGTATTATTTCAAATTCCACAGTATTGGGCGTTTCTAATTTATGGATGTTTTAATACTCAATGATTTCATGCTGAAATTTCTGTACATTTTTCTCTGTCAACGCACCCCCATGCCTTACATTCCTGTGTTTTTTATGCTGTTACACTTTTCTCCATAGCATTTATTATTATCTGACATACTAGAGATTTACCAGTTTATCTATGTGTTTATCTTTTGGACTATAAGCTTTAATGGCAGGAATTCTACCTGTTTATTGTTGTATAACCACCACCTACAACAGTCCCTAGTCCCTAGCATGTATTAGATGCTCAGTATTTGTTAAATGAATGAAAAATTTTAAATGCAGTCACATTATTCTGAAATCCATCCTACGTGGCTCTTGGTACACAAACCATGAAAAAAGAACTTCTCCCTGCATCTTCTCTTCTCCCCCAGTCAAGAACAGATCTATGGTGATGTTTGCCTTTGTTATTTTTTTCTTGTGGTTCATTTTTAAATAATTCCAGCCTTGTTTCCCTCAGTCTTACTTCAGAGGCTGGTATCAGAGGGTAAATGCCCAATTCCATGCTGCAGAATTATTTATTTATATACCATTATGCCCAAGCTAATATTTACATTCCTGGAAGTACACAAATTTCTTGTATATATTTCAGAAAAAAAGTTATAATTATTAAACATTTACCAAAGTTTTTATGTTTTTTTAAAGGATAGTTGCTAACTGAATTAATAAATAAGGTAAAAAATTGGCCAGTATCAAAGAAGATAGTTTTGATAGGGCAACGTATCTTAGATGGCATTTGACTTTAAACTATGGCTTTTAACTCTTAACTCAGCCCTGACATTGCCTTTTGTAATAAACAGTGTTTTATAATATCCACATGAAATTTATGGTTAATACAAATTACCTACATGTGTAATTTCAAAAATATCATTATAGGGGCTCCTGGGTGGCTCAGTCGGGTAAGCGTCTGACTTCGGCTCAGGTCATAATCTCACGGTTCGTGAGTTCGAGCCCGGTGTCGGGCTCTGTGCTGACAGCTCGGAGCTTGGAGCTGCTTCAGAGTCTGTGTACCCCTCTCTCTCTGCCCCACCCCTGCTTGTGCTCTGTCTCTCTCTGTCTTTCAAAAATGAATAAACACACAAAAGAATTTTTTAAATATTATTATAAATGCCCTAATTGAATATAAAGGAGAAACAAAATAATTCACAAAAATAATATGTTTGTACATCTGTCATGTTTCAACATGAAGATGCTCTGGCATACTACACTAGAAAACATAATGAAATAGACTTATAGCATTAAGGTGAATTCAGAGCTACAAGTGCAGACTGATGGAAATGTATTCAGTGGCATTACTAATGCCATTAACTATTTCTCTTCCGTGCTCAGCACTTACCAGCAGCTAACATACTACAAAATATTTTTTTTCTTGCTTTTTTTCTGTATTTTGCTCCCCTTCCCTGATCTACCCAACCAACATAAATTAGACTATAATGCTTTTTCTCTGATTTTTCTCTGATCAGAGAGTGCTTCTACACTTAATGCCGAGAGTGGTATGGCAGATGATTAGCAGTATATAGCCATCTGTTGGATAAGATTTGAAGAGGCTGTGATGCTAGGAGATTGCTATTTTGGTCAAAAATGGGTTGGTCATTTGTACGTACATATTTTTGTTAGAAGCTTACGTTGGTCATGATCATCTTTATTAGAATCTTTACTTAAAGACTTTTAAGTCTGTTGACATTAGTCCAAACTGTTCCCTAGAATTTTACCCGTCAATAATAGAATACAGAACCTTTAAACTGAAGGGCATTTTTGTTAGTAGCTTGGCATCTCTAAAGATTCTAGACATTATATAGCAAAATGAATGTATTCACATATTCCCTAGGAAGTATTGGTTTACCATTGTTCCAGTAAATTGTAATTAATAAATCTTGAAATTAAAATATTGGTAATTTTCTCCCTCGTTATTGTTTACAGAGTACCAAAGAAGAATTAATTAGGTGGGAAGAAGGTAAAAAATGGCAAACCAAAATAGAAGGAATTAGAAACAAGTTAAAAGAGAAAGAGGGGGAAGTGTATATTCTAACAAAGCAGTTGAATACTTTGAAGGATCTTTTTGCCAAGTGAGTTTAAATTTAACCCTAGTTAATTATTTGTGAAGTCTTTAATTGATCTGGAAGTTACATAGTTTTATTGTATTTGATAGTACATATTTGATGTTATATTTGAGAAATTTCATAGTTTTAATTATGATTTATTATCTGTGATTCACTTTATTTTCTTTAAAATGTGTTTAAAATTATTTTAACAATTTGTAAATGAAGTTTCCTACAATTTTGAAATGTTAGCTCATAGCAAATACAGCAAGATCTAGCTTTTGGGTTTTTTTTTATGATGTTGTTTAATTAGTAGTAAGCTTCAGTTTAATGAATTGAACAAGTAAAACAGTGAATTTTATATTTTCATGATGCTATATTGAATCCCACAGGGCTGACAAAGAGAAACTTACTTTGCAGAGGAAACTAAAAACAACTGGCATTACTGTTGATCAGGTTATGGGAGTGCGAGCTTTGGAGTCAGAAAAAGAGTTGGAAGAATTGAAAAAGAGAAATCTTGACTTAGAAAATGACATATCATATATGAGGTAAGCTGTTATGTGAAAATGTGGGACCTATTACAATGAAGAAATACTGGCTGACCCATAAAAACTGATGTAATGAATGTGTATTATTTTATTTAGGCTTGGGTTCTGTTCTCTTTTCCCGTGGGAATTAAGATAGGTTCTTTGTATGCCACATAATTTGGATTGTATTCTTGAACTTCTGAATATGGAAAATGTAGTATTTTTGTTTTCACAGGCAGGCAGTCTTGGATAGGTTCAGGCCCCGAGTTCCCACCTGCTTTCTATGGGCTGTGGTTCTAATACCAGTTTTGTTTTCAAAGCCTTTATCGTCTCTTTGGATCCGTCCTGCCTGTGCACCTCCCTGTTGGAAGTCTGGTATACGGGCTGCCTTCCATCCATTAGTTCAGTTCTGTGAGTCTTTGCTACTGTAAGATCAGATTCATGCACACACAGCTCAACGTTGAGGCCAGAAGTTCATGAACGACATTATAGGATCCCTTCCTTGAGTTCCTCCCTTTCTGCCATGTCCCTGACATTCTCTGTTTCCCCAGGGCTCCCCCTTTTTGTATTTCAGATGAAATCTGGGGCTCTGGTTACCCTGTTCTACTGTTTACTTTAGCAATTTTGTGTATGTCTGGAGCCAAGCAATTGGAGGGCAGAAAGGGGAATGGGGAGGGAGGGGGCTACTTCCCGTCTACCCCTTTAGTAATCACAACTCTACCAATTTTCTAAATATTTGACTCCTGTGGGTTCCCATGCAGCCTATGCCACCAGTAGCATGGGATTGCTTGAGGGTTGGAGTATGAGAGAGAACGGAGAGAACAAAAAATGTTGGGGGGGTGGGATTTTTTCTGGAGAGTATCATAAGTGCCCTCTCTCCTTGCTGGAGCTAGAACTCTAAGGCTTCCCTGGAGCTTTCTCCCTCAGTGCTAACACTCACCTCCTAGAGCTTTCTCCCTCAGTGCTAACACTCACCTTCAGGTTTCAAGCAGTGTTGTGTTCAGCCCAAGACACACTAGAAGCAATGGAAAGGTAAATTGCTGCCGTTTGCTGTGCCTTCAGATTCTGGTATAGTGTCCCACTCTGTAAATATTTACTTTTCAGAGTTCTCAAATAGCTGTTCCATGCATTTGGGAGAGACAAGATTGGGTGTGTTTACTCCACTCTATCTAGAACCAGACCCCCTCCCTGCCCCCAGTGTCATTTCTTTAGCAAAGCTTTGAAATTGGTTTCATCATCTCTTCCAAGCTATGTCTTCTGATAAAATCATGTCTTAACACCCAAAACTGTATTTTCTGCTTAACTCATTTCTTCTTAGATGAACTTAGATTAGTTTTACAAAATTGTTTACTTCTCCTTCTAAGTACTTACAAGCAGCCCAGAATCATATTAATGATTATTTTCTAAGTGTGGTACCTGCCTGTTATATTTGGACATGGGGATACTTACTGTTCTTAATTTTTTTTTAATATGAAATTTGTCACATTGGTTTCCATGTTCTTAAATTTATCATGTTTTTCCTCTCCATTGATCTTCAAAAATTACCATTAGTGTTTCTTTATTAATGCCTGTGATCATGTCTGTATTAATGTACTTTGAACTTCTTTAAAGAAGTACCCATGAGTTTTCTAGCCTACATTCGATTCCCTTTTTTTTCTAAGTCATTGTTTCTTAAATCCGTCAGAATTTTCCTTGATGGAGAAGAAAAAAGTGATTAAGAATTCTTTCTTGCAACATCTATTTTGTAGTTACTGTCTGATCCCAGTAGTGGCTCCTTCTCTTCTTTGTTTTTCTTGATCTAAACATGTGTTCAAAACAATGTTAAACCCTTTTTTTCTCCTTTGCAGTTTTCATAGGATCAAATATTTTCGTTTTGAAACCTAATACTTTAAGAGGTTAAATTTGTTTTTTCAAATAACGTGAACCTGTATGGGCTGAAATAATTGGAGAAGATTTGATAGAAGAGATTGAACTGGCCTTCTGTCTCAGTTCAACTGTGAATTTCTAAATTTTATGAATCAAATCTAGATATTAAAGGGAGGAAGGACATTCCAAGAAAGCAGAACCCTAGCAGAGACATGGTGGCAGGGGTGAAACTTTCATGTTGGGTAAGGGCAGATTTTTTTGCCTTACTAAAGGTGGACTCCTGGACAATTAGGTTGAATAGGTATTGTGGGGCCAGATTATGAAGGGCCTTAGGCGACACATGTGAGACTTGGAGTAATAGATTGTTATCTGGCACCACTAAGAGCCTTTTTTATATTGTTGAGCTTTTTGAGAAGTATGTCATGAAATTATTATATAGTGTTTTAAAAACAGTATTTTGATTCATCTTACACATATAAATAGATGCATGTTCTTTAAAGATGTTAATGTATTTCTATAAATCTAAATACACTTTTTAACTCATAATTCAAAAGAGCCCTACAGTGAATCCTCTGTAATATATATATAATTAGACTATATAATTAGACTATATATATATAATATATATATGTAATATATATATAATTAGGCTATTTATAATCTAAATAGTCATGTCCTAATTTCTATAAAATTTACAAGTTTTATAGAAATTAAAATAATACAATGTTAACAAATACATTATATATTTTCTTTTCTGTATTTTAATACAATAAAGCTGTGGAAAGTTGGCGTTTGAATAGTAAAGAGTCTCTTGTTTTTTATCATAGGACCCATCAGGCTCTTCCTCGAGATTCTGTCATAGAAGATTTACATTTACAAAATAGATACCTCCAAGAAAAACTACATGTTTTAGAAAAACAGTTTTCAAAGGATGCATATTCTAGACCTTCAGTAAGTGTACATCTTTTTATTTTTCTGTTTTTAATAAAAGTGATATAAACTTTTACCTTTATCTGGCCCAAAACCTTAAGCTTCTTCTTATTAATATTAATGTACTAAATCCAACTTTTATTTTGCCAGGTACTGATGTATATTAACTTCTTTAATCCTTCTTACATAAGTAGACCTAAGATTCTTAGACTTTGCATAAAACTGTATTCCAGAGATTTTAAAGAAGTTATTATTTTGAATTTTGCTGTGGCAAGAACATACAATTAAGTAAATTAGAAAAATACAGCATTGTTTCCATTCAAACGTGTGATATATTTCTAGTTTTCCTTTATAAAAAAACATTAATGTAGAATTGTTTGTTGTATATTACCTTAAAGCAATAGTGTGTATATTTTTGTTATTTTTTCTTCTTTTCATGTTTCTTCTCTTTCTTCTGCTTCAAGCAGAATCTGTTATGTGACACAACTACGCTTTCTACCCTTGCTACCAGTGTTAATAAATATAGGCATAATATTTATCACAAAAAGAGCACTTTCCACAAGAACAAAAAAAACCCCATAATGGTGTTCAGAATTAAAAATGGGAAGGGAATAGATGCCAGTAACAACTTACATCATCAGGTACCTAAAAGTATTCTACGGCATTACAGTAATGAAGAAAGACACACAACAGAAGATATTGTAGATTCTGCGGAGTTAAATAAATCTGAGGCAAGACCAAAAAATAAATCAAGTCCGTTTAGGTCAACTAATGGTACCATGGCAGATGTTAAGTCCAATTTTGAAAATGAACCAGATCCTGAAATTGAGAAAATTAATCAAGACTATCATGAAAATAATAAACAGGAACATGAAAACAAGGAAGAGAATGAGCTAGGCAAGAATGTGAAAGGAAAGGGACACACAGCTGAAGATGTGAGTCACGACCACCACATGGATCCAGAAGGATCTGCCGGAGAAGACCGTGATTGTGCCACAGTTGCTGCTGCACTGACTGAGAGTGCTGAGGAGGAAGCACAGGCAAATTCTGAAACCGATGTACCAGTCCAGCCAAGAAATGAAGTGTCCCAGGTTTGAGTCCATGGCAGTCCTGTGTTTGTTTCTTATAGCAAGTGGTATACAGTATGTGGTGCAAATGGAAATCAGTTGCGTAGGATTTGTAAAAAAATATTAACTATTCATGAAGTGTGTATTAAGCTCTAATTGACGAGTTCCTATAAAAATTAATGGTTATGCATTTCTTATTGATTTTAGTACTCACTGTTTTACCACTGGTACTCACTTAAAAAGTGTTAGGTAACAGGATAACAAAAACCAGGCTCTTTAGAGGTGTGCATTTTGCCTTAGAAATTTCTAACTCAAGGTGCTCTGAAATCTCATCACAAACTTTTATTACAGTGAATAATATCAGTAAAATGTGTTAGGATACTGTGTGACATTATTTGGTCATCTTTTTGCCACATATTTATAACATACTTTTTATAATGAATAAAGGGAGTTTGCATGTGTTGCTGTCTATGTTGTATTAGGCTCGATGCTGAGGTATAATTTTCACATATTTGCAGAGTATTGTTTCAGTTTTACATGGGAAGCTTGGAGCATGAGTATCATCTCTAGTGATGCAGAACCAGGATCTAAACACAGGTCTAACTTCACAGTTGATGATCTCTCCATGTACACACTACTTTTGGTCAGTTTACAATGCAGTACAGACTAAGACATGTTTGTCTCCACTTGAAATCAAATAGAATATATCTTTTTTTTTCCCCTTATCCTTTCCACCTAGATATGCCAGTCACCTAAGTCCTAAACACATCAATAAAAACAAACATTTAAATCTTAAGAGAAAATGGGGGAGGGGGGGGCTGGTGCCTGGGTGGCTCAGTTGGTTAAGCATCCGACTCTTGATTTCTGCTTAGGTCATGATCTCATGTTTCATGGGATCAAGCCCTGCATCAGGCTCCACACTAACAGTGTGGAGCCTGTTTGGGATTCTCTCTCTCCCTCTCTCTCTGCCCCTCCCCCACTCTCTCAAAATAAATAAACATTTAAAAAAATAAAAATAAAGGTTAAGAAAACATGGATGAAAGTGACTTAATTCTTATTTCATATCTTTATCCAAGTTCATAATGCTTCTCTTTTTTCCCTTGATAAGTAACTGTAAAATTGAGGCTCCCACTGTGTTTCTTAACTCCCATCCACTAAGAATTTGGTTTCTAGCACTGTATTCCTTTCAACAGGATTCCTCTTCCATAAAAGAATTGGAAATCTCATAAAATTCATTATGCAAGAATTTTACTTATATTACTTTTACACAATACAGAGTTTCATTAGAATTTGTTTTCCAGAAATTGGACGATTTCAACTAATACTTTTTGTTTTTGAGAATTGTGGGGAAAAAAACAATCTGTATGTACTTACATAATTGCATCCATGTTTTAGGAGAATGTGTTAAAAAAAAAAATCCTCATGTGAGATCATCTGATAGAATTACTCTCTTCTGTGGTTGATAATTAGCAAATATTATGTCTGTCAATCAGTGGTACCCATAAGTGTTTATCACTTGTTAAATCGCTACCACAGACAGAAGAGATGAAGTGAGGGTGACAGAAGAATTCAGGGACAGGGCATTCATTACAGATTTCCATGTCTGAAGAGGCCTTAAAAATTACCCCATCTTGTGCCTTCATTGTAAGATGCAGAAACTGAGGACCTTGCAGGTGGCATGCTTTGCCTAGTGTTAGCTTAATAGTAGCAGAATCAGAATGGATACTTGGGTTATTTGACAGAGAATGAGCATAAGCATGGACATATTCCTGTGGTACAGACATTAACAAATATGTCTGTCTTTTGCACACAAAGAGATGCACACACATTCCTTTGAACAAAGACAAGTCAGGTTGGACACAGGCAGTGTTTCTGCCAGGGTTCTGCACCCTCAGGTCAGAATCAAATAGCCTAGAATTTCTTTACTTTTCTATATTCTATGTTTTAATGTCTTTAATTTCTTTTGCTTTTATTACCCAAGGGTAAATATATCGGAATATGAAGTATTTAACCTACTGCTAATTTAAAAGCTATTATAGAGTCATGGATATATTTGTATAACATTGCATTTTTTAAACTATAATGTCTTTGGAGTTATTGACTTGATAGCCCATCAAACCACAGAGAGAGAATGGGATGGGGGAGGAAAAACTAAAGCTATGCTGAGTACTTGCACAAAATGTTTCATATGATGCTCATAACAATCATAGGAGGTGGGTGGTTTTCTACCCCCTTTATAGAAAAAAAGAAATCAAGCACATATTTCTCTTTCAAATGACCTGTAGTTTAGAATGAGAAGTAAGAATGGACATAAATAATAGCCCAAGGTAGATTCGTGCCAAGAGAAATGCAATATAGTGTTACTGGATTTCAGAGGAGGAAGTTATTACTTGCACTTAAGGAACGAAGAAGAGCTTTCCGAAAGAGGAAAGAATTAAGGCACTTCTTTTTGGAGGTTTGTTAGTTTGCTAGGGCTATTGTAACAAAGCACCACAGATTTGGTGACCTGAAAAATTTATTCTCACAGTTCTGGAAGCCATGAGTCCAAAATCAAGGTATTGGCAGGGTTGATGACTCCTTTAACCTGTGAGGGAAGAATCTGTTCCAGGCCATTCTCCTTGGCTTGTAGATAGCCAGTTGTGCCCTCTTTACATTATCTTCTTTCTATGCTTATCTCTGTATCAAAATTTCCCTTTTTCATAAGAACACTACTCATACCGGGTTAGGGCCAACCCTAATGACCCTAACTTGAGTACCTCTGGAAAAGCCCTATATCCAAACAAGGTCACATTCTGAGGTACTGGGATTAGGACTTCAACGTATGAATTTTGGGGTGGGGTAGGATTTAGGGCATAATATAAACCATAACAAATAATAGTCATATTTTACTTTTGGACAGGAAAAATTAGCACAAATTAGTCTTAGAAGAGCATACATGTAGACATTATATGTGTGGATGTTTTTAGACATACTTCACTGTGCTGTCTATATTAAACTGTATTACCTTCTCTCCTGCAATTTTTATATTCTGACTTCTTTAGGGTCATTTTTTTTTTTTAGAGTTCTCTAATTTTTCATATTTTTTGAGGGAAAGTATAACCGTTTTAGGTTTTCTTATCCAATATGTCCTATATAACTTTATTACTAACATTTAAAAATATTCCTAACTTTATTTTCCTGAAGACTTCAGGAATAGAGTCAGATGAACACTGTCAAAGAGAACAAGAGCTTCAGAGGGAAAACTTAAAGCTGTCATCTGAAAATATTGAACTAAAATTTCAGCTTGAACAAGCAAATAAAGATTTGCCAAGATTAAAGGTAAATTTAATGTTCTTTAGTTAAGAAATCTAATACCTGAACACCTTTTCTCCCTCTTTGTATTAGTTTATGAAGATGCCAGAAACTCATATTCATAAAATATTATGGTAGTGGTATATTTTCTACATTTGTTCATGTAACAATTATTTATTGAAAGCCTACTTTGTTGTCAGGTACTCTTCTAGGTGCTGGGAAACAGCAATCAAAATATTTCTTGCACACATAGAATTTATATTCTAGTGGGAAAGGCTGATAATAAGTAATATGCAATATGTCAGCTGATGTTAAGTTGATGTTAAGTGGTAAGGAGAAAAGCATGGTTGATGTGAAAGGTGTGTGTGGTGGGGGGAGGGTTGGTTGGGACTGTATGGAATTGCTATTTAAAATAGGGTAATTAAGAAGGCTTTCTTAATAAAATATTTTATCAGAGAGCTAGGGCGGGAGGTTAGGAAGTGGGTCATACAAATACTGGAAAGAGAGTTCCAGACAACAGAAATAGCAAGTTCAAAGTCCTGAGGCCAAGTGGATGGTTGGTATATTTAAAAAACAATTATCACTCTTAATTAGGATATTTCTTTAAAAAAATTAAGTCTTTAAGCTTAAAAAATTAGGATAATTATCTCTTTTAGGAATTTTGTTTTGATGTTTATAAGAAGTTTATCTTCGGTTTTCCAAATCTCATCCTATTTATGGGAATCTCTTTTTCTTTTTGCTGGCTAATTGTTTCAGTTCTGTTTTCTAAACTGGAATATTAGCAGTCTGTTAATTCCACTGGTAATGATATAATTAAGTTATGTCCTGCTTTTAGAACACTTATTTTTACATTATTAGAACCCATACTATTAGATCAGCTGTTGCTCTCTACCATCTGGATAAGGATCTATATATGTCATTTATGGGGTGGTTAAAATCAGAGTTCTAAAACTGGAAGGGTGCCTGGGTGGCTCAGTCAGTTAAGTGTCCTACTCTTGATTTTGGCTCAGGTCATGATCTCACGGTTTGTGAGTTTGAGCCCCGCGTGGGTTCTGCACTGACCACGGGGAGCCTGCTTGGGATTCTTTCTCTCCCTCTCTCTCTGCCTCTCCTCCACTTGCATGCACATGCACATACACTCTCTCTCAAAATAAATAAACATTTACAAAAAAAACTACATTTATATAAAGGCAGTAATGTGGAAAATATTTCTTGAAATTTACATATAAAATATTCTTGTATCACTGCACTTCAACATATGTCTTAGTTCAAAGTCCTTATTGCTGTAGAGACCTTGTTCAATTAGGCTATATAGTTGAAGAAATTGATAGTTCAAATGAATTGTTTTCCTTTTCAGTGGCTATAGCTATGTTAAACTGTTAATGTGTTTGCTTTAATCTTTCAGAATCAAGTAAGAGATTTGAAGGAAATGTGTGAATTTCTTAAGAAAGAAAAAGCAGAAGTTGAGCGGAAACTTGGCCATGTTAGAGGGGTGAGTGTGTGAGAATATGACATATATTTGTGTTGATTTCAGCAGTGATAAGCTGGAAATGAAAAACAAAAAAAGTTTGGATACATCAAAACAGTAGTGATATACCTTTACTTACCTGTAGTCTTGGTTTTTATTCTGCAGATCTACAATGTAAAACATCATTAAGCTTTTCTTTGTGTTTCAAATTAATGTATTTTAACATTAACAAGCTGTAACATGTCACATATAACAAGCATTTTATTTCAACTGGACACCACATCATCTTTTTTCATTGCATTTCCCTTCACACCTTGAAAACCTTTAACTTCTAGGAATCTTCCTTCTGTTCATTAAGGTAACTACTCACTGCTCCTTGGTCCAATTCTAACATTTTGTGACTATTTTTTTTATGATTTCCATAGCAACTTCTTAGTATAATGCTCTGTAAATGTTTCCTAGGTTTTTTTATTCTTATGGTTTTCTTCTAATGTTATTTTGTATTCATTTTTTACAATGAATAAATGCTGTTTTTGAGGCCCAGGCCAAAGATTTAAAACCCCTGTTGTTTTCATGTTAGCAAGGGACACAGATAGAAGCAATCAATTTTAAAACTTATTCAAGTAATAACATTAAATATGTGACAGATTTGGTGAAAATACTGAGTTGTTATTAGAAAAAAGTATTCAGAACAAATATCTAGCTTGACAGGAACATTCATTTCATAAATAAAAACCTGGGGTACCTGGGTGGCTCAGTTGGTTAAGAATCCGACTTCCACTCAGGCCATGATCTCACAATTTATGAGTTTGAGCCCCCTGTCCGGCTCTGTGCTGACAGCTCAGAGCCTGGAGCCTGCTTCAGATTCTGTGTCTCCCTCTCTCTCTGCCCCTATCCTGCTTGAGCATACGCTCTCTCTCTATCTCTCTCTCTCTTTCTCTCTTCCCAAAAGTAAATAAACATTAATAATTTTTTAAATGGGTTAATTTGATTTTAATTATGATAGTATGTATTAAAATTATGTATTATAAGGTTATTCATTATATAGTGTGAATACTGACTAAAATGCAAAAAAAAAAAGCAGATTATTTTACTCAACTATTTATTTTATTTTAAAGCATAAGCAGTTGAACTTCCTAATTGGTGACCTATCTCTGTTGATAACTCTACACTAGGTTTTTTTAATTGCAGATGTCTCTTGTATTTATACTGGACAGAAACTGAATTTCTTAATCAGTGGCCATTGTTAGAAAATCACCTCTATTCTGCAATTCAAATTTGGTAACTCATGAGCTCTTTAATGACACAACTCTTCTTTTGTGGGTTTTTTTTTTTTTTTTCCCATGTAAAAAGAATTCTGGTATACTGGAAAGAACATTAGCTAAATCGAGTATTTAGGTTCTTAGCTTTATTCATTTGGAACAGACATCAAATTTAGAGTATTTAAGCTGTTACTCATTAGCTACATGACTAGGAATATCAAATTCTCTGAGTCTTGATTTGCTTGTATGTAAAGTAAGAATTATAATTCCTATTGCATAGGGTTATTGTAATGATAAATTGAATACAAGTTTTGGCTTCAAATGTTAGGAATCAGAAATGAATGTAATAATGAGTGTGTTATGTTGTTGGTGTTTGATATCATACTCTTTCAGATATTTGATTGAATAAAAAGTTAATATATTCTTTTGTAGTCTGGTAGAAGTGGAAAGACAATTCCAGAACTAGAAAAAACCATTGGTTTAATGAAAAAAGTAGTTGAAAAAGTCCAAAGGGAAAATGAACATTTGAAAAAAGCATCAGGAGTACTGACCAGTGAAAAAATGGCTAATATTGAGCTGGAAAATGAAAAGTTGAAGGTAATATATTGTCAAGTTGGCTAAAATACAGTGTATACAGTGTGCTCTTGTTTTGTGGTAGATTCCCATGATTCATCGCTTACACAACACCCAGTGCTTATCCCCACAAGTGCCTTCCTCAGTGCTCATCACCCATTTTCCCCTCTCCCCCTCTTCCCCCTCCCATCAACCATTTGTTCTCTGTATTTAAGAGTCTCTTATGGTTGCCTCCCTCCCTCTCTGTAACTGTTTTTTTACTTCCCTTCCACCATGGTCTTCTGTTAAGTTTCTCAGTGTGATAATTTGCATGGAATGTTTTCACCATTATAATTTCCATTTTCTTTTAAATTTTTTAAATGTTTATTCATTCTTGGGAGTAGGGGGGGGAGCAGGGGAGGGGCTGAGAGGGAGGAAGACACAGAATCCAAAGCAGGCTCCAGGCTCTGAGCTGTCAGCACAGAGCCCGACGCGGGGCTTGAACTCACAGACCCCGAGATCATGACCTGAGCCGAAGTCAGACGCCCAACTGACTGAGCCACTCAGGCACCCCAACATAATTTCCATGTTTTAAAGAAAATTTTTAAATATATTCCTGCTGTTTAAAACGGTTTTAAGAGATGCAGTAACTGTTTTACATATACAGAAAAACCTGTCGGAGACAAGGCCAAGAGAATTAGAGTAGCTCCACTCGGGCATTTTATTATTTCAAGACCAATGGTTCTCACTCTGGCATTCTCACTCACTAGTGTCTATTTTCAAATATGCAGGTGCCTAAGCCCCCAAGCCTGACATTGATTAGATTCTTTTGGGGTGGGTCCTACCATAGGTGTTGTGATTTTAAGTCATCAGCTCATTCTAATGTGTAGCCAAGGTTGGGAACCTCTGCTCTAGATGACCAGTATGAAAGGGAAAACTTTAATTCTATCAAAAATAATCTCTAAAACTGTTATGGATTAAATTTTACGAGTTTATAGGATCGTCTTTTATTTCCTTGTTCCGATAATGTGTAATTTATCTTTTACTAGGCTGAATTAGAAAAACTTAAAGTTCATCTTGGACGTCAGTTGAGCATGCACTATGAATCCAAGACCAAAGGCACAGAGAAAATTGTTGCTGAAAATGAAAGACTTCGTAAAGAACTTAAAAAAGTATGACTTTCTTTACTGATTATAATTACTTTTTTATCTTAAGTAATATATCTTTGAAAAAGTGAATGAAAAATTTGATGAGAATGTCTATTCAAAGTAGATATTCAGAGACTTAGGAATTGTATCTTTTTGGCTGCCATCCTTTCACTATGAGGAACATTGAAAATACAAAAATTAAGAAGCAGTATAATGTAGATGCCACATGTCTGGGAGTCAAATCCTAGCTCTATTACTAACTGGCTGTGGAAACAAGGACAAGCTACCACCCCCTCTCTAATGCTCAATTTCCTCGTCTATGAAGTTGGGAATCATAAATATCTCTTTCACAGAGCTGCTGTGGGACTTAAGTGAGTTAATATTTGTGCACATGGCCTAGAATAATGATTGGTATAGAGTAAGGAATATATGAAACGGTTATGTTAAATAGTAAGATCCCTTTCTATTTAAGTCGTAAAATATATTCCTTGCCCCAGACAACTAGGTGTTGTTATTTATATGGATGATTCAGTGAATAAACTGAAATTGAGATTTTTAAACTGGTTACAATAGTATCTGAATATATTGTGAGGCCGTAGTGGTAGTGTGCTTTGCATGGATGTTTACTAGTGGAAATAATTTATGATACTTACACATAGTTTGTGCTCATAGCTAGGTCTCTCAAATATTGGTCAAAACAAAACCTCTTTTAAGTGTGTTAAGACATTATCCCATTATTCTATAAATACTATGACAAATGTAAAGTAACCAAACGACAAATTTATTGTTTTTATTTTTTTTAATGTTTTTTTTTATTTTGAGAGAGAGAGAGAGAGAGAGAAAAAGCACGAGTGGGGAGGAGCCAAGAGCGAGGGAGACACAGAATCTGAAGCAGGTCCAGGCTCTGAGCCATCAGCCCAGAGCCTGATTTGGGGCTCAACTCACAAAACATGAGATCATGACCTGAGCCAAAGTCGATGCTTAACTGACTGAGCCACACAGACACACCAAAAATGACAAACTTAAAGCAACCGCTAGAGTAAAACACTTGCAAATATATTTTTTTAATGTTTATTTATTTATTGTGAGAAAGAGTACAGGTGCATGAGTGCGGGAGGGGCAGAGAGAGAGAGGGAGAGAATCACAAGCAGGCTTTGCACTGAAAGTGGGGCTCGATCTTAACAAATCGTGAGCTCGTGACCTGAGCCAAAATCAAGAGTTGGACGCTTAAGTGACTGAGCTACCCCATGTGCCCACAAATGTATTTTTCTAACCTGGTTTACATCATCTGTTGTTCTAATTATTATGATCATACTGCTGTTTTAGAGTAAAGGAAACATTGGATTTTTATTAGAATTTTAATCAGCGTTTAGAGCTCCAGGTTACTTTTGTTTTCTAATTTGTGGTGGTAATTTTGAATATATTGCATCTATGAGAACAGTATTGTTTTGTCATCATGTACTAATTAGCCTTTAATGATAGGAGACTGAAGCTGCAGAGAAATTGCGGATAGCTAAGAATAATTTAGAGATATTAAATGAGAAGATGACAGTTCAACTAGAAGAGACTGGCAAGAGATTACAGTTGGCAGAAAGTAGAGGTCCACAGCTTGAAGGTGCTGACAGCAAGAGCTGGAAATCAATTGTTGTTACAAGGTAGGAACAAATAATTTATCATTTGCACAAAGTTTAATCAGTTCCAATGCTGCCTTTATTGTTTCAAAAGAATAGGACACCACTCTGATTAATTTAGTTCTTTCCTGATGAACTATTTGGTTGTTTGCTTTAATAGGATACTTTTGGCAGTGCTAGGACAGAAAAAAAAAAAGTGTTTTTTCTTCCTTCAAACATTTAATGAATGTGGGTGGCAGGATATGGACACACTGGGGCTGGGGCTGGGCTGAGGGTGTTGGAGCTGGGTCCTTGGTTCCTAACACAGTACTGAGAGCGCTCAGAATCCACTCCCCCACTTCCCAGTTCTCTCTTAACTCTGTGAGTAGGCTAGTGTGAGGGGGTAAAAGGAAATAATAAAGGGGTCTCTTTTGTCTGCTTGGACCCCAGCTGAGGTGCTCAACCACCGACTCTATCCAGTAGAGTTCTTGGTTGGTCCTTTATTTCCTTCTACAATCACACGTAGACTCAGAAGGGATTTTGAGTTACTTTGAGATTTTTTAAGCAGATAATATACTCAGTACATACTACATGCCACACACTCTGCTTTACGTTAGATGGATCTCTAAAAGGCCGACTTTGTCTGGTTCCTGTGGAACCAGGTGGTTTCCATGACTTTGGAATACCTAATTCTCACTGTGACCGTAAATAAATTACATCTCTTCTGTGAGTTCAAGTTTTGTTGTTGTTTTTTTTGATCTATAGAGATGGTCGTCTGTCTTTCCTTTTCTGAAAAGGGTTCTGTGAAGCTACAGAAAAGATTATTAATGTGAAAAGGGTTTATAAGCATTTGAGAGGGGTGATACTTAACCATAATTGAAGAGGACTTTGCCTTATACATAATTCGTGTGTTTTTAATCTGTGCACTGTACAGGTAACTGAGCACTGGGTGAGGCCTTCAGTAAACTCCTGAAAAAGTTATGTAAATTATGTAGAATCCACTTGACAGAGTGAAGGCTAATCCTGTCTGATCCTTGACCTCAAGAACCTCCCTAATGCAAAAGAAAAAAAAAAAAAAACAAAACTTGTTTAAGATCTGCAGCTGCGGGGCGCCTGGGTGGCGCAGTCGGTTAAGCGTCCGACTTCAGCCAGGTCACGATCTCGCGGTCCATGGGTTCGAGCCCCGCGTCAGGCTCTGGGCTGATGGCTCAGAGCCTGGAGCCTGTTTCCCATTCTGTGTCTCCCTCTCTCTCTCTGCCCCTCCCCTGTTCATGCTCTGTCTCTCTCTGTCCCAAAAATAAATAACGTTGAAAAAAAAAATTAAAAAAAAAAAAAAAAAAGATCTGCAGCTGGGATTATACACCCACCTCAGTAAAGTGTTTAGAGATCTCTTCTGGGACCCTTGACACATTAGATCTCTTCCATGCTGCAGTCTTCATAGATGTTCTATTTACTCAACAGACCAATGCCATCTGTTGTCATCAGTCTTTATACTGACTGCTCAGACAGGCCGGGTGATGCCACAGCTATTATATATGGGGTGATCAGAGATTGGGTGGCACTTGAGCAGAGAATTGAATGAAGAGAAGGAGTAAGTTTCTGGTATTTCATCCCTTCTGTGGAGTCTGTCAGGTTAAGAACACTCCTCTCTGATCATGGTTTCTCAGATTTACCAAAAACTATTTGAGGGGCGCCTGGGTGGCTCAGTCGGTTAAGCGTCTGACTTTGGCTCAGGTCATGATCTCACGGTTAGTGAGTTCAAGCCTCGCGTCGGGCTCTGTGCTGACAGCTCAGAGCCTGGAGCTTGCTTCAGATTCTGTGTCTTATTCTCTCTGCCCCTCCCAACTTGTGCTCTGTCTCTCAAAAATAAATAAATGTAAAAAACAAAAACAAAACCATTTGAATGTATTGAAATAATAATTTCTGTTCCTTGTAATGTCCTTACCTGATTTTGTTGCCAAAGCATTCTTTTTCTTTCTGTGGGAAACTTTGAATATTATAAGCATTGTCTCCCTTTAAGGTGGTATGATATGTTTTTAAAATCATTTTGGCTCAATGTTTTAAAATTTCCTTTTGGAGTCTAGATTTTTTTAAATTATTGGTCATTTCTTTAAAGGTTACAGATCTATTCAGATTTTGTCATATGCCATTTTCTCACCCATGCTTTTGCGTATTTTTCCTCTCCCAATAGTGTCCTTTTGGTTTTGCTCTACCTGGGTACCTTTTTTTGTATGCTTCTATGCAGGTATACATATAGATGTATGAACTGCTTAGTTTGTGATCTTTAAGTATATTTCTGAGACTACCCAATAATACAGAATTTGATAATCTGATGAATTGCAGTTTTTTGGTTTGTGACTGAAAAAAAAAAAAACTAATTGTAATCTCTTTGCTAGTGATCAAACAGGCTCCATCCTTGTTTATAACCTCGGGAAAACACCTAAATCCTCTATTTAATTGGCTTGTTAATTAGGGGTACTTATCCCTTGTTGTCACCTAATGCTAAGTAAATATGCAGCAGTAAAAGATTTGAATAGAAGAAGCAGTGTAAGATACTCTGTTATTTTTAGTGCAATGACTTGAACTGGCTTTTAAATCAATGAATTATTTCCATGTCTACACTATTTTTTCTTTACTTTTAGAATGTATGAAACCAAGCTGAAAGAATTGGAAACTGACATTGCCAAAAAAAACGCAAAACCTTACTGATCTTAAACAGCTTGTAAAACAGCAACAGAGAGGGAACAAAAAGCTAAGAAATACACTGAAGACCTTGAGCAACAAGCAAGTAATTTTTCTTTATGAGAAAATAATGCATTTCATCTCAAGCCACTTCTTGGCATTATCTTATGTATATAAAAAATGAACTCTTGGGGCAACTGGGTGGCTCAGTTGGTTAAGTGCCTGACTTCATCTCAGGTCATGGTCTTGCAGTTCGTGAATTCAAGCCCTGCATGGAGCTTCTGCTGTCGGTGCAGAGCCCGGCTTCAGATCCTCTGTTCCCCCTTCTCCCTGCCCCTCGCCTGCTCAAGCTCTCTCAAAAATAAGCATTTAAAAAAAAATTTTTTTAATGGAACTCTTAATTCCTCCCCTAGAAGGCCCCTCTTAAGTGAATGGCACCATCACTCAAACCATTTGTTTAAGCCAAAAGCCTTACATTATCAATTCCTTCTTTCGCACCCCATCTTTGTCATTAAATAACATCAGCTCTTATTTTCAAAATAGATCTCAAATTTGACGTCTCCACACCTCCAACACTGTCAGTCTAAGCTATTCTCTCACATGTGAACTGTTACAATTTCCTAACTGGCCTCCCTGCTTCCACTCTTGCCTTGTTTCACTTTGTCCCTATTCCTGATCTCTTCTCCACATAGCTGAAGAGTCAGCCGTTTAAGTATAAAGAAAATCCTAGCACCCTGTCCTCAGAGTCTTCTGGTGGTTCCCCATTACCCCAGAGTAAAATTCTAAAGTACTCTGCATAGCCTATAAGGACCTATGTGGTCCGGCACCTGGTTTCCTTTCTAGCCTCATCTTTGCTTTCCCTCATTCACACTGACCTTCAAGTCCTTTGAATTGGCCAAACTCAAGCTTTGGGATCTTGCACTTGTTTGCCTCTGTACCGAAATATTTCATAGCCCCCTAGATCTCTGATAAAACAGAGGCTCCTCAGACCTTCCTTAGCCCTTCATCTACCTTCCATGGCTCTCCATCCTCTTACCCTGAGTTATTCTTCTTGATAGTCCTTCCTTCCTCTGGCACATTACTGTATCCTCAGTACCTGGGCAAGCAGTACTCAGTAATTATCGAATGATTAGTGAATAGAACCCCATAGATAAGTGCTCATATGTGCTTTTGGAAAGCCCCACATTCAAGATGCTTTACTGAAAATATGTATCGTTCTAAAACTCTAGTTCCACATCAAACTTTGCTCTCTTTTTATTGTGCCCAAAGATTGAGATTCTCAAACATGTTCCTGAAGATGCTGAGACAGAGCAGAGCCTTCAACGGACGCTTCAAGTTCTAAGGTACATTATGTGTTCATATGACTACCATTAAAAAAAAAAAAATCTTTTGATATAACCAGGTTTGCTATATCTAGAGATTAGGATTTTTCAAACTTGATGCCTAACAGGCTTATCAGTCTTATTTCATCCTTCTAATGCCAATTACTCTTTTACATAATAGATGCTGAAAAAAAAAAAAAAACAGGGTCAACCAGATCCTAATTTGCCCAGAGGCAAATATTAATTAATGAAAAAAAAATGATTTACTTTCCGATTCTGTGTGGAATACTCCCATGAGGTTCCTCCAACAGGAAAACTCTTAAAAATGATATCAGATCAGACTTTACAAAACATAAAGAATTTTCATTTTCTGACCTCATACAGTAGTGAGAGTAAATGAATAATGTTTACCTTTATAACTATCAGCAAGTTTAAGCAATGCACATCACACAGTTTATAAGAAATACTTGTATTTTATGAAGCAATGTCCTGGTTTTTGTTATTGTTTTAATACATAATCATTGTGTTCTAGATTAGCTAATAGACAGCTGGAAAAAGAAAAGGCAGAATTAATCCATCAGTTAGAAGTTAACAAAGACCAAAGTGGAGCTGAAAGCACCATATCTGGTAAAGTATTTTATAACATACTTATAGCATGTGTGCTAACCCAAGTGTTTTAATTAGGGTTTGTCTTTTTTATTTATTCAGATTTTTGATGACTGTCTCGTATAAAGTCAAATCGCTGAACAGGTTTTTAGAGCTCTTTGCTTCTTGCAACAATAATGTTTCCTATTGAGTCCTTTAAGTTGTTTATAATATTGAGTAGCAGGTGCTCAAGTGTTTTTCCTCTTTGTGTTCCATATGGTGTTAACATTTAATCATGATACAATGCTAAGCAATGAATACTAGGTCTCCTTGATTCCATTTTCTAAGTATAGGCCCTTTTAAACCCTCTGAACGTTATCTTCTAAATGTTGTCATCTTATTAACTTAAATTAACTACATATAGTAAACATTGCCTATATTTTTTTATCCTTTTACAAAGTAAAACAAAGTCTAGCCTTCTACATGCTTCTATTCAGAAGTGATTAATCATTTACTGCTGTGTGCATATGTATACATATATGCATATGTGCATTATGTATACATACACACACAATTAATGGTTGATCCTCATTATTTTCAGATTCTGTATTTGTGAATTCAGCCACTCACTAAAATTTACTTGTAACCCCCAAAACCAGTACTCCTGGTGCTTTTGCAGATACACAGCACTGAAAAATTTAACTTTGACCCGTGTTTTTCAGATGAGATGCAACAAAATGAAAGCTCTGCATTCTTATTTCAGCTCTCATATAGATGAGAGACAGTACGAGGTTATGGAGACAGTATGAGACAGTACAGCATAGGGTGATAAACTGGTTCTGGAGCCAGTTGGACAGGGTTTAAATCCCAATTCTGACACTATGGGGCAGCCTCAGAAGAATCACTTGATACTTCTGAATTTTTTTCTGAACAATTTTTTTTAAAACACAACAGAATTGACCAGGGGCGCTCAGTCAGCCACTGGGTGGCTCAGTTGAGCATCTGACTTCAGCTCAGGTCATGATCTCGCGGTCCGTGATTTGAGCCCCGCATCGGGCTTTGGGCTTGACAGCTAAGAGCCTGGTGTCTGTTTGGATTCTTTGTCTCCCTCTCTCTCTGCACCTCCCCCACTAGCACTCTGTCTCTCTCTCTCAAAAATAAACATTAAAAAAAAAAAAAAATTGACCAGGATGAGTTGTTTCCAGGATTTAAAATTTTAATCTACGTGAGATCGGAGTATGTATATGTATGTACGTTTTCCCTAGGAGTAACAGTTTAATATTCACTAATTCATTGTTCACGTTGACTTTTTAGAACATCACTGTAAACAAGAATCATTTGTTCATTATGTATATTTGATAGCCTGATGGAAATGGCAAATTCTGTTCCAAAGGATTATACCAATTTATATCTGAACAATCTTGGGTTATTTCATACAGCTTTTCAGTATTCCACCACATATTCTTGTTACTACTGTGTATGAGCTATCATGTAGGAGTTGTACCAGACACTATGCTAAGTGCTTTAACAAGGATTTCATAACTTTGATAACCCTGTGTGGTGGGTACCATTGTCTTCATTTCACCTGTGATCTTTACCTTAAGAGGCTACACGGTCACAACAGCTAGAAAGTGAGAGAAGTAGGATGAAACCTAAATCTGAAACTCCAAAGCCCCTCACTATTCTCTGCTATTGATGACAGAAACTGTATTACTGCCAAGAAGCAACTAAAAATAGTCAAGTCAGTCTCTCTCAACAGGATCTCTTAAATTTTTTTTTAATGTTTATTTTTGAGAAAGAGCATGAGCAGGAAGAAGGGCTGAGAGAGGAGACACCAGAATCTGAAGCAGGGCTGTAGGCTGAGCGGTCAGCACAGAGCCCAGTGTGGGGCTCAAACCCACAAGCTGTAGGATCGTGACCTGAGCCGAAGCTGGACATTTACCCGACAAGCCACCCAGGTTCCCCACAACAGGATCTCTTATCGCAGCCAGCTTAGTGTACTAGACTAGCACAGTACCAAAGACTTGTTAATACTGTTGACATTAGGCTAGTTCTCTCTAAACCTCACTTTCCTGAGAGGAAATTTCTGAACCCTATATTCTTCATCTATTTAAAGAAGATAGAGAAGGATACCTGTTATATTTCAAAGACTGTTAAGGTTCAAAATCAAACCAAAACTGTCTTGGCAATCCTAAAGCACTATTTAAATACAAAGTAGCAACAGAAATATGTGGGAGAATAGTGAAAAAGTTGTATGAAATAGTCAAGTATTGTTATTAATTGGTATATCCTTTAGAACAGAATTCACCATTTCTATCAAGCTATCAAATATCATTAAGCTAACTTTCAGGAAGTGCTATACATATAATCACTTTTGCTGCACTATTACTAATCTTTGTAACATATAGCATCCCAGTGATTAAGAACCAACTCTAAAAAAAATCATTAGCACTTTCTACAAAGGTGAGTGAAATTTTGAAAAATATTTTGCTCTGCTTTCCAATTAATATGGTTCTGCTAACTCTATTCCCAAAGGAAAGGATGAGGAAAATATTTCCTGTCTTCAACTTATGATTAGGGGACCATTCCAAATGATCCTTAATAGAATATGCTTCCTATCTCATTCATGAAAATGTCAACTGCCCATTATATTTCAACTTGAGCATTACTTTTAAAATTTTAACCCTTCAATGGCTGCAAAATATGACCTATGTAGTGTTTAAAGAAAATGGTTCTAGCAAAGAGGGCAATTAAGTAAATCCTACATGTCCACTGATTCTCACTATAAAATTAGAGATATGTTAACTCAGGTGAGGGGGGTGTAAGAATCTAATAAATTAAAGCCTTTGTGCTCTATTTGTGTACTTAATGTTTTCCAACCACGGTATTTAGGGTGTATTATTCCACACTGCCTACCAAGTTTTTCACGTAGTAATTACACAGTAAATGTGTATTGACCGATACGGAACAGCCAGTACTGTTGGATATCGGGAGCCTTGGCCGATACCCAACTTGGGTTAGAGCCCCTTCCCTAACAACAGTCTACTTACTCTTTGGCTGTACTTTGAGTACCTAACATTTTCCTGCTCTATATTTTTTCTCTGGAAAATAATTTCTCCCATGTAAAAATTAACTGATTCTACACAGTTAATACCTAGCATATTCCTTTTCTCTTGGTCTGCTACAGAATTACCTGAGAGGTATCATTACAGTATTCACATCCTGAAAAGTGTTCCAGTCATAAAACGCCATATTTTTCCAGGTTCTGGTTTCATCAGTTTTCTACTTATGTTCTCTAAAATAAATCCTGTTGTCAGACTGGGGAAAGTGAGTCTAATTTTTATAATTTTTTTGGCAGATCTTGATCAACTAACAGAAAAAGGTAAAGAGTTAGAGACACAGCTCAAAACCTCAGATATAGAAAAGCAGTATTTGAAGGTAATTAATTTTATCAATTATATTATAAATGTTTTGTGAAAAAAGCTGTTAAAAACAATTTTTATGAACACTATGAGTTTTAAGTATGCATCCTAAAAACTCCTGGGGTTACATAATATACTTAATATTTTGACCTTAACATTTCAGAGTTCATTATATTTATCGATGTTAAAAATACTGAAGAGCTACAAAAAAAAAAAAAAAAAAAAAACAGACAAAACAAATAGGATTAAGAGTAAATTTATTTTTAATTTTCACAAATATAGCTCATTATTTTAATATATTTTCTTAAGTTTTGGGTCACACTGGGAACAGTGCCTTTTATTTCACTTTTGAAATTCTTTTCAAGAATAGCTCCCTTAAAGAAGATACTTGCTATGCTTTATCTCTTAAAGAATCTATAAACAGAACGAGAGAGCATGAATTGGAGAATTAACTAGTAATCACTGGCCTATTCTAAAATGGTCACTAAAGTTCAAATGGTCCCTTACCAGAGGCTATTATCCAGGTAGAAGTTCTAGAGTTTCCTAATCCTAAATATATATAAACACACACATACACATATATATGAAGTCGACTATTAAAAAAATAGGTATTTGTAAAAATATAAATGAAGCCTAAACCAAAGAATCTTAACCAACATAACTTGTGTAGTGAATAGCCAAGTCTTTGATTACCTCAGTGAGAGTATCTGATATGCTTCTGGATAAAGATTAAATATCCACCCCCTACACACACAATTTAAGAACTGATAAATTCCAAAGACTAGGACATAATTTACAGAACAGTTTGATTTGCCAGTTAACAAGTTTGTTACTTAAAACCTTGTACAGTGATACCTTATTAACAGAATCCTAAGAAAATACTTCTGCCTATATAGTTTCTATTTGATTATTCAAGTTACTTTGGATTTTATGTTTGCAATTACATCTCTTTATTTCAAACCTAAAGAATGTATTTTATTCCTACCTATACCTTTTAAAGTTATCATGTTTCTATTAGGAGGAAATAAAAAAGCTGAAAAAAGAACTGGAAAACTTTGATCCTTCATTTTTTGAAGAAATTGAAGATCTGAAGTATAATTATAAGAAGAAGTGAAAAAGAATATTCTCTTAGAAGAGAAGTTAAAAAAACTTTCTGAACAATTTGGAGTTGAATTAAGCAGTCCCGTTGCTGCTTCTGAACAGTCTGAAGATGAAGAGGAAAGTCCTGCTAATTTCCCCATTTATTAAGGACCACCTATAACTGTAGTTTTATTTATTTATTAACTTTGTAAGTTAAAACTCCATCAGGAAATCAAGTCTCTGACCTACATGATTTCCATCTCCATATCCTGTACCTTGGAAGTTTTAGTAAAATGTACTAGATATCCAATTTAAAATTAAATTGGAAATTTACTAAAATTTAGTGAATTTTAAATTTAGTAATTTAAAATATGAAATTTTAAACATTAGAAAAGTATATTTTGAAGATTTTTAAATTATGTCTGTCAAATGAGCTATGATGAATTTCTGTACATTCATAATATTTAAGTTTTTTAAAGAGTATGAGGGTGAACTTTAATAATTTTAACATTTAAAATTGGACTTTTACATATACTTACATACTTATGTGTGTTAAGACTAATTTTATATATGTACATGTATATAAACATGTTATGAGGTTACAGCTATATGTTTTGTTAAGTGTCTAGTAAGATTAAATTGTTTTTTAAATTCTTTAATCCTCAAAATTAATGATCCAGAATTGTTTAACTGCTGTTTTTAAATTACTACCCAGTAATGGTAGAATCCAACCTTTGTACAAGGTGGGAGATTACTATTACATTTTTTTAAGTTTAGTGGTTGAAATTCATTTGCTGCTTCTAAATAAAATCTTGAATAGACATTTGCAACTGGGAAATTCATTTCCTGAAATGCTAGAAGATGTATTGCTATATTAGACACTGAACCTTGAGATTTTTTACCTTCCCCACATGGCAGAATATTCAAGGTTTAAATATAATAAAGCTGTTTTTTAATTGCATTTCTAGTTTATACATCAAGTATGATATCTCTGAGTCTGCCAAATTTCTGATTATCTATTTTTGAAAGAAGATTAAACAAACTCTTAGTATCAAAGGCATGGTCATACTTGTTCAGGTTCATGTTGATAATAACGGGTTTTGAATTCATGTAAGTATCTGGAATTGGCCAGCATAAACCAAGATGATGTCGATGAACCTAAAAAGAGAAAAAGGGTATTTAGATTTTAGAATTTATTACCTTCATTCACTTCCAAATATTTGAGTGCCCACCATCTGCCAGGCACTATTTAAGGCTCCACTTTCTTACCCTTTTTTTTTCATAGCTGTTCTTCTCCTGACATATTATTTATTTACGTGTTACTGTCTATCTTCCCCATTAGACTGTGAGCTTCATGAAGGCACAGACATTGTTTTGTTGACTCTGTATTTCCAGCACCTGGAAACCTGCCAGGAACATAATCAGGGGCTCCATAAAAATATAATGGAGTCTGTTGCTGAGTGCAGAAGCTAGCCAATTGAAAAATATGGGCGGAGAGGCATTCTAGATATCATGGGATAGAATGGTGCTTTTTGCTCTGACTGCAGTTACTTAAGTATGGTTAGGACATATACAGTATGGGTATGCTTAGCAGCTGGGGATGTACAGCAGTTCCAGAAAGTGAAGCAAGGGTCCTGTCATGAATAATCTTTATGCCACTAAGCAGTTTTATGTAGCAAAGTAACATTTTCACTTACTGTGAAGAATGGACAGAAAAGGGAGAAGACTGAAAGGTAACATTTAGGAGGGTGATATAGTAAATCAAGCATGAATTTTGGCTTAACTTAAAATTAAATGCCAACTGGTTGGGGAGAAGTATATATTCAATAGATCAGAATCTTTAAGAAATAATTGTATGTAATGGAGAGAGGGGTTAAAAATGCTATCTAATGTTTTGAATTGCTGGGAGTTGGGGTTGGTATGACAAAGGTCCAATTTTGAACATTACTAATTTCAGGAACCTGTCCGAAATCGAGTAGACAAATCCAAGAGACAGAAAGGGCACAAAGTATAAACAAATTGATTCTGTAAATATTAACTGTCACCCTGGCACTTTTAACTCAAATTCTATAATCAAGTTTGGGAAGTGTGGAGTTAAACTATGCTGATTATCTCAGAGAGCATTCATGTGCAACATCCACAAGAAGGGAATATGTAATGTGCAGTTTTTCCAGACATTTTCATCACCTTAATTCTGAAGGCCATGTAGGACAACCAAAGCCCCAGAGAATGAATGCACATTGGGAAACATTATTTTATCATATAAAGAATGGTGGCATGTGAGATGAGGAAATTAAATTTCTTTACAACACATTAGAATTAACTGCAATTTGTACAGAGTATTCTCGTGCCACTTCTACTTTGTTTTAGGAACAAGACGAAATAATCCCACAAGCTATTTTTGCCATTACCTTGATTAAACAGCCATCATTGCAATGCCATACTATTCCTTCAATTTTACCCTCTCTGCAACCTTCAAACCAGGATAATAGATCATTGTGCTTCAAGGTTGGTAGATTTCTTATTTGAAATGCCCCATGTGGTATAAGAAGATGTAATGGATGCTTCTTGCTTCCTAACCCTAAATGGTAAAAATTTCCATTAGGCACATAAAGGTTTCAAAAAGAAATGAGAACATTTACTTCTCCAAATAAAAAAGCCCTTTAAAGCCTTTTAAAACATTTAGGAATAAATTTACCAAAAAGTTTAGTTGGTTTCCTGGAAGAGAGATATACCACAAGTGATCTCATTCAGAAGTGTCACCTTACCTCATTAAATCTAAATTTCACCTTCATATACTCTACACTAGGGGTCAGCAAGCTATGACCTGTGGGCCAAATCCAACCGAACACCTGTTTTCATAGTTTCAGTGGAACACAGTTATACCCATTCTTTTTTTTTTTTTTTTTTAAGCATTATATTTATTAACATAATTCCATTTGTTGTTTTGGTTTTTTTTTAATTTTTTTAACGTTTATTTATTTTGAGACAGAGAGAGACAGAGCATCAACGGGGGAGGGTCAGAGAGGGACACAGAATTTGAAACAGGCTCCAGGCTCTGAGCTGTCAGCACAGAGCCCGACGCGGGGCTCGAACTCACGGACCATGAGATCATGACCTGAGCCGAAGTCGGCCGCTTAACCGACTGAGCCACCCAGGCGCCCCTATACCCATTCTTTTAAGTACTGTTTATGGCCTTGTTTCAGAGGTATAGCCTACAGAACCTAAGTATTTATTATCTGTACTTTTACAGACGTCTGCCAACCCCTTCTCTATACCATTAGCCAAGTTCACTTATCATTCAATGTTTGCCAAACAGACACACTGGATCTCTGATAACTTGTATAATTACTATCGTAACTTCTTTATACCTGCCAATCAGTCAGCTTCTGATCTCTATACAGGATTTTCCTATTCCAGCTTTAATGTCCTTGAATCCAGCTTCATCTGCCTATCAACAGTGTACTCCCCAGTGCCCTCTGGACTTCGACTCCATTCGTCATAGTACAGATTCTAATGCTCATTATACTATTCAGTGTCAATTCTTTAATTTATTCTTAGCTATTAATACTAAACTAATTACCTAGCCATGAAAACACATAGTTTTCATTCAACTCAGTTCACATAAATTTTAAAAAACAAAAAGTTACACTTGAATAATTACCTTTCATAAATAGCTCTATAATGTTATCATAGGAAAGAATGAGAAGTTAATTCAACCTTTTGAATTAATGGTTAGAGTCATGAATAAATTTCTCCATGGACATAAATAGAAATGGCTATAATTCTCAAGGCTATTTAACTCTTATTAGTCATTTCTTTAGTGTGTGTGTTTTAAGTTGAACCCAGGAAGTTCTTTACAAGTGACAGTTACTGTAACTAAATAGGAAAAGGCTTCACTCACCATATGGGTTTCCATTAATATTTGTTCCGATAAGCTCCAGTGTTTGTTCTAGGAGATCTGATAGCGGCACTGCACTAATTTCCAAAAGACCAGGATCATCAGGATGATGCTTCAGTACCAGGGCAACTTCAAATTCATAATTAACTACAGAGGAATGCCAGCAATACTGTTTGTTGTTTTTCTCCACTGGTACCCAACCTATCAGGCAAAGAAAACACTATTACTACATTGCTGTTCTTTGGATTTAGACGTGAGGTAATTTTACTTTTGTTGTAAATTCTCAATGTTTTTTGAATGTTTATCACACACAGATTATCATTTTTTAATCAGTGATAATGTTAACAGTTTTGCTACTCAATCACAATCATTTTTTAATAATAAGGTTATTTTTTATTCTGTTGAGGAATTAACCTGTTTGGTGATTCAGTACAGAGCACTCAGCATTCCTTTACCAGAAAATTTACCTTTTCAAGAACTGAAACTTATTTATTTTTTAAGATTTCTCTCCACTTTATCTCCAGTTTCAAGGACAACAGACCATGTATTAAGTGTTCCACAATTCACTGCACTGTTCCAATATTTACTGATAATGTATTGATTCCACATGTATTGAACGTTATTGCTATTCCTCACCCAACTCCTGTTACCAGAATAGGATCCTTCATTGTGGACAATTCTTTATCAAACAATCACTAGGCTACATATGCCATTGTGACCGTCCTATCTTTGGCCTTCAGTAATCATTCAGGTGACTATAATAATTTACTGGTCCATTAGTCTCCAGGGAAACCCAACCTACTTTTATCATAATCCTGCTTTAAAAATTTAAATTTAGTTCTGCTGCACCCCTGCTTAACAATCAACTTCAGGATGAACTTCAAACTCCTTTAAATGAAATATAAACCCCTTTAAGATCTGAGCCCATTCCACATCTCCAGCCTCAACTTTTATAATGTCCTCCAGGGTCATACACCCTAAACATTCCAGCCACAGAGAAGCATTACATAAAACTTCCAAGACTCCAAATCTCTGCTCTTCATGGGAGTTTGCCTAAGCTGACCTTCTCTCTTCCCTGCCAGCTAACTTCCTGGTTCCTAAGCTTCAGTACAGATGTCCTCTCCCCTTAGAAGCCTCCTCTGAACACCACAGGCTGATCTAGAGTTCTTCCTGTTTTCTCTGACTATACCCTGTGGATGCTTTCCTTTTAGTTCTTAAATCAGACCAATATTGCATTTCCTCTCGTGTCTAAAAGATCAAGGTTCTGATCTTCATTTTTGTATTACTAGAACCTGAGTATTCTGCACATTATAGGTACTCAAGACATGCCTGCTGAACTAAACCTTAATCTGGGGTATCTTTCCATTCAGCACACTTTTGCAAAAATTTTCGCATCCCCAGAAACTATAGGTAGCAAACTAACTCAGAGAAGATTCTAAACCTGTGAGGACATTTTTAATATAAAACATCTTTATATTATTAATATAAATTAGATTCAGAAATTTTGTGTTATACAGATAAATACTATAAAGAACCAGATTAAAATTAAATTATGCAATTTCTGGATCTTTTGTTCTTTTTACAAGTAAAAACAAAAGCACATTTTAGAAAAGTTTTCATGATACCAGGAATGTGTCCATTTTCATCAGGCATCGGATTCCCATTTAATTGTTCTATTTCCTTCGCTGGTATCCAGCACTCTGGAACAGGTTTGAAGTCCTCCTCAACATTCCAAAAAAATTCTAAAATAGTTCAATAATTTTATATGTGGTGATGCTTTAAAAAAAAAATTAAAAAGACTGAATAAATTCAACGTGGGAACAGGTAGTAAACCCCATTCAGGTATCATAATTATGCTCCATCATCAACACCATGTGACTGCACTTCTCAGGGTTAGAGTATACTAGCGCTTTAAATTTTCAATTTTGAACCCACCACCATAAGTAAATAGTGCATAAAACTCTAAAGTAGCCAATGTTCCAGTATGTGTAGATTTATGATAAATTTTTAATACACTATAAGTGTGTATATATAAATATATACATGAAAGAGTGGATATATAATGATTAATGTATGTATCTACTTATAAAATACTTAGAGGCACTTTAACATAATAATTAAAAATACTGATAATCCTTTGAGATTTGTGCCTGATTCATAAAATTATGGACTTCTCTCTTAGATAACAAAACCAAAATGTGTTACTCTTTATAACATATATATATAGAAATATGTAGTTTTAATATCAACATACTCTAATGAGTCATAAAAATGTTAGGAAAACAATTTAAAATATTTTTCAATAACAACCTTACATATAAAGATACTCAATTACAATTTTCTTCTTTTCCCTAAGTGCTTAAATTTTAAGAAGGATATAATGTGTAGAATACCACAGCAAGAAATAAGCCAAAAACTATAGATTTAAATCAGAAAAAATGAAAAAAAAAAAGGAAAAGAAAAAGGCTCACTAACCTTTTGAGTTTTGTTTTGAATGTAGAAAATTTTTAAATCTTTTCTCAGCTAATTTGTTAGGTTTTCTATCTAGTCGAGCCCAAAGGTATGGCTGACCTAAAAAAATGATATTAATAATAAAAGGGAAAAGTATAAGAGGCAAACAATAAGACTTATCTTGGAAGACATTTCAGTATAAAGTTTTTCAATAAACAGTAGGGTGACCTTCCCTAAAAGCAGCAATCCTAGATAACAAAGGTAAATATGTATTCTAACAGACACCGTATGTGATGTATTCTTACCAGCAGTACCTGATGTAATAAGACTGAAGTCTTTGGTTGAAGAATGGTAAACCTGAGATAAAAGTAAATATGTAACGCTGTCATAAGGACATTCCACTGCCATATTTTATTAGCAACTAGAATTTGTGAGCAAGCTACTTCTATACTAAATGGAAACATATCCAGATTATCATATTCACACTTTTCCTGAAACGTAACTGTGTGCTCTAAGGGTTAGTTCCCAAAAATCTGTAATTAGGCTGAGCTGTTTTGCATGGCTCTGATCCCTGGTCAAGGCATGAAACAGTGATTATTAGTGATTTGTAATCATGGACCTAGAAGTTTCAGGCAGTGTGCCTGCATTCTTTACTTACAGCAGTGAGACATTAATGAGTCTTCTACCTGGTTTTAGTAAGACTCCTGGAGGGCTCTGCGGTTGAGGCTGGTTACTTAGCAGGAAGATGCATGCCTCTGTGACCAGCAGAATGTAAAATTCCTCAGCTGAGGGGTGCCTGAGTGGCTCAGTCAGTTAACCAACCGTACAACTCTTGATTTCAGCTCAGGTCATGATCTCAGTTTAAGCCCCACTTCAGGCTCTGCACTGACAGTGTGGAGCCTGCTTAGGATTCTCTCTCCCTTCTCTCTGCCTTTCTCTCTCAAAATAATAAATAAACTAAAAACAATAAAAATCCCCAGCTGAGACTCCATTTGGATTCCATTACCGAAGTGTGTTCTCTTCATACATCAGTGGTTCCTGATTTGAGAAAGTGTGTCCCATTAGGACCTTGGGGGCTGGGAGCAATGGAGAGGAGGGTCGGTGGGGAGGGTACCAACAGGTGCTTTCACCTGGTCTTCCCAGACCCTTTGCTGTGATGTACATCCTTACTTTTCATGCCCTTGATAATGCTGTGTACCCTTTACCTGCAATAAACTGAGGATTTGCAATCACTGTCATTTGGGGTCCTGTCCTGTAAGTTTTCTTTAATAATCCATTCATGCTTAACTGCCACTATTATACATCATACATAATGATGCATATTTAAGTTTTTTAATGTAAATATGAAAGCCTGAAAAATCTTTTAGTTTCTTCAAATATACTTTGAAATTATTGATTATAGTTTGTTTCAGACATTATGTATTACCTATTAACTATCCCAGTAAATAATATGAAGAACCAGATTAAAATTTATTGTCATTTCTGGTTGAACGGACCTTTTGTCCTTTTTACTACTAAATATAAAAAACTCATTTCACTCATACCCATTAAAATGGCTACTAACCAAACAAACATTTGTGTTGGTGAGGATGTGGAGAAACTGCAACCTTTGTGCACTGTGGATAGGAACATAAATCATGCAGCTACTATGGAAAACAGTACGGCAGTTCCTCAAAAAATTAAAAACAGAATTACTATATGAGCTAGCAATTCAATTTCTTTGAATATATACCCAAAAGAATTGAAAGCAGGTCTCAAGGAGATTTGCCCACCATGTTCACAGCAGCATTGTTTATAACAGCCAAAATGTGAAAGCAGCCCAAGTGTACAATGAGGGATGAATGCCACATACATGAAACTATGTGGCACACACATAAAATTATGTGGTAATACAAACATGATGTAGTATATACACACAGTGAAATGTTACTCAGCCTTAACAAGGAAGGGAATTCTGACAGGAATTACACCGCGGATGAACACTGAAATCAGCTTGTCAAAAAAAGACAAATACTGTATGATTCCAGATGTATGAGGTATCTAGAACAGTCAAAACCATAGAGACAAAGTAGAATGGTGGTTGTCAAGGACTAGATGAGGAGGAACGGTGAATTATTTAATGGGTACTGAGTTTCAATTTTGCAAGATGAAGAGTTCTGCAGATAGATGGAGGTGAGAGTAGCATAACGATGAACTGTACACTAAAATGTGTTAAGATAGTAAATTGTGTTATGTGTATTTTAATCACAATTAAAAATGGAAAAATATGCACTTCAGAAAAGATTTCCTGATAACAGGAATGTGTCTAGTTTACATTTAACTGTTCTGTTTCTCTTGCTGGAATTAAGAGGCCATTTCACTATCCTCAGGAAATCACAAAGATCATTTCTCCTTTCAATGCATTTTTTTTCCTTAACTGACAATTTCTATTTTAGTTTCTAGCTCTTAAAAGGCATTAAATTGAAATCAATTAGATATTGCCAATAGTAATAAAAACTAAGGAGTTGGCAGCAGAATCAGTGGCATAAGAACAAGGTTTAGGATTAAACATAGGTTCCATCACCTATTCAGTCATTCATTAATTATATGGTCTTGGACAAATTATTTAAGTTCTCTGAAGATCGGTTTCCGTATCTGTGAAATGGAGAGGTTACTGTGCAAATTAGAGATAACATGTATAAAGCATTTATCACATTGTCTGCCTTTAATGAGTATTAAATGTTAATTACCTTTTCCTCCCTCAAGAGAAAGATAAGTGTAACATTTGTGACTTTATTATTGTGCTATTATAGTTAGAGTGCGAAGGGTTTATGAAGGGTAAATGCCCCATTTCAGATATATATAGTTTGCAAAGTGATTAAAGATATTTGTAGGGGTGCGTGGGTGGCGTGGTCAGTTAAGCGTCCAACTTTGGCTCAGGTCACGATCTCGCGTTTCGTGGGTTTGAGCCCCTCATCGGGCTTAGAGCCTGGAACCTGCTTCGGATTCTGTGTCTCCCTCTCTCTTTGCCCCTCCCCTACTCGCACTGTCTGTCTCTCTCAAAAACAAACATTAATAACAATAATATTTGTAGTAGTTTTATTTTACCTTTATAGTTAGTAATATAACAACATGTTCCATCCACTTTTTCTGTTGGAATTGCACTGTATATATCTGCATCTAATGCCTTGTGACTTATAGTTTCAGTTGCCAAAACTTTAAATGGCTTAAAAAGAGAGAAAGAAAACTGGTTTAAGATCAACAGTCTCTACACCTTCACACATACTCCCACCTGAAATGTTCCTAATTTCACTATTTCTAAAGTATAATCTCTTGCTTACCTTTCAAGACAATTTAAAAACATTTGTCCCGTGAAATTCTCATGAATCACCTTCCTTTCTATCACAGCAATACCTGTTTTCTCACACAGATTTGCAATTACTCATGTTTCTTTATCCACCATAATGAGCTGACCAGGAACCGTGTCCTATGCAGCACTGTATCCCTAGCACAGACTGTCATCCACTTGACAACTTGACAATTATTTGCTAAATGCCTTCTATGGGTCAAGTAAGCATTGTCCTCCACACTAGGATATATAGAGGTTAATAAAAAAAGAATACCTGCCTTTGGTAGAACTTTCATTTGAATGAGTGGGAAAATAGTAACAGAATGTGTAATACAATGTCAGGTATTTATAATTGATGCTAAGAAGAAAAACAAATGGGACTCTTTCAGCTTTAGCAGTAAATTGCAAAACTTACGGTTTTCCTACTGTCAGGAAGAGCCGCCAAGACCAACAAGAATGGAGGAAAAGACAGTTTCTGCGATTCCTACCAACTTTTTATCTGTAACTTATTTTTATTACTGAGAAAGACTTAAGCCGCCATTTTACAGTATAAATTAACATTCAACTTTCATGTGATAAATACTGCACAATACTGGTGTGTACAGGTTTAAAACTAGTATGTGGAAGTACTATTTCAGAGTCAGGTAGACTTAGGAAATTAGCACCATTCTGTTCCTGACTCAGTACTTTCAAGATAAAACAATGATCGGGGATTTATCACTAACTTCTGCAATTAGTAGCAGACGATATCAATTTAACCTGTGGTAACAGAAGAGAGGAGGTTTGGCCCAACAGCAATGTTTGTGTGTTTTCAAATTTACCAACGATCCTACGGAGGAGATTACTCTGATGGAGCTCTTGTTGAGTCCCCAAATATTCCTTCCATAAGAATCAATTTTCAACCACTCTTTGCTAGCAACATGTCCAAAAGACAATGTAAGATACCAAAGGGTACACAAAGTTCCCCGTCTCATTGAAGTCTTTAAACTGTGACTGGAAAAACAAGGCATGTATGTTTAAAAAGTAATAGTAAATGTCAACTGAGTGATCCTCTACAACTTCTGGGTGGAAGAACTCACTGGGATAACTAAGATGATCAAAGATTTCAGAGAAGGTCTGATTCGAAAATCCTGAAAGTAATCCAGGCAAAGTGCACAGCCTGAGCAAAAATAGACAAGACTGTGCCCGGAGTGTTCACAGGATGAAACACTTTATTCAAATAGAGACTTCCCTTTAAGGAAGCAAGTCTGTCACAAACACACATGGCATTTTCTGCTGCACTGAGCCCAGGCACCTCATGGTAGGTCCAACAGGCACTTCAAGAGTAGAATGGACCTGATTAATGGGAAGCCTTGAATTACAGTTAAGGATTTGGATACTATGCTATAAATAATAGTGTAAGCTAATCTTAACTACAGAGGGACATGAACAGGGGCTTATTTTTCCGGGTGTAGGGTCCTTTTACAAACTACATGCCTCCACCCCCAACGTACAAAGTTGAGAATCGCAGCTAGAGTGAATCACTACTTGGTTTGTTATGACTAAAAAAATACAAGTTTGGCAACTACTGCTACAGACATTTACTAGTTAACTGCAGGGTTTTGACTAGGGAAGACCCTAACAATGATCATTCTGGATGGCAATAAAGAACGATTAGGCAGTGCCATAAACTGTGCATAAACTATTAAGAACTATAACAGCAATGGCACTAAAAAGAATGTTATAAGGTAAAAAGTGTCAAGGTGAATGGAAAATTGGCACAAAAAGGTTCCAAGGTTCATTCTTTAATTCAACAAATATTCACCCAGTGCCTACTACACGTCAGGTCCTAAAAATCGGGACTAGAAACAAGGCAGTCTCAAAACAAAAACACATGTGCAAACGATGTAAAGGGGGGTGGGAGCCTATGCCAAATGCACATGATGAATTTTGTATGATGAGTTCAAAGTACTCAATATCTGGGGATTCTGCCATCAAGGACTTTCCTACATATTAAAGAATTACCCTGATACTGGCTACTAATCATTCACCAGTACTTACTAAGGTCCCTCGATGTGTAAAACCCAGTGCTGAGAGAAACACCCAGAGATGGGAACACTAGTTAGAATCAAGCAGGTAATTACTGGTAACAATACGTGAGATCTGATCTTTAGTGACCTAATTAGGCTAGTTGTCAACACCACCATGGTTCCTAGGTTAGAACTGGCAAAGCAAGTCTTCTACAATCTCCACTTTGTCACCACATTCTTGAAAGTAGAAGTTTGGACTGCGGTGATTATGCGAATCTTAAAGGGTCTTCCCCAAAAAGGTGGTAACCTGAGAAAAGGAACACTATTTAAGATGTGGGCTTTCAATTTCCATAAGACGGCAAGTTTGAATCGCCTCATCAGAAAACTTCTCTCGTAGATTCCCTCCCTTGCAGCTAACAAGGTACGAGAACCTGGAGCTCGGGGAGTAGAGACCCGTATCCCAGACCTCCCCAGCGAAAATTGCAAAAAAGCTCCCGACCTGCAGGGCGGCTCTATAGCGCCCGGCAGCCCCTGCGCGGCCGCTCCACGGGGCCGCACACCTCGGTACCTGATGCTCCCTTTTGGTGGAGGGCTCCTCTTTCACCTCCGTCACAAACACACATGGCATTTTCCGCTGCACCGAACCTAGGCGCCTCATGGTAGGCCCAAAAGACAGTGCGAATGCTGAGCTCGTTTCCAAAACAGCACCCCGGCCAGGAGAGCGTCCCCTGCAAACAGCCGCCGTGCTCAAGCCACGCACACTGCGCGCCCAAGCACGGCGGCAACGCCCCCACGTCCCCCAACGCCAAGCGTGTGGCGGAGACGCACGCGTAGAAGCGGCCACCTGACCGCGGCGCCTTCTGGGACTTGTAGTGCGAAACCCAAAGTACCTCCGTATGCACTCCCGCGAGCGTTGGTCCGGTGTTACCATGAACGAGATCCGTTTTCTGTGTTGTGTGTACTTAACCACACTGATGATAACTGATGTAACTGATGATATTTATGAAAATTAAATGATATCAAGTTATAAGTAAAGAATCATTTCAGATGGCGATTTAACACCATTCTGGTGAAAGCTAATTGCTTGTTTTCTTTAATAAGTTCCTCATTGAAGCATTATAGAAGTTTAGAAATATCCAGAGACATTTCAAGTCCTAATGGAAACATATTTCCCAAGAGGAGTGCTAGAAAACGCTACAATTAAAACACCTGGGAAACCACCCCTCATAGTAATACAGTTTGGATTACGCCTCATTGTGCAGCATAGTATGGTCGAAATTGGTTCTGATGTTCTTTCCTGAATGCAAAGTTTAGCATTAGACTAATCCAAAACCCGATTTCATTGTCAATTTTTTTCATAGGAATCTCATTTATCTTCAGTATGAGCTCCAAAAGAATCCAAATGGCTTGAGTTGTTGGGAGTCAGTCAGCTGCAGAGCTAAAAACAGCTTTATTTGACTTAGTGCTTAAAAGAATATTGGAGGGTAAGTGATAAATTAATGATTGAATAAAATATTAAATATTTAGTAATAGTAGCCTTTCTGTCTTGTTGAGGCTAGTAGTCTTACCAGTGAAATTTTGACTACTGCCATTTTTATTTGCTTGGACAAGACCCACGTCTCATTTCTATAATTGTGTTATCGGCAAGAACCGTAGAGTCCAGCATTTTCCTGACTTAGCCCTTGGAAAAAAATATCTATATATAAAAGAGGGTTTCCAAAGAATAAAATATCCACCCCCCCCCCAAAAAAAGCGCTTTTTTTAATTACTGGATTCACAGAGGAAGAGAAAAGAGATTTGCCATTTCAAAGTATTTACTTCCTCTTCTATCTTTTTCTCCTAGGAAAACACAAAATGGCCAAATATATAAGGGACAGGGGCGAATAGAACACCTGATGCTGGCCGTGAGCTATTGGGACCAGACACTTAGTATTGTATAGTTAAGCATCAGTGATTTTCTGTTCTTCCAGAGGAATCCTAACAAGCAGCTTGTTTCATTGGTCTCAAGGGAACAACAATTAAATAACCCTCACAACTATCAACTGCCATTTCCCAAACTGCCACAGAATCTTCTAGATCCAACATTACGTCATTTCTGAGAGGGATCATCTTCTAAAACATTCTACTTGCTGTTTGAATAGTGGCAGCAAGGCTAACCATTCCTCAGGAAACACTCTATTTCCACTGCTTTGATTTTATCAGTGCTTGGAGCAAAGCCTTTGGCTGAGACAGAGGAGCCCAGGTTAGGGGAGAGACACAGTTCCAATTCACAGTTACAAATGGGGCTCCTATTCTAATGGGTAGCAGCCAATAGCTTTGCCTGATTCTCATAAACCTGAAGAGCCAGCAAGGAGTTACTACCAGCCCCTGTACTTAGAGTGGTATTATTGGATCACAAACTGAAAGACTTTCTTCTCTGACTGATGTGTTAGTGACCAAAGATGAAAGACACTCAATGTGAGTCTACCTTGGCCAACACAAAATACTTACAGAATTTTCAGGCCTACTCCCAGTGGTGGAGACAAATTTCCCATCACTCTTCATTACAGGGAGTAAAAATTCTCTTGAGTATGGTCACAGCTTTTCCTGAAAGACTAGAGTGAATTTCACATCAGGAAAGAAGTGAATAAGGGGGGGAAAAAAAAAAAGAAGAAAAGAAAAGAGAGTTTTGTTTAAAAAAAAAAAAAGAAGAAATTAAAGCTCCATGCTAAAGACTACCAAAATATACAGATCTATTTACTGTTCTTTGCAATAACAAAACAAAAATTCCCATCATGGTTTGACCTGTTTTTGCTGTGTCTAATGGAAATGTAATTGTCCCCAACAAACTCTAAAAGGTAAAAACCTTTTTTTTTTATCCTTTCCCCTATGTTAACCATGATGTTGCATGTAATCATGCAATAATGGTGTTTGGTAACAGTATTTGGAAATAATCCATGCAGCTAAAAGCCCATAGGCAGAGAGAGAATTTATCTGGAGGAAAAGACCACTGAAAGATATTTCTTAGAGATGCTGCTCTCAGTAATTTAGGTGCTTAAAATGAATACTTTGTTGTTCTAGAGTTAGAAAATAGAGCAAAACAGAAAGCAAGATATTAAGGTTTTTTTTAAATATATATCTTTGCTAATATTTTCAAGGGTTTAGCCAAGTCTTTATTCTCTACTTCTTCACTTAAATACTACCCATTATTTTTACTTTTTTCTATTTACAGTTATAGGCACACAACTCTTTTCTAAATTTTATTTTATTTCTTAGATTTTACCTTAAAGTATTAGATTCAGAGAGTTCATACCAATTAGTCTGTTTTACTTAACGAAAATGGGAATCCATGTATCTTTATATTATTAATTTCCAATTCAAAGTACCTTACATTTTAAAAATACATTTTGATCTACTAAACTGTCATCTCTATGGCATCTTCTACATCACCTACTATGAATAATTTTATTAAATTTTGCTACATTTTAGTTCTTTTAGTAAAAAAACTAAGATGAAGAAAGATCTCTAACTGCTGATTGAAATGTCTCATTCTGGGAATCAGAGTACTTCACCTTGTCTTCAACAAATTCTCAAAATTTACAGACACTCTGGAACCTTTCTGCTATAGGAAGAAGTTATTCCTCCTTTTATGATGGATGAAAAATGAATGAATATAGCTACAAGATGAATAAATAGTCCAGCTTATTTCCAGGTACCTATTAAAATAACACAATCTGAATGATTTTTTCCCAATTCATTGGATAGCAGTAAGTATATATTTAAATAATTTTATTTATTATCTTGGAGTATAGATAGTATATTTACATATTTTAAAAATGTGTTTTTTTTCTAAACCATATATAGAAATGAGAATTTAGAAAACAGCTATTTACTTGTGAAATACTTAATATTTTTGACTATGAAATTAGGAACTAGTTTAAGTCCCATATTCAATCAGAACATTAAAAGATAAATATTTTATTTTTACTAGCCTATTTGGTTAATATACTAGAATTGAGAAAGAAAGACCATACAGAATTCACTAAGATAGGCTGGCCTGCAGTTACGCGTGAGGTCAGTTATGATGAGCAAACAATGGATTAGGTAACAATGAGGAAAATTCTGGAAGTTTCAGTTTGTGTGCTTACTAGCAACCACATTCAACATTTCTGCAAAGCTAGAGAAGGTATCTTCTAATTTAAATTTCTTTAAGAATTATCTATTGTGTAATATACTGTCAACAGGAGGTCAGTTTTAAAGGAATACTACTGATAGCCTGAAAGACTGTGGAAAAGAAATTTTCCCCCCTTACACACTGATAGTTCTCATATTTGCATTCCTGCAATTCTTATATTAAAAAACATTGGATTAGCAGCAAGAGAGTTGAAAATGGCAGAAGTTGGGAATGACTGCTATTTCTTTTTTAATTCAACATGCATAAAGGTAAATATTGTACAATTTATGGTACTTCACATGCTTAAGCTTTTTAGTAGAATGAAGGAAGATAAGGCAATAATTTGTATTGCTGAGTCAAATTTATTATTTTCCTGCAAAATATTATACATATTTTCAATCTGAAGTAAAAGCTTATCATGTATTTTTGACATATTGAATTTCTCTAAGGAAATTAAAATTATTATTTGTTTACAATTGTTAAATGCCTATGGATTTTTTGTCTTCATGTCTCGTTTTGCCTATATAATGGCTCATTGAGACATCAGATTTTTAATACTGAAACATATTGAAACATTGTATGATACATCATATTGTTACGGTTAGTGTGATTCCAATCATATAAATTCAAAAAGTTAAATTCACCTTACTATCAAACTTAGTTTAATAAATCTAATTGATTTCCTATTTGAAATTTATTAACCCAATTACTGAATTTTTCCCTGTTGACATTTAACAGCATATGATAACGTGGAAAAAGGAAAAGAAGTAATATAAACAAATTAGCTAAATATGAATTCAAGTTTTTAAGGCTAAAGGGGAAAAATATTTAAGAGATTAGAATTAATGGATCTCACTGAAACCAAATAAATGTAGAAACTTGGAGCTTCATGTTCATGCCAAAATGAAAGACACAATGAATGTGATTTAAAGTGTTTCATCTCTGCTAGGAAAACTGAATGGGTTCAACCTCTTTGACCCTAAGAATTAAATCCACTTCAATTGCCTGTCCCCTTATAATTAAACATAGACATGATAAATAATAATAGAATTTCTATTCCATATGTGCAGAATTTTGTCTGTTTTACTGCTGTATCCTCAAGTACTTAGCACAGTAATTTATGGGTGGTAAATTCTTACTAAATAATTAAATTATTAAATAACAATAATAATAGCAACCACAATACCTTCCTCACGTAATTTTTACAATCTGTGAAGAGGGCATTTTATTCCTTTCATACAGATAAGGAAACTGAGGCACAGAAAGAATGAGTAATGTATTAACTTTGTAACTATGGACAAGTAATGGAACCAAGAGTTCAAATACTGGTTTATCTAGCCCCTGTCCACTATCCTATACTACGAGATCCACAAGTCCACTTTTAAAAAGGGGAAATAGTGAAGACAGGAGTAAGAGGGTAATAAAAGATAAGAAAAAAACATGGAACATGTGCCAAAAGAGAATTCAATGGAATATTTTTGTTGTATGTGACATACCTCTCTGTCAAAAAGATAATGGCCCTGCAGTTTCTCCAACTGTGGACCTATGTGTAAAAGATGCAGACTAAAAAAAAAAAAAAAGCAGTAGCATCCCATTAAAATGATCCACATTTGCTTTTGTTGGTATATAAAGATGTTTATATATGTATTGGCGCAATTGTTCATCTCTGTAGACCAAGGGCATAAAGCGCAGAGATTTATTGTAGCATAATGTGGTAATTCCCTAAAATTCCACAATAATATAAAGTTTAAGCTCCATTCACTTCCCCTGTAGAAACACACTTAACAGTATCTCCATAGACTAAGAAAACATTATCTAATAAAGGGATTGATTAATGGAGATCATCTTCACAATTAGAATATGACTGGTGTTTCTTAAAAACAAGACAAACAAAGAACTGGCTTTTTCCAGAAAGAGAAATTAAATTGTTCTGTCATTGGATTGTGATTAAAACTATCACTGCTTTCATATATCTACTCTTAGTGAATAATATGGACTAACAGATAACAAAAAGTAGCAATTTATCAGTGACTTGTGGCATGTTGTACTATTTAATCGTTATATTATCAGTCTCTCACTAAAATTAAACACATTTGCTAAAATTTAGACCTATGACTTTGTTTTGTAGTATTTTTTGTGATTCTAATTTGATCTAGTCATATTTTCTTTAATTAATTAGCAACCTACTGTTGTTGAACACTAACGCCAGTATGTTGAGTTTGCTATACTGTTTGCTTGTTTCTTTTAGGGTTCCCAGTGCCGATTCCGACACTGTGAAGAGGCCCTTGGCAGTGACACTGTGTGCTCATTATGGAGAGAGGGAAAATGTTTAGATCCACTTTGCAGATTTAGACACATGGAAATGCAGGTAGAATTACGCACCATCATGTTTATTAAAAGGATCTCCCTTCAATAATATTGAAATGTACACTCTTACAACACAATAGAGAAAAAATGATTCTTTCTTCCACTACTTAATTTTAGGCACTTTGCATGTTGCTCAATTTAAATTCTTATAAAAATGGAGGACTATATTTTAGAAATATCCATTGCATCTTTTTTTTTTTTAACGTTTATTTATTTTGGACAGAGGGAGGCAGAGCATGAACGGGGGAGGGTCAGAGAGAGAGGGAGACACAGAATCGGAAGCAGGCTCCAGGCTCTGGGCCATCATCAGCCCAGAGCCCGACGCGGGGCTCGAACTCACGGACCGTGAGATCGTGACCTGGCTGAAGTCGGACGCTTAACCGACTGCGCCACCCAGGCGCCCCTCCATTGCATCTTTTAAATAGCAGAGTTTAGAAACACTGAAAGCCAGAAAACACACATGATCCTAAATCAGTAATCGTGATAGTTTTGTCACATGTAGCACGTTGTATTTATTTTGAGTATGGCACCTGATCATTACATTTCCCCCACCTCCTTTGTCTAGCAAAACTGCAGCATTTCATGCTTCTGGGAAACTCAACCTCTTGGTTGTGTGAAGATCAGTTGTATCTTTTATCACAGCAAACCTCGAAATATCAATGGATTATTTTTGCCACCAAGTAGCAGTGAGTATATTTTTTTAATAACATGGACATATACCTATAATCTGGTTTTGGATTAGCAGTGTAGAATGACAGATTAAATTAAGTATGGCAAAATGAATGTGATTTAATAGCCAATGGATAATTTGGGATGACTCTAGAATCACGAGATAAGGCTTAGAATGAACCATCAAGTAACTGCCAAGATGAAGTGAACAAAGAGCAAGTTAAACTTTCTCGGTGCACGGCTAAAGTGGACTGGATTCACCTGAAAGTGAAATGACTACTGACCTCACTAGGCAGAAGGAAATTGTGTCTCAGCAAAGCATCTTTCAACTGGAGCCAAGCTTGGCTATCATGCCTCACTGTTGCTCCCTGTGAATGTGCAGAAACCTATCTTATAAGGGGGCATGCTCTGGGATGCACACTTCAGCTTCTAAAAGAACAGCTGTACATGTGGTTCTTCTTAAGCTTCAGTTGTGGAGAAAACGCAATCCCATTGCTGCAAAAGCTGTGGCACAATTCAATCTATATAGATGATACTGAGACTGCTTTGTGGTGAATGTCAACCTAAGTTCTGGGAAGGGGATACAGAGGACATGATACCCCAAAACAGTTAGTGGCAAGAAGCTTGCTTAAGGAGTTGGGATAGTCAGGTTTTCCTAGTGCTATAGCTCTACACAAGTCTCCTGCTATGGCCAATGGAATCATTTTAGAAATGAGCTTATAGGTTATCAGTCCTTTAGGATTTGAAAAATTGGCTTCAGATAATCCTTGGCAAATGGTAAAAATTAGGTCCTCTACCTTCTTTTGGAAAACTCTGACCTCATGGCATTAATCATATATACAATACCTTGATCAACAATTCTCTTCCTCACTAGACTGCAAACATCATAAGGATGGAGATCATAACTAGTTTCCTCACCAGTGCTCTCTGCAGTGTCTGGAGCACAGATATTCAGTAAAATTGGATGTATAGATAGATGGATGGGGGATGGACAAATGACTGGAAACTACTGGGTACCTACTGTAGTGAAAGTTATTGTACCTACTAAGTGATCAACTTCGCTTCATTGGTTTACATAGAGTATGATTTTATTTCACTAGGAATGTTGTACTAAATTCCTTCTACATAGTTAATACTCTGCTTCTTAGTGGTCTATGATAAAATTACTATTTTTCAAACCAGTTCTTTCAGGACTAGAGGAAAACAGACTGTGTCTCTGTACAAAAGAAGGGTACAACTGACAATTATTGGGCTCCTCATTGTTAGAAATGCCCTGAGCTAAATTCTGTAGGGATTACATGTTTTTTACTCTAATTTTTAGACATAGAATCTGGTGGCTAAAGGTAACTTCTGGCTTTTTTGGAAGTCTTAATTTCTTCAACAGGTATCAAGACTGAGTCTGACTCTTAGAGTAAGCTTTCCTCTCTCTCAATAGAATCAAGACCAGATCCATGCACTGGGACCAAAGCCTAGGCATTATACCTTCATTGTAAGAGGGATAAGTGAGTTTCATAGGCTGCTAATACCCTGCTTTCTCATACCTCCTTCCTCTATAGGCACAAGAGGGAGCCCCATACACCCATAACACTCTCCACACACCCTCACACACAACCCTTATCTGTTTTGAATTCACCAGGACCAATTTCATTCTGCCCTTTATTTCCATTTATCTGAGTTTATTTTTGAACAATAAAAACACTCCTGTGTTTATTATTTGCTCTCATACCACTACCATACAACACTTTAGATGTTGTGGATGTTTCCCACATCAATGATTTTTTTCCAAGCAACACTCTACACCACCATCTGGTGTCCTACAATTCAGTTCTAACACTACTAGGAGTTAACACAGAGCCCATGGGTTGAGGGCTCCCAAAAGACTCCCCCACCCAAAAAACTACTTCAGATGTCAATCAAAAGTAGTAGATCCCCAGGCTACTCAAACTCCTAACTGGGCTACAAATTGGAGGTTTCCATGATCTCCCTCCTCAGCTTCCATCATCTGCTAGAATAGTTCACAGAACTCAGGGAGCTAATTACTTGTGTTGACCAGTTTATTTTATACTATAGGAAATCATAAAGGATACAGATGAACAGTCAGATGAAGAAGTACATAGAGTGAGGTCTGGAAGGATCCAGAGCACAGGAACTTCTTTTGTGGAATTGGGGTGTGCTGTCCATATGCAGATGTGTTCACCAATTTGGAAGCTCTTCTAATCCCATATTTTTGGAATTTTTGTGGAGGCTTTTATTGTGCAGACATGATTATTAACTCAATATCCAGCCCCTCTCCCCTTCCTAGAGGATGGGGAGGAGAGGGCTGAAAGTTCTAAGCCTCTAATTATGGCTTGACCTTTCTGGTGACAACTCCCTTTCCTGAAGGTATTAGGAAACCACCCAGAGTCATCTCTTTAGAGCAAAGGACTCTCCTATCACCCAGGAAATTTCTGAGATTTGAGTTCTATGTCAGGAAGCAAGGTCAAACGCCAAATATTAGAACAAAAGATGCTCCCCCCATACTGTTGTTATTTATGAAATTACAAGGAGTTTAGGAGCTCTGTTCCAGGAACTGGGGATAGAGACCAATATATATGTTTTCTATTATTTAATATCAGTGAATACCAGAAAGCCCATCTCTCAATTGACTCATGTCTATCCTTATTTGGTCCCTTGCATCCATGCCTCCCCAACTTTCCATTATCAGCAGGATTCTTCCTCAACTTCCTCTCTGAACTTTCCTTTCATCTTCATATCTAACGTAAGCATAATTTTCTTCTCCAGACCCTACTTCTCCTGCAGCACTTTGCCAAATGGTGGCTGTTTTTTTCTCCCAGCTCTCAAGTAGCATTTGACCTGGAGGTGAGGTAGAAGGTTTCCTTGGTCCTTACTGCCAACTTCAAATTGCTCTCTGTCCCTTCTCCCTAAAGCCATCCAGCTTGTATTTCATGCCAACAGATTATTAACAGCCAACAGTGTTGCTGGTTTGTTTTTTTTTTTTTTTTTTTTTTTTTTTTTTTTTGCCTCTGTTTACATCCATCCAGGTCTCTCCTTGTTTTTCAGAAGTCTGAACTCCTGGCTCATTGTCCTCACATTGTACTCCTGTGTCAATTCTTGGTGATTTCAATATATAAAAATATGATATGTACATCACCCTAGCCTCTCAGTTCCTTGAACTCAATTCCTCCACTGATCTTTTCTTCCCCATCTAAGTCACTCTCTCTTAGTCATAACCAAATGCTAATTACCACCACGTACCCCATGATCTCGATTACATGCATTTCACCCTATGACTTATTTTCTATTTCAGTCCCTCCAGAATCTTGAGGTAAACAATGCTTCAAGTCCACTGGGACCTTCAATTCATTGTTTGTACCATCTTTTCACAATCCCTTACCCCCCAGATATCTTCTCGAACCTCAATCTAGTAATCTGTCCCTTGCATACAACTTCTACTCTCTTGCTACTTTCTGCCTTCACTGTACTTGCTTAGCAACCATAAACACAACTTGCCACCTACTCAGTTCCTGAATCTATCACAGCTGAACATAGCTTTGGTAAAATATGTAGGTGTGCTTATTGAATTAAATTCATGACCACAGACCTCAAATGAGACCTTAATGCTGACTGCCAGTCATACTACACAATACTTCCCCAGTTCTTCTACATTCTCCTAGACCTTCGTTTCATACCTTCCTCCTTCCTTAAACCTCCTATCCCCCCACCCACCTTAGGTGATGACCTTACATCTGACTGAACTGAGAAACTTTAAGTAATGAGGATAGCCTCCACAGATTTCCATCACTATACTCATCTATTAGAATGTGTACTTGCCTTTTCCCTACTCTTACCAAAGATGAACACCTAGCCAAAGGCTATCTTTCCATTTATTAACTACATCTTATCTACTCTGGTCTACTCAAGAACACTGATGCAACAAGTCTTTCCTCTGTCTTCTATATCATTTTTTTTTCATTTTTATTGGATCATTCCTATCAGCATACAAGTATATATTTATTTCTCTAATTATTAGAAAAAATACTCCATTCTCTTGATTCATTCTCTCACAAGCTACAACCCCATATTTTTCTTTCCCTTTGTAGCAGTTCTCCTCAAAACGGTTATCTATTCCTGCTGTTATCAGATCCTCCCCTCCCATTGTCTCTTAATCCTAAAAAGGCTTTTCAGCCCTTTCACCAGTGTTATACAAATTGTTAAATCCAGTGGTCAATTCTCAGTCTTTACATAACTTGAACCATTAGCAATATTTGATGCGATGCTATACTTAAAAAAATTTTTTTTCTAATGCTTGTGTACCTAGTGCTCTATTTTCACTCTCCCTTGTTGATTTTTCCTCAACTTCTTACATGTGGAATGTTCTAGGAGATAGTCCTTAGTTCTCTTTTCTGTCTATTCCCTTGGTAATCTCATATCTCACATCCAATCCATACAAAAATCCTGTTTACTTTCTTAATATATCCAGAGTCTGCCTTTTCTCATCATTCCTGCTACTCCCACCCTGGGCCATGCCACTACCATCATCTGATGCCTGAATTATCGCAACAGCCTCTTAACTCTTCAACTCTTGTCCTTCTATGTCTGTTCTAAGCACAGTTGCCAGAGTGATACGCTCAGATGTCATACTTCCAGTGGCTTTTCATTTAATTCAGAGTACAAGCAGAGTCCTTACAGAGGCTTACATGACCCTAGTTGATTTGATGCCTGTTGATTCTGAGTTTATCTTACATAACTCTTTTACTTGCTCACTCTCTCCAACCACACTAGTTCCCTTGCTTTTCCCTGCTTTAGGGGCTTTGCATGAAATTCTCTTCTGTTAATATCTTTATGGCTAATTCCTTTACCTCTTCAAGGCTTTCCACAAAAATGACCTATTAATGAGGTCTAATCTAAACACTCTTCTTGGAATGTAGTCAGCCTTATCACTTCCTCCCTACACATTTCCAATATTCCTGGCCTTGCTCTCCATTCTTTTTGAGATACACACACACACACACACACACACACACGTTTCAGATACAGTAGAAGTTCCTTGTTTACTACATCTATTGTTTCTTGTCTGACTCTGCCCTATAGAGTGAAAGTTCCATAACAGCAGGACTCTTTATTTTGTTCACGATGAATCCCAAGCACTTAAAGAAGGAACATAATATTACCCTTCACACAGTTGCCAATTCCACCCTAGGATGTCCTGAGCAGTATGGATTTGTGTTAAGTAGGCAACTATTTTCCCTCTGCCCAGACACATTTCTGTTCTATAGGAAAGAAGATTTAATTTCCAGAACTGAATTAACAAATTTAAGGAATTAACATACTTGTTTGAGTTATGTATTGAACTACCATATCATCTGTTCATTTAAAAAATATTTCAACTCCTCAATAAGAATAATTTGATTTTCTGTAAACCTAATCTTTCCTACAGTATTTCCAGGACACTGATCTACCAAGGTTCACATTAACCAAACTAGGACAATAATCTTCTTACATTACACAAATTTACAAGGTTATACCTTTATTACAATCCACCTTTTTATGTTTCAGTAAGGGCATATGATTATAAATTCAGGGTGGGATTATGACAACTTTTTATAGTAAAATGTAAGTATCTGCTCACACATAGCACTGTGGAGTTTATGTATAATGTTGTCTCTTAGGTTAAAATAAGGGAAAATTTAGATATTTATTTTTAGGAGCGAGAGAGAGAGAGAAAGCTAGCGCAAGCAGGGGAGGGGCAGAGGGAGAGGAGGGAGAGAAAGAATCTTAAGCAGGCTCCTTGCCCAGCACACATGGCACTTGATCTAAGGAACTGTGAGGTCATGACCTGAGCCAAAATCAAGAGTTGGGCACTTAACCGACTGAGCCACCCTGGTGCCCCCCAAATTTAGATATTAAATGTGCAAACTGTAAAACTTTCTAGGGCTTCTGCTTGAGAAATTGAGACCCATCATGGGCTGGAGCCACAGCCATGCTATCTGAGTCACCAGCTGTGCTCTTCCAGAATGAGCTGCTTGCCAAAAGCAATTTTTCAATATGTGATTTGCCACTGTATATCTTTAAGCACTAAGTGCAATTATCAAAAGTTCTACATATTTTGTCTGAGAATATAAAACTGCCAGTTAGTCTTTTGCAATTTAAAATTTAACCTGCTAGCAAATTAAAAAACGTTTTGGACTCTTTTGAAAGAGACTTCATTTAAATGTTGCTAAACCAGACATTTAAAAAAGAGGTCTAATCCCTCTGGTTACCATCCTCAAATTTAAAAGCAAATAGCTAATAAACTAAATCATAATGCTAAGAAAACATAATTCAGTTGATATTTGCTATAATTATAAGAATTTTCTAGGCATTTCTGAGTACATATTATATTTTCTTTGCAAGCATGGTATGTATGTGCTCTTTCTTCCATGGTATACATCAGAGGTGAGCGTATTCAGACAAACCCTTCCCCTTAAGAAATTCTCTTAGTTAAGGGATAATTTGCTCAAAAACACAGTGGCTCAAAACACTGAAGCACCTGCCACCTCCTTGGCTAAATGCACATTATTCTATGATAGATAATTGAATAGAATAATTTGATTCTTATTTTTCTAAGTCAGTGTCTTAGAGTGCCTTAGACAGCTGACTATCTGACCAGTTGAAATGAACTTTAGATCAGCTCACTTCAGAAAATCTAGCTTAGGGGCACCTTGGTGGCTCAGTCGGTTAGCGTCTGACTTTGGTTTGGTCATGATCTCGCAATTTGTGAGTACAAGCCCAGCGTCAGGCTCTGTGTGACAATTCAGAGCCTGGAGCCTGCTTCGGATTCTGTGTCTCCCTCTCTCTCTGCCTCTCCCCCACTTGTGCTCTGTCTCTCTCTGTCTCTCAAAAATGAATAAATGTAAAAAAAAATTAGAAAGTCTAGCCTATTCTATATGTGTACATGACCTTTTTATTCTAAGCATTGGCAAACCATTGTAATTTATATGGTTCTTAAATAGTTTAATAAACACTTTGACTTGAATATTTGACTTGGCAAAACAGACTAATTTTGTGTGTGGGTTGAGGGGAGGAACAGTTGTTAATGGTTATAAGAAGAAAAGAAACATGTTCAACTCCATTCTTTCCTCTTTTGGGAAGAGGGGATGGGTAGTGTAAATGCCCTAACCCACACAGTGGTGATGCCTGGAACAATTGTGGTTGGATGGGGACTCTTCATCCTGACTGGACACTGTTTATGTTCTCATCTTTGGTCCAAAGTGTTTGTAAAAGTGCAACAAAATAAAGGCATGTACTCAAATAGGAGTTTTCTAGGCCTAACATTTGTTAGTTACCTTTGCATTTGAGACCCTCCACCGATTTGTTCTTTAGGATTATGTAAACTGAAACTTTAATTATGATTTAAAAAAAAATGAAGTCAGGTGACGAGAAACCAGAAAAATCTCATATTCAGTGCTTTCACATAATTTCTAAAATTAAGTATTTCTGGTGGCAGCACTATGTTGGGCACCTTGCATGCCTCTTCACAAAAACCTGCTAAATAGATACTATCAACATCCCCATTATAGATGAGGAAACTGAGGCCTAGGAAAGCTAAACATCTTAGGCAGGATACCTGGTTCTGTTAGACTCTAAGACTGTCTTACAAAAACAAAACAACAAGAAAACCAGAGATGGCATTTCAAGAATGCTCCAGTTCTTTTGGTCATTTGAGTGGACTCACCCACAAGACTTCTAACCCGGCTTCATCCTTTTGAGAGGCTAATTCTACCCTACACTTCCCTACCCCGTAGCGTTCCTTTTAAAACTAATAAGATCATTTACTTTAATAGAAAACTCCCTTTTTTTCTTTTAATTTACAGTAAACAGTGAACTACATCTAGCATTTCTGAGTTATGTATATTTCCATTAAATAAGGTTTCCTCTTTCTCTAAGTTTATTTTTTCCATTTATTTATGGCAACACATCAGTGAAATTTCTTCCCTTTAATCATCTGAAGCCCAGAAGTGAAGGTACCCCATCTGGTGTTCACCTAATCCAGAGGTCCTCAACTCTAGCTCCCAATTAGAATTACCGGGGGAGTTTAGGGGCGTCTGGGTGGCTCAGTTGGTTAAGTGTCCGACTTCAGCTCAGGTCATGATCTCACAGTTCCTGGGTTCAAACCCTGCATTGGGCTCTGTGCTGACAGCTCAGAGCCTGGAGTCTGCTTCAGATTCTGTGTCTCCCTCTTTCTCTGCTCCTCCGCCACTCACACTCTGTGTCTCCCTCCTCTCTCAAAATAAATAAAACACTTAAAAAATTTAGAATTACTGGAGGAGCTTAAAAATTAATAACCAACAATGACAATAAAATATTTCCTAGTCACCACCTAGACCACCATTAACTGGTAAGTGTTGAGTCCAGCCTTCACTGTATGTTTTTCCTCCAACATTTCACTTGAAACATTTTCAACAGAAAAGCTGCAAAATAGTTCATGAACAGCCATCCATGTACTCTTCAACAGATACACAAATAAACATTTTGTCAAATTACTCTTTTCCCTCTATTGTACTTACATATATGTAAGTATAATATTTACCTATATGCATATAATGTACCTATACTTATTTATCCCCCTTTTTAAGAACCATTCAATTACTTGGAGATCTAATGAAACTGCAGTTTGATTCAGTGTGTCTAGGCTGGGACCTGGGTCAGCATTTCTAACAAGCTGTCAGGTTCCCAGGACTATGTGTTGAATAGTATAGCCTTATAGTTGTTTTTGTTTTTTTCAATCCAGGATCCAATTAGGCACCATTTATTGCAATTAGTTGTCATGTCTTTTTAATATCTACATGATTTTTTTTTCTTTCATTTGACATTTTAAAGAGTTCAGGCTGGTTGCTTTGCAGAATATCTATCTATCTATTTATTTATTTATTTATTTTTGTTTAAAAATTTTTAAATGTTTATTTATTTTTGAAAGACAGAGAGAGAGAGTGCGAGCAAAGGAGGGGCAGAGAGAGAGGGAGACAGAGGATCCAAAGCAGACTCTGTGCTGAGAGCAGAGAGTCCCATGTGGGGCTTGAACTCACGAACCAACCATGAGATCATGACCTGAGCTGAAGTTGGACGTTTAACCGACTGAGACACCCAGACACCCCCAGAATATATTTTAAATGGGAATTTGTTTGTTTGTTTTATCCTACTTAGATTTAGATTAAACATTTTTGGCAAGAATACTGCAAAGAAGATGAATCAATGTATTTTAAAAACTATACAGATGTTTCTAATGCCCTAATCAAATCATTCCATGAGGTTTTTCCTAAAGAATTATGAAAAGTAAAGAAAAAAATTGAAAAGCCTCTACTCGGGGAGTTATGCAAAAAAATAATCATCTTTTTTACTCTTTCAAGAAAAGGGAAGGATAGTACCCAATTCCCAAAGAATATGAATAAAAACAACTTATTTGTCTAAAAATAACTGAATTATCCAAGCAAAAGATTCTTATAATCTACCTGTTTTGCCTTTGTATTTGTGTTCTAGTTATGGAAGGAATTTATAGCAGGGAATATTGCATTATGATGACAGCATGCATGACATCTGAGTGAAAGGAATTGAATTTGTTTTGAAAATAGATTAAGCACAGAAAGTAGTTGTTCATTTTTGAAATGTCTGGCCATGACACAGTGGTCTATCATATATACTAAACGAGATTCTGTTGGTTGAAAAGCACTGATGTCCTGTTAAATGTTTAAAAACTTATTCTCCTCCCTGTCCCCACTCTGCCAAAAATAAAAACAAAAGCAAAACAAAAGGCAGAATTTGCTTATTTCCATAGAGCAAATATTCTTACCATCGATGATTTCAAGTTACCAATGTAACATCTATCAGCTTGCAAAATAACAATCAGTTCTCATTTGCTGATCTGAGTCTACTCCAGTACACCACTGATTTTAAAAAGACAAACCCACCTTCATCAGATTTGAGGGAAAACTGGAAATTATTGGCTCCTGTACCTGAAGAGATTAAGGACAGAGCTGAACTTAGACCCAGATGTATCTAGGGCTTCCTTTGCCAACCCTTGGCTCTGGGCTTGTTGCCATTCTCCGCATACTAGAGTTGCCCCCAGAAGCCCAAAGACGGAGAACCCTGAGTCAGACTGGATTAAAATCTCATTTTGCCACATACTTCCCACCATAACCTTGGGCAGCTTAATATCTCTGTGGCCTAGTTTCTTCATCTGTATAGTAGAGATAGTAATAATACCTATATCATGGGGTTGGTTTAGATATTTAATGAATTAATACCTAATAGTTCAGAAGAATCTCTGGCAATGAGTAAACACTCATTATTGTCATCATTACCATTGTCATTCCAAAGTAAACTCTGAAGGAAGAAATCTTTTTCAAGTTAAAGCTTTAACATTGAGCCTCATCTAATGATGTGGGAAACATATTCATCCCTGGTAATTGTTCAGGCCAAGGGAATAGCTAATCCTTGGGTCTAGGATGTCATTGTCACTCAAATTAAAGGAATTGAAGATGGGGAAAAGGTGATTCCCTGAAGGAAAACTAACGTCTTTTGCCTAAAATGAGGGAAGGAGTGGGGCGCCTGGGTGGCGCAGTCGGTTAAGCGTCCAACTTCAGCCAGGTCACGATCTCGCGGTCCGTGAGTTCGAGCCCCGCGTCGGGCTCTGGGCTGATGGCTCGGAGCCTGGAGCCTGTTTCCGATTCTGTGTCTCCCTCTCTCTCTGCCCCTCCCCCGTTCATGCTCTGCCTCTCTCTGTCCCAAAAATAAATAAACGTTGAAAAAAAAAATTTAAAATGAGGGAAGGAGTGACTACAAAAACAGTGATGTTACTACATGATATAAAAAAAGTATGTCTTTTTCCAAAGAGTTAGATGAAATCGATCTGATCACACCAAAATTGATTTTAGTAGTATGAAACCATGCTATAGGTAGAAAAATCAAGGTGATGAAAATGATCTATTTGTGTAAATTCATGGAAAGTACATTACAGTACTTCTTTAAAATGCAAATCCCATGGGAAAGTTACTGTAAAACAACAAAGATATACTAATATGTATCAAAACTGTTAGTACACCATTGTTTTAACCACTATAAAGAGGGAAAATTTAACTGTCTAAATGGAATTTTTTTGTTTTTGCATTACTTGATTACCAACTAATTCACCTGAATTATTTTATTCCATAATTTAACTGGGTAGTTTCTTGTCACCAAAATTGCTGTTTTTCCTATACTGTAACTTTCTCCTTCTGATGTATGTTTTAATACACTCAATGGCAAGGTTATCATGAACATTGGTCTTTATTTTGATGAACTATTCCTTAAAACATTTTGATTAAACTCATCATAAATTTAAATAGTTGCAAAAGTTCCAACATTTTATCAATACTGACATTTAAAAATGAAAATCGAGGGGCGCCTGGGTGGCGCAGTCGGTTAAGCGTCCGACTTCAGCCAGGTCACGATCTCGCGGTCCGTGAGTTCGAGCCCCGCGTCGGGCTCTGGGCTGATGGCTCGGAGCCTGGAGCCTGTTTCTGATTCTGTGTCTCCCTCTCTCTCTGCCCCTCCCCCGTTCATGCTCTGTCTCTCTCTGTCCCAAAAATAAATAAACGTTGAAAAAAAAATAAAAAACTTCATATTCGATTAAAAAAAAAATGAAAATCGATATACTCTTGTAAATACATCAGATGACATTTGAATTGCCATATGATTTGATACTCATCATATACTTTAAAAATATAAGAACAATAATCTCAATCAAAATTCAAACGAGTCCTAAAATTTATGTAGAACTGCAAAGAGACCAAGAACAGTGAAGACTGCTTGAAGAACAACAAAATGATAGCCCTTGTTCAACCATATTTCAAGGCCTATAAAGTGATACAGATTAGAATTAGTGTTGTATTAGCCAAGGGCTAACCAAACTGACAAATGGGATAGAATAAGAAGCTGGAGATCCCTGCAGAGATGGATACTTGATTTGTAACAGGTGGCATGGCTGATCAATGGGTAAAGGATGATCTTTTCAGTTAATGACTTAAGGGTGGACTACTCTGACACCATACATAAAAATTAACTCTAGGTAAATTATAGACCAAAATGTAAAAGGCCAATCTTTAAAGGTTTCAGAAAGTAATAAACACACAGAAAGTATTAGCTATTAAAGAAATGATGAATAAATTTGGATGCATTAAAATTAAAATCTGTATTCACCAAAAACACCATAAAAGAATGAAAAGATAAGCCATAGAATGGGAGAAAATATGTGCAGCATATGTTGTTACATGACTTCAATAAAAGACTTTAACTCAATTGTTTGAAGAAAAATCAAGACAGAGAACCTGATGGAACAGGTTTCTCTGTAGGCATTATTGACATTCTGGCCTAGATGGTTCTTTGGTGTGGTGGGGGTGAGGTGAGGTTGGGGGCGTGGGGGTAGGGACTATGCTATGCATTATGGGATTAGCAGCATTTTTGGCTCATACCCATGAGATGCCAACAAAAAGTACACTCAGCCATTGCCAGATGTTCCCTAGGGGAAGGAATAAAATCATCCCCAGCCGAGAACCACTGTGGTAGAAGAATTAGCAGAAAGCATAAACAAGATTTTGAAAAAAATAGGAAATCCGAATGTCAACCAACAAATGAAAATGTGATCAATTTATTAGTAATCAAGGAAATGAAAAAGGAAATCACTTTGAGATATCAGGTTACACTCATTGTATTGGCAAAAAATTTTAAATCTACCAACTGTTGGTAAAACAAAGAGCACTGGGAATTCTTGGGCACTGTAGTTAGTATAAACTGAAACAAGCACTTTGGAAACAGTCTAGAATGATCTCGAGGAAAAGTTATACATAACTTAGTCCAAGTAACTCCACTTTCGGAGCATATATCCTAAAAATATTAATTCCCATGTGCATCCAGATATATGTAAAAGAATGTTCACGGCAGTATTTTTTTGTAATGCCTGAAGGCTAGAAATAACATAAATGTTCAATAATAGTGGGATATATAAAGAGATTGTGGTACATTCATTCAATGGATACCATACAGTTATGAAAATTAATAAAAGAAATATTCAAGCAAGGATACATCTCACAGTTATAATGTTGAGTGGTGGGAAGACAGAAAAAAGAGTGCATACTCTTGAATTCCATTGATAAAATGGAACATTTATAAAATTAAACTTTATTTTTAGAAATACATACTTAGTAGTGAAACTATAAGAAAAATCACAAAGTGATTATTATAAATCACGATGAACATACCTAGTGTGGGTAATGGAGAAGGAAAGTGATATGAACTGGAGAGGACACAGAGGGGGCTGTTATTTCTTGACTTAAGCATTGGCTTTGTGATGTTTATTACATTACACATTTTATGATTTGTGCACTGTTCTGGATATGTGTTATATTTGACAGTTTTCAAAAGGTGATAAATACTTCAAAAATTTCTTCAAAAATTAAAAAAAAATCTTTCCTTCTCCTAAAACTATTATTTTCATTTTCTTCCTTCACATTTTTATCCAAATCTAATATTTGTATGCTTGAGTTTTATTGAGCACCTATGAAATTTAAGTATAATAAAAATGTATATATAAATTGAAATCTAAATTTTTGTTTTATTTTCTATGACAGCAAGTCTCTACACTATGGATCCTCATAATCATTAACACATTTTTAAAATAAATTTCTTTAGGGTTGTTATTATTACAATTATTATTAATACATAATTTGTAAACAGCATAATTACATTGCACACGTTGATAAATTATTATTGCACATAAAAATAGACTTTTATTGGAAAATTATCTATTAATGAGATAATGATCAAAATTATTCTCATCTGTTTATGAAATAAAAAGGCATATAGCTAAAAGCCAATATCCAGCACTAGCATGTTATTCTAATTCTACCAAGAGAATTAGGAGATAGTTAATATTTTATAAGCTGAAATAAAGTGAGGACTGATTTTAATAAGAACAATTCATAATATTATTTGATAAAATGGGTCTTAACTACCTCATGGAACAACACTCAGAAGAAAGTCATTTCAAAATATTTTTTACCCATTGGTTTTATCTAAGATATCATGAGTAATTTGGCAACCCTGTAAATAATTACACCTGAATTAAAAAAAAATTGTGATTCTAAGGTAACTTTCAAAAATGCATCGTAAAGGGTTCCATGGATCTACTCCCTAGTAAGGCAACAATAGTTGATGAAAATTATATTAAACAAAAAGTAAAGTGTCTGGAAATTGTCCTAAGGACATATAGCGAGTTTATTTATTCAAGAAATCTGTTAAACATCAGTAAGAACAGCAAGTCTGGTATTCAAATCACCACCCACTCCTCTTTCCATTCCTCAGTTCACTGTGGCAAAAGTTCTACACCAGGTGGTTCTACCAAGAACACAGGGGGTACTCTGCCTCCAGCTCCCTGCTGAGGACTATGGTATCTTCCTAGGAGGCGCAGGCTGCTACCATTTCTCATACTCCCTCACTCACAGCTTCATGTTGAAAGAGCTCTATTTTTCAGGCTGAGAGTTCTGGGTCTTCTCCTATCCAGCCCCACTCATGGGGCAGTTCTATTACAGAGGTAGCAGGCTTAGAATAAGAAGCCCCAAATTACCCAATTGCAAGAAGGGACAAACCAAAAATATCAGAGGCTATCCCCCTACCTAGTGCCTGCTTATAAAGTAGGGGTGTCATTCCAAGAGAAGTGAGTGCCTGTCCCTGTTCCCAATAGTGGCACTAAGGTTTTGCTTAGGCAGGAGAGGTAGGCTGTAAGAGCAGAGAGCTCTGAGGCTCTCCAAAAGAGATCTGAATTTATCTGGAACAGAACAGAGCATGGGAAAGTTTATAATTATGACACTCTGGAAAACAATGGCGAGTTTGGGGGTAAGAAATGATGAAGAGACTGGTAGCTCTATGAGAGCAACAAGCTAAACTGTAAACCAGATTTGACCAAAGACAACCAAGGAAAGAGTTAAGAAGAGCTCTCCTGGGATTGGAACAAACTTGAAAGACTGAATTCAAAGACTACCTCTGCAAAGGGATCAGAACTTAAGTGAATCGAATGGTGAAGCAGATTATGCCTGAGTGCACTAGTGAAAATAATAGAGCAATCAACCAGCAAGGAATGGAGTCTGACAGCTGTCAGAGATACCAACAGAGGTAGATAGCTTAACAGAGAAACCAAGGAAAGAGACAAACAGAGTCCTGATAAAACCATTGTCATTCCCGGATCACTGTGGATATGTCAAGGCTGCATCCTCTGAGGAGTGACATCAGGGGCTATATAGAGTGGGAGAAAATAGGTTTTGCTAAAATAGTTTGACCGAATCACTAAAATATTAAAAATCAAACAACAACAAACCCTTGGGCTAGGGTTGAGAAATCAAGATCCAGAGTTGCTACAATATATTGTCCAAACTGTCCAGTTTTAAGAAAACTATAAAAAATGTAAAAGACATGGAAAGATGCAGGAAAGTGTAACTCACACATAGGAAAAAAATGTAGGCAACAAAATGCCTTGAGAGGGCTAAGATGTTAGAGTTAGTAGGTATAATTTAAGCAGTTATAATATTTTCAAAATTCTACGGAAAATAGATATTGTGCTTAAAGATATTAAGGTAGGTATAATGATAATGTCTCAATAGAGAATATCAATAAATAGATGCAAACTATGAATAGAAATGAAATTGAAATTCTAGAGTTGCATAGTATAACAATTGAAATGAAAAAAAAATATTAGAAGGGCTCAACATATTTTAGCTGACAGAACAATAAGGAAACTTAAAGAGATTATACAGTCTGAAAAAGAGAGAGAAAACAGAAATAATGGTTGAAAACTCCTCAAATTTAATGAGAAATATTAATCTACATATTCAAGAAGCTCAACAAATTCTAAATAGAATAAACCCAAGGATATCTGCATCCAGACACACTGCAGTTAAAATGTTAAATGTCAAAAACAAAAACAAAATTTTTGAAAACAACAAAGTAAACATAATTTGTCACATGTAAAATAACCTCAGTAAGATTCAGACACACTGTAGTCCATAAGGCAGTAGAAGGACACAAAGTACTAAAAGAAGAAAAAATATATATGCATATGTATATAATTGTATTTTTGAGCCCATAACATTTAGAAATGTAATATATTTGTCAATAAGAGCATAACGGAGGCAGGTGGGAGAAAATCTATTTAATAGTATGGAAATGATACCAGGTGGTAACTCAAATACATAGAAATAAATGAAGAGAATCAGAAATTATAAATAAGGGGCACCTGGGTGGCTGAATTGGTTAAATGTTCAACTCTTAAGCTCATGATTCATGAGTTTGAGCCCTGCATCAGGCTGCGTGCTGACAGCATGGAGCCTGTTTGGGATTCTGTATTTCTCCCCCTCTCTCTGACCCTCCCCTGCTTGCACACACTCTCCCTCAAAAAAATAAACATTAAAAAAATTATATAAAAAAGAAATGAGAAATAAAAAAGTTAATATGACAAATCCTATAGATATATATTTTCTCTTCCTTTTCCTTGAAGCTCCTTTAAAAGATACCAACTTAGGGGTCCCTGGGTAGCTCAGTCAGTTGAGCATCTGATTCTTGATTTTGGCTCAGGTCATGATCTCACCAGTTTCATGAGTTCAAGCCCGACATCAGGCTCTGTGCTGTTAGCCTGGGATTCTCCCTCTCCCTCTGTCCCTCTCCTGATTGAACTCTCTGTCTTCCTCAAAAATAAATAACAAATAAAAAACCTTTTAAAAGATACAAATTTAAGCAAAGTAAATAATTATAACAATGTATTTTTGGGTTTGTAACACATATAGATGTAATATAACAACAATAGCACAAATTGGGAAGGGGGAAAAAGGAATAGAGCTATATAGGAATAACCTTATTAGTTTTAGCTGAAATTAAATAATATAAATCTGTGATTTATACACAGGTGATTATGGTAAGTTAGGAAGTATATGGTAAGCTCTAGAGCAACTCCCAAGAAGATACCTTTAAAAATAGGGAAAACTCATAAAAATAATCAAAATATTTCACTAAAAAATATTCACTCACTGCAAAAGAAAGCAGTGGAGGAAGAGAGGAATAAAAAAGCAAACAGGAAGTAAAATGACAGATAAATATCCAATATATCATTAATAGCATTGAATATGATTGGGTAAAAATACAGAAAAACAGCAGACACTGTCAGATTAAAAATAAATATTCAACTATATGTTATCTACAGGAGACACATTTTAGGTTCAAAAACTCAAGTTGAAAGTGAGAGGATGAAAAAGATGTACTATGCAAACAATTATAAACAACAAGGAAATAGAAGACTTGAACAACTATAAAACAACACAACTGAATATATCTTTAGAACATTCTTTGCAACAATAGCAGAATACATATATTTCTCAAATGCAAATGGAACAATCTCCAGGATAAAGTATATATTAGGCCATAAAACAAAGCTCAATAAATTTGAAATTGTAGAAATCATACAATGTCTGTTCTCCAAACAATGAAATTAGAAATTAATAGGAGAAAAAAAATAATGGTAAACTCACAAATATGTAGAAATTAACACACCTGCAAACAACCAAGAAATTACATGGAAAATTATAAGAGAATTACAAGGAAAATTAGCCAATGCTTTGAAATGAATGAAAATGAAGAAACAGCATACTAAAATTCACGAGATGCACCTAAAGCAGTACTTAGAAGAAATGTTACAGTTGTAATGCCTACATTTAACAATATGATCTCAGGGGTGCCTGGGTGGCTCAGTTGGTTGAGTGTCCAACATTGGTTCAGGTCATGATCTCATGGTTAGTGAGTCTGAGTCCTGCGTGAGGCCCTGCACTGATAATGCAGAGCCTGAGCCTGCTTCACATTCTATTTTCTCTCTGCCACTCCCCTACTTGTGTGTGCACTCTCTCTTTCTCAAAAATAAATATAAAAATTTTAGTAAAAAAAGGAAAATATGATCTCAAATTAATAACTTGATTTTACATTTTAAGACTCTGGAAAAAGGAGCAAAGTAAACCTAAAGCAAACAGAAGGAAGAAAATAATACAGAGTAAAGCAGAAATAATGAAATAGAGAGTAAAAACTGACAGAGAACATCAATGAAAGCAGTGATAAGATCAAGGAAATTGAAACTCTAGCTAGACTAACCAAGAAAAAAAAAAAAAAGTAAGACTGAAATGACTAAAGACTGAAATGAAAGAGGGGACATACTACCAATCTTACAGAAATAATAAAGATTAGAAGGGAATACTATGAACAAATATTATTTTACAACTAATGAAATGGACAACTTTCTAGGAAGATACAAACTACCAAAACTGACTCCAGAAAATAAAAATTTGAAATCTGAACAGACCTATAATAAGGAGATGGAATAAGCACTTAAAAATCTTCCTACAAATAAAAACTCAGGTTCATATGGCTTTACTATTGAATTATACCAAAAAATTGAAGAAAAATTAATAACCAACTCTTCACACTCTTCCTAAAATATAGAAGATGGGGGAGTATTTTCCAACTCATTTTATGAGGCTGGTATTTACTCTGATTTTAAAACCAGACTAAGACATCACAGGTAAATTACAGACCAATGTTCCTGGTGAATAGAGACACAAAAATATTTAATAAAATTATAGAAAATGAAATCCACCAACATTTAAAAAAGGATTATATTCCATGACCAAATGAGATTCATCCCAGAAGTTCAAGGTTGGTTTAACTTTTAAAAATCAATTACTGTAATACACCACATTGATAGAATAAAGAGGAAAAAACATGATCATAATGAAGAAAGTGCATTTAAAAAAACCCAAAACTCTTTTGTGACTAAAAAATAAAGAAATGAAACACTAGCCAAACTAGGAATAGACGGGTACTTACTCAACTTGCTAAAGGATATATGAAAAATCTCCAACTAACATCATACTTAATGGTGAAAGACTGAAAGCATTTCCCCTAAGATCAAGAACAATCACGTTCATTCTTGGCACTTACATTTAAGCCAAGGATGTTCATCCTTGTCACTTGTATTCAAGCCAGAGGAATTGGGCAATGGTAACAAATAAAAGGCAATTAGCTTGGGAAAAAAAGAAATGAAATCATCTCTATACATATGGCATTATCTTTTATTTTAAAAATTCTAGAAATCATTAAAAAACTATTAGAACTAATAAATTCACCAAGGTTACAGGGTAAAAGACTAATATATGATAATTGGTTAGATTTCTATTTATTAGCAAAGAACACATAATTAAAGGAAAATTAAAGGAAAAAATTAAAGGAAAAAAGCAATTACACATAATAGCATCAAAAAGAATAAAATATTTAGGAATTAATTTAGCACAAGAAGTACAAATATTACACTCAAAACTATAAAATATTGTTGCAAGAAATTAAAGAAACTTTAAAAAAATAGAAAGAATAGCTCATGTTCATACATTGGCTATGTTGTTATCATAGTAATTCTTCTCAAATTGATCTATAGTTTCAATGTCACCCTTGTCAAAATCCCGAATGACTTTGAAGAATTGACAAGCTGATTCTAAAATGTATATGGAAATTCAAAGGACCAAGATAGCAAAAAAAAATCTTGAAAATGAAGAACAAAGCTATAGAGCTCAGTGTTAATAATTTCAAAATCTAGACATTATTTCAAAGCTATAGTAACCAAAACCACCTGATACTGGCATAAAAATAGGTATATAGATATAGATCAATGGGATAGAACTGAGAGACCAGAAATAAACCTTTATATCAATCAACCTAGGGTCAATTGGTTTTTGACAAGGATACATAGATCATTCAATGGGGAGAAAGAGTATTTTCAACAAAGGGTGTTAGGGCAACTGGACAGCCACATAAAGTTATTTTGTACTTCTTCCTCACACCTTACACAAACAAATTAACTCAAAATAGATAAAAAAAAAACCTAAAGAGCTAATGTTATAAAACTCTTATAAGGAACCTTAGGTTATGCAAAGCCTTCTGAGAGACACCAGAAGGGCAAGAAACCAAATGAGAAACGGATTAGATTTTATCAAAATTAGAAACTTTTGTGTTTCAAAGAATACCATGAAGAAAATGATAAGACAACCCACAGCATGGGAGAAATATCTGCAAATCCTATATCTGACAAGGGGCTTGTATCCAGAGTATATAAAGAACTCTTGTAACCCAATAATATAAACATAATCCTATGAAAAATATGGGCAAGGAATCTGAAGACATTTCTCAGAGATTTACAAACGGCCAATAAACTCATGAAAGATGTTCATCATGTATCATCAACCATTAGATAAACGTAAATTGAAACCACAATGAGCTACCACTTCATACCCATCAAGATGGTTTAATCAAAAACATATAGTGTTGGGGCGCCTGGGTGGCGCAGTCGGTTAGGCGTCCGACTTCAGCCAGGTCACGATCTCGCGGTCCGTGAGTTCGAGCCCCGCATCAGGCTCTGGGCTGATGGCTCGGAGCCTGGAGCCTGTTTCTGATTCTGTGTCTCCCTCTCTCTCTGCCCCTCCCCCGTTCATGCTCTGTCTCTCTCTGTCCCAAAAATAAATAAACGTTGAAAAAAAAATTTTAAAAACATAGAGTGTTAACAAGGATGTGAAGAATTTGGAATCTTCATACATTGCAGGAAGGCATGTAAAATGGTACAATTGTTTTGGAAAACATTCTGGCAGCTACTCAAAATATTAAACAGAGTCAGCATGTTTCCCAGTGATTCCACTTCTAGGTGTATATCCAAGAGATGTGAAAACATATGTCCACATGAAAACTTGTACACAAATGTTCATACCTACATTATAACAGCCAAAGCAGTGGAAATAACCCATGTATCCACCTTCAGATGAATGGGTAAATTGTGGTATATGTCTACAGTGGAATATTATTTGTATAAAAAAGGAATACAGTATTATTACAGGTGACAGCATGACTAAACCTTGAAAACACTATGGTAAGTGGAAGACGTCATGTACAAAAGACCACATATTGTATGATTCCACTCACATGAAATATGTAGAATAGGCAAATTCATAGAAACAAGGTATGTCAGTGCTTGTGTAGAGGTATGGGTGTTTGAAAGACATGAAGAGTAACTGCTAATGGGAATAGGTTTCTTCTTTGGAGTGATGTCCTAAAATTAGGGCAATGGTTGCACAACTCTGTAAATATACTAAAAACTATTGAACTGTATATTTATATTGGTGACTTGTATGGTATATGAATTAGATCTCAATGAAACTTCTAAAAATGTGGCTCTAAAATTTACTGTTTAGAATGTTCAGTGAAGCTTTTCTTTGCAGCTAATGACAAGTCTTGGGAATATATATTGAGAATAGCTAAAAAGCTTTATTTAAAGCCATGTTTTTCCTTCAGAGTTTTTACCAGTGCTTTCCTTCCATTGATGTCAAGAGACTTTCCCTTCAAGAGTTATGTATTATATAACATTAGTCCAGAAATGGGAGAGGCAGAATTTTTCAACAAAAATTCTTAACTGCTGCCATACTCTACCATGCATTTGAATTTATAATGTTCCAAAATGGACACTAGTAGCACTTTTTCTAATACTTTGTGTATTCATTTTCTGTTACTGCTGTAACAAATTACCATCAACCAAGTGGCTTTAACAACCCATTTGATATCTTGTAGATCTATACTCTAGAAATTCCACGAAGACTTTCTGATTAAAATTAAGCTGTCTCCAGGGAAGCATTTTTCTTCTAAAGACTCTGGGAGAGAACCTCTTTCCTTGCCTTTTCCAGTTTCTATAGGCCTCCTGTATTCCATGGTTCATGTCCTCCTTCTTCCATCTTCGATGAAAGTCAAGTCCTTCTGACACTGCATCACTTGACATAGTTTCCATTGTCACATCTCTTTTCCTGGCTCTCTTTCTCTGCATCTCTCTTCCATTTGTAAAGATCCTTTTGATTACTTTGAGCCCACCTGGATAATTCAGGGCAAAAAATCTGCCAATTTTAAGGTCACCTGATTATGTCTTAATTCTACCTGCAGCCTCAATACCTCTTTCTCATATAACTTAATACATACACAAGGTCTAGGGATTAGGACATGGACATCTTGGGGGGGGTATTATTTTGCCTACCACATCATGATTTTCTCCTAGTAGAAATGTATATAAATTAAGGTAATGGAGAAAGTCCTATGGGTTTATGGTAGTTTGGTTTATCACTAACGGAGGATTTCTCTTTTGAGCATGTAAATTCTGGCATGAGTGAAGGGTAGGTCTTTATCTTGTACAGTGGAGGAAAGGATATTGTGAACTTAAGCCTGTTCTTAGGCAAACCAACTTTAGGGGAAAGATAAATATGGAAATTGAGGATCTGGAATTGTATTCCTTGCTTTCAAATAATTGGGATATGGCATACCCACCTAAAGACTTTCTATAATCTAGAACCCTAGTTAGATGATCATTCATTTGGGGCAGTGGTTTCCATATTTGGCTGATTTCATAATTACCCGAGACTTTTAAAAAATAAAATTAGATTTCCAGGCTTTGATCTAGACCTGCTAAATCAGAAGTTCAGAAAGCAGAGACTTAAAAGATGTTTTGAATAATTTCTTTAGTTGATTCTGGTAATTAGCCAAATTTGATAACTACTCATTTAGAAAACAAAGGGGGTTGAATTGATGATGAAAGAAGATTCATATGTTCACTAGCTTTTTCTAGTAATTGCTTGTTAGTTTTGAAGGTTATAGAACATTTAAATATGACCTAGAACTTTGGACAGTCTGACCAATGTGTAGCCAATAGAGGAATGTGAAAGTTTCACTCTTTCTCACTTCCAAGTAATCATGCAGCCACCGAAAACTAGAACAATTGGATTATTTCTGTTTTGCTGTATATACTCTGCCATTATAAGCTATACCATATTTGAATCTGCTTTCATTAATTTGTTGTAATTAGTTAAGTTATTCTTATTCACATAGATAGTGTAAGAATACAGTGATACTTATGATTACTATGCATTTATACCAAAAGTGTGATATACCAAGTCATGGTTATAATTCCTATCTAAAATCTATGAATTGACATATTTTCTGCACTTTACAGGCAAAATATTGATCTTTTTTAGTTTGATAACCTTTCCAGAAATAAGACGAGATACCTCTTAACAAAATGCATAATAAATCAGGAGGTAACTGTTGATCATTAGACATGTATATAATATAGATCTTAAAAGGACAGAAATTTTGTATTTTCTCTGTAGATATCACACCACAGAAAGAAACTCAGGAAGGAATTCCACCCCTGACCCAGAGTCAGGAACCCCTGAAACCTCAGGAGAATATATCACGACCCATTCATCATCCTTTAGTTTTAAAAACTAACTTTGAGGAAGAAGAGGAGGAAGGAGATGAACAAAATGGTTAGTAAGGCTTTTCTCAGATTTACAATGAACATTCAAAACCCTATCATGTTTTTTAATTTATTTTTTAACTGTTAGAGGTTTATAATGTAATAAATAGGGCAGAATTTGGTAAGAAAATAGCTTCAATTTTATTAAGTATATTTAATTCGTTATGTTCTAATTTGTTCTATATCTATATATGATCATTTGGATTGGAGAGTTTTTGTTGTATGATGGCTGGGAGATAGACCTCATTTAAATAGGGACAGTTGCTTACACTGATTTTTCTAATATGTGAAGTATGGCAATTTGAGACATTTACTAGTATGCAAATTACTGATTTTAAAAATTTCAAAAAGTCCCACCTGTGAGAGCAATATTTGGGATTCTTAATTCTGATTTGTATATTTTCATACCATTTGGCTTTGGGACAATTTAATTAAAAAACATGTACATATATCCTATAGATGCATCTAGTTTATGGACAAAGACTCCTGAAGAAATTGAAGAAAAAAGAGCAATAAAGGAGATGTGTTATAAATCTGGTAAGAAATCAAACATTTGTGGATTTTCTAATGTTTGATGTGACAAATATACTAACCACTAGCTTTCTCATGGGAGATTAGGTGAATACTACAGATTTCATACTCCAGATATTTCATCATCAAAAAGCATAGCCTCTACAGCAGACAAAGAGTTAGAAAAGCCTTTGGAAAATGGCAGTGAATTGCAAGAAGGTAAGGCATGAAAAGGCAGCATTTCAAGGTGATGTATAAGAGATACTTGGTGTGATAGGCTGTGAATTATTTAGTAAGATGTACACTAGAGCTAATGATAAATAATACATCAGAATTGAGAGAGAGAAGGAAATGCTTTTATCAGATGACCTAAATTTAATATGAAAAGCTGCTATTAATTATGCTTTCCCAGAAGAGGTGCAGAATGAAAAGACTACATAAACACATGGGGGCATTACACCCTCGATGCAGTAATTCTATAAATAACTTGCTTTTACCATCTTTTTTTTCTTTGCAAATCACTCTCCCTGTGAAGTAGGCGCGATTTTCCTCTGTGAATAGAAAGGACAACCTAGCCCTAGAAGGACAAAAGGGAGATCACAGGATGACGTTAGTGGCAGAACAAGGATACATTTGTGCATTGAATGAGTGCCTTATGTGTACCAGGCAATTTCAGAGGCAATGCAGCTGGATTATTCCAAGGCTGGACCTTTCATGGATCTTATGCTTTGGTGAATCTGATTTCAGTGTTGGTAAACAATTTGCCCTTAAAGGCAAGATAAGAAGAACATTATTTTCTGGATGTAAAACCAGAAGCTCAGAGAAAATCCATGGGTGTTACGAGTTTATATGGTTTTCCTGCCATGAGGATGAGATGAAAGGCAAGTTTTGCTGAAGTAGGAGATTTGAATCCTCTCCTCTCACTAAAAGTAAAAAATGATAATTGGGAAAATCTCCCAGGATCAAGACAAGGGTAGGATAAAGTAGAGGATAAAGAGTAAAATGCCTGCCAGTCAAGTACATATGTGGTAAACTATTTAAACATATGGCAGTAGGTGGCAGCAACATACCATTAGATGTTAGATGTTAAAATGATAGGAAAGACTTAACTGATAGGCGAGCACCACATCTAGAGAAGGGCACATTGCCCGCATTACTGGGACAAGAAAGCAAAACCAATAATACAAGTCAGCAATTAATATAAAAACAGTAGATTACCATTAGGGATTAAGGATAATTACATGTACTTTTGCCTTAAATTATGGTTTTAAAAGCCTTTTATATTTAAATAATTTCAGTTAATTCATGATAACCTTCACCAGATTTTCCCAAATATTAGCGTTTTACACATTTGATTTTTCACTCTTCCTTTCTCTAAATATATACATTGTTATTTTTTCTAAACTGTTAGTGTGAGAGTAGGCTGAAGATATGATGCTCCTGCATAACTCTTACATAACTTTACTATAACCATCAAAAGCAGGAAATTACCACTGATCTGATATTATTTACAGAATTTTAAACAACCCGCTGTGCCATCCATGTCCTTTATGGTAAAATGAACTTTTTTTTTTTCTGGTTTAGAATCCAATCCAGAATCACATGGTGCATTAGATTATCATGTTTCTCTTTATTCTGCTTTTAATAGCTTATTTTAGTAAAAAATTATCTAGAGATGTATAAGAAAAATTCTAAGTATTATTTAATTATCACAGTATAATTACCATTTGTCAGTGGTAGACTCTAATGCTTTTTACTCAATTTGTTCATGATGAATAGGTATAATCAAAAGAAATATAAAATTCACTATATGAAGAACATAGCAAATAAGTTAAATATATTATACATACATAGTAATGTTAGATTGTTTAAATTTTTAAATTGCCATTTAATAAATAATACATATAGGAAAACAAACTTGCTTGCTATTTTCTTGATAATTATAAAATATGCTTAAAATTCATACATTTATAAATTTATTGTTCATCATATCACTATGCAAACAATAATTGCACTAACTTTTAGGCTTTTTACTATCATCATGAATTTTATGTAAGTACCTAATGGCTCCTGGGGTGATTTTCTTTTTTTTTTTTTTCTTATTTTTACTTAATTTTTTAGGGGATGGTCTTACAGTTCCAACAAAATTTAGCCTATTTGAAAGGCAAGGTGAGATAAAAGCATCATTGGATAGGAAACCAAGGACTGACATTGCTGCTTTTGAAAATGGAGGTGAGTTAATTTATAACTGGTTGATTCTGAATATATCACCATATAATAAATGAGTCAAATTTCCTCTCTCATAACTAATTTTGTTTTTTCAAAATCTTTTTGACATTTCTATTGTTGGCTTTGGGTAAGACACTTGAGGCCTGGAAATGTATATAATTAATTGCTATATATGAATCCTTATTAGTAGAATGTCTGACACATGAGATGCACTCTGTGAATATTTGTAGAATAAACAATTTTATGTTTAAACAATTGAATGGCTAGATGAATGAGACATGTTTATAAAATTGACAGATGTCTAGAAGTTAATATGCTGGATCAATGAGCCAAATTTAAACAAGGTAAAGTCAAGCTGTGATAAACATAGTCTTGCATTTAAGTTCAAGACATTAATGGTAGATTTTCTTCAAGTCGGGAAAGACTCGACATGATACAGATTGTGAAGAAAAAAATAAGTGTTTATGTTGTCCACAGGGTTTAAAAATTATTCAGTAATTGGTGATTGCTACCAAATAGCTCAGGTAAACTCACATTGAATTATTAGGAGTAGTATAGGAAGATCATTAAATGTGATAAATCATTTAAAGTACCCAGTGGAGTGTCTGATACATAGAAGAATGCTGCATAAATGTCAATTATTATTATACCAGTTCCACTGATTTCTGTACAGGGTAGTCCACATTTGTGTGTCATTTTTAAAAAAGGCTACTTGAAACAAATATTTTATGTTACAAAAGTGTAACTTGTATGGTGAGGAATCTGGAAATTAAGTGTATAACATTTAAAACAATTATGGATGTTTATCTTGGAAAATGGAGGAACTTTAAGGAACATAAAAATTGCTTTTGTATATCTGAAGATGTTATATTGAAGATAAATTATATTTATTCTGAGTACCTCTAAAGGGTGGTACAGGGTAGAAATAAAGATTTCCGTATGTTAAAGGAAAATTAATTTTGTTGACTATGTGAATTTTTTTGCAATTATCTGTATGTAAGTGTATATACTGTATATTCATATACATATATATGCACATGTATTAATTTAAACATATATGATATATATAGAGATGTGGGTGGTATCACTAAGAAGTGTTTAAACAAAACTGGCAAAGGTATATTGTAGAGGATAATCCTGTATTGGAAGATAGTGTTTTACAACTTTCTGCCATCATAGCCACTGACAGTAAGGTATTGTCATAGGAGGTGACTGTTATGTTCCACAGAGGATCATATTCCTTGGAGTAGATGAAAAAGAAGCTGTAACTGAAGAGAAAGAAATTACTGTGTCAAAATGTTCAAATACTAAAGGTAATGAACCATCCTATATTTTTAATCCGTTCATAATTTGGATTGAGAAATGTAAATATAAAGTTTGACACTTGAAACCAATATAAGAGGCAAGGTCATAAATTAAAATATACACTAAATCCAGTGATTCGGAGTCAAGAGCCCTAAGGTTTCAGTCCTGGTCTGTCCCTAAGTGTTTGACCACGAGACTTCATCTCTTTTAGCTTCAGTCTCCTTATCTGAAATATTGGCCTGTTGGACTACATAATTTCTAGGAGTCTTGCTAGATCTACAGTTATTGGTTCTTTTAAATGGTAAAACCAAGTCCTTTTTAGTTTCTTTTTCCAACTTCAAATACTCCGTGTGATTGAATTTTCTTAAAAAGCTTTGTTTGTGAACACTGTGAAGAGTATTAATTTCATTATGACTTCTATGACTTCCTCATTTTGTAATTATTACCAACTATAGTCTGTGAATAATCAAGAGATATAATAAAATCATAGTTTGTACTTCATAGTTTTGTACTCCCCTTACCATGGTTAGCAGCCCCAGCTAGTACCTCTCTGCTGGGCAGCTCTCTTAGTCACAGACTAAAAGTTTAGCTGTCCTGTAATTAGAGGGCTTTACATATTCTGCATCCAAATGTTAAACAATTTCATCTACTGTTTTGCCCACCCTTAAATAAACATTTTCAAGAATAGGTTAAGGCACTTGTGATTAAATAATTCTTATGGGAAATGATATATAAATCTTTTCTTCTCACTCAAAGATGGAAACCTTTTGCTGAATCGATCAAAAAAACAAAAAAATTCTAACTACAGTAATAACCGTTGCCACTCTTCACATGTGGCTGTTTAAATTTAAACTAAAATGAAATTTTTAAAAATTCAGCTCTTCAGTTGCATTAGCCATATTCCAAGTGCTCAGTATCTACATATGACTAGTGGCTATCATTTTGTACAGTACAGACTGAGAAAATTTCCATCATTGTATAAGGCTCTGTTAGACAGTCCTGCTCCAAAGCATAGAACACACGAAAGTTGTTCCACTTAAATTATTTCTGGAAACTATTTTTAAATCAGCACATTTGATTTAAAATTGATAACCTTCTGATTGTTTCTTATGAAATTATTAAAAATATTGCCACAAATATATTATTTATATATTGAAGATAATGTCTGTATATCAGATATTTAATGTTTTGTTAGTGACAAATTTTGGGGACTCAATGTAGTGGTTAGGGAATTTCAGTGTTGTAAAAATTAATATATATATTTTAAAGAGGTATACCCATCATATAATGTTTGAAAAGTAAAATGCCAACTGAAACCTTCTTTTACTAATATTCATATTTTATTTTTTTAATTTGCTTTAAAAGATAACAAGGACAGCCCTCATCCAAAGCGTTCCCTAACTACCCGACTAGTACCTACAACGCATGTATTAAATTCTACTGAGAATATCAGTATGAAGTGCAGAGAGGACCCCTCTTCAAGTGAGACATTAGCTCTATCACTTTTTGGCCTTAGATATATTTGTCTTATCATGGATTTGTTTTGCTTATTTGAAATAGAATTTTTAAAATGAAAGAAAAAAGGATGTTTTGAAAATTATTCAGGATTAAGAATTAAAAACAATATTCTTCTACTAACTCGGACAATGAATTGTGATGTAGGTCCTAGTAAATTATATACATACCCACTAGTTTAATTTAGGTATTAAAATTAATGATATACTACCTTCTTGGAAGATTCATTAGTACACCCTTTTAAATTTAACCCATAGTGGGATACATTGACAAATTTTTATTATGTGTTGGATTATTTTTCATGATTTGGCTTTACCATGCCATTCTGTATTCTGAGCTACTTCTCTTGATACAATTAAGACTCATGAATCTTCCTTCCTGTTTCCTTCCTTCCTTCCTTCCTTCCTTCCTTCCTTCCTTCTTTCATTTATTTCATTTACTGAAACTATAATGTTCTTGGATCCCAGCCAGGCATTGAAGGGAACCAAGATGGTTTTACTCCTAAGAAGCTTAGTAACATTTGTTAAAAATATGGTTTCCAAATCCTAGGAGTGGGAGCTTGAGAAACATGATGGCTTACTCCTAAGAAGCTCAGTTTAGTGACATTTGTTAAAAATATGGTTTTCAAATCTTAGGAATGGGAGCTTGAGGGTAAGGGTGGAGCATGATATTTGGAGAGGAGGTGGTGAATCAGAATTCAAACTTAATGCTTAAGCTGAATTTGAGAGCTAGGGCAAAGACAGATTTAGTAGCCCACTACAGAGAGCTAATGTAATCTACATAGTGAACTTGATGTTCATTTTCTCTGTTCAATAGTGAATGTTCAGGACCTCCACACAGAGAAATAACAAAGAATGGCCTGTATACTAAATTGTTTTAAGAGTCTCTGGAGAAATGTACCTTAGAAATTCCTAGAAGATTGAGCTTGTATATAAATTTTTCAGTGTAAAAATATGCCAGCAAAAAGTGAATAATTTAGTACTATTAGCACTTACAATTCTGACTACTTAGTCTTGTTTCACCAAACTAACCTTATACTCAAATTCTCAAAGCTTAAAAGAATAAAGTAATATTCACTAAAAGTATTTTACATTAATCCACCTTCTTAAGAAGTAGATTTGTGTTCAAAATAACAATTCTAAAACTACTTAAAAATAACATTATAATGAGATATATAATTATATTTGGAATATAATTTTGTATTCTTTTAAACAATCCACAAATTCTTTTTTGGGGGAAACATTTCCTCTGAGGAATGCTACGTATCAAAAGTTTTCTCATCAATCAATTTTCAGGATATCCTTTCTCTTGAGGGCGGGGTGCTTTAAAAAATAAGTCACACTTTGTTCTAGAAAGTGAAATATTAGTGTAGTGCATTTATTTTTTTCTCTTGCTTGACATGTGTATGCACAGATATGTAATTATCACCTATAGTAATTTTCAGATGAAAGCATCTCTTAAAAACCTGTAAAAATTTGTATCTTCTTCAAGTGAATGATGTCCAGCCAGTGAGGAAGCCTCACTTTAAAGGTGTGAAGAAAAGAAAATGGATTTACGATGAACCAAAGAATTTTCCTGGCCCAGGAATGCAGAGAGGTAAAGGATCTATGTATTTGATATTTCTAAATTATAATTTGAAACAAAATTAAATATAAAATAATATTTTCTACCTGAAAAACAAATTACTGTTGTGCAACATGTTATTTTACATGTCAACCCAAATCCTATAGATGTAATTCTCTTAGCACACATTGTCTTCCATAGTGCAAACATTTACCATGCAGTATGTTATTTATGGGTATGAAACCAGCTTGTTTTATCCCTCACTCCCCTCCTGCTTTCTTTTACAGCAGTACAGGCCCCAAATCCCAAAAATAAAATGAGTTACCATCGCAATAATAAAAACAGAAGTGCTGAGAATGCATCCTATATCCACGTTCAGAGAGATGCTATCAGGACTGTCTCACTGAGTGCACCTCCCCGCAGCAGGCCCACAAATAGGTCCTACAATAAAGTCGATGTTAACAAGGAACCCAAACTCAACCTTTGTCCAGGTGAGGCTCTTTCCTTACATGATTTACTCATGCACGTGGTTTGCAATCCCATGGAATCACCTGATGGTCCAAGTAATCTTCATCTCTATCCAACCGGTGTTCTGTTTCCAGCCCATCACTACCACCATGATGTCTTAGAGAACTAGTGGGAAGATTTCTTCCACAAGCAGGAGTGCACACGGTTTAAAGGATATGTTAGGGGGCACCTGGGTGTCTCAGTCAGTTAAGCTTCCGACTTCAGCTCAGGTCATGATCCCATGTCTCGTGGGTTTGAGCCCCATGTCAGACTCTGCTGAGAGCTTGGAGTCTGGAGCCTGCTTCAGATTCTGTCTCCATCTCTTTCTGCCCCTCCCCAGAGTTTCTCTCTCCCCCTCTCTCTCAAAAATAACATTAAAAAAAAATTTAAAAGAAGGATATGTTAAAAAATGTGTTGGGTGCAGATGACTAGACATTGAACCTCTCTAGTGTTTTGTCTCACACCATCACACTTTGTTCCCCCTGGATAAGCTTTATTTCACTCTTGAGGATTGTTTTCAAATGGTTGACATTTTCTTGTTCCACTAACCGCATTGTTCAGTCACCACTTTCAGGTAGTGCCTTGGCTTTTCTTTAAGCCTTCATGATTGCTTTCTGAAAGGGTTAGTTTGGGGGTTAACTGCAATATTTTTGACAACCTCTCATCTCTCCCACCATGCGCAGATTGCTTCTAAATCATTTTATCATGTAATAGGCAAAGTCATAGTATATATCAGTAAGTACAAGGCCACAAGGGAGGAAGGAACCATATCTTTTCTTCCTGTCTCAGATGAATTTTGCTCTTTTGAAGTCGGGTTTCAGTTTTCTCAACTTAACAAAAGGCCACTTAATTCCCTCTAATTTTGTGTTTGTATTTTCCTGTGTTCACAGTCTAGTTACTGGAGTTCTGGATGTTGTGTACTTTCTGAAACATATATAAAAATTCAGTGTCTCTCTTAGGTCCTTACTTTTATAATTTAAATAGAAGTTAGCTTTATTAAATTGTTTTTCTTCTATTTGTCTTAGAAGTAAATGATATATGGGTTTATATGTAAAATAAGAATATTCTTAGGTGAAACAGTCTTAATTTTATTTATTACTATTGTTTTATTGTTAAATTTATTATTTTACTGTGAGTGGATGGCTGTCTAGATCTGTGTTAAGGTGGTCACAGTTATGTTCACTATTGCTTTTGGGCCATTGGTGCAAATGTCAACACAGGAAAAAAAGCAAAGAAATTCCTGGTATTATTATGAACCATGCTTTTAGAATCATAGCTGCATAGTAATACTTAAAAACACAAATAGAACATTGTTAGATAATCATTCAGATATAAAGTTGCCAGAGGAAATGAGTTATTTATAGACCGAGTCAGTATATAAAGGCTTTGGTTTCCTTGGGACAGTGAGTTGGTAGTACGGTAGAGCAATCACTGCCATCATGGGAGTCACTTTATGGAAGGTAAAGGGAATTGGCGGTGCCTTCTAGATCTTTTCTTTCTTCTACAAGTATTAGCAGAATTGTATGTAAAATCATGGTAAAGCAAGGCAATGAAATATTTTGATCACATCCAGATATCACAGTCCCCTTTAGCTTAGCCTCATGGGGAGAGCCTTATTTGAAGAATTGGGCAGCCAAATAATAGGGACATAACCATGTTCATTGATAACATATATGGTCTTAATAAACTCACTTGGGTTCCTAATGCCTTAGCTTTGAAATACTAAAATAAATTACTCAGAGAATAGCTTCACCTCTGAGATGTTTATAACTTTGAGACACTTTTGGAATATGATTTTAAAGTAAGAAAATATTTAATTCTGGTCTTCTTTTTTTCTCAGATAAATATATGTCAACATCATATAATGGTTCAGCCTGGCGAAAAAGGATTCCTTTTTCAAAAACATATTCAAAAACTGAAAAGATATATACAGGTAAATATTTACTAGTGATTTTAATGTATCATACAATTCTAAAAAATGAATGACAAGTTTCTAAGGTCAGGAAACATATTTTAGAAAAATTTAGAAAATTTCCATGATATTGGAGTTTAGTAGAGATCATGTAGTAGCAATTTAATTTCCTTTTTTTATTGTGTTCTCCTTTGTGTTATCAGAAATCTTCTGAAAAACCTCTCTCCTTAGATACAAGCTTAGCAGTTGTAGCAATTATGTGTTAAAATGTATTCTTTGTTGAACTACAAAGTGAATATATAAAACCATATCTTAACACAAAATATCAAAGCCCTACTATTATCCACCATACACAAATATTAGCTGATGCAGTCTGACAGGGCACCTAAGATGAAGTTTCCAGGCCAGGATGCTCTGAGTGACTGTGGTGTCCCCCTTGTGCTCTGCTCTCTGGAAGAGTGTGGGGATCCTAGGAACCTCCCCAGGATGAAGTTTGAGGCAGACCCAACCTCAGGTGATTGTTTTTCTAAAAAGCTTAGTGGCTTCTCCGAGCTGATCTGGGACTGGCACAGCAGCTTTGGAAAACCACACAGGATAAAACAGTTGCAGTTACTTTTCAGAAATGTGAATCTTTCAGAAAAAAATAGAGAGTTCCTACCTAAATCATTAGCCTAGAACTTTCAGAATCATCTGAAATCCATAAACTCTTTTACAAGAGCTTCCCAGAATGAAAACTGAACATATCCAGGTTAGAAACTGTCCACTTTCCCAAAAAAAACAAACAAAAAAAACAAAACAAAAACAAAAACAAAAACAAAAACAAAAACAAAAAACAGCTGAGATCTTAAGTAGTATCTCTCAAAACTCTTGACTTCAACTGTGCAGTCAATTGTTTTTCTTTTTTGGCCCAGATCTTTCAAATCATATTATACTCCAAGAGAACTCTGCTGTAGTGCTATTTAATCGGCTATATTTTCTCTTAGATTTCTGTGGGTTTTCACATGTAATTGCATTTACTTTTGGGGGAAAGGACGTGAAAAGCTGGTAAAAATCCTGGATAAAACTACACATTGTTGAGCCACATCTTTTTCTCCTGTGGTTTCCTTGTGGGTGCGATATTATTTGGAGTATTAAAGGGCATGCTCCTCATCCCCTGTCCCTATCCCAGTGACTGTTTTGTTTCCCGGCAGCCTTCTCCTCTCCCATCCTAGGTAGTTAAACATGAATTACAGAAGGATTTGGGGGGTGGAGGGATCACATCAGAGCAAGAAACATGTACCATCCGTGTATGGCACAGGAAAAGGGAAGTGCAGGGGATGTAAGCTTATGAAACTTTTTCCCATTCAATCTGTAGAGCAAGGAGGAGGGTATGGAGAGGCAGCAAGGAACCAGGTACAGTGGGGGGCCACTTATTACATACAAGTCCCCTTCTGCTCTTCTCCCGTCACCTCCAGCTATGCCAGGGCTCAGGGACAGAAAGTCAGTGATGGATTTCCCTTTGAAGTTTATAAGAATCTGAACATAAACAGGATCTGCATTGTACGTCCCAGATGCAACCCAGGGAGAAAAGCTTTGGAGAGAATTTATCAATGCCATCTGGTGGTGGGAGTGTCTAACATGAGACAGGGCTGGAGACAGCCTCTGGAGATTCCCAAGCTCCAAGTTTGCTTGGGAGGGCATCATGTATTCTTGTGAGTTTCAAGTGAAAGTGAGTTCCCCAGGAGAGGGCCAGAGGGCTACACAAAGTCTCCTGGCTAGCACTGGAAGCATAGCATCAAAGATGACTTTGTGGTCAGGCCCTATTAGAGGAGTGGACTCCAATCTCAAATTATTACGAGAATCTCAAAAGATTGTTCTGCCAGGGAGTGGATTATAAACCAAATTATCCACTTGTAACTTGTGATTGAAATATTGTCTGAGGGCAACCAGCAATGATACCACCTGGGAATTCGTTAGAAATGTAGTATCTCCATATCAGACATCCTGGATTAGAATCTGCACATTAACAAGTTCCCCAGGTGATTAAGAGGCACATTAAAGTTTGAGAAACCATAGGCTATGTTGTCTGGACCACCATTCACCAGCACAGGACCCAGGCCTTGTGGAGACCCAAGATTGCTGAAATAATATTCTCTTCCAAGCTGTCATAATGAAGCAAACATTCTCCCCTGTTCCAACCCTAAAAATGAGGATAAGCAGCAGAGAGGTGAGGGAGGGAGGGAAAAAAATCCTGAGAAAGAATTTCAAATCGAATGTGGTTGAAATATAAATGTGAAATGACTAAGAAATCACTGAAATTGACTAAGTTTATGTGAAAAGGACTAGATAAGTTTTCTACATTGGGCAGAATGGGGACATAGAGGCAAGAAATTAAATAGAATTATAAAAATAAAGTTTTCTTATTTACCTGAGCTTTTGACTGGGAAATTTGTAACCCCTAAACTCCTATCCTTTCCAATTGTTGTTGTGATTCTCAGACTAGAGAAAGACTAGCTTGTGTTTCTTCCCCTGCACTTCCTGCTAGGGCACAGAGGAGCGATTTCAGCATTTCCCAGTGGACAGATGGGCTGCTGGAGAGAGGAGGCAGAAAGCACAAGCTGCCACTAGTCTATTCCACTAAGGAATATCTCAGAGCCAAGGCTACAGAAGTGTAAATGGGCGAGAGGAGCCTTTTGGGAAAATGCTGTCTGATGCTATGAAGATAATGCAGTAGGAGAGAAAAATGTGTGGGAACTAAGGAGAGGAGCAAAAGGCGATTAGAGATGTCAGCCCTCCCTTGAGGCTGCATGTCCTTTCTGATCAGGATAGAGCTGGTGTGACTGGAGGTGCCTGTCTCTGTAGGATAGAACATCCATTCTGTTCATTCTGGCTGTACCAAGGTACAACCTTATATGTAGTATTGTTTCCATTCCTTTTCATCCCTCCATCCAAATGCAAAAGCTTTGGAAAGAAATGGAATTAGTTTGTATGGTGTTTTGAAAATTTATGAATTAAGACAATGAGGTTAGTTTTTGTTTTGCCTTAAGATTTATGGTAAGTAATTAGCCAAAGAAATGCAGAATGATGGTGCCCTGAAGAATGCTGAACAAAAAAAAATAATTGAAGAATTTTCTGTGTTTTATTATTAGAGCCAAGAAGAAATGGGAGCAAGTAAATCTGGAGGTTGAGAGAAGAGAAAAATGAGAAAAGAGAAAAGTGCCAGATATCATCTGATTTACAATCAAAAGTGAAAATTCAAAGAATGAGATATTCAAGTACTCCATACTATATACTGGGTAGCCAAAGATGATAAAATGCAAATTCTGAAAATAAGATGCAGGAAGTACATTGTGCTCTTTCAAAACTGATAAAAATGCAAATTACAAACAGCTGCCTTTGTATTTATATAGGTCTGGAATTCATTCTATGTATTGCCACAAACATTTAATAAAATTTAAAAGTTTGACAATTAAAATCATTCTTTAATTGTAAATAAACTAAGTTAGATTGCACACATTGAGAAGTGAAATTGTGCCTTTGATCTCTGTTTTGCAATATTCTTTACAGAAGAAACCTCACATTTTCTTTCTTTACTTAGATTTTAAGCTGGGCCCTCAGTGACAGTAACAGATAAAATGTAAACAAATTCAGTGAAGTCCCAGGGTTACAGTTTGGTGATGAGTATGTTAGAGGAATTCCAATAGAAATGCACTTTGATGTGTTGTAGAAAGGGAAAAAGAAGATTGTTTTTTTAGGCAGGGCAGTGCTGTACAATGTCTTTTAATTGGCAACTACAAAATCTATCTGCCGAGATGGGCTAGATTCAGAAATGAAAAATAAACATTTTTCTACTGAGAAAACAAAAATCATACAATAATATTAAAGAAAAGGACTTGTTAAAGGAAAAAAAAGTGAATTACTGAAGCGATGTCTCAAAAGTATTAGTGAGATTTTAAGGATTTAAATAACTCTAGAAATATAAATGCTTACAAATGAAAGACATCACTTGAAAACTTATTTCCATTTCTTCTGCACTTGTTCACAAGAATAAGTTATTAATTAACTTAAAAAATTCAACTGCAGAGTAACTAAAACCAGAACTTAAAATTAAGAATTTATTCTTCAAATTTAAAGATCAGGATGAGAGCAATATACGTAATTAACCTTTCAAAGGGTGTTTTTGTAAGTTTGTAGCATTTATACTTCTGAGTTTATTAAAGCTCAGAACTTCTCTAAGACTTTGGGACACCCTGTATTTATATTTGCATGCATCTTGTGGATATTAGTAGACTCTTGTTCAATATCTATTGTGGAGTTCATCAGAGTTTAAGCTTAGAAATATTTTAAAACATTCTATAAGATACAATTCCAGCATGTGGAGTAATAAGTCCTCGTTTCTAGCTTCTAATGGTGCTCTGTCTACCCACTTTCAAAAACATGGGGGTATAGTCATTTTGTTTTCACAAATAGTGTGGACAGAAATGAAAACTGTGCCAGTAAAATATCTTGGTGAGAGAGACAGGATGCAAGAGAGCAGAGTTGAAAGCCTGTCTAGACGGAGGCTGATAGGAAACATCCATAATTCCACTTAACAGATCCTCATGTCCTTCTAAAACTTCATCTAGTGCTAAAGAAGGAAGCATTCTAAGAAGGAAGTTCAAGTGTTCTTTCTCAACATACAGATTCTCAGTGTGTACCTTTATTACATGCAAAATGCTGAAGACTGGATGAGGAAAGAGAAAAATCTGAAAGAAGACTTGAATGTCATTCTCTTGAATGTGTATGTGCATTATTCCCAAACAAGTGGACATTTTTGTTACGATAAACTTTGTCTAAGAGGACCAAGTGGATACATAAACCAACCCTGTTTTTATATTTGTGATTTAGGGAAAAGGCATGACTTTAATGCAGTAAACTATTAGCCAAGAAAGAAGACAGCAAGCCCCCCAAATAAGGATAGAGGATACCAAAGATAAGTGGACCATCCAGAAATGTACTAAGCCAGTGAGAAGTTATGCCTGCTGACTCCTACACACAAAAGCACTGCATTTAAGCCTAAGTTTATGGAGCCAGCAGAAGGCAGTTGCTCTTCTGGCACATACAAAAGCTTTCAATGAATTTGATGGATGTACTATGATTCTATTCTTTTCAAAATGCATCAGTAATAAAAATAATAAAATAACATTTATTCAATGTTTAGTATATTCGTTTTCTAGGGCTGTCACAACACAGCACCATAAACCGGGTGGTGGCTCAAACAATAGAAATTTATTGTCTCATAGTTCTGGGGCTATAAATCAAGGTGTTGGCAGCATTGATTCCTTCTGACGGGTGTAAGGGAGAATCTGTTCCTGGCCCATCTCATTGGCATTTTAGATTCTATCTTCTCCTGTGTCTCTTCATACCACTCTCCCTTGTGTGTGTGTGTATGTGTGTGTGTATGTGTGTGTGTGTGTGTGTGTTTATTCAAATTTTCTCTTTTATAAAGACATGAATCATATTAGAAACCACTCTAATGACCTCACATTAACTTGATTACCTCTGTAAAGATCCAATTTCCATAGAAGGTCAACTTCTGAGGTACTGGTGGTAAGCACTTCAGCATATTAATTTGTGGGGGGCACATAACGATGTCTCCTGGATCTTCCCAGCATGGGGAGGTAGGTCTTAAATGACAAATCAACTCTAACATTTCCATCTCTCTAAGCCTTTGAATTCCTTCCTTTACAAGTAAACCAAGGCAGATATGGCATTTCTAGCTCACTCACTCTGGGCCCTTTTTAGCCCATACTTAAGCCAACCAACCAACCAAACTGTTGGAACCCTTTATAATTCCCCGAGTTGTGACATTAAAAGTAGAACCACTGCTTAGTGTGCCATACCAACAAATTCATTGGAATTCAACTTCATGCTACTTTCACTATTATTCCACATCTGTAATATCCATTCCCACACATAGTCCCAGGATTTTTCTTTGTATAAATTAGCAAACTCAAATAGTTTTTTTAGAATGTATTATACGTCTCCATGGGTCACACTTTTTACCTCATAGTTGGTGAGGCCTGGTGGAACTTTAGTCTAATTATAGGTCTACTAGCAAAGAGTAGTGGTCAGGGCCAGTCCTGAGGGGAATCAGCATTAGTTTACATGGCAACTGCCTCAGTTAATCTCAGATGTGGGTGGTGTGGCTGCTTCTGTTGGGAACGGAGAGGCTAATTCTACTGGCAAAGACTCATCAGAGTTTAGAGGCTAACGTGTCCTCAGCTTCATGAGGGTCTTCCAACATGTCTCCATTCCAACTTTCAGGACAATGCTCTTTCCCAATCAATACCCTCACTGTAACAGTAAATAACCTGTGAGTTTGGGAGTTTAATTTGCATTTCAATTCAGTCACTCACAGGATGAGATTATAGATTTGTTTTTCAGAAATCCCAGCCCTGTGTCTATGAGAGAAAGGGGTCTTTTTATCAGGGCAGCTTTCAGATTGTTTATGTGATGTGTGAGCTAGGAATTCAAGATCCTTGCTTCTCATACGTGTTTGGCTGTGAGTATACAATGGTGATATTTTCTGTATTTCTGTTGCTATATCACACCGTGCATGATCAGTGCTCTCTTTACTACTAAAATTAGAGTCATTAGTGTCTTTAAATCTAATCATATTAGAGAGTCAATTTCAGAATTCCCAGAACCAACTCAGAAAACTCACCTCTAATATTATGTTCCTGTAGACCACTCTCAGCACCAAAATCTGCATTAGGGTTCTCCAGAGAAACAGAATCAAGAGAGGAGATCTATATATAATTTATAATTTATAATTTATAATTTATATAGAGAGAATAATTTTAAAGACTTGAATTACACAATTTTTGAGACTTTGCAAGTCTAAAATCTGATGGGGGAGGCCAGCAGACTGGAGACTTACTGGAGTTTAAAGACAGTCTGATAGAGAATTCCTTCTTACTTGAGAAGGTCAGCCTTTTGTGCTATTCAGGATGAGGCCCATCCATATTATGGAGAGCAATCTGTTATACTCAAAGTCCACCAATTTAAATGTAAATCTCATCTAAAAATATCCTTGCAGAAACTTCTAGAATAATGTATGACTAAATATCTGGGTAATGTGGCCTAACCAAAGTGACACATAAAATCAATCTACCAGGATAACCCAGATGGTCCCACTATTTTAAGGTCAGATGATTAACAACCTTAATTCCCCTTTGCTATATACTCTAACATATTCACAGGTTCTAGGGATCCAGGTGTGGGCATCTTTGGGGAGCTTTTCTGCCTACCACAACTACCTTTCTTATGCACAATAAAACTAATAGTTGTTACTACATCACAGGCACTATACTACATGAAATAACTCATTTAAACATTAGTACTCCATCCCATAAAAATAAACTATGAGCTAGGGATTATTATTGCCCCCGTTAATGAGAAAATTAGACACTGAGTAGTTAGCTCATTTGTAATTGGCAGAAGCAGGATGGTACCATGTGTGCCTGTGACTCTAGCCTATTCTCTACACTCCACTAGACCTGTTGCATATCTGATTATACTTCCTTTCCTCAGGGCCCAATTTACTCTAAAGCCATACTGGACCACTCTGGGACAGTGATAAAAACTTTGGAGTCATGACAGTAAAACTCATAGTCAAGGTTTCTTCCCTATTACCTCCCTTTTGTCCTCCCTTAATAGTGGTGTCGAAAAAAAAAATTTAAAAAAAAAAAAAAAAAAGAAAAAAAGGGGCGCCTGGGTGGCGCAGTCGGTTAAGCGTCCGACTTCAGCCAGGTCGCGATCTCGCGGTCCGTGAGTTTGAGCCCCGCGTCAGGCTCTGGGCTGATGGCTCAGAGCCTGGAGCCTGTTTCCGATTCTGTGTCTCCCTCTCTCTCTGCCCCTCCCCCGTTCATGCTCTGTCTCTCTCTGTCCCAAAAATAAATAAACGTTGAAAAAAAAATTAAAAAAAAAATAGTGGTGTCGATATGTTGTTCATAGCTATGTCTTTTCCTCATAAAATAAGGAAAAAGCAAATATCAGAACATGTGTATTGTATTACATTTGAGTTTTCTGACAATCAAGGCAAGAAGAAAACACAGCTATATCAGAAAACAATACTAGTGCCCCCCTCAAATTATTTTTTCACAGTACTATATTCTAAATGCAATTCATTTTATGTGAGCATACTGTAACTGTATTAGTTCGTTTGGGCTGCTATAACAAAATACCATAGACTAGGTGGTATTAAACAACAAATATTTATCATAATTTTGTAGGCTGGGAAGTCCAAGATCCAGGTACTGCAGATTTGGTGTCTGGTGCGGGTCCACTTCCTGAGTCATAAATGACTTCTTGCTATGGCCTCTTATGGTGGAAGGGAAGAGGGAACATTCTGAGGTCTCTGTTTCAAGGATACTAATTCCATTTACGAAGGCTCCACCCTCATGACCTTTTTGGCTCCCAAAGGCACTACATGGGGGGGTGGTTAGGATCTCCACATAAGAAGTGGGGGGACACAAATATTCTGTCTATAGCAGCAATTCATTCAATAAATGTTGAAAGAACACCCTCTGAGGTTAAGCCACCTGCTAGATGCTATGGATACAAAAATAAGCCAAGTCTTTCCCTCTAAACGTTTCTAATGTGTCATGCAAAGAGTGATTTATATAATATGTGTGCCAAAGTAGAGGTATAGAATAGGTACTATGGGAATATGGAAAAGGCATGCTTCACAGATATTTTAAGTGAAAATCTAGCTTGGCATTGACTGGTCACAGGATCTCTCAAAAATTTCCTTGCTGCTAGCATTCCTTTTTATGAGCAGGAGTGCCAATTTATAGCATGGCATGAGGTATTGGCCTGCACCCCATTCTGACACCACTATGGGATAAATGATGAACTGTTAACTTTGCAGGAGCAGTTACCTTCTACTTTAGGTTGGAGAGACATTCTTTGTGCTCTCCAGAGAGGTGTTGGTGAGAATACGGGTTTTACAGAGAACTTTTTTTCTTGGACACACCTACTTTCTGTTATGCAGTTATATTATGTATAGTGATTAGCTTATTTCTTCTATTAGGTAATGAGTGTTTATAAGGAAAGAACAGTCTCTTTCCTTCTTTATATCCCTTCCATCTGGAATATAATAGTCACTTAATATTTGATGAATGCTCTAATGCCTACCTCTGAGAATCCTTTTTCCTGCCTCAACCAGTACAAATTTTAACAAAGGAATGTAGCACCATTGCCAAGATTTTTGTGTTTTGAGAGACTTATCCTAGGCAAGAACTCCACAGGCCATGGAAACATATCTATATGGAGACATGCTCCTCCCTCTAGAGTATGCTCTAGTATCACAGAAGTCAGATTTCACTGTTCAAATCATCTTGAGCCCATTTCTTGGACTGTATGAGTCTCTCCCCTAAGACATTCCTCCAAAGGATGAACCTATTAAAGAGTTGGAGAAGCAAACCTATTTTCAAGGTGTTAACGGAGGAGGAAAGTGTGGGTTGTCGTGTCTATACATATACATATGTATATTTGTATACACACACACACACACGCATATATATATACACATACAGATACACATATACAAGGTGTATATGGAACACAGCAGGGAATAGGAAGAAAAGAAGGTGTACCTTGTTCCAGGAGATTGAGGTTCTTCATGCTTCTAGTTGCTAGTGCAGAACTCTGAATTTTCCCAGAATTCTAAATACAAACCCAAGTCTTCTAGCTACTGTGCAGGGTTATTTGTCAGCTTGATTTATAATTTTTAAATATTTAAATATATGGTATGTGAATCTTCATATCTACTCTTCCTCTAGGCTCAGCAAATATTAGGGATAGTCTTAGCACCCACATGCCAAAGAGAAACAGTTTCTATCTATTTTCCATCTTTTCCTATTAATTCTGTAGCAGGTGGGATCTGAACACTAATTGTTTCTTTTGTGCAAACTGTGGACAGAACAAGAAAGTCTGTATTAACTGTAACAGGAATCTAGATTTTTCCAGAGATTTGTCATCACAGTGAAGGAGTTAGGCTGAGCAGAAGGGTCAGTGTTAATTACATTTTTAAAATATATTTCAGGTGGGGAATGTATTGGACAAGTATGTGATTCCTAAATAATTTCTAATTCCTTGATTCTATACTGCCTAGGTAATTCAGAGGCTTGTTGTTGTGTGGAGCTGTTGTGGATATTAAGAAAGCCTTAGGCAAAACCAGAAGTTCTATAAACTATTCTGTGAAAAGTAATGCATATCATTGTTCTTTGCTATTAACCAAAGAGTGATTAGGGAAAGTCATTTGATCTTGTTTAGTCCTTCTTCTAATCTTTAATATTAAGACTCTAAAGCAAAGTAAGCCCAAGATTTAGAATAGCTTCATAATTAAAGACAGTACTAGAATGTCTTAAGTGGTCATATTTTCTCAAGCATTTCCATGCTACTTTGCTCTAGTATTACATTATTAATTGTTGTAATAATAAGGTAATAGATTGAACTTAGTATAGTGCCTGCAACATAGTAACTACCCAGTAAATTGTAACTTCTATGAAAACATAATTAATTGTAAACAATGAAACATGAATACTCAGTTTCTAGCAGTATGGTAAAATATTTATTCAAAGAATAACATCCCTTTTTGGAAGAACATACCAAAATATGCCACATTTAGAAATAACACACTGTAAAACAAAAACATCTCTTTCAGTGCATGTCTGCAGTAAGGAAAGAAAAAAATGTCCTCAGAAACCAGAATGACAAGAGGGGAGTCCAGAAGAATAAGGAAGCATGAGAACTGATGTTTGCCTTGGGGTATCTGCAGAATCTTGGTGCCACAGAGTTTGAACTTTAATGGTCCACAACTGGAGAATGAGAAACAATGTCTAAGGCATAAACAGAGTTGGGGACAGGATGAAAAACTTCACAAAAATCCAGGACCCATTAAAGATGATAATGTTCAGAGAGGAAACTAGAAAAAGAACAATTACCTTGCAGACAGAGACAGTGTGAATATATAACCTCTTCTCTTAAAATTTCTAAAGACCTAACTTTTTTTTCAGGTGAATATTGGATTTGAATCAACATTATCAAAATGTCCCAATACACTTCAAATGCAAAATATAGTACAAAGTGTTGTCAAATTGGTAAGTGCCCCAGGCACTTGGATGAAGTAAAAGTAAATCATTTCTGGTTTCTGGTCTCTAAATTCAGATACTGATGAATTGCCAAAGAAAAAGTTCCAAGTAATGCAAATTTGTAATTAAAAAATTAAACACATAGAAACAACCATTGGTCAACTGTAGCAACAATATATTAAATCAGACCTGCAAAAAATATGAAAAGTGTTTTTAATAATTAAAAAATAAAATAATGCATTGAAAATATGAAGAATGACAAAAAACTATCAATATTGACCAGAAATATTGAAAAGAAGGTGGAAAAAATAAAGGATAGAGATTAGAAATTGCTGAAGAAAGTATAAACTGAAGGATATATTTGAGGTAAGTTATTCATAATAGATCACAGAGAGACTAAAAAATGTAAAATGTAAAAGAAAGGTAAATAGAGAAAAACGAAAGGTAAAGAGATAAAGCATAATTGGAGTTCAGAGAAGACAATACAGAAAATTATAGAAAGACAAGATAATGATTGGATTTTTCAGAATGGCTAAAAAACACCACCCTTAGATAAAGCAAGCCCACTGGGTCAAAAGAGAATGACAAAAAGAATCTCATATCTGTACCCTCTGCCTGGGACTGTAGTATATCAAAAATAACATCTTAATTCAAATTGAAAGAAAAGACAATTTGCCAACAAAAAAAGAAATATTATGTCCATATTAGAATTCTACATATCAGCAGATCCATACAATAATGAAAAAATCAATGCATTGAAAGATAATAATCTAGACAAGAATGTGCTGCCACTTTTCAAGAATATGAAAGAAATAGGGGCGCCTGGGTGGCTCAGTCGGTTGAGCGTCCGACTTCAGCTCAGGTCACAATCTCGCGGTCCGTGAGTTCGAGCCCCGCGTCGGGCTCTGGGCTGACGGCTCAGAGCCTGGAGCCTGCTTCGGATTCTGTGTCTCCCTCTCTCTCTGCCCCTCCCCCGTTCATGCTCTGTCTCTCTCTGTCTCAAAAATAAATAAATGTTAAAAAAAAAAAAAAAAGAATATGAAAGAAATAAAACTCTTTTAGACAAATCAAAACTGAAATCTTTGCCAAGTTACTAAATGTACATCTGAAGGAAATTCTTCATGAAGGAAAGTGATTTACAAAATAATCTTGACGACCAAAAAGAATTGCTAACAAAGAACATTAATTTATGGCTTAATTTAATAAAACGATGACTGTATAGGCAATAACAATGTTTTCTAATTTGTAAGTTCAAAAAAATCATGATAGAACTAAAATCTTAGACAATAAGTATACATAGGTTATAAGAATGGGTTATAAGAATAGATTATAACCAGATTTAAGGGAAACTGAGTTGAACATATAAGAACATATAACTTATATATAAGAACATAATCTTATATGTTCAACTGAGTTTAACATATAAGATTGTGTGGAATATACTTTATACGTTGAAGGGGGCACCATGCAAATCATAATCCAAGTACAAATATACTGTACTTGTATAAAAGAGTAAGAAATGGTATAATCTTAGACACTATGCATGCTAAAAATTTGTAGAATAACTGCAAGAAAAGAGAAACCATATTATTGACTAATTGGTGGAGAGAATTAAAGGGAATAAGAAAAATTTTTTAAAGTGAAAAGCATGCACGTGAGAGAGAAGTTCTACAAAAAGCACAAAATAAATCAGCAAAAATAAATTCAAACATATCAGCAATCACAATGTAAGTGCAGAGAATTCTAATTGATTAGTATTTTTATAAGCTGTAAATATTATCCAGCTGTATAATATTTCAAACATATCCACTTAAAACTTCAGAACACAAAGGGTGAGATGACAGGGTAGGAGGATCCTAAGCTGACCTCATTCCATAGATACAACTAGAAAACACCCACATCAGTGTAAATAACCCTGAAAATGACCTGAAGACTGGCAGAACAGACTCTCCTCAGCTAAATGTAGAGAAGAGACCACATTGGAAGAAGGTAGAAAGGGTGGAAACATAGTCCAGAGCTAATCAGATCTCCAGGACTATCCATGGAAGGGAGGGAAACCACAGTCATGAAGAACAGAAAGAAACTGACACCACACCAGGTATCCCAGGCACGAGGAACCTACAGAGAGAAGATAAATTCTCATAACATTTGGCTTTGAAAACCACAGGGGCATAATTTCATGAGTTTTTACAATCAGCAGGGCTTAACACCTGGAACTTTAAAAATCAGTGGCCTCAACTTTGAGAGAACCAGGAGGATGACAGGAAACTGAATCTCCACCCTCAGAGAAATAGCACAACAAACAGCTCAGTGAAGATACAGCATGGAAGCAGCAGCTTGAAAAATGCCAGTCGTATATGGGAAAATTTATTTACTAATCTCAGAAAGTGCTGGAGGGGCAGGAATCTTTTGGGAGAGTTTTTCAGGAACAAAGAACTGGTGCTATTTCCCTCCCCCTCCCCTACTCCCAGCCTAGGTACACTGACACCTGTGGAACAAGCATGGGGCAAACATTCTCCACCTAAGTTGCTAAAAGTGAGCCCCACTTCTGTATTCTACTGAAGATCCACCCCCTCCAACCATTCAAGGCAGGAGTTTCCTAAAGTGGCTTCAGGTCCTCTCCCACAGCAGACCCACATATACCTTGCTAACACAGTGTGCCCTTACCTCTTATTATGTTGTGGACCTGCCCCCTCCAATATGCCCTTGGCCAGAGCCCATCCAAAGTGGAGCCAGAAGCATGGCGATGTGCAAGCAGCCCCAACAGGGAAACCACCACTCTAAACTGACTCCTGCCCAGGAGTGAGAGAAAGATAATTACACACACCAGTCTCACTGTGGCCCTTGCAGTGGTCTGAGGGCAGACATCTGGTCTGACTGCAGGCCCTAACCAACAATGAAAGCTTCTCAGGGCACAACACAGGGAAAGTGCCCTACTGTTCAGTGCTGTTACATTTCTGGCAAACAGATGGTCTGACTCAATTCAAGCCCAAGGCATCCCCAGACTGGACCAGTAAAAACACAGGGACCAAATCCTGGCTGCAATAGGCAAAGAGAACCATTGCAGATGGTTAGACTGAAGGCAAAAGTGGCTCAGCCACTTTCTGATGAACATGGGACATTGCACTGCATGGCACTACAGGACCTCTTCTTCATAAGGTCACTACTTTCAAAAGCAGGATACATAGCTGAATTTCCTAACAGACAGAAACAGACACAGAGAGTTAGACTAAATGAGAAAACAGAAGAATATGTCCCAGGTGAAATTACAGGACAAAATCACAAGAGAGCTAAATGAAACGGAGGTAAGTAATATGACTGATAGAGAATTTGAAGTAAGGATCATAAAGATACTCATTGGACTTGATGAAAGAGTGGAGAACCTCAGTGAGATCATTGACAAAAGGACAGAAGACATAAATAAGAAATAATTAGAGATGAAGAACTCAATAAATGAAACTAAAAATACACTAAATAGAATAAATAATAGACTAGAGGAAGCAAAAGAATGGATCAAAGACCTGGAGGATGGAGTAATGGAACAGAATCAAGCTGAACAGGAGAGAGGAAAAAAAATAAAAATAGACTTAGGGAATTCAGTTACACCATGAAGCATAATAACATTCACATTATAGGGATTCCAGAAGATAAGAGAGAGAAAAGGGGGCAGAGAGTTTACTTGAAGAAATAACAACTGAAGACTTACAAATCTGGACAAGGAAACAGACATCCAGATCCAAGAGGCACAGTGAGACCCCAACAAAATCAAGACAAAGAGGTAAATACCAAGACATATGGTAACTAAAATGGCAAAAAGTAGTAACAGAGAACTTTAAAAGCAGAAAGAGAAAAAGTAACAGTTACATATAAGGAAACCACAATAAAACTATGAGCAGATTTTTCAGAAGAAACTTCAGGCCAGAGGGTATGGCATAATATATCCAAAATGGTAAAGAAAAAATCCTGCAGCCAAGAATACCCTATCCATCAACATTATCATTCAGAAAAGAAGGAGAGACAAAGAGTTTCCCAGACAAACAAAAGTTAAAGGAATTCATGACCACTAAGCCATCCCTACAGAAAATATTAAATATGACTCTTAGAGTGGAAAGGAAAGAATATAAGTAGCAGAAAGAAAAAGTAGAAAGCACAAAAGGTACAAAAATAAGTATATCTGTAAAAATCAGCCAAGAAATTCACAAAATAAAAGGATGTAAAGTATGACATAATAAACCTAAAACATGATGCAGGGAGGAGTAAAGAATGGGTCCAAACTGGGGCACCTGGGTAGCTCAGTCGGTTGAGCGTCCAACTTTGGCTCAGGTCATGATCTCATAATTCATGGGTTCGAACCCTGTGTTGGGCTCTGTACTGAAAGCTTGGAGCCTGGAGTTTCTTCAGATTCTGTGTCTCCTCATCTTTTTGCCCCTTCCCTGCTCCCATTCTCTCTTTCTCTCTCTCTCTCACTTGCTCGCTTGCTCTCGCTCTCTCAAAAATAAATAAAACATTAAAAATAATTTTTAAAAAAGGACGGTTTCAAACTTAAGTGACCATCAACTTAATATAGATTGCTATATGCATAATATACTGTATACAAATCAAATGGTAACCACAAATCAAAAATGAGTAATAGATACGCAAAAAATAAACAGAAAGTAATCAAAATGTATCACCAAAGTAAGCCAGCAAACTGTGAAAGAAGGAACCGAGTACAAAACAATAATAAAATAAGTAAAAAAGGTTAACAAGTACATAACTATCAATAATTACTTTGAATGCAAATGGACTAAATGCTCCAATCAAAAGACACAGGGTGACAGAATGGATAAAATAGCAAGACCAATCTATCTGCTGCCTACAAGGGACTCATGTCAGACCTAAAGACACATGCAGCTTGAAAGGAAAGGGATGGAGAAGCATTTTTCATGCAAATGGAAGTGAAAAGAAAGTCAGGGTAGCAATACTTATATAAGCAAATAGACTTTAAAACAAAGACTGTAACAAGAGGCAAAGAAGGACACTAATAATAAGGGGGACAATCTGAAAAGAACATATAAAATTCATAAATATTTATGCATTCAACATGGAGGCACCCAAATACACAAAGCAGTTAGTAATGAGCACAAAGGAAGTAACCAATGGGAATGCAATAATAACAGGAGATTTTAGCACCCCACTTACTTCAATGGATAAATCATCCAAACAGAAGATCAACAAGGAAACAGAAGCTTTGAATGACACATTGTAGCAGATGGATCTCACATAAGTTTGGAACATTTCATCCTAAACCAGCAGAATACACTTTCTTTTCAAGCGCACATGGAACATTCTTCAGAATAGATCACATATTAGGCCACAAAACAATTCTCAACAAATTCAAAAAGATTGAAGTCATCCCATGCATCTTTTCTGACCACAAAGCTATGAAACTAGAAATTTACTATAAGAAGAAATCTGGAAAAAACACAAATACATGGAGACTAAATAACATGTTACTAAACAATGAATGAATCAACCAAAAAAATCAAAGAGAAAATAGGGCCGCCTGGGTGGCTCAGTCAGATAGGTATCGGACTTCAGCTCAGGTCATGATTTCAGTCAGTGGGTTCGAGCCCCATGTCAGGCTCTGTGCTGGCAGCTTGGAGCCTGGAGCCTGCTTCAGAGTCTGTGTCTCCCTTTCTCTCTTCCCCTCCCATGCTCAAAATCTGTCTTTGTCTCTCAATAATAAATAAACACTAAGAACAAAAATAATAAAAAATTAAAGATAAAATTAAAAAGTTAATGGAGACAAATGAAAATGAAAACACAACAGTCCAAAATCTTTGGGATGCAGTAAAAGCTGTTCTAAAAATAAGTTTTATAGCAATATAGACCTACCTCAAGAAGTAAGAAAAATATCAAACAAACAACCTAAACTTATAGTAAAGGAACTAGAAAAAAAGAACAAACAAAACCCTAAACTAGTACAAGGAAGAACATAATAAAGATTAGAATTGAAATAAATGAAATAGAAACTATTATTAATAATAATAATAATAATAACAACAGATCAATAAAACCAGGAGCTGGTTCTTTGAAAAGAAAAAAAAGTCTTTAGTCAGACCCACCAAAGGAGAGAGAAAGAGAGAGAGAGAGAGAGAGAACTCAAATAAACAAAGTTAGAAATGAAAGAAGAGAAATAACAATTAACACTACAGAATTACAAAGAATTATAACAGAATATTATGAAAAATTATATGCCAACAAATTGGAAAACGTAGAAGAAATGGGTAAATTTCTAGAAACATATAACCTCCCCAAACTGAATCAGAAACAAATAAAAATTTTAAACAAACCAATTACCAACAATGAAACTGAATTGGTAATCAAAAAACTGCCAAGAAACAAAACTCCAAGATCAGATGACTTCACAGTTAAATTCTACCATTTAAAGAAGAGTTAATACCTATTCTCAAACTATTTTAAAAAAATAAAAGAGGAAGGGACAGTTCCAAATTCATTCTATAAGGCCAGCATTACTCTGATAAAGACACTACAAAAAAAAAAAAAGGACAACTACAGGACAATATCTCTAACAAATATAGATGCAAAAATCTTCAACAAAATATTAACAGATTGAATCCAACAATACACTAAAAAAGTCATTCACCACAATCAAATAGGATTTATTCTCGGAATACAACTGTGGTTCAATATTCACAAATCAATCAATGTGATAGATTACATATACAAGATAAAGAAAAACCATATGATCATTTCAATAGATGCAGAAAAAACATTTGATAAAATACAATATCCACTCATGATAAAAACCCTTAACAAAGTACGTTTACAGGATACATACATCAACATAATAAAGGGAATATGTGAAAAACTTCCAACTAACATTATATCAATGTGAAAAATTGAGAGATTTCCCCCAAAGATCAGAAGCAAGACAAGAATGTCCATTCTCACCATTCTTATTCAACATAGTATTAGAAGTCTTAGCTAGAGAAATCAGACAAGAAAAGTAAATAAAAGACATCTAAATTGGTAAGGAATAAGTGAAACTTTCACTATTATCAGATGACAATATGCTATATATAGAAAACCCTAAAGACACTACCAAAAAACTACTAAAACTGATTAATGAATTCAGTAAAGTCACAGGATACAAAATCAATATACAGAAATCCATTGCATTTCTATATATAATAATGATGTAGCAGAAAGAGAAATTGAGAAGACAATCCCACTTATAATTACACCAAAAATAATATAATACCTAGAAATAACCAAAGAAGTTAAAGGCCTGTACTCTGAAAAACTATAAAATATTGATGACAGAAATTGAAGATGACACAAAGAAATAGAAAAGATATTCCATGCTCATAGATTGGAAGAACAAATATTGTTAAAATGCCCATAAGACCCAAAGAAATATAAAAACCTAATGAAATCCCTATCAAAATGCCAACAGTATTTTTTACAGAATTAGAACAAATAATTTAAAACTTTTTAGGGAATGAGGCTCCTGGATGGCTTAGTCGGTTGAGCATCAACTTCAGCTCAGGTCAAGATTTTGCAGTTTGTGAGTTCTAGCCTCGTGTTGTCTCCATACTGACAGCTAGGAGCCTGGAGCCTGCTTTGGATTCTGTGTCTCCTTCTCTCTCTACCCCTACTCTGCCTGTGCTCTGTTTCTCTCTCTCTCTCTCTCTCTCTCTCTCTCAAAAAGAAATAAACATTAAAAAATAACATAAAATAACATAAAATAACATAAAATAAAATAAAATAAAATAAAATAAAATAAAATAAAATAAAATAAAATAATTTGTATGGAACCACAAAAGACCATAAATAGCCAAAGCAATCTTGTAAAAGAAGAACAAAACTGGAAGTATCACAATCCTAGATTTCATGATATACTACAAAGCTATAGTAATCAAAACAGCATGGTACTGGCACAAAAACAGATACATAGATCAATGGAACAGAATAGACACCCCAGAAATAAATGCACACTTATATAATCAACGAATCTTTGGCAAATGATGCAAGAACATGATGAAAAGTCTCTTCAGTAAAAGGTGTTGGGAAAATTGAACATCTTCATGCAAAAGAATGAAACTAGATCACTTTATTACACCATAAACAAAAATAAACTCAAAATGGATTAACGATCTAAATGTGAGACATGAAATCATAAAAATTCTACAAGAGAACACATCAGTTGTGGTGATGTTTTTCTAGACATATCTCCCGGGGCAAGGGAAACAAAAGCAAAAATAAAGTATTGGGACTACATCAAAATAAAAAGCTTTCTCACACCTGGAAAGAAAGAACAGGAAAAAATGATGGTCAGGGATTTAATCAACACAGATATAAGTAATATGTATGACCTAGAATTTAAAACCATAACTATGAGAATACTAGCTGGGGTTGAAAAAAGCACAGATGACCACAGAGAATCCCTTTCTGGGGGAGACAAAAGAATTAAATCTAGTCAGGGTGAAATTAAAAATGGTATAACTGAGGTGCAATCTCCAATGGATGCCATGATGGCAAGGATGGATGAAGCAGAGCAGTGAATCAGTGATATAGAAGATAAAATTATGGAAAATAATGAAGCAGAAAAAAAAGGGGAACAAAGGCAAAAGATTATGATATAAGACTTTAATAACTCAGTGACTTATTAAAAAAGAATAGCATTTGAATCATAGGAATCCCAGAAGATGAAGAGAGAGAAAAAAAGGACAGACAGTTTATGTGAGCAAATTATAGATGAAAAATTTCCTAATCTGAGGAAAGAACAGACATCAAAATACCAAGAAGCACAGAGAACACCCATTACATTCAACAAAAAACGACCATCACCAAGAAATATCATAGTCAAACTCACAAAATATACAGAGAAGGAAAGAATCATGAAAGCAGCAAGAGAAAAAAGTCCTTAACAAGGACTTTTACAAGGGAAGAAGGAAACATACAAGGACTTTTACAAGGGAAGACAGATCAGATTTGCAGTAGATATGACCACAGAAACTTGGCAGGCCAGAAAGGAATGGCAGGATATATTTAACGTGATGAATAAGAAAAATATGCAGCCAAGAATTATTTATCCACCAAAGCTGTCATTCAAAATAGGAGAGATAAAGAGTTTCCCAGACAAATAAAATTTAACGAGTTCATGACTGCTAAACCAGCCCTGCAAGTAATTTTAAGGGGGACTCTTTGAATGGAGAAACAAAACAAAACAAAACAAAGAAGACCAAGAGCAACAAAGATTAGAAAGGACCAAAGAACATCACCAGAAACACCAACTCCATAGGCAACACAATGGCACTAAACTCATATCTTTCACTCTAAATGTAAATGGACTAAATGTTCTAATCAAAAGACACAGGGTATCAGAATGGATAAAAAAATAATACTCATCTATATGCTACCTACAAGAGACTCATTTTAGACTTAAAGACACCTGAAGATTCAAAGTAAGAGCATGGAGAACCATCTATCATGCTAATGAATGTCAAAAAAAAGCCAGAGAAGCCATATTTATATCAGACAAACTATATTTTAAAACAAAGACTGTAATAAGAGATGAAGAAGGGCATTATATCATAATTAAGGGGTCTATCTACCAAGAAGATTCTTTTGAAGCTGTTCCAAAAAATAGAAATGGAAGGAAAACTTTCAAACTCATTCCATGAGGCCAGCATCACCTGGATTCCAAAACTGGACAAAGACCCCGCCAAAAAGGAGAACTATAGACCAATTTCCCTGATGTACATGGTTTCAAAAATTCTCAACAAGATACTAGCAAACCCAATCCAACAACACATTAAAAGAATTATTCACCATGATCAGAGGGATTTACTACTGGACTGTAGGGGTGGTTCAATATCCACAAATCAATCAATGTGATACATCACATTAATAAAAGAAAGGGTAAGAATCACATGATCCTCTCAATAGAAAAAGCATTTGACAAAATACAGCATCAAACCCTTAAGAATGTAGGGATAGAATGAACATATCTCAACATCATAAAGGCCATATACAAAAGATCCTCAGCTAATATCATCTTCAATGGGGAAAAACTGAGAGCTTTCCCCCTAAGGTCAGGAACACGATAAGGATGTCCACTCTCCCCACTGTTGTTCAACATAGTGTCGGAAGTCCTAGCCTCAGCAATCAGACAACAAAATGAAATAAAAGCAATCCAAATTGGCAAGGAAACAGTCAAACTTTCAGTCGTCACAGATAACATGATACTGTACATGGAAAACCTGAAGGACCCACCAAAAAACTTCTAGAACTGATACATGAATTCAGCAAAGTCACAGGATACCAAAGCAACATACAGAAGTCAGTAACATTTTTATACACCAATAATGAAGCAGGAGAAAGAGAAATAAAAGAATTGATACCATTTACAATTGTACCAAATACCATAAAATACCTAGAAATAAACTTAACCAAAGAAGTGAAAGATTTGTATGCTGAAAACTATAGAAAACTTATGGAAATAACTGAAGAGGTCACAAAGAAATGAAAAAACCTTCCATGCGCATGAATTGGAAGAACAACTGTTAAAACGTCTACACTACCCAAAGCAATCCACACATTCAGTGCAATCCCCATTAAATGACACCAGCATTCTTCACAGAGCTAGAACAAACAATTCTAAAATTTGTATGGAACCAGAAAAGATCCAGAATAGCCAAAGTAATGTTGAAAAAGAAAAACCTGGAGACATTACAATTCTGGACATCAAGCTATACTATAAAGCTGTAATCATAAGACAGTATGGTACTAGCACAAAAACAGACACTTAGATCAGTGGAACAGAATACAGAACCCAGAAACATACCCACAAACATATGGCCAACTAATCTTCAACAAAGCAGGAAAGAATACTTAGTGGAAAAAAGACAGCCTCTTCAGCAAATGCTGTTGGGAAAACTGGATAGTGACATGCACAAGAATGACCCTGAACCACTTTCTTACACCACACACAAAAGTAAACTCAAATTGGGTGAAATACCTAAATGTGAGACAGGAAGCCATCAAAATCCTAGAGGAGAAAACAGGCAACAACCTCTTTGACCTCAGCTGCAGCAACTTCTTACCAGACTGTCTCTCAGTCACGGGAAACAAAAGCAAAAACAAACTATTGGGACCTCATCAAGATAAAAACCTGCTGCACAATGAGGGAAACAAATCCACAAAATGAAAAGACAGCCAACGAAATGGGAGAAGATATTTTCAAATGACATGTCAGATAAATGGTTAGTGTCCAAAATCTATAAGGAACTTATCAAACTCAATACCCCCAAAACCCAAATAATCCAATGAAGCAATGGGCAAAAGACATGGACAGTTTTGAAAAAAGACATTCAGATGGCTAATAGACATGAACAGATGCTCAAAATCACTCATCATCAGGGAATTACAAATTGAAACTGCAATGGGATATCAACTTACACCTGTTAGAACTGCTAAAATTAACAACTGAGGAAAATAACAGATGCTGGTGAGGATGCAAAGAAAGGAGAATACTTTTGCACTGCTGGTTTGAATGCAAACTGGTAAAGCCACTCTGGAAAACAGCATGGAAATCCCCCCAAAAATAAAAATAGAGCCTCCCTACGACTCTGAAATTGCACTACTAGGTATTTATTCATAGAATAAAATAATGCTGATTATATGGGGCACATGCACTATTAACAATAGCCCAATTATTGAAAGAGCCCAAATGTCCATTGACAGATGAATAGATAAAGATGTGGTATATGCACATACAATGAAATATTACTTGGCGACCTAAAAGAATGTTATCTTGCCATTTGCAATAACATGAATGGAACTAGAATGTATTATGCAAAACAAAGTAAGTCAGAGAAAGATAAGTATCATATTGACTTCATTCATATGGAATTTAAGAAGCCAAACAGATGATCATAGGGGAAAGGGAAGAAAAATGAAATAAAAACACAAAGGGAGGCAAACCATAAGCTCTTAAATACAAAAAACAAACTCAGGGTTGCTGGCAGGGTATTAAGTGGGGGGATGGGCTAAATGGGTGATGGGCATTAAGGAGGGCAGACATTGGGATGAGCACTGGGTGTTATATGTAAGTGATGAATCATTAAATTCTACCCCTGAGACCATTATTACACTATATGTTAACTCGCTTGGATTTATAAGAAATTAGGCACTAGTCCTCTGATATTTATGATTTATGGGGCTGTGTGTTTCATAGTATCTCTCTTTTTATTTAATTCATTATTCCTGGATTGCATATAACTTATCTCAGTATGACTATTTTTACCTAAATTCTTTTTTCTTAGGTTGACTTGAGGGACCCAAATAACTTGTTTTCAACTCTAATCTTAGGGTATGTGTATGCTACCTTTAAGAAACGTTTACCGTAGACAGTCTTTCCTTTGAAAATGATTTTCGGCTGCTTTTACTAGAGGCTGTCATTTGACCTGGAAGTGAAAGTCCTAGCTAGAGTTTCTCTTTACTTACAACTATTTTGTCACAAATTGGAGTATAAACTGCTTGGCCAGAAAAATAAATAAATAAATAAATAAATAAATAAATAAATAAATAAAAATAAAAAATAAAAAAAGCCACAACTTCTACTTTGCTCCTGGCATAAACTCAAAAGGACAATTTGTACCATTTGTAAGCTAATCAAAACAGATCATCCACAGTAAAGCTGGGAGAACTTTTGGTTCCAATTCAATCTGTTTGAGTTGGTTTTGGATGGTAGTGTTTATGGAGATAATTGCCCCATTGCCAAATTGATGTTTATTTTCTCCCCCCCCCCACCCCCAGGAGAAAAGACTGCCATAGAACAAATTAAGACTGATTAAGCAGGAAAAGTAGGTAATTACCAATAAGTTCAATAAACTCACATAAGCTTTGGAGCCAAAAGGGGATTTTTTAGGCTCCTGGGTTTATCATTTGCTAGTTGTTTGACCTAAGAGAAAATACTTAATCTCTGCATACAAATTTCCTCATTTGTAATGTTAGGGTTTCCTGACAGATTGTTATGCACATTAGAGATAATATATGAAGTGCCAAGAGTTTTTTCTGGGATAGGGGTGTTTTTTCATAAATGATAACTGTTTATTACTATTGAGCTAAATATAATAAGGTCTGGATGTTTCAGCTGGGGCATAGGCTAGAAATACAGTTTGAAGTTGTTTTTGAGAACAGATTGATAATTCTCAGATTCACTTATTCCTCTTCTATGAGATCTCCTGGTGGCTAAGGATACACAAATGTTTTCCTTTTTTAAATGTTTGATTCAGAAACAAATCTATGTCTAATATTTAATAGGAATATATATCCAAAACATAATAACAAGATACATTTTATAAGTTATACCACTAAAATTTAAAAAATAAATCACAGATTTGGAGTGCCTGGGTGGCTCAGTCGGTTGAGTGTCTGACTTCAGCTCAGGTAATGATCTTGCGGTCTGTGAGTTCGGGCCCTGCATTGGGCTCTGTAGTGACAGCTCGGAGCCTAGAGCCTGCTTTGGATTCTGTGTCTCCCTCTCTCTGCCCCTCCCTGGTTCATGCTGTCTCTCTCTACCTCTCAAAAATAAATAAATGTTTAAAAAATTAAAAAAAAATAAGTCACAGATTGTAGAAAAATTTAAAGTGCTTTCATTTTTCTTTTTAAAATTGTGATTTAATCATTTATGCTCCCCAGGCATGTGGTCCTGGGAAATTTCTAGCCCTGGGCTAGGACATCACAGATCTTCATAAAGTTTACTAAATGATTTTTACACAGGAAAATAATTTCAAATATGCTGATTTCTGACACCCAGAACTTATCTATTCCCTTTATAAATAGCAGATTATTATATTTTTAAGTACATAAAATGTTTAACATCACACTAAGTAAATTCTTATTCAAAACACAAATTGTTTATCAGAAAGATATATTTAAAATTAAATAGGAAGCATTTGTTAGTTTGTTGATTTTATGGGTTATCCATGACCTGCTTCTTCCATGGGTCCTATTTTTGGGAAAAAATAATTCTATTTATATATAGCATATATTTTTTGAATCATCTTCAGAGTAACATTGTTACCTAATTTGTAAATTTTATTATCTGAAATACATTAATATATTAATGTGATATACTAAGGGTTACTTATTTTCAGAAGTACATAAAGTTCAGATTCCACACTTGGTCACCCTTGATCAGGTGGTGTGCTGATAAATGTTTAACAACTTGTTCTCAGGAAAATTATCTGCAATTTGTTTCATTGGTGGGATTTGTAGCATAAAAACACCTAATAGACTAATTTAAAGCTGCAAAAGTTAAGTCATTGAACGCAGAATTCGGAAGAAATGTTTACAATGGGATCTCCTAGCTGGAAAGAGCTCACTCCGGTATCCCTCTACATATTTTCCATGTTCTGAAGACATTATTTAAAATAATAAAATTGAATTTAATTCAGATTGAGTGTCTATATGAACCAGTTCCTATTTAGATATTGGGAACATCCCTTTAACTATATATTACATACAGTATGCTTATTTGTTTATTGTCAGATTTTACCCTAAGATAAGCTTCATGAAGGTAAGAAATTTTTCTTTTTAGTTAATTATTGATTTCTCTGAGCCTAGAATGATGGCTGACAAACAGCAGGCAATAAATAAAGATTTTTTGAATCAAATGAAGGAGACTCAATCTCTGTCTTCAATGAGATTACATTCTATCAGAAAAGGAAACAAAAAAAGAATAAAACCAAATAAGAGCATATTATAATAAGTTTTAATATTTTTCTAAAGTTGAAAATTAACTTCTAATAAATTCTATAATACTATAGTTAATAATAATTTATAGGGGCGCCTGGGTGGCTCAGTCGGTTAAGCATCTTACTTCGGCTCAGATCATGATCTCGTGGTCAGTGAGTTCAAGTACCCCATGCAGCTCTGTGCTGACACCTCAGAGCCTGGAGCCTGCTTGCACTCTTGCACTCTCTAAGATAAATAAACATTAACAAAAATAATAATAATTTATATCTCTCATAAAAATTATATTTTATTGAAGTGCTATATGTTGATTGTGCAAAAAATAGCAGCAATAATGCGAGGAATAACAGTAACTTACAGGGTACTCATTCCATGATAGGCATATGCTCAGTGAATTACATGTCTTATTGAATTTAATTCTCATAATATTCTTTGAAATATGCACCAATTTTACCTTCTTACTTTATGAGAAAACCTCAGTTCCAAATAGTTCAGTAAGTTGCTCAAGTCAACATCCACTAAGTGTCAGGTTCCATTTTAAACCTAAGACTTTTTGATTCTAGATGCTATGTTCTTACCTTCTATTCAGGTTAATGCAACTTTCCCTCTTTGTTGTTTCAAAATGGTCTTGGAGCATTCATATTTTAATTTTTATGTTTTACAATCTGCAGCTGCAGACCAGCAGTTAGGATTATTTTTTAAAATAAAAGATGCTCTACCATTGGCAATAGGGTCTCTGCAAAATGTTTCAAATTGGCCACAGGATTTGAATGAGTTCATTATAGGTTACAAAAGAAGAGAGTCATAAATAATCTTCTTAAGGGTCTTGGGAATCCACTGGCAAGCTGTGAATGGATATTAATGATCCATTTCCCTTTAGATAGGTATTTTAGGGCCTTTGGTGGAAAACAGGGTAATTATGCATTTTGTATACTAATTACTATTTATTCTCTTATCTAGTAGCTATACAATTTTTATATGATAATTTATCCACTGTCTTCACCTGATTTTTGTAATTGTCCTGATCCTGTCACTTACTGGTATATGACTCTTGGCATGTAAATGAGGACATTAATAATACAACCTTACAGAGTTGAGAGGAGTCAATAAGATGACCCAAGTAAAGTATTTAAAACATTTTTTTAATGTTTATTTTTGAGAGAGAGAGACAGAGAGAGAGACAGAGAGAGAGTACAACTGGGGGAAGGGCAGAGAGAGAGGGAGAATCCCAAGCAGGCTCCGAGCTTTCAGCACAGAGCCCCATGTGGGGCTTGAACTCACAAAACAGGAGAGCATGACCTAAGCCTGAATACTTAACAGACAGAGCTGCCCAGGTGCCACTAAAGTGTTTTAAATAGTACCTGGTAAATGGTATGCAATTGCTGTGTATTAGCTCTTATTATTGTTATTTTGAATAATACTGGAGAGATCTAAGCTGAGGGAGAATGACTTTCATTTCACAAATTAGGTGACAGATTGCTGACCACTATTCTCTGCTCTGAAGTATAGTGTTATTTTATAGGACCTAGGGATGGGTGATGAGTGCAGTGCTGGCCGGGGCACAGTAAAGATCTTTACTCTTATTATATATTCTATCAAATATTCCAGTTAATTGGCAGTTCAGAAATGTTTTTTTTCAAATATATTCCCACTTTGCTTTAGGTGTTCAATTATCATTATTTAACTTTCTTCATATTTTCCATTGCAAAGTTGCTTTATTTCCTATTAGAACATATTTATTTATTCACATTTTTTTTTGTTTTTTTTTATTTATTTATTTTTTATTTTTTTTTATTTTTTTTATTTTTGGGACAGAGAGAGACAGAGCATGAACGGGGGAGGGTCAGAGAGAGAGGGAGACACAGAATCGGAAACAGGCTCCAGGCTCTGAGCCATCAGCCCAGAGCCTGACGCGGGGCTTGAACTCACGGACCGCGAGATCGTGACCTGGCTGAAGTCGGACGCTTAACCGACTGCGCCACCCAGGCGCCCCTATTCACATTTTTTAATGTTTATTTTTGAGAGAGAGAGACAGAGCACAAGTGGGGGAAAGGCAGAGAGAGGGGGAGACACAGAGTCCAAAGCAGGCTCCAGGCTCTGAGCTGTCAGCACAGAGCCTCAGGCAGGGCTCAAACTCACAACTATGAAATCGTGACCTGAGCTGAAGTCAGATGTTTAACTGACTGAGCTACCCAGGTACATAAGCTTTTAGAATAGGAACTATATTTTATTCAATGCTATGTCTTCTAAAATTTCATTTTATAGATTCTTCAATAGTTGTTGAATCAGAAATTCAGAGAAAGCAAAGCATAAGTGATAAGCCTACGAAGTGTGTGTTTTTTCTAATGGAATCTGATTTTTAATTATCACCTTTTCTTATTTTACTTCATATCCGTCTGTGTCCTCGGTGAAATTCTATTTGAAATGCATTCACATGTTTATTTCACAAACTATACCAATGAAGGTGCTCAGCCTGTTTATGTTAGGAATTAACCAAGATTTGAATAACTGAATTATTAAAGTTCGAACTTAGGTTTTGCCTCTAAAGACACAAAAAGGCACTGATAGCCATTGATTTCTCAATTCATTTTTGCTTTTTTGTGCAACAAATATTTATTTGAGCACTTCCTCAATACCTTTATCAAAATGTCAGTGATACAGCAGCAGTAAACAAACCAGAAAAAAGAGAAAAAAATTCCTGCCTTCATGGACCTTTTCTAGTATTGGGGAGAGACAGACAGACAATGAATAAATTATAAGTTAATATAAAAATAAATTCTATGGGGAAAGATAAAGCAAATTAAAGTGTGTAGAATATTTGAGGGGTAGAATTTACCATTTTATGTAGGGTAGGGGAGCTCACAGGGCAGCATTTTGAACAAAGGTCTGAAGGAAGTGAGCACACAAGTCGTGCAGACATATAACCATCAACATATGCCAGACAGAGGGAATAATAAATACCAAGAGCCTAAGTTATTAGTGTGCTTGGTGTTATTAAAGAAAACTTGTACCCTACAAAGTTAAGTAGGCAAAGAATATTTTATTTAAAACTATTGTAAAGGGGAAGAGAGATTGAACTCCACATAGGACTGGAGATTTTTTTTTTTTTTTCCAACGTTTATTTATTTTTGGGCAGAGAGAGACAGAGCATGAACGGGGGAGGGGCAGAGAGAGAGGGAGACACAGAATCAGAAACAGGCTCCAGGCTCTGAGCCATCAGCCCAGAGCCCGACGCGGGGCTCGAACTCACGGACGGCGAGATCGTGACCTGGCTGAAGTCGGACGCTTAACCGACTGCGCCACCCAGGCGCCCCAGGACTGGAGATTTTTAAGAGCTGGGTTGTTGAGATCATATCCAATCGGTGTCCATTAATTGGCTTTACCCAAAGGAAAGCAAGCTTTTTCATATCTTCATGGACAGGAAGTGGTGTTCCAATGTAGAACATGGAAGTTAGTCTCTTATCCTCCCTGGGAGAGGGAGACTGGGAGATGGGGCACTATCTTTCTTGATGGTTGCTTTTCAAAGAGATGGCTTTGAAGATAAGAATAGACATTTTTCCAAAGAAGACATCCAGAGGGCTAACAGACACATGAAAAGATGCTCAACATTACTCATCATCAGTGAAATACAAATCAGAACTACAATGAGATATCACCTCACACCTGTCAGAATGGCTAAACTAACCACTCAGGAAACAACATATTTTGGCGAGGCTGGGGAGAAAGGGGAACCCTCTTACACTGTTGGTAGGAATGAAAACTGCAGCCACTCTGGAAAACAGTATGGAGGTTCCTCAAAAAGTTAAAAATATAACTACCCTACAATCCAGCAATTGTACTACTAGGTATTTACCCAAAGGATACAAAAATACTGATTGAAGGGACACATGCACCCTGATGTTTATACCCAAATTATGGAAAGATCCTAAATGTCCATTGACTGATGAATGGATAAAGAAGATGTGGAATCTATATCTATCTATCTATATCGATATTGATATCAATATCAATATTGATACAGATATATAATGGAATATTACTCAGCCATCAAAAAGAATGAAATTTTGCCATTTGCAATGATGTGGATAGAACTCAAGAGTATTACGCTAAATGAAACAAGTCAGTCAGAGAAAGACAAATAGCATATGATTTCACTCGTATGTGGAATATAAGAAACAAAATAGATGAACATAGGGGAAGAGAAAAAAGAGAGACAGTCAAACCATAAGAGACACTTAACTATAGAGAACAAACTGATGGTTGCTGGAGAAGAGGTGGGTGGGGAGATAGGCTAAATCGGCAATGGGTATTAAGGAAGGAAATTGTAGTGATGAGCCCTGGGTGTTATAGGTAAGTGATGAATCACTACATTCTACTCCTAAAACCAATATTACACTACATGTTAAGTAACAATAATTTAAATTAAAACCTGAAACAAAAATAAATAAATAAATAAATAAATAAATTCATTAATTAATAAAATTTTCTAATAGCTACACTTTAGAAAGAAAAAAAAAAGGGAATAGCCAAAGAAGTCAGTGTGTCTAGATGGTGTGGGTGTGTGTGTGGGGGGGGGCAGGGGCTGATGCATGAAAATGAAGTTAGGAAGTGGGGCTATGGAGACAGGTTAGATAGGGATATGTCGGTATCTCCAGACCTCAGCCTTTTCTCTGAGAGCCCTGGAAGCCATTTGAGGGTTTTGAGCACAAGAATACCACAATCTATTTTCTATTTCTAAAGGACCATGGTGGCTGCTAAAGAGAACAAAGTCCATATAGGAGGGGATCTATAGCCTCCTGGACACCAGTTAGAAGGCTATCACCATAATCCCAGTGGGAGAGCATGTAGTTTGGGACAAAGTGGTGGTGGCAAGTGTGTGACAAGTAGCTGAATTCTAATGTGTGCAGCAGTGAAAGCCACAAGATTTCTCATGGATTTTTAATGGGGGAGAAACAGAGAAGTCAGGCTGACTCCAAGGATTTTAGTATGAGAAAATGGAAGGCTGGAGGCTATAAGAGAAATGGGAAGTTTGGTTTTGGACTGTGTTCAGTTTGAGATGCTTCAAAGGGAATGTCTCTGATGACAATTGAAAATGTTTCTATCTTTTTTCTAAAAATTCGTATTTTAAGAAGTCCTGAAACCTTAATTCTCAGATTCCATTCTCTTATTAAAAGGCAATTATTTATTATTGAATTTGGAATTTTTTCAGATTTCATTAATAGAAGAGCCAAACCTCAGAAGAAAGCTTGAAAAAAGAGTTACTACAAATGAAGTTAAAGAAAATATCAATGTTCTGAACGCCAGAGGTCAGCAGTATCACAGAAATAGAAGATGAATCCAGGAAGCATTCACAGTAAGATATTTCACTGGGGCACTTTTATTTCTAACTCAATGATGCTAGCAGTAGATGTCTTCAGAAATGAAAATAAACAATGCATAACCTTTTCATCAAAGGTATTTTATATAAAGAAAACAGAATATTTCAGTTTATAAGGATCCAGAAAACTGTAATGTAGCTTGGGGGCTTCTATAGTATTTGAAAATATAAGCATGAAAACAGAGGGAGCAGGGGACACTGGGACATGTTTTTTTCTGGATGCCCTTGCTGAAATCATGCTGGCAGTGATGAATTGCATTAGGGTAGAGAAGAGAGCAGCTCAGGTATCCCCAGTTCAAATTTGGTATTCCTCTCAAGGGCCAGGCTGCAGCTTTGGTATATGTTCCTCCTAAGAAAGGTGACATTGCGGCTAGGCCCTACTTAAATCAGTGGTAGCTGTTGAGGCCAGTAGGTCATGCGTGCTTGAGTCAGGGGTGGTAATCTTCCTTCCATCAGGGACTAGAGGAGGATGCAAGAAATAAAACAAGAAAAGAAATAGTGCATAAAGGAAGAAAGTGCAGAGTTAAAGCCAAAGTAATAAAACTTTAGAGTCTTCCAAAAAGGATGAAGGAAAAAAAGAGAAACATTTATTTTCATACGAGCAAAAAGGACACACAGACTTGTGTAAAATAGGTAGTATATTCCTTTTTGTTAGAAAAGAGAGTAGATAAGTAAATTGTTAGGAGCTATAATACTAGATTTAAATTTGGGGGAAGGGTGATTATCTATTGGAGAAATTCATTTATTTTGATAAACTATTAAAAGGGGTATGTGTGTAAGAGATATAGAGGCAGAGACCAAACAGCTGTTTCTCCACAGACTGCTTTACCCTCTGTTAAACTGCTATGTATAGACAGAAATATATTCACTCAGGATATGTCTCTTTGCAATGGGATTTAAAAATATGATATGCTCATAGAAAGACCTTATTCTATGCCAAAATTGCTGCCTCGCTTTCTCTGTGGAATAGAGAAGGATATAAATGTTTATATAATTTTATAGGGGTACAGGACAAATGCATTATAATTTATTGCCCTGAAACCCTGAAGGGCAATGGGGTAAATGGACTAAAAAATTGTTAAGACTAATTAGGCACACATGCTTATGAAGTGCCACAAATATAATCATTATTTGCACCCCTTGAAATTCCCCTTTTATCCCCACTTCATTCGTCTGTAAGATCAATTATATATCTTTGCTCCTTTCAACCATAGTCTCTTATCTCTTCTAGACAAAGGACTTTGGGTATTGATGAATTTTGTCCCAGTTTTTCTTTCCTGGATCATTAAAGCCAGCCTTCCTCCTTTCCTCCCATCTTTCTTTAATTTCTGCTTCCTTCCCTCTCTCCCACCTTCCTTTATTACTTCCCTTATTTTCTCCCTTCTTGGCTTCTCCCTTCCTTTTTTTTTCCCTCCTTCTCTCCCTCCCTTCTCCCTGTCTTCTTGTCTTCAATGAGTATATATTAAGCTCACTACATGGCAGACACTATACTTAAAGGTAAGATTAGAGAGAAGAGGACACGAAGTCCCTGCGCTCAAGACACTCCAGTTCAGTTAGACAGATATGAGAACAAATAAAGTGCTGTTCAGTAAATGCTGTATTGAAAGAATTCACGTTTTCTCTATTTTAAAGCTCATAACCCAGGCAAGTAGAATGTTTATTATTATTTTCATTTTACATGTATGATAAAAGCATTAGAGATGTCAAATGATACACATAAAAATTCCTCATTATCAAACAAGTAGTGAATAGACTGCATGAAGTTGCGGTTTTCAAAGTTACCATGCTATCACTTCCTTCTCACCCTTCATTATATCCCTTTTCCTGGTTGTATAGGACACTCTCATTACTTCTTTTCTTTGTGACTCTGGCTTCATTTCTAGTTCCCCGTGTCACGTTCATTGCTAGACTTTTTTCTCAACCACACCTGGAGCTGATGTGCGTAAGTGTTTTGTTTGTTTGGTTTTTTCAGTGAAGAATTGAGTGGCTGTCCTTTCCCTGATGATTTTCCAACTATTCAACACAACAGACAATGCTTTCAATGGTACAGATTAGTTTATTAGTTTGCATTTGTTTGGCAGTTAGAGATCCTAGTTCTTGAAGGATGAGATATGGTTTATATTAATTATGTCATTAACAAAGTTAGTTTTTTTTTTTTTTAACGTTTTACTTATTTTTGAGACAGGGAGAGACAGAGCATGAACAGAGGAGGGTCAGAGAGAGGGAGACACAGAATCTGAAACAGGCTCCAGGCTCTGAGCTGTCAGCACAGAGCCCCACGCGGGGCTCAAACTCAGGGACCGCGAGATCATGACCTGAGCCGAAGTCGGCCGCTTAACCGACTGAGTCACCCAGGCGCCCCAATGAAGTTAGTTTTTTAGAGCAGTTTCGCCAGAGTCCAGCTCCAGCAGGTACAGGGGTTCCCGAAGGATGAACAGCATCGGCAAAAAAGTGAAAATAAAATAAAACAAAAATAAAATGGACACAGACAACAGCAGTGTGTTAGACTGGCCGCTTTACTGTAGCAAGCGTGGCATTATATTTGTTAGCAAGTTCCTTGTAGCATGTGTTATCTATGTTTCTCCGCATTACCTAATTCTAAAAATGTTCCTTTGTGTGATCACCCATAAAGGAACAACATAGTTATTTTCTTGTAACATTCCCTCCTACCCTTTCAAGGTCATCTAGTGCTCAACACCTCAAGTGGGATGTTTTACAAGGACATGACTTCTAAATTGTTCCTTTGTCCCATTTGCGGTACAAGGGACAAAAGTATTCGCTTTGGTCTGGGGTGCCGGGAGGGAGCCAAGAGGGCCCTGGGAACCCACGCCTTATGTACTCCCAGAGAGACAATGTATACCTAGGAACTAATGAACCATTCTGTACCTTAATCCACCAGGTCCAGTTATCATCTGGAATGCCTCCTGGGGGCCAAGTGGGCCTAGGGGTTGGAGTAACTTGTATCCATAGATACATTCCTTTGTTGCCGGAGTAGGCATTTCAAACCCATTTGTCCCCCTCCTTGGCTGGGAAATATATGGGGCTATCCTTCCTTTAGGTAGAGGAATCTTCATAGGGGGTGGCAAAGGCTGGATGTAGGTCTGCATAACTTCCCTGCGGACTCTTATTTCTTTCCCCGATGGTTCCATTCCCAGGGAGCCCGTCACGGGCAATTCCCCAACTGAAAATTCCTCAGGTACTTTCATTGGTAGGGGGGCTGCCCCGACCAACGCTAAGGCCAAATTACATAAAAGCAGGAGTACAAGAAGCTTCACTTTCGGTGGGTTGCCATTCAGTCCCGATCCGTCCACCGCCCGGGCCCTGCCATGAGGCTCGTTGGATAGCTCAGCCCCCAGCAAGTTTCAGTCTCACAGAAAAATTGAAATGAAAGCATAGAGTTCCCATTTGTGCTCTACTTCTGAAAGCCTCTTTCGCTATCAACATCCCACACTACAGTGTTATAGTAGATGTCATATAGATGTTATATACAGTGTTATAATAGATGAACCTATACTGAAACATCATTATCACCCAAGTCCATAGTTTACATTAGAGTTCCCTCTCGGTGCTGTGTATTATATGGGTTTTGACAACTATATAAGGACATGTATGCATTACTGCTGTATCATACAGAATAGCTTCACTGATCTAAAAATCCTCAGTGCTCTGCCTATGCATCCCTCCCTCTCCTTAAACTCCTGATCTTTTGTTTTCCTGATTTTGTTATTGTCCCCATATTTTTGCATTTTCCAGAATGTCACATCGTTGAAATCATACAGTGTGTGGCCTTTTCAAACTGGTTTCTTTCATTTAATACTATGCATTTAAGGTTCCTCTGTGTCTTTTCATGGATTGATAATTCATTTCTTTTCAGTCCTGAATAATATTCCATTGTCTGGGTGTACCACCATTTCTTTTTCCATTCACCAACTGAAGGAATTTTGGTGGTTTGCTTGCTTCAATTTTGGCAATTTCTTTCCTTTTTTTTTTTAGCATCAATTATTCTTCTTTTAAAACCTTTGTTAGTGGTTTCGCTGAGTTTGCAATATATGTTTACAACTAATCAAAATTCATTTCAAATGATACTGTACCACTTCATGAGTAGTAGGAGTAACGTAAAAATAAAATAATCTGAATTCTTCATTCCTGTCCCTTGTATCATTGCTGTCATACATAAACACACACACACAGGCATCAGTACATTGAATACACTGTTGCCATTATTGTTTTGAATAAATGTTGTCTGTTAGATCAATTAAAGTAAGAAAAAGAAACTTTTTATTTTTTCCTTCACTTGTTCATTCTTTTATGCACTTCCATTTTTTATGTAGATCCAAGTTTCTGTCCTGTTTTATTTTCCTTCTTTCTGAAGAACTTTTAACATTTCTTTCAAGGTAGGTCTATTGGCAACACACTTCCTCATTTTTTCATTTATCTGAGAAAGTCTTTATTTCTTCTTTACTTTTGAAGGATAATCTCTCAGGATACAGAATTCTAGATTGGTGTTTTTCTTCTCTTAACACTTTAAATATTCCACTCCATTCTCTTCTTTGTATGGTTTCTGAGGAGAAGTCAGATTTTTTTTTTTTTTGCTTCTTCATAGGCAAAGAGTATTTTTTTTCTCTGACTTCTTTCAAGATGTTTTTATCTTTGATTTTCTCAAATTTGAATATGATATGCATAATTGTAGTTTTGCATTTGTTTTTTGTTTGGCATTTACTCTGCTTGATATTCTCTGAACTTCCTTGATCTGTGGTCTGGTGCCTGACATTAATTTGGGGGAAATTCTCAGTCATTATTCCTTCAAATATTGCTTCTGTTCATTTTCCTCTTTCTTCATCGTTTGGTGTTTTTATTATCCACATGTCACACATTTTTAGTTGTCCTACAGTTCTTGGATATTCTATTTTTTTCAGTGTTTTTCTTTTAGCTTTCAGTTTTAGAAGTTTTTATTATCATATCATCAAGCATCAGATTCTTTTTTTTTTTTAAACTGAGGTATAACTGACATAACATCAAATTAGTTTTAGGTATACAACAAAATCATTCAATATTTGTATTGCAAAATGATCACTACAATAAGTGCAGTTAACATCCATCATCATACATAGTTATAGTTTTTTTCTCTTGATGAGAATTTTCATGATCCACTCTAGCTACTTTCAAATATGAAATACAGTATTATTAAGCATAAGTTACTATGCTGTCTGTTACATTCTCATGACTTACTTTATAAGTGGAAATTTATACCTTTGACTTCTTTTATTTATTTCACCCATCCTTTGTCTCCTGCCTCAGGTTGCCATGAATCTGTTCTCTTTATCCATGAGCCTGTGTGTGTGTGTGTGTGTGTGTGTGCGTGCACACACACACACACACACTTTGTTTTGTTTTCGAGATTCCATATAAGTAAGATCATATTTATTTTGTATCCTTTCCTGTGACACAGAGGTTTTTTTCCCTAGTCATTTCCAATCGATTAGTGAGCCCATCCAAAGTATTCTTTATTTCTGTTAGGATGTATTTGACTTCTAGCATTTCTTTTTAATTTTTTCTAAGAATTTCCATTTCTCTGCTTACATTATCTGTTTCTTGCACGTTGTCTCCTTTCCCCATTAAAACCCTTAGTAGGGGCGCCTAGCTGGCTCACTGAGTTAAGTGTCTTGACTTTGGCTCAGGTCATGATTTTGCAGTTCGTGGGTTCCAGCCCCACATCGGGCTCTGTGTTGATAGCTCAGAACCTGGAGCCTGCTTCAGAGTCTGTGTCTCCCTCTCTCTCTGCCTCTGCCCTGTGAGCGCTCTCTCTCTCTCTCTCTCAAAAATAAACAAACATTAAAAAATTTAAAAAACCCCTTAGTATATTAATCATAGTTTTAAAAATTCCTGGTCTGATCATTTCTGTCATATCTGACTCTCGTTCTGATGTTTGTTCAGTCTTTTCAAACTGTATTTTTTGCCTTTTGGTGTGCCTTGTAAATTTTGTTGAAAAGTGGACATGGGGCACTTGGGTGGCTCAGTTGGTTAAGTGTGTGACTTCAGCTCAGGTCAAGATCTCATGGTTTGTGAGTTTGAGCCCTGCATCTGGCTCTCTGGTGTCAGCACAGAACTTGCTTCAGATTCTCTTCCCCCCCCCTCTGTGCCCCACCCCAAATAAATAAACATTAACAAAAAAGAAAAGTGGACATGATATACTATGTAAGAGAAACAGCAGAAAAAAGGCCTTTTGTAATGGTAAGGTGTGGGGGAAGAGGAAGCCTTCTATAGTCTTAAGATTAGATGTTGGAGTTTTTGTGAGCCTGTGCCTCTGGACTGTGAATTTCATCAGTGCTTCTCAGTTTTCTTCCCTTAGGTGGGGCAGAATTTCTAGTGTGGCCTGAAGTTGGCTATTTCCCTCTCTCTCGGTTTTTTTAGGCTCTGGTAAAAAATGTTTCATCTGAGGAAAGGCTTTTTAAAGAACAGAATGCTCTATGGGGCACCTGGGTGGCTCAGGTGGTTAAGTGACAGACTTCGGCTCAGGTTATGATCTCACGGTTTGTGGGTTCCAGGCCCTTGTTGGGTTCTGTGCTGACAGCTTGTAGCCTGGAGACTGCTTCAGATTCTGTGTGTCCCTGGCTCTCTGCCTTTTCCCCGCTTGTACTCTGTCTCTCTCAAAAATAAGTAAATGTTAAAAAAACAAAGAATGAACAGAATTCTCTGGTGTATTCAAAATAGTTAACTTTTCCTCTCCTCCTGATGGAAACATTTTATCTAACGTTCACTGTGGGACCTAGTAGGGCTTCTGAAGTTAAAACTCCTACTGGAGTTTTTAACTCTCAGAGTTACCCAAACTAAGCCTCCAACAATAATTAATCAATCACAGTTCAGGTTTTCCTGCCCCCATCACTGGTTCTTGAGGAGGTTTCTGCCCTTGTGAGTTGTGATTCTTTGTTTCTGCCTATCTTTCCAATTTGGGGGGCAGTGGTTTGCCTTGTGATTTCACTTCTAAGAAGGGTTGTTGATATTTTCAGTTTGTTCAGCTTTACTTATTATTAAGATAGAATGGCAATTTCTAAACTCCTTACATACCAAACTGGAAACCTGAAGCCATTTTACATTAATGTTAACAATGATGGAATAGGGAAGCAGAATGTGAATGGTAGCAAGATAGGTAACAATAGGAGATATTTCATATGAGATTCGCATTCTTGGTTATAATGGTTCAGATTCCTATCAGATGAGTAAACTACAGGATATTTACTTTAACATGCTTACATAATTTATTTGTCTCCTGAAAATATTTAATCTTTGTAAATTCTAATTTCAAGTAGTTTTATTTTTTTAATATTGTAAAATTAAAATTGAAATTTATTGTCAAATTGGTTTCCATACAACACCCAGTGCTCATCCCAATAGGTGTCCTCCTCAATACCCATCACCAACCCTTTCCTCCCTACCACCCCCTATCAACCCCTCAGTTTGTTCTCAGTTTTTAAGAGTCTTTTATGTTTTGGTTCCCTCTCTCTCTAACCTTTTATTTCCCCCCTTCCCCTCCCCCATGGTCTTCTGTTAAGCTTCTCAGGATCCACATAGGAGTGAAAACTTATGGTATCTGTCTTTCTCTGTATGACTTATTTCACTTAGCATAACACTCTCCAGTTCCATCCACGTTGCTACAAAAGGCCATATTTCATTCTTTCTCATTGCCACATAGTATTCCATTGTGTATATAAACCACAACTTCTTTTTCCATTCATCAGTTGATGGACATTTAGGCTCTTTCCACAATTTGGCTATTTTTGAGAGTGCTGCTATAAACATTGGGGTACAAGTGCCCTGTGCATCAGCACTCCTGTATCCCTTGGGTAAATCCCTAGCAGTGCTATTGCTGGGTCATAGGGTAGGTCTATTTTTAATTTTCTGAGGAACCTCCACACTGCTTTCCAGAGCGGCTGCACCAATTTGCATTCCCACCAACAGTGCAAGAGGGTTCCTATTTCTCTACATCCTCTCCAGCATCTATAGTGTCCTGATTTGTTCATTTTAGCCCCTCTGACCCATGTGAGATGGTATCTAAGAGTGGCTTTGATTTGTATTTCCCTGATGAGGAGCTACATTGAGTATCTTTTCATGTGCCTGTTGGCCATCTGGATGTCTACTTTAGAGAAGTCTATAAGATATTAGCAAATAGAATTCAACAGCATATAAAAAGAATTGTTCACCATGATCAAGTGGGATTCATTCCTGGGATGCAGGGCTGGTTCAACATTCGCAAATCAATCAATGTGATACATCACATTAATAAAAGAAAAGATAAGAACCATATGATCCTGTCAATCGATGCAGAAAAAGTATTTGACAAAATTCAGCATCGTTTCTTAATAAAAGCCCTTGAGAAAGTCAGGATAGAAGAAACATACTTAAACATCATAAAAGCCATTTATGAAAAGCCCACAGCTAATATCACCCTCAATGGGGAAAACTGAGAGCTTTCCCCCGGAGATCAGGAACACAACAGGGATGTCCACTCTCACTGCTATTGTTCAACATAGTGTTGGAAGTTCTAGCATCAGCAATCAGACACCAAAAGGAAATCAAAGGCATCAAAATTGGCAAAGATGAAGGCAAGCTTTCACTTTTTGCAGATGACATGATATTATACATGGAAAATCCGATAGACTCCACCAAAAGTCTGCTAGAACTGATAAATGAATTCAGCAAAGTTGCAGGATACAAAATCAATGTACAGAAATCAGTTGCATTCTTATGCACTAACAATGAAGCAACAGAAAGACAAATAAAGAAACTGATCCCATTCACAATTGCACCAAGAAGCATAAAATAACTAGGAATAAACCTAACTAAACATGTAAAAGATCTGTATGTTGAAAACTATAGAAAGCTTATGAAGGAAATTGAAGAAGATACAAAGAAATGGAAGTTTATTCTTCTGATTGGAAGAATAAATATTGTCAAAATGTCACTACTACCCAAAGCTATCTGCATATTCAATGCAATCCCAATCAAAATTGCACCAGCATTCTTTTCGAAGCTAAAACAAGCAATCCTAAAATTTGTATGGAACCACAAAAGACCCCAAATAGCCAAAGTAATTTTGAAGAAGACCAAAGCAGGAGGCATCACAATCCCAGACTTCAGCCTCTACTACAAAGTTGTAATCATCAAGACAGCATGGTATTGGCACAAAAACAGACACATAGACCAATGGAATAGAATAGAAACCCCAGAATTAGACCCATAAAAGTATGGCCAACTCATCTTTGACAAAGCAGGAAAGAATATCCAATGGAAAAAAGACAGCCTCTTTAACAAATGGTGCTGGGAGAGCTGGACAGCAACATGCAGAAGAATGAAACTAGACTTCTTTCTCACACCATTCACAAAAATAAACTCAAAATGGATAAAGGACCTGAATGTGATACAGGAAACCATCAAAACCCTAGAGGAGAAAGCAGGAAAAGACCTCTCTGACCTCAGCCGTAGCAATCTCTTACTTGACACATCCCCAAAGGCAAGGGAATTAAAAGCAAAAATGAACTATTGGGACCTCCTGAAGATAAAAAGCTTCTGCACTGCAAAGGAAACAATCAACAAAACTAAAAGGCAACCAACGGAATGGGAAAAGATATTTACAAATGACATGTCAGACAAAGGGCTAGTATCCAAAATCTAGAAAGAACTCACTAAACTCCACACCCGAAAAACAAATAATCCAGTGAAGAAATGGGCAGAAAACATGAATAAACACTTCTCTAATCAAGTGATTTTAAATATTGCTCTTTTACTTTAGATGTATTCAGAAGTATTAAAAGTGTATTCTGAAAGTGAAACAAAGGTCTAGACAATTATTACATTGAAAACTTTGTGTCAAATAATTTTTGGAAACTCCACAAATTATGACTTTCTCTAATAGCAGAAAATTTTAGTGTAGTCCATTAAAGACTCTACAAAATTTTAAAGAAACTTGTTTACTTTGATTTACCCAGAGTGAAATGAAAATGATTTAAAAACCAGCTCCCCTATTTTCCTGAATAACATATGTTAATGTCTTATGGAAATATATTCCTTGAACATCCTTTGAGACCCTTTGGGTAGTTTTTTCATTGGTCTAGTCATTCAATAAATATTTATTGAACTCCCTGCCTTGTTGAAAGAGGAAAGGGGTGATGGATTTAGGTTAGCACTGTCTTCTGGAATTTCTCTATCACACACACTTATCCCTCCTCCTGGGAAAAAGGCTATCAGCACATTTGCCTCACAGAGAGAAGACCTCATCCATGATTACTCATAAAAAAGTGAAAACATAAATACATTCTGGGATGTAATGTACAGCATGGTGATTATCATTAACAATACAATATATATTTGAAAGTTGCTAAAAGAGTAGATTTTAGAAGTTCCCATTATAAGAAAAAAGTTGTACCTGTGTGAATTGATGGATGTTAGCTTACTGTGGCAGTCATTTCACAATATATATACATATCAAACCATTATATGGTACAACTTAAACTAATACAGTGTTATATGTCAATTATAGCTCAATAAAACTGTAAAGAAGTAGGTGGTACTTAGCTTCAGAGCTATTGTTGAGTATTCTTCAGATGGACCTCACATCAGACGAGAGGAAGAATGGTAATTGTCACAGACTTAAAGTTTAGTTTCATCTTTTCTGAGTTTGTGAAAAAATTAATTGTAAAAATTTCCCAAGAGCACTTTTTCTCAAACAGAAGTAACTTTATCCCCCAGGGGATAGTCAGCAATGTCTACAGACATTTTGATGGTCATTATTAGCAATGTTACTGGTATCTAGTGGGCAGAGGGTGTTGTTAAATGCATTCTACAATGCATATGATAGCCCCTCACAACAAACTTATCTTGTCCTAAATGTTAATAACATTGATGTTGAAGCCCTCTGATAAAGTATTACTTACACAGGAACAGATAAGCCATAATGTAAGTATTGTTAGGCCTGGGATGATTATAATTTTATGAACACTGAACCTGGTGAACAAAATACAGAAAAGAGTACAAGTTTCAAATATTCCACCTTTATAAATGCAAGTTATACTAATTTTGGAATAGTACCTGAATTTTGCTTCTATTCTTATATTTAAGTGCTGATAGTTAGGGACACAACTCAGATTTCCTTTTTTTGTAAAAAATTTCCTTGTACCAGTGTTCTCGAACTGTGTCAATGGCCTCAGTTTTTCAGAGAGAATGTCACGTATATTGAGCTCTTTTTCCTCACTCTTCAGGACTGGACTCCTAGAAGAGTTAGCTAAGAAAGAACCTGCAGCTTGAAATCACTTTTCTCAATGTGAGAGCTATGTATGAAATGTGGCCATTAGTTCTTTTTACACTGTGCTATTACAGTACAAAAGGGGCTGTTCAATCAGTAAGATTAAAAGAAAAATAAGAACAAAGAACAGAATGGATTAATGTGAATCTGCTGCAACCCCGTTCAACTTTTGGACTTCTGTGCCTCTGCACCTTTCCAGCTGTGTGACCTTGTGCAAATAACCAACCTCTGTCAGCCTCTATCTTGTCACTGTGTAAGGGACATAATAAGATGTCTATCTACAGGGCAGCTCTATGTGGACTGCTCAGTACTGTCTGGTATATAGTAAAGTTTCAATAAATATTACCTACCATTATCTCTTTTTTTGCCCTTTACCAAATATCATTGAGCTCCAATTACATGATAAGCTCCATGCCAGATACTGGGGATTGTATGGTAAGCCAAACAAACAAACAAACAAACACCAAAATGGGTCTTTGCTTTTATGAAACTTTGTGTTGAGGGGATGTGAAAGACATTTATCAATAACCACACAAATAAATCATATTTTTGTGGTTGTTCTAAAGAGAGTCTAAATGTGGTTGTCCTAAATGGGTCTATCACATATAATTGAGGAATGTGACCCCCTCTGGATCCCAAGGGTCCCTTGGAAAATCCTACCTATGGGCAAGAAACCTTTTGGATCTTTGTATTGTGACAGCTATTTCTTTACCCTCAACACTGAGAAATGGTCACTAGTGTTCGTAACATGAGGTACTGCAAGTTCTGACTGTTCCATCTGAAGAAATACTTTCTACATGGTACAGCAAAGACAGAAAATAGGAATGAATAATGTTGTTTAAAATTCTTGTATCTTCCTCTTTTTGGAATTTGTGTCTGCTACTTTCTAGTTTTTTTTTTTTAAGTTTATTTATTTGGTTTTGAGAGACAGACGGAGAAAGAATGAACTGGGGAGGGGAAGAGAGAGAGGGAGACACAGAATCTGAAGTAAGCCCCAGGCTCTGAGCTGTCAGCACAGAGCCCAACACAGGGCTGGAGCCCACAAACTGTGAAATCACGACCTGAGCTGAGGTCAGATGCTCAACCAACTGAGCCACACCAGCGCCCCTGCTACTTTCTAGTTTTTGACTTTTCTATAGGGAATGGAAACAGTGCCACTGCTTCTCACTGACTTGAATATAAAAAAGAGAGGTTGTTCTTGGACCTTTTACCATGAGTAATCAACTGGTTTATAAAGACAGAGTTGGGCCTTTGTGTGATTACAAATACATTCTCTCTTTGGATGCAGCTACTGGGTAATATCTGTGGAAGATGATTATTGCTGTATTTCTCTTTTTTTTTTTTTTTTGTCTAAGATGGTGGTGGGTGGGGGAGAGCTCCCACCTCCCAGCTATTTAAGCAAATGAAACTTTATCAGCAGAGAGATAAGGAATCAGCAAAGAAAGCATTATGACTTGATATTATCTTGGATAGAAAATAAAAGACTTGTCAAAAAACCCTTTGTCTGACCCCTTTTAGTGGTCTATTTGTCTTATAAGTTTAGAAAAAGATCAATCCATCTGTGAGGGCCTGTGGCAGAAACTTAGCTGTCCAAAACCCATTCTCCATTTCTCTTTCCTTCCGAGCAGAGTCAGACTGTGTTTAACAGCCCCTTTTGCAGTTAGGTGAGGCCGTGGGAATGACTGGGGTGATAAATGTATTTCCAGGCCTGGCACAGAAAATACCCCAGGAACCTCCTCTTGTTTGCTCTCCTTTATGGCTGTCCAGCGTCACAAGCCCCAGGGTGAATCTGGAAGCTACAGACCTTAAAGATGGCAGAGGCTCCAAAAGTCTAGGTCCTTGAACAGGTATATGAAGCAGCCCCCCACCCGACCCCAGCAGGAAACATCTGCCTGGGACTTTTACAAAAGAAATAAATATTCTTCTTGATCCTCAAACCATTGAATTTTAGAAACTTATTTGTTATTGCAGTGTAATTGAGCTAACTAATATAGGGGCTGGTGAAAAGAAGGGACATATCTATGATAATGGAATGATGTCAAATGTTGGTGAGGCCAGAGAGTTCTCTCAGAAGAAACGGTGATGGAGTTGTTAACTTTGCTGTTGATATAGTAGTTCTGAAACACTGCTTTACCCACACATAGGACTGGATTGTGAAAAGAGATTCACAGAATCAGATCTCTTAGTAGATATCAGTGTTTGTCACACGGTACTACAGATGAAAGTATCAAAATGCTCAGATGCAGCAAAGAAAGGTCTGACACACTACACATGGTTTGCAAAGTGCTACATTGGATATGGCCCTCTAGACCAAAACAGAGGAAGTCTTTAAGTGTGGTTTGCTAGGTTTTAATACTGTTGGGAGTGCCACAATTATGAAACATCTTCATTTTATACCCCAGAGAACTGCATAACTTACAGAACATCCCTCAGGGAGCTATACCTCCTAGATCCTGGGTCTTACTCACTGTAGGTAAATCTTAGCCAGCAGCATCAGGGAAACCTATGAAATACAAGGATATTTCAGAGACAAAGTCTCTTCTTCCTAGTCTATATTAATGGTCTTTTTACCCAGAAGTCCAAACGACAAGAATTTTAAACCTAGTGGTTACCTGCAACTTTTCTTTTTCCTAATAGCATTCTCCCATGAAGGAGGCGAATGGATCCCAGATCAGTCTTTTAACTCCTTCTTTATGATTTTTAAACTCTACTATAAGAGAAATAGATAGATCATTTGTATTTTATGTCCACTGCCAAAGGCTGAAAGAAAGCGGATAAGCCAATTTGTGCTTGATAGTAGCCCCATGTTTATTAAGCTCTCCACTTTGCACTGGGGCAATTGATAAGGCTTGGAAATAATGTAGAAACTACGGAGGTTACATAGCTAGTGAATGGTCAAGTTGGGATCACTGCATTAGGACCTAGCTGCTAAATTAGTTCTTCTAACTTGAGCTACTTTCCTAGTCAGTGAAATGTGGTTCTTTGGCCACACTTTGACTATACTTTTCCGAGATCCACCAACTTCTGATGACTGTGTATTTGTGACAAAAAGTGGTGTGATGACTAGTAAAATATACACAGGATAATTATTATTTTAATCCATCTTCAAATTTCCAGTCAAATTTTAGTGTGTTAGTCTCAACAATTGCTTTTGGGAGAACAAGGGGAAGACCAAAGATAGGAGAAGGTAAAATGTTTCAAAGGTGAAGAGTTTAGAAAATTAGAGTAGAAGGAATTGAGAACTTCATTTTATTCAGTTCACTTTTAGGAACAGTTTTCCAGACTCACCGTCTTATTAAACAAACTGGTGTCCATAAGAGCTGAAAACTCAACAATGAATGAAAGGAACAGAGAGGGTTTCCTGATCTGTCTGCCAGTTTTAACAATGAAAAACAATAGGTGTGTGTGTGTGTGTGTGTGTGTGTGTGTGTGAACAACACCCAAGTTAACCTTTAAAATGTACAAAAAGCAACAAGAGCTACAATAATCAAGATACATTCCACAAAGATTAAAAATATGTATGATCATAGATTAAGGTAGAATAAAAATGCATGTAATTTCTCCATATATTTTATACTGTGAAATATTTTAGGATAATGACCTGTCTTATTCATTTTTTCATCCCTAATAAGTAAGCTCCTATTACACTTTTAATTTTTGTGGTACTAGAATCATCTTAGCACTCTTGGTGTGTTCACATGGGTTTTCTCTCTTATAAGCAGGGACCAGCCAGCCAACTGTCTCCTGTGACCATGCTCAAAGGAAGTGAAGGAACAATGGTTTAATAAACTTTTAAATCACTTTCTTAGCTGGAATTTTTGTTTTTCCCTAATGGCCTCAGTATAAATGAACACCTTGAGTTTCTGAAAATATTACCTTATACGCCTTTTTAAATCTAATAATCAATGAAATTTCTTACATTTGTCAATAGTACATTACTTTATGTGCTATCTACATAAGGATTTCCTTATGTGATTTCTCCTTTAATTTCTACAACCAATGGAAGTAGGGATATTATTCCTCTTTTATTTATCAGCAAACCAAAGTTTGGACATGCTAGTTGACTTGCCTCATGGTTATGCCTACCATATGAAGTTCTAGCACTCAAATACAAGTTTTATACATTATTTTAAATAAACTACACACAAAGACAGTTGTATTGTTAAAATTAAAAGTTACACCTGCTTATGGCATTGGAGATTATACAAATATATAAAGGAGGGAATTAAAATCATCTATAATCTCACAGTTGTGAGATGACTGTCAGCATCTTGATATATTTCCATCCACTATATTTTCTTTTTCCCCCCAGTATGTTTTCTATACTTATATATATATATTTTTTACACTTAAAAATCATACAATATACTCAGTTTGTATTTAGCTTTTTTAATTTCTGTATCAGCCCAGTTTGGAACCTTTGACTAAACCTACTTGGGCAATTAAGTTTTATTACTGTAGGGCCTAGAATAATAATACCTAGATTATTATACAAAAGAGATGAGCAGAAAGGCTTTGCATCTCAGGGTTAATTGCTATCACTCTGTAATGTAGCTTACTATGTGTCAGGCATTATTCCAATCATTTTACATGCATTAATTAATTTAATCCTTACATCAACCTTATAAGGTAGGTAGTGTTATTATCACCATTTTCATGGGCAAAACAGGCACAGGTTAGTTAAATATTTTACCAAATTTTATGCAGCTATTGAGTAAAAGGGCTGGAAGTTGACTCTGAGCTGTCTGAATCCAGAGTTCATGATCTTAACTACCTACACTCACTGCCTTTCGGAGTTTGGACTCTTCTCTAAAACACTGTTCTGAGGAAGTAAAAAGCTATGTGAATGCCTAAAAAACTTAGTGTTACAAAGCTTTGGGACCTTAAATGAGGGTCACTGGGCCTCACCCAAAATGGAGAGTGGAGTTGTTGGCAGAGTGGCCCTCCTTTAAAGGATCATGGTTAGGGAGCTCAGCAAGAAAGACTTGGACAGACCTAGGGGAGAGACTTAACTGTGGTATGTGCTGGCAGGGCTGGGGTAAACTACTCTGAACAGCACATCTGTGAGGTTGGGAGGACAAGCTGCAATTGGGTAGACATTAGATCTCTTCTCAGCTTGGGAAAAGAAGGCTGGCCCACCCCTCTCGTACCATACAAGCCCTATGGCTCTTGGATGATGGTTAAGGGGCATGTGGTGATATAAAGGAAGGGAGTTCCAAGTAGCTGATAACAAACCTTTTTCCAGATTGTTAGATGGGAGCTCAAGTCAATTCTAATATAATTTGAGTTATATATATAATTTGAGTTATACAGTGGGCACGAAAAAATCTACTATACTTATGTAACCATTGCTTTATAATCGAATTTTTACTTAATTGACATAAATAATGCTGTAACAAACATGTTTGAATTTTTACATTTTAGAGAAAGAATTTTATAAAATGATATATAATTTCTCATGCATAATGTTAAGCAGCAGAAACATTAAACAATAAATTATAAACTGACCTACTCCATTTATATGGAATTCAAGAATTGGTAGCATTATTTCATATTGATAAAGTAAGAATGAAAGTTACTTCTGTGAGTAATTGATTCAGAAAGGAGACAAGAGAGCCTTCTGGGAGGTGTTGAAAATGTTTTATATCACGACCTAGGTGGTATCTACAGGGATATACATATATATATATATATATATATATACACACATACACACACATATGTATATGTGTACATATATATATATATACACATATGTAAAAGTATATGAAGATGTACACTTAAGATATCTTCCCTACCTGTCTCCGATTCTGTGTCTCCCTCTCTCTCTGCCCCTCCCCCGTTCATGCTCTGTCTCTCTCTGTCCCAAAAATAAATGAACGTTGAAAAAGAAAATTAAAAAAAAAAAAAAAAAAAAGGGGGCGCCTGGGTGGCGCAGTCGGTTAAGGGTCCGACTTCAGCCAGGTCACCATCTCGCGGTCCGTGAGTTCGAGCCCCACGTCAGGCTCTGGGCTGATGGCTCAGAGCCTGGAGCCTGTCTCCGATTCTGTGTCTCCCTCTCTCTCTGCCCCTCCCCCGTTCATGCTCTGTCTCTCTCTGTCCCAAAAATAAATAAACGTTGAAAAAAAAAATAAAAAAAAAAGATATCTTCCCTTAACTGCTGATTATTATACCTAAAAATGAAAAGATTAATAATCAAATAGAAGTCTGATATTCAGGACCTCTTTTGTTTCCCAACTTAAAGGAATTTCCTGTTTTTCTTTTTCATCTTATGCTTGATAGTCTATATCAAGGGTTGCAAATTTTGACCTATTGACCAAATATGGCCCTTTCCTTGTATTTGTAAATAAAATTTTATTGAAATAGAGCTATGCTCATTTGTTTATGCATTGTAAACATTGCTTTCATGCTATAATGGCATGATTGAGTAGTATGACAGAGACTGTATGCCCCACAAAACCTAAAATATTCAATGTATGGTCTTTTACAAGAAAAGTTTTTGATTTTTGGTCTATATGATCTTTTGGTTCCTTTCCAAAACAGAGATTTTGACTATATGATACTAGAGTCCAGGATATTTTCCTCTGGAGACTTCTTTAGAACCAATCCCAATACTTCTTAAGATCTATTATTTGTAAAGAGAAAGAGGACCACAGCTCTTCTTTGTCTTGATCTTGAATCTCCACATTATACTTTAATCAAAAAAAAAAAAAAAAAAAAAAAAAAAAAAACAGAAGTGTTTTGAGTATAAACATTTCCAAAACATTTAACATGGGTTTGGACTGAAACCATGATTCATATAGAAAGTGTTCTTTGTATAGGAAGAATGGTGAGGAAATCCAGAACAGAGGGATATGGAATTAGAATTTTATTTCTATCAGTTTTTAGGATATGAAGGTAAAAAAAGAAAAAAATAGGAAAGAAACTACCCGGAAAAGTCTTCCAGTTCTACCTCTGCAATGTTTCAAGTCTGAAAGTTGGCTAAAGCTTAATAATTCTTACCTTGAGGCTGTAGATACCTGCTGTTTGATTTAAGGCATTAGAAAAGCGATCAGCTTGCTCTGGATAAAATTGCTGCAGAATAAACAGCCTCATAAGCCTACCACTTCTGTGTTTTCACTGTATTATTCACCCCTTCAGTTTCTCTCCACTGTCTGGTAGCTTCATAGGGTTTCACAGCATCTATTCCTAGCCTATGATATTAATGATGCCAAAAGGCAGGCCTCAGATACAGCTGTTTTAGGAAAGCTTTACTGGAGCAATCTTAATATAACTCCAGAGTTTCTTGGGTTTTTTGTTTTGTTTGGCTCTTTTTCCCCTTTGTCCTGTAGAAGCTACAATTTGCCATTTCTTGCCGCTACTTACATTTTCTCCCCTGCTGACACTCTGAATTAAGGTAGTTATTAAGTTACCATTCTATTCCTTTGGGACAATCTTATCCCCATACACTATAGGTAGAACCTTTTCAGCAACCTGCTGTTCACAAATCAGAAACTATATCAGAAGTCAAGCAATTCCCTCGTTGTCATTTCGGACACATTGAGTACTGACAATGAACTGAGTATACAAAACAGAAGGTTCCTACCCTCTACAAGCTTAAAATGTTGGTCTTCAAAGATATATAAGCTCTTAGGGAAAACAGAGCAGCTAAAATTAGTGAAGTCAGTGATATTAACAGATTTTAAATTTTTTTTTTCAACGTTTATTATTTATTTTTGGGACAGAGAGAGACAGAGCATGAACGGGGAAGGGGCAGAGAGAGAGGGAGACACAGAATTGGAAACAGGCTCCAGGCTCCGAGCCATCAGCCCAGAGCCTGACGCGGGGCTCGAACTCATGGACCTGGCTGAAGTCGGACGCTTAACCGACTGCGCCACCCAGGCGCCCCAACAGATTTTAAAAATAGAGTCAAAGAATGCTCAGTGAAGAGGAAAAATTAATTCTTCAGCTTTGAGGCCATGGCCTATATCTCCCATTTGCTCTACAATGCTCCACAAAGCTTGAAGTTCTTTAGAGTTCACAGAACGAGTCTGATAATCTGTCATTAAGCTATAGTTCTCCTGGTCCTTGGCAAGACAGAACCTATCATGCCACATTTCTCTGAAGAGGGGCTGCTACCCAATTGTTGCTGTTGTCTCTGAGCTCAGAGGAGAGGTCCCGTGGACTGGGAGCCAGACTTCTTAGGAGGGCATGCCAGTCCAATGGAGTTGATATCGATGGAGCTGGTTCTCTGAGTGCCGGGGAAACTGAAAACTGGATTCACTCGCTATTTTGGAAAGTAACTGCCACTGCCAAGGTGAAGACTCCTTGCTGATATGTTGCTCACAGGAAACAGAGCAGTCAGGAAGCCCAACAGAGAACAGGAAAAAGTAAGCCCTTTTCTCCTCCTCCAACCTAGCAGGCTCCTTCTGGCCCCTGTCATTGTCAAAGCTTAGCAGGCAGCAGTTTGTATACAGTAAGTGGTTTGCAGAGGATCATCACAAAGGGTAGGAGAAGGTGGGTTTGGAGGTGAGACAGTACCTTAACAAGAGGCATAATCATTTTCCCCATAAAGCTCTGTTCTGTTTTCATTGATTGTATTGAAATGGTGATGGGTATTAAGAAGTGCAGTTATTTCTCAACTGTGCTGCAGACCAGTTAGACTATCCAGGAGTGAAAAAGAAAGAAGAAAGGTTTTGTGCTAGACACTGACTTCACTTTCAGTTTGAGACATTATTATTGACCAATTAGGCATGTTCTCAATATGTAGGAAACAAAAAAAAAAAATGAGAAAAAGTGAGTAGAAAGAGAGGCAATCATTTCACAAAGAAGTTTTCTCTAGCTTCCAAACATCATACAATTTCTCCATACTATTTATCCTGATCCTCTCATACTCTGTAATGCTCTGGGTGGAACATGATATGTAAAATACCCAGAATAAGCTTAGCACCTTCAATTAAGAAAGGCATGGTGAGCATATGCTTGCAATTCTTCTTCATGCATGGAAGCCTCAACATGGTTTCTGTTTGTTTTACTGGCTAAATGCTATGCAGTTGGCTGTCATCTGGTATGTCAGTCGGTATAGCACACAAATGGCTTTGCTTTCTCATTTCCCACAGGCAGTATTTGTAATGGCATGATTATGTGTCCAGAATTCAAATGAACTTAGAAGAAAAAAACATGAACTGAGTGCAATAGCGTTAGAGTTTATTAAGACTGGAAGGTAATGGTTTCACTGGAGAACACTGTTTGCTACAGATAATAATGATTATGCACCCCTTGCATGCTATACTAGGGGTGAAAATAAAGAGGAGCCAGGTATAATCAACCCAGTAGACTAGACTTAATTTTAAACTCACTGAAATACATCATCTCAAACATTTAAAGGAAATAATGTGCCTGAAGAAAATAGAATAAATAACCCAATTAAAGTTTCAGAACACTAGATTTTGTTTGTGAGCATTAAAGAATGAGGGGATTGCACTTTTATTTTAATTATGATTTCTAGACAATCACTGCTATATTTTTTTGTGACAGCATAATGTACTTTGACTACGGACAGTAGGAACCAGTTCTTAAATATATCTTTTCTTCAAAAAAATCTTCTCTGTGATTTCAACCAGCAGTTTATTCAGATTATTGTTGCTTTATTTTATTTTTTCACATCCTTGGAATGAACTTGGCTACACTATACATCTTTAAGAACTTCAAAGAACTTTAAGGGAGATACAATTGAGTGTGAATCTTGCCTCTGGATACTTTGGATAAAACATATAAGCAGGCCCAGAGTTCAATTACTTTTCTAAAATGGGGATAAGGATAAGCTTAGACTGGTTAACTACTTCAACCCTCTGACTTGCCTGTACGTGCACCAAAACATTAGCTATTATTAGTATTATTAGCTAGCATTATGTAATTATAACTATATTGCTATATTTATCACTATTAGTATTACACTTAATAATATTAAGAATTATTATGGTTATTTTAGTACCTATGTTTGTTATTTCTCTACAGGCTAATTTACCCTTGTAGTTGAAAAGCATCACTTGCTTTCCTTGCCCATGTGTCCTGCCTGAAGGAGCAGCAAGCTGGAGAAAATAAAACTCCATTAAGGGAAGTGAGCACAAGGCTATTCCACAGCTGCTCTGTATAATGCCAGTGTGTCAGTGGGCAACATTCTCTCTCTAGTTTGAATTTACCTGCTAGGGCGATGCTTACTGGGGGCGAATTTAGTTTGCATGAAGGATGTAACATCTTGGTGATCAATAAGGCATTTCAAATTCAAATCAACATCATCTAGCAGCACCAATACTAATGAAACAATCATTTGCATTCCTATAGACTAACAATGGTATGGGAAATCAGTTAAAAATGATACTTGATTTGCATGACTGTTGTGGAATACTTTGCAATCTATCATTAGATCAGCAGCACTCAAGAATTTGAACTTGCTGCACGGAAGATAAACGAGGTTCCTAATTTAGTTTTATTAACTTCCCAGGATACTCCAGAGCTTATGGGATTTCTGTGAATGATTTGAACAGGCTTTGATTCTCTCTACATTTGGGACATATATTGGAGAAGTAGAATTTGGAGACACATATGGCAGGGCTACAAGGTGGAAATAACTTGGAAATTTTTCCTAAGATTTTGGCTAAATTAGTTAAACTAATTGGTAATCCCTTTCCTGAAATGTCAAATAACTGTGACATGTTGAAATGATGTGCTTGGTTTTAACCACTTGCAAGTGAAATTCCGGGACTCTAGCATCTGCTCCTGGGCCAAGACAGTGACTAATGCCTGCTGTTAGTATTGCTAGAAAAGGATGTCATTCTGTGGGCATCTTTTCTTGATAATTAAAGAATGTCTTCAAACTCACTGTCCATGGTGGGGAATTTTCTTCCCAAGTCTATTTCTCCACTTAGAGAAACACTTAATTTATAACCTTTGCATGGCAGTGAAGCGAGTTATTCTACGACCCCAGCACGTGCACCTAATAGAGTATATTATCCCTCCAAAGAGTAAGGTTCAGATATTTCTTGGTTTTGTTCTTAGGTTTAATAAATATGATGCAGGTTAATGAGTGACTCAGCTGTAATGATCACTGATGTACACAATGTAATCTTATTTAAGATGATCTAATAGAACTTGAACTTACCCATTTCATTCCATCTCTAATAACTTTTTCTTAACTAAGGCCTGGTGGACAGATGTTAAGATTCTTCTCCCCAAGCCATGTTGGGGAACTCCACATGGCAAGGAACTTCTGGGAGCTGAAGGTGACCTCTGCCAAGAGTCAGCAAAAATAAAAGCTTTTAGTTTTAAAACCACAAGGGACTAAAGGTTGCCAACAACCATGAAAGAAGCAGATCCTTCCCTAGTCTCCAAATGAGAACACGACCCTGGCTGACACATTGCAACCATATAAAACCTTGAGCCAGGGAAGCCATATTTAAATTCCTAATCCATACAAACAGGTGTATGTGGTTTTGAACCACTAAATATGGGATATGATTATGTAGCATAACAAAATTAATACAATAGGTGATTATCATCAAAGGCTAAATTACGGCCCAGCTTTTGTTTTTTTTAAACTGACTATAAACTTGGTCCTACTCTAATTTATTCTCTACTCTGCAGTCACTGTTCTTTCCAAAATACAAATCCGATTATGTCTCTCCCTTGCTCAAATCTCTCCAGAGACTGTACATTTCTGAAGTCCCTTCACCATCTGTTTCCTATGTACCTCTCCTGACTGCTTCCAATTACTTTGCTCCCACCTCACACAAGACTTTACTCCATAGAAGCACTTCAGCCTTTGCACATGATCCATTTATTCCACATTTGCCTTTCAATTCTCAATGTAGGTATGCTTCCTAAACTTAAGTCACAAGCTTCTGTTTGCTACTGGAAAACTATATACTTTAATATTAATTTTTTAAGTAAATTATAATTGCTTATTGACTTACATATTTCTTCCATTGACTAGATACTTCTGGGGAGAGAAGCCACAACGCATTCATCACAAACATCCACTTACAACACAATGACTAGGATGAAATACACAGTCCATAATTATCTCACAAATGAAGGTTACACACGTTTCTAAATGGAAAGGAGTGTTGCACAAAGTCCCACTCAACTGGCTTACACTGCATCCCTCACTTTATAGTTAAGGTCATTGTCTTCCTTCTTTGGTTTGATTAGTCTAAAATCAGCGGTTCTTAAGTTTGCCAGATTCAAGACCTACCATTATGGATATTTGTTTAAAATGCAAAGCTTTCTTTCAATCTGATAGTGACTGCGTGAAGCTCTATAAAAGATGACCTAGGAATCTATTATTTAACCAGTACTCTTTGCAACTCTTATGATTTAACAAGTTTGGAAACACTTGTTTGAAATGATTACGTATTATTGACAGTTGCATGCTCGAGTCCCACCTAGTTGGCCTGTGGAGCCAATTAAATCAGCCACATTAATTACCTACTGTTGCTACATCACTGAGTTCCCCTGACTTGCACTGGCTGAGGGGTTGATTTTATGTTTTCCCACAGCTCTTCTCCCAGAACCCTTACATATACTCACCTGTGTTGACTACCTCTTGGGCCCACTACATTGCAATTTTAGAGGTGGCCATTGCTTGACGTTGACTCATTCTTTTTCCCTTGATACTAATTTACACTAAAATTAAACCATAACTCAATGTAGCCCCTTACTTCCCAGAATGCAGTTTTCTAATTTACTTTCTACCTAGGTGTTCCTGAGTCACAAAACAGCAATTTCCATGAGAATGTAGATGTTGTAACTGTAAAAAACATTGATCACATTTTAAGTAAATGCAAGATTTTTTTTTTTTACTTTCAATTATTGTCTCTTCTCAGGGGATTTAAATGCATAAATAAAATAGAAACATAGTTAAATATTCCCAATCTTCCCTAAGAGATAGGAATTTTATATCAATATTATTATTGTCATTTTATACATACTAAAATACTACTTTATTCCAGTTATAGGGCTAACCATGTTGGGTGGGCAGCAGGGGGCTAAATATACAAAGTAGATTCCAAGTCTTCAGAAAGTTTCAGATCCTAATCCCATTCATTATTAAGCAGACCATTCTAGACAAGTGACTGAACTGCCCTGCACCTTGATTCTCTCAGCTGTAGAAATAGGGGTAACAATAGGGTTTTGTGACAGGATTTAATATAAATAGTTTAGGGAAGTATCTGGCACATGGCAAGTTCTCCATTAACACAAAATTTAAAAATGCAGGTGAAATGAGGCTAATCAATCTTGTCAGTGACTTTATTTTTTATTTTAATTAATTAACTAGCTAGCTAATTAATTAATTAATTTTTGAGAGAGAGAGTGAGAGAGTGAGCAGGGGAGGGGCAGAGAGACAGGGAGAGAGAGAGAACCCCAAGCAGGGTCCACACTGTCAGTTTGGACTGACGTGGGGTTTGAACCCACGAACGATGAGAGTAGCCAAAAATCAAGAGTAGGATGCTTAACTGACTGAGCCACCCAGGTGGCCCTGTCAGTGATTTTAAACCAGGTCACAATGGCTTAAAAACGATATGGAATTATAACTGGGAATATCACATTAACTCATAACTGGGAATTCAAAGTAGAGGTGGGTCAGCACCAGTCACAGTTTGTTCAGAGATCAGGTTCTTTTTCTCTCTTTTCTCTTGGTTCTTTCTCTTTTTGCATGTAGGTTTGTCTTAAGGATGGCTTCCATCATAATTGAAACATGACACCAGAGAAACAAGGGAACTTTCTCCATACTCACTTTGGTGGAAGAGAGAAGAGCATCTCATCTCTCTTAGTTAAGGAAGAAGGCAGAATTTTCTCACAAAAGTTTAGTATTCCTCATCACTGAAGTGGGCACTAGCCCACTCGAGAAGAATCACTGACAGGGGAGATAGTATTTCCTTTCACAATCAGATTTGAGGTCAGTTGTAAAAGCTGCACTGCTACTTGTTTCTCATCGGGGTAGAGGAATTAGTAAATTAACCCAGTGTTCACTACACAGAATTATTTTTCAATTATAAAAAGAACAAGATAGTTTGCATGATTGGTAACATCTTTTCTATCTCTAATATTCTGTGGTTTTGTATCAGAGAAATGATTTTTTTTCTGACACCTTGGAATAATTAGGAAAAAGTACATGTAGTTAGTAAAACACCAAAATAAGATGTATTTGTGCTTTTCAGTAACAAGTTAAATGACAATAATCACTATACTTTTGAAGTAGTGATAAAAGTAAATGATAGATTAAGATCTCTGTTGTGATTTCAGACATTGCTAATACTACTGTGAATTTTTGCCTACATTACCTTACATTGCCTTACATTAATTGCCTTACATTAATAATTGCAGAAAATTACATATTTCAGTTAGAACATAATGTGAATAAAGATTGTTTTCCTCACCTTAGTCTACAAAACTTCTTCTATCCATGGACCTTTCAGGAATTCATGGATCCCAGATTAAGAACCCCTGTTACAAAGCATTGTTTTAGGAAATCAAGAAAAGCCCATGATATGAAGAATCATAGTTGCAATTCTCTTATAGCATTTACTACAGTTTCCCCATAATCTGATTATGAGAGTATGTGGCATATTTTCATAATTAGATTGTGGCCTCCTTAAAGGAGAGAGACATATCATCTACATCTTTGGTTACTTATAGCACTAATCTTAAAACTGACTGCAATAAAATCACTTTGAGAGATTAAAAAATAACAGATGCTTTCCATCTACCCTAGACTGTCTGGATCAGAATGTCTGCAAAGGGATCTGGAAGTCTGTATTTCTAAAGAAGACAATATTGATGCAGTTAGCTTCACCAAGTAGGTGATTCACATTGGGGAACCACTGTCATTTAACAACTGACATAATGCCTTACACAAATTACATTCTCAGAAAATGGTTAGGGATTTGAAAGAGAGAAACTAGGACATATATAAAAAGTTCACATATACAAACCATCCAAACAAAATAAAACAAAATAACCTCTCACTCAAACATGACATAAAAATGTCTACCAAAAAGGTTTCATTCATATTGTTGTTATTGTTATTATTATTATTATTATTATTATATTATTACATTTAAAGATTACATTGGTTTTATTCAATGATTCATGGATTGGGCAGAATCCCATATAGCAATAGAAAGGAGCTCCCTCAGGTGTATTTCCTCAGTAGTGCTGGTCAGGTAATTCCAGGTTGAATGTTAATGGTTATATTCCTGGAGGTAGGAAAGTGGGACATGACTGTAATTAGATATTAAGTCTTGGTTTGCTGATGTGGAATATAGCACAAGTCACTATATTTTGGACCTGCTGTTTCCTTTTTATCAGAGGCCATTTTAGCCATTTGTGGACAAGATATTCAATAAGATTCACAAGGAAAATTTATCTTTTCAGGGAAGCTCCTTGGGGAAAATTTATCTTGTTATTTGGGATTTCTGGTGTGGGGGGCACAGACAGCATTGCACAGACCACTTTGGGAATGGACTTGTTTGTCTCAGCTGCTGCAAGAGCTATTTCAGGGTTCTCTTCCACTGGAGAAAGTTCACCTTACTTCAAGCGAGTCAACTTGCTGAGGTCATGTCCTTCTTGGGCAGCCCACATCCAGTGACTGAAATGTTAGTATAAAGCCAGGCACTTCTGCCCAATTGGGGTCAACTCTGATGGCCTGAGACTTTGTCACAGTTGACGTCTCCCTCTGCCCACTTTCTTCCATTCTTCGATAGATGTTGGTCCCTATAAATATCCAGTAGGCCAAGTCTTCATTACGTGGTTTGATCGCTTTATTTCCTATAGCACATGTATTTTAATACACTGTGATTTGTCCTGATGCTTGTGTTCAGTGTTAAAGTGGAGGTGGGCTTCACACATTTCCCTAGTGTCTTCTCTGTGATAATGTCATGGAAGGGCTTTCCTGCGATGTTCCATGACTCCATGTTGAAATCACATTTCTGTCTAGTTCATAGAGAGTGTCGGATGTGGGTTGCTTGGAATTTGAATTTAATTTTGAATGGAACCTGACTTAAAGTCATTCCTGTTATTTTTTAATAACAAAATCATGTTTGAAGACATAGTGCATGACTCTTGTATAAGAATTTTTAACATAAACTTCTCCTAGAATTCGGTGCCAGAGAAATTTTAACTCCTCAAATGAACAGCCATGATTCTATTTACTACAATATAAAAGCCAGGTAGCTTTGACTTGATTGAATAGAATTGACTGGAGAAACAAGATGATGGAGCTACTGTTTAGTAACTTATGCCAGTTGTACTACAAATGTCATGGTGTCTGGTGACCTGAAGGAGTCAATCGAACACACTTATTCCAACCTTGGCACCACACCATGATTAGCTGGTCATTTGGATCCAAATTTTAGATATATTTAGCCCCAGTACCACAGTGTTTTTTCCTGTAGTATAAGAAAATAAGTTTGCTTAGGGGTGCCTGGGTGGCTCAGTTAGTTAAAAGTCTGACTTTGGCTCAGGTCATGATCTTGTGGTCATGGGTTCAAGCCCTGCATCGGCCTCTGCGCTGACAGCTCAGACCCTGGAACCTGCTTCAGATTCCATGTCTCCCTGTCTCTCTGCCCCTTCCCCACTCACACTCTGACTCTCTCTCAAAAATAAATCAACATTAAAAAAAAAGATATTTGCTTAGAAGATTCCCCAAAGAAACTATGAGTCTACTATATTCAGATTTATTTAAAAATTAATCTATGTCTATATAATGCAAATTAACTGTAGCTAAGCTATATCCATGTGCATATTCAACATATATATATACAGTATGCCAATTGATTAATAAGAATGCTCTTAATTAATCATAGATCCTTCAAAAATGGATTGAAAAACTGTTTTTACAATGGATGGCTAGCACCAGTGACTTAGGGTTTACTCTTCTCTTTTATTCTGCACCATTTGCTTTTGCCTGTTAGTCATGGAATATGCTGTTTCTCCTTGGTTGAATTCAGGAGTTCTTTAGATTCTTTTGCATTTTCTCATGGTTTATTTGATCAAGACTGAGCCACAACAATTTTTCTATTCCTGTTGCCTTTACTTTTCTTGAACCCTGTACATGCTGCATTACTTTAATCTATGTAGTTTCCCCTTACCCCCCCCTTTTTTTGTTTAAACTGTGAGTTACAATTTCACATTTTAGTCCCCTCCAAATTAATCTTAGGCATACCAGTCCTTTAATAAACCGTGTTTATGGACATATAGCGAAAATATCTCAACCTCGTGGTCACTTCCATCAGGTGTCTTCCTTGACACCCAAAGTATATGTTAGGGTTCCTGGATCTCAGGCAACAGCAACTAAGTTTGGTTAACACAAACACAACAGAATTTATGGGATGACTATTGGGGTTCTCAGGACTGATCAGTAGGGGAAATATGTTGGATGCCAGGGAACAACAATCTTGCAGCAGGAATCATTTGCTTTGGGTGCTTCAGTGGGAATGAACAATGAATTCCAATTATTTCTTCTATATTTGTGATACTCGAGATGCTCTGGGAAAAGAGCAGCTGATTATTAAGCAAAGTAATACATGTATGCCCTGAATTAATTGGGCTATGAAAAGAAAGAAACCTGAACATTTTTATTTCTGTAGTATGAATCAGGCATTTACCATTCTAACGATACTCAATGGAAAGATAATTCTTCTAAAAGAAATACAGGAGCTTTAGGATGAGAGACTAAAGTGAGAATATTCACATATATAAATGCCCACTATATTGTGACTTCTAATTGCTTCCATGATACTCTATGTTTCTCTCCTCATGGCACTTCCCATGTTTCTTGCCTATTTTCTATATACTAACTGAGTTCTAAATTTTGGGAGGGTAAAGACCATGCTTAACTTGTTTTTCATGTGATGCATCTTCTGGATTTAGCACAGGATTTGATACATATAACAAATAAATGCTGCATAAATAAAAAGATATATTTTGACAAACGATTAACATTGTTGCATTGCCAGTCTCTCACTACACTTCAATGGCAATATACTTCAGTAGCAATGCTACCTCAAATACACTTTATCAATAAAAATTTATTGAGTCATATAACTGAAAAGACCAGAGGTAGCAGTTTCAGGTATCACCAAGGACCAGTTTCTTTCAGCCCAGCCTTGTTTATGGTCAACATTTCATCAATAATGTTTCCCCCGTAGTCTTAAAATGGTTGCCAATAGCTACCAGAAGTATGGATATCCTTTTTTTTAATGTCCTGCAGGCAAGAAACATATTTGGATCCAAAATATGGAACAGAGCTGAGGAGAATGACTCCTTTATATACGAGGTTTGATCACATGCCTCCCCATGAGCTAAATCCTTTGTCCAGTAAGAAGCAATGAGTTTAATTTTTTTATCATGGAACTAGGGTTGGAGTCCATTTTCCTGGGTCTACTTCACTTCCCTGAACAATTTGGGAAGTGATCAAAAGGGAGAGTTTCTGGTGAGACTGCCAAGAAAGGTCTATTTCACCAGTCAAGCTTTATGGCCAGTAATAGCTACAAACTGATCTCTTCTGAGTACAACCCCATCCCATAGACTGTGCTGTCATACTCTTTAATCTGTTATTCTTCTCTTTTAGGATCCTAGAGAAAGTTATTAATCGTGCTTATGTGGCTGAAGTGGAAAATAAAACAAACTAAAACAAAACAGAAATACTTCTGTATAGTCAAGAAGACTTTTACTTGGGAATCACATATTTTTTGTAGTTATTTCCCATTTCCCCCTTTCATTCCTTCTTCTTTGTCATGTCTGGCTGATGGAAATGTCAAGCAAGGCTTTGCTGCCATCAAAGGTTGTCCAGAAACAGAAAGTCTCTTAGTCTTAGTCCTTTGTAAAATCCTATATGCCCTTCCCTAATTCCCATAACTATAATTTGTTTTTGCTTACACTATGGAGAGTGATTTACTAAGCCAGGGAAAAGAAAGAGATGGCTGAAATAGCTTTTTGTCTAATCCTCAGGAGGCTTTATGTATTCTTTTTCAAGAATGAAAAAAAATCCAGAGGGAAGCTTTCTAGAGGATGTTCCAGTAGCAGTATTTATCAAAGTACCATATAATGTCTTGGTCTTTCGAAGGTGTTAACAAAGTGCTGCATTTAACCAATTCACTGTCTTACTTTTCACTTGTTAGCATGCTGTCTATTATCCATTATGTATTCCTATTGAATTCCTGTTTATTTTCAAAACAGTAAGCTAGGCACTTGCCCATCATTGGTAAAGTACTTGTTCCTTGCTATTCTCAGAGAATATCTAGGAAGTAATTTCTTATAAATAAAGGCAACATGTGTAAGAAATACATGATATTAGTATAGATTACCCTAATTAAATGTATGGTACTCGAGGGCCGAAGTCATGACCAAAGTATGGTATTGTGAATACATGGGTTTCATTGTAAATTTCATGCTTTAGTGGGAGTAAAATTCCACCATACACAAGCCCATTGGTTCTTAGAATCCTCCAGTTGTGCAGAATAAAAAATATTGGGGGAAGATAAATTATTTCTCTTACTTTCTGTCTTCCAAACCTATCATAATATCTTGCCACAACATTAAAGATGCTTTTAACTAACGGTCTATTGTTAAAGAACTCTTAAAGTTGTTGTATCATAGGACTGATATTTTACCAAATTTGAATTCAGTTGCAAAGGTTAGAGTGAATTTTACCATGCTATTTATTCAGACATCTATTTTAACTTTTAAATAATTAAAGTTCAAAACCATGTCAAAACTTTAAAATAGTCACTAAAGTTCAGAACATAGCTCATGGCAATCCCAATGCTGGATTTTGGGTCTGTGAGGGACTAAGAACTCATCCAAAATTAGTGATATTTTAGTCTCACGAGGTTGATTTTCTGAGTATAAGCAAGTATTTTCTACATGCAAACAATGTTCAACATCTGTTTTCAGGCTTTAATTTTCTTTCCCTCTTTGATTTCTTTGTCTTTGTGTTTTGCCTTTGTTTTGTTTGTTTGTTTGTTTTGTTTTCTCATTTTTATTTTTTTTGTGTGTGTTTTACCTAAAAATCAATGATCCCTAAGGATTTGTCCATGGAGTTCTCTCTTCTCTTGGGCAAGAAGCCTTTAATCAGATTTGCCTTTTTTTTTTTTTTTTTTTTTTTTTTTTTTACCATGCATTCTCTTTTCTCCATAGAGACAGCAAGATTTCTGCAATTGTCAGCTGGCATGGATGGATTGTGATCATGTGCAAGGAGTCTGTGAAGATTCTCAGAAATCAGAGAGTTTTGTGTTGAATAGCACAGGACAAATGATTACATGTTAGAGAGGAGAGAGGAATGCTTCTTAAGGCAACAAAATGTCTTTGAAGTGAGTTCATTTCATTACATATTTAAATTATATACCATGAACACTGATGGCATCTGAGTGAAAATATGCTGTGAATTCTGAGGGATGTCTTCTTTCTTTATAATGGCTTATTGGAAATATTTCTAAAGGTTTACCTGTAAGAATACTACTAATAAGTAATGTGCAACTTAAGAAAATATCCTTGAAAAATGATAAGGGATTGACCATTATATTCCACTTCCTGCCAAATGGTTTTTATTTTCTTTCAATTTCTTTGTAATTTCCCTGTTCTTTCTAGACATTATTTTTTCTAGGGCTTTTTATTACCCACTCTCATAATACTGTTGTTTGTGTTTTCTCATAAAACATGAGCGTGGGGTATCCAGAATTGTATTTCACGTGGAGACTGAGGACACCACACATGTACAAAGAGAGTATGAAAAAATTTATAACACACTTAATGAGACTTTATGAGTGGAACAGGGTTGGCACTCAAGCTAATCTGGAATGGCCTGAGCAAAGAGATGGATGATGGATTTAAGTTTTATTGTGGTTAGAGGGTAGGGCTGTGGTGAGGGTTTCTGTGCATGGCTCCAAGTTTGTGTGGTTTGAACATTCCCACTGACACCAAAAGAAGGAGGACCTAGGAATTTTTAATGGCTTGCCTAGATAAAGTGCAGAGGACAAAGGTAGGAGTAGGTCTGAAATCTTCCAGTGTTTGAACATCAAAAAATGGAAGGAGATTCTTTATTACATTGTTCTAAATGAAAGTCTTCTGCACAGTGAAGGAAACAATCAACTAAAGCAAAAACTAAAAGAACTTATACAACTCAACACCCCCAAAATGAATAATGCAACTAAAAAATGGGCAGAAGACATAACAGACATTTCTCCAAAGAAGACATACAGATGGCCAAAGGACACATGAAAAAAATGCTCAATATTACTTATCATTAGGAAACACAAATTAGAACCACAGTGAGATATCACCTCACACCTGTCAGAATGGCTAAAATCAACGATACAAGAAATAGACGTTGGCAAGGATGTGGAGAAAGGGGAACTCTCTTGCCCTGTTGGTGGGAATGTAAACTGGTGCAGCCACTGTAGCAAACAGTGTGGAGGTTCCTCAAAAAGTTAAAAATAGAACTACCCCATGATCAATCAGTTGCATTACTAGGTATTTACCCAAATACAAAAATACTAATTCAAAGTGATACATGCACCCCAATATTTACTGCTGCATTATCTACAATAGCCAAATTTTGGAAATAGCCTAAGTGTTCATTGACTGATGAATGGATAAAGATTCCACATATATTATATGGAATATTAGCCATTAAAAAAGAATGAAATCTTGCCATTTGCAATGACATGGATGGAACTAGACAGTATAATGCTAAGCAAAATAGGTCAGTCAAAGAAAGGCAAATGCCATATAATTTCATCCATATGTGGATTTTAAGAAACAAAGGGGAAAAAAAGTGAGAGAGGCAAACCATGAGACTCAACTACAAACAAACTGATGGTTATCAGAATGGAGGTGGGTGGGAGGATGGGTAAAATAGGTGATGGAGATTAAGGAGGGCACTTGTGATGAGCAGTGAGCATTGTATGGAAGTACTGAATAACTATATTGTATACCTAAATTTAATATTATACTGTATGTAAACTAACTGGAATTTAAATAAAAGCTTTGAAAAATTAAGAGGTTAAAACTCAAATAAAATGTACTAAGGGAATTTTGCTTGGATTTTTAAAACATTTTGACAATTTTAGACTTATAGAAAGGCTGACTAACAGGAAACCTAAGCTCTATCTCATGATGTTCTCCCCAGCTCTTCCCTTAGGAGTCCTCAGATAAAGTTGTGCATGAGAATCAAAGCTGGTACATCTTGCTCTGTCATTCCTCCATCTATTTTCTACCTCTCAAGCCCTTCTTGTGCTCCACTGACAGCTGCTGCCTTTTCTCCTCTGGTGGCCTCCTTCAAATCCTTGACCTCTGTGGCCTTTTGGCAAGAAAGCTCCTTTGGCTTCTTGAGGCTTGCTCAATTTATTAAGAGGGTTTCCTCATTGGCAGAACAATTGAGCCTCTATTTACACTTTTATCTCCCCTTACACTTGAGCTCTCTTGTTCCTTGTTGGGGTTGTGGGGTGGAGGGAGTGTTATGGGAGGATGCTGAATCAGGTCATAGCTAGGTAGTACCTCATATTGGACCTAGAATCACTTTTTGTTGGCATTCCATTCCTTGTTGTCCAGTCTTGCCCAGATAGCCAGACTTTTTCCTTATGGTACTTTTTTTTCTTTTCCAAGCTTTTTTCTTCTCCTTCAAGATCAGCTTCCATTAAGATCTGAAGTACATTAGAAAGGTGTCCATCTACCTATACCTCATTTATGGGCTGTGTTCAAGTTTCCCAACCATAGGACTTCTGGGCCGCAGGCAAGTCAAGGATATGGTGGAACATTTATTTTCATGTCCCTGAATATTCAGTGTCATGAAAAGGAGAAACTGTCAAAATAGACTAAAAGGTGAGAAAATAACTAAGAGTGTGGTATTATAGAAGTCAAATGACAAAAAACAACAAATGTTGGTGAGGATATGGAGAAAAAGGAACTGTCATGCACTGTTGGTGGGAATGCAAACTGGTAGAGCCACTGTGGAAAACAGTATAAAGTTTCCTCAGAAAGTTAAAAATAGAACTACCTTATTATCCAGTAATCACACCACTGGGTATTTACTAAAAAAATATATAAAAACACAATTTGAAAAAATAAAGATGCCACCATGATTTTTCGAGCATTATTTACAACAGTTAAACTATGGAAGCAGCCCAAATGTCCATTGATTGATGAGTGGATAAAGAAGATATGGTGTGTGTATATATATATATATATATATGCACACATATATATATATATATATATATACACATATATATATATATATATATACACATATATATACACAAAACAGATGAACATAAGGGAAGGGGAACAAAAATAATATAATATATATTCCATGGAATATATATGTGTGTGTGTGTATATATATATATGTATGTGTATATATATATATACATACATATGTGTATATATATACACACACACACACACACACACATATATATATATATGTATATATATACATACATATTCCATGGAATATTATTTGGCCATAAAAAAGAATGAAATCTTGCTATTTGCAACAACATGGATGGAGCTAGAGGGTACAATGGTAGGTGAAATAGAGAAAGACAAATACCATATTATTTCCACTCATGTGTGGATTTTAAGAAACAAAACAAACTAACCAAGGGAGAGAAAAAGAAGACAAACCAAGAAACAGACTCTTAATTATAGAGAACAAACTGGGACCTCATCAAAGAAAAAGCTTCTGCACAGCAGAGGAAACAATCAGGAAAAGTAAAAGGCAACCGACAGAATGGGAGAAGATATTTGCAAATGACATATCAGATAAAGGGTTAGTATCCAAAATCTATAAAGAACTTCTTAAACTTGACGCCCAAAAAACAAATAATCCAGTGAAGAAATGGGCCAAAGACATGAATAGATACTTCTCCAAAGAAGACATCCAGATGGCCAACTGACACATGAAAAAATGCTCAACATCACTCATCATCAGGGAAATACAAATCAAAACCACACTGAGATACAACCTTACACCTGTCAGCACAGCTAACATTAACAACACAGGCAACAACAAATGTTGGTGAGGATGCAGAGAAAGAGGATCTCTTTTGCTTTGTTGGTGGCAATACAAGCTGGTGCAGCCACTGTGGAAAACAGTATGGAGGTTCCTCAAAAAACTAAAAATAGAACTACCCTATGATCCAGCAATTGCACTACTAGGCATTTATCCACGGGATACAGGTGTGCTGTTTCGAGGGGACACATGCACCCCCATGTTTATAGCAGCACTATCAACAATAGCTAAAGTATGGAAAGAGCCCAAATGTCCATCAATGGATGAATGGATAAAGAAGATGTGGTGTATATACACCACATCTTCTTTATCCACACACACACACACATATATATATATATATACACACACACACACACACTACATCCTATATATATATATAAATATATGTGTGTGTATATATATATATATATATATATATATATATATATATTGGAGTATTACTCGGCAATCAAAAAGAATGAAATCTTGCCATTTGCAACTACATGGATGGAACTGGAGGGTATTATGCTAAGTGAAATTAGAGAAAGACAAAAATCATATGACTTCACTCATATGAGGACTTTAAGAGACAAAACAGATGAACATAAGGGAAGGGAAACAAAAATAGTATAAAAACAGGGAGGGGGACAAAACAGAAGAGACTCATAAATATGGAGAACAAACTGAGGGTTACGGGAGGAGTTGTGGGAGTGGGGATGAGCTAAATGGGTAAGGGGCACTAAGGAATCTACTCCTGAAATCACTGTTGCACTATATGCTAACTAATTTGGATGTAAATTTTAAAAAATAAAAAATAAAATTAAAAAAATATAGAGAATAAACTGATGGTTACTAGAGGGGGGTGGATGAGGGAATGGGAAATATAGGTGATCAGGATTAAAGAGTACACTTATTGGGGTGCCTGGGGGCTCAGTTAAGCGTCTGACTCTTGATGTCAACTCAGGTTGTGATCTTGTGGTTGTGAGATTGAGCCCCATGTTAGGCTCCAAGCTCAGCACAGAGCCTGCTTGGGATTCTCTCTCTGCCCCTTGCCCACTCATGCACTCTCTCTCTCTCTCAAAAAATTAATAAACATTAAAAAAAAGAGTACACTTACCATAATAAGCACTGAGTAATGTATAGAATTGTTGAATCACTATATTGTACATTCAAAACTAATAAAACACTGTATGTTAACTACACTTACACTGGAATTAAAATGTAAAAACAATGAAAAAAAGAAGGCAAGCAAAAATGTATTTAACATTTTTTTTAATGTTTATTTGGGAGAGAGAGAGAGAGAGGCAGACTACAAGGGGGAGGGGCAGAGAGAGAGAGAGAGAGACAGACTCGGAAGCAGGCTCTAGGCTCTGAGCACAGAGCCCCATATGGAGCCCAAACTCACAAACTGTGAGATCATGACCTGAGCTGAAGTTGGACGCTTAACCAACTGAGCCACCCAGGCACCCCACAAAAATGTGTTTAAAAAGAGAGTGATGAAATGTATTTAAAGCGAGTCACATGTATTGATAGGTTAAATGAGATGAGGCTTGAGAATCGATAAAGATTGTCAAAGTAGAGTTCCTTGCTGATCCTCACTGTTAGTATTTTCAGTGAGTTTTGGGCATAAAATCCTTATAAAGTGTGTTAAGGTAAGAACAGAAAAAGTGAGAACAGTGCTGTGCAGGGAGAGAGAGGGGGAGAGAGAAACAGAGATCATTGACTTGCAGAGGTAATGGCTTTGAGTAATAAAAAGGAGATTTGATTGATGACACAAGTGGAACAATTGGCCTTAGGGAGGCACATGAATTGCTCATCCCTTGTAACAGAGGAGGGAAAGGAGAGGAAATAGGGAAATAAGGACAGATGTTGGCAGTTTTGTTGTAAGTACTATAGGGATTCTCTACTGATTACTTCCATTTTCACAGTAAAATAAAAATCAAGTCACTAGTGTATACTTATGCGTGGGTTGAAGGTATATTGTTTATGACATCATTTGGGTTAAAGTCTTCACAGTTCTTCCCTTTTAAGGTCAGAATTCTTAGTGTAAGAAACCACTCCTTATAATGTAAGAGAGATGCACTTGCATCAGGTGGGCTCAAATCAGATCGCACATTGGTGACTCACTACCTGGAGTAGTCCTGTAGATGGATTTTTTTTTTTACCCTCATACCATTTAAATATTTTAAAACTTACTTTTCATTATTTAAATATCAGGAGATTTTATATTGAAACCAAATTTTATACTTTTGTTTTTCTTATTCAAGTATGATTTATACAGTGTTGCATTAGTTTCAGGTATACAATACAATGATTCAACAATTCTACACATTACTCAGTGCTCATCACCATACGTGTACCCTTAATTCCCTTTACCTATTTCACCCATCTCCCCATCCACCTCCTTATATTTCTCTTTTAAAGAATGGATCACCTAGTAGCACCGGACCCAAATTCCTGCATGGCAATAGTAGGATGGAGGTGTATAATACTGACTCTTTAGACAGAGCACTCAAGTTTTCTCCATTATCCAATGTTTTCCATTATTACCTTATAATCTGCTTGGTTCATTCCTTTAACTTACCTTCCTGCTTCCTGTAAAGGATTTGAAATTGATGCATAAGCTGCAGGGTACAACTCCAGGGGCACCATTCATATTGTAGCCTCTAAGGTAGTACAGCTAGAGTTGTGCGCTGTGGGGATCCCTGGCCTAAAAAATATTTGCAATTCTTTCTTTGATGCCCACGTTGAGTTATTTGTCTGAAGAGTACTCCTAACAGACTGCTACATAGCTAAGTCTCTTTCTATTCATTATACATTTTTCTCAAGAAAAAGCTTTGCTCTGTCAGTGCCTGTAATGGGTGAATTGTATCCTTCCAAAAGGTGCATTTGAGTTTTACTCTCAGTACTTGTGAATGTGATCTCATTTGGAAATACAGTCCTCAAAGATGAAATTAAGATACAAGTTAAGCTTTTTATTTTGAGGTAGTTCTAATTGTTTACTTTTGCTTTTGTTTCCCTTGCCTCAGGAGACATATCTAGAAAAATGTTGTTATGGCCGATGTCAGAGAAATTACTGTCTATTCTCTCTTTCAAGATTTTTATGGTTTCATGTCTCACATTTGGGTCCTTAATCTGTTTTGAGTTTATTTTTGTGTAGCATGAAAGTGGTTTCATTCTTTTACATGTACTGTTCAGTTTTCCCAGCACCATTTGTTGAAAAGACTCTTTTTCCCATTGCATATTCTTGCCTCCTTTGTTAAAGATTAATTGACTATCTAAACATGGGTTTATTTCTGGGGTCCCTATTCTAGTCCATTGATCTATGTATCTATTTTTATGCCAGTAACATACTGTTTTGTTTACTACAGCTTTGTAGTGTATCTTGAAATCTGGGATTGTTATACCTCCATTTTTGTTTTTTTGTTTTTAAGACTGCTTTGGATATTCAGGGTCTTCTGTGGTTCCACATAAATTTTAGGATTATTTCTTCTAGTTCTGTGAAAAATGCCATTGGTATTTTGATAGGGATTGGATTAAATCTGTAGGTTTCTTTGGGTAATATGGACATTTTAGACAACCTACTAAATGGGAAAAGATATTTATAAATACCATATCTTATAAAGGGTTAGTATCCAAAATATATGAAGAACTTACACAACTCAATACCCCAAACACAAATAATCCAATTTAAAAATGGGCAGAAGACATAAACAAGCATTTTTTGCAAAGAAAAGATATAGATGGCCAACAGACATATGAAAAGATGTTCAACATCACTTTAAGTGAGATATCACCTCACACCTGTCAGAATGTCTAAAATAAAAAACACAAGAAACAACAAATGTTGTCAAAGATGTGGAGGGAAAGGAACCCTCTTGCCCTGGTGGGGGGAATGCAAACTGTGCAGCCACTGTGAAAACAGTATGGAGTTTCCTCAAAAAGTTAAAAATAGAACTACCCTATGACCCAGTAATTCCACTACCAGATATTTACTTAAAATACAAAAAAAATAGTTCAAAAAGATATATGCACCCCTAAGTTTATTGCAGTATTATTTTTAATAGCCAATTTACAGAAGCAACCCAAGTGTCCATCAACTGATGAATGGATAAAGAAAATGTGATATATATATACACACACACACACACACACACACACACACACACAATGGAATATTACTCAGCCACAAAAAAGAATGAAATCTTGCCATTTGCAACAATATGGATGGATCCAGAGGTTATATCACTGCTAAGCAAAATACATCAGAGGAAGACAAATACTATATGATTTCACCATGTGTGGAATTCAAGAAACAAAATAAAGAAAGAAGATAAGAAACAAACCAAGAAATACTCTTAACTGTAGAGAACAAGTTGATGGTTACTATAGGGGAGGTGGTGGAGAAAAGGGTGAAATAGATAAAGGGGATTATGGGTACACTTGTCATGATGAGCACTGAGTAATGTATAGAATTGTTGAATCACACCATTGTACACCTGAAATGAATATAACACTGCAACAATGTATGTTAACTATACTGGAATTAAAATTTAATATATATATATATATATATATATATATATATATATATATATATGATAAAATCATACTGGAATAGTGTGGCCTTAAATCCAGTCATTGATGTCCTTACAAGAAAAAACACAGTGAAAGAGAGAAACAGACACAGAATACACTCAGGGAGAAGAAGGCCATAATGGAGGCAGAATTTGGAGAGATTCAGTCAAGGATTACTGGCAACTACTGGAAACTAGGAACAGGTAAGGAAGGATTCTTCTCAATAGCCTTAGGAGGCAACAAGGTCTAATGACACACTGATTTTGGGTTCCCATACCCCCGAACTGTGAGAGAATAAATTCTGTTTTTCAAGCCACCCAATTTATTTTGGTAGACCTACGAAACTAATACACAGCCTATACATTGAGAATTTTCTCTATTAATTACCCCCTAACACTCTTTGGAAGTTCTTTGGCATTCAATATTCACACTTTATTTTCTTATTTGAAAGAGCTTTGATTTTCAGAATTAAATAGAGATCATACATTTGGTCTCCAATGAAATCTATACATATTTTTAGGTTCCACATTATATACTTGAAGATTCCTAAAACATGAGGTACCCTGATGTGTTCTTTAACTTTTGCACCATAGTATATAATGATGCAATTATGCCATCCAATGATTATGAGTGGAGCTTCATTTTTACATTTAGGAAACACTAGGAATGACATTATTTAATTACTATTTTTAGTAGATGTAGATGTGGACCACCAGAATTAGTTGTTTTGTAAAAATCAAACACTTAAAATGTGGCCTAAGAGCATTTTAGCAGATGTAGAATTTATGTTAGAAAAAAGGATGCTATTGTACTCAGAGGGAAGAAATGCAAAGAGACATTCCTAAGATGTTTATCAAAAACATTTATGTGCCAATTATTGGTTTTGGTTGCAAACTTTGGAAGTACCAGGTAGTAGCAACACTTTCTTTCAGTTTGTAGTATCATTTATGAAGACAGCAATGGATAAGGTAAAGAGTGAACATAAATACTGTAACAGATGATTTGCTCTACATAAAGAAAATAAGAACCATAGAGACACCCTCACTCTCCAGTGAACAGTGTGTTCCTTGAATGACTCCTATATAACTAATATTCCTGGTGCAATCAGAAAGTAAGCCACACAAAAAACAAATGCATTAGATATCCAGCTTTGTGGATTTCACTTACATTATTAATTACAGGAAAAAGATATTAACATTTTATTAATTTAACATTTTGGTAACAGGAAAATTAATTATACGATGAAAGTCTCTCTTTCAAAAATGAATGACTCCATTAAAACATTTAATAATGCCTGTCTCGTTGAAATAAATTGCACTTTAAAAATCTTCTGAACAGTTAAAGTGTTCTAATGTTTACAAAGTTAGATATTTTCATTATTTTTCTAAATAGATATATTAATTTAAGTACTGTGGTTTTAAGTGTATGTATATCTAACCTTAATGGAGAAATGATTTTCCAGAATCCAGTCAGCTTTCTAACAAAGGTGACCAAATTATAGATATATTATCTTTGGTAATAACATGTACAGTGACTTTTCAGAAATATTTTAATAAATATTCAGTCTAAAGTAATAAATTTTTGTTATAGTACAAAGTTAAATTATTTTGGATTTAAAAGCTATTAACACTTCTTTACTCTTATAGGGAGACTTTGTTGTTTCTTTTTTTAAGCTACATAGACACTTTTTGCTACTGACTTTCCATGGAGGAAGCAACAATTGAAGAGCTGTAGAAAAATATTTTTCTGCATATAGTTTTACTGATATTATTAACAACCTATAACAAATATAATACAATTATATATAATTATAATACATAGCTAACTCTCCCTCCATGGTATGACTGTATGAATCAGAACTAATTTAATCCATTTAGTCAATTCACTCTGAGTAATTGTGATATGTTACAACTTTCATATGCCACAGACACAAAGGCAATATTCAATGAGAAATTATTTATTCTCTATTTATCAAATAGTAACTGAATGTCTCCTATGTTCTCAATACCAAGGATATAGCTGCAAATAAGACCCGCAGCTTTAAAAAGCTCACCATCTATGGGAAAGTAAATGAATGTTTCTACATAAGAGCTTTTGTTTTTCCAGGTTTTTATTAAACACATTAAGTAGGTGCTATAGACTGAATGTTTGTGTCCTCCACAAATCCATGTGTTGAAAAGTAATCCTCAGTGTGATGGTATTTGGTGGTGGGGCCCTTGAGAATTGGTTAGGTCATGAAGGTGGAGCCTTCATGAATGGGGTTAGTGCCCTAGCGAAAAGAGGCCCCAGACAGATCCCTCATCCCTTCCTCCACGTGTGGTAACAGTGGGAAGATGGGTATCAGTGAGGAAGCTGACTTTCCCCAGACAGTGAACCTGTGGGTGCCTTGATCTTAGACTTCTCAGCCTCCAAAAGTATTTAAAATAAATTTCTGTTGTTTGTAAACTGCCCAGTCTATGGTATTCTGTCAAAGCAACCTGAGTGGACTAAGAAAGTGGGGCAGATGTAAATGCCAGGCCAAGTAAAGACATTTTATGCTCCTTGCTTCTATTGGATGTGACAAATTAATCATTTTGCCCTTGTGTCAAACATTTTCCTTACAAAGTCACACTACTACTTAGTTCCCGCCCTGCTCCCTCCATCCCAGGTATTAGCGATAATAGTACAGGCAGTTTCTGCAGACTCTTTGCCTACTTTCCCCTGATGTTAACATTTTATATAAACATAGTACATTTGGGGGCGCCTGGGTGGCTCAGTCGGTTGAACATCTGACTTCAGCTCAGGTCATGATCTCATAGCTCGTGAGTTCAAGCCCTGCATCAGGCTCTGTACTGACAGCTCAGAGCCTGGAGCCTGCTTCAGATTCTATGTCTCCCTCTCTCTCTGCCCCTAACTCACTCGCATTCTGTCTCTGTCTCTCTCTCAAAAAAAAAAAAATAAAATAAAAAAAATTTAAACATGGTACATTTATTAAGACTTAGAAGTCAACACTGGTACATTACTATTAACTAATATGACTTTACTAGGATTTCACCAGTTTTCCACTCGTTTCTTTCTTTTTATTCCAGGGTTCCATCCAGGATACTCCATTGTCTTTAGTGGTACATCAATTTTTGATTTTCTTATTTTTAAATGACATATCTTACTAGAGATAATATAATTTTGCTACTTTTCATTCTTATTCATTTCCTGTTTCCTATTCATTTCAATAAAATTTCTGTAATTTAAAAAGATTTTTTTCTTTTTTTAATGTTTATTTATTTATTTTGAGAGAGAGTGTGCACGAGTGGGAAGGGGCAGAGAGAGAGGGAGAGAGAGAATCCCAAGCAGGCTCCACACTCAGTATGGCACCTGACACGTGGGCTCGATTCCACAACTATGAGATCACAACTTGTGCTGACATCAAGAGTTGGACACTTAACCAAATGAATCACCCAGGCACCCCTAAAAAAGATTCTTAATATTTGTTGAACCACTCAATAAATTTACAGCTCTGCTGAGTTTCAGGAGGTAGGCTTAAATTCAAAGTCAGAAAGAAAACTTTGGGAAAGGATAATATGATCAACTCTTCTAAAGTTCCTAAGACAATTGAACATCATAAGACCCAATAGAAGAAATTACTCTTCTAAAATTCCGCAAAAGCATGTTATACCACAAAGTGAGAGGTAAATTAATCTGACTGCTGCCTGACGTACAAATTCTTAGTCTTCATGGAGATAAAATTCCTCTTTGTGGAAAATCAAACCAAATTTACCTAAGAATTCTAAAATCAGAGTTAGAGAGAGGTCATGGTAAAAAAGGTCAGCAAGAGCACTAACTTTGATACAGGACACCTTGCATTGTTTAGTCTCTTGACATCTGTGAGCACCACAGAGATTAGCGAGATGTTGTGTGGCACCATCTCTCTTATTTTCCCAAACCTCCCGGTGCATCGCATATTTGTGCCGCTTGTAGATGAGCTTCTCCTTGATTTTACTTTAGCTATGAAGATTTATTTATGATCTGTAAAAACTGTCTTACTCCACTGAATGTCATTTTCCTAAGGATGAACATTTTACATTGTTTTGTTTTATACTTAGTTTTCCTTTCTTTAATTTATGATTATTGTTTTTTAAAAATAAGGAATTTATACATATGGAAAAATAATTAAGTTTTACAATGGAGCTTATAGGGCAGACAAGAAGATACCCTCCCTGTTTTCTAGGCCCACACCCCAGAGATAAACTCTTTTCGTCATTTATGTTTTGCTTCTTCTGGTGGCTACATTTGAAAATCTAAACAACATGTTTACACTAGCAACTTATCAACTTATCTTTGGAAAATATGGAAATTTACTCTATACTCAGACATCTGGCTCTTCTCCAGCCTGGTGTCTGCTCTCCTTCCTGGTTTGATAGTCTTTATCTCTACTTCTCCCACAGTCACCTTTGTAATTTAGAACTATACTAAATACCCCAATTCTTGTTCCACTGCTTTAGAAAATGCTTTTGTTTTCCTTTTCCCATTATGCACATAAGCTTATATACCCCTATTTCTTCCCCACTTCATCTTCTAATTTCTATCAGCGAGGCTTTTTTTTAATGTTGTTGAGGTTACTAACATTACGTCTTGTTTTGTAATTGCTTTTTATAATTTATATATAGGTTAATTAAAAATGTAAAAACCAGTATACAACATTCACATTATATTCATAATATAAATTATATAATATTCATAAAATTCAAGGGGCGCCTGGGTGGCGCAGTCGGTTGAGCGTCCGACTTCAGCCAGGTCACGATCTCGCGGTCCGTGAGTTCGAGCCCCGCATCAGGCTCTGGGCTGATGGCTCAGAGCCTGGAGCCTGTTTCCGATTCTGTGTCTCCCTCTCTCTCTGCCCCTCCCCCGTTCATGCTCTGTCTCTCTCTGTCCCAAAAATAAATAAACGTTGAAAAAAAAAATTAAAAAAAAAAAATTCCTTGTTGATCTTTGTAGGGTTTGCTAGGATTGCCTTCCATCTTCTTAGGTACAAAGTAAGGATTTCTGTTTCACTTGAAGGTGAATGTTCTTAGAGTTGATTTTTTACTACTGTATCCCATCAATCCATTCATTAGTTTACTTAATTAATACTTATTGAGTGTCCACTCTGTGGCAGGTATAGTTGAAGGCACTGAGGAAACAGTAGTAAATGAAACAAATAGAAAACTCTGTCTCTTGTGGGGGCCTGAGTGGCATCTAACTTTGGCTCAGGTCATGATCTCCGGGTTTATGAGTTCCGTCCCACGGCAGGCTCTGTGCTGACAGCTCAGAGCCTGGAGCCTGCTTCGGATTCTGTGTCTCCTTCTCTCTCTGCCCCACCCCTGCTCGTACTCTGTCTCTCAAAATTAAATAAACATAAAAAATAAATAAAAAAGAAAGAAAACTGTTCTAGTGAAGTAGGAGACTAAGTGTGAGAGGATAGTTGTGATTTGGTTTATAATTTAAAATGGAGTGGTTAGAAATGACTTCATTGGGGATGCCTGCGTGGCTCAGTTGGTTAAGTGTCCGACTTCGGCTCTGGTCATGATCTCGCGGTTTATGACTTCCAGCCCCACATTGGTCTCTGTGCTGACAGCTCAGGGCCTGGAGCCTGCTTCGGATTCTATCTCTCCCTCTCTCTCTCTGTACATCCCCCATTGTGCTGTCTCTCTCAAAAGTAAATAAATAAACATTTCAAAAATTAAAAAGAAAAGAAAGGAAAAAGAAGACCTCACTGGGTAGGGGGTGTTTGAGCAAGTAATAAAGAAGGTGAAGGAAGGAATGATGGGTTTGCGGACAGGACATGCCTAATGACAAACTTTAATTTTAAGTGTGCAGGACACTGAGACTTGTTTGAGTTGTGTTACAGTTAACCTTTGTTGTATACGAAACACCCAGACTCAGTGGCTAATAGCCCACCACCACAGCATAGTACTCCCTGTACGCTTTTGCTAATTTCACTGGCCTCACTCATGTAGATTCACTCAGGTGGCATTCAGCTGGGATGGATAGTCTCGGGTTCTTTTTTTTTTTTTAATGTATATTTATTTTTGAAGGAGAGAGAGACAGAGCATGAGTGGGGGAGGGGCAGAGAGAGAGGGAGACACAGAATCCAAAGCAGGCTCCAGACTCTGAGCTGTCCGCACAGAGCCTGAAGCAGGTCTCGAACTCACGAGTTGTGAGATAATAACCTAAACTGAATTAAGACGTTTAACCGACTGAGCCACCCAGACGCCCCGGGGAGTCCTAGGTTTTGAGACTTGCCTGGTAGGGCTGGAAATTTGGGAAGTCCAAGCCCTTCTCTTCATGTGGTGTTCCATGCTGGGCTTCTTCACCTGATGACAGAGGATCCACAATGATGAACACAACAATTGCAAGAACTTCTACAGTGTTACCTGTGCCAAATTCTATTGGTCAAAAAAGGTCACAAGAAGTCCAGATTTAAAGGATGGGAAAAGAGATTCTACTTCTCAATGGGAGGAGCTGAAAAAATGGTATAGTCATTTTTTTTTCAATGCACTAAAAGTTGATTGCCTCCCAAACAATAACCTAATGAAAAGATATGCACTGGGTGTTAACACTCAATTTATTTCAATTTCAATAAATTTCAATTTATTTAAAGAGAATAAATTAATTTTGGCGAGTTTAACACTTTCTGATGGATTCTATGCATGAGAATATCGATATGAGGACAACTAATTCAGTAATTAATAAAAACATCCTCAGTTAATCTCCATTTCTGTACCTTTACCTTTTATCTTCTGTACCTGTACACCCTGAGGCTAATGCCTGTCCATAATTACTGCAAGAATGTGCTACCTCATCCACTGCAGCCCAATTATTTGCATATTGTAGACTGCTGCCTTTTCCACTTTGTTTCATTTACTGGAACATTTCCATCTCATTTACATCTTCTAGAACTACGTCGAAATTTCTAGCTGCTGGTGACCTCTCACCCAATCTCTTTGCTGGTTGTGTTATTCATTTCCACTGTGTCCTACGCTTTCTACTCTGTCTCAAGGGGCTGAAAGCCTGGGAACTACATTTCTAGAGTACTTTGCTTCAAAGTTTTTGATGTCATTTCTGTTCTTTTAATAATATGCACTCATAAAAAGTTACAAAGGAAAAGAGAAGCAGAAACCATTCTTCCAACTGCAGTTGCTTTGAACTCTAGCAGGCGTGTGCTTCTGCAGCAGCTGGATTCTATGTTCCACTGCCAGCCACTGGCTTGGGGGTTGGGAGCAATTGCAACCCTGTGAACTTGTGTGGGAGTTTCCTGACTTCTTGACTGCAGTTTGCTGCTGGGTGACCTAAAGAACTAGGAGCTGTTTATTCCTGATGTTTGCTTTTGAGCCTTTGGAGTTATTTTATAAACTGTATCAATTCTGTATCAATTCCCTTTATGCTTGAAATCCCTAGAGTTGTTTCTGATTTCCTAATGGGTACTTGGAGTTATTTCTTTAAGTATTCTTTTATTGTAATTTTAATTCAGTCAGGAGGAAAGGAGGGCAAATGTATGCATTCAGTCTGTTGTTTTGAATTAGAAACCATTTACATTTATCACCTGTTTTGCTCAGTTGTTTGAGGTTTTTATCCTATATACTTTCTCAAGAAAAAAGTTAGGACATACAAAAGGGTACGACATTGAAAAGATAATTTCTTGATTTTTAAAAATAACCTTAATCTGATGTCTCATGGACATTCTGATAGCAGCTTTCCTAGGAGAACATTATTCCTTCCTCTTTTATGGACAGTTTCTTGTGTCAGCTTGGCTGGATTTTAGTTCCCAGTTATTCAACCAAACACAATCTAGGTGTTGCTCTGAAGATATTTTGTAGATGTGGAAAAAGTCCATAATCACTTGACTTTAAATAAAGGAGATTATTCTCAGTAATTTTGGTGGGCCTGAAATAATTAGTTGAAGGACTTAATGAAATCTTCCTGAGGAAGAAATTCCAACTGTGAACTTCAGCTTCAGCTTCCACCTGAGAGTTTTCAGTCTGCCCTTCTTGATGGATAGTCCTCCAGATTTCGGTCTCGCCCAGCCTGCCCTCATGCCCCATAATCCTGTAAACCAATTCCTTGCATTAAACCATCTGTCTATGTATCTAGCCAGCCATCTAGCTATCTAGGTTCTTATTCCCTGATGATAACCCTGTTACAACCTTTAAGCCCCAAATTGGAAAGTCACTATTTCTCCGTATCCCAACCAAACAATGGGATTTTGCCAAGTTTTAGTCTTGTTTGCCCATTTGTTCTCTAGATATTTTATAGTTTTATTTTTATTCTTAAATCTTTCATCTATGTAGAGTTTATTCTGGAGTACAGAGCGAGGAAGATTCAAATTTATCTTTTTCAAGATGACAGCTCAATTGCCCATTGACATTCATTAATATCTTAAATCCCTGTGTAGATGTGAGAATACTTCTGGAGTTTCTACTGTAATACTGTTTTAAATTTTGAGGCTTTATAATATATTTTAATATCCAATAGGGTTTTCCCAATTTTATTACTCTTTTTTTAGCTTGCTATTCTTGGTTTTTGGTTTTTTTAGCTTTTTCTACAGAAACTTTAAGATGTACAGCTTCATTAAAATGTACTGGTGTTTTTACTGGGATCATACCGAATTTATAAAATCAAGGAGAATTGATATCATTATGAAGTTGAGTTTTCTTAGTTACAAATATGGAAAATCTTACTATTCAATTAAATCTACCTTTATGGCCTTTTAGTTTTTTCATTTAGGTTCTGTGTATTTCTTTTTAAGTTCATTTCTAGATGTTCTGTCATTTTGCTGCTATTATAATTTCAATCTTTGCTTCTTTTATAGCTTTGCTTCCTAACGTTTATTCTTTTTACATGATAAAGACAATTGCCTTCTGAACTCTCAGGTGTTAAACTACATCTTCTTACTTTTTGTAGAACTTTTATAATGGATTCTTTTCAGTTTCCAGGTACATGATAATTTCAGCTGCAAGTAGTTATAATTTAATCTTTTCTACTTTTTATTTTTTAAATCTTTAATTTCCTTTTTTTTCTTTTTTTTCCTTTTGTTATCAACACTGGCTAACACCTTTAGTAGAATGTTACATTAAAATGCTACCAGAGAACCTATTCACTGTATCAATTTCTTTAGTTTAAATATTTCCAGTATGTCCCTGTTCACTTTAATGCTGGCATACTATTGTAAGGAAGTATCTATCAGTTCTTATTTTAATGAAGATTTTTAATTTTTTAAATTTTATTTATTTTGAGAGAGAGAGTGAGAGTGTGTATGCGTGTGAGCAGGGGAGGAGCAGAGAGGGAGAGAGAGAATCCCAAGCGGGCTCCATGCTGTCAGCACAGAGCCCAATGCAGGGCTTATTCTTGTGAATCATGATATCATGACCTGAGCCATTATCAAGAGTTGAAAGCTTAATCGACTGAGCCACCCAGGTGCCCCCAAATGAAGCTTTTTAAAAAGTAAAAATGATTTGGAGTGCCTAGGTGGCTCAGTTGGAAAGCATCCAACTTTGGCTCAGGTCATGATCTCACAGCTCCTGAGTTCAAGCCCTGTGTCAGGCTCTGAGCTGTCAGCACAGAGCCTGGAGCCTCAGATTCTGTGTCTCCCTTCCTCTCTCTCTCCCCCTCCCCTGCTCACACTCTGTCTCTGTCTCTCTCAAAAATAAATAAATATTAAAAAAAATTTTTTTGAAAGTGAAAATGAGTGCTAAGTTTTTGTCAAATGGTCTTTCAGTATCTATTGAATTGATCACACAGTTTTCTAGGTATATTAATAAGATAACTTTTTATTAATAATTTTCTACTGTTAAATTATTTTTGAATACAGGAAACAAATCCCATTTGTTTATGAAATAATAAACTTTCATTAGTCTTCCAATTGTTTTGCGACAATATTCATAAGTGAGATACAACTGTCTATTTCTTTTTATTTATTTATTTACCCATGTTTTTCTTTAATGTTTATTTATTTATTTTGAAAGAGAGAGAGAGTGCAAGCAAGGGAGGGGCAGAGAGAGAGGGAGAGAATCAGGCTTTGTACTATCTGTGCAGAGCCCGCCCGAGGCGGTGCTTCAACTCAGGAACTGTGAGACCGTGAGTTGAGCCAAAATCAAGAGTCTGACACAACCAACTGAGCCATCCAGCTGCTCCTGTCTATTTCTTTTAGATCAGGTTTGTTATGAGGGTTGCAATTAATTCAGGTAGTAGATTTTGTTGTTGTTGTACCAATTATTCACTACCCATCCCAGTGAAGGATTATAATTCCTCGCCCCATTGGCATCAGTTTGGCCTTGTTACTTGCTTTGACCATCTGGGCAGTTGTGACCTATGCTACTCATCAACAGAAAGCTTAGGAACCATCAGCCTTTTCCTTTTGCTTGTGAGGCCAGCATATCTTTCATAGCTGATGATCCTTTAATCTGAGTTCCCAAATGAAGAAAACATGGGATATATAAGCAGTCAACTGTCTAGACATGGAATATGAATGAGGAGTAAACATTTGTTCTGTAAGCCAACATTTGGGACATTTACTAATGTAGCATAACCTTCTGGTTAAAATTATTCTTTAGTATTTAATCATGTTTGCTTGTATTTTTTTTAATGCTTGCTGGTATTTTAATTGCAGGCATTTCTCCCATTATTTATTCCTAATGGTTGCTCTTTGTATACATGAAGGAAACTGATTTCTGATATAGCTCAGGGGAAAAAATATTAGAAAGTTCTCTTCCTTTTCTTGCCATCTTGAATTACATGATAATTTTCCTTGTGAAGTCATCTGAAACTGATACCTTTTTTGGAGGGTGGAATATCTCTTTGATAGTTTTAAAATTACTTTTTTGTAAAGGAGGATTTTCTTTTTAGGCTTTTTATCTTTCATTGTCAGTGGTGCTAATTTTCCCAGAAAATCATCGATTTATTTCAGATTTTCATCTTTGCTAATAAAACATAGCCACTTTTGATTTAAATAATTTCCTCTGTATTTTTGTCTCAAGCTTTAAAAAATCTTTATTTGTATAGAAAAATAGGTGAATGACTTAAAATTAGCATCTAAATTTGCAATTTTAACATTGAAAAATAAAAATCAGTACTTATTCGGGTCAGGATGGAGGTAAATTTTATTTTTTATAGTTACATATTACAGGGAATACACTTCCAAGTGTTAAAAATCTATTATCATATATGTCATTAAGAATATGCTTCAACTTGCTTGGTTTTCATCTTTTCTATCTCTTATAAAACCTCCACCTTGAAAAAGTTGAGAAAACCTCATTAATATATCGACACTGGTGATATGAGAGGAAGATGACAAAATCTCTTCCATTATAATTGTAGAAAAATAGAGATAAGCAGTCAAATCAAAGATCAATTTGGAGCAGGTTTAGCAGTAGAGAAATATTGATTCACCATCCACGTTTTAATCAGTAACTCGGAGGGTGACAGAAACTTTACTTAAAATTTGCTGCTCTCAAAAAGCTAGGTGAGATAAATAATTATGATGGGTCATAAAATGAACATTCAAAATGACCTCAATCAAAATGAGTGAAGGAGGTCAAAAGTTACAAACATCTGGTTATGAGATAAATCAGTCCTGGGGTATAAGCTACAGCATGTTGACAGTAGTTAATCCTGTATTGTATTTTTGAAAGTTACTAAGGAGCTGGATCTTAAGTTCTCATCCCAAGAAAAACATTTGTAACTATGTGTGGTGATGGATGGATGTTAGCTAATCTTGCTGTGGTAATTCTTTTGTAATAAATACATACACCAAATCAATATGTTGTACATCTAAAATTGATACAATTGTATGACGATTAAATCTTGATTAAAAAAAAAAAGGAAAAAATGGCCTCAATTGTTTGGAATACAAGGCTGAAACAAGTAAGATGCAATTTAATGGGATGGAGGGAAACATCAGTATTTTGGTATAGATACGAATTGTCACTCTATGGGATAAGGCTTAGCACCAGTACAGTGATGCAAGTTTAATTCACCATTACCAACATTCGAGCCAGCATTGTTTTGTTGGTTCATGCTATTTAATAGCTACCCTGTTCTTAGTTTGAACTAATAGAAATCCAAGAAACATATCATAAGAGATACATATCTATTCTCTGTGCTAGAAAGACTCCTTTGGAATTACTGTATTCAGTTTTTAGTCATATTTTAAGAGAGAGACTGAAACCTGCAATTTGTCAAATAGCTATCTGGACTGTGAAGCTGTTATAGAAACGATATCATGAGAAGTATTGGAAGTGTCTGAAAATTTGAATGTGAAGATTAAGACTGAAGGGAATTTCTCTTCTAGGAAGTTTTACATGAATCTCCCTGTTTGTCCAAAGATCCGTCTGCTAAGCCTGTCCCACATACTGCACATTCATTCATTCATTCCATCAATAATTATATGGAATGTCTGCACATACCAGGAGCTGTTCTACACTTTAGGGCACTTAGTGTGAGGGAAACAGACACTTATGGAACTCACTCTGTGGGAGTCACAGACATTAAACAGGAACACGTTAGTGATAAGTGCCATGAGAAAGTAAAATGGCATGATAATGAAAAGTAACTAAAGAGGGAGTGATTTTTATATCTTAGTTATGAAAGGCCTCTCTGAGGAGGTGACATTTGACACAAGATGAATTACAGGAAGAAATCAGCCAAGATATAGGATTGGCATCTCCCTTGCACAGGGATTCGGGAGGGCAGATGTCTTCTCTTGTAGGAATGAGCTTGGCTTGTGGCAGGAGCAAGGGATAGAATGGTAGGCGATGAAATTGGAAACATAAGCAGGGCAATTTCTTTTATTTTTATTGTAGAGTGACAGAGAGAGTGTGAGCAGGGGAGAGGGGCAGAAGGAGAGAGAGAATCTTAAGCAGGCTCCAGACTCAGAGCAGAGCCCGGTGTGGGGCTCGATCTCACAACCATGGGATCACGACCTGAGCCGAAATAAAGAGTCCAATGCTCGATGGACCAAGCCACCCAGGTGCCCCAGGGCTATTTCTTGTAGAAAGTTTAGACTATGGTTATGAGTTTAAATTTTATTCTTAGTGTCTGAGAAATTCATGGAAGGTTTAAACAGGGAAATTCCATGATCAGATCTGTAAGCTACAAGGCTGCTGTAACTCAGGGGGAAGTGTGAAAGAAAGAAACACGCAGGGGTGCCTGGGTGGCTCAGTCGGTTCAACGTCTGACTCTTCAACCCGGGTCATGATCTCATGTTTTGGGAGCTCTGTGCTGACAGTGCAGAGCCTGCTTGTGATTCTTTCTCTCCCTCTTTCTCTGCCCCTCCCCTGCTCATGCACGCACATGCTTGCTCTCTCTCAAAATAAGTAAACTTAAAAAAAATTTAAAACAAAGAAAAGAAACACTTAGGAAGCACTTTATTTTTAGCATTTTCCATATTAAGTAGATGTTGTTTGCTTACTCATATTCATTTTCCTCTAAACTGTAGCTTCCTCAAGAGCAAGAATCATATCTTGTTTATTTTTGTGTGGCCAGCACCCAGAAAAATATCTGGAACCCAAGACATACGCGATAAATGTTTCCTTGAAGATTTTAATGTTATTATCTCTTAAATAAAAAAAAATAATATTTGGAAGCTGGTGAGATCTATTTCTGTCACAGAAATGGTAGCAAAGAAAGCCAGTTTGGAACAACAGCACAGTGAAACCGACATAGAAGCAAACAATGAGGTGTATTTCTGTTCCCTTTTATTCTATCAGCTCATTCCAGCTTATTCCTGATTGTCTTCTGAATTTGAGTGTCACGAGTCAATATCTGAATCCTTAAACTATTTTTCACCTTTTTTATTAACTGGTGCTGACTTATTTCTGTTAATTTCAAAAGAGAAAGAGCCCTAGGATTAATTTTTGATTTCTACTTACTTGCTGAATGATTTTGGGCAAGTTATTTAACTTCTATAAGTTTTAGTTTTATATTCTTTAAACCAGGTTTGATAAAAGTACAATATCTGATGAGAATACAAATTCAGATAATGCAATTAATTGGGTTCTTCTCTGTCTAGATTCCATTAGTCATACTACGTGTGGAAGGTAGCCATGATGGTATTTGGATTGGAATGAAATGCCAGGTGAGTTAACGACAAGCTAGCCCATTTGGATTTCTTCATCCAAGAAGGAGAGTGAGTCTCCAAGTCCCTAGCACTTTCTTAGCCCAATTGCCCCATATCTGTTTTACCAAATGGGCCCTGAAAGATTCCTGGAACTGATGCCTATGACCTAGAAGTCCAAACTATCATTGTCAGACACATGGAAATATTTAAGCCAGAGTTGATAGCTGTTACTAGATGACACCAAGCTATAATTGGGACCAGCATGGCTGGTCCATCTCAATCCTTTCCCCCCTCTCCCTGATCCGCCTCATCGGAAATCTTGGGCAGGCTCAACCTAATCATTTAATTACACTTATACTAATATTACTTCATATGTTATGCAATTGAAAATTTTATACATCAATTATGACATTATGGTGGGGTTCTGCCATAATAAAGTTTACCGATAAGGTATCAAGAGAATTAAATGAGATTATATATGTGAAGTTCTTGGTGTTGAGCATTAAACACTCAATGACTGTGAAACTGGTATCAATCATTAGTATTATAGTCCTCAAAATTATGGTTATTACAGTTGGAGGATGAGCAGTAAAGGAGTTGAAACTCAACATGGCTAATTCTAATATTTCTTATATAGTTGGAGAATAGAGTTAATACAAATGGCTGAAGTGATAATCTGTGAATTTCACTTGTATAAGTTACTTTTTTTTACTCTTCTATCCAGATCAGTTGTGAGTTGGATGCATATTTAATATTTTCAAAAGAAGAATTGGCAGTGAGTTTGTTCTGTTGGCATTTTTGCTTAGACATATGCTCTATCTATGCCCAGAGATGGTATTATTTTTACCTTCCTGTCAGCACACTGATCTCTTTTATAACAGCAAACATTTCAAAATATGAACTTTTGGGATTTAGTTTATTCATTTTAAAGCAGTCATCTTTTAAACTTGTATTCATTTCCCTTGATATATGAAGTCTGTAGATTCTATGCTACTTAGGATTTGTAAAGCAATTATTAAAAGTCTTTGATATTTATAAAGGATCTGAAGCTTTCAGAGTGATTAATTATTGATTACCCAAATGAATCAACCTATCAGGCCATAATAAATATTTAATATTTTCTTGGAATGAAGTAATGCATTTCATGAAGTTTTTTCATTATATTGTTATTCGGGTTTTAAAATTTCTCACGTGTTGTTTTGCAATTAGATGTAATCTGCTTTTCGAAAACAGATATTTTTGGTTCTTATAGCATATTTGTTATTTTAAATAAACCAAAAATATAACATAGTTAATAACCACACATTTCTCATTTAAATCTGAATGGTTTTAAATTTATCTGTTAGGAATTTTTTGGTGTCTGATATTTATAAGCAAGAAAAATATCCTTCTTCCTTCCTTCCTTCCTTCCTTCCTTCCTTCCTTCCTTCCTTCCTTCCTTCCTTCCTTCCTTCCTTCCTTCCTTCTTTTTCTTTACACAAAAACAGGTTTGGATGCTTTCACTGTTCTAACAATGTCAATCAGTACAAGTCACTTCTCAAAAACTGATTGGTTCAGATTAATACTTGTAAGAAATTTGTTAAGCACTAAGTACAAAGTGCTGTTACCTGTGTCTATGGAATCAATGTCTCCATTAAAAAACTGCTGTTCAGTGATGGAAACATGGACCTATTCAACAATGAAAACCTTTACAATGCAGCAACTGCATTCAAATAGTAAAACACTTATGATATATTCTTTGTGTGAACAGGTCCAAGAGTCTTTGAAGAATGTAGTCACATTAGCAGCACTACCCATACACAATTAAAAACTGTGTAAATATTCTGTGCGCTATGACAGATTAGGATGTAACAACAAAAAGGACATAGTTCCTACATCTCAGAGCTTGTAGTGTGAGAGATAAGTGCAAAGCCAATCACATAAAAGTGCTGTGATAATGAAAACATCCAGAACTAAGGCAGTACATAGTGAATATATAACACCTATGTGTTTATGTCTATGTATGTGGAGAGGGGATAAGTAGGAATTTGCAAAGTGAATAAGTTGGGAGGAAAACATTTGTAATAAAAATAGAGTCCATAAAAATGCTTAGGGTTTTGAAAAAGGTAGTTGGAAGAGTGGGATGAAGGGGAAAGAGAATTATGTTAAAGAAACTGAATAAATAGAGCTTTAAATAAACATTGATGAATAGACAAATGAAATAGTTAAAGGTGTTAGACCAAGTGAAAGAATAAGAACTATGAAAAAATGCAAAATTTTTTTTAAAAGAATGGGAGGAAAACTCAGAATACTGCAAAATTGGAAATTAAAACACTTATGAATTAAATGTTTAAAAGGTAAATGTGAAAATGAAAGATAGTGACTGGAAAATGTATTTCTATGGGCACTCTTGAGTATTACCTTAAAAATACATTTCATTGCAATATAAAGTTTAGGAAAAATTGGATAGATTTATTTATCACAGGACTTCTAAGAGCCGTTGATATGTGAATACACACTGTGATTCTTGCAGAAAGAAATATACTATGGCAGCTTTTCCTATATTTCTTGACTACATATTTTTTTCTTACTAGAATTTCCAGGGATTAATATTCTGAGAAACACAATGAAAAATACTATATTAACAGAGATGTACCAAAAAATGGAGCAGAGATGGGGAATAAGAAACCAACTTTACTTGTTTTCCCTGAATTTGACATTAATTCTCCCTGGGCAAACCCCTGTTGGTTTCAGTCACACCTTTTCCCACCTACTTTCCAGTCTGCCATAATTTATTTTTCATATTTTCAAGCACAAAATCCCATTATGTATTATATGTATTCATGTGTGTATATACATGTACATGTGTAAGTACATACATTCATACATATATGTAGTGTGTATATACAATGTATATATATGTGTGTGTGTGTGTGTATACATATATATATATATATCTCGCATCTTTGGTTCTCCTTAAAAATCAGTTTTCTGAGTTCAAAGGTAAATAGTATCAACAATTTTGACAGCAGTTAAGAGTAGTATATGACAGAAAATGTAATGAAGACCTTCTTTGGTTTAAAGTAAAAATAAAAAAATATATAATATACAAAAAATATAATATACAAAATATAATGTGGAAAATGCAGTAGGAATATTCCCTCAGTCTTCAAACATATTAGCACACAGAAACTCTTAAGGGATCAATAACCAGAGTGTTTATGCATGCCATATGGAAATATTTCCTCTGCAGTGTGCCTGCATTGCTATTTAAGTGGAGAATAAATGTTATGTTAGCAATATTTTTATATAGCCTAGAATTTTTTTATTTTTTCTCCATTGCATCTGGATGGCAAATAAAAGATAAAATTCAGCTAGAGAAAAAGTTATTTATATAATCTTACACAATGATATGATTTTAAATGAAACTTTTACAATTTTACTCTGGAAAGAATAAGCAGCTTTTGCTTTTTCAAAAATAATAAGTTCAGCACATAGGTAAATATGTGCTCCGACAACAAGAAAAAATATTTTATGGACTGTTATTCTATAACTTCAAGCCAATGCTGGACATAACAATGCATTTTATACACTAAAATGATAATTCAAATAGGAAAATTCAGTAACTTTGGAATTTCTAAAGCTATTGTGCTTGGATGTCTATCCAGAGGATTTTCATAATGCACCAATTTCTTTTTATGACTTTTATCTACCAAATAAGAGTAAAGATGAAAATCATCTTAACACTGTTAACTTTTCACATTATAAAGCACTACATATTATAAAGCATTCTTCTCAATCATAGAATAATTGAAAAACAGGAAATTATAGAAAGAATATTAAAATTGTACACATCCACTCACCCAGTGTTAACCATTCTTAACATTTGCCATATTTGCCTACACATGGCTTGGATATGCACTGCTCTATTTATCATGCATTATAGATACACAGTTTTACTCTGCAGCACAGCATCACTCTGTATGTATTCCAAGCCACATAACATTGTTGTTTTTTTCCCATCAGTGGCACTGTAAGGAGATTCTCATGTTTACTCAGACATAAATCCCATAGTCTACTACATGGTATCCACAGCTTGTTTCCTTTCCTGACTCTAGCAGCCCTTTCATGCTGTCTGTGACTATCACTTCTCTTAGGTAATGTTGTTGCATACTGTGCTGTAATCACACAACAAATCCTGCTCCCTCCTCCATGGGACCCTATCAAAACTGATTTCTTTGAAACTTTTGAGAAGCATCCTTCTATACTCTAGGTAGTAGGGAAGAAAAGACCTTTTTCTAAATCCCTAAAATTATGTTTTCCTTGGTGTATTATTAAACTTCTGAGGTCTGGATTTTAATGTTATGCAGATTTTTTTAATAGAAAAAAGGTTTTAATTATGGTTGCAACTTCTTCCCTCCATGAAATGAGAGAGTAGGGCAGGAGTTACATCTAATTGACAATTCTGTGTAGTGAGAATGGCCTCTCCTCTCACACCCTAAAAACTTTGTGACTTTCCCAAATGTATGACTTTCTGGTGCAGAAGTATACCTTTGTCAGTTCTGTACCTCCAGGGTCTAATATCATGTTTGGCATATTATACACCTTGAAAATGTGTTTTATTTGTGTGTATGTGTGTGTGTTGGGGTTGGTTAGCATTTGTGTATACATATTTGTATGTGTGTGTGCATTATTTTATTATTGATGATTGGTGGTTATTTTTTTCCTGAATAAATGTTGGTTATATTGGTTAAAAATGTAGAGAGAAATATATATCTTGTTTTAGTAAAAAGAAGCATTGACTCTTGCTAGATGTAGCACTAAATCTTTCTCCAGGTAATTTCCATATATATTAAGACACCAAGGCACTCATATTATGGAGAGAAACGGGGTTCCTATTGTTTATCTGAAGATAGAGCTATAGTACAGTGCAGGTGCAAAGCTATGCCATGATAAGAAACGTTATATAATAAGAATGTACAGCTCCTGCTCAGAGTGAATTACCACTAGGAAAATCCCTAAAGATGTTTTTAGTGATGTTGTCCCATTCATCTTCTTTGAGAGTTTAGGAAAGGGGACATTTATTGAAACCTTAGAATTTGGCCAATTTATTTCTTGGAAGATAGAAAAACTACTCTTAGGAGAACTATGTTTTACTGAAATTTCTACTTCTCCTTAATTTACTTGACTTCTTTTCTATTGAATAAATTATACTTCACAGAGATCTTGGAAATTCTTTTAATGACTTTGGGATATACAGCTGGGCTCCAACTCATTAAATAGTTCTGTCAACTTCTACCAAATAACTATGTCTAGTCCTTGCCCAATGAGTGTTGGAAAGTTCTAGAACTACCATCCTTTTTGGGGAGTACAAGTGATGTATGCTTGTTTCATCCTCAGAGCAACACCAACCAGGGATTTCCCATATTATGCCAAACCCAGCCACCAATTGTTTAAAAGCAAAAAAAAAAAAAAAAAAAAATCAAGCAAGTTTCCCTAAACAGCAGACACTGGTCAACTTATTATCTACCACATTTTGAAATTTCCTGAAAGCTATCATGTAAGCATAGATACATATTTTAACGTTAGCCATCATAAATTACATAAAAGATATAATTCACATTCACAAAATATACAGCTTTCCATTAATAAATATGTATTAGATTTCTTCTATATATTTATAAGATGTCAAGTATTAATATTTCTAAGTTAAATATCACCAAAAAGAGTGTCCTAGTTAATCTTTTATGATTGTAAAAATTAAAGGCAGAAAAGATAAAAAAAAATGTAATAATACTAAAATTTGTCTCAAAACACACTTTAACTTTTACTCAAGTGAGTCTTGATTACTGATTTCATACTTAATAAGGATGAACAACTTTCACTTAAGCTGTTCAGTTATGTAGTGGCTACCCCTGAATCATTGGGCATCCTTCTGATTTCTCATCAAGTCATCTTTTTCAATGGGAAATTGATTTTTGCCCCCTGTCATCATCCTTGAATTATCTTGTAGGTGAACCTGAAACTCAGCTTTTTGAAGTCAATCCTGTCAAGGTTAGTGTTGTTTTGTAAGCATTAATGAATATATGAGCACATATTGTCATCTAACTCTAATAAATAGAGCATCAATGGAGAATCCTTAACTCTAGGAAACAACTGGATACAGGAAGGTCAAAAAAAGGAAGAAGTGGTCTTGCTTTGATTCTAGGCTAATGAATGAATTGGCATTAGAAAATCCTCTACTTGTATGCACCATGACAGGATCCCTGAGATGGCAACAGTCTATACCCCCAAATGGAATGCAACACACATTTCTGTCTGCTCATATTTTCGGGGCCCCCAATCTGATGGTTGCCAAGCCAACTTCTCAGCAAATAAAAAGACAAACAAGGCAATAGCTGTCCCTGAGAGATAAAGGACCGACAACTAATAAGCACCCTAAAGCTAATTCACGAGTCACAGTTCAAAGATCTAATTCTTACAGATATTTTTAACCTGACAATCTAAATTTGGAAAGAAAGTGACAATGTGAAATTTTACCTTTCTCTCTCAACCAGGCACCTCTATTCGAAATCTAGGAGGGTTGACTTTGATTAACTTTTGCCTGGGTCTGCCAGTTTTCCCAGGATCCTGTCTGCAGGCTCTGGAGTGAGTGCAATGTCCCAGCAGGTATTATCCTAGTTATGACAAACTGTAAAGTAAGAAAAATAATTTTCCCTGTCCCCTTTATGGTGAGTGCTTGGCTGAGCTCCCTTTTTGTCTAGGACACCTCGTAAATGGATAAACCTATCTAGGTTAAACGTTCTCCACTGTGGCCACTGTTATTCAAGATTATCTTTGGTAAGATTAACCTGCTCGTTCAGGCTTTAAACGAAATTTTATTCACCTGAGGCATCGCACTGGCGCCAGTCCTGTTTAAGTCCGACTAGGTCCTTCCCCCGGAACTAGCCTGGTTTCTGGTTTCTGATTTCCGGGCCGGAACCGGCCCTGGACTCGGTCCGGTTTTTAAGTAAGACCCGGGCTGGCTCTTACACCGGGTCCGATTTTTAAGGGGGACTCAGTTTTTCTTGTGCCAGTTTTTGGGCCCAGTCTGGAAAAAGAAATGGTAAAAAAAAAAAAAAGTTCTCAAGCTCCTAAGGCAAAACTGTGAAGGATCCATAAGGACTTAACTACCCCGTCTTGAAGCAGCGAGAAAGCGGCGAGCTCCAGGGGCCCAACAGGTACGTATGGTTGGTTGTTGGATGTTCCCGGGAGCTGACCGGGCCTTGTTAGGTTCCTTCTCAAGGTTACTCACAGAACTGTTGAATGATAAACTGAGGCATATTAAAATTTTTAAGTTTATTTGTGCAAAAATTGGGCAGCTTCCAATATAGCAGGTAGGAAGGAGCTCTGAGGAACTTTGCAAAATGAAAGACTTTTATAGGCAGAAGGGAGCAGGAACAAGGAGGTTACGTGAGGCACAAACAAACAAACAAAAACAGCAAAAAAACCCCAGATTGGTTATTGCAGTTACTTTCCTTTGGGGAATGGCAGGCATCTAGGAGGCAGATTATTTAAATAACACTATTTAGGTGAATCCTGATTGGTTTTAAGTTTGCTTTTCTGGGAAAGCCAGAACTGTAATTAAGTTAGGTCTCAGTTTGATGGAGTGGGACTTAGCATAAGCTGCCCGGTTTGCAGCCTGTTGTCTGGTTTTTAACACCTATATGGCTTATATACAATGTCATGCTTAAAAGAGAGTTCTTATTACAACGTGTTAGAATGTTAGTGCCTTTTTTGTACGTTTCTGACCGTAATTAGTATATTTTTTTCTTTTAAAGTTTGTTTTGTGAGAATATGAAAAAGATCCACCTATATTTTTCTGTAAGACTAGTAGAATTTTCTCTGCATCCTTTATTGATGTATCTGTCTTTTCGCTATCTGTTTGGAATACATATTTTACAGAGATCCTATTTAACTGGTTCATCTCTGAATATTCTGTTGGATTCATCTATTTGTATATTATAGTGTTTCTCAAATTGTGTTTTTTTTTTTATTAGAGAAGATGTCGCCTTAGCCAACATGATTAGAAATAGTATTTTATCGATAATAATTTAAGAAGTGCCTGGGTGACTCGGTTGAGCATCGGTCACACTCTTGATTTCAGTTCAGGTCATGATCCCAGGGTCACGGGATCTAGCTGGGTGACAGGCTCTGTGCTGAGCATGGAGCTGCTTAATATTCTCCTTCTCTCTCCATACTGCCCCATTCCCCTATTCATACTCTCTCTAAAAACAAAACAAAAAACCAAAAAACAACAACCAAAAAACTGGTTACATCAATCATAAAAAATGATTATCATTAAAAAATCCTAATTATTTTAATTTAAAAGATATGAATGCACATTTATTTGCAGTCTGTTGAATGAGATCTTAGGCTTTTTCTTTGACTATGGTTTTATTAACTTTGTGTCATTGGTTTTGCATTAATGATGCTTATATCTTTCTTTGAAATAGGGCATAACCTTTTCTCATCCACAGAGTTGAAAAGATTTTTTTCTAGCAATTTACATTTATTATGTTTTTCTAAAACATTTAGTTTTCATGGCAATAATTTTCTTTTTGAACACACATTTCATGGGTTTACATAATATGTAATTAAACTAGGTAATTATTTAGCATCAATAGGCATAAACAGTTCTGAGTTTTTAGTTTTAAATACAAGTCATTGGCTGTGCCTTTAGTATTCAGACAGCATCAGATGGTATGTTTGGTGGTGAAAGAATTCCTTAAATGGGTAGATTATTTAAGAAAGGATATTTGTACTTGTGTTACAATCATCTGGGACTCTTGTTATAATAAAATGGCATATTTCCATGCTGTAGTCCTGACCTAGAAAATCAGAATTTTTAATGTTTGACCCACAGGAAAATTTCAGACTTAACATGAATTCTAGGTGATTCTTCTGCATTATTCTTTATTTATACCAAGCTAATTTATGTAATCTTTTTATATTTTAATATTCTGCAGGGCTCCTCCCTCAATTTTCTTTTCTTGATGTTCTTGGCTAGTTCTGTATATTTGTTTTAACAGATCAAAGTTAAAATTTTACTTTCAAATTATTTTGTTTCTAGTCATAACTGCTTTAATAGATTAATTTGGAGACAGTTAACATCTTTACAATGTAGAATTTTAGTTTCCACAAACAAGTTATGAGTTTCTATTTATTTAAGGCTTTTAAGTATGAGTCATTAGGGTTTTAAAGTTTTCTTTGTATAAACCCTACACAATTCTTGTTAAGTTTCTTCCTAAATGTTTTATCTTCTTTTGTTATCCCTATTGGAAACAAGATCTATTTATCCATTAAATATTCTAATTCACTTTGGTTTATATATTGAAACCTTTCGCTTTTATATTTTGATTTTGTTATCCATCTCCTGATTTATATTTTGTCCCATTGTTTGTAATATATGTGTGTTGTGTTGTGTTTTCCAAATATTTAGTCATATCTACTACAAAGAATAATTGTTTTGCTTCTTCCTTCTCACTATGTTTCTTTCTTAAAAAAAATTTTTTTTAATGTCTATTTATTTTTGAGAGCAAGAGAGAGAGAGAGAGACAGAGACAGAACATGAACAGGGGAGGAACAGAGAGAGTGGGAGGCACAGAATCCGAAGCACGCTCCAGGCTCTGAGCTGTCAGCACAGAGCCCGACGCGGGGCTCAAACTCACGAACCATGAGGTCATGACCTGAACCTAAGTGGGACGCTTAACTGAGCCACCCAGGCACCCCTCACTATGTTTATTTCTTGTTTCTCATTTTAACTGACTTCCAGAATGGTACTCTGCTGTTCTGCAATATGGAACTAGGTCGCCACAGGGACCTTGTTTACTCCTCCTGTCTCTGGCACATGGCTATGGCTCTTATCAGTCCCAATTAATCATGCTGGGATCTTACAGAGCTGCACCATTTTCTTCTTGAATATTCTTCCCTGAAGTATGGAAGGTTATATCCTCCCTCAATTGCTTCACAGAGCTTCATGTTTAGCAGACATTTTTCTTAGTTTGTGTTTTGAGTTTGGAGTGGTTTATCTTATTTAATTGAAGATGCTGTATTTTTTATTTTTGTTGAGTTTTGTATAGAGTATAATTACTTTTATCTACTTAATTGTCACAGGAAATATTCTCCATAAATTTTTTAAAGATATATGAAAAATATATTGTTTGGATTTTAATTTCTTTTTTCTTTTAACATAAATTTACACAGTCAAATATGTAGAATTTTTCTTGGTTTATCAATGTCACAGAAGGTTGCAGAATGTAGTTAATTGCTGAAGCTGGACATGGAAACAGGAATTCGTCATGCTATTCTCACTGCTTTTTGTGTTTATAAATTTTCAAAATAAAAAAAATGTAGTTCTCTCCTTTGAGATCTGTCAGATCTTTACCAAACATTGTCTCCTCTTATGATTTTATTTTCAGTTAATTCTTTCATTAACTTGAATTAATCTTTTTGTGTATTGTTACGTGAGTATATATTTTCCCCCTCAGAGAAGTTTACCAATAATCTCAGCATTATATATTGAATAAACTTCACACACTCTGTGTCATTTTCCCCCAACAGATTTATGATGCTACTTTCATTGTTGTCTAACATCATCATGAAGGTCTGTTCCTGGAAATTTAATTTCATTCCATTTACCTATTTTTCTTTCAATTCTTACATAATCTATTTATAGCTTTTGCAGTTTTAATTATTTTTCATAGCAAATTTCCCTCCTTTTCTTTTTATAAGTTTTCTTTAATCTTTTAATCCATTCACACTTCTTGATGAACTTTGGAACCATTTTGTCAGTTCTAAAAACAACCACTTTGGGATATGATTAAATAGCATTAAACCTACTTAATAATTTGAGAAAACTCTTAAAAGTCTTCTCAGCTGGATGCAAGGTGTGGTTTTCCAGTTACTCCAGTCTTGGTTTTAGATGCTTAGTGAAATTTTATAGCTTTTTTTTCATATATGTCCAGCATATTTCTTCTTAAATTTACTTTTTATGTATTTTATACTTTTTATTAGCATTGCAAATTATAGATAAGATAGATATAGGTATAGATATAGATATATTTATAATTACAATTTCTACTTTGTTGGTTTTTCTTGGGTTATACAGCACCAATGACTTTTTTTAAATGTTTATTCATTTATTGAGACAGAGTTGGGGGGAGCATTAGCAGGGGAAGGGCAGAGAGAGAGGGGGAGAGAGAAAGAATCCCAAGCAGGCTCTGTGCTGCGAGTGTAGAGCCTGATGCAGGGCTTGAACTCACGAACCCTGAGATCATGAGCTGAGCCAAAATCAAGAGTCAGATGCTTAACTGACTGAGCCACCCAGGTGCCCCACATCCAATGATTTTTGTAAGCTTCTTTAGTGTATAGCTCTCTATTGATTCTTTTATCAATTTTCCTTTTGTTTCTAGAAGATTATTTTTTATTTGTTGCATTTACTGGAAGGATAGCCATTTTCAAGGAATAATTGACTTTTAATTTCTTCTTGATATTATTCATTGGGGAAGGGTCCCAGAATAGAATTATATTACAATGATACTGGGTAAACTTTTGCTACCTGTTTTAATGGACATTTCTCTAGTGTTCTGCTGTTAATTATGAGGCTGTAGGTTGATTTCATGTTAACAAAATAATTTTAAACTTTTGAACTTTTGCTTGCTAAGATGTTTGTTTATTGTTTTGAAATTTAAATATTTCAACTTTGTCTCATGTCAAAATGTATCTTATTTATAATTTCTTACTTTCTCATCAATTTTATATTTATTTTATTCTTAATTTTATACCTTTATATTTACCCTTTATCTTGATTAGACTTATTAGAAATCTGACTATTAATGCTCTTTTAACAGAAAAAAAATCTGGTTGTTAGATTCACTATTCTGCTTTTTTTTTTTTAAGTTTATTTATTTATTTTGAAAGAGAGAGAGAGAAAGAGAGAACGTACACAAGTGGGGGAGGGACCGAGAGAGAGGGAAAGAGAATCCTAAGCAGGCTCTGCACTGGCGGCACAGAGCCCAATGCAGGGCTCCATCTCACAAACTGTGAGATTGTGACCTGAGCCAAAACCGAGAGTCAGATGCTTAACCGACTGAGACACCCAGGTGCCCCTCTGTTACTCATGTTTAATTTAGTAATATTTGCATTTATCTTTCTTATTTCCTTTTGTATTCCTTACACTTTTTTATGATCCTCTTTCCAACTTTTTGAGTTGAGCTTTTGGTATTTGCTTTCATTCTCATTTACTTTTAGTATGATTTTGGCCACAAACTGAACACTTTGATAGTTAGCTTATCGGTTACCAAGAATTAGCCAAGAATTAAAGATAACTGGTCAAGTATTAATTTATTTAAGAAATCTTTATTTGGACTCTAATATTAGATTTTTCTCTTGAATATTATCATTAACATACATCTAGTATTGAGTTCTCTGTCCAACTACTAGAGGACACTGTATCCTTCCATACCTATAGTTAGAAAGACTAATTATTACTGTGATAACACTGTATATTGATCAACTGCAAACTGGTATGATTTTTCAACACAGAAATTTTTTTCCCCATTCAGGGATTAGAAAGTCAGCCATGCAGCTTTGCTTCAGGCTTTAGGTCAAGATCTGCCCTGCTTATAACTGTACACTATCACTTTTACTCAAATTCAGCTGGTCAAAGCAGGTTATATGGCAAGCCCAAATGGGATGGATAATTATTCTCTCTCCACAGGAAAATGATGGCAAGAGCAGGGAATGAAGAAAGAATTGTGAGACAGTAATATAGTTGACCTCAAGCATTCTGATGGAACAAATGCTTTACTTTCCTGATCTATTTTTAAACAGCAGAGGTAAAGACCAAGAAGGCTAAGCTTAGAGTTTAGCAAAGAATCCGATGAGGCACCTGCTTATTATAGAATTAAGGACTACAGTAATTCTTACTATAATGTGGTTTAGTAGGGAAAGAGAGTTAATAAGGAATTCATTCCAGAACCCTAGCTAAAGTACCCAGACTAAATGTTAGTTTATAAACTCAGGTGTGGAAGAAATATCACATTTCTTTATTTCCTTATATTAAACTGTATTAGACTCATTCCCTATGCTACTTTGGGATTTACATCACAATCATAGTCTAAGTTTTCCTTATCTCCTCACTGAAGATTATAAGCAACTTGGGAAATTTATGTGGTTCCCAGAAAGTATTGCAAGGGTCTTTACCAAGCCATCAGAAATACTCCAGATAGTCTTCTTATTCCACAAACAAAGAGTCAGAAGGAAAATACAACAAAAGGTTAACAATAGTTACATGTAGCGTGGGGGTGCACAGATGGAAGATGAGATTGGAGGGAGGGAGGGGACATATTTTTCTTTTCTATGTATTTCTTTTCTATGTTTATGTGTAGTTTTTTTTATCATTTTTCTATTCTCAATATTTTTCAAGTAAAAAATAAAGATAAATATTGCACTACTTTCATAACATTGTTATGAAGATTAACTAAATAATACCTGTAAAGGGTTTAGCACAGTGTCTGCCTCATAATAAACTCCTTAACCCACTGTGTGGGATTTTCCTACTGTTAACATGGTTATATCAGAGACTGTATTTCCTAGAGTATCCTTCCTTGTGTTCTACCAGATTAGAGTTGTCTAAAAGTGAAGTTGCATGATATTTGAGAGGCAGAAGTGAAGCAACAACTGTGCTCTGAAGATCATTGTGGGTTAGAGATTAGGAGGGATTGATGTACTTGGGTGGACAGGATCCATTTTGTCCTTGCTCATGCCTATTCCATGTCTAGAATCTCTTCAACTCTCCACCACCCTCCTAATGCAGAGCAGTGAGACTCACTACAGCATGCTTGATTATGAACTCACAGAGGTAGTGGCCATAGAAAGGGGATCAGTTAGGAAAGAATGGGACACTGAAAATTGAGTTAAGGATTTATAACAGATTCCAATGAAATGAGTTGCCTTGAACCCAAAAAGACTCTTAAGCTTTCTTCTCTAGTAAAAGTAGCCATTCCTCCCTAGTCTGAAGTGTTTATTTTTCCTTTCCTTTGAAAACTAAAATGGCCTGTTATAGTTGCCTTGTAGGAGATTGTTGATCCTTTTAAATATCTACCTCTACCACCTCTCATTGCTTCTAGACCTATGATTGCGCTCAAGTTCTGACAGGCTCCTAGGGGTCAGACACAAAATGTGAACAATGAGGAGGTGCCATAAATACCAAAAGACTTGCTAGATTCTGCCAATTTACATCAACAAAACTTGAGGAATATGTGTGAAAATGGAAGGAATGTTCTATTTAATTTGGCATAAGTTGATATGAGTGCACTAAGCAGAGATTCTGGATTCAGTGTGTTAGCTTGAGTATCTGGGAGTGACTTTACGAGTTTGTTTTGTTTATTGACTGATGTCTGGACCCAAAATTGGACTATACTGCAGTGTACCTAAAATACCAGAATTTCCTTGGAATAATGTAGAAGAAGGTATCAGAAGGCCCAGAGAGATCAGAGTGCTACAGTAGATTTATAGAAGGTATGCTCACCAACTTCTTAAATGTGTCTCTTGGGAAGGTCAGGTGGACCTCCATTCTCCAAGATTTTGAGAAATATATAGATGAAGGAAGCACTGACATCCTGGATATCCCTTGGCACTTTGTATGTAACTATTGATCTGGCTCATGCTACTTTCTCTACACCTGTTAGGAAAGAACAGTAGAAGTTTACTTTCAGTTGTCAAGGACATTAAATACTTTCACTGTCCTACCTCAGGACTATTTCAATTATTTAGCCCTCTGTCATAATCTAGTGCACAGGGACCTTGATTGTTTCTCTATTCAACCGTATATTACTTTGGTCCACTGAATTGATGATATTTTGTTTGGACCTGGTAGGCAGGAAGTAGCAACTATTCTATATACCTTGGTAAGACAAATGTGTGACAGTAAAGTGGGAAATAAATCTCATAGGAATCCAGGGACCTTCAGCCTTATTGAAGTTTTTAGAGGTCCAGTGGTTTAGGGCATGTCAAAATATCCCATTAAAGATAAAGTACAGATGTTGCATCTAGCCCTTGGTACCACTAAGAAAGAGGTACAATGCATACAATGTTTATTAATTTTTAAATTTGCCATTATATCAATAGAATTTCTTCATATTCCTGAAGAGTATGATAGAAATGCTACATTATATAGATGTACTACAATTACTTAATGACTTATGCTATGAATTACTTATGCTGTTTTTGCCTATTATAAAAATAATTGAATGCAAATATAAGTATTAAATTCAAATCAGTTGTCATCTTTCAGAATCAGTTTTCACTAGGCCAGGTAACCCCTGCATAAATTCTCAGATTGTCATATGTTTCATTTCCCTTCTTGCCTTTTGCTTTTCTAAGTTTGGTAGGACATTCTAATTCTAAATCTTAGGGAGATTTTTCATCTGTTATTGCTAAAAGTGAACATGCTAATAATATTTTATTTCAAAAGTATATTCTAAAAAATATACAGAATTTTTATTGATGTTGTCAATAATTTGATATGGAACATTGTGGAATGTGACTTAATTATCATTCCAGATCAAAGTCAAGTAAAGCATGAAACACTTTTTATACTTTATCATCTTTGTGTATCTTTTATGTATTCAGGATAGTGGGATAATAAACATTCCTAAATTAGTGATAGAATAAATGCTTTGGTTTATTATAGCTACATTATCAAGTAATACTAGAGCTTAATTACCCATTTCCTAAAATCATTGTATTTTCTGCTGATAGCTGCTTGGCATAGAGCAAAAAATTCTTCCTGTCTTTGAAAAGAAATCAAAGGATTCACATCAGGCATCTAAAACTTGAGAACCTGCAGTGAGAGAATCATATAAACTTAATAAGAAAATATCCTCTGACAAGTAGGATTTCACCCACACAATTGAATGATCATGACAAGCTGTGATCAATAATATCAAATGTCCCTGGGACTGTTTCTTATCCATTGTTATATTTCTGAAAAATGATTTATAGTTCTGAATACAGTGACTTCAAAGCAAATTTGAGGGTCTTGATGAAGAAACAGGAGATGGACTTACTTATATCTCTAGGGCATTAATACCTAAATATAATCCATATAGAATTTTGCATTAGTGTGGACATCAATGTGTATTTAATTAGAAGATACTAGATAGGTGATAAATATAGATTTTCTGTAATTGTTATTCACTTAATGCATGCTACAAATTTATAGTGGAAAAGAATAGAAGAAAAAAAAACCTTAGAATCTGAAATATGCTAGTTTTGTAAACTATGTACCTTCAGTGTTAATGTTAAAAAAAATCATTGGCATAAGGTAAACTAACATCACCATCTGTAAAAAATATTAAACTACAGTAATATTGATGGTAACTATTAGCTCTGTAAGTGGAGAAGAGTAGGGAAAATACACTCAAAATATGTAGTATCATAATAAAATACATTAAGGCACATCAAGATTTCAGTCACCAAGATACTGGTTTCACATGGAGTCATAATTAACTCATATTTGTCTCTTCTGTACAGAAGTTCATAAACAAGAGGAGTTTTCATTCACAACTCCTCTTCTGCCAAATTCCAAATGAAATGAAACCAAAGCAAGCACACTACAAAATTTGATTCAAAGGAAACCTCAGACACTGAAGCCATTAAGCACACATTTCCTAAATAAAAAATGAGTTGTCTGCATGCTGTCTTGACACGGTCTGCAAAGTCTCCCTGAATAAAACAGCAGCTCAGCAGATTGTCAGAGAGCTCCTGAGATAAACAAAAACCAAATCAAACTCCCCTCTTCCTGTCTTTCCACCATTTCAGCTTCATCTTGATAGAAGAAAAATGCTTCTCCACTTTCAAAGAGAGATCCTCAAATATCGCCACACAGCATATGGGCATTGCCTTTGATTTGGAATAGGTTTTCAAAACCTGGGAAGTAATGCACTGACTGTATGCAAAAGATGCCTGACTAATGAATCATTTAGGAGTTTAAGAATTAATTACTTTTATTAGATTTATCAACCCCTGGCAATTAAAATTCAAATTTCAGAAAAGACTTTAGGGTAATTGTAGTTGTTAAGAATAAAGAGTCTGGAATTGAACAGTTGGGTTTAAATACTATGCATACTTGGCTTGTCTGGGTCTCATTTTCTTTATCTTCAGTGGGAATAATGATAATCTTTACCTCACATAATTGTCTTGAGTTAAATTAGTTAATATATTTTTTAGAACAACATTTCATGCCATGTAGTGAATTTTATGTGTGCTACCTTGAACATGGTGATTATTATAATATTACTATTATAGTTTTGCTTTTTTAAAAATTCCTGGGTATTTTCAGTAACCTTTATCTCCTGCCACTGTATAGCTATCTGAGGATCATTAGCTATGTTCTATCATTAACATAGTTTATAAACCTCTTTCTAGATTTCTAGGCCTATGATAAACAACGTGTATATTCACAGAGATGAGATGGGATGGAAAGTGAACAGCAGTTGGTGCCCCTAGCTTTTAGAAAGTCCTAGAAATAAAAACTCTGTGCTTCTGTTTTTTTTTTAATATGAAATTTATTGTCAAATTGGTTTCCATACAACACCCAGTGCTCATCCCAACAGGTGCCCTCCTCAATGCCCATCACCCACCCTCACCTCCCTCCCACCCCGCAATGTGCTTCTGTTTTGTAAGACTATTTACTTACAGGAAAAACTGTGAAGTTAGAAGATTGTTTCAGATTTTCTTCTGTGGTGGCTGCTCCTTGCTATCCCCCTGAAACCAAGGTTTGAAAGATGCTCCTGTCTTCTTAGAGCCTGTTATGGTAGGTTCAGCGTCTTGACATCAGGGTCCTGCGTCTTGACACATGCTCTGCATCTTTCTCTTGTTCTTCAATTCATTTGCTACTGTATCATCCCCAGTGGAACAAGTGCCCAAGTGCCATGTCTCTCAGAATGTTGCCTTCTCTTAGAGAATGCTGGATTATAATGTGTTCATGCAAAAAATGAATCCCAACTGGAACATTAGCTAATATTTTACCATTCCCAAATATTGCCTCAAACTCTCTCCTTCTGTTCCTTTAACACATAAATCACACATATTCACTAATTTTTTAAAATACTCATTTTGCATGAATTAGAAGACCCATCATGGTTCATCTGTAATTTTTTTAATGTTTATTTATTTTTGAGAGAGAGAGAGAGAGAGAGAGAGAGAGAGAGAGAGAGAGAGAACACGACAGGGGGAGGGACAGAGAAAGAGGGAGACACAGAATCCATGAAGCAGACTCCACCCTCTGTGCTAATGCGGGGCTTGGACTCATGTACCATATCACTACCTGAGCTGAAGTCAGACCCTTAACTGGCTGAACCACCCAGGCGCCCCTTGTCATGGTTCATATGTAGAAGATAATGCTTTATCATATGCCCTTTGCATAAATATCTGAGGTCAGCTTAGATGTTACTTGGATTATTTTATTACTTGTTGAACCTATAAGTTTATTGTCTGTTGCAGGAATGGGAGAGGCATGGCCCATTCTTACATATTTTAAGATGAAGTTGTCTTAACTGGATCAGCATTTCCCAATTCATGATTGGTGGTCCTTGAGAAGACCAATGACAAAAAGAGGATATTGTTGCCAAATTGAGAAACACAGCCTACTCCCCAGTACTTTGAGAGATTCATAATGCACATTATCATATTAAAGGTCATGAGAATTTCCATGGAAAAGAAGAATATATAATTTTACTTTAATCTACACTTCCATTGTACTTTGTAGAGTATCCACTAACATATTATGGAACAAGTGTTCCTTGGAATATCCTTTGGAAAAGACTGTTTCAGATGAGAAGTAGTGGAGTATATTCAGATGACTTAAATGATTGTATTTAAAGAAGAACTTGCTATAAGTGAAAAACAGACATGAAACTAGAGTTATGCTTACTTTACAAATTGTTTAAAAATATTTGAGCTAACCATTTATCAGACTTTCCTTCTTCTAATTTGCACTCTTGACTCTATAAGTAGGCAGATTTTGATTTTAATAAGTGATAAGTGAGAGTGAATTAAGATCCACACACCAAGAGAATGGCAAATGGCTCATGGCATAGCCTCTATGTCACTAACTGCATGAAGTGAGAAAATTAGGTTGTCTTATTCCGTGGATTGTACAGTAGCTCATGCTGTGCTGGGAATTAGGCTAAATTAAATCTAGATCACAAAAAAGCTTTATATGCTATTAGCAAAACTGTAGTTATCAATCCTTTCTCTAATGAGAAGTCAGAATAATGGAAACTGAACTGGACTAATGTATCTCCAATTCTTAGTGCTATTGGTGAACACAGAAGCAGACAGTCTACAATGACTATTTTTATTGTTTAGCAACTCTGCCAATTGTGCATTATGGTGGGAAAAAATGGACTTCTATTAAATGCTTTAGCTCCCCGTTAGAGGCTGGAAGAATGTTAATTTACCTTCTTTTTTATGCAGGGTCACAATTACTCTGAATCTGAATCAAGTAGAAATAAGTTGTCCCCACATACCAATACCTACTGGAAAACTCCTCATGCTTCCCGTCATTCCCCTCCCAGACTATTTAAGGGCACCACATGCTTAAATGGAATAACCTAATCATACCAACTGAACATGTTTTTACATTTCCCCAAGGAATCATTTCCTAGTGTTTCCAAGTCTCCTCATGTCAGAAGTGCCAGGTAGAATTGTGCCTCTAATGTCTTCTCTAATTTGCTCACCTTGGAATGCTCATCTTTCTCACTGTTAGTCTAAATGACTAATTTGTAGCAAATTAGTCTGGTGTTAAGATTCATCCCAGACCCCCACGAGTTGAAGTCATATTTTCTTTTCTTGCTCCTGAATATATTCTCAGGGCATAAGAGAGAGACTAGAAAATAGAAATGTATTGGTTGAGGGGCTTTCAACTAAACCTCACTCATTTTCTTTTTTCTGTTTGCTATCTTTGTTAAAAAGTGAGCATTTGAATATTGAAACTTTGAGAAATTAATGGTGAGGTTAAAAAGAGGGATGTAGTGCACCTGATGAGTGTAGGGAGTGTCCAGCATATGACAAATATCTGATTGAAGTTGATAGTTAAAACAAACAAAAATAGCAGTGAGTTAGGATAAACTGCGAAGAGAATCCTTGTCTACATATTGTGGGGAAAAAAACAGATAGTAAAATAAAATAGACACAAGTGGATACAAGAATAAAGTAAGTACAAATGACAAATGAGAATGGAATAGATGTAGCAATGAGGAGTACCAATAGGGAAGGTTGAAAATATACTCAGATTTTTTGGGCATTAAAAATGTTTAAAAGGTATTTGTGAGTTGGTAGTTTTTAGAGTTTTGAGGAACACCATTTCATTTGAAGTTTAAAAGTAATTGAGATGAAGGATATATCCATGTGTAAGACCTATAAGGTAAGAGATTATTATCCAAGATCTAGAAATTCATATAAACTTGCTGTATTACCTTGAAATAACCAGTTAACACCTGAACATATTTCTTCTAAGATAAAGCAGGTTAATGATAAAATATCATCCCCTTCTCTTTATTTTTTAATGTTTTTATTCATGTTTGAGAGGCAGAGAGAGAGCACAAGTGGGGGAGGGTCAGAGAGAGAGGGAGAGCAGAATCTGAAGCAGGCTCCAGGCTCTGAGCTGTCAGCACAGAGCCTGATGCAGGTCTTGAACTCACAGATCATGAGATCATGACCTGAGCTGAAGTTGGATGCTCAATTGACTGAGCCAGCCAGATGCCCCATCATCCTTTTCCCTTTGAAAAGCACTTTGACTTTAAAAGCCCTCATTTAATGTCAAGTCATTTTTTAAAGAAGCTTCCAAGCAACACAGAGGGATGAGAAGTGTTTAGAGGTGTGTATACTTTCCCAAGTAGTAAGATGGGTAAACTGAGTGACAGAACTTTAAGAACAAATAAAATTAGTCCAACCAAATTAAGATCAAAATGGAAAGATACATTCAGGAGAAATTGCCAAAGAAACACTTGGAATTAAAGGGCTGAAGAAAGGGGCCAAGAAATCAGTAATAGATAACTTTGAGCCAATGCACGCCAGATGGGAACCATACGGCATGTTATATTTACAGATATTTTCTTGAGAAAGAACTAGATCTGTAATATTCTGAATCAATTATTTTCCTTAATGCTATTACATCTGTCATATCAAGTAGTTATAGGAACGCGAATGATGATTGACTTCCAATTCCAGTGGTAATTGCCTAAATTAAAATTTCTAAAACAAACCAAAACCAAAAACAAAACACAAATTTCTCCAAAACAATGTATGCCAAAGAGAATAGCAAATAAAGTTACCCACAGTTGATATCTAAGACATGATTAAAACTCCAAGACTATTACAAATGTCAAATTATCTATAGGTAGTAAAATAAACATACAAATTCAATGGATTTATTCTCAGAGCACACAACCATGTAGGAGTCAGTCAAAGATTGAGCAGAAAGTAGGAAAAGTAGATAGGGACCTAAAAGTGATAAAACACTGTTAAAATCACACACAGCAAGAGAGTCAACACCCTGAGTAGAGAAATACAGAGAATGTGTCAGGGACCTTGTTGATCATAGTTCTGGCTAGTGGAGGATAAAAAAGGAAAAGAAACAGAAGTATACAGAACCAATGGAGGAAGTTTTGGAAACGCATCTGCTCTGGGGTAGAGTGGGGAGACTTGGAGTAGGGAAGCATTCCTTGGGGTCTTGTTGGTGAAAGAAAAGAAGGAAGCAAGCAGTGGGAGTTGAAGATCCTACAGAAATAAAAAGACCTACAAAATAAGAAAAAATACTAGTCATTCTGTCTCTCAGTACCTGCCAAAATAAATGGCACTGTTAATTAAAGAAACTTCAGTATAATAACAGAGAGTGATGATCTTGAACTAAAAATTCTAATAAACAACCCAAACTTTCAACATTGGCCCAGATAAACCTATTACTTTTGTATATGAAAATATGAGATGAACAGAACTGAACAAAACAGAAAAATGCATACAACATCCACACAAAGCTACTATAAAAAGAAAATTGAAAATAAAAATGGTTCTGGCTGCCATAATAAAATAAATACCATAGGCTGGTGACCGAAACAACAGAAATTTGTTTATCACAGTTCTGGAAACTGGAAATTTGAGGTCAGTATGCCAGCATGGTCAAGGACGGGTGGGGCTCTTTTCCTGGCTTGCAGGTGGCCACCTTCTTGTGTGTGTTCACATGGCCTTCCCTTGGTGCATGTTTATGGAAAATAAGGGGGAAATATCTCTTTTTCCTCTTATAAGGCCACCAGCCCTATTGGATTAGGACCCTACTTTTATGAACTCATTTAACCTTAATTACCTCCTGAAAGCCCTATCTCTAAATACAGCCACTTTGGAGACTAGACATCAACACATGAGTTTTGGGGAGATGCTATTCAGTCCCTAGTAAGTGGAAATTGTTTTAGATGCTGCATGATCTTTCCCTGAAACCAACAATGAAGCAGAAGGAGTCAGTAACATAGCAGTCAATGTTAACTATATAGCCTAAGGAAGTGTGTGCAGGTATGGACAAGCAGTTCACATTAGAAATACAAAATTTTGAAATAGAAGTGGACAAAAAACAGGAAGATATGAAATGAGAGTCAATTAGAAAGAAATAGAAGAAAAAGGTAAAATCATCTCAGAATAAAAACAAAAGAGAAATCATCTCAGAATAATTTATTAAAAGCCTAAGGAAAAATTGACTGAAAATTTTATAAGGTTTAATGAGGGATTAAATGAAAATTGAACACTAAATACATTTAATTGTAGCTTTATGACTAAAAGATGGGGACAAAGATGGAAGAAACATGAAATTACAAAGTAGAGATAAGGTAATCAAAAATGGGAAAAGGGTGAAATAAAAAATTGAATAAGCTTATTGCTTGTCACATAAGTATTAGGGGTATAATTACATTTGAGAAATCAAATAGTTGAAGCCTCAGTAAGGAAACAAAGTTATAATAAAAACATTTAAAAAATTTATTTTAGAAATTTGGTAAGAGAATAAATCTTAAAGGTTCTTTTTTTAAATTTTTTTTTTCAACGTTTATTTTTGGGACAGAGAGAGACAGAGCATGAACGGGGGAGGGGCAGAGAGAGAGGGAGACACAGAATCGGAAACAGGCTCCAGGTTCTGAGCCATCAGCCCAGAGCCCGACGCGACGCGGGGCTCAAACTCACAGACCGCGAGATCGTGACCTGGCTGAAGTCGGACGCTTAACCGACTGCGCCACCCAGGCGCCCCTAAAGGTTCTTATCACAAGAACAAAATTTGTAATTATGGATGGTGATGGATAGTAACTAGTCTTATGGTGATCAGTTCACTGTATACAAAAATATGGGATTATGTTATATAAGTGAAATTACTATGTTATATGCCAGTGATACCTCGATTTAAAAAAGATTCACATAAAGACAGCCACTAAGGATAAAAATACAAACCTTTCTATACATCATAGGAGATAAAAAAGAAGAGCAAAATAGACTACTGCCTAGAGACAAAAAAAATATGAACATTACATAATACACAGTAAATATAATAGCATATTAATAAGAAGTTATGTAAATGGTCTTAAATCACTTATTAAAAGAAAGATTTTTCAGAATAGCTCATTATGAAAATCCAACTAAATATAAGAGATGCCTGCAACAAGTGACTGAGAAAAACTGCAATGAAAAAAATTGATAAAATTTCATCAGACAAATGCAAACAATGAGAAAGTAGAGGTTTTAATCCTTACATTGGAAAAGTAGGTATCAGGTCAAAAGCCATAAAATAGTGACAGAGAAGGGAACTTAATAGGGTTGAAGGCCAAAATTCACAAAGAAGATACAACAGTAGTGAATATGTATCAAGTAATACAGCATTTGCCTTTGAAAACATATATAGAATTATTTATAGAAGAAAACAGCATGCAGAATAACAAATATAGAATGTTTTGTTTTTTATAAAACAAGGGGAGATATGTGCATGCGTGTCTGTGTATATGTATATACTTATTTTTTTTTAAGTCTCTGAAAGGAAAGAATAAAAGGGAAACTATAATGAATATGTGGGAACTCATTAGAAGGCATAATAGGAAATTTATCTTGTATATGTTTATATATAATATATTTAATGTATTTGCATATTTTATGTGTAATATGTATTTATATATTTTGTATATTTTAACTTCAAAATCTGTAATGATTTACATTTTTAAAAATTGAAGTAAAATAGGGGCGCCTGGGTGGCTCAGTCAGTTGAGCGTCCGACTTCAGCTCAGGTCACGATCGGTCCGTGAGTTCGAGCCCCGCGTCGGGCTCTGGGCTGATGGCTCAGAGCCTGGAGCCGGCTTCTGATTCTGTGTCTCCCTCTCTCTCTGCCCCTCCCCCATTCATGCTCTGTCTCTCTCTGTCTCAAAAATAAATAAACGTAAAAAAAAAATTAAAAAAAATTGAAGTAAAATAAATAAAGGGGAAAGAAAAATTATATAATTAATTAGGGGCAGATACAAATAAAGCCAAGTGTGTATCAAGCGATAAAATAGCCATATAGGAAAGGGAGTTATTCAAGGAACTTTCGAATGGGGATTTTCTGAATATCCTTTATGAGTTATAGATGTGGGTAAAGAAAGAATTAAAAAAGCAAAAACAAAAACCTGTATTTCATTTGGTAGGTTTTCTCCTAGTGACATTGGTTCAATAGTTCTGAAATTATTTTGTGTGCCATGAAGGGTAAAATAGATGGGTAAATATATTGATGTTGTTGGGAAACAGGGTAAAATTGTGAGAAATATAGGTAAAATCCACAGATAAGGAGAAACCTTGTAAATTATAAATATATGTATCTTTCTTATCACCGTCCATGGAACTGAACCAGAATCAAAGACAAGTCATTGGCAATGAAAACATCTAGAAAACCAAACCCAGGTATTGGTTTCTAAACAATATTTCACATTAAAATAAACAAAGGTTCTATGGAGAAATGGGTGAATCTAGGTTTCCTACCAGGAAAATGGTAATGTGAACCCAGAATATTTTGATGTACCAAAAAGCTAGAAATCAATACTATTTTGCTGAGAAAATAACATGGGAACAAAATTCTGTTTACATTAAAGTAGGAGCAGGCTAGATGGACCTCACATGGCTAAACTTGGGACAATTTTAATATCAAATATGATGGCATTAATGCATTATTAAAAATTGATTTTTAAAAAATCCATGTACTTTTGGTAATCAAAAAGGAACAAAATATTTTAAGATCTTTTACAAATAAATTATGCTAACTCTGTATTAATCAGAGTTGAAAAATAAGATATGTCTCACTTTTTTTAAGATTAAAATTTTGGAGGGGTGCATGGGTGGCTCAGTCAGTTAAACCCAAGATCTGGCTCTTGATTGCAGCTCAGGTCATAATCTCACAGTTTGTGGGATTGAACCCCACGTTGGGCTCTGCACTAACAGCACAGAGCCTGGTTGGGATTCTCTCTCTACCCCTGTCTCTTCCCTTCCCCTGTCCACACTCACTCTCTCTGAAAATGAATAAATAAATTTTAAAAGAAAAAGATTAAAGTTTTGGAAAACTCAAATTTGGTCAGTCATTTATTAACTATCAAAACTAACAATGAATGCTTAGAATGTGTTTTCAGCCTGCCCTAACCACTTTTACATGTTTTATCTTATTTGATTCTCTTAATGCCCCTGAGCAGTTAGTTTTATTTTATAGATGGCAGTATTTATTTGGACAGTTAAAAAAAAAAAAAAAATATATATATATATATATATATATATATATATTAGCCCAGGGTCATGAGAAAGAGCCAAGATTTTAACACAGGTCAATGGATCTCTGAAGTTTACATTACTGTTCTTTGACCTGTCATTTGTCCCACTTAATAGTTTTAAAGGACTAAGTCACCAACCCATTTGGTTATCCCAATATTCTGTGATCTAGTCAAATTGTGGACTATTTATTACCTTTGTTTACAAGTGAAGACATTGAGGTTTACAAATGTTAAATATCTTGATCTAATTCATAGCATAGCCAGAACTTGGATTTAAGCATTTTTAATCCTACTCAATTTTTTTTTTTTTTCATAGTAGAATGCTGCCAAGAAGCTACTATCTGGGGAAGTTTTGAAAAACTTAAAAAATTAAATCTTTCCTGATGTACAAAGGTTCCTTTTACATGGGTTTTCAGGAAGAAATACCAAAACATTTTTAGAGACTATAAATGGTCCCTAAAAGATTATCACATACATTTGAATTCCCAGAACCTGTGAGTATGTTAGGTTGCATGGCAAAGGGCAATTGAAGTTGAAGATGGAATTAAGATTGTTAATCAGCTGCTATTAAAATAGATTTTTCTAGTAAATCCAATGAAATCACAAGGATCCTTAAAAATGGAAAAGGGAGAGGGCGCCTGGGTGGCTCAGTCGGTTATGCGGCCGACTTCGGCTCAAGTCATGATCTCGCAGTCCGTGAGTTCGAGCCCCGCGTCAGGCTCTGTGCTGACAGCTCAGAGCCTGGAGCCTGTTTCAGATTCTGTGTCTCCCTCTCTCTGACCCTCCCCCATTCATGCTCTGTCTCTCTCTGTCTCAAAAATAAATAAACGTTAAAAAAATGGAAAAGGGAGAGACATCTGGGTGGCTCAGTTGGTTAAGCATCTGACTCTTGATTTAAGCTCAAGGTTCGTGAGTTCAAGCCCCAAGTCGGGCTCCATGCTGACAGTGCGGACCTTGCTTGGGATTCTCCCTGTCTCTCCCACTCTCTCTGCCCCTCTCCTGTGTGCGTGCTCTCTCTCTCTCAAAATAAATAAACTTAAAAAAGGTAAAAAAAAAATGGAAGAGGGAGACATAAGAGTCAGAGACTGATATAAGATGATGAAAGCAGGGTCTAGGTGAGAAGGATTTGCTGGCTTTAAAGATGTGCAAAAGGGGCCATGAGTCAGGGAATATGGGTCTTTAGATGCTAGAAAAGACAAGGAAAGAGATTGTTCTCCAGAGCTTTAAGAAGGATTCTCCCAACACCTTGATTTTAGTTAGGGAGATCCTGCATTAGTGTTCAAAACCTCTAGAATTGTAAGGTAATAAATTGATGTTGGTTTTACCCACTAAGTTTGTAGTAATTTGTTACAGCAGCAATAGAAAACTGATACAGAGACAAAAGATTTGAACAGGAAGAAAGTAAGCTGATAAATAATAGTGGGTTATTTTTGAGTCAGTCCTCATGAGATGGAAATGGATGGATATACTGATACCATCAATTTTGAGAAGGCTAGAAAGTTATAATGTGTTTGAGGTTAGAAGTTACGATATCTGACTAGGGAATTATAAAACATATCTAGGCTAGGGAGGATCATAACTCTTCCTCGGTTTCAATAACTTTCTCATTTGCTCTCTCATCTTTGGAAAAGAATCAAAGTCTTTGTAAAGAGGTGTTATTGTGTTGAGAAAAGAACATGGGAACAAAATTCTGTTTAAATTAAAATGAACTGAGAGAAATGTTTAAAAAGTGCATAGAAGAGCAAGGGGCTTTGTCTGATCTCACCATTTCTTCTCAGCCTCTCTGACCTGCTATGCCTACCAGGTCAAAGAAGACTGTTTAGCATTTTCTTTTGTGAATCAGTTTGAAAGAGAGTAAGAACAAATGCATGCTGGGTCCAAAATTTCAGTAAATCTTTTTAGGGAAATTTCAGAGGTCTATGCACAGAGAAATGGAGAAATTTTAAGATCATTCCTTTGCAGACTGTCAGATAAGATTATATTAGGCTGACCTGCATGGTTTCAGCGTAACTGAAGAGAATTGCTTGAAAATGAGTAGGTGATTGATTCAAGTCTCTCATTTCACTTTCATGTTACATCCTTCAACATATATATTTTCCTTCTGTACTGTAAAATCTTTCTGTTAAGGGGCTGTAGGTCTGCAGAAAATTGACATTTTGGATACAATCATTTTTAATACTGACATAGTGGTCATAATGTATTTCATTTTCCATTTGGAAATATATATCAAGGGTTAGTTTCTCTAAAGTTGGAAAAATTACAGTATTTTAGTCATGCTTACATCTAGACATTATTCTCTTTTGGAAAGCTCTTAGACTACGAAACTCTAATTATGGCAATGACTGAATCTATAATGATGCAGTATTGCCATAATGTGGATCCAACAAAGACATTAAGGCAAATGAAACATTTAGCCCATCATTATCATGGGAAAAGAACAACTGCTCCAAACCGGGCAGGATGGGCTAGAAAATGGTTTGATTTGCCAAATAGACGAGATCATAGTGGATAGTTATGAATTTTCACTTATTGCATTTATATAAATCAGGCAATGTTGTGGATGATCTTGATGTTCTATTGAGAAGTTTCATCATAAGCATATAGTAGTAACAAACCATCTAGTATGTGTGCTTTTATTTGGAGGAGCCTGGGTGACACAGCAAAGCCATAAGAGATTTACTTTACAGCATTTGCACATTATAGCCCACACACCACGGTCAACAATTTTTTCTAACTAATTTATATGAAACTGCAACTCAGGTAATACACTTTGTGGTTTCACTGGAACAAAATGAATCAACCAGAACAAAAATGAATTTTAACTTCATGAGAAGGATATGTATGAGTAAAAAAATACTCCTTAGCAGCCTGGGAAATGGATTATTTTGTGCTGTAGCAGTCTTGATTTACAAACTCTCTGAAGTTATACAAACATGTTTTCTCTAGTTTTGTCGTGTGTGTGTGTGTGTGTGTGTGTGTGACAGAGAGAGAGCAAGAGCGAGAGTGAGCACACACTATAGCAGCAAAGGACTTCTGGGTGTAATTCATCAGAAACCCCAAAACGTGAGCTATGCTTGGGGCCTCCTAGAAAACTAAATGCTAGTTTCTTGGTATAACTGAAAATGTTGGGGCTTTTATTTGCTTCCTAACTTGTGATCTGAATAGGGCTACAATGAAGCTTTAGTGACTCTTCATCTCAGGTGAGTTTAGTTAACTTATGTTCAATGTCATATTCTTAAATCATTACATATATAGCTTCATCACATATATGGCTAAGTTCTCTGGGGGACTCCTTCTGCTCGCCCAAGGTTGATTTCCTCATCATTGTTCTACATCACATTTCTCTCACATTTTGACTTTGCTTCAATAATTATCCTCTTGCTTCTAGTTAGCATATAGATAGGCTCAAACTAATCCCATCTTTAAAAAGCAAAATAAAGTCAAAACTTTCACTGAACCCTATCATCTTTTATGGACACTTTTTTTCCTTCCTTTCAGAGTTCTATGTTATACCTAGGCCTCACACTCAAATCTCTGCACAGACTAGGCTTTTGATGGAAATGAGAAAAGTGGAGCCTTGGGGAGACCAAAGAAGGTTGCAGGGTGTGTGTTCATCAGCTTCTGCTGGGGCTCATTCCTTCCCTGCAAAAATGCAGATCCAGATACCAGAGGGTATCTAGTTTCTCATCTTTCCAAGAGGACCTGGAAATCTGATCTAAAATGTCTTTTTTTTTTTTTTTTTTTTTTTTTTTGAGGAGGAGAGCCCATGAATAGGGGAGGGACATGTAGAGAGAATCCAAGCAGACCCCTCTATGTCAGCCCAGAGCCCAATGTGAGGCTTGAACTCACAAACTTCGAGATAATGATCTGAGCCAAAATCAAGAGTCGGACGCTTAACCAACTGAGCCACCCAGGGGCCCCTAATCTAAAGTGTCTTCAGTGCTACATGTTACTGACTAATAAAACCCAGCCCAAATCAAAACAAAACACATTGCAGGTCTGTTAAAATTTCCCCTGGGTTGAATTCAGCTCATCACTTGCTAGTTTGAGCTAGTTTGCAGTCTTTGGAATATTCTTATTGTCCTCACTTTCTCTCTTCTCACTAATTCTTCAAACTGTTTTAATATAGCATTACATAAATTAAACTGTAAATAAAACTCAACATAAATAAAACTGCTCCTACTAAACTCATTTGTGATCTCCTAAATACCAAACTCAATGATCGCCTCTCTGAAGCATTTGATATTCAGGATCACTCCTTCTTCCAGGTGCTTCTTACCGAGGTACCTGTCACTTCTCAGTGACTTCCTCATTGAAAGTGCTTTCATATTTTCCTTTGCAGACTCCTTTTCTTCTACATTTTCTTAAATACAAATGTCATTAAAATTTCCATAGTCTTCCATTTTATTATTAATATTATTGTACATTAATTAATGTATATGCAATCTCTTCTGAGTGGTGTCATCTGATTTCTTCACTTCAACTTCTACCTGTGTAATAGTGACTTTTAAAGGTGTATTTCCAGCTCATATCTCTTTTCTTGGTTTCTAAATTCATACCTAAATGTTTATTAGGCATCTATAGTTAGCCTTTCCTAAAACTTCTCTTGCTTAATTAAAGACATTTTTTTCTCTTCTAAATTTTGGGTGAACAGCCATCTGGTTTTTCCCAGGACTAAGGAATTTCCCAGAATGGAGGACTTTCAGTGTGAGAATACTGGTATAGTCCCAGACCAAACAAATGAACAAGCAATGATTGGTCACCCCACCTTTTTCCCACCTTGTTTCTTTTCTCTCTTTTTAATATTGGTTTATATAACTACCAAAAAGTCAGTTCCTAAAACAGGAAAACTTAGAATCATTCTAGATCTGAATTCCCAAAATGTGGTCCTTAGAACCTCTGTGCTGCTAATTAAAAGTGAAGATTTGAAACACAACTCCTGTCTTATACCAATTGAAACAAAATATCTGAGGATGGGTCATTTGGACTTGCATTTTAACAAGTTTCCCAAGAAATGATTAAAGTCATTTAGGTTTTAAAATCCCTGTTATTGACCCTTTCCTCTCTTGTTCTGCTTCACACAATCAATAGGCAAAACCATTTCCCTTATTGTCTCTTTTTTTTCCCTCATTCTTACAAGTGCCTCCTAGATGGGGCTGTCATCATTTTAATATTATGTTAGAGTAATTGTCTCCTAGATGATTGCCCTGATTCTAGTTAACTCTTTTTGAAAGCATCCTCTACAATGCTATTACAATGAATATTATAAAATGCAAATCTGGGGACGCCTGGGTGGCTCAGTCGGTTAAGTGTCCAACTTCCGCTCAGGTCATGATCTCATGGTTCATGAATTTGGGCCTTGCATCAGTCTCTGTGCTGATAGTTCCGACAGAGCCCGGAGCCTGCTTCAGACTGTTTGTCTGCCTCTCTCTCTAACCCTCCTCAGTTCATGCTCTGTACCTCTCTCTCAAAAACAGACATTAAAAAAAATTAAAATGCAAATCTGAAACCTACTCATAATCTCTCGGTTGTTTCCTATCTCCTATAGTTACAATAAATAATAATAATAATAATAATTATTATTATTATTTGCATGGTATATGAACATGTTTGGGAGCTAGTTTCTCATCTACATCCTTCACAGTGCCCTTAAACATTCCTGTGTATTATTGGGTACCACTATCAATTTATGAGCTTTGGGTGGAATTGAATGGAATTGGCTCTACCTGAGACCAGGCATGGCCAATCAAATAATAACTTTCTGAAAGCAACATGACTGGAAAGGCATGTCACATCGTCCAAATAAGTCTGGTCTTACTAAAGCCAATTGCTGAATACTGCATGCATGAATGAAAGCAAAAGAGGCGTTCTTTTCTCGTGGTCTTGAGCCTGGAATGTGGACTTCGACACAATGAACTTTTTACCTAAGAATGAAACCAACATAGAGGAGAGAAAAGTCAGAAGATGGCTCCTGATGACATCCTTTAAGTTCTTGGGTCAATCCTGATTTGTGCGGTGATTCACTTAATATCTCTTAGCTCCAAATCCATACTTCTAAATTTAGGGGACTGGGACTTGGCCAACTAACTTCACAGACTCTCTTGATAGCCAACTTCCCATTGGGTTCTCCTAGTGGGAGGTGCTAGAGTCAAAGGGAAAGAAACAGAGGGACTTCCCTTCTGGTCACAGCTCCTGACAGTGTGGCTCCAAAAAACTGAAGACAATTATAGCTCTAGCCTCTAATTTATTTATTTTTATAATAGATTTTTTGTATCATGGTAAAATATGCTTAACACAAAATGTCATAAAATGTACCATTTTAACTATTTTCAATTGTATCATTTCAAAAGGCTTTAAAAAAAGCAATATAGGCATATCTTATTTTTATTGTTTGTTTTTTTTGTATCTTTGTTTTGTACTTCACACAGTTTTTTTTTTTAATAAATTGAATGTTTGTGGCATTAAGTGAGTGTATTAGTGCCTTTTTCCTAACAGCATTTGTTCACTTCATGTTTCTGTGTCACATTTTGGTAATTCTTTAAAAAAATTTTTTTTTTAATATTTATTTAGTTTTGAGAGGGAGAGAGAGAGAAGCAGAGAGAGGGAGACACAGAATCTGAAGCAGGCTCCAGGCTCTGAGCTGTTAGCACAGAGTCTGACGCAGGGCTCGATCTCATGAACCGTGAGATCATGACCTGAGCTGAAGTTGGACGCTTAACCAACTGAGCCACCCAGGCGCTCCACATTTTGGTAATTCTTGAAGTATTTAAAACATTTCATTATTATTACATTTTTTATGGGATGTGTGATCAGTGATTTTTTATTTTATTATTTTAATTGTTGTAGGGTGCCACAAACCATACCCATATAAGATAGTGAACTTATTCTATAAATGTGATGTGTTCTGATTTCTCCACCATTTGGCCATTCCTCCATCTCTCTCCCTCTCCTTGGGCCTCCCTAGTCCCTAAAACACAACAATACTGAAATTAGGCAATTAATAACCCTACATGGCCTCTATGTCTTCAAGTGAAAGAAGTGTCACATATCTCTCACTTTAAATCAAAAGCTAGAAGATTAAGCTTAGTGAGGAAAGCATGTTGAAAGTTGAGGCAGGCCAAAAACTAGGCCTCTTGCACCAAATAGTGAATTAGCTAAGTTGTGAATACAAAGTAAAGATTCTTGAAGGAAATCAAAGGTGCTATTCCAGTGAACACACAAATGATTAGAAAACACAGCTTTTTTTTTTTTGTTTTTCATTGCTCATTGCAGATATGGAAAGAAAAAGTTTTAGTGGTGTGGACAGAAGATCAAACCAGACAACCCAAAGCCTGAGGACACAAGATATTTAGGTTAGCTTATTAACATCCCCTTGTGCTTCTACCATCAGGGTAACCAATTTCCTGGAAGTAAATGCTTTCTATTTAAAATGGCCTCTGTTTTTATGTCTGGACCTTGGCTGGTCTAGGAGCTAACTCTCTTTTTCTTTGCTTAAGCCAATTTGGGTTATGTTTCTTGTCTCTTGTGATCAAAAAAGTGTTAAATAATATGCTTTTCTCTCTGCCTAGAATGTTCTTTCATTGCCCATGTGGAAAATTGTCAACAATTCTTTGAGGTTCAGTTAAAGCATTATGTTTTCTGCAACTCTCTAACTATGCCCATCCCTTGGCATCACACCGATGACATTGTACCCTTTCAGCCAGAGCTATGTACTTCTTTCTCTTTCTTCTTAGAAAGCCTTCTGAATATTGAGTTTTCTTATTGTATGAGAGTGCATCAGACATTAAATGAATTTTATAATAATTTATAGATATCTCTTATATTTGAAATCTCTTAATGCTTTATTTGCTTCTTTATTTTTTTAAATGTTTATTTATTTTGAGGGAGAGAGAGAGAGAGAGTGCAAGCATGAGCAGGGGAGGGGTAAAGAGAGAGGGAGAGAGAATCCAAGCAGGCTCTGTGCTGTCAGTGCAGAGCCCATTGAGGGGCTCAGACTCACAAACCATAAGATCACGACCTAAGCCGCAATCAAGAGACAGATGCTTAACTAACTGAGCCACCCAGGCGCCCCTATTTATTTATTTTTTTAAAGTTTGCTTACTTATTTTGAGAGAGAGAGCATGAACAAGAAAGGAACAGAGAAGGAGAGAGAGAGATGAAGAGAGAATCCCAAGCAGGCTCTGCACTGTCAGCATGAAGTCCGATACGGGGCTTGAACTCATGAACCATGAGATCATGACTTGAGCTGAAATCAAGAGTCAGATGCCTAGCTGACTGAGCCACCCAGGCATACCTTTAATGCTTTAAGTTGTTGTGATTTTAAAAGGGCCTGTGGCACTAAAGCATTTGTATATTTTACTTAGTATAGATATGGTTCACGTGAACATATATTTTACAAATCATATTACACTCATTGCTTAGTTGAAAAAATGTTTCTAGTATGTTTTTTTCAATGAAAAAAGTGCAGTGTCTGAAACTGCATTGATACTGAAAAAATTTTTTTTTCACACTTACAAAGTTTTTGTGTGTTATCAAAGGATAGAATTTTGCCCTTTGGTATATTGCAGCTTATTTTATTGTCTGGAGGATTTCTGCTAAATTCAATCATGAGAGCATATGTTTCATGATTTGATTCCCTTGGATTTAAACCATATTCTAGATTTTTACGCATCATTTTAATTTCTACTATATATCAAAAGAACCCAAAACTATTTCTAGATTTTCCATTTATAATTCGCTCTGAAAAAAATCCATTGAAAGTAGATACTATATCCATATGAGCTCTCAACTACTCTGATATCTCTAGGTTTGCTTTTAAAGTTACCAAAAATAATAGAATGCATTTTATCCTACATTTTGAATGTAGGATAGTGCCATTTTATTAAAAGCTTTAGTGCTGTTTTATTAAAAGCCTGATAATAATGGTCCTTTACAGCTCAAGGAAACCTTCTGAAGGATCTATTGATAAAGGTATGTCAAATGAGATGTTTGCTTCTTCTTTTTTTTTTTATTGCAAAATTGTGTAATGATAGCCAGTGAGATTATATATCAGTATAAGATCTCTTGAATTTTTTAAACATAAACCAAATTTGGAATAAATATCCCCAAATCTTGTTGGTGTTTCAGTGGCACTGAGGTTCTCTTGAAATGTCTTAGGGTTGCCCTCTGCAGAGATTCTCAAGGACTGTATCACTATGTTTTATCTCTATAGAGGAAATCCGCTGACATTGTTGCTGATGTACCTGTATGTCTGTAATGTACCTGTACATTAATTAATTAATCCATTAATTCATTATTTCACTTTCTGAGTGCCAATCATATGCCACAAACATAGGCACTGATGGTATAGACAATGAAGAGAGAATTGTTTTGTAGGATGGAAGTGCAAGGAGAGTGGTATACACAGAGTAGTTGGGGAGATTTGTATCAAAGCAACCCAGCTTTGTTTCTGGGGAAAAAGGGAGGACAGGGTACATAAGAAAGCATTAGTACCAGGTGACTGTATCTCAGACTATTTAAACATTTTTCCTAGCCAGATACTTGCCCGGCCAGGAATAAATGAGGAGGGAAAATTTCACACTACGGAAAATAAATTGATATATAGAAAAGAATTCGGAAAACCAGAGCATCCTGTTAATCCTAATATGATCTGATTACTCTGAAGACCCGTGGTTCTTCATTACAGAAAATCATCATGAATACTGCTGCCCCTTGCTAGGTGTGCTTCTGCTGGGGACTATGTTACCTGGTAATAGTCAACCACAGTCACTGGAGTCTCCTCTGTCCCATCAACATAAGCTTGTTACTGTAAATAATTTGACATCACCAGATTTCACAGTTCTGCTGAAACTACCACCATTGCCATCTATTAAAAAGCATAAAATGCCCTTTTTGGAGCTTTTAGTCCATATTTGATAGGAATAGAATTTACTAACATCATTATATTATATTATCTGGAGCCAGCTTCATTTGGAAACCTCATGTCATTTCAGTGCGGTCTCATTTTGTTATTAGTGTGGGAATAATACAGTAGCATGCCATAGTGTATGATTTCTACACTTTTGCATTTCATAGTGCAATAAAACTAAAAAAAGTGGAGATATGCAGGCTTAATAATGTATAATTTTAGCTGAAAAGACATGAGAAACATCTACCATCTACACTAACTACTGCTTTAAAATTATATATATATATATAAAGTATATATTAAATGATATATATATATAATGTTTAAATAACCACTGAATTTGAAAAATATGAATATAGTTCACTTTGAAAAACTCCATGATTATACGATCTTCTTAATTTTTCTACAGTTTAGAGAAGGTTTTTATACCACTGAGTACTGTGGGCCAGTAGCCCTGGGTTTTGAGAACAAGTGATGTAAGGGTTAGGGAATGGCCTTGAAGTTGGACATGAGTTTATATCTAAGTTATGCCATTTTTCTAGTTGTGTGAAGTTGGTTAATGTATTTAACTTCCCTGAACCTGTCTCTTTACCTGTATGTAAGGCATAATTGTCTGCTTTGCTCTCAGCACAAGGTTGTTGGAACTATTTAAAAAGCTAATGCATGTGAAAAAAAATTAAACAATAAATGTTATAAAATATAATTCTAAAAAATTCTATTGAGGACCCTGAAGGAATTACAAATATTCCCCTCTTCCCAATGTGAAGAAAGAAGAAAGAAAGGGAGTTAAAAATTACTGCCTTTTAGATTCCAGAAACAGATATAACTGCCTTTCATTTCTTTTATTCCTCACAACAAAGCTAAACATTACATATTTTAATAAACATTTCACAACTGGAAAAAAAATCATGAAGCTCAAAGAGTTACCCAATTTGCCCCAATCACATAGTTGATGAAAGGTGAAATTAGGAATTCAGTCCAAAACATGTTCAATTTTCACTATTTCATGCTCCTCTGCAAGAGAAAAAGCAGCATACTCTGTGTTGTCAAAAAGCATAATCATTCTTTTTAGCTCTTAAAAGTATGAAATGTTAATTTTGGGGTTAGCTTATAGCAGAGGCCACAGTCAAGGACAAATTCTGTCAGTGTAGTTTATCCTTTAGGCATTAAATTCCTGGATTACATTTAGGAACCTTCTCCTTTATTATAATTAACTGCCAAATTAACTTTCATGATGAATAATTTAACACAATTATTCAGATGTACTTCAGGAAGATTCTTACAAAGAAAATTAGGCAATACCATGACATTTAAAGTAAAGTTTCTGCAACTTCTTTTTGGGGGCTAAAACAAAGTAATAATACAGTCTTAGAAACTAATCATATAATTTTTGAACTCAGGAATCATTTCTAAAATGACACTCTGTATTATCAAGTATAAGAATGGCATATGAGGGGGTGCCTGGATGGCTCAGTCGGTTAAGCATCCAACTTCAGCTCTGGTCATGATTTCGCAGTTCATGAGTTCAAGCCCCACATCAGGCTCTCTGCTGACAGCCGTGAGCCTGGATGGAGCCTACTTCAGATTCTGTGTCTCCCTCTCTACCCCTCACCCACTCACACTCTGTCTCTGTCTCTCTCTCAAAAATAAATAAACATAAAAAAATTTAAAAAAAAGGATGGCATATGAAACTAATGATTGAATTAAGTGCATCCATGTGCTATTTTGTGTTTCTAATAATAAAGACAATATATTTAGGGTCAGGTTCATACAGTCTTAGAATATTTTCAAATGATTTTCTCACTTTCCCAATATATAGATTTACATTATGAGAGAATATACCTTGTTCCTATACATTTAAGATATAAAATGACTTACTTACAAATCAATTGTGCTAGTGTCCTATGAGTCTTTAAAGTTAGAGATACATTTGGTGGAGCTCAGACTTTCAAGACTGTTTATATTCAGACTGTTTATATTCATGCTATGTTAAAGCAGGACAAAATAAAACGTGGATGGAAGTTGAGAGTGGAAAACAGGTATCTGGATTCACCACACACACAAAAAATTGTGTGTGTGGTTCTTTGTGTACCTCCCGTATGTATCATAATTAGAGAAAATTCTTATTGCTTTTACATCCATTTTTTTAGTACCTAGTATTATAAGTGGTACAGAGTGAACGCTAGGTAATTGTCCATATCTCAAAAGTATCTTGGTATTTGGCACCATAGAAAAATACTTTTCTGTGTCTAACTGAAGTTTCCATTTTGTAAGACTTCAGCTTTTACAAAAGTCAGGTTTAAGGAATTGAAAAAAAAAAAAAGGTATTATCAGTGAAGTGGTGACTTACCAATGTTTAAGTTTCTTTGCTCTGGGCAATCCTTGTACGTGGCTTTAAAGAAGAGAACAATCAGATGTGTATTAGATATGAAACTAGTCCTATTAGATATCTCCTGTGGCCTCTGGAGCATCACTGGCACTATTAGGCTGAGGCACACTCTCCGTATAAATTGTTGGGATGTAAAAATAGCAAATGTCAATGTGCTCCTTTTCTTTCCTTTCTTAACCTTCATGTGTTGATTCTGAAAAATCATTACTAAGCTATATTTGCTACCTTAGTTTCTTGGAAACCTAGACAGAGGATCTAGAGATAAGTAGCAAGCAATTTCATTCTTTACTTCCCACTGCGTTTTGCTATTGCAGCTGAAATGGTATGTGACCTCTGTATTGCCTAGTCACAGCAGGGTAACTTTAAAGGACTAGGAATTTGGCTGGAGTTAACACTTCAACCCTTGAACATTCAGGTTATTATTTATATAAGACCAAGTATACACAACTGTTATTGGCTGAGCATAGACTGATTTTTCCCCCTTTGCCTTTTTTTTTCTTCAGTTCAGATAAAATTTACTCTTTGTGAAAGAATACTATCTTAAAGTAGCCTTGCCTCAATTTATCCATTTTCTTCTGGAAAAAATTTCTTTTTGGCTATACCAACAAGTCAGAACACTTTGTTATTTCTATTAGATGTCCTTGGCTTATATTTTATGGGATCCTTGAGGATGAGAAATATGTATTCCTTGTTACTAATATCCACAGAATTTTTATTATACTTTGTACTTTTTAGCTACTTGAAAAATATTGGAAAGTAAGTTATTTGGTTTATATATAGGTCTCTGTATTTACATGAGTCCTGAATATCACCCTTTTTTTTCAAACAATAATATTTACATATTACTATGATGAATAAAAACAATAGCTACTACTAGTTCGTGATCATTTTCTTTATGTCAAGCACTGTATTTGTGCACATGCATCACATGGAAATCTTGTTAAATTGCAGATTATGATTTAGGACACCAGGGACAAATCTTAGATTTTTTTCGTTTTTTTTTTTTTGGGGGGTATTTTTTCACAAGTACCTATGTGATCCTGATATTGCTTGTCAAGGACCACACAACAGCCATATAAATAATAGGTACTCATTTTCTCATTTTTCAGATGAGTAAATTAAAACTTAGATAGATGAAGTAGCTTGCCCAGTGTTGTACAATTAGAATTTAGCAGAGCTGTTCTCAAAACAATTTGTGTTTATTGTGAAAACTAATCCTTAAGCCAGTGCTACTAAATCTTAGCTGTAGGAAAGAACCTGTTTTTCTCCTCCCAAACTATTACCATTCAAACATTTTGTGAAGTACAGTATAAATGAATTACTAGAGAAATGAGATGCAAGCTTGTATGTTTTATTTTTAGATTCAACAGATGTAAAATTACACAAAGTTACTATAAAAATTTCTAAACAATTACTCCCAATTTCCATATTTTTCCATAGCAGATCAGTAATAATTCTAAGACCAGCAGTGGTCCGTGAGGGCACTTTGAATATCATTGCTCTAAACTACTATGACATTCAGGAGAGCAGAATTTTTTTTAAAGCAATCTCTACAACCAACATGGGGCTTGAACTCACAGCCCCAAGATCAAGAGTCACATGTTCTGCTGACTGACCCAGCTGGGTGCCCCAGGAAAGCAGGATTTTTAAATGTACTTGTCAACTCAATGGAAATTACAATGGTAGTTTTTTAAATAAAAAAAGTATTAGTTTCTTACATTTAATAAATACATTTTGTTTAAAAAAAAAAAAGGAAAAGGAAGAAAGAAAATACCAAGAAGAAAAACTGAAACTAAAACATAATTCTTACAGATGGGTCTTAGAATATAAGAAGAGTTTTGCTCAACTAAGCAAAAGGAATTGATTTTTTTTTAAATTTTAGAGATAGAGTATGTGAGTGGGGGACAGGGACGGAGGGAAGGAGGGGGCAAGAGCAAGAGTGAGAAAGAGAGAGAATCTTAAACAGGCTCCACACTCAGTGTGGATCTTGGGATCATGACCTGAGCCGAAATCAAGAGTCAGATGCTCAACTTGCTGAGCCACCCAGGTGCCTCTGTATGGATCTTTTTATCTTGTCCCCAATTATTTAGAGAAAGTTATATTTTTTTCCAGAAGTATTGCTATTTATTTCTTAATTCAATTGCATTTTTATACCTTCTAGTTTCTCTGTGAATGTTTAGTGGCATTAGGCATCTCATCCTTGGCTCTAAGTGTAGAGTCAGGCAGAGGTTATGGCAATACTTTTATATCATTTCATAAAAAAACTAACACTCTGTGTTATTTAATCTATTTTAAACATTCTCCCTTCTTCAGCAATCTGAGAAGAAAACACAAGATAAAGCAGCACTACTTGTGAACACATTATCCTTTTCATCGATCAGTATGGAGAATGTCTGGTGTTTCTCCTTTTATCTCATTAATCTGGAGTGTTTGCATATTTTTTTCAGAAGAGAATCTGCCAGTTTCAGAATTATATTACTCCAGAATCATTTAAAATCAATCTCCTTTTTAGGGTAGATGATTAGCTTTAGTTCCTTCATGGTGTTTGAGCTTCTGTTGAAATCCTAAGATTTTCTGTTGTGACTATTGATCTAGCATCTAAGATCCAATATTTTGTGTTTGACATAATGTTAATATTTTTGTCTACCTGCTAACTATAGTCAAATTCCAGTGCTAAGCAACTTAAAACTTTGTTCCTTTGTTCATATTGTTTAACTTTTTCCTTACTGGGTAAAAATGATAGTATCATTGCTCTAAATCTATAAAAAGTAGCATAGGAATTAAAAATCCCCCAGCATTTGCAGTAGTATTGTCTAGGAAATAAATATGTAATAAGTTTGACTAATACCTGAGATTGTACCAGGATAACCTAAGGAAATCTATACATCAAATATGAATACAGAGTTACTTAATTTTATTCAAGTCTTTCCTTTCAGGAGTCAACCTCACACAGCAAACCCAGATAGACCTGGTTTGTACATTGGTTCTGTTGCTGGAAGCTCCCTGGATTTAAACAGATTTATTTATTTATTTATTTATTTATTTATTTATTTATTTATTTATTTATGTGCTCTCAACTATAAAATAAGACTAATAATATATCCACCTCACAGTTGCTTGATATGACCCAAGATAGTATATGGAAGGAACCTAGAATGTTGTAAGATGTTCAATAATGTTCCTTTCTTTCCTTTAAATTTTATTTTTGAGGTGAATATGTGTGGAGGGGCCACATAGACAGTTTTGTATTCAGGAACAATATCTGTGAAGTAATAATTTTCTGCAAGACTAATTCTTTATTGTTTTTGTGGTGGGATATTTTATACCTATGTCTATATCAATATTTCTGTATCTATTCCTGCATCTATATCTATATTCAACTCCATGTTTCACTGTGTATCTTTATTCATCATGTATACCTATATATCTGATATATTTATATCTGTCTATCATCATCTATCAATCCACCTACATTTTGATTATTTTTCTATCTGTACTGAGGAGGTAATATTTACTCATATTCCAGACCAAATGTGTGAAGAAAATGCAATTTTTTGCTTCTATAACAGATGTAATCTTCTTCTCTCCATTTAACCCCATGGGGTGTTACATTGGAAGGAGAACTTTAAACATGTCAATTAACAGTGCCACTGTTTTTTTTTTCTAGTTAAAATAGTGTTCTGTGGATGACTCGATCTCCTTTAGGCAAATGTCTGGCTGTTCATATTTTCTCCCCCAATAATCTGCTTCTATGCAAGTTGACATCTGGGTACAGAGGGGGCCTGTACCATTTGGAGTGGTGGGAAAAAAAGGGTGTTGTTTCCTGAATCCCCCATGTCTGTTGTGAGTAGCTGGTATTCTCTGGCCTTTTTTGAGTGGTGGGTGGCAGTTATGGCCAAAACTTGTGTTTCTGTCTATGTTTCCCTTACTTACTATAAGCTGTGATCCCTCTTAGAATCTTCTTGTTCCTTTACTGAGGTACATGGGAACCTCTCAATCATTTACATGCCTTATAGACCACAAGGGGCCAGGGTACTGAATAGACTCCTTTTTCAGATAACTTTTTATGCCAGAGTTCTACTAGTCATATACCATGATGGACCTAAAATTGAGTTGGTTGCTAGTCTTCTTCTAAAGGCCTTTAGTTTCTCCAGATATGCTAACAGTGGTCCCACTGTTTTTTGGCCATTCCCAAAAATAATTGGGTAGGAATACCACCCTTGTGCAGCTTAGTCATGAGCAGTAGAAAAAATTAGAACCCTGAAATTTACCCTTTTATCCTACTTTCATCTCTCTTATCCTCCTATAGTCCTATTGAGGGAGAGGAAGAAAGGGACCAATTCTGTATTTCCTCTCCCTTTCTAACCCAACTCCCTTAATGTCATATCCCCTACTTCCTTTCATGGACTCAGGGAGGCAGGGTTATCATTATTGGGATTTGATATGTATTACAAATTATTCCAAGAATATTGGGATGGATGTCCATAAGGCCACAAATCTCCTTTGAAAGGGAAAAGTTATAACTGAGACTAAATTTATATAACCCCCTTTATATAACTTCAGAACATTTAATGACCTAGGAACTGGTTATAAGTAAACACATCACCATAATGGAGTTTATCTATAAATATTACTTTAATCTTCTGGCAAGCATTATGACCTGTAGCTCTTCTCAGTTAATGTGTCCTTTTCATCCATGAGTTTGTCAGTATTGTAATGTAACCTCCAACTGCCTACAACTATTGTATCACTTTCAGCCTAAAAAATTAAACCAGTGCGATTGATGTATTTTTCTCCAAGATTTCTTAAATGGAGACTTTCCATGATTGAAGCAGATTAATACCTTATCACAGTGATGAGACTAAGTTCAGACTGCCATTTCATTTATGTAACATGTTGGGGTAGATGTACTGTATGTATCATCCTGGATATTTAGTATGCATGCATTTTTTTCCAAAGGCATGAAAAACATTGTCATAGTTATTTATTTCATTTATTCAATAAAATATCTGTTGAATATTACTAAAAACAAAGCAATGAAATGTGGCTGCATAGATAAATAAAAAAATTTCCCGGGATATCTGGGTGGCTCATTCGGTTAGGCATCAATCTCTTGATTTTGGCTCAGGTCATGATCTCGTAGTTCGTGAGATGGAGCCCCGCATTGGGCTCTGAGGTGAAAGCGTGGATCCTGCTTGGGATTCTCTCTCTGCCCTTCTGTCTTTGCCCCTCCTTTGTTTGTACTCTCTCTCTCTCTCAAAAATAAATAAACATTAAAAAAAAAAGAAAAACATTTCCCTACCCTTCTCTTGGACATATAGCCAATCAAGATAAGTATGTAAACAAATTATTTAATAGGATGTCTTTTTTTTAATATACCTTTAATATACTTACCAGTTTCTTTAAAGTTCCTGTCCAATAACCCCAAAAAGTGATTTATATCTGCCTTAATTGGACATTTCTTTTCTTGATAATGGGTTAACATTTTCTTACATCTTGTAATTTTTATTGTATGCTTGACACTGTGGGGTAAAAGTATAATAGATACTGAAGTGAATAAAATTTACTGATGGAAAAAGGAATGCCTCTCCTTTGGTTTCTAGTTTGGGGAGTGGATGAATCAATACACTATGTAGGTAAGCTGTATTTAGGTTTTGTTGCACTTTAGTTACATTTAGTTAACCATTTGGTTGAAATATTTCGGAATAGATTTAGGATTTTCCCTTTAGCAGAGCTTGGAGTCTGGTCACTGAATCAAGTGATTATTGCCACCTAGGAAACTTTCTGCAGCATGGAAGTTCCCTCTCTGTCTTGTTGACAAGTTCCAAACTTTGGAGGACATCTAAAAGTTCAGAGTGCCTGGCAGGCATTTCTCTCAGATCTTCTGCTCAGGTTTTAGCCTTCAGATGGCTGCTGAAGTGTACTCAATGAAGGCTGAGTGCTTTGTGAGGGATTTCTGTGAACTCTTCTGCCTTGCTCTCAGTTTTTAGTGAGCTGTAATAAACATAAGAGTTAACAGAGTTATCATGGCAGAGTGCTGATGGGCTGGTAAGACCTTAGTGTGTGACACATGAGCTGGCTATTGAAAGATAAACAGGATTCAGACTGAGAGAAGTAGTAATAGAAGGACCCTAATCCATATGCTTTAACATTTAGATTGATATTGATAGATCTACTTTACCTTATAACATCACCAGGAAAACTGATCCTTAGCTTGTGTGCTTTTCTTTTATTTGCTTTATATTTTATACGCAAAATTGTATCATTAGGTATATACTGTCTCTTTTGTATATTATTTCCTGACAAAATTTAATTTTTGACTGACACACAAAAATACACGCTTTAACCAATACTTTATTTAAAAAAAATTTTTTTATTTAAAATTTTTTTAATGTTTATTTTTTATTTTTGACAGAGAGAGAGAGAGAGAGAGAGAGAGAGAGAGAGAGACAGAGCATGAGTGGGGGAGGGGCAGAGAGAGAGGGAGACACAGAATCCAAAGCAGGCTCCAGACTCTGAGCTGTCCACACAGAGCCTTACGCAGGGCTCCAACTCACAGTTGGCGAGATCATGACCTGAGCCAAAGTCAGACGCTCAACCGACTAAGCCATCCAGGCGCCCCCCAATACCGTCTTTCTAATTGCATTTTATTTAGACTCATTGAGATTATCATTGTGTTTTGATAGGAAGAGTTGCCCAGAAATAATTGTAGGTAATATTTAAGAGATACTTAACTATATTTAAAGGGTGGTGTAAATGCTTTATAGGAATTATCTCTTTTAGGACAACCCTTTGGATGCGGAACTAATATTATGGTCACCTTATGGATAAGAACATTAAGAATTACGGCACTTATGTGACTTATTCAAGGTGATATGGTTAGCACTTGGTAGAGCCGGAGCCCAGTTTATTTGACCCTGCAGTCAGAGATGTTAATCGCTGAGTTCTTCTCCATTTTGCCAGTAGAAAGAGATAAAATCAGCAAGTCCTGATACTCCTGTGGAGTATCTCTGCTGTGATCTAATAATGAAGATGGCACTGCTTATAGAAAATTAAAGATTTGAACTGAAGTACTACAATCTTGCTATCAATCTTGCTTATTCTATGTTATCTCTAGGTAGGTATTTATATAATGTTTGTAAAAAATGATATTTAACTTGCCTCATTTTCTGTTGTTCTTCATTTACCTGTGTAGCACTAAGTAATCTATTTTAATCATCTAATTCTGTACTTTAAGTATGAAAGAACATTCAGAGTTCCATACCTCAAGATTACTTTTTCAAAATACTCAACATATTTAATTAAAAGACTTGGTTAAGAAATATGGAAATGTGGGGTGCCTGTGTGGTTCATTTGGTTAAGTGTCTGACTCTTGATCTCAGCTCAGGTCTTGATCTCAGGGTTGTGAGTTCAAGCCCCACATTGGGCTCCACACTCAGTGTGGAGCCTACTTAAAAAAAAAATGAAAATGTTTCCACAAAATAAGATTTATAAAAATATTTTTCTTTAATTTACAAACATTAATTTTACTTATTAAACATCCATGGTAAGCTGAAAAGTACAATAACAATCAACACATAGTTTATATTTTCCTAAGTCATAAGTTGGAATGGCAAATATTAGAGAAATTATAGAAGAATAGAACCTGTTTTTGTGTATGTTTGGTATAACATTTAGCATTCTATTATTGATTTTTTATAGGCTTCCATGTGTGTCTACTTGCATACTTTCTTCATATGTAATATTTTGAACCCTACACATGTATTTAAGTCAGAGTTATTTTTTATTTTATTTTATTTATTTTTTATTTTTTTTTAACATTTATTTATTTTTGAGACAGAGAGAGACAGAGCATGAACGGGGGAGGGGCAGAGAGAGAGGAAGACACAGAATCGGAAACAGGCTCCAGGCTCTGAGCCATCAGCCCAGAGCCTGACGCGGGGCTCGAACTCACGGACTGTGAGATTGTGACCTGAGCTGAAGTCGGACGCTCAACCGACTGAACCACCCAGGCGCCCCCAGAGTTATTTTTTAAAATGTTAATCAGATCATGTCCCTTTCCCATTTTCAGCATTTTAATAGTTTCTCATCATCAGTATGAGATTTGAAGTCTTTACTATCACTTGCAAGGTCTTACATCAGCTGGCTTCTCTGACCTTATTTCTGACCACTTTCATCCTGACTCATTCTTCTCCAGCCACCTAGTTTACTTGTTGCTCCTTCAACATAGTAAGAAAGATTCAACATGAGGAAATTACAGATTTTCTTCCATTTTTATGGAATGTTTATGTCCCAGATAATCACATAGTTTGCATCCTGACTTCCTTCTTGTCTTCCTTCTTGCCTAAATACCATCTCCTCTGTGGAACCTTTCATGATTATCTAAAGTAGCACCCCTCTTTACCCTGTCTTTACATACTGTTCCTACAGTGCTGGGACCCATGCTTTTACCACAAGTCTTAGCTCTCTGGAAATTCCATTGGCTAGGATACTTCTTCCATCCTGAAATCAAACTTCCCTATATATCAGAGGAGCCTGGTCATTCACTGGGAAGAGTTCTCAGATTCATTTTTAGCAGTTGCTCAGAGTTCAGTGCTTACTGTCTAACTTCTTCTTCAGTTGGGATGGGAGCTGAGGGAGTAATACAATGTATTGGAAATGGAGAAGATTTTTACTTCAACCTGAGAAAGGCTACAAGTTAACAAGCCTGAGGTGAATATAGTAGAGTTCAAGAAAACCCACCAAAACTAAGAGATAACAACAGCAAAGCATGTATCAAGACCAGAGTCAAAGATATAAACATAAAAATTAAGGGGACGCCTGAGTGGCTCAGTTGGTTAAGTGTCTGACTTCGGCTCAGTCCATGATCTTGTGGTCCATGACTTGGAGCCCTGTGTCGGGCTCTGTGTTGACAGCTCAGAGCCTGGAGCCTGCTTCAGATTCTGCGTCACCCTCTCTCCTTGCCCCTTCCCTGCTCACACTCCTTCTCTCTCTCCCAGAAATTAAATATATATATATATATATATATATATATATATATATATAATATTTATTTTTTTATATTTATATTTATTTTATATATTTTAAATATATATATATTTAAAATAATTTTTTAAAAAATAAAAAATTAGGTAGATAAGGGGGAGAGCAGAATAATTGAAAGTTAATTGAGTGGAATCTGGAGAAAATGCCTAGAGATTCATGCTAGTTTGCTGACATAGGTATGTATTAGTTATGACGTGATGGACCCCAAGACAAAAAGTGCCAGGAGTATGTATTATCAGGTACAGGGTTAGGTGTTTAAAATATTTTCGTCACAATGATGTTGAACAGTTTACAGATGCAGGAAGTATAATAGAAAATCATAAGCAGTTCTATCTTATTGCAATGCTGTGGACATGATGTTATGCTCCATGGGTGAGGTATGATTTGAGTTGGGCCTTGAGTGTTGGATAATAGTTGTAGGCAAGAGTAGGCAGTAAGATGGGAAAAGATGTACACAGGCCATGAAAGAATATCATGAAAAGTTCAAAGGTAGGGACTTGGGGGATATGTTAGAGGAATAAAAAAGGGCTTTTTATCCTATCTTATTAATGTCAGATTAAATTCAATATGTGTAAAATTAAACAGATCTTAGCTATATTTTGGACTGTATCCTAGGGCATATGTAAAGGTTGATATCAGCTACAAAACCTGAATACCAACCTCTGTCAATTACTGAATTACCAAGAGGAACAAAAATTGCAAAGTTTTTCTGATGATCATCACTAATTCAGTAAGCACTTGGGTGCAGTTTATTTGGACAAACATTTATTGAGCTCTAATGTGATAGGTAGTGTATTCAATGATGGGGTTATGAAGATAAGTAAGACGTAGTCCCTCAAGGGGCACAATAGTGGGAGAGACAGATTGGTAGATAATTAAAATACAGCTTTCTACATGTACAGTGTGTACTCACCAATATTGAGATTTCCCTTACAGCTGTAATTATTATTCAAGCCAATAAGGAATTGATTGTTAAAGAAAAGTACTTCTGATTTCTAGATTTTTTGTTTTTGTATTTGAGCAAGAACATGTACATTTTTTGTTTATATTATACATATATTTAGACTTTAAAAATGATTTACAGATATCAAGGGATATTTTATGAATTGGACAGTAAACACATTTTTTAGGTCAGAAAGAAATAAAGGTGATCATAATAGAATATGCTGTTAGTTATAAATAAGGATTTCATTGGCTGGACCCCTATCTTTTATCCTATGTCATCATATCCAGTGAAAACTCAGAACTTCACAGGCTTTCTCTCACATATCTCTTGGAAGCATAGTGATTTATTGTTTGTTGTTGTTTGTGGTTGATGCCAGGGTGTTTACCTGCCATCTCATGTGTGTTTGAGTTAGCATTAGATGGACAACTGGATGCAAACATAAATATCCTACAGGTCAATGTTTGTAAGTTGCATTAAAATCAGAAAAAAATAACAGTAGTTTGCCTTTTTGGAAGACCTTTATATATGAGCATAACCAATATTTTTAGAAACCTCTCAATTGAATGAATTAATACTTCTATATACAAGTAGGAATTTGATCCTAGAAACAACAATAATGAAAATCAAAAACTATGATTCAATAATGATTTCTACTTGGTGCCTGATAGATTGAACATAGCAGTGGTAAGGATGGGATGCCTAGTCCTTTAGCTACCTGACAAAGGCAAGTCAATGAGGAATAGGATACAGGTGTAGTCATGACTTAGATTCCATAGGAGAAACCACAAAACAGATTTTTACAATTTCTGTCACTGAGGGTTTTATCTTCATATCTGTGTAAACCATCAGAGATTATGCAGCTCATACTTTTTTCGTAGAGTAAATCATTACTTGCCACATTTACTGCTGTACTTTCCTGAAGTCCAGCTTGATGGACTATAAAAATGAGAATGATTTACTCTCAATATATTTCTATTGAAGCAATAATCATTGTAAGCCATGAACATACACAGGCTGTTTTTCTTCTGGGTGAGCATATCTCAAACCAGCTCAAGAAAGAGAAAGTTTAGGAATGTAGCTAAGATGGGTGAAGCCACTCAACAGATGTTGAGTGAGTGTAATGTGTTCATGCCATACTAGGTACTATACACGCTGGTAAGGAAGAATTAGGTGGCAATTTAAAAAAGTGTCAGGGGGGAGACTAATAGTGTTGAAAGTTTGAAGAGGACAAGATGGAGGACAAACCATGTATCTTAAGATGTTTGGTTTCAATTATCTGGAAGACCATACTCAAAGCAGGAAGATACATGTTTTAGGGTAGAGAGACCGCTAGGCTTCAAGTCAGGACCTAGAGGCTAATTTTGTTCTGGCATTAATTTGCATTTTCAATTTAGGCAATGGGCTTTAAAGAATTGAATTTCAGTTTTGTCCTCTGTACAGTGGTCTACTTTATGTATGAGTTGTTTCAGGTCTGACTCTGTGATCCATGAATTCTTTCTCTAGTTCCACTGAGGAAAGAACAAGGGAAACAGGATTTAGATAATAAAACGTAGGAAGTTAGAAATAAAGACACAATAGCTGGTGATGAGAGAGATGCAATATCAGGAAATGCTTTTAAGAGAAGTCAAGATGCCACTGTTTCAGCAGATAAGTGATAATGTTTGGCTTTCTCTGCTGCTCAAATCACTGGCTGAAAGCAGTAGGGACAGATGATTTCCATGGGCTTCTTCAGCCTTCTGAATCACTTCCTAGATTGCCAGCTTTGAAGTGTCAAAGAGAAACAAAGGTGGATTTTGTTCAAGATGGCAAGACAGATTTTATTCAGATTATTGCAGTGGGGGAGAGGCACTTCAGTATAAACAGCTCAAATCCACTGAAACAAAAGGTAGGAAGCTTGTTTAAATGCTGGGGGATGCTAAAGGAAATGTCCTGGGCGGGAGCTGCGTGGGGGATGTTAGGGTAGGGGCGGTTGGTCAGTGTGCTCAGGCCTTGTGTCTGCTAAGTGGCATGTATTCAAGTTAGACTCCTACCTCCCACAGGGGCCCTAGTCTTCTTGATTACATTTCAAAGGGATGACTCCTAGGTCCTTGAGAGAGACCTTTCTGGGTTATAAAAGATATATTTTAAAGAGATAGAGGTATGATTTACAACTGTATACTTTCTAAAGTAAATGCTCTGAGAAAAAGGCGGTCAGGGGACTGAAGTCATGTTTTGGCTGGAAGAAACAGTAAATTCTTTTGGCAACACTGAACTTTCTCAGGCAGATATTTTAAGGGGCTTGGGGTAGTCATCCTAGGGACATGACCTTGAGCTGATAGAAGCTATGCTGGAGTTTGGTCAAATGCCTTAGTGTGTGTGAGGGAAGTAGATGCAGTCATCTGTGCTGAGAATCTGTGCAGCCAGTCTACAATTCTCAGAAGGCAAACTGTAAAATTATACTTACTGTTGGCTTTCAGGGTAAAGATGTTTTCCCTCCATGTTGTTCTGAAGCTCCCTCATTGGAACTACAACTGTCTTCTTGTACCTTAGTTTTTACTCTTGCAGCTCACTTGGTTACTAAAATGATGGAAAATTAGGGAACAGTCTTACTCGAACTGCTCAAACACACCTTGTGTAATGCATGTCCCCACTAGATGGCACTCTAATCATAGAACTATCATTTAAAAAAAATCAATAATATCGACTTTATATATGAAAAATTCCACTTACTTTCTGTCTAAAAATTGTTTTCTCTTTACCACTCAAATGAAAAGCATAGCTCTCAGAACACTTGAATTTTTTATATGTAGTTTTAGAAAATTGTCAAGTTCAGTTATTTTGTTGGGCATTCAATAATTTATAAGGCCTTTTTATACACCATATAACAAGAAGCAAAATTCAATAAATACATGGGTGGTATGAAATATTAGTTTATGTTTAGTTGGTTCAGTTTGGTTGTTGTAAAGTGAATTATACACTTTTTAAACTCTACAATGTAATGTAAAAATTTTAAAGTGTTTCAAAAACATAAGGGAGGTGTGAAGGGAAATGTGATTGCTGTGAAATAAGCCAGAAAAATGGCCTTTTTGCGTTCCCATTTTGACATCTCTATGTATTTGTTGCTTATAACTATGGTTATACTTAATGGAAATAAATGGGTTTTTAAAAACTTTCCATAAAAATCTCTTCTAAAAATCTCAGCTCCAAAGATAGGTAACTGTCCTCTCTCCTCTGCTTGGTCTTTCAGGAACCTGGCTTTCACTGATGAACAATGGATTATTTACATATGTATTTATACGCCAATAGCAGGAAGCTTTTAAAATTAGAATGAAAGTGACCTTTCCATTTCTGGAATGACCAAATAGACCAGAAATCAAAACTAAATTTATCTGTGGTTTAGCTTAGTTGAGCTAGGAGGGGAAAAAATAAGATAAGTAGATAAAGTATGCATTGCAAAAGTGATTCCTTTTTCAGGAATAAAACGAAAGATTTATAGTCAAATAGCAAAGAGGCCCATATTTAGGGTTGGTTTTCAATAGCAACAAGAGTCCAAATTAAGAATAAAATAAAATAGGAAATAAATGTCAAGCAATGTGCATTTTATTTTATAAAATCAATACCTGAAAAATGACTTTCTATACACTGATAAATTTCATAAGATTTTTTTAAAATAGTATGAATGCAACCTGAGAAACATTATCTGATTTTAAAATGTAGATTTAAAAGGTAGATAACTTAGGAAAAAAAATATATTCTTTGTAAAAGGATTAATTTCACTTTTCTTTTTGGTGAATTATATGAAGTCATTTGAAATATGATTAAAATTAAATATGTATATAACTTATAAGAATATATTAATTGGCACTTGTATGTTTCTTACCCTCCTGGAGTAATTTATTTACTTCTCCCTCTTTGTTTTGTTAATATTTTAAATTTCTTATTAAAGTTTATAATTTCCCTGGGTAAGTCCAATGTGTGTCTTGTAGTAGATATCTGATAAATGTGTGAATAAATTGGTGAATATTGTATGAAAAGACATGAGTTTACACAGCTATGAAAACAAATTATGAAAATTTATAATGTAGTTGAAAGAATAAAAAAAATATCTTCCAAGTGGCCAAAATGGCCTTAATATTCCTTCTTTGCTTGACTGAACTTTAGACAGGTTTCTTTCTAATTGTAGGCACCTGATTTTTTTCTTAGAGCATTCTCTTTAAAAAACTTGCTAGTGTAGGGGCACCTGTGTGGCTCAGTCAGTTGAGTGTCTAGCTCTTGATTTTGGCTCAGGTCATGATCCCAGGGTTCTGGCATCAAGCCCTGTGTGGGGTTCCACGGTCAGCATGGAGCCTGCTTAAGATTCTCTCCCTCCTTCTGCCCCTCTCCCCCGCTCACACACACTCTCTAAAATAAAAAGACAAAAACAAAAAAATAACTTGCTATTGTCAATTCTTTGTCCGTCTCTTAGATATAAGTCTTCTCTCTGCCTTCAGCTGATTTTACAGCCCAAGAGTATCTTTCTTTCTCTTGGACCTGGGAGCTATCCCTCTGAAATATAATCATCAAGAAAGGTAGTACCCCTATTACTCATTCTCTATGTGAGGCTAGGAGCCTAATTTATTTAAGTGCCAGTCAGTAAACACTGATGGACTGATCCCATTGGCCACCTCTCCCTCCACCAGCCAAATTCCTTCAGTCCAGTACTTTTCCATTAGCTTACCCCAGTGATGAAAAATTGTCTCTTCTCTTTTTGTTTCATGGAATTGAATTCACTCCCTCTACCCTGTAACTGTAAACTTGAATTAAGTCTTCCTTGCTTTTTAATTTGTCTTGTGCAATTTTCTTTGAAACTAGTTTCATTTTTAAGAAACAAATGGATATTGGAACAAAAAATGTGCTATACTAGGTTACACTGGTGGTTATTTGGGCCAGTGTTATTTCCCTAATAGGAGTATTAGAGATGTTTGTATTATTTTTATGAATATCGACTTCAAATGTTTAGGATATACTGCAACCATCTATATAATTATTAATATTTTATTTTCTCTTGGAAAGAAATAAAAATTATTATAAATCACTCCAGTAAAAGTGTTAACAGAGGTCTGGTATCAGGGTTGGGAGGGGAGTATGCTTTTGTGTGGCAGGGTCATAGATGTCATTCAGGGAGGGTAAACCAGAATTAGAGGAGCATCTTTTCAGAGTTCCATGTAACTATCTTAGGATATACACACTCACAGTCAATATGCTTGAAATTAATATGGGGCCCTGTTGATCCTATATTTGATCATTGAGGACCCAGACTTAGGGATTCCACATACTTGATCATGGTTTTTATGGCATTACTTGATTATCTTCTAAAAATATTTCTTTGAAACTTAAAGGGATGAGTTTAATGATACAGATTTTGATTATATACTCCTCAGATTATCCCTCAATGCAACTCTACAATTATAAAGGGAAGATCAGATAACTATGTTCATAGAGTAACTGACTATGAAATTTTAATACTGGAAAGGAAGGAAGCTTCTTCTCCATTGCCCTGAACTCACTAGTCAAGATCATAATACAGTTGTGTTTTGTGTTAAGCTATCTCAACCTAATTTTGAAGTCCTGGATAGAAGTTGACCTCTTCTCCTTGATTAGTTAATTAAGTCTACACCCAACCACTTCTTTTATTGAGTTTTCATGCTGGGTCTACTGTATACCCACCCTAATTGTCCCAGGGCCAGGTTACCGATAATTGGGGACAGCCCCTATGTTCTTGTCCTGGGAAACTGAAATTATGCAGTTTAGCCAGTCCACTACAAGCCTTAGAAACCTACATAACTAGAAGCCACACATAAGCTGCCTCCTACTAGTCCAGCTTGCTTATACCCTGTTCTGGGATGTGACCTCCTGTGTAGCCCTGACTGGCAGGCTTTTCTACTTTGGAGCTGTAAGTAATAGTTCTGCATTTCATCTATTTAAGTATCAGTGTGTTGTGTTCTGTCATGGAAGAATCTTTGTATCTTATAAAACAAAAGTTTTATAACCTTTATAACAAAAGTCAGTAAATTCCATGCTCTCTTCTGTTGCTTCCAGACCATTGATATCACACCAGAGCTGATCCATCCCTCTTTCTTTATGACCCATGCCATCTAATCATGTCACTTTCCTTTTATTATGACTATTGTCTGTCAGCATCTGTGTTTTACTTTTACCTTATTTCAATTAATTAAACACATCTTATTTCCATAAGATATTTCATATTTCCATATTATTCCAGTGTTGGACACTGTTTCAGTAAGAAGCTTTAATATTAAGTCCATTATCCCTTGTTTTTAGAGTTCCTCAAACTCTACAACCACATTCAATTTCAAAAAATCAGCCACTCATGTTCATCACTCTCCTTTTGTTTTGAACAGTTTGTGGGCTATCTACACATGCAGTTCAAGATCTGCAGAAGTTCCTCTCTACCTTCAATCTTACATGTTCAATTAATTTCAGTCAACACTGCTCTCTACAACATGTACATTTTTAAAAACCGAGGAGGGTGCAAAGAGACACAAGAAGCTATCCTTGTTTTTTCAATACCTTATAATCTGAAAGAAGAGATAAGGACACAAATAACATGACCAGGCAGAACTTACAACATAGTTGAGGCAAAAACCAAGAGCTCAAGAGATTAAGTGTAGCCATTAGAGAAAGTATAGCATCATGCACTCACTCTTGCTTAGCTTACTTACCTTGCCTTTTTTACTTAATGCACCAACTAGCAGTTTATATTTCTCTATTTTCCTGGTCCATTACCTTTTCACTTGCCTTGCTAACAAACTGGAACCCATATATTTAGATAATGCTCTAACACATTTAATGCTATATTAATGGGTGGGCTGGGGATAAGTTGCCTGAGATATCAACTTATAAAGGTCTTTAATGTATCATTGGAATGCCGAAGTACTATTGGAAATGTAAGGAGATGGAGAAAAAGTTGTAGGTAATAGAAATTCTCTCAGGGAGCACATTATACTTGGCTGAAGAAATATTTGGTAAGCCCTTTGAGTTTGTTTTTGCTTGAATAAATAAATGGTGGCCATTCTGAAAAGGAGCATTGTTCCAGGGAGCTATAGCCTTTCATTTTTCAAGTTGGGGACTTGAGCTTCACTAATTTCTTGAAACAACAAAAGTAGTTATTATCTTAATTCTTCCTTTTCTCAATATGGCAATCAGCCTTTTGTTTCTGAACATAGATTGAAAAAAGATTTAAAAAATAATCTGCCTGCAGCTTTCCTTGGGAGCTCAAATGCTGCATTCCAGTCCTGATCACATAAAACTTCCTATCTCTTTGACCTTCAGTCATGCTTGCTCTGCCATTCCTCAGACTGAGCAATAGGTACTAAATTATTGAATCAGAGATAAAATGAATCACTAGATGAAACTCTTTGGAAGCAAGTTAACTTTGGGGAGGACTATAAACATGAAAAAATAATCTGGTTATATGAAAAGTAAATTTTTTATTAAAGAATACACATAGGATACATCTATCTATCTATGTATCTATGTATCTATCTCTATCTAAACTGATCTAATTGAATTCAGGTTGTATGTCTGTCCAGGTCTGCCAATGCCAACTTAATGATTTTAAATTTATAGCTTTCCAAGTTACTCTGAGCCTTATCAAAGTATTTCTATATAAACTCATGTGCTACCAGAACTGATTATATTGAAGTATCCCTAATATACATTTCAGCTCTAAACCTCTCTTGTTTAATGGAAGAAAGATTTATTTATAATTTGTCTTGTTCCATGTAGAATTAAGCCCATACATTTCTGCTGATTATTCACATGACCTATAATGGAAATGCAACAATAGATGGGTATATCCATAAATAGGTAGTAAGCTTAAGTCAATATTTTATCATATAGGCAGCCAGCAATTTCAGTGATTACATTTCCTGTATCAACCTGACCAGGAGTGCAGAAAGTGATTATTAAGGGATTTAATTTATTTATTTATTTTACATAAAAATGAAAATTGCCAAATTTGAAGGAAAAAAAAATTACCTACAAGTATTTTGGAATGCTTTTAGGTATTAGAATTTACAATATCTTTTATGTTGTGGTCTTTAGTGCAACTAAATTAGCATAGAATAGCATACAAAATTCCTTTATTCAAACTTTGATCCAATCCACCTGCATTAAAATTAACTTAATTTGTTGAAATGAAGATTCCTGACCACAGGCATAAAAATCAGAATATCTTGGATACAGTCCATTAACAGAACCAGAGCATTTTAATAAGCTTCTTAGATAATTTTTATGCATGTTAAAGTTCAAGAACTAGTGCCTTAGAGATAATTTATACTCAGAAAATGCAATAAGATTGTGGGCATACAAAGCACAGGCCAAAGATTTAAGACTCTTCAGGAACTCGGAGGAGATTTCTATCAAAATAAACAACTTTATTGAAATAATAGCATGACATAAGAAAATAATAAACCAGGAAATAAAATAGGAGTAAGAAAACAAACAAGTAGGCACAATGCATATTTTTATGCTGATTTGTACTCAAATAAAAAGTTGTATTTTCCTGTAGTATATTCTGAAACCTCCCTCTTAGAAAGATGAGGCTCACCAAGGTGGACACCTAAATTGAGTTACAGAGATTCTTTTTTGGCTGCTGATCTACTATCTTGAAAGATCTTTGTTGATGCATTGTTATGTAATGATTTTACAAATGTAAAACTTTCTTTAATCTGTAACTTCTAAAAGAAAGGAGATCACATCAATACTGTCAGAAGCTATATATTTCTCAGATATCAGAGTTTATAAAAGTCCCAAGAGGGAGAGGGAATAACATTTATATTTCCCATTTTAGAATACCTTTCACTTGAGGGGTACCTAGGTAGTTCAGTAGGTTAAGTGTCCAACTTTGTCTCAGGTCATGATCTCATTGTTTGTGAGTTCAAGCTCCACATCAGGCTCTGTGCTGTCAGTGCAGAGCCTGCTTCAGATTCTCTGTCTTCCTCTCTCTCCGCCACGCCTCTCAAAAATAAATAAAACATTAAAAAAAGTTAAAATTTATTAAAAAATACCTTTCACTTGAGAAATTAATATACTGTAAAACCTTGGATTGTGAGTAACTTGTTCTGCAAGTGTTCCTCAAGACAAGCAAACATTTCTAATAAATTTTAACTTGATAAATAAGCTATGTCTTATAAAAACAAGTAGTACGTGACACCGAATGTCATATGATCACAACTGAACCAATGGTTCTTCTCTTTGTCTCTCACTGTGGGATTGTGGGTAATCGTCTCCCATGCTCGGATGCTCAGTTTCAGGCTGCGGTGTTTGGCAGAAATCAGTGATTTTTCAGGTGCCCACAACTGACGCTAGTGTGTTTATTTTTCATCACTTCCAAGTGCCTATGGACAGTCCTTTGCTTTTCCATACAAGAGTACGCTTAGGAATGCTTTGCTTCATTCTAGGTCAGACTGCCTGCAGATACAGACCCTTTCCTCTGCTGCCTTATTTCCAGTTACATTAAATACAGTATATGACAAGAGTTTATTTAATATTGTAGTCAACATCTGTGTGAGCATATACAATGGCCCCATGCAGAAAAACGCTGAAAAGAAAGACAATAAGAAGTAGATGATTACGGTGGAAGAAGGAAATCGTTGAGAAGTATGAATGAGGTATGTGAGTGGCCGAAATTACAAGATTTTATAAGAAATCTATGTCTACATCTCATCTACAGAGGAGGTAGAGAAAAAGGTGGAGGAATCCCTCACTTCAGATGAGATTAGGGAGGTGTGTAAAATGTGGGAAACAGTACAAAACTTTTTAGAAAAGCACCACATGAATAAGGCTGTAGCAATGTGGGCAATGAACCTGTTTAATGACAATGCAATGTCACATTTCCGCAGAATCCTCAAAAGAAGGCAAAAGTAAGTGTCATTGGATAGATTTCTTGTTAAAGTTGCAGGAAATTAAAAAGATTCCATTGAGCCAATAGATAGCAGTGATTCTGTTAGTGGTAGTGAAAGTCGTCCCCCACAATAACACTCCTTTTTCATCTCCCTTGCATCAGCCAAGAAGGTTTTCAAAAGTAAGTGTAGACTAATTTGTTTATTTTTCTTTATATTTTGTATTTTCTTTAATATTTTGTGTTATATTACAGTATCGTAATAATTTTTATATGAATATTTTCGGGTTGTGCAACAAATCATCTGAGTTTCCATTATTTCTTATGGGGAAGTTTACTTTGATATATAAGTGCTTTTGATTATAAGCATGTTTCCGGAAGGGATTATGCTTGCAAACCAAGGTTTTACTATACTTGATTAAAGTTAATGGTGAACTGATCCTTATATTGTAAATGCTTGCCTCACTGGATAAAGATTTGTTGCTGCCCAATACTAAAAAAGAGTATTTAGTAGACAGTCTTAGAAAAACACGCTTTGTATATAGAGGTGTTAAAGCTTGATGGTATGGAAGTGTTTTGATGATCATGAGCAAATTGTTTAGTGTCATTTGTCACATTTTGCCCATTTTTGAATGGAGATAATAGTGGTTACTGTATTGGATTACTGTAAGGCTATATTGAGTTAACAAATAGAAAATGGTTAGAATAGTGCTTAGCAATGACAAATAATCAATGAATGGTAATTTATTTATCTACAATAATATTAAAATGTTTACAATGTCCAGAGGTGCCTGAGTTGCTCAGTTGGTTAAGCATCTGACTGTTGATTTCAGCTCAGGTCACGATCTCACAGTTTGTGAGATCGAGCCCCACATTGGGCTCTGTACTGACAGTGCAGAACCTGTGTGGGATTCTCTCTCTCCCTATTTCTCTACACCTCCCCTGCTCACCTGTGCACATGCTCTTTCTTTCTCTCTCTTTCCAAATAAATAAATAAACTCTAAAAAAAATGTTTACAACATCCAGAAGTTTCCTGTCCTGACATACTTTTTAGAGATTCTGCTCCTAACAGTCAAAATCTTTTTCTTAAAAAGAAAACAAAAACAAATAGCATTGTAAGTTTAGAAAATATATTCATGATACTACTGAAATAACAAAAAAATCAAGAATTTCTGTGGCTTAGCACAAATATTATTTTTTACGTATGCCAAATGCAAATGCTTCTGGTTGGTGAATGGCCTCTGAGAGTCCACTACCAATTTTCTTGAGAGCCTTTGCCCCGAAATTGCATAAATCATTGCTACTCATATTTTTTTTTTGGTGAAATCTAATCATGTGGCTACACTTTTATGAAAGGAAAAGTGGAAAATATAGTCTACGCTTAGGTTCTGCCACCCCGTGAAATGGGAAGCCCCAATTTTTGATGGACAGGTAGGCATCTTTCACACAGCTCCCACTTACACCAGATGTTTGAATCAATGGTTCTTCTACATTTCAAGTGACATGGTGATTCATGGTTATTGCGATTTGGCTATGTCTACACAGAAAAATGACTTTTTTTTTTCCCCGGGAATCTTTTGTATTTGGTCAAACAGCTGGCTCTTTTGAGAGCAATTTGTGAATAATTAATCCTTTTTTGGAAAGCAGGCTTGATGAATAGTGGAGAAAATAAATGGATGTATATATTTAATTAGGAAGAGGAACCAGAAAGAGCAAAGGAGAGAAGGAAAAACATTTAAAGGCTTATTGACTGGCCTCTCAGTGTGTCTGAGACTGAATTATTTCCTCTCATTTGTGATAAAACTGTACCCCTCCAAATTTGTCCTTGTAATCAGTGCATTTCATATAGCTCATGTCTGGAGACAGAATAAGTCTGTGGCTTTGATATAGGCATACTAATTTACAATCTCTTCTGGTAGCCTAAAATCCTGAACAACATTCTTCTTTATCTCTGACTACCCTAGAAATAGGTAGAATGATTCAAATTCTGTACCATATAAGTAGATTTATTTTTAGAACTAATTCCACTAAAACAAATTCATTTGGTTTTGATTTGACAGAGGAACCAACTTCTTCTAAACCAAAAATTTCTTTTTCTAGTTTCATTTCTGGTGTATTTCCCCAACCCAGACTCTATATAGCCCACTTTGATCCACATAGTCGTGTCTTAGTAGTCTTTGTCCATCTCTTATATGTGTGCGTGAAGTTATTTCATGAAGTCTTATTTGTGAAGGACAGGACACCACTATATACCAGGAAGAGTCTGGACATGCTCAAATCTTTCTCATCTGAAGATACTCTCTTCCCTTGTTTTCTAGGTATTACTGAGCTACTGCCCACCTGTGCTGGACTGTATCCATCCCTTGCATTTACTTGGCCAATTGACTCTCAAATGCCTTTTATCTCTAGCAGCGCAACATACAACACAGCCCATGCAGCCTAAGTAGCACATAATCATGCATTCTAGTGATAGCTCAGAAAGACAATAATATCAACAACTATAAGAAGTTACTGTGATATTATCAATTTTCTCGTCAGTAAAATCAGACCAGTAGCATCTATCAAATGTGGCTTTTGACAAAAATAAGGAGAAATGAATGTGAGGTGGCTAGCCCAGTGTGACACTAAGGTCTTATTTAAAAATTATTATTGTTACTATAAATGTTATTGTAATTAATTTTAATCTCTTGAGTGCTTTTTGCCCCATCTGTCGTAGCTCTTCCCCCGAGTTCATTCACAAAGCTTCAGCTCTTAGTCATGTGTCACTAGCTCCCAAATCTGCACCATTGTAGCCCTGGCATTCCCCATGAGGCTCAGGCCTGCATTCCCATCTGCCTCGATCTACCTAGTGAACTCCAGTGAGATTTTCTGGAGGTATCCCTACACCCCATACCAAATTTCTTTTCTCCTTTAATTCTTATTATAAAATTTTTTAAAACATTTATTCATTTTTGAAAGGCAGAGAGAGACAGAGCGTGAATGAGGGAGAGGCAGAGAGAGAGGGAGACAGAATCTGAAGCAGGTTCCAGGGTCCGAGCCCTCAGCACAGAGCCCAATGCGGGGCTCAAACTCACAGACCGCGAGACCATGACCTGAGCTGAAGTCCGCCGCCCAACCAACTGAGCCACCCAGGCGCCCCTCCTTTAATTCTTATTATAATGCTGTTTGTAGTGTACCATTCTTTTCCCAAGTTATAGGTGAGGAAACACTGAAACGGGAATCAAGTCCAGCAAAACACCCACACTCTCCAGGAGCTTAAAATTGCTCTTCCTCCTTGATGCCAAGTAATTTTACCTCTTCCTCATATTTTTTTCCATCATCATACTTTGTGATTTGGGGTTACAAATACCACCTAAGATTTTTTTTTTCAATGATGGAGTTTCAATTTCTGTCCTAGGCCTTTGATTTTTGGTGACATTTGAGAGGAGAAGGGGTAGATATTTTTGTATTATACCATCAAGAATCTGGAAGTCCCATGGCTGAACGTTCAAAAGTATAGTTACAGGTATTGAGGGCAACTAGGATGGTGAGAAAATTTGAACAGGGAAGCCAGAAGGGAGAATTGAGTCAAGATTTAAGAAGAGGCATTTCTCAAAGTAGATTTTAAAAGGCTGTGTACAATGGGAAGACAGGGGAGAAGTAGAGAAAGTGTAGACTTTGGTGTCACACTGACCTAGGTTAAAACTCCAGCTGCCATAGTCCTTTGTGATATGTAGTAAGTTATTTTATATCAGAGCCTTGGTTCAGTAAAGGTTAGTTTCCATTCTTTCTATCCTCCACTTCAAAATTACATATGCTTAATACCTTGGATATGGCCATTTAACTGTATTATGGGTACAATCATCTGCACCTGCACATAATTAAGGTTCTTGCTGCAAGTTATTTAGCTGGTGATAGAGGTTGCTTAGTAGATTAGTTGTTCTTAAATGTTCTTCAGACCACCTGCTGGATTTTATGGGTTGAATGGGGGGTGGTGATTTGAATTTTGATACATTTATGCACAGTTTCCACACATAGACTATGATTAGTTACATTCATTTAATAGGCACTTAGCAAATGCCCTTGTGAAAGTGAGAAAATATGGGCGATTGCTCAGTGTATTTCAAACCTTGTAAGAGCATTGGCAATGCTAATGAATAATTAATCAACTAATTGTTGCCCCGTTCAGTGTTCTCCATTTGGAAGTGAGATGAGTTACTTTATACATGGTGATAGGCATTTAAAATCCGATTTCAGTTTAGGAGTAGAGATGTGAATTGTTTTTGTTGTACAGTTTAAGGGCAGGGATTGCTTGTGTAGAACCTCTGACCTCTAAAAATCACCTGTTCTCTCTTCTGCTTTATACTCTTTGCCTTTCTTATTAAGTGTATATCTCTATTGGATCTTTATGAATTTTGAATGTATTGATTTTATACTTTTGTCTCAATGTATATACTTAGCATCTTTATGTTAAAATGTTATCATTTAGTAAAATGAAACAAAAATCCAATAATCTTTAGCATTTCTGGTATTTTTATTTTGTCTAAAACCAGCACAGGCTTATTCTTTGGTAAGCTTTTCTATCTGTCACATTTCTCTTTGCAGATTTAAGCTTTGGAGTTTATTTCTTTTTAAATTTCCAGATTGCTTAAGCATGATACCCTTTTTGATGAACTTGTACAGGAGATTTGGGTGGGATAACATCTGCAACACAAATCTGGATCTATCCAAGTGAAACCAATTTAAACGTACTAAATTGCTGGAGCATTCCAGGGGCCCTGATTAAAAGCTCCTCCAGTCCAGGAGTTGAATAATCTCACTGCCACTTCAGGACATTGGATGTTTTATGTTATCTCTAGTGGTGTTCTTTCAGATTAAACATAATCCTATTAAGCAATGCTGCTGGCTTTTGGGGCTATATAGTCTTGGCAACGGTATGTTCTGCTGTTATTTGGGACTGTGTTTCTTAATTCTTCATCTTGGATAGCTGTCACATTCTAGCAATAAGCTTACATGCAGTAGACGGTTGGATTCTTCATTAGTAGGACTGATTAAATTGTCATAAAATATCTATGACCCAAATGTCCTCAGGCCACATCACACTTAAACCTAAATGTCTTTAGTTCGATGTCCAGTCTACTGAAAAAGGACATATTCCCTCCTCCCTTCAGTCACTACAAAGTTCCTGAGGAGTCCCAAAGTGGTGTCCTACATGTACTGACTAATCAGTTCTCTGTCGTGTTTGGCTTATGACGAGTATAGACTTTATCTTGCCAACTTGATGTGTTACCACTGATAAAGTTAAGTGAGATGGAAATCTTCCCACATGATCACATCTGTTTTGGTATTTCTTCAATAGAAGTAAAGATCTTGGTCACTGTTGCTCTCCTTTCAGCCAGAATTATAATTGTGATACAGTGTCAGACCTGGTCCAGGAAGTTTGCATATACGAACTCACTCTTTATGAAAATTCTATGAGGAAGGTATTATAATTACTCATATTTTGATGTTAGGAAGATTTGAGGCACAGAACAGTTAGGTAGTTAACTTAAGGTTACACAAAGTCAAATGGATTTTTTTTTTCAACGTTTTTTATTTATTTTTGGGACAGAGAGAGACAGAGCATGAACGGGGGAGGGGCAGAAAGAGAGGGAGACACAGAATCGGAAACAGACTCCAGGCTCTGAGCCATCAGCCCAGAGCCTGACGCGGGGCTCAAACTCAAGGACCGCGAGATGGTGACCTGGCTGAAGTCGGACGCTTAACCGACTGCGCCACCCAGGCGCCCCTTAATTTATACCCAAGCCAGCTATTTGCCAACTTTGTGGCCTAGAGACTGTTTTGTAATCTCTCTCAGCCAAAATTGTCCTCAGCTGTAAAGTGTAATTATCAGGAGTACTTATCTCCTTTAGTTGTTGTGAAGATTAAATGAGATAATTTATGTCAAGTGCATCCTGAATTATAGCTATTGTTGGCTACTGTTATTATTTTTTGTTAAAATGAACCTAAATTGAATTTTAGAAAAATCTCTTCTTCCAAATCATTATATTTAGTGGATGAACTTTCTTCAAAGTTATGAAAGTAAATAACAAAGGAACTTCTAATTCTTTCTGAAGTTTTTTGTTTTGTTTTGTTTAGTGGCTTAATGTTTCTTACTTTGAGAAGTGAAGTCAAGGTTGAAAGCTCAGAACTTGCTGGCACAGTGCTTATCACCCATCTCAACTCCAAATAAAGAGCTGCCCAGGGGCGCCTGGGTGGCTCAGTCGGTTAAGCATCCGACTTCAGCTCAGGTCAAGATCTCGCGGTCCGTGAGTTCGAGACCCGCATCGGGCTCTGGGCTGATGGCTCAGAGCCTGGAGCCTGCTTCCGATTCTGTGTCTCCCTCTCTCTCTGCCCCTCCCCCGTTCATGCTCTGTCTCTCTCTGTCCCAAAAATAAATAAACATTAAAAAAAAAAAAAAAAAGAGCTGCCCAGTCAGAGGGCAGTCAACTTGTTATACTTAACATTTGTAATAAGTGCTTTCTGTGTGCCTGAATCTGTGGTAAATGCTTACAGGTGTTATTTCTTTGAATCCTTATGACAATTGTATGTCACAGATGTTATTATTATCCCTGTTTTATAGAAAAGAAACAGAGGCATATGAAACTTAAATAATTTGCCCCAAAGTTGCCCAGTTGTTGAATGATGGGGCCAGGATTCTAATCCAGACACTCTGAGCCTGGATGCTGCTCTTAACCTGTACTCGTCCCCACATTCTGTGTTACAAGACATTGCAGAAATGTTCTACTGGCTAAAATTAATTTTGCGTCCTGACACTATATTTACGTATTCAACAATAATCTGATTTTATTGTCGTGCTGCCTATTTTCTCCCCTCAAATTACTATCATTCTAGATAATAATTGTCTATATATGAATGCCAGGATATCCTAGGGTATCACAATCATTGTTTGGTGTGTTGAAAGTTTTTTTGTAACTAAAAATACTTAAAGTATGGGCATTAATGCTTTTCTTTTAGTAAATTTAAAAGGATTTAAGGCTGATTGTTTAACAATATCATTGTCACTGGCTTGCATTCTTATATGTTTCCTTAAGTTGATGAGAGAAGGGTAAATTAACACTCTTGTGAATTTTGTATAACTGCATATAATTGTGGGGATATGTCTATCACATTATCGTCTGTCATGCATATCAGAAAAAGAAGGGGCTTGAACTGGTAATATAGAATGACTGCTTTAAAGAGAGTTAGAAACTGACATGTCACTTTTAGTTTGTATTCTATTTCTGCATATTGAAGACAACAAGATAATCTTAAGATATTTAATTCACTTGTTAAAATCACTGATCTTAATTAAAGTGATTTATTACTGAAATCATGGACATATATTGAAAATGTATAGCATTGGTAGGGAAATTAGCTATTGAAAGGTCAAAACATTCTGAAAAGTAAAATATTTTAGTGGTCTTTTAATAATAGTTAATCCTGAGATGAAAAGGAAAGAAATAATAAAATGAAAGAGTAAAATGCTTATGAAAATAAATTTACCAATTAAGAAATAAGGGTTTTTTTTTTCAGATAAAGAAATGGAAACACTATCTTTGTCTGTAGGGTAATTTTTCATAAATATAACCAAATATCTTTAAACAATAAAACACAAAACAAAATTTGAAGCAGCAAATTTTAATGGAAATAGCACTGGGCTTGAGAAGTGATAGGATTCTTAGATCTGGCTTTCTACGTGGTGTCTGATGGGTCATTAAGGTCATTAAATCAGTCTGGGCCCTTTTTTTTTTTTTTTTTTTTTTTTTAATGTTTATTCATCTTTTAGAAGGGGGATGCAGGCTCCAAAGCTCTGAGTTGTCAGTGCAGAGCCTTATGCGGGGCTCAAGGCCATGAACCGCGAGATCATGACCTGAGCCAAAGTTGGCCACTTAACAGACTCAGTCTCCCAGGAAACCCTGTTTTTTTTTTTTTTTAAATTTGTAAAATGAACAGATATGGTGATAATTTTAATGTTCTTGTTATTCATCATTATAGGCTTTATTATTCTAAATTGGGGATAAGCCTTATTAAGGAAAAACTTATTTTTAAGAACTTTGTTTTGATTAGATATACTATTGGGGAAAGGTTTAAAGAGGTCTTATTGTGGAGAAAATGAATCTTACTGCAAGCTATCCCATATTCTTGAGTATCACTGTACCTTTAGCATTATTAGAAACTCCATTTTATTATTTTCTGTTGATAACTATCATGAGCTTGACAATATTATATAACACTATATTAAATAGTCCATCTGACACGCATTAAGTGCATACACATCAAGATTATCAGATATTTTTCTGTCTTACAAATAGGTTGGCAAGTAGAGATGTAGATGTTCATTCGTAGAGATGAACGATGTTCATTCATAATCACTCATATCTGTTCATCCACAAAATTTTATATTTAAAAGTGCCACAGGCTCATAGTCCTGTCTTGTGATCACATCCACAAATATGCTTTGGATTAGTTTTTGTGGTTTAATTTTTCATACTGTTGACATTCTGTTTCTGAGATTCTCATGGGAGCTTCTTATTGTTGGCATGGTAAAAAATCTATTTCCATTTGCTGCAACCAGTTTTAATTTTCATGGCTCTACTAAAAAATATATGAAACTTGGGGCGCCTGGGTGGCGCAGTCGGTTAAGCGTCCCACTTCAGCCAGGTCACGATCTCGCGGTCCGTGAGTTCGAGCCCCGCGTCAGGCTCTGGGCTGATGGCTCCGAGCCTGGAGGCTGTTTCCGATTCTGTGTCTCCCTCTCTCTCTGCCCCTCCCCCGTTCATGCTCTGTCTCTCTCTGTCCCAAAAATAAATAAACGTTGAAAAAAAAAATATATGAAACTAAAGATGTTAAACCTATGTGTCTTCACTGAATTTATATTTGGTAATTTGAAGTTTAGGAGAGTTCTGTCAGTGCAACCAAGAATTAATTTTGTGCTATAAACCAATTTACATCCCTTCCACTGGCTGTTCTTTGAGTTCTACCATTTAAATAATTCCCAGCTCTTTTATTTCTCTAATGATTTGGAGATTAATAATTTCACTGAAACAATGTAACCAAGGGAAGCGTGAAAGGAAGTCTTCAAGACTCTAGGTGCTTTTGATGTTCTTTTCATATGTGAGTTACTTGAAGAGTCTTTGAAAATGCAATTTTTAGGAGATATTTTTTAGAGTATGCTGGTCATTGCCTAAGTCAGATGATGAAGAAGAGCAAAGAATAGCAATAATTTGCATGTTTTTGGTTTATTCTCTGTCAGGAAGAGAATTATTAGATATTCATTGCTGAAGAGTCTCAACAGAAAAATGAGAAAAAAATAATTACTGACTTGTGCAATAGTAAGGGCTCAAGGTATGAAACATATAGAATAAAGATGAAGGATGGAATTGCCCATTCAAATAGAAAAATGAGATAAAGATTGGAAACAAAATAGAAGTCATTAAAAACTGATAATGATATTATTCTTTAATGTTTTATAAACATCTTCATAGCCTTGTTTATACTGGATCCACACAATCCTGTGAAACTAAACTCAAAGTGTTATTTCATTTTTAAAATTAAGAAATTTGATGCCTAGGGAATTTAGATGATTTATCTAAGTTCACACACTTTCAGTGTGGCATGTACACTACTAGAATTGATGCTTTTCTCTCCCCTTTAAGTGTTGCCTTACGTGATCTAGTCTTTTGTGTTTTCAAATATTTGGAAACCGATGTTAAAATACTACTTTAGCTATTCAGAACCTATAGGAATGAGTTTATCTAGATAATTAATTATACTATTCTATATAAGCTGGAAGGATAATTTGTTGCGTTACCTTTTAATTTTCACGTGAAAATAGTGTAAATAAAAATTTTAAAGCTTTTTTAGTAATGGGTAGTTATCATTATGTATTAGTTATTGTAGTGCTGTAACTATATGTGAACATATTGAGATATTGGACTAAATGAACCACAAATGTAAAACAACCTAGGTGATTAAATTACGTTAAGAACTGATATAACACTACCCTTCAATTTTTAAAGGTCACACCTGCAAAACACTTGAATAGTTGATAACTCAGTATAAAACACATCCAACTAGCATTTGCTTATACTTGCGTTTTCCCATTTGTGGCAAATGTCCATTTTCCTTTCAAAAATAACAATCTAATGTTTCTTGAACATGTTATTTCTCGCAAGAGGAATTTTAGTATAACTGCCTAGATGCTACTCTTTGTCCATTATTTCATGCTTTGTATCTCTTGAGCAAAATTTCTAGACAGAATGCAGAAAGACAGAATAGAAGCTTCTTGTTTACATTTCATGGGATGTGTACCAGCTCCAAGAAATGGACTAGTGCTACACTGTCAGTCTTTGCTCCAGGAGAGATGAAACTCTGGGGTCAGCTTGATCCACAGAAATAATATTCTGTTGTATACTGTCAGTGAGGAGGATTTCAGGCAGTTGCACGGAATTGTTGGGTGGACATTGTGTGTAGTCGTGGTGTATGGTAACAAGAAGAGATGCAGGATCATCTTTGAAAGGAATCTGAAGTTGAACATAGTTCTTGGTCAAATTGTATTGTCAAAAGATGAGTGCTCTTGCTTTGAATATTTGAGTGAACCTTGTTGAAAAACCAGAGATAATGAAAATGCGACAGAATAGGAGAAGCGGGAGGGGAAAATCTGGAGAGGCATACATAGCTATGTTTATGTTTGTGAGTGGTTTTCTTGTGCTTTTGTGAGTTGTGCTAGTCAGATCTTAAAAAATAAATGGTTCAGACAGAAGGACATGCTGAAGGTGTCCTGAAGGACAGGTATTTTATAATGATAATTTAAATGTGTGGATATATCATGATGCCCTTTTCTACTTATGTCAGAAATTTAGTTAATAGCTGAGTTCCTTATTCTCAGTATAGCTCTGTCTTCAGGAAAATATTCCAATAATTTGTTTTTTGTTGGTCAAGAATCTCATTTGTTTTTTTTTTTTAATTTCTTTTTATTTGTTTGTTTTAGCTTAGTTAAGTACTATACATAGATAAGACCAGAATCTCTGTTTTAGTGGTGTCAATATGCTCTAGCCCTTTTTGGAAGTAGATTAGTGATCTTTTGTTAAATACTGGAGGACATACTTATTGTAAAAATTCTATTCACTCACTGTGGATCAAACTTGCATCATCTTTGAAATGAAGACAGTAAAATTTAGAAAGGAAATATAAATATAAGTTGCATGATTAGTGTCCTGGACAACCTTAAGAGACATGCTCTAATTTCATCCAAAAATGTTTCAGTTGTGTCCATAAGACAAGATTCAATATGGCAACTCATTTCATAGCAGACCTTTGACATCTGTGCTCTAGTTGTGATTTATATGTGTGCCTATTAAAAGTGATGTTTTCTCTCAAATTTCCATTAGCTAGTAAGTGAGACAATTCCCTAAAAGAAAGATTAGTAAGTATGAACTCTTAGGGTTTTTAATTGCTGATATTCTAGGAGCAGGCTGTTGTTGGAGTGTATGCTTATGATTTCTGGGTTTGCATTCCCAGGCTCTGAATCCAATTAGCTGGATAATTGTGGGAGCAACTGCATCAATTTCTCATTTTCTGTGTCCTCATAGAAAGGGAAATGATTTGGCCAAGGTGTCTGCAACAGTCCTCACATACTGAAAGCTTATTCTTCTGTGCCTCCTTGTTGACACAGTAATTCTCTCTGTGCTTTTTATCCATCCAAATGGAAATGAAATCTACTGTTCTCTTAAAAGAGAATATTTAGGGCAATAATTTCAGTAATTAAAACTCATATATACTTAAAAATTTTAATCCTTAGAATAAAAAGAAGCAATAATTGAATTTAATGATCACATAATAAAATTGATTTTTGACAACTTTTAAATGTATTTAGCAATCTTTACTTTTCTACTTTTAAATTTCTTACTATAAAGAAAAAAATACACGTATGTCTGGATTTCAGTGGTAAAAATATTTCTAGTTTCTTTTCCACTTCTCATCCAACACTTAAATTAGATTTATTATCTTCAAAAATATTTTTTTTAGGTCTGATATTCCATGAAATTTCCCAGTCTCTCAGATGATGTATTGTTTTACCAAAAACTTCTAACAAGGACATATCAGAATGGCATCAGCTGTCTGAAAGAGTCTCAACTAATATGAATATTAACATCACTTTTAATAAATATAATAAATGTTTTTGTCTTTGAGGCTGAGCCAGAATAACTATTTTTGGAAAGAATTCAAAAGACAGTTTTAAATACTGGCACAAGACAAATCACTTACTCCATTTAAAATGTATAGTAACAAGAAAGCAGATTGTCATAATATTAGTCAAATCTCAGAGGGAAATAACTCTTTTAGTTATAGATTTTACATCACTATTTTATGGGTTTTAGTTGTCATGCTGCAGATTAAGAGTAGGCAAACACTATGAAACATAGTATTTGATGATTTGAATGTGAATTTGAATGCATTTAAAAGGCTGTGCAAAAGTGTTTTGCATCAAAAATGGCAGTGTAATAGATTGAGTACATAGGCTAGCCACATAGCATGAAGTAGTAAATGCTAATATTATCACATTGTATTTAACATTGACTCATGCTAACATTGTTGGTTGTGCTCAGAGCCCTGAGAAAAATGAACTCTTATTCTTGATTTCCTCTTAACTACATTTGGAAGTTGAAATATAATTTAAACAGTAGATGGTCTATTATTTGCCTAAGAGTGCCATAGGGTGAATAAAAATACTATAGGCACACTAGAAATTAAATTATATAGTATATATTAATTTTGTTTTACTGTTAGATATTACTTACTTAATCCCAAAGAGCACTTAATTGGTATGATAAACCAGTATGGAGATAAATTTATTTATTTATTTTTTTTTTAATTTTTATTTTTTTTTTCTCTTTTATTTTTTTTTTATTTTTTATATATATGAAATTTATTGACAAATTGGTTTCCATACAACACCCAGTGCTCATCCCAAAAGGTGCCCTCCTCAATACCCATCACCCACCCTCCCCTCCCTCCCACCCCCCATCAACCCTCAGTTTGTTCTCAGTTTTTAACAGTCTCTTATGCTTTGGCTCTCTCCCACTCTAACCTCTTTTTTTTTTTTTTTTTTTTTCTTTCCCCTCCCCCATGGGTTCCTGTTTAGTTTCTCAGGATCCACATAAGAGTGAAACCATGTGGTATCTGTCTTTCTCTGTATGGCTTATTTCACTTAGCATTACACTCTCCAGTTCCATCCACGTTGCTACAAAAGGCCATATTTCATTTTTTCACATTGCCACATAGTACTCCATTGTGTATATATACCACAATTTCTTTATCCATTCATCAGTTGATGGACATTTAGGCTCTTTCCATAATTTGGCTATTGTTGAGAGTGCTGCTATAAACATTGGGGTGCAAGTGCCCCTATGCATCAGTACTCCTGTATCCCTTGGATAAATTCCTAGCAGTGCTATTGCTGGGTCATAGGGTAGGTCTATTTTTAATTTTCTGAGGAACCTCCACACTGCTTTCCAGAGCGGCTGCACCAATTTGCATTCCCACCAACAGTGCAAGAGGGTTCCCGTTTCTCCACATCCTCGCCAGCATCTATAGTCTCCTGATTTGTTCATTTTGGCCACTCTGACTGGCGTGAGGTGATACCTGAGTGTGGTTTTGATTTGTATTTCCCTGATAAGGAGCGACGCTGAACATCTTTTCATGTGCCTGTTGGCCATCTGGATGTCTTCTTTAGAGAAGTGTCTATTCATGTTTTCTGCCCATTTCTTCACTGGGTTATTTGTTTTTCGGGTGTGGAGTTTGGTGAGCTCTTTATAGATTTTAGATACTAGCCCTTTGTCTGATATGTCATTTGCAAATATCTTTTCCCATTCCGTTGGTTGCCTTTTAGTTTTGTTGGTTGTTTCCTTTGCTGTGCAGAAGCTTTTTATCTTCATAAGGTCCCAGTAATTCACTTTTGCTTTTAATTCCCTTGCCTTTGGGGATGTGTCGAGTAAGAGATTGCTACGGCTGAGGTCAGAGAGGTCTTTTCCTGCTTTCTCCTCTAAGGTTTTGATGGTTTCCTGTCTCACATTTAGGTCCTTTATCCATTTTGAGTTTATTTTTGTAAATGGTGTGAGAAAGTGGTCTAGTTTCAACCTTCTGCATGTTGCTGTCCAGTTCTCCCAGCACCATTTGTTAAAGAGGCTGTCTTTTTTCCATTGGATGTTCTTTCCTGCTTTGTCAACGATGAGTTGGCCGTACGTTTGTGGGTCTAGTTCTGGGGTTTCTATTCTATTCCATTGGTCTGTGTGTCTGTTTTTGTGCCAATACCATGCTGTCTTGATGATGACAGCTTTGTAGTAGAGGCTAAAGTCTGGGATTGTGATGCCTCCTGCTTTGGTCTTCTTCTTCAAAATTCCTTTGGCTATTCGGGGCCTTTTGTGGTTCCATATGAATTTTAGGATTGCTTGTTCTAATTTCGAGAAGAATGCTGGTGCAATTTTGATTGGGATTGCATTGAATGTGTAGATAGCTTTGGGTAGTATTGACATTTTGACAATATTTATTTTTCCAATCCATGAGCAGGGAATGTCTTTCCATTTCTTTAAGTCTTCTTCAATTACCTTCATAAGCTTTCTATAGTTTTCAGCATACAGATCCTTTACATCTTTGGTTAGATTTATTCCTAGGTATTTTATGCTTCTTGGTGCAATTGTGAATGGGATCATTTTCTTTATTTGTCTTTCTGTTGCTTCATTGTTAGTGTATAAGAATGCAACTGATTTCTGGACATTGATTTTGTATCCTGCAACTTTGCTGAATTCATGTATCAGTTCTAGCAGACTTTTGGTGGAGTCTATCGGATTTTCCATGTATAATATCATGTCATCTGCAAAAAGCGAAAGCTTGACTTCATCTTTGCCAATTTTGATGCCTTTGATTTCCTTTTGTTGTCTGATTGCTGATGCTAGAACTTCCAGCACTATGTTAAACAACAGCGGTGAGAGTGGGCATCCCTGTCGTGTTCCTGATCTCAGGGAAAAAGCTCTCAGTTTTTCCCCGTTGAGGATGATGTTAGCTGTGGGCTTTTCATAAATGGCTTTTATGATCTTTAAGTATGTTCCTTCTATCCCGACTTTCTCAAGGGTTTTTATTAAGAAAGGGTGCTGGATTTTGTCAAAGGCCTTTTCTGCATCGATTGACAGGATCATATGGTTCTTCTCTTTTTTTTTGTTAATGTGATGTATCACGTTGATTGATTTGCGAATGTTGAACCAGCCCTGCATCCCAGGAATGAATCCCACTTGATCATGGTGAATAATTCTTTTTATATGCTGTTGAATTCGATTTGCTAGTATCTTATTGAGAATTTTTGCATCCATATTCATCAGGGATATTGGCCTGTAGTTCTCTTTTTTTACTGGGTCTCTGTCTGGTTTAGGAATCAAAGTAATACTGGCTTCATAGAAGGAGTCTGGAAGTTTTCCTTCCCTTTCTATTTCTTGGAATAGCTTGAGAAGGATAGGTATTATCTCTGCTTTAAATGTCTGGTAGAACTCCCCTGGGAAGCCATCTGGTCCTGGACACTTATTTGTTGGGAGATTTTTGATAACCGATTCAATTTCTTCGCTGGTTATGGGTCTGTTCAAGCTTTCTATTTCCTCCTGATTTAGTTTTGGAAGAGTGTGGGTGTTCAGGAATTTGTCCATTTCTTCCAGGTTGTCCAATTTGTTGGCATATAATTTTTCATAGTATTCCCTGATAATTGTTTGTATCTCTGAGGGATTGGTTGTAATAATTCCATTTTCATTCATGATTTTATCTATTTGGGTCATCTCCCTTTTCTTTTTGAGAAGCCTGGCTAGAGGTTTGTCAATTTTGTTTATTTTTTCAAAAAACCAACTCTTGGTTTCGTTGATCTGCTCTACAGTTTTTTTAGATTCTATATTGTTTATTTCTGCTCTGATCTTTATTATTTCTCTTCTTCTGCTGGGTTTAGGCTGCCTTTGCTGTTCTGCTTCTATTTCCTTTAGGTGTGCTGTTAGATTTTGTATTTGGGATTTTTCTTGTTTCTTGAGATAGGCCTGGATTGCAATGTATTTTCCTCTCAGGACTGCCTTCGCTGCGTCCCAAAGCGTTTGGATTGTTGTATTTTCATTTTCGTTTGTTTCCATATATTTTTTGATTTCTTCTCTAATTGCCTGGTTGACCCACTCATTCGTTAGTAGGGTGTTCTTTAACCTCCATGCTTTTGGAGGTTTTCCAGACTTTTTCCTGTGGTTGATTTCAAGCTTCATAGCATTGTGGTCTGAAAGTATGCATGGTATAATTTCAATTCTTGTAAACTTATGAAGGGCTGTTTTGTGACCCAGTATATGATCTATCTTGGAGAATGTTCCATGTGCACTCGAGAAGAAAGTATATTCTGTTGCTTTGGGATGCAGAGTTCTAAATATATCTGTCAAGTCCATCTGATCCAATGTCTCATTCAGGGCCCTTGTTTCTTTATTGACCGTGTGTCTAGATGATCTATCCATTTCTGTAAGTGGGGTGTTAAAGTCTCCAGCAATTACCACATTCTTATCAATAAGGTTGCTTCTGTTTATGAGTAATTGTTTTATATATTTGGGGGCTCCAGTATTCGGCGCATAGACATTTATAATTGTTAGCTCTTCCTGATGGATAGACCCTGTAACTCTTATATAATGTCCTTCTTCATCTCTTGTTACAGCCTTTAATTTAAAGTCTAGTTTGTCTGATATAAGTATGGCTACTCCAGCTTTCTTTTGGCTTACAGTAGCATGATAAATAGTTCTCCATCCCCTCACTCTGAATCTAAAGGTGTCCTCAGGTCTAAAATGAGTCTCTTGTAGACAGCAAATAGATGGGTCTTGTTTTTTTATCCATTCTGATACCCTGTGTCTTTTGGTTGGCGCATTTAATCCATTTACATTCAGTGTTATTATAGAAAGATACGGGTTTAGAGTCATTGTGATGTCTGTATGTTTTATGCTTGTAGTGATGTCTCTGGTACTTTGTCTCACAGGGTCCCCCTTAGGATCTCTTGTAGGGCTGGTTTAGTGGTGACAAATTCCTTCAGTTTTTGTTTGTTTGGGAAGACCTTTATCTCTCCTTCTATTCTAAATGACAGACTTGCTGGATAAAGGATTCTCGGCTGCATATTTTTGCTGTCTAGCACACTGAAAATCTCGTGCCAATTCTTTCTGGCCTGCCAAGTTTCAAAAGAGAGATCAGTCACGAGTCTTATAGGTCTCCCTTTATATGTGAGGGCACGTTTACCCCTTGCTGCTTTCAGAATTTTCTCTTTATCCTTGTATTTTGCCAGTTTCACTATGATATGTCGTGCAGAAGATCGATTCAAGTTACGTCTGAAGCGAGTTCTCTGTGACTCTTGGATTTCAATGCCTTTTTCCTTCCCCAGTTCAGGGAAGTTCTCAGCTATAATTTCTTCAAGTACCCCTTCAGCACCTTTCCCTCTCTCTTCCTCCTCTGGGATACCAATTATGCGTATATTATTTCTTTTTAGTGTATCACTTAGTTCTCTAATTTTCCCCTCATACTCCTGGATTTTTTTATCTCTCTTTTTCTCAGCTTCCTCTTTTTCCATAACTTTATCTTCTAGTTCACCTATTCTCTCCTCTGCCTCTTCCATCCGAGCCGTGGTGGTTTGCATTTTGTTTTGCATTTCCTTTAAAGCGTTTTTCAGCTCCTCGTGACTGTTCCTTAGTCCCTTGATCTCTGTAGCAAGAGATTCTCTGCTGTCCTGTATACTGTTTTCCAGCCCAGCGATTAATTTTATGACTATTATTCTAAATTCACTTTCTGTTATATTATTTAAATCCTTTTTGATCAGCTCATTAGCTGTTGTTATTTCCTGGAGATTCTTCTGAGGGGAATTCTTCCGCTTGGTCATTTTGGATAGTCCCTGGTGTGGTGAGGACCTGCAGGGCACTTCCCCTGTGCTGTGGTGTATAACTGGAGTTGGTGGGCGGGGCCGCAGTCCGTCCTGATGTCTGCCCCCAGCCCACCGCTGGGGCCACAGTCAGACTGGTGTGTGCCTTCTCTTCCCCTCTCCTAGGGGCGGGATTCACTGTGGGGTGGTGTGGCCCGTCTGGGCTACTTGCACACTGCCAGGCTTGTGATGCTGGGGATCTGGCGTATTAGCTGGGGTGGGAAGGCAAGGTGCACGGCGGGAGGGGGGGCAGGCTTAGCTCGCTTCTCCTTAGGTGATCCACTTCAGGAGGGGCCCTGTGGCAGCCGGAGGGAGTCAGATCCGCTGCCGGAGGTTTGGCTCCGCAGAAGCACAGAGTTGGGTGTTTGAGTGGAGCGAGCAATTTCCCTGTCCGGAACCGGTTCCCTTTGGGATTTTGGCTGGGGGATGGGCGGGGGAGATGGCGCTGGCGAGCGCCTTTGTTCCCCGCCAAACTGAGCTCTGTCGTCCGGGGGCTCCGCAGCTCACCCTCCCTTTGTCCTCCAGCCTTCCCGCTTTCCGAGCAGAGCTGTTAACTTATGACCTCCCAGACGCTAAGTCGCGCTTGCTGTCGGAACACAGTCCGTCAGGCCCCTCCGCTTTTGCAAGCCGGACTCAGGGGCTCTGCTTGGCTGGCGAGCCGCCCCTCCGCCCCGGCTCCCTCCCGCCAGTCCGTGGAGCGCGCACCGCCTCGCCGCCCTTCCTACCCTCTTCCGTGGGCCTCTCGTCTGCACTTGGGTCCGGTGACTCCGTTCTGCTAATCCTCTGGCGGTTTTCTGGGTTATTTAGGCAGGTGTAGGTGGAATCTAAGTGATCAGCAGGACGCGCGGTGAGCCCAGCGTCCTCCTACGCCGCCATCTTCCTCTCCCCACCTGGAGATAAATTTAAAGTGAATGATTGGGGCCACATGGGTGACTCAGATGGTTGGGCATCCAACATCGGCTCAGGTCATGATCTCACACCTTTGTGAGTTCGAGTCCTAAGTCGTGCTCTGTGCTTACAGCTCAGAGTCTGTGGCCTGCTTGGGATTCTGTGTCTCCCTCTCTCTCTGCCCCTCCCCTGTTTGCATTCTGTCTTTCTCTAAAAGATAAATAAACACTAAAAAAATTAAAAACAAAGTGAATTATTGGATAAGGAATGGGAAGAAATAAACATTTTATTAAAGACTATCTTTGGTTAATGTACAAGCAGCACAGGTAGGACAGGTTATTGATCTATCTGCAAACAATGGAGATATTTATCTCCAAATGAATATATTTGTTTTGTTTTGTTGTAATTTTCCCTAGACTGTAAGATTTAGGAGGTCAGGTACTGTATGTGCCTTCTTCAGTAAGGGTGTACAGAGGTCACTCAAACATAATTACATTTACTTTTGTCATATTATAATCTTGTAAAATCAACAAACAAGGAGCCAGATATTTTTACCATTATCACTCCAATCACTGTCATTAGGATCATCAGATTAAAAAAAAAAAGTCTTACAATGCTGAGGCATAGACTCTATCTTGTTAGTCATTCTTGACCTTAAGGATTTTTCTTTCATAGTGGGAATACGAGGCAGAGATATGATCAAACAGACAATATTCAAACCCATTACATAAAAATCAGAGATAAAAGCTCACAGTGTAAACCAAATATAAGAGTAAATTTTGGACATAATGTAGAAAGAAAATCTTTTTTTTTAAAGAAAACTTTTCCTGGTAAATATTTATACAGGAGTTATGTAAAATTTAGATTCTACTGAATGATAAAAAAAATACCCAGCATTCACTTGAGTGAAATATTGGGAAAAATGGAAGAACAGCTGATTGTTGTGTAAATTGGAGAAAATATGTATCGCCTAGTTATGTGAATTATATAAAGAAAATTGGGACCGACTCTGGTCTCCACAGTTCAAAACAAGTAAACACTGTATTACACAGAGAGATCAGAAAGCTGATCTCTCTTTCTCAGGGCTACTCATTTTAATGCTCTCGTTCCACTTAATAACAATCATGGCGAAGAATAATTTCAATCTATTCCAGTCTGGGTATTACAATGTTAAAAGAAACTACGCTATTAGGGAAACCATGTGGGCTTGATGGGAATATAACCATGGAAATTCTAGGTTTCATAATATGATACTAGTTATTATGGATTTCAGAATTATATATGTATCCATATGGGTACATTAAAATGATATATTTGATTGTAATTCCCAATACAGAGCTCATACATCAGCTCTTGGCCATCATAGGACATTACTGAAGTGAATTAGACCCTCCGAGTTACTATGTAAATGACTGTCATGGCAGTACTACAGAGATAATGCCTGGTATAATTTCAGTATTGCAATAGACCATTTCAGTGACTTTTCTTCCACCAACTAGATATGCCACAAAAGCTCAGATGCTAACATTGTTAGAAATGAGTTTGAAATAAGATGCAGCAAAGAACAATAAGCATGCTTCAAAGGTGGTTGCACTTACAAAGTGAAACTAAATATTAATGTCAAGAAATTGATGTAATAGAAATTGCAGTGTTTTGTGGTTCCTTTCCATTTTATTGCAAACATTAAGGGGAAAAGTGTTCCTAGAAAATCAAAATATCCTGAAAACACTTTGGAAATGGCATGATTTTATCTATTACTGGAAGATTACAACTTTAGTAGAGAATAAAGTATCCTTCATAAGAAGCGAGATGGTATCTTACAGGGTGTTTAACATCTTTAAAAGGAAAAATAATTTAAGTACTTCACTTCTATTTTCCCATTGACCTGGTTTTTATTACAAACTACTTTTGGCACCTGATTTAGCCATTTGTGAAATTGCTAAGTGGTGACCTTGGAACAGAAATTCTAACATTCTTTTAAGTGTTTAACTGTAATTCTAGCCCCCAACTCAATATGCCTAACGTCTTCATTGCTACTGAAACAGCAAAAATACAAGAAACTGTACAGATCATTAGTACTATTTCAATTGTCCTTAGCTTTCCAGAAGACATCAAATTCTTCATGAATTTCCAGAGTTCCAGAGCAAATATGTTAATAGAATATTAGCATAAAGGGAAGCAGGCTGATCCTTTTGTCAGTCATTAAATTATGTCTTCTTGAGTTTTAGTGATACAGTATAACATGTTTTATGACTGTTTTCTCAAGACAAAATAATGAGTTGTTAAAATAAAGGCAAGTCTTGGAGAGGAGTTGGTGTGACAGTGTCTCTGGCATGTGTCCGAAGATCAGGAACAAAGAAGTGATTAAATTCTCTGCCTGCCACCTTGTTTTTGGGGTGGCTTATTAGTTCCTAGGGCTGGCATAACAACTTATTACAACTTAGTTGGCCTAAAATACAGAAATTTATTCTGTCATGGGCCTAGAGGCTAGAAGTCTGGAATCAAAATGTTGGCAAGACTGGTCCATTCTAGAAGCTCTGGGGAAGAATCTGTTCCATGTCTATTTCTGTTGTTTGCTGGCAATCCATTTTATTCCTTAAATTTTGAATGTATCACTTCAACCGTCACTTCCAGTTTCTGCCTGTTTTCACATGGTGTTCTGCCTACATGCCTTTCTGTGTCTCCAAATGACCTTCTTATAAGGATATCAGTCATTGAATTTGGGACCCATCTCAATCCAGTATAAACTCATCTTGACTAATTACATCTTCAAAGATCCTTTTCACAATGAGGTCTCACTCTGAGGTTCCTGGTGGACATGAACTTTGGGGAACATTATTCAACCCTGTACAGAGAAGGGTAGCTTTAAGTTAAATCTGTCTTGCTTCAATGGAGTTTTGAGTTAGGCATTATTAGTGTTCATCAATGTCACCAGTTCTCCTTACCTTTTTGAAGTTATGGAGAACACTTCATGGCCCCTTTGCATGGTGGGACTATATAACTGGTCCTTCTCAATAGCCTGTGAATGGGAATGATAGGAATTACTGTGAGGCTTAACTACTTAGGAACTGGTATTGTGGTTTCCATGCTCACCTATTCTGGTAAAGTCTGAAACCGGAAGTTGTGAAGGAAATGCCACAACATCAAGGTTGCCTGGATAGCGACTTTAAGTGAGAAAAAAACTTTATGTTTTATTATGCCACTGGGATTTTGGTGGTATTTGTTATCAAAGCAACATAGAGACAAATCCGAGTAATCTAAATTATTCAACTTCCAAAGCATCTTTGAATATAAGTATATGGATCACAAATTAACCAGTATTCTGAAATTGAAGCATAAACTGTCTTAACTCAAAGGTTGTTTTTTTTTTTAATGTTAGACACTTAAGTTTCTCCTTTCCTAGAAAAGGCAATTCCATTCATAATTATTTGTGGAATCCATTTATACTGAGAACTATCTACTCATATATATTTAGAAAATGTTTGATTTATGTTACCATTGACACTGCAATATGGGCAAATATAGCTAAAGATTGGTGCTGAACTCTTAAAAAACCTATTTGTGCTAAGAGAGTTATGACATATATTTGTGTCATTTAACTATTATAAAATTCCCAGTGGTACCACATTGGCAGGAAATAAGACTTTTAAAAATGGTGTTTCTGTATCAAACAAAAATTTGTTGAGCTGTGCTTTAAACGCCAGAACTTAGCTTCAAAGGAAAAGCTTTTATTATTGAAAATAAAAATTGTAATCCATAGACACTCTTACATTGGTTGCAAAGAATGCTGTGACATTTCAGACATATGTTCAACTTCCAACTCCATAATGAGTTTATTTTGAGTCTATTTATATACAGTTCATTTGAAGGGCAAAAACGAGAAGTTATAAACAAATGGCAGGGGTCCAAAACTGATGTCAATTAAGCAATGATTTTATGTGTAATACAACCCCCTGCTGGGATGTCTGAAGCTCTTTCTAGAAGGGTACATAAAAACTTAGTGCTAAAAGACAATGGAAAAAGGAATATAAAATGGAAAGAATGCATTACTCCCCAACAAGATTGGACTAGAAAATGCTTCAGAGTTTGAAGGGCAGTTCATTGACCCGAATATACTGATCTATGGAAGAACGAAATCTCACTCAGCATAGAATAGTCTGGACTGGGTACCCTCTACAAAGCTGTCTGGTTAAATGACTTTGTTACTGTGTAACAAGGCAGAATCTCAAGGGTGACCCTCTGCTCTCAAAAGTGTTCTTTATCTCAAAGGTCCCTCAGAAAATGCCTGTGTGCTTACTGTCATGGGTGACCTGAAAAGGATCAAAGTCTCCTAGAGGCCTTGAAACCAATCTGGTCTCTTGATATTTCTCAAAATAAAGATGACCTTGAACTCAGCAAGAGTTGCATTGCCCTTAACATAATTCCAGCTACTGTGGATTTGGAGAGCTCACTTGAGCCTACTTTGTCTAATATTTACAGTCCCAAAATTTTATTCAAATTCTCTGCATTCAATAAATATTTACTGGCTATCTTCCATGTCCACGATATTTTCTGGAACTGAGTATGCAATGATGAATTACACAGATGTGGTATCTATCTTATGAAACCCACAGTCAAATGGGAAAATCAGGCATTACATAAACAACCAAACATAAAATTTATAATTGTGCTTTATGAATGCTTTTATAAAAGATAAATGAAATAAATGAAGTCCTCTATCTCTTCACATCATATAAAGGACCTCATGCTGATGATACTTCAGCAATTTGAAAGACCTCATTTTGAACTGCAAATAGAAGGTTTGCACTTCTGTATATTTAGTCTAACCTTTTCCTGTCAACGTACACAGTTTTGACCCTTTGGAATTTTAATTGCTATTATGGAGGCTGTGTGATTTGTTTTTTTGTTAAAACCTGCTGCTAATCCTGACACCTGTCTACTTTTCTAGAAGAAATGGAAGTCAGCAACATTAACATATAATCTTTTCCAATCTCCAATTATATTTATTGCAAATGGTGAAATCACAGACTATATGTCATATGTCTTTACAGCTTCAGCAGCACAGGGCTGAATGCTTATCAATAGGTGTTGGATGAATGAAGGAGATCATTAAATACTCTATATGAAATGATGGCTTAAGAAAAGAAAACGTAACAAGTATGTAGAGGAAGGGATCTGACTTCATATCCTTGACAGTAACTCAGAAAAAAGTGGCATTTCTATAAATGTTAAAATACTTTTAGAACACTTAAAGATCTCTATTAAGAGCTCAGTTCCTGCTAACTTGAATTTCAAGAGCTCAGTGATGACATTTGAATTGACATCGACCATCACTGAAAGAGTTTAATGAGTTACTGTTGTTTAGATACAAATAAAACCTGTCCTGTCCTTACATAAAGTAGAAATTGGACTTTCACCATTTTAAAATATATTTTTAATTTTTCTAAATGAAAAATAACCTGCTTAATAATATAAATCTTCTGATACTGAGGCCATCTAGAGGTTTCTTGCCTGTCTGTTCGGATTCCTGATTTTTACTGCTTCAGCTTGAACACAACCCAGTTTGCCAGTTTACATCTTATTTGACTCACTCCTGTGTCCTCAATCTTCAGATCCACAGGCAGCATAGGTTCAATTCAGTGTTCCAGGCAATTACTTAACCTTCCCTTCATGCTCTGCTGAACTCTGATTCCATCTCCATAAACCCCTCAGCTTAAGGTACTACCATTCCAACAGTTATCTGTACCTGAAGACACTCTGGACCCTCTATTATATGGATCTCAAATTTTATTTTCTCAAGTCCAGTCTGACTTACCCAGTTAGATGTCAGAGTCTCCAGAGAGATTACTGTGAGGCAAATATGAGCAGTAGCCTCAGCCACAAGAAAAATGATCATTGCCTGTCAGCTATCCACACCAGTTCCAAGAGAACAAAAAGACTAGAATATCAATCCCAAATCCTTATCTCATCCCCATGGCTTCGCAAAACTAATTTACCCTGATGCCTGGTGGCCTTTTGCTGTTTTCGTCTCTTGGCCAACCTGCCCATGTCCCAGCTGGCTTAATGAACAGTCTGTCCTCTCTCCTGCTGCTTTTGGCTCTGACTCGTATCTGGTTCTAGGTCTGTGTTTGCCTTGACCTTGGTATCTGTGAGATCTGACTCTTGACTGTGACTGTTTTTATTTATCTCTTGTGGTTCCTCTTTTGACTTTTCCAGGTTTGATTACCTGTTTGTCTATGTTCTCCACTAGTATTTATAGTGCTCGCATGACAAGATAGTTACCATTATTAAATAAGGTTGAGTAATGGGACTTTTGGTACTTAAAAATTATGATTGGATATATCAAGTTCTTGTCATATTTTCCAAGAAACCAAGTATATTCTTTAAACTAAATGGGCTTAAAGGTATAAAAACTTCTCCTGGTTTACAGCCAAACTCCATTAGTGATGATTAATCATAGTAAGAGGCCAAATGAAAACTAGAACATTGCTTACACTCTAAGTTAAAATGGGGAAACAAATCTGTCTGGATTACTAAGGGGGATTTACTTTCCTAAATGTTCTGCAGGTAGTTTAAACTGAACATGTGCAGTGGGGCAATATTTTGAAAATTATTGATGTACTTTTTTATTTTGCCTTTCAGAGTACAAGACCATTGTCTTAGTTTGCCTAAGGCAATAATATGCCTGGGAGAGATTAGGATTTGTTACAGAAGGAATGCAAAGGAAAAGTGCCCAAAAAATAAAAAAGAGAAAAGAATAAAGAAGTATGTTTTAAAGAAGGTTTCTTGGCATTGAAGTTAGTGTTGGCAGTTTCCTCTCATAATGATAAATCAAACTAGTAGCTATTCTAGAGAGAAGGGTTCCATTATGTTTACATTCCCCATATTTGCAAATAAACAACTCATCTTGGAGTAGTCATTTCAGAGCTTTCTTGTAATGTCTAGAGCATAACTTTGCCCTCTATGGAGTCTTGGCCTAGTGGATTTTGGAAAGAAGAAAGAGAGGAAAATAAAGCCGCTACTTGTGGGTCTACATTTTCCTTTTTCTAGGCTTTAGAAAGTACATTAGAATAGAGAAAATATTAGCAAAGTCAGAGGGAGACCCATTTCCCATTTGAAACTTCAAGAGGAGGATACTTGTAGAGGGTCTTGTAAGAAATTGGTGCACAGCCGTTTCAAAGTGAACTGGCCAGTGTAACCTATTAAGATTAAAAATCCTTCTGAGGATTAGCTTTTCTAAGGCACCCTTGGTTCTCATATGGATCTTGCCAGAAGAGGGTCACTATTGTTGGGACCAAGTGAGGACTATAAACAGAATGATTCTAATCAGGGCCAGATAAAAGTTTCAGGCAGACCTGAGGTTCCTACAGCAAGGTTGAAGGTAAAGGCAGGTATGAAAACCACAAGAAGCAGTGTTTGTGCCAAAAGCATGACCTCTAAAATGTATTAGCCATAGACTTCAGCATCAAAAGAGAGTAGAACAACCAGAATCCAGGAGGACAAAGGGCATTGCTTAAACTGCTAGAGGAGAAAGTGCGGATTTTATGTTTCTTCTCCCATATCATACAAGTAAAAACCCACACTCCACCCCCGCCCCCCGCCCCCCCAGAAGTAAGGGTCAATCTTTGGAGCATATTGTATCTAAGAGACACTGCATTCAAATGAATCTCTGAATTAGACTGCACATTTAGTTATCTTCCCCCCAGTCACTGATCAGAAATGGATAAGGCTATGGAGAAAGACCAGATTACAGAAAACAATACAGAAGTAATTTTTTTCGATATAGACCTAAATTCTGAGTACTTACACATACCTGAAAAAGAGCTCATGATTTTATCATGATTGGCTTTCCCTCTTGTCTTCTTTATCTCTGCCAATAAGACTAATGTTCTGTCTGTCATTCAGGCCAAAATCCAAAACCATTTTCTGTTTCTGTTTCTTTTTCAGCATCTAAGTTGTCAACTTTTGCAGGGCTTACATCTCTGACAATCCTTTGGTTTCTCTCTTTTCTGTATTTCAAGAGCTTCCTAATTGGTCTCTTTTTCTCATGACTCTTTTCCAATTCTTTCTGTGCAAAATCTTCTAAAATGAAGACACTGATCTTACCTACTAACCACTTCTCAAAAACATTCATTTGTCATTATTTATTAAACTACATGCAAACTTCTCAGGACTCTTGGAAAAAAAAATGACCTTTACTGTTTCATTTTCCTTTTATCTTTATAAATATTCAGGGAAATGGCTGAAGTGGAGTACTTTTTCAGTAAGGCACTGCTGGCTTTTAAGTTCTGGTGCTTTAGCTAGTGCTATTCCCTTTGCCCAAGATGTCATCATTTCTGTCTCCATTTTCTGCTCCTTAAATTCAATTGTGTGTGTTAAATCCCCTCTAAATCTCACAGTGCCTCATCTTCTATAATGCCTGCGATAAATGTTTGGAAATATTTGTTAAATTAAATACACAATGTGATAATGATATAAGGTGCACCTTGTGATGAGGAGTGAACTTAGAGATCCAAAAGAAATGAGAGATTATCCTCTGGGCTTAAAGGAGAAAGGTTCACAGGGAAAAGTAGAAATAATTTTCAACAGAATGGAAAAATAATGAAAATTGGGTGCCTGGGTGGCTCAGTTGTTAAGCATCTGACTTTGGCTCAGGTTATGATCTCACAGCTCATGAGGTCAAGTCCCAGATTGGATGAGCTCGGGCCCTGCTTTGGGTAAACATGAGCCCCACTTGGGGTGAGCCCCACCTCTCTCTCTCTCCACCTCTTTCTGCTCCCCCCCTCTCTGTCTCTGCCCCTCCTGGGATTCTCTCTCTCTCTCTCTCTCTCTCTCTCTCTCTCTGTGCCCCTTGCCCACTTGCACCCTCTGTCTCTGTCTCTCAAAAGAAAAAAAATAATGAAAATAAAGTTCTGAAGATCCTTCTTGTGACTCTGGAGTGGGATCTGGCTGTGGTGCTAGGGTTTATGAGAAGACACTAAAACAATTAAGGTGCAACTGGCATTTGCCATGAGTTTCTTGTTTCTGAAATGAGGATGGATCTTGAGCATATACAAGCATTAAGAAGGTAGGCCATACTTTCAGACATTAAGAAGTTTGCCTTAACTGGTATAACTGTCCTCATCTTCAGATATTTCAAATGAATGACTTGTTTACATGGCCAGCCATCTGCTGTTATAGAAACAGGGAAAAGCAGATCATCTTTCTCTGTTAGCCACTGATCACATGTTAAATGTTGTTTTGTGGGTGAACTTTATCAATACATTTCTGTGCTATCCAAATATAAGTGATGCAAAGAAAAGATACAGGCTTTACTTAGCTGATGTACACTGGGAGCACCTAAAGACCAGGTTAACTTCCTGGGTTGAAACAAGATTGGTGTCTTATTGGGAGAGGAGAGGAGAGAGACACATGTTGCCTTATGGTTTGGCTTGGGTTAACAGTTTTTGTATTTAAATTCTGCAAAACTTGAAGTTGAAGGTTGAACTCATTTTCATGCCAACTTCTCAGGATTGTTAGTGTAATCTTATCTTGATAATTGTCAGAATAGTGCTTTCTGAGGACTGTTTCTGCAAGGTTTATGTTTGGTCAGTAGTCAGGGTTCATGAGGTGAGGAAATAGACAAGAATCAAAGACCTGGAGGAAACTGGTGACCCTCTCGATTGTCTGCTTTACTCCAGCTACAGTGCAAGTAGGGCTTTCAAGTTGTGTATGTGAAGGAAAGTCTCCACTGCTTGATCATAATACATAGGCCCTGTTAAACAAAAATAAATAAATAAATAAATAAATAAATAAATAAATAAATAAATAAATAAATAAAATGAGATCATTCACAACATAATAAGATGGAAAATTCTTTTAGTCAATGGAATTCTCCTAAATGCGATTATTAGCATTTTTAGGAAAAAACAAAAAACAAACAAAAAAAACAAAACTTGGTTGACCTATGGAGGTTGAGTGTGGGACCAGAAGTACTTGCTCAATAAAAAAAAAAAAATGTAATTTCTAATTCTACTTCTTAGATAATGGGTTTCTCCAACATTATTTGTATTATTTATAGTATATTATTACCAGTCTTTGATAAGAGTAATTGTTGAATGCTATTCTGTTTCTGTATTTCACCTAATTTGTCAGAATGTGGTTATACTGCTTCCTTCCTCACCTGACTCAATCCTTTTTTTGACTCTGATCATCATTTTGCCTCATTTTTATCAGCAATTTTCTCCCTCTCCTTCACTTAGTTCCCTCTAGGCTATGAGCTTCTTGAGAGCAGAGCTATACCTTCTGATTTACCCGAGTCTTCTCAGCATCTGGCCAGAGGAACTGCAATGCAGAACTAATTTGTTGGTCAGTGAACATTCTGTGGCCATGAACAGGAGCCTAATACTTGGAACATAACATCTATATAATAAAAGCTGTTCAAAAAACATGTTGAATGGATGGATGAGTAAATGTTTTCTATTCCTAGCCATTCTTCAAATACCAGTCTTAGTGCCTATAATTTCCCAATCTATGGACCTGACATAACATTTTATTGTTTTTTGACATCTGCTCTATGTTATTTATTCCTGTATTTGTGTGTAAGACTATGTTTGTATTTTTCTTTTCCCTATCCCACCACTAATTCCCCATCCCTATCCTACATTATAATTTCTTTTCATGAGAACTATGTCTTAGTCATTTATTTGTTATTCACTAGAAAATCACATATTAACACTAATAATTTTAATCAGATTATAACCAGAAGCATTGATTGTTAATAGCAGATGTTTCTTTAATTGTTTAAAGTTGATTAATTTTGTATTTTCAACAAGGGTGAAATATCCTTGATTGTAGGTACAATATCCTATCCTTTCTATGGCCTCGACTTTGTACCATCTTGGGCATATAATGGCACATTCAGAAATACTTTCTGAATCATTAACTTTGATTTCCCAGGTGTATAAATTATTTTTGAGTAGTGGTTTGAATACTGAAGGTTTTAACTTATTTGACATCTGGATTTGTCTGACAGATGATTTTAAGAGTCTTATAATTATAAAATATCGTTTTTTGAGACAGATGTACATACAGTGCCCCTTTTGAAATTGAATAAAAAGAGTCTAACGTCTGTGGTGAAGGCATTCATCATGCCAGGTCTCCCAGAAACTATTTGATACTTTCTTTGCTTCCACTAGAAATAGTCTTCCAATCCATTTTTCTAGAGCAACAGACTCAGCAAATACATTGCCTGCTTTCTGTTTTCTCACAGGTTGTATCTTAGTTTGGGCCGTGGTAGTAAGATATCATAGTGGCTTAAACAAAAGATACTTATTTCTAATAGCTCTGGAGGCTGGAAATCTGTGACTGGGGTGCTAGCATGATCAGATTCTGATGAGAGCTCTCTTTTTGGTTTACAGATGGCTGTCTTCTTGTTGTATCTTCACATGGTGAAGATAGACCATTTTTCTCATATCTCCACTTAAAGGGCATTATTCTAATTCAGGAGGGCTGTATCCTCATGACTTAATTATCTCCCAAAGACCCCACCTCCAAATGCCATCACACTGGGAATTAGGGCTTCAACATATGAATTTTGAGGAGGACACATTCAGTGCATAGCAGGTTGCATTGTTTCCTGTTAGTTTTCCTAGGAATAAAATGGGTCACTAGCCCTGTTTCTTCACCACCATTCACCTAATTGCTAAATCAATAACAAATATTTTGAGTTTTTATTATTGTAGTCTCTCACATTTCTTACCAAATTTTTATATGAGATGAGGTACAAGATAAATTTTTATAACAAATGAACCAAAACTACAGTTATTTTAAATACGATTGAAAGTAATTTTCTCATATTCTATCAGAAGAGAGAGGTCAAAGCTGGAATAGGTCTACTACAGAAAAGCATTCATGGGTATAGTTTTCTCATAGGATAATGACATGGTTAGATGTTCAGTCATCACCTAAGATATTGTTCTATTCTACATGGATTGGAGGCAAGAGAAAAGAGGAAGTTCAGAACAAATGACTTTATCTTCAAGGCAGTTACTCTGAAGTTACATATTATTTGTGCTCGCATCCTCTTTGACCCAGACATAACACTGTGACCTCACATACCTGCTGTGAAGGATGGGAAATCAAGTCTGTAGCTGGGTGTCCCGACTCCACATAAGCTATAAATAACAGCATTCTATTGCTTAAGAAAAAAGAGAGAGAGATAAAGAATGGTTTCTTGAGGACAGTTAGCAGTGTAAAATACTAATTTATAAAGAAAGTTTCACAGTATTCATTGCTAGGGATTGGTTTTATCCTTCTGTGTTTCAGAATTGAAGCATTAGTAACAAGTATCTCTTGCTTACTAAAAGTAGGACATAGGAAATTTTCCTATTCTCTTGGAATTTCATCAAAAGCACAATTCAGTGGAGAATTGTTAAAATTTGGAGGAAATGGCTCCATCAAAGCAATAAACAAACACATTTTTTCCCCTACTAATTCTTAAAAGCATTCAATTTTGTTAGGAATAAAATATTTGTTAACTGATTTTGACTTTTTTTCTTAAGCAATTTATTTGGGTCACTGCACTACTACTCTTTAATATATTCTCTACAAAATTCTCAATTGACTGCAAAAATGATTATCAGTAGGCTCCCCTGCTGTTCAACTCAGTCATTCATGACTTTACCAGATGGTTTTGCTTTTTGGGCCAATGATTTTTTTTTTTTTATCATATTGTTTCCACTCCTCTGGATATACAGTCAAGATCTAAAATATGACACTCATTTTTAATTTCATGACTAAAATGTAAAATATGATGCAGATACATCTTTTATTTTCTGCATATTTAAAGATAGTAACCAGAATGTTGGCTATTAGTTGTATGTAAAGTAATTTTAAAGTACACCTATTTTCCTCAATTATTTTCTTCACATACTCCCTTGTTTATTCTTGTTCTATAATAATTCAAGTGCCATTAGTTTTTACCACCTTTTACAATCTTTCCTTTGGTTATTCTATTGCTTTTATGGATTTGCTTTATTTAAACAAGTTTATTTAATGTGTTGGTCAAAGTCCTGCTGAGGAAAGCTGATCAGTTATTACCCCTCAATTATTTCTAGTCTATATAAATAGTGCATAGTTTGAGATACAGTTAAACAAAGAAAAACAGAGGAAGATTAAACTACGTGAAGTTTTCTCCCATGTTTTAATCCACTTGTGTCAATCTATCTGACAGACAAAACATTATGAGGGGCGCCTGGGTGGCTCAGTTGGTTAAGTGTCCAACTTTGGCTCCGGTCATGATCTCACACTCCGTGAGTTCAAGCCCTGCGTCGGGCTCTGTGCTGACAGCTCAGAGCCTGGAGCCTGTTTCGGATTCTGTGTCTCCCTCTCTCTCTGTCCCTCCCCTGTTCATGCTCTGTCTCTCTCTGTCTCAAAAATAAATAAACGTTAAAAAAAATTATGAAACTTTAACTGTTTAATTGGTCATACAACATTTTCAGAGGTTGCTATGACCTTAGCATATATAATCTTAGTAAAGATTTATATGTATATTTATAATTTACTTCATAAATTATTAATTTATTTTATTGACAAAACTTTCAAAGATCTTACACTATGCTACCTTATAACAGCAATTAACCTGAAGTCATATGCTCACTACCGACCTCTAAAATATGAGGTTTGGTTATATATCTAATTCTGATATAGAGAACAAGTTTGAAAACTTGGTAAAAGCAGATTTTCAAATATTTGTTTTTTCATCAAAATATAGAAATTTGTTGGAATTCAGTGGAAATGCTAATCACTTAAGTCAACTTTGTCGTGTTATAGATAAAGGATCTAGGATTCAAATTGCTTAGCTACCTTCTGTAGAGTCACACCCTCAGCTGGGGTTGGGAGAGGCATGGGTGTCTGGACAAATTCACAATCTCTGCTGATATAGTGCTTTTTCCTTTGCCATGTTTTTAGTTTCAGAATGGGAACTTTAATTGCCCACTCTGAATAGTTGTCAGTAATCCATATTAAATTAAATACATGCATTATGCATCATTCTTAAGAAACTTATAAAATATTTGCTTCATTAATCACAAAATTCCAAGAAAACTTGTTTTGAATGCCAGTGAGTTTAAAATGATTACCTTGGGGCGCCTGGGTGGCGCAGTCGGTTAAGCGTCCGACATCAGCCAGGTCATGATCTTGCGGTCCGTGAGTTCGAGCCCCGCGTCAGGCTCTGGGCTGATGTCTCGGAGCCTGGAGCCTGTTTCCGACTCTGTGTCTCCCTCTCTCTCTGCCCCTCCCCCGTTCATGCTCTGTCTCTCTCTGTCCCAAAAATAAATAAAAACGTTGAAAAAAAAATAAAATGATTACCTTGATTTTATGATCCCCTCCAAAAAAAAATTATTTAAATAGAATTATTTGAAGAAAACAAGTTTACATGCTATTTTTTAAAAAAAGTCAGTGCTTTGCTTGTTGCTTTACTTACTGGCTTTATGCCTCCATTTGTCTTTTCAAGAAAGAGAGCTAGCTACTGTTTACTACACATATTCTATAATATATTCTAATAATATATTTTCTTTAATGGCAAGAATATTGCATATCTTGTGTTATCACATATCTAGCACCTAACAAGGGGCCTAACACAAAATAGATAATAAATATTTGTGAATAGATAAATGAATATGCATATACACATATACGTATATTTTTGAACATGTGGCTTTATACATATGCACATGTACGTATATACATATACACACCTATACATATATATATATATTTTTTTTTCAGTACGATCTATCAAGTTTAAATTAGTCTGTTTAAAAATATTACCTTCTGTTAAAAAATGTTCTAAGTTACTTTTGTGCAGTTTTGAAGTAGGAAGGGTTAGTTGGGAATGTGGGAAGGGAAGGAGAGAATAGGGCATTGTATGGAGAAGGAAAACAGTATAAACTGAGCGTGTGACTACTGATAATTTGTTGTTGCTGAATCATAAAATGCATGACAACAAGTAGTAAGAGAGAAGTCTGGAGACTGGGTAGGAGGCAACTTATAAGCACGCTACCATAGAGTATATATAGTTTTAAAGGATATTCTCCATTGATAGTATCAGTAAACAAATATATATTGTGCTGGTCTCTGCTTGTGGTGTTCTGGGCAACATGGCCAACATAATTCTTGCATAAAACTCATTCTTCTATTTCTGGTTTGCTTTAGGAAATGTTTTATATATGCAAATTAGTTCTGTGATTCAAAGTTATGGTTTTTGTTTCTTTTGAGTTCCTGTAACTATTTCTGGCAAAAATTTGAGGCAAATTCAGTCATTTCATAAAAATTATGGATTGATTCAGATAAGGCTTACTTTCCGCTTGTGTATGCCTTCCTGCTCTCTAGTGCAGTAGAAAGGCTGGAAAGCTTGCACAATGACTGCTAGATGTGCTCTCTCTGGAGGACTTCTGGACCAAAAACAGGCCAATGCCCCTGTTAATGGCTGAGTTGTGTCCCACTCAGCATTTATATGTTTAGGTCCTAATGCTCAGTGCCTCAGAATGTGACTGTTTTTGGAGATGAGGGCTTAAAATAGTCAGTTAAATTTAAAGAAAGTCATTGGTGTGGACTCTAATCCAGTATGACTAGTGTTTTTACTAGAAGAAGAGATTAGATAACAGGCACACAGAGGGAAAATCATGTGAAGACCTAGGGAGAAGACTGCCATCTACACACAAAGGAGAAAAGTCTTAGAAGAAACAAACCTCCTGGAGTTTTAGCCTCCAGAACTGTGAAAAAATAAATTTCAGCTGTTGAAGCCATCCAGCCTGTGGCACTTTTCTTATGACAATCTTAACAAACTTATACAGCCTTAAAGGACAATGACATGACATTTAAGTGTCTGGAATCCCAGTATTATCTCAGAGTTCTGGGTTCTAAGAAGTCTAACACCCCCCATTCTTTTTTTTTTTTCTTTTTTCTTTTTAATTCTTTTCTTTTAATCTACAACAGCTGAAAATTGTCACTGAAGGGGCATCTAGGTGGCCCAGTTGGTTGAGTGACTGACTCTTGATTATGGCTCAGGTCATGGTGTCAAGTTCGTGGGATCGAGCCCTGTGTCCCCATGTAGGTCTCTGCCCTGGCAGTGCGTAGCCTGCCTAGGATTTTCTCTCTCCCCCTCTCTCTGCCTTCCCCTGCTTGCTCTCTCTTTCTCAAAACAAACAAAAATTTAAAAAAATGTCTCTCAAATGTTAGTATACAACCACCTCACTATAGAACTATAATAACTGTGGATACTTTAAAAATTATTACTATCAGAATCAGAAAGTGTTATGACATAGCTCAGAGTTTCTCAAAATCAACATGGTGTGTGGGTCTGGAGAGTTTTTTGTTGTGGAATGCTCTCCTGTGAATCATAAGATGTTTGTTAGCAGCATCTCTGGCCTTTACCCTCTAGATGTCAATGGTACTCCTCCAGTTGTAGCAATCAAAAATGTTTTCAAAATTGCCCAATAATCACCTTGTAGGCACAATCACCCTTGGATGAGAACCATTGCTTTAGTTTGAATATCTTGATAGTGTTTTTAATGTGTATTTATTATTTAAGTTAGATTATTGGAAGGTCACCCGAAGTATGCATCTGTGTGAAAGAATCACTTTTCCTGTATATATGTAAAGTAGTTTTGCTGACACTAAGGATTCACTTTCTTTTTCTGACACTTTATTATTTGTTGAAAAATAGTCTAATTACAGTCTTCTTCTCTCAGAGTTGTAGTTGTAATTATTAGTCACATTGACCTTTTCTGTTGAATAAAAAGAAACAAATGTTACATCATAAACCATAAAAGCACTGATATTAAATGCTAGTTGCAAAGAAGTGTATTCATTATGTACTCCCAAATTAGAATGAAAGATCTTTACAAGGTCTTTATTGGAATATGTTTGAGATTCTCCACCTGGAATATTTCTTCATTTTGAATGGCATAGACAGCAGGCTTTCATGACCACAGAAACCTCTTTATGAAAAAATTAAATCAAACTTTATTTATTGCTTAAGGAAAAGACTTCTGTGGAGTTAGAATGCAATCTCAGATCCTTTCTGACTATTAAAATCTGTAAAAGTCAAATTATTCAAGTCATTTTTGTGGAATATAGTTGACAATGCAGACAATTTTCTGCAAACACTCATCAAGGTTGAGTTCTATTAGAAAGCTTATGAACTGAAGGGGCAGAAAGTCAGCCAGAATCTCCATAGTTTGATATTTGAATATTTTTGATATGTCATATCCAGCTGCAGTGTTTCCTTAATGAAGGAACTCAGATGTAAGCTGTAGTCCTTTGCTGGCTTTACAGACAATAGGGTCTGTGTAGTAAAACAGCTATTGCCTTATTTTAAAATCAATTTTAAAGAAACTCCTCTAGAATTCTAGGGACTGTCTCTGACTGAATATGAGGCTTGCTTACATTGGCTGTTGTATAGTTACAATGTATTTTTCCTTATTTAATGATTTTTATTGTTTAAATATATACATTTTCATTTTCAATATGGGCTTTGAAGATCTCAGTTCAAAATATTGATTAACAGAAAAATAAATTCTTATTTAAGAAACAAAGGCTAATTAAGAAATTTGGAGGGGAATTTTAATTACTGTCAGAATATAACAGGGTTAAAAACTTTGAGTTTCAAGATTTCAAGCCTTGGGAAGAGTGTGTTAATGAACTAACTCTTAGCTCATAAGAACATATTATATCAATGATCAGTATTCCAGTGTTGACCTAGTTTGAAGGGACATAGAGCACACAGTCCCTAACAGAATCTTTCTTTATTGCAGATAAAACTAATCCAGACTGTTGTTCCTCAATGTTTTCAAGAATAGGACGTCCTTTTTAAAATAATAAAATAAATTCAGGGCACATGGGTGAGTCAGTTGGTTAAGCGTCCAACTCTTGATTTCAGCCCAGGTCATGATCTCCTGGGTTCGTGGGATCAGCCCCATGTTGGGCTCTGTGCTGACAGTGCAGAGCCTGCTTGAGATTCCCTGTTTCCCACTCTCTCTGCCTCTCTCCTGCTCATGCTGTCTCTCTCTCTCTCTCTCTCTCCCAAAAATAAACAAATGAACTTAAAAAATAAAATAAAATAAAATAAACTCACTGTTCTATTCCATTTATCCATACATTTAACAATGCATGTTTATTATCTGTAATGAACTAGATAGTTTTGTAGGCTTGGTAATATAGTAGTGAATAAAAAAAGCCCCTGTCCTCATGGAGTTTACATGCCACTGGAAGAAAAAGTTAATGAACAACAACAAAAGGAATTACAAAAATATATTATTCAATATGGCTATAGCTGCTATGTAAAAAAGTAAAGCAAGATAAGGGAGATAGCAAGTGCCTCGTTGTATGCTGATTAGGGAAGACATCTGTCTTAGGTACCTCTAGAACTTTTTTCAAAAGGTTTATTTGAGGGACAGGGTGGTGTTCTCGGAAGGGAAAGGCTGGGCAAAAAGCTCAGCAAGAATGTGGTCTCAGCTGGAAGTTTTCAGGTAAACCACAGGAAGCTCTGGAGTGTAAATTGCACTGCAGAAGTCGTCCCACTGTGAGGTAGGATTTGGCCTTTTGTAGCTTGTGTCAATTGACCTATGGCAGAAGTGGTAAGGCATGGCCTGCAGAAACCAAATAGAGGTTGAGGTAGCTGTGAGTTGTCATCGAGTCAACATTAGTAGCAGCTGAGGATGGATGTACCAGCCTGTAAAAGGGATCTGAGTGGCACTCCAGTGTCCACTCACGTGTCTGGGAAGATGATGAGAAGAACATAAGGAAGAAAGATAGCTAAATCATTCCAGGGAGAGAGAACAGTGACCGCAGAGAACCTAGGGTAGAATTATGCCAAAGACCCCGAGATTGTAACTTACTTGGCTTGAGGAATAGCACCATACCTACTATAATTGGAATCATGAGAACAAGGAAGGATGGAAGGTGATGAGGAATGCAGGCGTGAGAGCAGATCACACAGGATCTTGTAGGCCATTGAGATGAGAAGCCATTAGATTTTCTGAACAGAATGCATGATCTAGATTTAGTTTTACAATATCACTTTAGCTGCCACGGGAACACTAGAGTGTAGAAAGCAAGGATGTAAACTGCAGAATCAATATTTGCCCTTTTAAACATCCTTTTATTTTAACAACCACATGCTATAAAATAGCTATTGTGAATTTATTAATGCTTTTACGTGATTTTGCATCTGATAATTATAATTGCATTCTTATAAATTTTGTAAGTACTACATGTAAGTTGGGGGTGATATTCAAAATACTTAGTAAGCAATACTACAGAGGTTCCAACCAATCAGTGTGGCCTGTGGAAAAGACACCTCTATTTGGTTGAGGTCAATTATCTGTATAAAGAAACGGTATACGGGTACTCTTGGTATACAAAAACTTTGTAGTGGTATACAAATAATTTGTTGACCCCTTATAATATAACCCCTTGCCTTCTCAAATACTCAAGCCTCCAAAACAATGTGGTAAATTTTTGTCTGTTCTGAGAAGAAGCAAGGAACTCACTTGAGTCAGGTGGGGTGGTATTCAATGATGGGAACTAGCGCTTGTTGAAAATGCCAGATATGAAATGTATAGGAATGTCTCAAGTTAGAAAACAAAGGATTTTGTAATCTAGTCATAGGTTTCCACAAGTTAAAACCTGGGAGTTGAGCTGAATAGCATTTTCCTTCTAGATACTTTTTCTGAACACTCTACTTCCCCTGTATACCCATATCACTTTGTATGTTACTACTTGTTTCTTCTGTCTATTCTGTAGATTTTGTTCTAAGAGCAGGGACCAGATCTCTTCTGTTTATTGTTGTGTGGTCAGAATCCAGCAAGTGCTTGGCACCACACTGACACATAATCTGGATACCTGAGGACTGTGGCAGTGGAATATTAAATTAGATGATGGGATTGACTATAAATGTGAATTCGGTTTGAGGACAAAGAGATATTCTATGGGTCAACTCAGGAAAAGACTTTACTTCTTTAAAATAGCAATAGCTTGAAAAAAAAAAAAAGCAATAGCTTGGCCTAGGATTGGTGACTCAAACCAAGTCACCTAGTTAGAAGTACAACTAATTCCAAGAGTAAGGTGAGTAGTGTCTTGCTGCTAGATGTTTATATGACAGAGAAGTATATTTCCATCTTATTTAAATCACTATATTTTTGGATTTTGTTGTTATAGCAGCTTAGACTGTATCTTAACAAATGTGTCAACTCCAAATGGATGACTTCTAAAACTACGTCTTCACCTATGCCATCTCCCATGAACCTCAGGTATATACCCAATTGCCTACTCAACATTGTTACTGTGATATCTATTAATCAGAACTATTGATTAACTCTGCTCTTTGGATCTACATTTCCTTTATTTTCCTATTTCGATAAACAATACCACCCTTTACTCAAGTGCCCATGAAAGAAAACGTGTTACTTTTTATTTACCTGACCTTATCGACCTCCAATTCATCAGCACATCATATAAGATCAGCCTTTATATACTAAGCCTGGCCTTTCTTGCCAGTTCTACCTCTAAATTCCAACCCACGTCAGCCTCATATTTTGCCCAGATCTTCATCTATCTGGTCTTCTTTTTTCCCACTCCTGTTGTCCTATAATCTACTCTTTGTGAACTAGTCAGTGTAACCTTTTAAAAATATAGTTCCATTTGAATCACATCTCCTTGAATATCTCTCCAAAGACTTCTCTCATCTTACTTAGAACAAACTCTAATACCCTAATCATGGCTTTGTAATCTTTATCATTATAACCTCACTAATTTCACCTTCAACTGTTCTCTCCCTTGTGAATTCCATTCTGTCCACACTGCTGTTCTTGCTATACTTTGAGAAGTCCAGTCTTGCTTATATGCCTCAGAGACTGCACTCTTTGCTGCCTAGAATGTTTCTCCTCCTTAAAGTTGCATTGCTTACAATCTCATTTTCATCAGATTTCTGTTTTGATAGCCCTTTACTGCAGTAGCCTTTCCTGTCCACCCTGTCTGCATTAGCACTCAAACATGTTCAATTGCTCTCTCTACTCTTGCCTTGCTTTATTTCTTCTTCATATCCCTAGCAGATTCTGTATTATGTATTTATTTGTTGAATGTCATTTCCATCCACTAGAATGAAAGTCCTCTGAGAGGAGGAATTTTGATTCTCTTTTGTAGACATTGATCCTCAAGAGTCTAAAATAGTACCTGATAACTGTCAGACTCTAAAATATTTGCTGGTGCCATTAGCCTTTTAAGGCCTAAACCTTCAGTGCTTCTTTCAGTGCTCCAACCTGGGGAATAACAGCCTCATTTGCTCTGAGGGCTATTTCCATCCTTTAAGACCTTTACGTCTTTTTAACTTTGTGTATGTATGTTTGTGTGGGTGAGGGTGTATGCGTGTGTGTGTTAAGTTTCAAGCAGTTATTCCCCATAGATGCATTACAATCAGTTTAGAAATATATATTCTTATTGAGTATTCTCTAAAGAATGCAAATTACTTCCAAACCTCCAACCCTTGAATAATGCAAACCATTGGTAAAGCCCTGCTCCACCATGCATTTTAATACAGAGTAGCTATGTCAACTGCTACATTACAGTCAGTTGAAAGATAGACTAAAGGAAGCTGAGTTACACATTTCAGGGATAGAGTTTATGGGGAGCCACATTAAGTACTTTATGCTACAGAAATTGCTATGGCTAGTTTTCCTAACACTGTATCATTTACTTATAGTAATTGAGGGTGGACAGGAATGAGGATAGACTAGAATGGGATAATGACAACATATATTGGTTCCAAATGACTCAAGTGTTTCAAACAGAATTTTATATTAGTTCAGTCTCTTTATTATACCCAGAAGCCCTTGCATTCTCTTCAGTAAAGAGCCTAGAGAGGCAAATACAACTGGCTGTACCAGAACTTACAAAAATATATGTGATATCCTCATCAAACATTTTTCTTTCGTCCCATTTCTTTATTGCTAGAGGGACACCATGATTAATAATGTATTCTATATTTCTTGGGACAAGGTTATATTTAGGAATTATTTATATTAATATTCTAGTTGAAATTAGTGGATTTTTTTCTTTTTCAACCAACTTAAAGAGATTAAGGTATGGTTTTTTAAAAATATCATTGGCTATACAAAAGGGGTCAGAATTATTTCACAACAAAGAATAATTATAATTCACTTGAACAGAAGTATGAAATTATGAAAAATAATGCTTTGCTTTTTGGAAACTATACTAGACAGAGAGCATAATCGTGACCTCTTGTTTTTTTTTTTTTTATGATGCAGTCAATTCTTATTTATTATTCTTAATCTTTTTTTTTGTGATGCAGTCAATTCTTATTTATTATTCTTAATCTTATTTTGCAACAGCTTTAGTGAAATATGGTTCACCTACCATGCAATATACCCATTTAAGGTGCATAATTTAGTGATTTTTAGTATATTCACAGAGTTGTATGACCATGAACAATCAATTTTAAACATTTTCATCCCTCCCCAAAGAAATCCTTTGGTACAAACCCTTTTGCAGTCACCTCCTATTTACCACAACCATCTCCATCCCTTAGCAACACCTAAATCCACTTTCTGTCTCTTTATTTTGCCTATGCTGGACATTATGTGTAAATGGAATCATGGAACGTGTGGTCTTTTGTAACTTGATTTCTTCACTTAATGTAACGTTTTCATGTTTCATCTGTGTTGTGGCATGAATCAATACTTTGTTTCTTTTCATTGACAAATAATATTCCATTGTATGGATAGACAACATTTTATTTAATCAACAATTGATGGGCATTTGGGTTATTTCTACTTTTTAACTATTATGGATATGCCACTATGAACATTCACGTACAGATTTTTGCATGCACATGTTTTAATTTTTCTTGGGTACGTATCAAAGCCTAGAATTGCTAGGTTCTGTGGTAATTCTGTTTGATGCTCATGATGTTGAACACCATTTCATTTACTTATTGACCTATTTTTATTTCAGTGTTTTCTGCCTTGCAACATGCTATCATTTATTGCTGTTTTAATATTCCCAAATTTTTGTAATCCTGGAAACCATGTGTTTTGTTTTTTTTGGGATTTATATAAAGTAAAATGAGTGTGTTCCTTTATAAGTTTATTGCATAGATTTTGTCAAATATATACCTCCTCTGCAGGTTGACCTCTTGCTCCTGTCCCATTCTTCCTAAGCTTTCAGATTTCTAGGAAATTTACTTGGTTTCTGTATTTCTTTACCTGTATTACTCCATTAGTACATTCTGGATAAATATTTTTACATTACTCTTTGTCTTATGAATTTCTTGGCATATCTCTTTGCCTTTGGTTACTGCCTGTGACTGGCTTTAAGGATCCTATGATTTTTAAAAATTTATGCTTTATTTTTTATGGAGGTATAATGGACATATAACATTATATTAGTTTCAGGTGTGTAGTTTAACAATTCCATATTTGTATATATTGAGAAATAATCACCACAATATGTCTGGTTAACATCTGTCCCCATACATAGTTATAAGTTTTTTTTTTCTTCTGATAAAAACTTTTAAGATCTAGTCTCTTAGCAACTTTTAAACATGCAATACATATTATTAACTGTAGTCACATTACATTCCCATGACTTATTCATTTTATAACTGGAAGTTTCTATCTTTTGATGCCCTTCACCCATTTCACCCCCCACCCCACCTCTGGCAATCACTACTCTGTTCTCTGTATCTATGAACTTGTTCTTTTTGTTTGTTTGTTTGTTTTAGATATTACATATAAATGAAATTATACAGTATTTTTCTTTCTCTGTCCAATTTGTTTCACTCAGCATATTGCCCTCAAGGTCCATCCATATTGTCACAAATGCCAAGATTTCATTCTTTTTTATGGCAAGTAACATTCCATTGTGTGTGTGTGTGTGCGTTTCACATTTTCTTTATCCATTCATCCATAACTTGTATTTTCTTTTTTTGAATTTTCTTTTTTATTGTTTAAAATTGACATCCAGATTTGTTAGCATATAGTGCAAAAATGATTTCAGGAGTAGATTCCCTAGTGTCCCTTACCCATTTAGCCCATCCCCCCTCCCACAACCCCTCCCGTAACCCTCAGTTTGTTCTCCATATTTATGAGTCTCTTCTGTTGAAGTAATATGATTTTTGTCTTTCTCTAATTTCACTTAGCATAATACCCTCCACTTCCATCCATGTAGTTGCAAATGGCAAGATTTCATTCTTTCTGATTGCCGAGTAATACTCCATTGTGTATATGTGTGGTGTGTGTATATATATATATATACACACACACACATACATACATACCACATCTTCTTTATCCATTCATCCATCAATGGACATTTGGGCTCTTTCCAAATGTTGATAGTGCTGCTATAAACATGGTGGTGCATGTGTCCCTTAGAAACAGCACACCTGTATCCCTTGGATAAATGCCTAGTAGTGCAACTGTTGGGTCATAGGGTAGTTCTATTTTTAGTTTTTTGAGGAACCTCCATACTGTTTTCCACAGTGGTTGCACCAGCTCGCATTCCCACCAACAATGCAAAAGAGATCCTTTCTCCACATCCTCGCCAACATCTGTTGTTACCTGAGTTGTTAATGTTAGCCATTCTGATAGGTGTAAGGTGGTTTCTCATTGTGGTTTTGACTTGTACTTCCCTGATGATGAGTGATGTTGAGCATTTTTTCATGTGTCGGTTGGCCATCTGGATGTCTTCTTTGGAGAAGTGTCTATTCATGTCTTTGGCCCATTTCTTCCCTGGATTATTTGTTTTTTTGGTGTTGAGTTTGAAAAGTTCTTTACAGTTCTTGAATAGTAACCCTTTATCTGATATGTAATTTGCAAATATCTTCTCCCATTCTGTCAGTTGCCTTTTAGTTTTGCTGATTGTTTCCTTTGCTGTGCAGAAGCTTTTTATTTTGATGAGGTCCCAGTAGTTCATTTTTGCTTTTGTTTCCCTTGCCTCCCTTTCCTTGTTGACTAAGAAGTTGCTGCGGCCAAGATCAATGAGGTTTTTGCCTGCTTTCTTCTTGAGGATTTTTATGGCTTCCTGTCTTACATTTAGGTCTTTCATCCATTTTGAGTTTATTTTTATGTATGGTGTAAGAAAGTGGTCCAGGTTCATTCTTCTGCATGTCGCTGTCCAGTTTTCCCAGCACCACTTGCTGAAGAGACTGTCTTTATTCAATTGGATATTCTTTCCTGCTTTGCCAAAGGTTAGTTGGCCATATGTTTGTCGGTCCATTTCTGGGTTCTGTATTCTGTTCCATTGATCTGAGTGTCTGTTCTTATGCCAGTACCATACTGTCTTGATGATTACAGCTTTGTAGTATAGCTTGAAGTCTGGGATTGTGATGCCTCCTGCTTTGGTTTTGTTTGTCAAGATTGCTTTGGCTATTTGGGATCTTTCCTGGTTCCATACAAATTTTAGGATAATTTGTTATAGCTCTGTGAAGAATGTTGTTGTTACTTTGATAGGGATTGCATTGAATATGTAGATTGTTTTGGGTAGTGTTGACATTTTAACAATATTTGTTCTTCCTATCCAGGAACATGGAATCTTTTCCCATTTTTTTGTGTCTTCTTCAATTTCTTTCATAAGCTTTCTGTAGTTTTCAGTGTATAGACTTTTCACCTCTTTGGTTAGATTTATTCCTAGGTATTTTATGGTTTTTGTGCAACTGTACATGGGATCAATTCCTTGATTTCTTTTTCTGTCACTTCATTATTGGTGTATAGGAATGCAACCGATTTCTGTGCATTGATTTTATATCCTGCAACTTTGCTGAATTTGTGAATCAATTCTAGCAGTTTTTTGATGGAATCTTTTGGGTTTTCCATATAGAGGATCATGTCATCTGCGAAGAGTGAAAGTTTAACCTCCTCCTGGCCAATTTGTATGCCTTTTATTTCTTTGTGTTGTCTGATTGCAGAGGCTAAGACTTCCAATACTATGTTGAATAACAGTGGTGAGAACAGATATCCCTGTCTTGTTCCTGACCTTAGGGGGAAAGCTTTCAGTTTTTCCCCATTGGGATGATATTAGCATTGGTTTGTTCATATATATGGCTTTTATGATCTCGAGGTATGATCCTTCTATCCCTACTTTCTTGAGGGTTTTTATCAAGAAAGGATGCTGTATTTTGTCAAATGCTTACTCTGCATCTATTGAGAGGATCATATGGTTCTTGTCCTTTCTTTTATTGATGTGATGAATCACGTTAATTGTTTTGCGGATATTGAACCAGCCCTGCATCCCAGGTATAAATCCCGCTTGGTTGTGGTGAATAATTTTTTCCATCTATTGTTGGATCCAGTTGACTTATACCTTGTTGAGGATTTTTGCATCCATGTTCATCAGGGAAATTGGTCTATAGTACTCCTTTTTAGTGTGGTCTGTATCTGGTTTTGGAATCAAGGTTATGCTGGCTTCATAGAAAGAGTTTGGAAGTTTTTCTTCCATTTCTATTTTTTTTTTGGAACAGTTTCAAGAGAATAGGTATTAACTCTTCCTTAAATGTTTGGTAGAATTCCCCTGGAACGCCATCTGGCCCTGGACTCTTGTTTTTTGACAGGCTTTGATTACTAATTTGATTTCCTTACTGTTAATGGGTCTGTTCAAATTTTCTATTTCTTGCTGTTTCAGTTTTGGTAGTGTATATGTTTCTAGGAATTTGTCCATTTCTTCCAGATTACCCATTTTATTGGCATATAAATGCTCATAATATTCTCTTATTATTGTTTTTATTTCTGTTGTGTTGGTTGTAATCTCTCCTCTTTCATTCTTGATTTTATTTATTTGGGTCCTTTCCTTTTTTTTTTTTTTTTTTTGATCAAACTGACTAGTGGTTTATCAATTTTGTTTATTCTTTCAAAGAACCAGCTTCTGGTTCATTGATCTGTTCTGTTTTTTTTTGGTTTCGATAGCATTAATTTCTGCTCTAATCTTTATTATTTCCTGTCTTCTGCTGGTTTGGGGTTTTATTTGCTATTCTTTTTCCAACTCCTTAAGGCATAAGGTTAGGTTGTGTATCTGAGATCTTTCTTCCTTCTTTAGGAAGGCATGGATTGCTATATACTTTCCTCTTATGACCGCCTTTGCTGCATCCTAGAGGTTTTGGGTTGAAGTGTTATCATTTTCATTGGCTTCAATATACTTTTTAATTTCCTCTTTAACTTTTTCGTTAGCCTATTCATTCTTTAGTAGGATGTTCTTTAGTCTCCAAGTATGTGTTACCTTTCCAAATTTTTTCTTATGGTTGATTTCGAGCTTCATAGCGTTGTGGTCTGAAAAGATGCACGGTATGATCTCAATCTTTTTGTACTTGCTGAGGGCTGATTTGTGTCCCAGTATGTGGTCTATTCTGGAGAACGTTCCATGTGCACTGGAGAAGAATGTATATTCTGCTGCTTTAGTGTGAAATGGTCTGACTATATCTGTTAAGTCCATCAGGTCCAGTGTGTCATTCAAAGCCATTGTTTCTTTGTTGATTTGTTGGTAGATGATCTGTCCATTGCTGTGAGTGGGGTGTTGAAGGCTCCTACTATTATGGTATTACTATCGATGAGTTTCTTTATGTTTGTGATTAATTGATGTATATATTTGGGTGCTGCCACATTTGGCACATAAATGTTCACAATTGTTAGGTCTTCTTGGTGGATAGACCCCTTGATTATGATATAACGCCCTTTGGCATCTCTTGGTACAGTCTTTATTTTAAAGTCTAGATTGTTTGATGTAAGTATGGCTACTCTGGCTTTCTTTTGTTGACCATTAGCATGATAGATGGTTCTCCATCCCCTTTTTTTCAATCTGAAGGTATCTTTAGGTCCAAAGTGGGTCTCTTGTAAACAGCATATAGATGGATCTTGTTTTCTTATCCATTCTGTTACCCTGTGTCTTTTGATTGGAGCATACTCCACTGATGTTTAGAGTGAGCACTGGAAGATATGAATTTATTGTCATTATGTTCCTTGTAGAATTGGAGTTTCTCATGGTGTTCTCTGGTCCTTTCTAGTCTTTGTTGCTTTAGGTATGTATGTATGTATGTATGTATGTATGTATGTATGTATGTATTATTTTCATCTTTTCTCCCCTCAGAGAGTCCCCTAAAAATTTCTTGCAGGGCTTGTTTAGTGGTCACAAACTCCTTTAATTTTTGTTTGTCTGGGGGAACTTTTTATCTCTTCTTCTATTTTGAATGACAGCCTTGCTGGATAAAGAATTCTTGGCTGCATATTTTTCTGATTCAGCATATTGGATATATCCTGCCACTGCTTTCAGGTCTGCCAAGTTTCTGTGAATAGGTCTGCTACAAACCTGATCTCTCTTCCCTTGTAGGTTAGGGACTTTTTTTCCTTGCTGCTTTCATGATTCTCTCCTTGCCTGTGTATTTTGTGAATTTGACTATGATATGCCTTGTTGATGGTTGGTTTTTTGTTGAATCTAATGGGGGTTCTCTGTGCTTACTGGATTTTGATGTCTGTGTCTTTCACCAGGTTAGGAAAGTTTTCTGCTATGATTTGCTCACATAATCCTTCTACCTCTATTTCTCTCTCTCTCTCTCTTCTGGGACCCCTATGATTTTGATGTTCCTTTTTAATGAGTCACTGATTTCTCTAATTCTTAAATCGTGCTCTTTTGCCTCCTCTCCCTCTTTTCTTCTGCTTCATTATTCTCTATAAGTTTGTCCTCTATATCGCTGATTCTCTGTTCTGCCTCATCCATCCTTGCCGCTGTAGCATCCATCCATAATTGCAGCTCAGTTACAGCATTTTTAATTCCATTCTGACTAGTTTTTACTTCTTTTGTCTCTGCAGAAAGGGATTCTAATCTATTTTCAACTCCAGCTAGTATTCTTATTATCGTGATTCTAAATTCTGGTTCAGACAGCCTGATTGTATCTGTGTTGGTTAAATCCCTGGATATTGTTTCTTTGTGCTCTTTCTTTTGGGGTGAATTTCTTCATTTTGTCATTTTTGAAGGGAGAAAAGGAATTATTGAGGTAGAAAAATTAAAATTAAAAAATTAAATTTAAAAAAATATTAAAATTAAGTAATGAAAAACACACAGACACATAATCAAATACATGATGCTAGATCCTAGGTGTGTTTTGGTCTGGGTGTTGAAAGTGGTTTGGCAGATTAGAGAAAAAAAAAGGGGGTGGGGAAGGATAAAAAAGGAAATCGTTTGAGAATTTGAAAAAATGAATACACTGAAGTAGACTAAAATGAGATGATGGAGGTAAAATAGAGTTTGAAGAAATAGACACAAAAATAATTAATATAGTAGAAAAAATTAAAGAAAAATATTTTCAATAAAAATTTAAAAAAAATATGAATTTTTTCTGTATTTAAGAAAAAAGAAAAAAAATGAAAAAGAGAAAAAAGATAAAAAAAAGAAAAAAAACTGGGCTCCTGGGTGGCTCAGTCGGTTGAGCGTCCAACTTTGGCTCAGGTCATGATGTCATGGTCTGTGAGTTCAAGCCCCACGTCAGACTCTGTGCTGACAGCCAAGAGCCTGGAGCCTGCTTTGGATTCTGTGTCCCCCTCTCTCTGCCCCTGCCCCACTCATGATCTCTGTCTCAGAAATAAATAAATATTTAAAAAATTTAAAAAAAAGAAAAATCGTTTGAAAATTTGAAAAAGTGAATACACTGTAGTAGACTAAAATGATGGAGGTAAAATAGAATTTGAAAAAATTTACATAAAAGCAAAAATATAGTAAAAATTAAATAAAAATATTTAATAGAAATTGAAAGTAAAAATGAAGTTTTTCTCTTTCTGCATTCAAGAAAAAGAAAAGAAATGGAAAAGAGAAAAAAAGAAAAAGAAGAAAATAGGAAATTGAAAATTTCACTGAAAAGGGGAATACACTGAAGTAGACTAAAGTAAAATGATGGATGTAAAATAGAATTTGGAAAAATTAACACAAAAGCAAAAAATATAGTAATAAATATTAAAAATATTTTTAATAAAAATTGAAAATAAAAATGAATTTTTTTCTTTGTGTATTCAGGAAGAAGAAAAGAAGTGTAAAAGAGACAAAGAAAAAAAAAGAAAATTGAATAGATGAACCTGCTAACAGATTGAAGTAGGACTGAAATTGCTTCGTTTTCCCCTAGAAGTCAGTCTGTGTAGTGCTTTATAGTCCATAAACTAAACCAGCGGTGAGACTTGTGTTCTTAAAAAGCGAAGTTGGCCCAGTTGGGCGGGGCTCAGTGTAACAGCTCCAGTCTCCACTAGATGGTGCTGCTAGCCTACTGGGGTGGATTATTGCAGCGCTCTTAGGGCGTAAGCACATGTGCGGCATTGGTGAAAATGGTGCCACGCAGCTACCCAGTCTGTTCTCCTGGATCAGCAATGGCGCACCGGTCCTCCATCCTCAGCTCTCATCCACTACCTGCTCCTTCACTCTCTGTGACCAGGCCCCAGGCAGCACCTCTCTCCCGAATTTTGTCTCAGATGCGGCTGTTTTTCTTGGCCTCTTACTTCTGAAGGACTGCAGCTTTGACGTGTTCCGCCCTTCTGCGGAAGGTTCTCACCGAGCAATGGCCGAATGAGCAATGGCCAAATGTTGGCTGCACCCAGGAATGCTTGCTGGACCCTGCTGCTCCTGGTGCACGGAGACTGCGGCCAGGAGCCAGCCCGCCCCAGAAAAAGTTCTCGAGACAGTGTAGCAGCAGCATTTCAGGGATTATGGAAAATCACAACACACATGTGGCACCAGACTTCACCCTTAACAAACTTGCCACAGCACCAGTGAATGTGGCTGCCTTCTGGGGTCTGCTGCGACCGGGTGGCTTCAACAGTCTCCACAAAATGTCCTTCCAGCAGTGGAACCGCTTTTCCCCGTGTGGCCCGAGAACCTCCTGGCCCTACTCTGTTCCTGTGGATTCGCCCTTCCCACCAGAGCACCACCAGGTATCGAGCTACGGAGTTGCAGCCTTTGCGCTCCTCTTGTTTACAGTCTTAATGGAATTTAAACCCTCTCCTTTCTTTCACCTTTCTCCTTTCTCCCTTTTTAGTTTAGTCCCTGTGGCTGTTTCCAATTTTCTAGTTTCTCTCCAGCTGCTCTTGGGGAGGGGTGCTTTTCCTGTATTCAACCCCCTCTCCAGTCTCTGTCTTCTCTCTGCCCGCAAAAGCAGTTCCCTAACTTCCCCAGCTTCTCACTCCCCAAATTCACCTCTCCACGCCATGTACCTGCTGAATTCTGTGGTTCAGGTTGTGCAGATTGTTGTGTTAATCTTCCAATCAGTTTTCTAGGTGTGTTGGTCAGTCACTTCCAATCAGTTTTCTAGGTGTGTTGGTTCCAATCAGTTTCTAGTTTATGTTGGTCTGGCTGTATTTCGTGGACGTGAGACACACAAAAAACTTCCATGCTGTTCTGCCATCTTGGCTCCTCCCATAATTTATATTTTCTTAATGCCAGTTTTCAAAATAGTTTTAAATTGAAAATGATACAAAGTTGAAAATTAATGTTAAACTTTATCAACTTTTCTAAGTAAGTTCTACAATCTTCCTTATTAGATATAATACTAATATAATTCTACACAAAGTTATAAATCCTAACGTTTTAGTAATGTATGTATACATTTTAAATAAGAAAGTTTATATTCTGTATTTTAATTCATGTTGTTACCTAGGTATAGAGAAAAAAAAATCTCAATATATTTTTTGGTCCAATTATATTTGGTCCAATATTATTGGAGATGTTCAGAAGTTGAAATGATTCCTGACAGTTTTATAAACGGATTGAAGGGGTGCCTGGGTGGCTCAGCTGGTTAAGTGTCCAACTTCGGCTTAGGTCAAGATCTCACGGTTTGTGGGTTCAAGCACCACATTGGGCTCTCTGCTGACAGCTCTGAGCCAGTAGCCTGCTTTGGTTTCTGCGTTTCCTTCTCTGACCTTCCCCACTTATGCTCTGTCTCTCTGTCTTTGTCTTTCTCTCTCAAAAATGAATAAGCATTAAAAAACATCTTTAAAAAGGTTTGAAAATGGACTCTAAACTGAAAGCAGAAAGGTACTACAAGAACTAATTAAAAATAAATACAAGAATATAAAAAGCAAATGGTGATTTTAAAAGAAGGTCTGTGGAAAGTGAAAAAGATATGAGGACTGTTGCAGAGGTTATTTAATAACACAGACCCAACAACCAGTTAAATTTGATTGTAGTAGGATTATATTTGCAATTTTAAGCTTCCCTAGAGTTAAATCTAGTCTCCCATATAAGTTGAATCTTTGAGAATGTCAATGACAACACAAGGAACATCCAAAAAAAAAAAAGCAATTTATTTGGGTTTTCTGTACAGGGTGAATCTGTAACTCCTGTTGACACTCCGATCCAGAAAATGATGCCCAAAGGAAACAGAAATTAAATGGTATCACCACAGAGAGAGAGGATAATGATTAAGTGGCATTTGTTCTCAGGTTCTGTGAAATGGGGACTCATGATATATCAGTTTGTGAACTATCCAATGAGTTTGAGAATGCTTTGGGGATATAGAGGCTTCAGGGTCTGTCAGCAGTAGTAGAGAGAGAAATTAAGAACTAACAATTAGGTTATCATAGATACACTAATGTGATCTGAATTAGCATTTCTTATTTTATTAAAATTTACTATCAACTGCTTGAGAATGCAGAGAAAAGTTGCTAATTGAAACAACAAAAGTAAAGAGATATTTGTGCTTGATTGATTGCCAGTGACAGATTACAAGCCAAGTGCTTGACAATTACAAGGAAATAGTATTTCAAACAAAAAGGATCCATTGATTAGAAGAAATTGTTATGACAGTTTTTATGGAAGAAATTGATAATCAGTATATTGATAACTGTGAGGTATTGAGCTGCTGAAGGTTTGCCTGTGTGAATGTTCTCTGGTCCTTTCAGGTCTTTTTTGCTTTTGTTTTTTTTTGTTTTGTTTTGTCTTTTCTCCCCTCAGAAAGTCCCACTTAAAACTTATTGCAGGACTGGTTTAGTGTTCATAAACTCCTTTAGTTTTTGTGTATCTGGTAAACTCCTTATCTTTCCTTCTGTTTTGAATGACAGCCTTGCTGGATAAAGAATTCTTGGCTGCAGACTTTTCCGATTCATCACGTTGAGTATATCCTGCCACTCCTTTCTGGTCTTCCAAGCTTCTGTGAATAGCTCGGCTGTGAACCTGATCTGTCTTTCCTTACAGGTTAAGGACTTTTTCCCCCTTCTTTCATAATTCTTTCCTTGTCCATGTATTTTGTGAATTTGACTATGATATGCCTTGTTGATGGTTAGTTTTTGTTGAATCTATAGGGAGTTCCCTGTGCTTCTTGGATTTTGATTTCTGTTTTTCCCCAGAGTAGGAAAGTTTTCCACTGTGATTTGCTTGCATAAATCTTCTACCCCTTTTTCTCTCTTTATCTTCTGGGACTCCTATGACTCGAATATTCTTCTTTTTTAATGAGTCACTGGGTTCTCTAATTCTTATATCAGGCTCTTTGCCTTTGTTTCCCTCTTTTTTCTCCTTCATTATTTTCCATAATTTTGTCTTCTATGTCACTGATTTGCTGCTCTGCTTCATCCATCCTGGCTGCCATGGCATCCATTTGAGATTACATATCCATTATAACATTTTTAATTTTGTCTGGACTAGATTTTACTCCTTTTATCTCTACAGAAAGTGATTCTTTTTTTTTTTTTAACCCCACCTAGTATTCTTATTATCGTGATTCTAAATTCTAGTTCACAAATGTTGCTTACATCTCAGTTTATTAAGTCCCTGGCTGTTATTTATTCCTGTTCTTTCTTTTGGGGTGAATTCCTTCATTTTGTCATTTGGGAGGAAGAAAAAGAATTAATAAAATAAAAAATTAAAATTAAAAAGTTAAAAACAACACAAGAAGTCAAGTAAAGGAAGCTAGGTCCTAGGTGTGTTTTGGTCTGGTTGTTGAAAGAAGCTTGATGGAAAAGAGAAAGAAAAGGAAAGGAAAAAAAGTAAGAAAATCTTTAAAATTTAAAACAAATGTATACAATAAAGTAGAATAAGATGAAATGAAGAAAATAAAATCGAATAGAAAAGTTTACAAAAAAGTAAAAAATATAGTAAAAAAATTTTTAAAAATTTATAAAAATGGAAAATAAAAATAATTTTTTCTCTTTCTGTACCCAAGATTAAGAAAAGCCAAAGAAAACAACAACAATAGATGGACCAGCAAACAGAATGAAATCCAAATGAAATTACATCCAGTTTCCCCTAGAAGTCAAACTATGAAGCACTTTATAGTCTGTACACTAAGCAGGCGAAGAGACTTGTTTTCTAGGGCTTGGTTGGTGCAGTAGGACGGGGCTTGGTGTAACGGCTCTGTTCTCCCCTAGGTGATGATGTTTAGCTTACGGGGTGTATAAGTATGGTGTGGGTGTGCGCGCATGTAGGAGAGGTGAAAATGTCTTCACCCAGGTTCCCAGTCTCTGGCATGGGAACACTGCACTCTCACCAACCAGTAATCAAGCACCCCTCTTTTGTCTCCTGTTTCCATCCACTCCCTGCTTCTACAATGTCCATGTGCAAGCTGTCAGCCTTCCAGGCAGCACCTCCCTCCTGAATTTTATCTCAAATGGGGCTGTGTTTCCAAACCCCTCGCTTCTGAGGGCCCTATGGCGTGGACCTGCTCCAACCCTCCGGGGGAGGGTCTTGCTGAGCAATGGCCAAGTGCCGGCTTGCCCCTGGGGAACGTTTGTGTGATCTCATCACTACAAGGCTCAGAGATTGTGGCTGGGTGCCGGCTTGCCCCAGAAAAATTTTGTGCGGTTGTGCAGCAGCAGAGGTTCAGGGACTATGGTAAATCACAACATACAACCAGTGCCAGGTTTCACCATACCCTGGTGTCTTTATTCCAGTGCCAGCAAATGTGCTGTTCTCCACTAGGACCTTTGCCTATGGGGAGGCTGTATGGCCACCACCAAATGCCCTCCTAGCAAGGGAACTGCTTCTCCCTTTGTGGTCTGCAGACCCCTCAGATCTCGCTGTCTCCTCCTGGGGATTTGGTCTTTCCACCAGAGCACTGCCAGGTATTGAGCTGCAGAATTTCTGACTGCTCTCCCCTGTTCATAGAGTCCTAATAGGATTGAAACCCTCTCTTTCTCCTTTCTCCCTTTCTTGTTCAGTCACATGTAGGTGATTCCATTCTTTCTTTTTCTCCCCAGCTATTTTTGGGGGGAGTGCTTTTCCTGAACTGTCCCCCGTTTCTCTGTCCTCTCTCCATAAATACAGCTCCTTACCTTCCACAGCTTCTTTCTCCCCCAGTTCATATCTCTGTGCTGCGTATCTGCCAAATTCTGTGGCTCAAGTTATGCAAATTGTTGTGTTTATCCTCAGATCAATTTTCTAGGTGGTTCTAGTACCAAAATGGTTTGGTACTGATCTAGTTGCATTTCAGGGATGAAAGAAGCATAGAACCTCCATGCTACTCTGCCATCTTGGTTCCTGTCTGTAATTTTTTATTTTCATGAATGTTTATGGAGTATAGATCTATTTCAAAAGGGATTTCTTATTGAAAATAGAAAAGGTGATTAATTTGTTATTTATGAATCCAAATACTTTAGGACTCTCACATCAAAGATAAATCTAAGGTTTATTGTTTTAAATTTTGAGTTTACAAAAAGTATCCTCGAATAAGTTAGAAGCAATATACTGAATTACAGAACTCACCCCGAGGAAAAAAAGGTATGATGATGCTATACTAACAGTATGATTTAAATCCAGAGAACAAGATTTGTTTTGCTTTCTGTTCACTCTTAATATTCATAAAGTTCTGAGTACAACCTTAACTTTACTTTTTTCTACTTGTTAGTTATCAAGAGATCATTTTATACTTCTCCCTTTCTGGAAGCTCAATGCTTTCTCCATATATCACTTTTTGGTTAATTTATAATAGGTTTAGCTGAAACAAGTAAATATTTAAAAAATTTTTAAGTAAGCCTTGATGCAATAGGCAATGAACAGTGCGGGTATAAGTCATAAACTTGAAAAATAACTTGGATATATATTGTCATTCTAATGTTTTCTTTTTTTCTTTTCATAATTGGCCCCATGGGGAGAATATGACTGTTAAAATGTAAAGGAGCAGGAAGATTTTGTAGATTAAACCACTTACAAACTGCATAAACTGATTGAGAGTAAAACAAACAAACAAACAAACAAACAAACAAAAAAACCAAAGATAGCTCTATTTGGATACAGAAGACAACTCCTATGCCTAACTCCATGACTGAAAGCTGTGTGAAATTGAGCAATTCACTTAACATCACTGGGTTGCAAACTCTTTACCTATGAAGTCACTTACTCTTGGTATTATTTTTAGTATTAAATAAGAGAGCACATATTAATACACACCCTTTCAGAAAAGTATGGCTGGCATTCAGAGTATAGGAGATATTAGTTTGAATTAATAAAATTTTATCTTACCACTTTCTTGTCTACTTGGTCAAAAAAGAGATCATGGGCGGCTCAGTCAGTTAAGCGTCTGAGTTGGGCTCAGGGCATGATCTTATGGTTCGTGAGTTCAAGCCTCACATGAGGCTCTGTGCTGACAGCTTGGTGTCTGGAGCGTGCTTTGGATTCTGTGTCTCCCTCCCTCTGCCCATCCCACACACTCACTCTTTCTCTTTCTCTCTCAAAAATAAACACTAATAAATAAAATAAAACAAATGAAATAAAATAAAATAAAAAAGAGATCACAAATAATGTATGAAGTTGGTTAAAATCTCTCATTTTTGTAAAGTAATTTTTTAGGAAAATGTGACCAAAAGTAATAGCGATACTTAAAGAGAAATATTTTGTAAATATTTTGTTTTCCCTCATAGGTATATTTTCTTAATCTGTCATTAAAATGTTAGTTCCTTGAGATTAGAGATATTTATTCAGTGATCTGTCTTCATACGGCACTTTGGTGAATTTGTATAGAATTATCTAAGTATATCACAAACACAAGGAATTATAGTACCATTAAGAAATCACTAATATCAATACATTTTTTAATGAAACATTAGATAAATAAGCATATTTTATCTAGGCATGACTTCTTAGATTGATAATAACAGAAATACACTCTGATTAAGTGAAATACAAGAATATTTCATAATATCTTTAAAAACTGTATCTTAAAGAACTTAAAGGCAAAATAAATAATTTGTTGGCTTGATAACTGAGACAAGAAACTGGAAGTCTGAGAGTAACCAAGGCAGTTTTTCTCTCCATGTCTCTCTAGGGCTCCATTGTTTCCCAGTTTTAATTCTTTGTGCATCTCTGGAGTAATTTCCTCTGTTTGTCTGTACAAAGGGGAAATGAGACCTAACCATAGATGTTAAGTTCATAATTCAAGGGTATCACAGGGGATGACCAATGGGGGACCCTAATCCAAATTATGAGGAAAAGAACCGAATTTGCTTGGTTTGTGTCAGATGTCTGCCAAAAGTACAAATAGCTGAGGCTGTGGTAATGAGGCTACACCAACTAACTAGCTCCGGGGTCCCAGATAAGTTTTATGTGTTAGAGGCTCACAGGCTGAGCATTCATCTTAAAATATGTTTAGTATAATTTTCTGAGGAATTTCCATACTGTTTTTCCACAGTGCCCGTACCAGTACCAGTTTGCATTCCCAGCAAAAGTGTACCAGAGTTCCTTTTTCTCCACATCCCTGCCAATACTTGTTTGTCTTATGTTTTTGATTGTAACCATTCTGATAGGTGTGAGGTTATGTCTCATTGTGGTTTTCATTTGCATTTTCCTGATGATGAGTAATGTTAAACATCTTTTCATGTGTCTGTTGGCCATTTGTATGTCTGTTTTGGAAAAATGTCTTCATGTCTTCTGCCCATTTTTAATTGGATTATTTGTGTTTTTTTGGTATTGAATTGTATAAGTTCTTTATATATGTTACATATTAACTATTGGATATGTAATTTACAAAAATATTCTCCCATTTGGTGGGTTGTTTGTTGGTGGTTTCCTTCACTGTGAAAAACTTTTTATTTTGGTGTAGTCCCAATAGTTTAATTTTGCTTTTGTTTCCCTTGCCAAATGGGACATACCTAGAAAAATGTTTCTACATCTGATGTCAAAGAGATTACTGCCAATGTTTTATTCTAGGAATTTTATGGTTTTGGGTCTCACATTTAGGTCTTTAATACATTTTTAGTTTATTTTTGTGTATGGTGTAAGAAAGTGGTCCAGTTTCATTCTTTTGCATGTAGTTGTCCAGTTTTCCCAGTTGTCCAGTATTTTTGAAGTGACTGTCTTTTTCGCATTGTATATCCCTGCCTTCTTTGTCATACATTAATTGACCATATAATTGTGGGTTTATTTCTGGGGTCTCTATTCTGTTTCATTGATCTATATGTCTGTTTTGGTGCCAGTACCATACTGTTTTGATTACTACAGCTTTGTAGTGTATCTTGAAATCTGAGATTGTGATAACTCCAGTTTTGTACTTTTTCAAGATTGCTTTGGCTATTCAGGGTCTGTTGTGGTTCCATACATACCATATGATCCAATAATTCCACAACTCAGTATTTATCCCCCAAAAACAACACTAATTCAAAAAGATATTTACAGTAGCCAAGATTTGGAAGTAAACCAAGTGTCCATCAATAGATTAATGGATAAAGGTGTGTGTGTGTGTGTGTGTGTGTGTGTGCACGCACACACACATATATAACATATATAATACATATTATATATATATATATATATATATATATATATATATATAATATTACTCAGCCATAAAAAAGAATGAAATCTTGCCATTTGTGACAATATGGATAGATCTAAAGAGTATAAAGCTAAGTGAAATAAGTCAGTGAAGAAGCTGAGGGAAAATGAAAGAATACACCTAAACAAAGCACACTCAAGGTAAGAATAAAGATATTGGTTACTGACAAAACAATTGTTGACAAAAGAGGACACAAAGCAGCACCAAGCTGAACAACAAGAAGAAAAGCTGTTCTATGAAAATCAGTCTATAAAAAGAAAACCTAAGCTAAAAAATTAGCAAATCCTTAGTAAGACTGATTAAAGTATAAAAACATGAAGAACAAAGGAAATATAATTACAGATATGGTAGAGGTAAATAATTAGAATACAATGAACAATAGCATGTAAACATAGTTGAAAATCTAGAAAAATGATAATTTTGTAGAAAAAAATGTTATCAAAATTGATTCAAGGAGACAAATAAATGTCAATAAGCACTAAATAACTCAATAATTAATCAAAAGCCCAAAGTCCTTCTTTTCAATTTTTCCTCCTTCCTTCCCTCCCTTTCTCTTTCTATCCATTCTCCCATCCATCCCTCCATCCGTGCATGCACTTATCTTTCTATCCATCCATCCATCCATCCATCCATGCATAGATGAACGATTATTTCACAGAAGTTTTTCTTCCATTCTGGTAACATGCATACATAACACATTCTGATCATAAAAAAATCATAAAATTTTAATTTAATAATTTTAATTCTGATAAAAAATATTTTTTAAAACAGAATGTATGCAAATAAAATCTTTATATAAAAACAAGGTAAGTTCAGACCAAAAAAAGAAAGCTATTCTAAATTTTCTTATGACTTCTATATAAAATATTGGCAAATTCAATTCAGCAGTTTTCAAAGAAAATATCCTTTAACCAAGTAGAGTTTATCTTCAGAATTTATGGATGATTGTATGCAAAGCTGTTATATTGATAGATTAAACAAGAACAGCAAATGAACATCTCAAGAAATGCAGAAAAACACTCCATGAAGTTTAACACTCAAGGTAAAACGTTTAGCAAACTTGGAATTGGAAAAAGTGAACTTCTTTATCCTGATTAATAGTACCAATCAAAACAATAGACATCACACTTAGTGGTGAAACTTTATAAGTTTCATTAAGTCAGGAAGATGATGAGGTTGTGTTTCTCGTTTAAGCTTGGAAGCCCTAGCTGCAGTCAAGAAAAGATGAAAGAAGTATAAAAATTGGAAAGAAGAGAACAACATCTTTATTTGAAGACATGATTATCTATATAGAAATTACAAGAGCATCTAAAGACAAATTATTAACAGAGTCTTCTAAGCACCAATGATAATTATCAGAAAATGTAAGTGAAAGGAAAAAATATACCAGTTTCTATAGGAACAAAAACTACAAATTACCAAATATATTTAATTAAAGAGGTATAAAACCATTCTGGAGAAAAGTGCAAAACATTGGAGAGATAAAAAGAAAACAAAAGATGTGTGTGTTGTGTATGTATGTGTGTGTGTGTGTGTGTGTGTGTACACACTCACATACCAGGCTTATGATATTTATGAATTAAGCTACAATAGCTAAGTAATGTTGACACTCCCCAAAATTATTTATAAATTTATCATTTATAAATTTAAAACTTCCAATGGGACTTTTCAAGAAGCCAGGGAGGTTGACACCTGATTTCATAGGGAAAAGCAAAGGACCAAGGAGGATAAAAACAATATTTAAAGTAAGACACAAAAGAACAGGCTCTAAAGGAAAATATGGCTAAATTTTGATTATGTTAAAAGTAAAAACCCTGTACAAAATAAAAACTGAAAAGACAAATCATAGACTAGAATACATTTTCACTGCCTATACCTGACGAACCCAATAGTCATAAAATCTTTCCTAAAAGAAAAAAAAAACTACAAATTAACTATTAAATAATCAACCAAGTTAAAGGACAGAAAAATTTATATAAATATGTATTTCCTTAGAAGGAATTCCAAATTGTTAATATCTATTTGTGGTAGGCTACATAATGGCCTCCCCAAAGATGTCCACATCCTAATCCCTGGAATCTGTGACTGTGTTATCTTAAATGGTAAAAGGGACATTTTATATGTGAACAAATTAAAGATCATGAAATAGGAAGATTATTTTTGGATTGTCTGGGTGGGTCCAATGTAATCACATGTCTCTTTATAAGAGGGAGGTAGGAGTGTCAGAGAGTAGATGTGGTGACAAATGTAAGAGGTTGGAAGCATGTGCGGAAGAGGCTGCAAGGAATCCAGGCCAATTTGAGAAGCTGAAAAAGGCAAGGCAGTGGTTTTTTTTCTTAAAATCTCTAGAAGGAATACAACCCTGCCAATTTTAGATTTCTGACCAACAGAGCAAATTTATATTGTTTTAAGACACCAAGTTGGTGGTGATTGATTACAATACCAATAGGAAACCAATACAATACTTCCCCTTGTCTTGTAACCAGAGAAATTCAAATCAAAGGGCAACAAAATATCATTTTTCACCTATTGGGAAAATAATTACAAACCTAAAAGTAGCATGTGTTGTTGAGTATGTAGGGAAATTAGACTTCTTGTACAATCTGATGGGTATAAATAGAGTCTAAAATGGGTATAAGTATAGTCATTTTGGAGAGAAAGCACCAGTGACCTACATGTTCTTCTACTATGTATATACTACAGAGATACTCACACATAATGCAAAGGGAGGGATGATAAGAATGTTCATTGAAGTTATTTGTAAGAAAAATTGGAAACAATCAGAATATACAAAAATATATTTGTAAAATGGGAAACTCTGCAGCCATTCAAACACATAAACTAGAGGTGCAGTTATCAACAGAGGGAAAAGTAGTAAGTTGGAAAAACAGTTCAATAAGCTGCTATTTATAATATATGTATTACCACAAAATAATATATATTGTCTATGGATATACAATCATTACGTAGGCAAAACATTTATGAGAATGATAAATACCAGAAATAGGCTGGTGGCCTCTTTTGGTAAAAGAGAGGATCAGAAAGTAATACACAGGTCATTCAACTCTGTTTATGTTTTATATTTTAAAAATAAGGTGAGGTGCACATGGTGAAATTTTGTAAAACTGGGTGTTTAATAAATATACATTTGTTACATTATTATCTACATTTGTATTCATATATGAATTGTTTCACAATTAAAAAAAAAAAAACAAAACTCATCTCTATTTTAACCCAACCTCAAAAAGTTTCTTTAAAAAAACCAATTTTCCTGGATTTATTGTCCTAGAACGTCAAACTTAAAAATGAAAAGGAGAGGAATTTTCATTGCCTTAAAAATAGCTTAATGGTCTTGGGAAAATCATAATTAAACTTCTATATACTAAGAGCTTCAGTCAAAAACTTTGTAGGAGTGATATAAAATATTGGAATTGATTTTCAAAGAACACATAATATGGTTATATAACGGTGGACTACAGGTCAATAACTCAAGAGGCAAGATGTTGGGGTAAGGAAAGCAACTCTATTTGGAAAGCCAGCAAACTGAGAAGATGGTGGACTAAAGAACCATCTGAACACATTATGAAATTTGGACATCTTTTATGTTAGGAAAAAGGGGAAAGTGGAAGGGGGTTGGAGTCGAGAGATGAGTGACATCTGTAGACATTCAGGCACCCACAAGGATCTGCAGAAGGTCACGAAACTTTTCTGTCCTTGGTAGTTGATCTTTGCATACAGGAATCTGGTCATGATGTTCCTGTACATCTTGTACATAGGAAATGTTTTTTCTGTACATACTTTTTTACCTCTTCAGTGGAATATGGGCTTTGAGTAGGGGCAGTTTTCATAAATATTAACATGCCTACAGGCATAGTTAAGTATCTAAGCTATAGGTTCCAGCAGAAAAGGAAATAGAAGCAATCTGTAGTCAGATATGCTAACTTTCTCCTGTTACAGTTGAAAAATGCTCCAAATAAGCTACTAAAGGCCAGCGTAGGGGTTTGGCTTCACCAGACCAACTTATATGACACTAGGTAAATCACTAAACAATTCTTTCTAGGGCTAAGATCCAGTGGCCTGAGGCTCCCTTCTAATAGGCAAGGGAGATCAGAAAAAGGATATGATGTACCTGTCACAAGAAATAAAAACACTGTTTTTGGAAAAAATCTAGTTTTTAGCTATTCTACCAGCTTTCTCTAGAAATTTATCCCAATTACCTCTAGTTATAAGACACCTAGGATTTACTTTTTGAGATATCTGGAAATAATCTTGGAGCCTAAGATTCAGGCAAAAATGAGAAAATGGGAAAAATTCTATTCTTTGGTAGTGAATATTTTGTTAGCAGATTAAAATTAAAACTGAAATGTCCTATATTACTGGAAAATAAACTGTTCAACTTCAGTATCAACTTAAGTATTTCTTCTTAGAATGGAACCATGTCAACTTAGAAAATGACATTGCTATTTAAAATGCCATTCCATGGCACTCTTTAATTAAAGCAGCAACCTACTATCAATATGCTCCCATCGATGAGTTTTTAACCATTAGAATCTGGGCCGTATGATATACAGTTTAATGTTTTTCAGAAACTATATACAGATTCCTCAGAGATTTAAGGAGGAAACTTAAAATTCAGTACTTTAAAAGTGATAGTTCAGACACAAGGGAAAAGAGCAAAAGAGAGAAAACAAGGCAGACAGCAGAGGGGGACCAACCGAAAGACAGATAAACAGAAAGCTGAGTATGGGATGGTGGATGCATATGTCAGAAATGGTCACCCCAAGTAATTGAATATTCCTGGTTTATGTCCTGGTGAGGTGGTAGTGGTGGTGGGGAGAGTGAAAGGGTTAATATCTTTCTTAGCATAGGGTCCATGAACATCCATTCTGTGTCTGGGAAGTGAATGTATTTCCTGTATTCAATTCAATCTGATTTCTCTTGATTTCAGGTCATTTTTAATTTCCAGTTATGCTGTTCACATTATTGATGTGGCAATTTCAAATGAATGACAGAAGGCAGATATGCTAAGGCAGAACAGGGAAGAAAAGACTATAGTAGTTCAAAATAATTAAGCTATACAATTTTAAACAAAAGTACAAATTTATAAATATAAGAATCAGAATGCCAATTAAGTGGCTTATGGACATGGTGGAGAGAAGGGCATTGTGTATTCTTACACTGTGTATTGTTAGGATACAACTGGCAATTCCATGCTCATCTAATAACAAGAAACAAAATAAATATGTCAAGAGAGAGAACCAGAAAACTGAAAAAATCAAGAACAAAGGATACTTTCTCCATATCTTAGGAGTTTCATGGCTTCTCTCATCTTTGCTTGTCTCTATCTGTATGTTTTTTGTTTTGTTTTGTTTTTTTACTTTCATCCTTTTTCTTGTGCTGGCTCATTCTACTCATGAACCAGTACACTTGACATGACCTAGTTTGGAACAGAGACTGGTAAATTCCCTCTATGTCTTTCTTGCACATCACAAAATAGATAATTTTGAACAGTCTAGGTCACCTTTTTTGCCATTTTTGAACCAGATGCCATCATATTCATTATCATCCTCACCATAATCACTACTAACATTTCCTGAGTGCTTGCTACATGCGATGTACTGTTTTTCCTCTCTCTCTGTTTTTAACTTTTTAGCGGTGGGGGAGCAAGCCAGTGAGGGAGAGAGAAAGGGCCAGAAGGAGAGAAAGAGAATCCCAAGCACACTCTATGTTCAGCGTGGAGCCCCACACGGGGCTCAATTGCACGATCCTGGGATTCTGACCTAGGCCATAATCGAGAGTTGGATGGCCGACTAAGCCACCCAGGTGCCCCAGTGCTATGTACTATTCTGAGTGTTTGACATGTATTAACTCAACATGTATAATTCTGAGAGGAGGGCATTATTTTATTATTTCTATTTTGTAGACTTAAAAACTAGAGTAAAGGTAAGTAATTTGGTGAAAGTCACTGCTACTTGTGCAGAGCCAAATTTGAAAACAGAGGCAGACTTCAAAGCCTGTGGACTTCCCATTTCCACAATACCATAGTATCTGTAGGTCAGTTGTGGATCCTTACTTTGTTTAGAAGGGTTAGGGGCTGGTTTTTGGAGTTCTCCAATTAATCAAGGGGGGTAATGACCAGACACTTCCTCAAGTTTGGGTAGATGAGACAAGCAATGACAAGGCTAGCATTTTGTAATACACTTAAAGAAGTCACATTTCTATGGCAAACTGGCTGAATACCAAGAGAGCTCAAGGCAGTGTCACCTTGGTGGAGTCAGCCAGAGCTTAGACATTCCATGTGCCTCAGACTTGATTGGACTGAAGTATAAAAACTGAAACACAATCTTAACAGATTTATGTGGCAGGACAAGTTAAATTATAACCAGAAATGTATCTGAAGAACAAAGAAAATTAGGTTATGGATAAGCTAAATATTGGATGCTGTTTATCTTATGAATCAATCTTTTCATGGAAAAATACCTTCTACATCAATTGGAGGATGCTCTCCCCCAGGATAGTTTCTGTTAGCCACTGCTTTTCTTTGACATTTGTTTTTCAAGTTCTATTTCTTCTTCAAACTGCTCACATTCTGTCTTGAAGTATATTTAATGAAATAAGTTATCTTACAGCCACATTTTGCTCAAGCTTGAGGTTTATTTTGTCTCTTAGAGTGACTTTGCTTACTTTTTATATCATGTGTGATATGCTGACATTATAGTTTAACTCTCAGAGGACAACTCACTTATCTATGTATATATTATTAGGTCCCTTCACTGTTTATCCTCAGAGTAAGACTTGAGAAGGTTCTATAGAGAATATGGTGGATAAAAATACAAATGTTAGATGCAGATGTATGTAGGTTTGAACTTGTTATTGCCAAATGTAACTAATTTTGTGCAAATTCATAAAATATGTGCCCCAATTTTTATAGTTATAAAATAGGAAAAATAATAGGATGTATCTTAGGATGTTGCTGAAGGAAATTAATTTCCACAGTGTGTGGAACATAGTAGAAATAAGCTACTCAATAAACATTCAATAAGTGGGAGATATTATTACCATTAATATTCCCTCTAATAGGATGATTTCATTAAATGGACCACTTGCACCTGCAATCTATTTAATGATACACTGCCAGGTAAGACATCTAAGGAAGTTATAAGATCTGAAAGTCTTCTTATATGATGGAATTTGGTATGAATTCCTTGGTGAAGACAAAGCTAATTTTGTGGTCATCACACACATATATATATGACACATACACTCTTATTCAAAAGATGTGAGAGCCCTGAAGGACAATATATCAGTCATCCATTGTTGTGTAACAAACAATTTCTAAACTTAGTAGCATAAAATAGTTACAATTTTTTTCTTTTGATTTTATGAGTTGTTGGAGCTCATCTGGGTGGCTCTACGTGGTGCATCTCTGGTCACTTGGATGACTAAATTTAGCTGGGAGTTTGGCCAAGGCTGCAATGTCCAAGATGGCTTCTTACCCTCCAGAGTCTCTTGCCTCTCATCATTCACTAGTGAGCCCAGGTTCCCCATGGACACTGGTTTCTAAGAGAATAAGGCCCACTCTTCAAGGGTTTAACCAAGCTTCTTTTACATCACACTTGCCAATGAGGCTCACTTGACCGTGCTCAGATTTCATGTGGAAGAGACGATGCAAGAATCTGGAAAGTAGTAATAACAGCCCATACTTTTTAGTGTTGCCATATGAAATAGCGTAATATATATAAAAGTAACCAGAAAAAGTGGTTCTCAGTAATGGTGAAAACAAGGCTCAAGGAGCATCCAGTCTAATCAAGGAAGTAACAAGACAGGGCACCTGGCTGGCTCAGTCAGTACAGCATGGGCATGTGACTCTTGAATTGTGAGTTCAAGCTCCACATTGGCTTTAAAAAATGGAGTAAAAAGACCTTCAAACAAGTATGTTAGCAGTTAAACTTTAAAATATCCTTTAAATGTTTATTATGTATTTTTGAGAGAGAGAGAGCATGTGCTCACAAGAGAGGCAAAGGGGGGGGGGGCAGAGGATCTCAAGCAGGCTCCATGATGTCAGTGCAGAGCCCAGTGCAGGGCTCAAACTCAGCAACTGTGAGATCATGACCTGAGCTGAAATCCAGAGTTGAACGCTCAACTGACTGAGCTACCCAGGCACCCCAAAATATCCTCTAAATTAACTTGCAATGTTATGAGGTCAAGATGAAGGATAGACTAATATTCAAATGATCTTATTTTCTTTGAATATAATGACTTTAATGCTGGTAGGTTAGTCCAAATACCCCAAAGAGCTCCCCCCACCTTAAATTTCTTAATAAAACTCTTTGAGATGTAAAAATAAAAATTTTTCCTATTTCAAAATACTGACTGATAGGTCCAACCTTTGTCTCCTGTTATCTGTCCAGTATATTTATTATTAGATAAAGATCCCAACAAGAAAAGAGCACAGATGAGTAAACACAACCCAAACCAGCCACACTCCTGTAATAACTCACTTTTTCCTCACTTATTTCTTTCTCCTTGATAGTATATGAAAAATGGACTTTACAAAGTAATGTTCCATTGTCTCCTCAGTAACCCAAGTACAGTTTTAGATATGGTGAAGGAGAAAGGACACTAGGTTGTCAACCGGGCAATGCATGAGAAAATTGACAGAGGCTATTGCTTCAGAAGATCGGTACTACAGAGGAAAATATTGTGGAAGCACTAAGTACTGCTGAGTTCAAACAGCTTAAGGGCTTTTCATGTTTGATTCCTATTCCCTTCCCTAATGTACCCAGGGATCACTGCAATGGTGGATTGAAATGTGTTTTGGAATAAAACTCTCTTTTGCATGACTTTTCTTTCTTCAGAAAACTTTGATTTATTAACCTTTGTTTTCAGAAGAGTACATCTTTGTTTCACATTTCCTAGGTGATGGATTTTTCTCTTACATGAATCTGTACCATCGGGTTGCATTAGTCACACTGCATTATGTTGCACTAAATCAAGTAACACAATGTGACTATTAATGTTGTGATGTGTAAGAACATGTCTCACTCGGGACTGGGGAAAATGTGATTTTCTGAAAACAGCTGTCTCTGCATTTATTCAATAAAACTTTTCACCTTGGAAACGGTGTTGTTTGCCACCTAAGCATTTTCATTGGCAATTTTGAGGTATATTTTAAAGTCTTTTTTTTCCCCTCTAGGATCATTAAATATTCACGATTTCACTAAAACTCTCAATAATGAAATAAATTTTAAGAACAATTACAGTGAATGCCTCCCACCTCAATATTTAGATCAATGAGGAAGAATACAGTCAGAATGTTCCAGAACAGACCTTTCCAGAAGATTGATCATGATATATCAATAGACTGGAGTATTGATTTTCTAGTGTCTGTTGCCACCACAACACTCTCTTCTCTAAGGTGATTTATAGGAATTAGAGGAGCAGGCTTTTCAAGCATGTTATCTCTCTATGTCTCCAAAGCCTGTCTTAGCAAACTCCCTCTGCCTCTCTCTTTGCACCTTGATGGTCATCATGAGGCTTAAGGAAAATAGAAAACAGTACCCCCATCAAAATAATGTCATGCACTAAAAGTGATCTTTGATTTCTGTTAGGAATGAATCTACTTAGTCCAGAGCAAGAAACTGTTCCTTCCATTCCATTAGGAAAGAATCAATATTGTTTTGTCATTGGCCTACTGAGGTACAAGCTACCATGGTGTTCTCATTGCTTTGTAAGTATTTAATCATCCCACTTCCATGCGTTTTCTTTTCTTCTTGTAAAGGCAAACAGTACTTACTTCTGTGATTGCTTGAATGTTTTCTTCATCATAATTAGGCTACATAACCCTGAATGTTGCAAATACATTTTTTTAAGTTCTTAAATGGAATATAAAAAAAAATCAGAAAAACAAAACTAAACCCTGTTCCAAACTGATTTTCCCTTTATTTTTCCATCTTAATTTTCTTCTGCTGCTATTTCTCCCTCTTTACCTTGTTTATATATCACATTGCTTTACTTTTATCAAAATAAAATATGCACATAGTAAAAAAAAAAATCCAGTATGCCAAATAGTTCACATGTCCAGTGGTGATAAGTGCTATGGGGAAAATAATTAAAAATAGTGGGAAATAGCCAAATTATGGAAAGAGCCTAAATGTCCATCAACTGATGAATGGATAAAGAAATTGTGGTTTATATACACAATGGAGTACTACGTGGCAATGAGAAAGAATGAAATCTGGCCCTTTGTAGCAACGTGGATGGAACTGGAGAGTGTGATGCTAAGTGAAATAAGCCATACAGAGAAAGACAGATACCATATGTTTTCACTCTTATGTGGATCCTGAGAAACTTAACAGAAACCCATGGGGGAGGGGAAGGAAAAAAAAAGAAGTTAGAGTGGGAGAGAGCCAAAGCATAAGAGACTCTTAAAAACTGAGAACAAACTGAGGGTTGATGGGGGGTGGGAGGGAGGGGAGGGTGGGTGATGGGTATTGAGGAGGGCACCTTTTGGGATGAGCACTGGGTGTTGTATGGAAACAAATTTGACAATAAATTTCATATATTGAAAAAAATGAATTAAAAAAATAGTGGGATTGGTAGGGAGTGGTGGGTTGGAGTTGATAAATTTTATGCTAAAAAATAAATATAAATTTTGTTTAGTATAGCAGAGTGAACAGAAATTTAATCTTCTCTGTGTTCTGAATCATAGAAAACTGTACATACCCACGTTCATGCATACACAAGTATATGCAGATATGTGTAAAAATAAGAAAAACATCTCCATAGGGCAGAAGAACAGAGAAAATCCATAGTTTCAAATACTAAGTAGCTATATGGCTCATAGGAAGTAAAAATTTAACTCAAGAATTGAAAGGACCCTAAAGCTTGGTCAGAAACAAGAAATAGAGCTGGAGGTTTGCCTTACACTCAGGAATTTGGGGAAGAAAGAGAGAAAAACATCCAGAACTGGAAACTTGGCCTATGCTTGCACAGAATATATTCCACCAAATATATCAATTACCAGTGAACATGGAGAGAGAAATCCAGGCAAATGTGAAGCACAGGGCAGGAAAGACTTGCACGGTAAAGTGACAAAAATGAAGCACACCAGAATACTCACCATTGTGTGAAGATCTGCAGAGACACTAAACATGATAATTAAAGCCTGCAGGAAAAGAAATAGTCAAACTATAAGAAAAGGACATTAAAATAAATATATACATAACTCTTAAAGAGATAACATTTTCCTCTCACAAAAACAAGGAATTACAAAACAAAGACAGGTAATGTGTGAAAGAGTGAATTATACAAGCCTTGGAAATGAAAAATACACTATTTGATGAGGGGAAGAGGGTCAACAGAAGAGATGAATGGTAAACTCTTCTCAGTTGAAGAGAAATGTTATATTTTAAACTACAACAAAGCAAATCACATATGGATATATGGAAATAACATAGAGATAAGTACAAAATATGAAACTAGTTAAAAAGAAGACTGATAAACTTCAATATATATTTAATAGGCATTTTTATAAGGTGTTGTTTAGAATAAAAATGAGGAAATTGTTAAAGGAATATTTTACTGTTTCTAGAAACAAAGAAACCTGTAACTCTTCAGATTGAAATGTTCACTGAGAGCTGAGCAGGATAAATAAAAAAGATGCACACTAAAAGAAAAAAACAAGTGTACAACATCAGTGATAATGAGAAAATCTTACACAAGAGAATATTACAATTACAATTACTTATAAAGGAAGGGCAATTAAGTTGACAGAAGTCTTATGAACAAAAATACATGCATGAAAACAAAGAGCTGAAGGAAAATGACTGTCAACCTAGAATTTAATCCCCAATTAAACCATCACTCAGGAGTGACAGTAAGATAAAGATATGAAAAGACTAAAAGAGTTTATTTCTTACAGACCATCTCTGAAAAACTGCTAAAAGATTTACTACAGGATGAAGGAAATGAACCAAGAAAAGGGTGGGGGGAGGTGGTAAAATGCATGGAGAAAGAACATACAAATAAAGTAATAAAATAAAGTCAAGCCTCAATATTTACTGTGAGATAAAGGCAGTAATACTTGAACAAATTGAGATCAGAATAGAAAACTGTAGTTAAAGATTAAGTGGAATTTGCTGCTTTCAAGGGGTTCGTGGAACAGTTAAATTGTAGTAAGGTCCTTGTCTTGTTCAAGTAGGAGGCAGATATATGATTAATTGTAGGTATTTGCAAACTATGTGAAGAGAAATTTATTATAAAGCTAAGAGCTAACATGAAAGAATAGGAATTACATACATAATTTTAAACTGTTAGAAAATAAACATGAAATTTCAAGGAAGGAGAAAAAAGAAGTAAGAAAAGTATAATAATTGGAAAGCACAAATTATGGAAATAATTTGGACTGTATTTATAATCACAGTACGTGGAAAACTCACATCTTAAAAGAAAAACTCTCAGAACCACTCGTACAATTGGATACTATTCAGCGGTTGAAAGTAATGAATTAGATCTAGGACTGTGGATAAATCTCAAGAACATATTGTTGAGGGAGAAAAAGCAAGTGTACTTATTTTACAATGTGATGCCATTATGCAAACACCACACACTCAAGAATACTTTATGTAGTCTGTTCAGCTACAACTCATGTTTCTTGTCATGCCAATTAACACATACACAGCTAGTGACTAAGAAAATAATGCAGAGATTGCAGCAATTCATAAGTGATCTTCCCTCAAAATATTACCATTTTCTGCTACCACGTGACAGTGGCTGATTCGAAGTGTAGTTATTCAGCCAGAGCCCACTAGCTAGAGAGGAATAGAGTGCAGTGTTTTATCAGATATCATATCATGCCATGTCCTCTTGGCCTAATTCTCTTGGCTACCTCTTCCTCCTTTTTCATCGCAGTTTCTATTTGTTTCTGAGTCACCATCTTCAGGTAGCCTCCTGAGCAAAAGGATATATAACACACATTTTCTGAATTCTCAAATATAAAAGTATGTCTGTATTCTATTTTGGGTAACTGTTTACTGCGACTACACTGAAGAATATAGCAGAAAGAAATGGGAATTCTCCTGGAAAGGCTTATTTTTGGATTTTACATCCATCCATTCATTCTCTGTGAAAACCTTCTGTTCTGTTTACCACAAGCAGCATATGCCATCTAGCAGTTAACAAAATACCCAGGCTACCTTTTGCTGTATTGCAAGGACAAGTCAGGATATAAACTGTGTGTATTCAGTTACTTACAGATGCTAGTCACGTGAAGTGAAATTAAGTATAATTTTACCATTAATTGACATCTATCCTGGGCACTGTATTCTGCTTGCATTCAAGTTGTAGGTACTTCTGTTAAGATAGATCAGCATTTCTCAGAAGATAGGTCCTTGCCTTCATCTAGGCCACTTTGCTACTACTTTTTAAATTCCATTGCTATCACAGAAAGTAAGGACCCTTGCCTTTTGGCCGTTAAGCTCACTTCTTGACTTCAGGGCAAATATTTTTCCTGAAGTCACTTGAGTTTAACCTTAGCCACTATCCTCTGTACCTGCCTCATGATAATTTACAATTCTGCTCCTGATATCAACACTTATGTGCTCTAAACTTCTATCAAGCTCACTCCATTTACTCCTCAATGAGTTGTTCTTATTCTTAGACTAATATTTAGGATAGCTGTTGAATTAATGAGGCTCAGATATGTTGTGGAAATAAATCTCTGAGAAATGGCAGTGGCTTATGACAACAAAGGTTTATTTCTGTCTCATGCTACATGTGCGTTCCAGGTCAGGGTGGCTCTGCTCTGAGGCTGTGCTCCAAAGTTTGTCTTCATCCTGGACCCAAATTAAATGCATAGCCTTGATATGAGACGTTGTTGACTTCATGTTTGAGGAAAAATAGAACATAACAGAACCTTGCAATTACTCTTACAAATTTCTTCTTGGTAATAGGCCATATCACCTCGGTTCCCATTTCACTGGCCAAAGCAAGTCATGGGACAAAAGTTGATGTTAATAACTGGTGAAAGATAATTCACCCAGAGGGAAAAAGTGGCAAATATTTTGAACAACTCACTTTAATTATTGACAATTCTATAGTTGCATTTCCATTAAATTTCTCTTGTACCCCTAATATTTCAATAACATGTGAGTTATCTCTTCCTTTCCTTCTCCCCCATCTTCTCATCCCCAGTATGTCACTAACACATGAATCATCTATTCTTTTCCTTCTCACCTATCTTCTCATTCCAATAAACCAAAAAGTCCTCCTGATTGACTTTCTTAAATGTTTTCATATATATGTCCCCTTCTTTATCTTTACTGCTTCAACCTGGTCAGGCCCATATTTTCTCTCTCTTGAACAATTACGTCTCCCAACTGGTCTGCTGCCATCAATTCAATGTCTCTTCATGTCCATGCTCCACATGCCTGCACCTTGATTATGTCAATCACCTGCTGAATGTCTGAGCCCTTGTAGGCTTATGGGAAACTTCCTGATGTGAGCCCTGTCTCCTCTCTAGCTTCTTTGTTCCTCACCCCAGGGACTCACTGCAGTACTCTGTGAAATGTACTGTCACACCACCTTCCCCACCGCTCATTCATTTGTGTAACTCCTACTCATTTTTCAAGAGATCTCAAGCATTCCTGGAAAGCCCTTTCTAAAGCCCCCAAGATCTTGAAGGTCCTGTAATGTATTGTGCATTCCACTATTGCTGCACTTATGTTTGTGATACTTATCTTTATACGCCTGTCTTCCTCACTGGACTGTAAACTCTCTAGAGTCAGGGACTGATTTTTACTCATCTTTGTGAGCAATTATGTCTCTATAATCTCTGTTGTACCCAACGCAGTATCATCACATAAAAGATGCCTAATAATTTGGCTTTATGAATAAAGATGTAAGCCAAAAAATACATTTCCTTTTTCAAATAAAAAAAACCTACAATAATTTTGGAAAAACAACTTATTTTGCACCTGAGCCAGGTGTAATAAACATAGTGACTTCTGTAGGTTTTCTTTGGGAAAGTAGAGAAGTGAGATATATCTTAGCATCATTAGTTGCTTTAATTTTTTTTCCTTATAAGTAAAGCTGTAATCCACAAAATTTAATGTATTCACTATGGATTGGCTTATACATGGAAATTCCCCCATGAATGCGGGTTACTAATATCCTAAACATTTCCCTTGATGCTCAAGATCCTTAGTATTTAAATGAATAGGAAATTGCAGTCATGATTAAAATATTCTTCTCATAGATATAATCACAGGAGCCAATGGTGGGAAAATACACAATGGTGGGAAAATAGTTATAAAGTTGCAGGTAATGTATAATCCATCCGTGGTGTACAAATTGAATTTTAACTTTGCTCTTCTATTTGGTGGCACAAGGCAGTTGACAAGAATAGATCTTCAAAAATGTCATACTATCCCGATTCTGAACAGTATGCATTCTTATATAAATGACTTCTTTTATCTGAAGAAAGTATTCTCCTAACAGTTATGTTACACAGTTATTTCATTATCTGACATATGTCAAAAATTAAGAACAAGGACAAAATTTACAAAAAAATACAAAAAATGTCCAATTTGAGGTACATGAAAACACTCTATATACATTCACATTTAAAAAGTATTTGTAACATACTAAAGAGGAAAAAAATCCTTAAATTATAGTACATGTATTACTATGGTCAACAGATTCAGCTGCATTCACATATGATTTGATGGGCCAAAATATTCTGATTTTTGTCGATTATCTGTCTCTTTAGCCACACTATCATATCTTTAATGATGCTAAATTTGTCTGTGCAACTTCAGGTAGACTAGATATACATGATTAACAGTGATATTATTTCATTTACTTAATACAATTTTGTTGAGCTCCTTATGGTATGCATTGTTATAAACGATGGCAATACAAATAAACAGTGAATAAATACAGTCTCTGCTCCTCGGGCTTATATTCTGGTAGAAGGAATCATCTGACACACAAGTTAACATAACATTATCAGATTCTGATAAGTGGCATAAAGAAAATAAAAGGGTAAGGAGAGAGCAGTGATGGGAAGGCATCTCTGAGAAGCAGGTGTTTATACAGACATCTGAATGAAGTGAAGGGGGAGTGTTAGGACAACTGGAAGCAGAGCTTTCAAAGTAGAAGACACAGTGACCAAGTGGCTCTGCAGCAGGAGCCTGCGAGGTGTTTAAGGCCTTGTAGTCCATGGTAAGAGCTTCAGATTTTATTCTGAGTGAGATAGGTGAGCCATGGCAAGATTTTTGGAAAGGAACACGTTTGTAAAAGCACTTGTAGAGAAAATACACCATCAAGAGAAGTTTATGATGGTTCAGAAAGGCTAGGAAATAGAACTTTGTCAGCATCCCAGAAGCCTTTCCCATAACCCCTCTCTTCACTAAGGAAGTTCTCAAACTTTTAAATTTATTTGACAAATGAAAGTGTTAATTTTATTGATTTAATCGAGGAATGCATATTTTTTAAATAATTGGGTAAAAGAGCAGCATATGAAACTGAACTAAATAACATTTTTTCATTTCTATCATAGTTGATGCTCTTGACTCAAACTGAGAATTGGATAAAAAAAAGATGTGTCTTTGTGAAGTGTTTTATAAATGTAAATTTTCACATGGGAGACCTTTACATATATAATATGCATTTTCATAGGAAATTATTGCTAATGATGGAATGGTAGTCTTTCCATCATATGCTATCCTCTAGCCCCCTTATGGTTTAAATATCTACTTGGATTTCTCCTCATGAAGCTTATAAAGTACAAATAAAGGTGTGTATTTGTTCTGAGTGAATAATGGGTAGTTTGATTTTGGTATGCGGTGTATTGTGTTGCTTTAATGTCAGTCATTACTCTATGTGATGTGTGTATAGCATTCTCAGATTGATATGTTTAAAATTAATGAGGCATTTGTCCTCCCTGTGAAGAAACTAATAAGGAAATTTTATCCCAATGAATTATGTAGACAGAATTAAAACAAATCAATTTTATTTTGGAGTAGATATTTTCTGAATTTAAAGGCATCCTAACCATTACAATGAATTGATACGATGCTTTGAAAAAAAAAAGTGTTAAGTAACTTCAAATCACAACCAAATAAGTATGCTAAAAATGCTGGTGGCGGGATTTCATCCCTGGATCTTAAATTTGAATCATTTTGCTCCCCAATTTTGTCCTCCAAAGGGATAATTCATTGACTATTTAGCACTTTATTGAGTGTCTTGTATGTGCTAAATTCTAGGGTAGTTACTAGGTAGCTACTTATTCAAAGATCAATAAGTACCTAATTTGTTCTCAGCTAATAATTTATCCAAGAAAAATGTATATGCAGTAACTAAGAGGTGTAATAGCCAGCAAGATATGCAGCTGACCGATATAACAGTTTTGTGTGAATTAGAAGAAGGAACCCCATTTCTCCTAAGATGTATAAATTAGAACAAGCTCTCCCTTTAGGCAAAGGTAGTCCTATCACTGGATAGCTCAGAAAATTTATGGGTGGATATAAAAAAAAAAAAGGTATCCTCTCTCTACCTCACTTTTTTTTCCTCCTAGAAGATGCATTCCTATGATAGGATACAGGCTGTGCAAGTGGAGTACTGGTTGCATTTATGTTGTGATTCTCTCCCCTGGGTAATTTTGTGCAGTGTACAGACTTCACTACCATACATGATAACCTCACAGTTAGTGGTCTCACAGGGGAAACCCTAAGCAGGCAATTATGATAGATATTATTTTGGGAAGTCTCCTTCCAAATGGAATACTTGAATATCAAACCCGAGAGCTAGGAGGTAATTTTGACAACCAATGACTTGAGAGGCAATTTCAGTAAGAAGGAAAAAGTTGGAAACATGGCATTTTTCACATTTTGTTTAGTGGCAAGAAATTTTATAGGGATGAAAGAAAAGATTCATAAGTGGGAGTGATATGAATTGTGCCTGGAAAGAAAGTCTTATGCCTGATTATGAAGAGTCTGGAATGCCCTGATAATGAGTTTGGACTAAACAAAGCAGGTTTGGATTACTTTTGGGGGAAAGCTTGGAAATTATATAAAGGATACTTGAGTTAGAAAAACATTCCATTTAGTACCTCTTGCAAATAGAACAGAGTTAAGACAGTGCAGCTGATAACTGCTTTGACTTGCAATATGGCAGACAGGGCTGCTGTCTATTTCATGGCAAAGATTGGAACATGTCTTGGAAATTTAAATGACACCATTGAAAGTGTGAATCCATTGACCCATTTCAAATTTTCATAAGGATTTTTCTCTAAATAGGCCTATTAATATCATTATCAAAGTAATAGGTAAAATAAATAAATAATTAAATAAGTTTATATGAATAATGAAAATGTGTGAATAAAAAGCCAATGAATTATTCATAAAGTCCTATGAAACCTTAAGAGAATGTCAACCTTATAAGGGTTAGTACATTTTTAACTGAAGTTTCGGCACATGTATGTTGCTATATAATAGTTTTTATGCCAGCTTAGTATAGCAGATACTTCTGAAAGGAACATCATTTAATTATACTGGAAAAGGGTTGACTTTCTGATAGGTAGGGTAACTTTATCATCACAGAACAATTTTTCTTTCCTTTAATGCTCTGTCAGTACTTTAATATTGTGCTTTTGATTGTCCTAGTACAAATTTATCTTCTATGATACATTTTAAATTTAAATTCTTAAAGTTTATTTTTTAATATATGCTAAAGATGAATACATTGTGGGCTCAGATTGAAGTAGAATTACCTCATGACCTTTTAAAATGATGTATTACTTGACTATGTGATCTTGTTCAATGGGGGAGTTAACTTTTAACTTCATCAGAGAAAACACTTCAAGAATAATGATAAATGATCTTTTAAAATATTTTTATATTTCCCAAACTTAGTCACACTGTTCTCCTTTGTTGTCTTGTTTTCCTTTGCTTTCTCACTTTCAAGGTAAGTTCACTGTAAGGGCAGGCTTTGGGATAATGTTTTTCCCAGTTACTTCTTGTGAATCAGGCAGAGTACAGAACATATGGATCAGTAAAGAGAGGCTTTATTTTATCATAAAAAAGTAATGCATGACTTTTTAAAAAGATGCAATTGGCTAATATGGGAAAAATGGAATACTTTCCTAAACCTGTCTCACCTCTGGGTGTAATAACTTTTAGGTTTGGAGCGAATTCTTCCATATGATTTGCTATACATATACAAATAAAACAGGAAGATTTGATTAGCTTTAAGATTGTCACTGCTTAAGTATCCATTTGATACTGAAATCTATAATAGATTCTTGAACTTGACAGAATCTTGTCTTGATTTTCAAGTTTAGAAAGCACAGATGCTTCATAGAATCACATCATGTTCTTCACATATTTCAGGCAAATTTTTAAGGTTCATTATAGAGGTTCCTCGTGTTTAAATATTCTGAAACTACTTACTAACAGCATACATTTTGTTCTGTGAGTGATGAAATGTTTGATTTAAAATAAATTAATCAGTTGAAAACTTAGAAGGTAGGTAGGAAAAGTATGATACTAGAAACAAGGAGGTAAGTTAAGAGATACATCTAAGGATGGGAAGGATTCTCATTAACAACACAGACCACATGGAGAATTGAAGTATCATTCACTGCTGCTCCCACCGCGATAAAAGTTACTTTTTGCCGGGAGTAGGTGTGAAGATCTAGGAAGAAGTCTCATGGTCCACCCAGGCCCTCTTTCATCTCAAATTCAAGCTGTCAAAAATAACAAAGATTCTTTATTCATTATCCAGTGTAAAGTACTTCACTTAGAGCTCTCTGCCACTCAGCCTCTTAGATCTCTAAACTTCTTCTGTATGCTCTTTTTGTGATGGGGTCCATCATTGATCCAATTAACCATGTTCATAATGGTAGACTAGTGTAGCACATTGTATGGTGACTGCTGCATAATGAGTTTCTTCAAATTTATCTGTGAATATTGGAGGCACTTTGTGGATTTTTAATAGGGCAGTATAATTAAAAGGCTCTCTATGTGGTCTTGCTTTAGAAGACACTAACATGGGTGCCCAGATAATGGAGACTTTTGGTAAATTGAGTTATTGGCCCAATTTCTTGCCTTTACAATATCCCTGCCTTTTAGTATTTTATTTTTTTAGGTTGAAGAAAATGTTTTAGTAGATAGTAGTATATAATCATCTTTATACCAATGCAGTTATGAACTATAACTTTTATATGGAAGAAGGAGCATTGAAAAGGAAATATGCCTAGGGCCAAAAAAGTCAACACTCGGTCCTGTCATAAGGTGGGCCTGTGGACTTGGGTGACCATGCTGAACCTGTGTATACAGGGCATAGGTGGTTGCTCAAACTTCTTTTGGTTCCTTCCACCTCCTGGACTGTTCTTAGGACTATTTCAAGCTGTTTTATTTATTTTTTTTTTTTTTAATTTTTTTTTCAACGTTTATTTATTTTGGGACAGAGAGAGACAGAGCATGAATGGGGGAGGGGCAGAGAGAGAGGGAGACACAGAATCAGAAACAGGCTCCAGGCTCTGAGTCATCAGTCCAGAGCCTGACGCGGGGCTCGAACTCACGGACCGCGAGATCGTGACCTGGCTGAAGTCGGACGCTTAACCGGCTGTGCCACCCAGGCGCCCCATATTTCAAGCTGTTTTAATGTGCCTGTTCTTAGTCTCAGCCTGTGCAGCCACTCTGAATTTAATGCCAAATGCTGTGTGCTTTTCTGGGGAAGAAAGCCCAAGCTTCTTATCAGATTCTCAGAGGAGTCTGGAAAGATGGAGCACTCCCATTCAGAGTTGCAGTGTTGAAGCTAGAAGCACCTTGATGATGAAGGAGGTACTTACGATGGTGTAAGAGGACTCGGGGAGGCACTGTGATGACCCTAGAGGTCTTAATGGTAATGCAAAGAGGGGCCATGATGACATAGATGGATTCTGAATAATAAAAGGTGTGTGATGACTTGGAAGATGTTGGAATATGTGGCTTGCTTTCCAGTTTCCAAATGGATTTGGATCCAGGACTTGGGCTCAAGGTTCTCTGTGATCTAATCAACTGACTCAGGACTCTCAGGACTTGGGCTCAAGGTTCTCCATGGTCTAATCCACTGGCTTATTCTCTTTTGTGCTCAGATACTCCCTCCTCGAAAGGAATTTTGAAAAACTAGCTACCTGTCCACACACTGACGTTGACATCTGAAAAAATGTTTTGTCATAAGTTTAAATAGTTATAAATGGTTTTGCACTATTGCCAAAATTGGTAATTTTTGTGTGTGGAATATAATACACATAAAATTGAACATTTTGGGGCACCTGGGTGGCTCAGTCAGTTAAGCATCTGACTTCCGCTCAGGTCATGATCTCATGGTTTGGGAGTTTGAGCCCTGCATCAGTCTCTGTGCTGACAGCTCAGAGCCTGGAGCCTGCTTCGGATTCTGTGTCTCCCTCTCTTTCTACCCCTCCCTCACTTGTGCTCTGTCTCTCTGTCTCTCTGTCATTTTTGACAGAGGACAGAACATGAGCAGGGGAGGGGCAGAGAGAGAGGGAGACACAGAATCCGAAGCAGGCTCCAGGCTCTGAGCTGTCAGCACAGAGACTGATGCAGGGCTCACAGGCCGCGAGATCACGACCTCAGATGAAGTTGGACGTTCAGCCGACTGAGCCACCCAGGCACTCCCCAAAAATTTTTTTTAAAAAATTGAACATTTTGACCATTTTGAGGTATATGGTTCAGTGGCATTAACTGCATTCATATTGTTGTGCAAGCATCACCACTCTCTATCTTCAGAACTGCTATTTGCTATTTGACCTTGCAGTACCTTCCAGTGGAAATGCACCTCATTTCTGGATTCTGGGACTGGTCATGTGCTCTTTTTTGGCTAATAGAAAGTGGGCAGAAGTGATTATGTGCCATTTCCAAGACTAAGTTTTTAAGAGACATCACGTATTTATTTGTGTTTTTGCATCTCTGCTGTGGACGTGAGGAAAACATTCGCAGGGAGAATGAGAGATAAGTGAAGCTGAACCAAATCTGACCTTCAGTTTATAGCTGCCCTGTTGAACCCAGCCTAAATTAGCTGAACTCCAAATGACTCTCTGATGAATGGCCAAAAGAAATACTTTCTGTTGTATAGCACAGAGATTTTTGTGGTGGTTTGTTATACCATAGTAGATGACTTACATAGGCCTAAACTTGATTTGTGGCAGCGTGGAAGGGGAGAAATATGATTAAGATCGTGCTCTCCTTCTTCACACACTCTCTGTCCTTGAGGTCAATGACATCATACTCTCTTGCATATTGTTTCTATGTCTCTGGTTGTTAATTCTCAGTCTTCTTTCTACTTCTTAATGTTGTAATTCTACAGTGATTAAATTTCATAATTCAGAGTAACCTAGTATTCTTAAAACAATGTGACATGATCATATTCTATTATCTTTTTTAAAAAATTGGATTCTTTAAAAAGTATATTTTGTTTATGATTTTTGCAGTTAGGTTTCTGAAAGATATTGGTCTATAATTTTCCTTTATTGTAATGTGCTAGTACTATTTGGAATCAGTATTATGCTAATCTTATAAAATGAATTGAAAAATTTTCTCTATTTTCTGAAACATTTTGTGTAATAAATTTTTATTTCTTCCTGAAAGATTTGAAAGAATTCACCAGTGAAGCCAACTGGTCCTAGAGTTTCCTTTTTGGGAAAAATTCTATTTATGTATTCATTTCTTTAACAGATCTAGGGCTAATGCTAGCACCTATTTAATTCTGTGTCAGAGATAATATTTTGCATTTCTCATTTTTATCGAAAGAAAATTTATTGTTACATGTTTGTTCAAAATATTTTATCTTTTTTATGATTAAAAGGCTAAGTGATGTTACATTTTTATTCCTGAATTTGATAATCTATGCTTTCTTTCTTATTATTTTGATCAGTTTTGCCGGGAGTCAAGCCCACCAATTTCCTTATTCATTTCAAAGAACTTATTTTTGGATCTGTTGAGTTTTTCTATTGTACATATACATTTGATTTTCTTTTTTTTTTAAATTTTTTTTTCAACGTTTTTATTTATTTTTGGGACAGAGAGAGACAGAGCATGAACGGGGGAGGGGCAGAGAGAGAGGGAGACACAGAATCAGAAACAGGCTCCAGGCTCCGAGCCATCAGCCCAGAGCCTGACGCGGGGCTCGAACTCACGGATCGCGAGATCGTGACCTGGCTGAAGTCGGACGCTTAACCGACTGCGCCACCCAGGCGCCCCTACATTTGATTTTCTATTGTACATATACATTTGATTTGACTATATATATATTGTAAATGTATATATATTAATTTTTTTGTATTTCCATATTATAATGCTTTGACATTTTTAAAAACCTTTATGGCTGTAGAGAGATTGTCCCTCTGAGGGCTAGGTAATTCCCAACAAAAACAATTATTTGCTTCTAAGCATGCTTTTCATATATAAACCAACCAGTCTTGAGTTTGTACCCCCCAAGTACTTCCTTATTTAATTCTCTTGCACCAAGCCAAAACTTCTCCTGCTCTAAATTATCCCAGGGCCAGGTATGTACCAGGCAGCTAGACTGCTCCTATAGAGTAAAGCCTGCCAGAATTCTTCAAAATCCTAAACTGTGTGTTTTGTCTTACCTTTCCCATGGAAACCCCAGTGAAGACTGTGGCCTATGCTTTCCCCCTCATCCCTGTGTTCTGGCTCCTGACCACCCTAGTAATTTGCCCTATGATCCCATGGGGCATGTGGTGACCCTGTCTTTGGAACCTATGAATATAATAAAGTTCATTCTCATTTCCGGCTATAGCTGCACTGTCATACCATATCCAACATGTACATTTTTAAAACATAGCTATAGAATACCCAAGAGGCATTTTGCTAAGGAAATGTTAACTGGAGAGATTTCTGCAGGAATCTTATAGTCTGCTTGCTTTGGGAATTTGAGAAGAGCCCATTATAGGAAAGAGATATGACAATGTAGAATGATGGCTAGATATTTGCTGCAACTACTTGAAGCTTGGAATAATATTTGGCAAAAATAATAACAAAATATGTATACTCAAATACTCAAGTTTCAGAGGTAAATAGAAATGGAGGATGATTTCTATTTTTTTACAATTCTCCTAAACAATATTTATTACTTTAAAAATGATCAGCCCTTGCCTGAGCCAAAACGTTAGAGTAAGCAATTTAAATAATCAGGGAAAGCAATTCTATGATATCCAAAAGCATATCATATTAAGATAACGTAAAAAGTTAGTAAGACAGTGTTACCAAAACTACTAAAAAAGTCTTTCTGAATTTATGAGCAATTGCAATTCTGCAATGCTTAGGTGAGCAAAAGTATTCATAGCCTGGCAAACCTGTCAGAGGGTAGCTATGAAAACAATAGTCAAATGTTCAAATGGGAGCTAGTAGCTGAGTAATGAAAGCAAAAACAACACTTTAAACTGCTTTTGAGAATAAAATAAATAATTTTTTAATATGTCTTTTTTCCCCTCAAGTGTCGCTCACCGAGGGAAGAAAAACACTTCTAAGTTCTAACAGAAAGCGTGAGAGGAAAATAATTGCTTTATTAGTATGCTGTGGAAGAAAAAGGATGAGTTTTATTGTCACACAAACCTGTACTCTTCTCCATTTCCAGGGATGCAGCAAATAAATTTTTAGTGAAATGATGATGGGAATGTCCTAAGTTCTATAACTCTTGGTCTCTTCATTGGTAAAATTACATAGTAGCTCAGTATCATAGGGTTTCTGTGAATTTTAAGTTAGATCAAAATTTGAGACCTTATCACTGTGATTTAACATCAGCTGTGCCATATCTTAAGTTAAAAATTAATTGTGGAATGGAATTGTGAAACTAAATTTCAATCTACAACTGTATTTTGAAACTCCTTCTTTGTTTTAGAGTTGGTGTGTTTGTTTTTTCTATATCCATAGAAGAAAGAGGGAAAAAAATTAAAAATGTTTTTTCACACTTTATGGGGAACTGAGTGTGTGCTCAGAGCGTGTATCCAGAACATGCAGACAAATCCTCTGAAGTCATTCTGGCACGATAAGCTCTTTCCTGACTAATGGCGTAATAAATTCAGCTTTTATATAGACTATTTTGGTGATTCCAATTCATTCTTCAGCCATAGCATCTTAGTATGCATTTAGTAGTCACATGAGCATCTGAATATATGTCAGTTTGGGGCTCTCTGAATGGCAATGATCATTCTTTGAGGTGATCTTTAAGGATCCAAAAGTGCATTTGATATGTTCCACCCACCCTCCAAATTCAGTGAATATTTCTTTATTATTTACTGTGTGATGTCAGGACAGATAGACAAGGTCATTTTATTTATCGTCTGTAGTTGACTTCATTTGGCATTTGTTTTGCTTCAAGTTTTCATTCAACTTGGTCATCCATAAGAAAATGGTTTCTTCAGCATTAAAAAACAGTTTAACTAGAAACTTGGAAAATTTTGAAATTCTGCAGTTGGCTGAGTCCCAGAGGCTTCTCAGAATTTAGATGCTTTCTTTTTATCTAGTACCTCTATGATATTGTGATTGTTGTGGTGGGGAAGATTTTCCTCTCCTTTTCCAAGATTCTTCTGGCTGATCTAAGAATTGAACCATCTTGAGACAAATTAACAGGAGAAAATCAACTTTAATTTTTTATGTACAGAATCACATGAAGAGTTTAAATGAAGAGTTTAAAGACAGAAAGGTAAAATGTGGTATATACGTTATCCTGAACTAAAGAATGGTGGGAGAGCAATTCACAGGGTACTAAGAAAGAGCAGACGTTTGGTAATCAGATGTTTGTCCTGCCATACAGAGTGTCATTCAGATGAACTTTATCTGTGGTAATGTCTTCTGGGTAAGACCTCCAATTTAGATTCTTCTAGGTAGTAAAGAGGGGGGCAAAAGTTTCTCTTACAGTCTCTATTGCTTTTATCTCAAAATAGTTCTCATGCCAAAGTGGCACATTTTGGGGAGACTTTTTCTGAACCCCTTCATGATTTATAACAAATAGGTATTTGGTCATTCCGATGACCAAAATATAGTTCTCATATGTACATTTGATGCTTGAACAATATGGGTCTTAGGGGTGCTGACCCTACCAAACAGTTGAAAATCCACATATAACTTTGACTCCCCCCAAAACTTCCCTAATAGACTACTGTTGACTGGAAGCCCTACCCATAACATAAACAGTTAAGTACACATATTTTGTATGTTTTATGTTTATGTATCATATACTGTATTCTTACAATAAAGTACGCTACAGAAATGTTATTAAGAAAATCATAAGGAAGAGAAAATATATTTACAGTACTGTAGAAAATCCACATATAAGTTGTTGTTCAAGCGTTGTTTTTGGTTTTTGTTTATGGTTTCTGGCTCACAGCCCCTAAAACCCTTGGAATTTCCTGTGATAAATGCAAAAATGCAATAGTGCTGTCTTTCGTTATGTTAATGTATTGAGTTTTGGGAAGTACTTTGGTAATTTAGGGCTGTGGGCTGGTTGCCAGGACAACCAAGCACAGGAGTAGAGGGTTGGAACTTCCACTTCTCACCAGTCCACCACCACCTCCAAGGAGGGGAGAGGGGTTTGAATTCTATTGCCAATGGTCATTGATTTAATTAGCCATGCCTCTGTAATTAATCCTCTATAAAACCCCAAAGGACAATGTTCAGACAGCTTCTGGGTTGGTGAATACATGGAGACTTAGGAAGAATGACACACGCAAAATGAGCAGAAAAACTGCACTCCTTCCCCACACCTTGCTCTAAGCATCTCTTCCAACTGGTTATTCCTGAATTATGTATTTTTATAATTAGCTGGTAATCTAATGAGTAAACAGGTTTCCTGAGTTCTGTGGGAGACTCTAGCAAATTAATTGGTGTGTGCCTTGGAAGCCTCTGCTTTGTTCAGTTGGTCAGAAGTACAAGTAACAATCTGGGCTTGGGACTCACATCTGAAATGGGAGTCAGGTAGGGGGTAGTCTTGGAAGACTGAACCACTAACCAGTGGAATCTGATGCTACCTCCAGGTAGATAGTGTCAAAATTGAGTTGAATTCTTAAACAGCCTGCTGATACCTGAGAATTGTTTGTTGGTGTGGTAACACTCACGTTGGAATTGGGTCCAGGAACTGAAAAGAACTAGCTTTTAACTTTTTGGTTCCCTTTTGTACCTTTTGAACTGCTTGGAATCCTCATGGTGTTGCTAACCCTAAATTGCTGAAACAGAAACCTATAATCTGAATTTCTTAGTTCTCAATGGAGAACATACTTTAGTGATCACAATGAAGTACTCCAAAGAAAGCACTGAATAAATAGTTATAAAAAAACTGCTAGTGAAGTAGCAGCCTTTAACGGCAGCCTTCTAGAAACTGGTTCCATGAGCAAAGAATGAAGAATGGGGATTTCACACTGGAAAAGAACCCTATACTAGTGCCCCTCAAGTCACCTGTCATTGCCTTATTCTGAATATAACTTGTGATTTACCCAGTAGAGATTTCTTCCTCAGATAAAGTTAAATAAATATTTGCAAAAATATTTTTATGTGCAGGCCCAATTACTAGGAATTAACACTAAGTTTCCAATGAATATAAGACTTGGAAGTGAAACAATGTTAGAAAAAGAAGTGAAAGAAAAATTCAACAGCTTCCCTGACTAAGCAACCATTTCTTTTGGAAATAAGTCATGGTGGTGCTCACAAATTGTGTATGGAGGTGGGGGGGGAGTTTAGTTTTCTTTAAAATACATGGAAAATACATCTCACATGGTTTTGGTAATATTTTTTCTTGTGGCCTTCAGATAAAATAACACATTGTAGCTGTAGATAATGCTTCACTTGAAGAAGATAAACAAGGATCTTTACTTAGAAGAAGTTTTTTCAGTAATCCATAATGAAAGTATTCCGTTTCCTAAGGTTGTTCTTATTTCTTCATCTCACCAAAAGACAAAATCCTTGTTTAGTCTTTTCAGATTTCCTGGTAAGAGATTTAAAGCTTTGTGTGAACAAGTCAATACTTTCTTTTGAACATCTTGCTGATAAGTCTTCCTTTATGAGACACATGATTAGGCCTGAATTTGAACAAAAAGATTCATCAAACCCATCTCTGGGTCTCTTTCATTTGAAACTCTGGAATTTTATGTAACACTGGCATAGTAAAGCTTTTTCTTTTTCATAAACGTCACTTGGATTTAATGTAACTTCTCTGAATTCTTTCAGTTTACTCTTATAACAAAAGGTAGTTAGTTGTCCAATAGCGAATAACAACAGCAGTAAAAACCCTGAATTTTATTCCAGTGTTTTAACTTGTATCAACTCTCTTATGGACCTTTTGCATATGTTGTAGGAGAAATTAACTGATGAGTCTTTAATATTAAAATGTCTAAAAGGATTTTCTGTAGGCTAAATAAATGTTGAACTTAAACATTTTAATACACGAAAATAGAATCTCCTATCTTGGCTAATTAGTTTTAATTCACTTTAACTCTTAATTATTAGTGATGAACTATGGATAATATTAGTTTGGTAGAATGTGCTTAGATTGGTTTCAAAGTATTTCCCTTTAGGATATGGCATAGGTTTTTCTTTTTAATGCACAATAATTATATACTATGTACCCACCACACATATATATATATTTTTTTTAAATTTTTTTTTCAACGTTTTTTATTTATTTTTGGGACAGAGAGAGACAGAGCATGAACAGGGGAGGGGCAGAGAGAGAGGGAGACACAGAATCAGAAACAGGCTCCAGGCTCCGAGCCATCAGCCCAGAGCCTGACGCGGGGCTCGAACTCACGGACCGCGAGATCGTGACCTGGCTGAAGTCGGACGCTTAACCGACTGCGCCACCCAGGCGCCCCAGCCCACCACACATATATTACATAACTTCTTTTGTTTCTTCAGAAAACACCTCAGGGTGCCTGGGTGGCTCAGTTGGCTGAGCATCAGACTTAGGCTCGGGTCATGATCTCACCGTCTGTGAGTTAGAACCCTGCATCAGGCTTTGTGCTGACAACTCAGAGCCTGGAGCCTGCTTTGGATTCTGTGTCTCCCTCTCTCTGCCCCTCCCCCCACCCTCTCAAAAATAAACATTAAAAAATTAAAAAAAAAAGAAAGAAAGAAAATACCTATACTTCTTCCAGGTCTCATCATGTCCCTCTTTTTTTTTTTTTTTTTTTTGTTGCCACTGCTTTAGCAAATTTTAGCGAACGTTGCGGGGGGGGGGCAATATGCTATTTGTTCACATTTCTCTGTGCAGTAGGACCATAAGCTTTCTCCTGACTAAAGCTCCTTCTCTTTGTATAGTCCTCTGTTAACTTTGGGAAGTTTGGATATGCTATTGCAGCAGTATTTGTTGGAGAAGGTCATTGAGAGGACATGACCACAGGTTGACCAGTGAGCTGGAGCTGGGCAGTTGGAGGCTCCTCACTCCCTCCCTTATCCTTGGAATAAGCCATTATTCCCTAGCTATTTCAAGAACACAACCTTAAGATAATAATGTATTGTTGAGACCATCTTTGCTGTCTATGTGACTGAAATCTGTTAAGGGCTCTGTATAAACATTTAAGATTCTGTCAGGTAGATGCAGAGATCTATTTGTCCATTTTGTGGCTGCCCAAAAGAAGCCTCATATGTAAATTCCCTTGCTTATTAAAACTTCCATTTACCAATTTGTAGTGGTCTGCCTCTTGCTTTGGTCTCTCTTTGCCCCCGCCCCCCCCACGTGCAAGGGGAGTTTTTACATTTCATCCAGGAAGCTCCTGAGTTTTTGAACCAAAAGTTTTTTTCCCAGTGTCTGTCCACTAAAATAGATTGTTAGCAAATGTGAGCCAAATCATTCCTGAAGAATCTAACACATAACTTTTTTGATTATTGGCTAAAGTAATTGATAATGAATTAGAATGTTATGTAATTTTAAAAGGTACTTGATGAGGACAATCATAAATAATATGACAGGAGAAAAGATGCTAAAAGATATTAAGGAGTTAAGGCTCAGATGTGGTTTTCTTTGTTTCATTAATACACCAATATAGGTGCTCTCTGCAGAAAAGGTTTAGTTTTTTTTTCATATTTTATTAAAGTTTATTTTATTGTCAAGAAGCCTTTGATATGACCACAGTGAGAATTCCCTCTTCTATGACCAATTCATAAAAGCTACGACAATTTTCTTTTATGTTATGTAAGATTCAGCTTCTCATGGAAGATAATTTTAGTGTACTGCTTTTTAAAAAAACTAGTTCTCAGTGAACTTCATTTTTTAGAACATTATTTAGAAAAATACTGTGAAGAGAGTAAAGAGAGTTGTACTATATATTACTTACCCAGTTTTGTTTTCCTGATTATTAACATTTTGCTTTAGTGTGGTACACTTGTTACAATTAATGAACAAATCTTAATACATTATTAATTGAGTTCATATCTTAATTTCTTTTTGTTTTTAAGTAGGTTTGACACCCAGCATGGAGCCTAGTGCGGGGCTTGAACTCATGATCCTGAGATCAAGATCTATGCTGAGATCAAGAGTCAGATACTTAACTGACTTAGTCACACAGGCACTCCTAATTAAGTTCATATCTTATTTAGATTTCCTTACTTTTAACCTAATGTCCTCTTGCTGTTCAGTGTCCTATCCAAGATACTATACTGCATTTAGTTGTCATGTCTCCATAGCCTCTTCTTGACTGTTATAGTTTCTTATAGTTTCCTTGATTCTTTCTTTCTTTTCTTTCTTTCTCTCTCTCTCTATCTCTCTGTCATTTGTCATTCGTACCCTCCTTCCTTCCTCCATCCCTCTTTCTTTGCTCTTTCTTTGCTTTTCTCTTTCTTTGCTTTTCTTTCGTTTTTTTAATGACCCTGATAGCTTACATGAGTAGTGGTTGGGTATTCTATAGAATATCCTTCAATTTGAGTTTATCTAATGTTTTTCTTATGGTTATCTTGGGATTTATGTGTTATTAGAGAGCAGACCACAAAGTTAAAAATTCTATTATCATCATATTAATGGTACCTATTATTCAGATGACTTATCACTGTTGATGTTAATCTTGACTATTTAGCTGAAGTAGTGTTTGACAAGTTTCTCTATTCTAAGGTTACTTCCCTCCCTGCCCATATTATACTCTTTGGGAAGATGTGACTGGGCAGCACATACTTAAAGAGTAGGGATTTATACCACATCTTCTTGTACATATTTTGCATCTTCTAGAATATGTACAAAAATTATTTGGAATTCTTCTGTACTAGAGATTTGTCTCTTCTTCCCCACTTATCTATTGATTAAATCAATCCATTCTATTAGTATCGAATCATGCATAGTATTTTATACTTTTGGTTGTAATTGAATACTACTTTATTTAATTTGTTGGCTCGGATTGTTAAGCTTTGGCCATCGGGGCTCTTTCGGTTGGCTCCTATGACTTTCTGACACTACTAGTTGCTCCAGGCCCACTTTGTATATTTATTACTCCTAGTCCTAGATTCAGCTGGTTGTCCAAGGAGCGCTAATCCCTTTTATTGAAGAATATTAGACACCAAGATCTGGGTGCTAAGTATGCTCATTGCCACTGGTTTTCGTTGCTTCCAGGCATTTCAGCTGAAAGTGCACAGAAATATATGTGTGCATACTAATGCTTATACATAATTATCTCTATTAATATTTCTATAGGTAACCATCTGTCTCTATATTAAGACAAATATGACTTCACACTGATGCCTCCAACACTAATCCCTTACCACATAGATCATTCAACCTTTTTCCTCTTGTTTATCTGTAAACTCTTAGTCCAACAGTGAGAAACCTAGCTCCTACCATTTGCCATCCATTTGCTTCATTATTCAGTTCCAGTATATATGCATAGCAGTATATGAATTATTAACCTGTGTCATCATGGGAAACACTTTTATTGAGTATAGTTCAGTACTTATGTGCAGTTTCTTTTGCTATTAGTTGTACTAACTCCTTTTTTGGTACTTCCTCCTCCGCCATTCCCTTCGTGGAGATTGTTTCATGCATTTGTAACGTGGTTAGGTTGTTTTGTCACATTCTGCATTGCAATCTTGGATTCTCTAACCTTATAAATTATGTTTTAAAATTTTTGTGTGTGTTCTATATGCTTTGATTAATACATAAAGTTAAATTTCCTCAACTACAGTATTATACAGAATACTTTAACCACATTGAAAGTGTCTCCATGCTTCACAGTTTTAACCTTCCTCACTTCCCTGGGAACCCCTGGAAATTTTTTGTACTGTAGCTATAGTTTGACCCTTTTCAGAACATCATTTAAGCAGAATCATGAAGTAGGTAGCCTTTGAGACTGGCTTCTTCAATTTATCAATGTGTATTTAAAATTCATTTAAGTTGTTAGGTGGCTTTCTAGCTAATTTCTTTTTATTGCTAAATAATATTTCATTGTATGGATTTACCATAGTTTATTTATTCACCTACTGAAGGACAACCTCACTGCTTCAAGTGTTTGGAAATTATGAATAAAACTCATAAAATTTACACAACGGAAGATTTTTTTTGTGCGCGTAAGTTTTCAAATGAGTTTGGTCAGTGACTAGCAGTGCAATTGTAATTACTGAATCTCATGGTAAGGTTATGTTTGACTTTGTAAGAAAATGAAAACTATCTTTCAAAGTGGCTGCATCATTTTTCATGAGAGTTCCTTTTGCTTCACAACCTCGCTGACATTTGGTATTGTCAGGTTTTTGTTTTGTTTTGTTTTGTTTTGTTTTGTTTTGTTTTGTATTTTAACTATACTAATAGTTGTGCATTGGTATCTCATTATAGTTTAGTATTTGTAATTAACTCATTACAAATGATGTTAAGCATCTTTTCAGATAATTAATATCTGTGCATCTTTGAAGTTTTTTCATCTTAGATATTTTGTCCATTTTAAAATAGGATCATTTGTATTGTTGACTTTTAAGAGTTCTTGCTTATTTTGGACACAAGTGCTTATCAGATATGTATTTTGCAAATATTTTTTCCCAACCTGTGGCTTGTCTTTTTATTCTCTTAAGGTTTTTCACAGAAATTTTTAATTAAACCCAACTTACCAGTTTTTTGCATTAGTCTTGGTTTTGATGTTTTATCTAAAAACTCATTACTGGATCAAAGGTCATGTGCATTTTCTCATCAAAGTTTTATACATTTGCATTTTACATTTATGTCCTTGATATTTTTTGAGGTAATTTATATATAATGTATGAGGTTTGTACCTAGATTAGTTTTTTGTTTTGTTTTGTTTTGTTTTGTGTACATAATGTATAATAGTTTTAGCACCATTTGTTGCAAAATCTGTACTCTCTCCTTTGACTCACCTTTGTTTTTTGTCAGAGATCAGTTGACTGTATTTGTATGGGTCTATTTCTGGGTCTCTATTCTATTCCATGGATTTGTAGGTCTATTCTTTTGCGAATACTGAACTGTCCTAACTGCCAACTTTGTGCAGGATTATGTTAGCTTTTCTAAGTCTTTAGCCTTTCCCTATAAAATTTGGAATCAGTTTATTACCTATAAAATAGCTTGCTGAGATTTAGAGTTTCAGTCAATCTATAGATCATGTTGGCAAGAATTGATATTGTAACAATATCCGGGAACACAGATTATATCTCTGTTTATTTAGATCTTTGATCCCTTTCATCAGAGTTTTATAGTTTTCAGCATAGACATTTTGTAGATATTTTGTTAGCTTTACACCTAAGTATTTTATTTTTGATGGTATTTAAGTTTTAAATATATATATATATATATATATATATATATATATATTTATATTTCAAATTCCCATAGTTTGTTACCAGTATATATTAAACTATTTTTTCTAGATTGATCTTGTATCTTCTAACTTGTCTATACTTGTATTAGTACCAAATTGGAGAGTTTGGAATTTTCTCTCCAGACAGTTATGTTATCTGCCAACAAAGACAGTTTTATTTCTTCTTTCCCAGTCTGTGTAATGTTTATTTACTTTTCTTATTACAGTGACTAGGATAATGTTGAATGTAAGTACTGAGAGAAGTCATATTTGCTTTGTTTCTAATATTAGTGGAAAAGTGCCCAGTTTCTCACTATAAAGTATGATGTCAACTGTAACTTTTCTGTATGTGTTCTTTATCAAGTTCAGGAAGTTTCCCTCTTTCTAGTTGGGTGATAGTTTTTCATAAATGGGTATTGTATTTTCTCAAATGCTTTTTTCTTTCTCAAATGATTTGTTCAATATGATTTATTTCTTAATCTGCTAATATGGTAGATTAATTATTTTTGAATGTTGAAATAGCCTTTCCTGCTTGGAATAAATCCCATTTGGATGTGGTTCATAATTCTTTATACATTATTGAATTCAATTTATTAATATTTTGTCAAGGACTTTAGCATCTCTTTTCATGAGAATTACTGGTCTCTAACTTTCCTTTCTTGTAATGTTTTCTCTGGTTTCATTATTAGAGAAATAATGTGCTCAATGAATGAGTTAGGAAGTATGCCTTCTACTTTGATTTTCTGGAAGAGATTCTAGAGACCTTGTGTCATTTCTTCCTAAAATGTTTGGTAGAATTCATGAATGACACCAATTTGGGTCCACACTTTCTCTTTTGGAAGATTATTAATTAATTTTTAAAATAGATATATGACTATTCAGATTATATATTTTTCCTTATATGAGTTTCTATAGTTTTGTGTCTTTAAAATAATTGATCCTTTCAAATAATTGATCCATTTGACCTCAACGATCAAATTTATGGAAATAGAGTTTTATGTAGTATTCACTTTTTAAAAAATGTTTACATGATCAGTAAGGATGATCCCTCTTTCATTTCCAATATTGATACCTTGTGTCTTTTTTTTCAAGATTAGTTTGGCTTGAAATTTATCAACTTTATGGATCTTTTTAAAGAATCAACATTGATATTGCTACTTTTTTAATATTGAAATCTGGTTTTTGATTTCTGAAGTTTCTGCTCCATTTTTATTACTTCTTTCTTCCTGCTTATTTAAGGCTTGGTTGATCTTCTTTTTCATGTATCCTAAGGTAGAAACTCAGAATAATGAGTTTAAATATTTCTTCATTTTAATACATACATTTAAAACTATAAATATATTTCTAATAACTGCTTTCAATGTGGTTCACATTTTGATAAATTATGTTTTCATTTAGTTCAAAAGGTTTTTTTTTTTTTTCCAAATTATCCTGAGACTTTTTCATTGGCCCATATGTAACTTTGAGTGCGTTTTTAAAAATTTTTTAATGTTTATTTATTTTTGAGTGACAGAGAGAGAGAGACAATACTAGAAGGGAAAGAGCAGAGAGAGGAAGATACAGAATCCAAAGCAGGCTCCAGGCTCCAAGCTGTCAGCACGGAGCCCAACGTGGGGCTCGAACTCATGAACTGCGAGATCATGACCCGAGCCAAAGTCGGACGCTTAACTGACCGAGCCACCCTTTGGGTGTGTTTTTAGTCTCCAAATATTTGAAATTGCCCAGCCATCTTCTGTTATTGATACCTAGTTTAATTCCATTGTGGTCTGAGACACTGTACTTTGTATCGTTCCTATTCTTTTAAATTTGATAATTTTTTTTCTTGGCTCATAATGTATTTTGTCTTTGTGATTTTTCCATGTGGGCTTGAAAAAAATGTATTTAACATTATTGGATGGTCTATTCTATATGTCTATTAGAATTTTTAAGTTTATAGTAATCCATTCTCATAGTCCAAGATCTATCACTCTTCTGCACAGTTGAGACAGGAGAATTAAATACTTTCATCTCTCAAATCTTTGATGTGTCTGAAATCTCTTTTGTCCTTAAGGAATGCAATATTACTTATTTACTATTTAACAGGGAGAAGTCTTGGAGGACCAAAGTGGAATTCTGGTATTCAGGGATTAAATCATTTTGAGCCAGTTTCTAGTAATGCTCCACACCCCCTCCTCCAATGTACAGTCTTTTCTGGAAAGTACCTGCAGGTTCCTTTGGAGAGAATGAGAATTAAGTTTTATATAATATTCTCAAGGAGCTTCTACCTTCTCATTGGAGAGACTCTGAGTTTATAAACTGGCCTTGGAATTAGGTGAGAGATCCTGACTGTCTTTTGTGGTGACCTGTGGGGTTACTATTCTGAATGAAACCAATAGGAAACAAAGAATCGTGAAGTGTTGCACATGGACTGTATCTTGTAAGGTCACTGAAGTTACCAGGCCCAGAACTGTCTTTACAGTTTTTGATTATATGAGCCAATGAATTACCTTTTACTTTTTATGCCATTTTAATTTAAGTTGCTATCTCTTGCATCTGAAAGAATCCTAGTGGATGCAAATTGAAATTTACAAGTACAGATGTTACAAATCTTATGCATTGATTTGCATGAGCAGCTAGCTTCTCACCTGGACAACTAAGTAGCTTCTTTCTCCAGAATGCATAGCCTCTGGATTTATATGCTCAATGATGATTAAGGATTCTTTCAAACAACCCTGGGCAGACTGTTTGCATATGAGCAAAATGGTAGAGGAGAGTTTCTGACTCCTTTTCCCTGAAGCTTTTCCTCTCTCCCACCCCTTTATACCTAATAAAGTTTGGTTTACTGCCAAAGTCTTTGTTGACTATTTTACTGAAAATACCTTAGTGGTGGGAATTTTAGTTAGAAAGTAACAGAAGAGGCCCAAAGGAGAAAAATGTTTCACCAGATAGTTTCTCAGTAAAGGAGAAATCACATTGTTTTTTACCAATTTGGTTTGTCTACAGAAAGAGTAAACTTGCTGAGAAACATCTTTGAAGACAAACTAAATGTTCCCCTTCCATGTGTCTTCCTTGTTGTCTGAGAAATCCGTCGAAAATGGTTCCATAAAAAGTCCTTCCTTATGCAGCTACAATAAGAAACAATTGAGAAAAACTGATCATTTCCTTTTGTCATAGCTCCTCATGTGACCTCCAGAGGAGTAAATACCTGAAATAACAAGCCTGGATATAAGATTTTGTTTGAGAAAAGTTTCATGCATAGTTGAAATATAATTTCACAGAATCTTTTGTTATGCTCAAATTCTTTTGTGAATGGCAAGTCTTCTATGAATGGCAAATGTTATTGATAAGAGCCTGAGTCATTAAGGCTCATCCTGCTTCAGTCTTGACACATACAAAATTCTTAAATTGCATTTATCATCCTTATAGAATGATTTTGCCATGTTTTTTCATGATATGGGATAAAGATGTATTATTTTAATTTGTTCTCTAAACTACAAAATGAAAAGTCTACACCATTCACTGTTTAAAGATACAGTTTCACATTTGTATTTAAGATAACCTTTCAGGAAACCTTCATATACCTCTCAGTCACTTACTTTTTAAAAAACAATTTAGGATTCAGCCTTTAACTTTTTCACCTTAAGACAAAAGTCTTGTCCTTTGTTAGAAAGGCTTTCTTCCTTGATAGAAATGTAATTTTAGTTTATCTACATTGACATTTGAATTTGTATGCATTCATTAAACATTCAGATTGTATAAATAATGCGATCTGTATTTTAACAAAGGAAGCTTTCATGGATGAATAATTTCTTCACTTGGCATTATGACAGCTATTGAGAATTGGAAATTTCTGCATTAAAAAACACTGTAAAAAACCTTTACCAAAAAAAAAAAGAGAGAGAGAGAATCAAATAGAATAATTTTAAGAGTAGTTGTTAAATGTTTTTGATGATTCAACAATTTCAAGTATATAAAATACATATCACATTTTATAACTTCTCTGGAAGCATATGCTCATTTAAAAGATATTATATCCTCAATCAAAATATTCTGTTTTCTACAAATTTATAATCTGTACCCTCTTTTATTCCCTTATGTTCTGAAAAGACCCCTTGTCCTATCTTCTTAGTGGCATAGCACAGAACTTCTGTTTGTACAGTAATTCATGGTACAATTCGCCTGACCTTTCCGTCTGCAGTTCATTGTTCAGCATGCTTAATCTACTTGTTTTCTTGACCAGTGACCATCACACATGTTTCATCCTGGACCTGAGCATGTTGTACAAAAACCTTTATTCATTGTCATGTAAGAGCACAAGTACACTATTTGAAGCACATAATTGAATGACAAAATACATACCAGAGTACCTGTGAGCTTACTTTCTGTTATTGTTCTTTCAAAATCTAAAACCTAGCAAAATACCTGGCACAGGGTAGGCACACAGTAAATATTTGATGAATGACTAAGAATAATGCTCTTCGTGCTTGCAAAGAGGAAAATCAGGAGATATGACCATAGAAAGTACATTGGGACTGTAGAAAGAAAAGAACATGAGGAGAAAGGAAATTTAAGGGAGGAAGAAGACTAAGACCATAGAAAACAGTAAGGTGGATCCCACTACATGCTTGGACCACAAGGAAGGCAAGGACAAGCAAGGAGTGCACGGTGATTAAGTGAAGATTTGTTGACTAGCTAGCATGTGCTGGGAATTTTGAAAATATTCATGTATTCATCATTAATTTAATATTTTTATTAAGCACCTACTTTATGCCAGGCACAGTTTTGGATTCTTGAGGTCCATCACTGAACAAAAGAAAGACTCCTGCCCTCCTGTAGCTCCACTTTAGCACATATTTAGATGGTATGTAATAATCATAATAAAGAAATATACTATGAGAAAGGTAAAAAATGCTATGGGAAAAAAGAAAATTGTAGAACAGTAGAATTGTACTGACAAGGTGACCAGGAAGGCATCTCTGGGAAGGTGAGGTCTGAGTAAAGAGGAATGGATGGGAATTAGGCAAGAGTATGTCTGGAGGAAGATCAGCCTATGCAGTGAGAACAGTTGAAGCAAAGATGCTTAGGAAGAAGTTTTCCTGGGTGAGGGAGGCATAGCATGGAAGCCAGAAGGGCTTGGGCAGAAGGAGCAAGAAGAAAAGCAGTAGGAAATTAGGTCAGATTTAATGGTGAGATACAGGGAGTGGCGAACAATCATGAACATAGTAGGTATATTTGTCTGTCACTCTGAGTGAGATGGAAGCCATGGGAGGGGTTAGAGTACAGGGGTGGTTTGCCTCTGTTTTGTTTAAAAAGCATTATCTTGTTCAGCCCTTATAAAAAATACTATGAAATAACATTTTAGCAAGAATTATTTTAGATGTAAAGAAACCAACTGAAATTGGATTTCACGTTAAGCACTGATTTTTTCCCTCCGCCTCTGGAACAGCAGGTCTGGAGAGAGGTGTTTCTAAGAATAGTGTAGTGAATTAATGATGCTTAGTTCTCTAGGCATCACTGTGGGCTTGCCATTCTTCTGGTCTTCCCATCATACATAGTGGTGAGGTGATTGTTGTAATTCCAGGAATCACATCTTCACACAATAGTCCTCAAAGCCAGTAAGAAAGATGGCTTTTCACTCTTGATCTGAGTTTCCTTATCACTTTCTCACTCTCTTATCCTGCCTTTATCAGGGAGTGAAATAGTTTTCAGAAATCTCCAGTATCTTTCCTGTGAGGTTCCTTTGAACAAAACTGGGTCATATCACATATCAAACAATAAACCAATTACTAACTGGCAAGTGGGGAAAAGATTACCTTCAATCAAGACATGTCATCTGGGGTAGGACATAGCTACATGGTACCTGAATAAAATTAGAGTTGTGGTAACCAAGGATAAGGAGAAATGACTGATGAGTAGGCAAATGATAGTGTCTTCCAGAGGCAGTAGGTTTTGTTATGTGCGTTTACAGGTGAATAGAAGTTTAGAGAGTCTTTGTAATTCTCCTAATATAAAACAACTTAAAAAGGCAGAGCAAGGATTGAACTCCAGATCTATCTGATTACAGACTCATGTGGGTTTTTTATTTGTTTGTTTTTGCTAAACCAGACAGGCCCCTTTATAACTATGCCACACTGTTGTGGGGATTGTTGTAGGGGGACCTTTATCCAGATGGCAATGGCTATTAACTTACCACTGTTGCATGAATTGTTTAATGCTTGCTGACAAGACAAGCATATTTTCTCCCTTTAAACAGAGTCCATGTATAAGGCCAAATATTAGTTAAGAGGTTTGTGGGTAAGCAGAATCTCTCACAGTGGTCTAGTTGCAAACCACAGAACTCACTTTAGCTAGTTTAATCAGAAATGAAATTTAATGAAAAATATGATAGGTCACAGAATCCATGGAGGCTATACAGTCAGGAACATTACTGAAATCATTCTAATAGCCTGTTGGCAGGCACAATCTTTTTGTGCCTGAGTCCAAGAATTAGGCAATTGTTGGACATCTCCACAAGGACATCTGCCACTGTTCTCCATGAAATCCACTGGGCATGACTTTCTCTATTTTCTCCAAACATAGTTTCCTATGTGTTTTGTTTGCAGAGGCAAGGACACATGCCTGTAACCTATCTGCTAAGGAAGCTGAGAATTCCCTGGAAGAAATTGTAAATTATTGGTGTCATTTCTTTTTTTTAAGTGTTTGATAGAATTTATCTGGTCCTGTATTTACTTTATTTGAAAACAAAAGTTTTTATTTTATTTTATTTTATTTTATTTTATTTTATTTTATTTTTTTTATTGTATTGTATTGTATTGTATTGTATTGTATTTTAAAGAGAGATTGGGAGAAGGGCAGAGGGAAAGAGAGATATAATCTTAAGCAGACCCTGGGATCATGACCTGAGCTGAAATCAAGAGTCAGACACTTAACTGAGTGACCACCCAGGTGACCCATGTTATTTGAAAATTTTAAACTACTAATTCAATTTCTTTACTAAATGTAGGCTGATTCAGATGACCTATTCTGCCTTGTGTGTGTTTTCATAGCTTTTGTCTTACAAGGAATTGGTCCATTTTATCTAAATTATCACATATGTAGCATTCCTTTGCTACTTAAAAATAAAAATGTTTACCTATTTATTTTGAGACAAGGAGGGCATGAGCTGGGGAAGGGCAGAGAGGTAGGAAGAGAGAGGGAATCCCAAGTATGCTCCATGTCCATCCAGCATGGAGCCCAGCACAGGGCTCGATCTCACTACCACGAGATCATGACCTGAGCCAAAATCAAGATGCTTAACTGACTGAGCCACCCAGGCAACTCCCTTTGCTACTTTTTTAATGTCTATGCAATCAGTAGTGATGACCTCTCTTTTATTTTTAATATTGATAATTTGCATCTTCTCTCTTTTTCTCTTGGTTAGCTTAACTAGATGTTCATGAGATTTATTGATCTTTTCAAAGAACCAACTTTTGATATCATGTTTTTCTATTATATTCCTGTCTTAATTTCATTAATTTCTTGTTGTAGACTCTAAGTCTACAGTTCTCTTTTGGCCAGCAAAAGAGCGGACACAGGATTAAAGCAAGAGATGGCTAATGTCCAGGAAAAAGACAAGAGCCCCGAATAAGGGTCCTTGCCTCGTATTTATTAAGATCAGAAGGCTTAAAAACATGATGGGTGTGTACAAAGAGACAAACTGTGAACATTAACTTGGGGACATGAGGGAAAGGGGGGTTTGAAGATATACAGTGTTTGAGGTTTGGGTCAATATAAAACAAAATCCGGGTGCCTGGCAGATGGGTAGATGGTTCTCAACAGCAGACAGAAGACACCCTGCCTGTTATCTTTGCTAGCCTAGGGGATGAGACAGGGGAAATAACCTCAGGGTTAAAAAGACACCTTTTCTTTTGTTAACCATCTCTGGGCTGCTCTGCCTGCAGCACAGTAGGTCCATAGTCCAATTCACCAATTTACCTAACCTGGCCCTATTCTCCTGTGAAAGCAGCTTTTCTGCTATAGTACTAAATTTGGGGTGCTTCCATCCTGAACATCTAATCTTGCTATTCCTATGTATTGGGCACCTTTGCACCATTTCTATTTCAGGCCTTTGCCTCTCCCTCTCTATTTTGGGGCCTCTGCACCCCCTCTCTATTTTGGGGTGCCTTTGCACCTCCCTATTCCTGGCACCTTTGCACCTCCCTATTCTTGGGGTGTCTTTGCACCCCCGTATTCTTGGAGTGCCAATCTGTTTTACCCGAACTCAGGTGTGAGCATTTTATGACTTTGTATTTCTTTATGTCTTGTTAACCCATTGGTGTAAGCCCAGGGGATTCCTAAGCTTATCTCCCACAATATCTCCTCAATATTTATTATGTATATTCTTCTATTTGTTTGAGGCTTAAACTGTTTTCTTATCTCCAGTCTCCTACAGTAGAAGCTAAGGTTGTTACTGATTTTAGCATTCTGTTCTTTTCTAAGATATGCATTTAATGCTAGAAATTTCCATTTGCATACTTTCATTGCATCTCACAAATGTTGATTAGTTATATTGTTATTTTCATTTAGTTCAAAATATTTTCATTTCCCCTGAAACTTCTTTTATGACCATGTATTAATTTGTTTAATTTCCAAATATTTATGGATTTTCAAGTGTCTTTCTATTACTCATTCCTAGCTTAATTTCTTATTCAATTAATTAAACACACTTTGGTTTCTATGTTTTTAAATTTTTTGAAGTATGCTCTGTGTTCCCAAATGTAATCCTTCCTGGAGGATGCTTGATATGAGCTTGAGAAAAATGTGTACTTTGGTATTATTGGGTGGAGTTTTCTGTAAATACAGTCAATTAGATAAATTTGATTAATGGTGCCATTCAGATCAACTATACCCTTAGTGAATTTTAGCCTGATTCATATATCAATTGCTGAAAAACCGTTTTGAAGTTTACAAGTATATTTATGTACAGTGAATTTGTCTCTCTTCTTTCAGTTTTATCAGATTTGCCTCATATATTTTAACACTTTGTTAGATGCATAAATATTAGGCATTCTGTAATGCTTTATCACTGAAAACTTTCCTTGTTCTGAAGTTTGTTTTTCTGAAGTATAGTTACTCCAGCTTTCTTGTATTAATATTAACATGGTATATCTTTCTCTATCCTCAAATTACTACATACAGACCCTTCACAGTTAAAGTGATTATTGACATGGTTGGATTAAAATTTACATTTTTGTAACTTTTGTATTCATTACATTTGTTTTTGTTTTTCTTTTTTTCTCTTTCCTCATCTTTAGCTTTCTCTGATCTTAATTGAATGTTTTATATATTTTCATTTCCTTTCCATTTCCTCTTTTTTAACATATTAATTATACTTCATTAACAGTTTTTTTAGTGGTTGCCTTAGAGTTTATCATATTCTTTTGTAACTAATTTGAGTTTACCTTCAAATAACACTATATGCTTCACATATATGTAGGTACCCTATAACAGAGTATTCCCAGTGTGTTGCTGTCATTGAGTTCATTTATCTCTGTGCTATCATCACCCAATGCTTTGATAGTATTATGACTTTAAAGAGACTGTTATGTTTTTTTTTTTAATTTTTATTTATTTATTTTGAGAGAGATTGAGAGAGTGCACACACGTGTATGCACACTGGAGGGGCAGAGAGAGAGGGAAAGAGAGAATTGCAAGCAGGTTCTGTGCTATCAGCCCAGAGCCCAGTGTGGAGCTAATCTCACGATCATGAGATCATGACCTGAGCCAAAATTAAGAGTCAGACACTTAACCAACTGAACCACCGAGGTGTCCCAAACAAACCATTAACTTTTAAATTAACCATAAATGAGAGAACTATATAGTTTATAATATTTTTTGGTTATATATAAAACTAGCTATCATAGCAGAGCTCTCTTTGTGTGTGGTAAGATACAGAGATGAAGAAGCATTCTTTAATTAAAAAATTTTTGATCTCAGACTTTTAATTGTCCTGTGTCCTAAACTGTGATTTTCACAGGTATTTTTTGGGTCTTTTTTTTTTCCCTCTAAATATGTGTGTCCAGAGTGGGAAGAATTCCCTTCTTCAAGCTATGAAGAGTCTGGTAATGTCTTTTCCCTGGATGGTAGTCCTTTGCTATGGAGAAAACTCTGGGCATATTTCACAAAGTCACATCTAGAATGAGACCTTTCTTGGATCTTCACATTAAAAAGTGGACTTTCTGGGTGTAAATCCCATGAATGTGAGACCTCTAAGTTTCATATCCAGGGTATTTTCATTTTCACTTTGGTCTAGGTTCAGTTTCTCATAATTCATCAAATTGTTTTTTAAGCTTTCTTAATAGTTTCTGGCTGTAGTAGCTTCAGTTTCAGGTTAACTGATCTTGACTGTGTCTCACTGACTTTGCCTCTGTCCCCAGATTTTGGGGTGATGTTTTACCCTGTAACACTTATTCTCTAATAATAAAAGAAGGGTTATTGATTTGCAGTTTGTTTAGCTTTGTCCTTTTGTAAGGAACATAGTGATGACTTCTGAGTTCTTTACAAATGAGTGTTGAAATGAGAAGCCTGCGAGTCTGAATTTTAACTTTTACCTTTGAAAGCCCTAACTCATAATATTGGAAATTCCAACTTTATAGGAATATAAAAATATAAACAATTATAAGAATAAAAAATAAAGGATTAGTCAAAACATGTATGGCTACCACAAATATCACAAACATTTACTAGACAACACAATCAGCAAAAAAGAAAGAAAGAAAGAAAGAAAGAAAGAAAGAAAGAAAGAAAGAAAGAAAGAAACATCGTAAGTGATGTACATGTTTAATAACATTCAGCTTAGCTAGCTTCACAGAGGTATTGGCCTGCTATTGGGGCAGAATATTTAAAGTCTGTTGTCTAATGTTCTCTAGATCATGTTTTAAAGGGCAAACACAGTGTTTCCACAGTGACTTCTTTTTCTAAACTTCTAATCCTAACCAGGTGCCTACTGCCCTGTTCCTGTGATTGACTCATTCTTTCCTTAGTTAAATTTAGATAGTTTGGTAATAGACAATCCTGGAAGCAGTTTTTGTAAGGAGAACATTTCCTTGTCTCTGATCTGGCCTGTTATGTGAACTAATATGTTTTAACAGTAAGTGCATATCTTATTATTTTATTTTCCTTTACTCAATATAAATGTTGTCTTATTCAAATAGGCTAATTTCCCAGATGATAATATATTTTTACCCTGTGTTACATGCTATTTTCCGTGTGGGCCACCTTTCTTTAGAATCTTCTAGAAGAAGAAGAGAAATTCAAATAGTCAAACCTGTCCAATATTTGGTTAGGAAAGTATTCAAAGCTCTTGATTTAGTGAAGTTTGAAGGTTGTCTTAAATTCCATTTATCCATGCTCTCTTTGCTGCCCCATTATATGGATGAATGTGACCTGAGGGTGGACAGTAAGTACTCGGTGACTGACTGAAGCACAAATGTTAGCTGCCACAAAATAAAGTTGCCTACTAAGAGGCAACAGGGTCAAAGCTTTCACCCTAAATGAAATATTTTTGACAGTTTCACTTTTAAAATAAGTTAATAATTTTAACAGGAACTACAGTAGTATTGTTGGCTTTTTCACAGTATGTACAGTATTATTGAAATATGTAAATGTAAGAAGTCTATTTTAATAAGTTCTTTTTAAAGGTATGAATGTGCCCTTTTGATGGGAAGAATAAAAATAAAAGATAATTAGTTTGACTGCTATGAAAGCACTCACATTTCTACCTTGGGCTATAGTGAAACATTCTGCCTGAGTTACACAGCTTGATTTATCCATGAAAATTGCATTTATAGTACTCCTAGAGCACAGAGGTATAGAAACTAATGTCATGACCTTAAATAAGAATTCTAAATCTAATAAGAGCCTCTTTTAATGTAAGGATGTGATTTAGAAGTTGCATTTTAATAGCACTTATTAAACCTAATATATAAGAAAATTTGTACTTGGACTATGTTGTTGAAGCTCTTGAAAATAGGTAGAGAGCTTTGACTTCTAAATCAGAATATTAACATGAAAAAACATCTTAGTTTCTTGATCTCCCTAGATTCTTACCCCACTGTACAGTCTGTGTCTGTGGCTTAAGCTTCATGTGTGGATGGATATGAAACCAGTCAAAACTGGGACAACAAAGCATCATACTAGATTTGTGGTTAATTCTGCTCTGGCCATGATAGCTGAGTTGCTTATTCCCAGGATTCTGTTCTATCTATCAGTGTCTTCTGATTAAGGGCCTACCTTGTTGTACTCTGGCATCACTAGTTCCATTTATATTTTCCAGTTCTTTAGCAGCTTGGTTGCTGTCATGACACATCAAATCTCCAAATGATTGGGTTCCTGCCCACACATTTTTGTCCCTTCTCCTACTTGATGCTACTGAATATCCACTGTCCTGTTCTAATCTTTGCTTAGACAGACAGCCTGACTCTAGGATTCATTTCAGCAGCTTGCTTTCAGTACTCAGTTGGGAGTTGTAATTTAATCTGGACCCTATAATTTTTTTTTTTTAATTTTTTTTTCAACATTTATTTATTTTTTGGGACAGAGAGAGACAGAGCATGAATGGGGGAGGGGCAGAGAGAGAGAGAGACACAGAATCGGAAACAGGCACCAGGCTCTGAGCCATCAGCCCAGAGCCTGACGCGGGGCTCGAACTCACGGACCGCAAGATCGTGACCTGGCTGAAGTCGGACGCTTAACCGACTGCGCCACCCAGGCGCCCCACCCTATAATTTTTAAGAGAGTCTCAATCATAAGAAAAAAAAAAAAAAACAAAAACCTGTCTTTTAAAATAGAAGGTAATTTCAAAAATTTGAGGTTTGCATATATCTTTAGGGTGACTTTGTTTTAGTAAACAAACAAAATTATACCTCCTGCAATAAGACAAATACACAAAGAACACACAATGTTTGTGATCCTTTAAGTTATATAAGTGAAAATTAAATATCCTTAATCAAAACCAATATTTGAAGCTGGAAATGTTGAATCAGTGAAGCTACTTTGTGTGTTTATAGAGACTTGAGCTGGTTATAGTCTTATTAGTTTCACCTTTAAAGATCATTCCTCCTAAAAATGTTTATTTTAAAAGTGTGGGTTTAAAGTATTACATGACTTCATTAGTTCCATTTGCTCTTGAGAAGGTAAGATGCATTATTTTTACTATATTGCTCACAGTGGTTTGGGGATAGAAACTGCGAGGATGAGGGAAAGTCTAGTTCCACCCCTCTCTCTAACTTTGAATGAAAGGAGGAATTGAGGAGGAGTTCCAAGGCACTCTGTCATCTTAACATAAACTATACTATCAATTCCCTAGATTTAGACTGAATAGGAAAAAATGCTTTGGTATTGGGTTATTAAACTCTGTACACTTCAGCTGTCCATGTGGAACCATAAAGAAAGATTAATCTCTTTGAAGGGAGAATCTGCTTTTCCTTAATAAAATGGCTATTTGTAATGTCAGTCCTCCTGGGAACAGATTGCTCCCAAGACTGTGTTGCAGGATTGGGGAAGGGTTTGTAAAGGAGAGAAGCTAACATGGTCAGGAGGTAGTTGAACCTGTGATCAGCATTGTGGGAGACTTGTGCCCCGCAGTGGTGATAGGTTATGGAAGCAATATAATAGGACCCAGACCAGAATAGGAGAGATTTTGAGGTTATGTAATTATGGGGAACATTTGCTGGTAGAGGAAGTAGTGGTGGAACTAAAATTCTGGAAATCAAGACTGCGACGTCTGAGTCAGTATAATTTGAGTACTTAGTGAAAATATGACATTCAGAATCACAGCAACTTTAAATCAATCTTTTTCTGGACTGATGACCTTGTTTTAGTCTTACTTCCAGACCTTACCTCAAGGTCAGAGTCCTTCTAAGGCTTATTTATGAGCTATTACTTCTAATTAATGAAAGGAAATTTATTATTTTTATTCCAGCTACTAAGTGAGGTGACAGAATTTTTTAAAAAGTTTTATTATCTAGTGGCGTTTAAGGAAATTCTTTACTATTTGAGTTCATTTTCAAATTTGAGGATCTAGTGTGAATTTGGTTCTACCCAAGAACATGCTGAAATGCTACTCTTGTGGAGTCTTCTGTAACTCCTCCCAGGGAAAATTAATTTTATCTTTTGATGGTCATGGTTTTCTTTGGTACCTTTTTAAATTTTTTTTTAATGTTTATAAGTATTTAAGAGACAGAGAGAGAGTGGGAGCAGGGATGGAGGGGCAGAGAGACAGGGTTACACAGAATTTGAAGCAGGCTCCAGGCTCTGAACTGTCAGCACAGATGGATCTCAAACCCACAGATCGTGAGGTCATGACCTGTGCCAAAGTTGGATGCTTCAACCAACTGAGCCACCCAGGTGCCCCATCTTTGGTACCTTTTTTAAACTTAATTTTTATGAGGGTTCATATTCCTGTTACTTTTGTGCATATCCTATATGTCCTGTGGGACTCTACCCTTCTTAAGAGCAGGTATAATTTCATTTATTTACCCAGCAAGTATTAATTACTTATTATGTTCTTGATCTCCTTCCCCAAGCACTTAACACAAGACAGAACACACATACAGTAGGTGCTAAATAAATGTTGGTAAAAAGCTAACAAAAGATAATATTTTCATTTTCTCATGCTCCTTGGAATAACTTTCCTCACTACGTCCTTAATGGTCAGAATGGAAGACTGACATGAGGGGTCTCTTTGTATATTTTTGGTAATTAAAAAAAACTCCCACACCATAAAAATATCATTTGGATATGTCTTATTTCTAAATAAATGGTGAGATATTTGCTAATGTGGGGTAAAACTTTTTTATTTTCTCCCATAGAAGACATACATGCTGTCATTGTAATGCAGTCAGCCACCAACACTGCAAAGGAGATGGAAGAAACAAAGAATATGGCAACAATATAGGATTTTTAAAAACTGTGTAAACTTGTCACAAATTTTGAGTTCCTACATTTAACTGAAGTTTTATCTATGCTTTCTATGATTCTAATTTCTTCTGCAAAGTACAAATTGAACAATTTATGGGTTGAAGTAAAAATCTTGGCCAATGATATATTTAGAATATGTTTCTCCTTTTCTAGGTTGTGAATCCCTTGAAGATAGGGATTATTGTGTTTTTTCCATTTTAGATTTACAACATTTCTATAATCTCTGGTAAGTAGTAAATGCTTAATGTTCACTGAATGAAGTAATTAATTTTATATTTTCTTATTGACCTCTTCACTCCAAGATTTGTTATCTCTGTCAATATGAGGTATTTTATTGCTTACTGTATTTAAAAAAATTCTCCTCTAGAATAAATTAAGAATAAACAACATGATTTTTTTTCATTTTATTTATTTATGTTTTTCATCATGATAAGTGTACTCTTTAATCCCCATCTCCTATTTCTCCCATTCCCCCATCTATCTCCCCTCTGGTAACCGTCAGTGTATTCTCTATTGTTATGATTCTGTTTCTTGCTCTCTCTCTTTTTCTCTCTTTCCTTTGCTCATTTGTTTTGTTTCTTAAATTCCACATATGAGTGCAATCATACAGTATTTGTCTAAACTGATTGACTTATTTTGCTTAGCATTATACTCTCTGAGTCCATCCATGTTGTTGTAAATGGCAAGATTTAATTCTTTTTTTATTATGAATGTATATACTTGCTTATATATGTATATATGTGTGTGTGTGTGTGTGTGTGTGTGTGTGTGTGTGTGTGTAATATGTATATATACATGATGGACACTTGAGATGCCTCCATAGTTTGGCTATTGTAAATAATGCTGCAATAAACATAGAGGTGCATGTATGCCTTTAAATTAATGTTTTTGTATTTTTTTGATAAATACCCAGTATTGCAAATACTGTATCAAAGGGTACTTTGTACAGTACAAAGGGTTCTATTTGTAATTTTCCATACTGTTTTCCACAGTGGCTGTACCAATGTGCATTCCCACCAACAGTGCCAGAGTGTTCCTTTTTCTTCACATTCCCATCAACATCTTTGGTTTACTGTGTTTTTGATTTTAGCCATTCTAACAGGTGTGAAATGATACCTCATTGTAGTTTTGATTTGCATTTCCCTGAGGATGAGTGATGTTGAGCATCTTTTCATGTGTCTGTTGGCCATCTGGACATTGGAGAAATGTCTGATACTGTCTTCTGCTCATTTTTAAATTGGATTATTTGTTTTTTGGGTATTGAGTTATATCAGTTCTTTATGTATTTTGGATACTAATTCTTTAACGGATATGCCATTGGCAAATATCTTCTCCCTTCAGTAAATTGCCTTTTAGTTTTGTTAATTTTGTTTCCTTCACTATGCAGACACTTTTTATTTTGATGTAATTCCAATAGTCTGTTTTGCTTTTATTTCCCTTGCCTCAGCAGACCTTTTAGAAAAATGTTGCTAAGCCTGATGTCACAAAGATAACTGCCTGTGCTCTCTTCCAGGATTTTTATGGTTTCAGGTCTCACACTTAGGTCTGCACTCCATTTTGAGTTTATTTTTGCATATGGTAAATGAAAGTGGTCCAGTTTCATTGTTTTGCATGTAGCTGTTCAGTTTTCCCAATACCATTTGTTGAAGAGAGTGTCTTTTTCCTATTGTATATTCATTCCTCCTTTGCTGAAAAATAATTGACCGTATAATTTTGGGTTTATTTCTGGGTTTTCCATTCTGTTCTACTCATCCTATGTGTCTGTTTTTATGCTAGTACCGTACTGTTTTAATACCATCACTTTGTAACATAACTTGAAATCTTGAATTGTGATACCTTCAGTTTTATTTTTCTTTTTCAAGATTGCTTTGGCCATTCTAGGCATTTTGTGGTTCTATATAAACTTTAGGATTTTTTGCTCTAGTTCTGTGAAAAATGCTATTGATATGTTGATAGACATTGCATTAAATGTGTAGATTGTTTTGGGTAGTATAGATATTTTAACAATATTTTTCTTCTGATCCATGAGCATGGAATGTGTTTCCAATGTTATTGTTCCAATATTATTTACTTGAAAAATGAGCCCAAGCTTCATGTACTATGAGATTAGGCATACATGAGCTTTTAAACATTATTTATGTTTAGAACAAATATATTTAGAGGGGATTCACACTAAAACCTTCAATCACTGGAATTCCCACTGTGTGGGAAAATACTGAGTGATTGAAAAATATTTTAAAGAATAAAGGTATTATATTTCCTCTGAAAACTGCCTAAAATGATATCAGTGAAAGGTGTCAGCTTAAATTATTTAGATGAGATATCTATTGGGGACAGATACATGGTAAAAAAAAATACTCTGCAATTAGAAGAATGAAACATTGTAAAAGCAGAGAGCCTACAATACAAGTAGTCTCTTTTGTGTCTTAGATGACAACATAAAGCTTCTTGATTCAATAGACAAGACCCATAGTTCAGTTTCCATCTTCTCTTGTGATGTTGTGTCTGGTTGAATAGATAAAAGCTCAGCTCTGAGATGAAGCACTTTCATAGACCTGGAATCCCTAATCCCATTTAAAGGGTAGGAAGACAAAGGAACAATATTAGCATATTAAAGAATTATAGGGGCTTTTTTTTTTTTTTTTTTTTTTTGGTTCTCTTTCTGTGTTAAGTATTAACTGTGGGAAAAAATAAAAAGTGATGTACAGGAACTGGCTCTTATTGGCTTGTGAGAGCCATTGTGCATATCTTCACCACCTTGTGTTTAATGTGATTTGAAATTGGCCTTGGTAGGGGCATTTAAATGACAAAAAAGGCAATTGCTACATGTCGACATTTTTTTTTTTTCAGAGCTGGTTTATTATTGCTCCTGCAAAAGATTTAGAAAGTTGATCAGAAATTTTAAATTAAAAGCAATTATTCATTATACCTTTTACCAATTTTCTGAACTCATCCTCTTCTCTCTATCCTGGTTTCATCTGCCTGCTAGATAAAATGCACCCATCTCAGTTTAAGGTACAGGCAAACCATGTATTGGTCCCTGTGTAGTTCCTTAGTGATTTAGCCATATTTACAAGCAGTCCATGTTTTCTTGCCTCTATGACCTTTTGCATATGGCGGTCTTTCTGTTCAGAAAACTTTCGCCTGTGCTTGTTTCTCACCAAATCCTACCCATTCCTTAAAACTCAGCAACAGTGTATATCATTCCTTACAGAAACCTTTTCTTGACCTCTTTCACCCCTACCATGATCTGAATTAAGCATTCTTCTTTGTAATCCCATTATAAGCTCTGATTACCCTTATTATGCCATATTTATGAAATATAGTCTGCATTAGTTTTCTATTGCTGCTATAATAAATGACTTCAAATTTAGTGTCTTAAAATAACACTTAAATTTATTCTTACAGTTCTGGAGGTCATGAGTTTGAAATGGGCCACAGTGGGCTGAAGTTAAGGTGTTGATGGGACTGTATTCCTTTCTCAACTCTGCAGGAGACAATTTGTTTCCTTGCCTTATCCAGTTTGTAGAGGCTGCTTTTATCTGTGACTCAATGGGTGTCTTTTATAGTCAAAGCCAACAATGGCTGGCCAGTGTTTCTCACTTATTACTCTGACACTGACTCTTGCACCTCTGTCTTCCAGATTTAAGGATTCTTGTGGTTACATTTGGCCCATCTTGGTAATTCAGGAAAACGTCCCTATTTTAGAATAAGCTGATTAGCAACTTTATTACATCTGTCACCTCAATTTTCTTTTGTAATGTAACATAATATATTCATAATTTCAGGAGATTAGAATGTGGACCTTCTTGGGAGGCCATTTTTCTGCTTACCACAGAGTCATAAATATTATTTAACTTGCATGTATATAGCTACAGTTTCCAGCATTGCATAAGGGCTCAATACATAATTTTTCAATAAATTCGTATTTACAAAACCATCAATTTTTATAGAATCATGCAAGTTTAAAATTAGAACAACTCTAATGCTTTGCTCTTTTATATTTCTTCAGCTGTGATAAGGACTTAAGAAGTTAATTGGCTATGTATTCTTGTATATGTTTTAGTCTGTGCTCTTATAATACTCCCATTTTTATTCTGCTACATAACAAGTAATTGAACACATCACAATGATGACAACATATTTAGAAGTGCTCAATTTTAGTAAAAATCCACTGGACAGACTTCCTAAACCCCTGGTTAAATATTCTCATGAACTGCAAGTACTTTTGAATATTTCACCACCATTCTGTACAGTTTTTCAACATTCATCAAAAACATCATTTTCTGAACAGAAATCTGACCTCCTTAGTGCCTAGCATAAACAGTAATCTGCATTTAATTTTTATCAATTGATAAGAATTTAACAAATATTTGATTTTGATGAATATCAAAAAGTATGCCCTGTTTAAAGTCACAGGAAAAAATTCTATCTATAAGCCTCTACCTTTTAAATAGATAATGAAAAACTTTGTGTTTTTTTTTCCATAATGAGATATGGGTTGACAATTTAATTTGGGCTAATATCCCCAAGGTAGTCAGAAGGTTATTTCAAAATAAAGAAAATTTAAAGAAATATCTTACCCAATAGTCCAATGACAATATATACTCTCTATCTTGTCCAAATGAGAAAGGTAATATTCTCATCTTTAAATGTAGTTTTACTCAACAAAACTTGCTGCTTAACCCCATAGTTCTTTATAACTACTGTGATTTTGTGGAATGCTATATTGGAGAAGCTGATTGTAGTGTGAATTAATGTAATTTAAAATTAATGCAATTTAAAATCAGAATTTTAGTATTTAAAAAGACTTTTTACACAGTGTTTTAAAATTATATTATGCAATACCAGTGTATCGATTTCAATAGTGCCCATGGTATGGTTCTGGAAAGGCAAATTAAGAGAGGACATAAAAATTCAAAGGAACTTGGGGCGCCTGGGTGGCGCAGTCGGTTAAGCGTCCGACTTCAGCCAGGTCACGATCTCGCGGTCCGTGAGTTCGAGCCCCGCGTCGGGCTCTGGGCTGATGGCTCGGAGCCTGGAGCCTGTTTCCGATTCTGTGTCTCCCTCTCTCTCTGCCCCTCCCCCGTTCATGCTCTGTCTCTCTCTGTCCCCAAAAAAATAAATAATAAAAAAAAAAAAAAAAAAAAAAAGAGGCAAAAAAAAAAATTCAAAGGAACTTAATGCTGTTTACAAAGACATGGGGTTCTTAAATTGGAAAAATCAGCTAATTATATTAACAAAGCTAGATAAATAGTCAGCCACCAAATAATTTCTGGGCTTTTTCATATCTAGTTCAAAGTAATTTATCATATTGGACTTCCCTTCCCCCTTCCTTTAGGTATTAGGATCTGTGAAAAGTTGTCTCTTTCTACTTGTGAGATAGGATTTTTTTGGAAACAATCTTTTTTGTTTGTCTCTTGAGGTTATTGTCATTAAATTGTTCTTATTAAACACAAATTATGCAAAGTACTGTGCTGCATTATGTAAAGAACATTCAGCAGACATGGTCCAGCACTCTCATTTCTATAATCTTCACAGTTGTGCTACAGAGTTTCTGATTGTATAATTTTGTCCTTTATTTCTTTGGTTTTCATGCCTGTGAAATTGCTGATGCAATTACAGATCATGGCCAAAATTGTAGGCTTGATCATAGACAGCATAATGAACCAGGGAATTATGAGTGTGAAACTCAGGGAAAGTTGTTGAACTCTGAGCTTCAATTTAATAAAAGATAATATATATATTTCAAGAAATATATCTCTCTATAAAATATGTTATAATAATTTTATATTACAATATATAACAATATATCAATAGGACAATATTAATAAATAATACAGTATCTAAAATATATATAACATATAATTACTGTATAATAAATGCCACATGTCATATATAATATATATATCATATTAATTAACTATATATATATAAATTTTCTTTTAGAATTAAATGAAATTAAGTTAAATACCTAGTACAGTTCTAGCACCTGCTATAATCGAAACATATCAAACTTTACTCTCTGGAATGACTGAATCATACAACAGAGGTACTTTTTGAAACCCCAAAGCACAGGGGGGTCCCTGAGGAAAAGTCAAGTGTTAAAGGAACAATCCTAAAAGGCAAGACTGCATATGGATATTCAGTAATGTTTTTACTATTTTACTCAAAGTTGGGAAGAGAATGCCCTGAAGGCAAAGGTTAATGGTAATGGCATAAACAGAAATCCACAAATATTTTATCCCATTATGTTTTACAAAAAGAAAATTTGGGATAATTAATGACTTACCCACCATCAATCATCCCAGAGGATAATAAATATTTTTTGTCTGATTGTAATTCTTAAGCATGGTTATGGATGATGATTTTATAAAATTCATTTTTCTTTTGGAATTAATTATCCCTTTGTGGCCTTAATTTTAACTGTAAAATAAATAGTTTATTTCTGTGATAGTCTCTTTAATAGAAAGGGGACATGTGGTCAATTCCTGATTGATTTTATAGAACTGGTCCCAGATAACTTTGTTTTTATAGCTCAATTAAATCTTTGGGTGAATGCCAAATCATGCATAGCTACAAGTTGAAGCTAAAGTTCTGGGTAGAATTCATGTGTCCCATGTTTCAAGACACAGCGAGGGAGGGTATGTATCAATAATCTGAATAATAGCTTCTATTTATTGAGGACCTACTATGAGCAAGAAACTGCACTTGATGGCTTATTTCTATGATCTCACTTAATATTCACAGTAGGGCTACTAAAATGCTTCATGTTATACTTTGAGAACAGACAAAGAAATAGTCTCAGGAAGGTTTAAGTGGCTTTTTCAAAGAAGTCACATTACCAGAAAATGTTGGTGTTGAGGTTCCCATACTGGTCCATCTATCTGATTCCAAGTGGAGGCTGTTCCACTGCTTTTTACTGCCTATTTTAGCCTCAGGCACTCCATTATGGGGGGGGGTATATTGTCGAGTAGTTAGGCTGGAACTATATTTCCCAGAATTTCCTTCTCTGCATAGTTCTGAGTTAGGGTTAACCACGAGAGAAGTTGCACACAATTTGGAAGACAGAGGCAAAGCAACAGCCATTGTGCTCTAAATGTCAGCGTTGAACTCCAGGCATCACCAAAGCTCACCTGGCTGTGCTGATATGCTGGTTTACCTTGTTGTGGAACAGCCACCAGATCCTCAGCTCCTTTATCTTCTGTGAGTCCTGGGCCAGTAAGGAACCAGTTCTAAGGTGAAGGCACCAGCTTCTCCTGTATGTCACTCACTCAGATCTACATAGTTGTAGGACCTGTTTGCCCTGATAGGGTTCAGTTTTTCTTGAGGGTGCCAGATTTTTCTGGTTTTCCCATGTCAGCTTTTCTTCCTTTCTCCTGGCTTTGCTTCCCTATAGTAACTTTAGGACCACTCTCAAACTGGAAAGAAACAACCTTCTGTAGAGTTCTCAATCAGCACCCACAAATTGGGCAACACTTAATCTTTAAAATAAATCATTTATTGTATATTACACCCTAATGCTCCTGCCCCCCTGATAAAACCATGACTGCAAACCTATAAAATATGTCTTACAGTGGTGCTCATAGATAATTTCTGCAATATTGTGATGGTGTTGTATCTTTTGAAGCAAACTATAACCTATCTCTGTTAAATTACAAGTTAAACAAAATCATTTTTTCCCTTGCTTAAAAGTGAGTGATTTAAAAAGCTAAGATAATCTCTCTAAAGCTTTTCTATTGAACAACTACATCAAACGTATTAGAGTCTCAGTATGATTTACATGCTAAAATTTACAATCATGAGGCCAAAATACCAGCTTGTATTACTTACTGGCTCTTGACTATAAATTTCACCTAAGTCATCCAAACAAATTTGCATCGGATCAATCCTAATCTTTGCTATTGAGTGTTCTGTGCTTTGTATTAATTAAGGTGATTGGCTTGTAATTACTTCATTACTTATGCCTGTACTCAGTTTCTGCATTACTAACAATTATGTTGTCTTTAATACTACAAGAAAAGTATTACATCTAGATCTAAATTGACTTTAAAGTATTTAGAATCTATGTACTACATCAATAAGTCTTCCTTTTTTTCCCTTCAGATTACACAGAAGCAGCTTAATTTAGTATTTAATTCAAGATTTTTCGATCATGCAAGCTGTGGACCTGTGTAATGTCCATTATAGACCTGATCAGAACTTCCTGCTATCTAAAATGAAGTAAGAAATGCATCTAATATGTTCTTCCATTTCCCCTATTTTTACCCTTTGTTTATATTTTGTGACTCTCCACATTTATGAAGAAACTGAGAAATGTAATCTGGACAACAGAGGCCCATTAATTTGGTAATAATAAGAACTAGTAAAGGAGTCAGAAATATAACAACTTCATTTGTGTCCTATTTGATGTTAAAACCCTTCTCTATGCATTAATTTAATATTCATAAGAAATGTGTGGGATAAACAAATCTTATCAGCCTTATTTCAAAGATGAGGAAATTAAGACTCAGTGATGTTAATGCTAAAATCACAGTTCAAAGAAGTAATTGAGCCATCAATTATTGACTGTGTTATTTATTTGTTTGTTTAATGTAAAGCAAGTAGTATAGATAGTGGAAAGGCTATATAGTATAGGTTTTATGACTCTTTCTGAATCAAAGATCTGTGATCTTAACTAAAGTCCTGTGACTTTGACTAAGTTAATTTTCCTGATCTATTTTTTTCTGATTTATAAATGAGAGTCACAGAAATTTATTATGAAAACTCTCCCAATATGTTTTATGGTATGGAATACTTGCTTATCAGATTTGTGAATAATTAAAATATTATTGGTCTTTTAATGAATATTTGTTTTATCTTTGAGTATTTAATCCTAAAATGTTTGAATCCCTATGCAATTATATTATTTTTTTAAGTTTATTTTTTATTTTGAGAGAGAGAGAAGGAGAGAGAGAGTGGGGAAAGGGAAGAGAAAGAGTGAGAGGGAGGATCCCAAACAGGCTCCACGCTGTCAGCATAGAGTCCGATGTAGGGCTCAAACCCAGGAACCATGAGATCATGACATGAACTGAAATCAAACGTTGGATGCTTAACCAACCAGGGGCACACAGGTGCCCCTTATATTACTTTTTAAGATTATTTTTATCCATAAGAGTATGTATCTAATATTATAGCATAATAGTTATCAAATTTTAGCATATGTTACAATCACTTGTTAAAACACAAATTGTTGGGGCACCTGGGTGGCGCAGTCGGTTAAGCGTCCGGCTTCAGCCAGGTCACGATCTCGCGGTCCATGAGTTCGAGCCCCGCGTCAGGCTCTGGGCTGATGGCTCAGAGCCTGGAGCCTGCTTCTGATTCTGTGTCTCCCTCTCTCTCTGCCCCTCCCCCGTTCATGCTCTGTCTCTCTCTGTCTTAAAAATAAATAAACGTTGGAAAAAAAAATTAAAAAAAAAAATAAATAAAACACAAATTGTTGCAACATCGGACTTTGTGAATCAGTAGATCTGGAGTGGGCTCTGAGAATTTGTAATTTTAGTAAATTCTGAGTTGATACTACTGCTGCTGGCTCAAGGGCCACACATTGAGAACCTTTGTTATTGGTGAAAATATCAAAGAAAATAGAATATGATGAATAGAACCTTATTCTCCCAAAACAAACAAGCAACAAACAAAAAACCCAAAATACATGCCAAGAAAACACTTGACTGAAAATGCATTTTTAAATTTTTTTTGTTTAAAAATTTTTTTTATTTTTCTATTTTTAATTTTATTTTGTATTTTTTTAAAAAAAATTACATCCAAATTAGTAAGCATATAGTGCAACAATGATTTCAGGAGTAGATTACTTAGTGCCCCTTACCCATTTAGCCCCTCCCACAACCCCTCCAGTAACCTTCTGTTTGTTTTCCATATCTATGAGTCTCTTCTGTTTTGTCCCCCTCCCTGTTTTTATATTATTTTTGTTTCCCTTCCCTTAGGTTCATCTGTTTTCTCTATTAAAGTCCTCATATGAGTGAAGGCATATGATTTTTGTCTTTCTCTGATTGACTAATTTCACTTAGCATAATACCTTCCAGTTCCATCCACATAGTTTCAAATGGCAAGATTTCATTCTTTTTGATTGCCAAGTAATACTCCATTGTGTGTGTGTGTGTGTGTGTGTGTGTGTGTGTGTGTGTGTATATACACACAATATCTTCTTTATCCATTCATCCATCAATGGACATTTGGGCTCTTTCCATACTTTGGCTATTGTTGATAGTGCTGCTCTAAACATTGGGGTGCATGTGCCCCTTCAAAACACTACACCTGTATCCCGTGGATAAATGCCTAGTAGTGCAATTGCTGGGTCATAAGGTAGTTCTGTTTTTTATTTTTTGAGGAACCTCCATACTGTTTTCCAGAGCGGCTGCACCAGTTTGCATTCCCACTAGCAGTGAAATAGAGATCCTCTCTCTCCGCATCCTCGCCAACATCTGTTGTTGCCTGAGTTGTTAATGTTAGCCCTTCTGACCAGTGTGAGTTGGTATCTCATTGTGGTTTTGATTTGTATTTCCCTGATGATGAGTGATGTTGAGATTTTTTCATGTGTTGGTTAGCCATTTGGATGTCTTCTTTGGAGAGGTGTCTATTCATTTGTTTTGCCAATTTCTTCACTGGATTATTTGTTTTTTGGGTGTTGAGTTGATAAGTTCTTTTTTTTAAATAAAAATTTTTATTCTTATCATTATTTTCTATCCCTTAACATTTTTTTTAATATATGAAATTTATTGTCAAATTGGTTTCCATACAGCACCAAGTGCTTATCCCAAAAGATGCCCTCTTCAGTGCCCATCACCTACACTTCCCTCCCTCCCACCCCCCCATCAGCCTTCAGTTTGTTCTCAGTTTTTAAGAGTCTCTTATGCTTTGGCTCTCTCCCACTCTAACCTCATTTTTTTTTTTCGTTCCCCTCCACTATGGGTTTCTGTTAAATTTCTCAGGATCCACATACGAATGAAAGCATATGGTATCTGTCTTTCTCTGTATGGCTTATTTCACTTAGCATCACACTCTCCAGTTCCATCCACGTTGCTACAAAGGGCCTTATTTCATTCTTTCTCATTGCCATGTAGTACTCCATTGTGTATATAAACCACAATTTCTTTATCCATTCATCAGTTGATGGACATTTAGGCTTTTTCCACAATTTGGCTATTGTTGAGAGTGCTGCTATAAACATTGGAGTACAAGTGCCCCTATGCATCAGTACTCCTGTATCCCTAGCATACAGGAATGGGTAAATTCCTAGCGGTGCTACTGCTGGGTCATAGGGTAGGTCTATTTTTAATTTTTTGAGGAACCTCCACACTGTTTTCCAGAGTGGCTGCACCAATTTGCATTCCCACCAACATTGCAAGAGGGTTCCCGTTTCTCCACATCCTTGCCAGCATCTACAGTCTCCTGATTTGTTCGTTTTGGCCACTCTGCCTGGCGTGAGGTGATATCTGAGTGTGGTTTTCATTTGTATTTCCCTGATGAGGAGCGATGTTGAGCATGTTTTCATGGGCCTGTTGGCCATCTGGATGTCTTCTTTAGAGAAGTGTCTATTCATGTTTTCTGCCCATTTCTTCACTGGATTATTTGTTTTTTGGGTGTGGAGTTTGGTAAGCTCTTTATAGATTTTGGATGCTAGCCCCTTGTCTGATATGTCATTTGCAAATATCTTTTCCCATTCTGTTGGTTGCCTTTTAGTTTTGTTGATTGTTTCCTTTGCTCTGCAGAAGCTTTTTATCTTCATGAGGTCCCAATAGTTCATTTTTTCTTTTAATTCCCTTGCCTTTGGGGATGTGTCAAGTAAGAAATTGCTACGGCTGAGGTCAGAGAGGTCCTTTCCTGCTGTCTCCTCTAGGGTTTTGATGGTTTCCTATCTCACATTCAGGTCCTTTATCCATTTTGAGTTTATTTTTGTGAATGGTGTAAGAAAGTGGTCTACTTTCATTCTTCTGCATGTTGCTATCAAGTTCTCCCAGCACCATTTGTTAAAGAGACTGTCTTTCTTCCATTGGATGTTCTTTCCTGCTTTGTCAAAGATTAGTTAGCCTTACTTTTGTGGGTCCAGTTCTGGGGTTTCTATTCTATTCCATTGGTCTGTGTGTCTGTTTTTGTGCCAATACCATGCTGTCTTGATGATTAACGCTTTGTAGTAGAGGCTAAAGTCTGGGATTGTGATGCCTCCTGCTTTGGTCTTCTTCAAAATTACTTTGGCTATTCGGGGCCTTTTGTGGTTCCATACAAATTTTAGGATTGCTTGTTCTAGCTTCGAGAAGAATGCTGGTGCAATTTTGATTGGGGTTGCATTGAATGTGTAGATAGCTTTGGGTAGTATTGACATTTTAACAATATTTATTCTTGCAACCCATGAGTACGGAATGTTTTTCCATTTCTTTATATCTTCTTCAATTTCCTTCATAAGCTTTCTATAGTTTTCAGCATACAGATCTTTTACATCTTTGGTTAGATTAATTCCTAGGTATTTTATGCTTCTTGGTGCAATTGTGAATGGGATAAGTTTCTTTATTTGTCTTTCTGTTGCTTCATTATTAGTGTATAAGAATGTAACTGATTTCTGTACATTGATTTTGTATCCTGTGACTTTGCTGAATTCATGTATCAGTTCTAGCAGACTTTTGGTGGAGTCTGTCGGGTTCTCCATGTATTTTATCATGTCATCTGCAAAAAGTGAAAGCTTGACTTCATCTTTGCCAATTTTGATGCCTTTGATTTCCTTTTGTTGTCTGATTGTTGAACACTTCCAACACTATGTTAAACAACAGCGGTGAGAGTGGACATCCCTGTCGTGTTCCTGATCTCAGAGGGAAAGCTCTCAGTTTTTCCCCATTGAGGGTGATATTACCTGTGGGCTTTTCATAAATGGCTTTTGTGATGTTTAAGTATGTTCTTTTTATCCCGACTTTCTCAAGGGTTTTTATTAAGGAAGGATGCTGAATTTTGTCAAATGCTTTTTCTGCATTGATTGACAGGATCATATGGTTCTTTTCTTTTCTTTTATTAATGTGATGTATCACATTGATTTGTGAATGTTGAACCAGCCCTGCATCCCAGGAATGAATCCCACTTGATCATGGTGATATAATTCTTTTTATAAGCTGTTGAATTCGATTTGCTAGAATCTTATTGAGAATTTTTGCATCCATATTCATCAGGGATATTGGCCTGTGGTTCTCTTTTTTACTGGGTCTCTGTCTGGTTTAGGAATCAAAGTAATACTGGCTTCATAGAATGAGTTTGGAAGTTTTTCTTCCCTTTCTATTTTTTTGGAACAGCGTGAGAAGGATAGGTATTATCTCTGCTTTAAATGTCTGGTAGAATTCCCCTGGGAAGCCATCTGGTCCTGGACTCTTATTTGTTGGGAGATTATTGACAACTGATTCAATTTCTTCGCTGGCTATGGGTCTGTTCAAGCTTTCTATTTCCTCCTGTTTGAGTTTTGGAAGTGTGTGGGTGTTTAGGAATTTGTCCATTTCTTCCAGGTTGTCCAGTTTGTTGGCATATAATTTTTCATAGTATTCCCTGATAATTGTTTGTATCTCTGAGGGATTGGTTGTAATAATTCCATTTTCATTCATGATTTTATCTATTTGGGTCATCTCCCTTTTCTTTTTGAGAAGCCTGGCTAGAGGTTTATCAATTTTGTTTATTTTTTCAAAAAACCAACTCTTGGTTTCGTTGATCTGCTCTACAGCTTTTTTTAGGTTCTATATTGTGTATTTCTGCTCTGATCTTTATTAGTTCTCTTCTTCTGCTGGGTTTGGGGTGTCTTTGCTGTTCTGCTTCTATTTCCTTTAGGTGTGCTGTTAGATTTTGTATTTGGGATTTTTTTGTTTCTTGAGATAGGCCTGGATTGCAATGTATTTTCCTCTCAGGACTGCCTTTGCTGCACCCCAAAGCATTTGGATTGTTTTATTTTCATTTTCATTCGTTTCCATATATTTCTTAATTTCTTCTCTAATTGCCTGGTTGACCCATTCATTCTTTAGTAGGGTGTTCTTTAACCTCCATGCTTTTGGAGGTTTTTCCAGACTTTTTCCTGTGGTGGATTTCAAGCTTCATAGCATTGTGGTCTGAAAGTATGCATGGTATGATCTCAATTCTTGTATACTTATGAAGGGCTGTTTTGTGACCCAGTATATGATCTATCTTGGAGAATGTTCCATGTACACTTGAGAAGAAAGTATATTCTGTTGCTTTGGGATGCAGAGTTCTAAATATATCTGTCAAGTCCATCTGATCCAATGTATCATTCAGGGCCCTTGTTTCTTTATTGACCATGTGTCTAGATGATCTGTCCATTGCTGTGAGTGGGGTATTAAAGTCCCCTGCAATTACCACATTCTTGTCAATAAGGTTGCTTATGTTTGTGAATAATTGTTTTATATATTTGGGGGCTCCTGTATTCGGCGCATAGACATTTATAATTGTTAGTTCTTCTTGATGGATAGACCCTGTAATTATTATATAATGCCCTTCTTTATCTCTTGTTACAACCTTAATTTAAAGTCTAGTTTGTCTGATATAAGTATGGCTACTTCAGCTTTCTTTTGACTTCAAGTAGCATGACAGTTCTCCATCCCCTTACTTTCAATCTGAAGGTGTCCTCAGGTCTAAAATGAGTCTCTTGTAGACAGCAAGTAGATGGGTCTTGTTTTTTTTTTTTATCTATATTGATACCCTATGTCTTTTGGTTGGCACATTTAGTACATTTACATTCAGTGTTATTATAGAAAGATACGGGTTTAGAGTCATTGCGATGTCTGTAGGTTTCATGCTTGTAGCGATGTCTCTGGTACTTTGTCCTACAGGATCCCCCTTAGGATCTCTTGTAGGGCTGGTTTAGTGGTGGTGAATTCCTTCAGTTTTTGTTTGTTTGGGAAGTCCTTTATCTCTCCTTCTATTCTAAATGACAGATTTGCTGGATAGAGGATTCTCAGCTGCATATTTTTTCTGTTCATCACATTGAAGATTTCCTGCCATTCCTTTCTGGCCTGCCAAGTTTCAGTGGAGAGATCCGTCACGAGTTTTATTGGTCTCCCTTTATATGTTAGAGCACGTTTATCCCTAGCTGCTTTCAGAATTTTCTCTTTATCCTTGTATTTTGCCAGTTTCACTATGATATGTCATGCAGAAGATCGATTCAAGTTACGTCTGAAGGGAGTTCTCTGTGCCTCTTGGATTTCAGTGCCTTTTTCCTTCCCCAGATCAGGGAAGTCCTCAGCTATTATTTCTTCAAGTATACCTTCAGCACCTTTCCCTCTTTTTCCTCCTCTGGAATACCAATTATGTGTAGATTATTTCTCTTTAGTGCATCACTTAGTTCTCTAATTTTCCCCTCATACTCCTGGATTTTTTTCTCTCTCTTTTTCTCAGCTTCTTCTTTTTCTATAATTTTATCTTCTAGTTCACCTTTTCTCTCCTCTGCCTCTTCAATCTGAGCTGTGGTCATCTCCATTTTATTTTGCAGCTCATTAATAGCATTTTTTAGCTCCTCCTGGCTGTTCCTTAGTCTCTTGGTCTCTGTAGCAATAGATTCTCTGCTGTCCTTTATACTGTTTTCAAGCCCGGTGATTAATTTTATGACTATTATTCTAAATTTACTTTCTGTTATATTGTTTAAATTATTTTTGATCAGTTCGTTAGCTGTCGTTATTTCCTGGAGGTTTTTTTGAGGGGAATTCTTCCATTTCGTCATTGTGGATAGACCCTGGAGTGGTGTGGAACTGCAGGGAACTTCCCCTGTGCTGTCTTGAATAACTTGCGTTGGTGGGTAGGGCCGCAGTCAGACCTGATGTCTGCCCCCAGCCCACCGCTGGGTCTGCAGTCAGACTGTTGTGCGCCTTCTCTTCCCCTCTCCTAAGGGTGGGATTCACTGTGGGGTGGCGTGGCCCGTCTGGACTACTTGCACACTGCCAGGCTTGTGGTGTTGGGGATCTGGCATATTAGCTGGGGTGGATCAGTAAGGTGCACAGGGGCAGGAGGGGCAGGCTCACCTCACTTTTCCTTTGGAGATCTGCTTCAGGAGGGGCCCTGCAGCACCGGGAGTGAGTCAGACCCACTGGAGGAATGGATCCGCAGAAGCACAGCATTGGGTGTTTGTGTGGTGCAAGCAAGTTCCCTGACGGGAACTGGTTCATTTTGGGATTTTGGCTGGGGGATGGGCGAAGGAGATGGCACTGGCAAGTACCTTTGTTCCCTGCCAAGCTGAGCTCTGTCGTCCGGGGCTCAACAACTCTCCCTCCCATTGTCCTCCAGCCCTCCCGCTCTCCGAGCAGATCTGTTAACTTAAAACCTTCCAGATGTTAAGTCCTGCTTGGTGTCTGAACACACTCCATCCGGCCCCTCCGCTTTTGCCAGCCAGACTTGGGGGGCTCTGCTTTGCTGGCGGGCTGCCCCTCCGCCCTGGTTCCCTCCCGCCAGTCCGTGTAGCGTGCACCGCCTCTCCGCCCTTCCTACGCTCTTGTCTGCGCTTGGCTCCAGAGACTCCATTCTGCTAGTATTCTGGCAGTTTTCTGGGTTATTTAGGTAGGTGTAGGTGGAATCTAAGTGATCCACAGGATGTGGTGAGCCCAGTGTCCTCCTACCCCGCCATCTTCCCAGAAGCCTCCGAAAATGCATTTTTTTAAATACGCTTCTTGAAAGAACCATTTTAGATTTATGGAAATATTGAGAATATAGTATAGAGTGACCAATATACTGCATGCTAAGTTTTATTAACATTTTATATTAATATGATACATTTTTATAAATAATTAAACAATATGATAGGTCATTATTAACTAAGGTCTATAGTTTACTTAGATTTGTTTATTTTCTTAGTTTTACCTAATGCCTTTATTTGTGGGTTCTAGACTACCACATTTATTTGTTTTTGAGTACTTCCTTACTTTTTGGGGTTTTCTTGTACGTAATTTTTTGTTTTTGATTGTTTCCTTATTTTCTGGTATAAGTTACTCTAGACTCATTTTGTATTAGTTCCTTCCCTAGGCCTTGATTTAGCCACTTTTCCAAGGATCCCTGGTTACTGTTACTGGGGATGGTATTAGAAACCCAGTTCTGATACTAGGTATGCTCATTGCTCCTGAGTTGTTTCTTTTACATCAGCTCATCTGACAGAGCAAAAAAATATATATGTATTTATACTAACTGTATTTATATATCTTAGCTATGGCTGACATAACAAAAATACCATAGACTAGGTGGCTTAAAAACTGAAATTTATTTTCTCACAGTGCTAGAGGCTAGAAGTTTGAGATCAAGATGCCAGCTTGATGTCAGATTCTGGTGAAACTTTTCTTCCTACTTTGCAGATGGCCATCTTCTTGCTATGTCCTCCTATGGCCTTTTCTCAATGTGTTCACATGTAGAGAGAGACAAAGACAGAAAGAGACATTTCTTTCTTCCTTAGAAGGCCACTAATACCATCACAGAGAGCACAACCTTTTGACCTAATCTAACCCTAATTTCTTCTGAAAGGCCCTATATTTAAGTAGTATCACACTGGGGGTTAGAACTCAAAATATTAACTTGGAGAAGAGGACAGTCATTTAGTCTGTGGCATTCCACATGTAGGAATGGATCCTAAGGATGTAGGATAATGGTAGATGGATTATAAAGTTGGATCAGGTTGAATTTATTGATATGAGCTCACTAAACAGATTCTGCATTTACTATTATAGCTAGGAGTTAGAAAGAATTCTAACAGTTTAGTTGAATTAGCTGAGAATTGGACCAAAAGGTGGCTCACAGTGAGTGAGTTGGAAATGTTGGACCTGGCTTGGTTTCATGCAGGTAAAGAAGTTCAAAGCTTAAATACATGGGAATGTTAGAGTAGATTTGTCATTTAAGACACACATACCCATATTGGCAGTGTCAGAAGACATACTTTTAACCAAGACTATAATAATTAAACTTATGAGGAGAGAAGAGCCCTAGCATCTGTGAAGAGCCTGGTGATTGATCTTTTCTATAGGCCAGAGCTTGCAGTGGGAACTGTAATCACTGAATTGGGAAACCTACATACAATGGGAATAATTGGTTTCTAGGATGACAGGGCCAAGTGGCCACACTCAACCAGCAAAGACAGGATGAGCTTGGTGACTTTAAGGGACAGTGTTCTGACAAAGTCAAAAGAGCAACCAGAATAGTCTGACTTGCGTAGATCTGTGGTGTTGGCTAGTTGATCATGGTGTTCCTGGAAGTGAAATAGATAGGAAATCTACTGAATTCTTAATTTGTATAAATACAAAAGTTCTAGGTGAAGTGAGCATAAGTCTAACATGGATCATAAAAACAGAGTCATAGCTCTTCGTTCCAGACACGAGCAAATTTATAGACTCAGAACCATATGAATGAGAGGAAAGCTGTGTTCTCCTGAGAAAGCGTCCTGATACACTGACAAAATTTTATAGTTAATCTTTCCTTCAGTCTTCCCAAAGGGATTTCCACTTTCTAAAAGTGGAAATAAGCACTGAATAGAACATTTGAGTCAAATATGTAATAGCAAGATATTTATTGATTGCTGGTTTGATGGAATTAATAAATTCACTGATATGATATTGAGTATGGAGGTCTTAATGAATAGGACCACAACATGGAAGTTGTACTAACCCACTGTGAGACACCATTTATTCTTTCCAGGTTTAAGACAAGGCAAAATTGAGCTATCAAATGTAAAAGTAGTTGAGAGAGCTATTCATTAATTAGATCTTCTGTATTTTAAGTTTGAATCCTTGAAGGTCAAGTTTTAACATACATTGGAACACATTAACTATTTTAGTGGAGAATCCTTAACTTCTAACACCCATGAAAATTTAATATATAAGTTATAAGGGGTAGTTAATTAATTCAGGCTTTCCCTCCAGTATTCTATAAGAAACTAAATTAGTGCCCTAGGGCCATTTCCTAAGACAGTATGGAGTGCCAAGTAGCTAAACAGAAAACTACTTAGTAAATTAAAATCAGATTTGTAGATAATAATGAAATCAATACCATATCTCATAATGATGAACTTAGACAACTCCTCTTTGGTGAGGAAAATCAACATCAGACAACAAAAGACTATCAGTGCAGCTCTGCAACATTCTGTTGGCTAGTTGATCTTGTTACTCTTGGTCTGAGTGTTTTCATTGGTTTGTAATCTGGAGGTCCAAACCCTCCCAATTAAGTCATTGTTTCAAACATGCATGGCAGATACTGAGCTCTGCATGTCATTGAGTGGCTAAATACAAGCTCTGCAGCACAAAGACCTTGCTGGCTTGCCTGTTACCAACTGAACTGACGACTGAGATAAAGGACTGGTACTAATTAGTTAAACTGGAGGGCCTGACTATAAGCTAATGCTAGAGGCACAATCTTAGCCACAGATAATTTACTTAACAAACAACCTGATACCCTATTAACAAATTAGGCCATATGACTCCTAAAAACAATAATGCCTATTGTCTCTTACCTGGGCAAAACCTTGGATTGTTGAGAGCTTTTAGATTCAGCTACCCTTAATGGTAGTTTTAATTGTACTGGTCAAGTTCCAGTGCTTTATTCTAACGATTAGAGTCTCCCAGATGGCAGTGTCACAGATTATGGCACTTAAGCATCACCTTTGCTAGCTATGAAACCATGAAACCTCTTAAATTAAAAGATATTTGTAAATCAAGCTCTCAGGCCCAGTGTTGCTTTCAAATTTCAAATGTAGCTCAGATTTGTTATTTCACCATTATAGCCACAAAAACATGACCCCCATCAACCTGAGTGGATATCCACTTGGGAAGACTATCCCAGTTCCATATCTCGGATGATATCAGCCTGGCCTTGGAACTCACTGCTAGAGGTAACATTGCCTCAGGTAACATTGCCCAGCTCAAGTCATCACTGTTGGAAATAACTGCCCCCTGCACCAGAGTCGACTTTACCCCAGACAATTGGACCACTGCCCGGCAACACTCATGGGCTGCCTCTCCTAAGGACTGACAAATTGGACATGGAGCAATTATTTTTTTTCTCCTTCAATATTAAGGATTCTATTACATTTCTTGAGCTCACTGTTTTCTTTGCCCATGATCTGGTATATTCCTTATTCTCTGTCAAAACATATACTCTACACTCTCATGCCTAATTGAGGGTTTTGAAGTGGGTGCTTCTATCTTTGATACTCTAAAAAAATAATGGAGCATATTACTTTTATTGTCAGAAGCAACTGCCTTGTATTGATCCACCTCTCAAACCTCTGGGAAGAGGGTTTTTCACTATTGAGAACCTTCTCATATTCCACTCTTCCAACTTTCCACAATGGTTCTCCCACCCATGTCTCTATGATTATCACAATTACTCCTTACCCTTGCTTACAAACAAATACCAGTAACCTTTACGTATCCGTTACTGAATTATCACTTCATGTCCTCCCACTATATAACTGCTGGACCTGCAAACTTGATCCAAGGAATACAAAAATATATTATTGTCAAGAAAAACATAGCTGATACCTTTATACACTTTACACCTATACCAAGATATTGTTAGAGACCCTAGAAATTTCACATCTGCTTTCTTGACTAATGCCACATAAATAGGGAACTTGGTTATGGGCTGCTGTGTAAAAGGCTCCTTATATTTCTATTTGTTTTTCTCCTTTTTTTTCCCCCTCTCATAATGTTTCCTGTACTTGCAAGGTATCTAATATCCTGTCCTCTGGAAGCCTCTTCTATTATTTAGGCCACTCAAATACTCAAAATAATTGAGTTCAAATTTATGTCAATACGTCAGTGGGTCAATTTGTAATATGGACTTTTTTGAAATGCTGTCTTGACCCAGTTTTGAGGTCCTGACTAGAGGCCAGTCAGTTCTTTTTTTTTTTTTTTTTTCCAGCTGATTAAATCTACACACCAACCATTTCCTTTATGGGGCTATCACACACTGGGGCCACTATGCACCTGCCCTAATTGCTTCTAGGACCAGATTTGACACAACTAGGGACAGCCCCTAGGCTCTGGAGTCTGAAAAATTATTCAAATTAGCCAGTCCACAGAGAGCCTTAGAAACATAGCTAACCCAACCCTGAATGCCATATATAAACTGCTACCATACAGCTCCAGCTTGCTGTTATCCTGTCCCCAGTTACAACCTCGTATTTGACTTTACTTGCAGCCTTCTCTTGTTTGGATCTGTAAGTAATAAAGAGTTTGACCTTTCATCTATCTGAGTGTCATTCCATTGTGTCTTGCCATCAAAAGAATCATTAAGTTTTATAAAATAACTTGCAGTGTTCCAGACCAACTCTAAGATCTGACACATTAAACCTGTATACCTGTAATAATACCACAAGAGTTGTAATTCTTTTTAGTGGATCCCACACCTACTTTTCTGCTGGTGCCAATAAAGAGGCCAAGAGAGTTTCAGGAAACTTAGCAGCAAAGTAAATGTAAGCCTACAAAGGAACTAAAGGCACCAGTTCCACATAGGAGGTAATAAATACAAACGTTTTGATTTTCCACAACATATTAGGCATAGTTCATCAATCTGGAAGCCAATTTAACCTTCAGGAAGATTTTACTAAATACTGTCCCTAGGCCCTTACCCAAGACTCTGATTAGACTCAGATATTGGTATTCATTAGAGTTTTCCAAGTGACTCAAACATGATGACAAGTAAAGGAATCATTACTGAGTTACAGGAAGCTAACCCAGGGAAGCAAAGATGCAAGTATAAGTGGATGCTAGGCTAAATAAAAGCAACATAGCAATAGCCAATCAAAACACAGCTGAGAACCACTAAGAGCTAAATATATGATGTGTATCAGAAATTGCTGATTGTCTAAAGATAATATTTTTTCTTCTCCTTCTATCATATAGTGTTGTTTGGTGTTGTCTAGAAAATGATTATTTTCCCAATTCTTTGCATTTAGGACCTGTGTCTAATTCTAAGGGAATGCTACCAAAAAATGGTATGTGGCACTCTTAGGCCAAGGTAATTAACAAGAAGGATGTATCTTTTCCAAAGACTTTCTTCTTTCTTCTGTTGGCCAGATGTCAATGTGCAGCATAACCTTCATTCAAGTATTAAATGTGACATTGTCTGTGTCATCCTGAGTCCATGTCAGAACCTCCTCCAACTTGGAACACTTGTACTAGATTATTCACAAGAAATGTAGTTATATCAAGCCATTAACATGCCATATATATTTATTATAGCAAATATTATACTCACATATAAGAAATTAGTAATACGGTGCTGCCATAACAAATCTAAAATACGTAGCCATGGCTTAGTGGTAGGGTAATTGTCAATAAAGCAAAAGAACTAAAGCAGGGTGGAAGTCAATGCTGTTGAGTGATGCTATGGGGAAGCTACTGTCTGTGGGAACTTTGAAGGCAGCCTGTGCCTAAGGAACCTAAAGATTGAGGAGAAATTGTAAAGAACTAGAATGTCATAGCCTGTGTTGGCTATTATTGGATGTCTGTAGCAAGATATTGTAAGAAAAATATGTGCTCAGAAAAGAATTGGTTCATTTTCAAACAAGAAAAATTATGGAATTATAGGTGAAACACTCATTATCATATCATTAGTTTGCAAGCTTAATGTCACAGATTTTAAAAAAATAAACATTTTCATGTATTGTAGAGCAGATTTAAAAATATGGAGCTCAAATAACAAAATATGTTTTTAATTTTCTCTGTCAGTTTCATATTTTGATTCATCAATTTGTATTGTTTAAAAGGATTATGGTGAAAGTAATCTATCCCTATAATGGGAAAAATACACATTGTTAAAATTCTGGCAAGAAATATCATACCTTGCAACTGTTTTTTTTATCTGACTCAGAGAAATGACTGCCAAGGAACGTAGAAAGGAGTATTTGCTGATTTTTATAAGCCATCTGTTTTTGCATAGAGCTTTGCAATTTATGAAGTATTTTTTATAATCATTTGATATTACAGTTGAGCATGGAATAGAGAGGGCAAGAATTACAGTAATAGGAAAAAAGGGTTGATGCTAGGATTAGAAACATGAGCTTTGGTGTTGGACTGGCTGGATTCTAATCCTTGTTCTTCTAGCTGTATGACTTCAAATGAATTACTTCTGTGTCCTCAACTATAAAACGAAGGTACTTTATAGAGCCTCCAGGATTGGTGTAAGGATTAAATGAGATATATACACAAAACATTTAGAAGAATGTCTGACACAGGGAAAACACTCAAAACATTTTAACAATTGTTAGCAATTATGTTCTGAATAATAAAATTGTGATCCAAATAAATTAATTTACTAAAGATTACATAATGAATAAATTTATGTTCTTAGAGTAGACCCAGAATTACCAGACTTCTGATTTAAGGATTTTCTTTCTTCCATAGCACCTGCATTTTGGATAAATTAGTATAAATACTTATTCACTGATTTTCAAACTACAAATTTGTCTAAACTATGCTACTACATACAGACTTGAAAAATATTTATGTACCACATGAAGAACTATTAGTTGTGCTCACCACTATATGTTTGTTTACATTTCCTGGGCGTATGGAAACTTATTTCCTAGCATTCTTGATAACTGGCCACATGGCTGGCTCTAGTGAATGGACCAAGAGCAGAAGGAAGTCTGTGTATTTAAGAGCTGGTCTGTGCTTTTTCTGGGCTGTATTTCCCCACCACAGAAAGAGTGGATGCATTAGTTGAGATGGAGTGCTTTTAATATGGACACAACCTGAATTTCTCAACACCTTAAGGAGTCCAGTTGCCCTGAAATACCCAGATCCTCAGCCAAATTTTGTGTAAAGAAAAAATAAACTTTAGTTGGGTTAAGACATTGAACTTTGGGGTCTAGCTGCCATATAACCTAGTCAATCTTATTTGTTAATTTTCATCATCCACTACTCTTGACACTACTCTCAAATTCCTTCTCTTTAATCAGAGCATACATACTACTATAACTTCTGTCCAATGACCTGCCCTGTGCTATGGTACTGAAATTGTGATTTCCTAAATATCATATTTCAACCTCTTCATTTTATATAATTGTTGGCCCTTTTTACTCTTTGGTACCCAAATCTCACTTCTTAGTCATTTTCCTCATTTAGGAGGCTTTTTTTTTTACTTCTTCTAATGCATCTTCCTCTCTTATCTTGTTATATAGCTTCCTGAATCTACTCTTTCTATAATGTTTTCTTCATTATAACTGTTCATATACTTAACTGTTTTCATTGTTAATCATGTAAGCTCTGTGAAGAAAAAAAAACTGACTTTTTCTTCGTTCATCAACGTACCCTAAAGACCTATCCTATTGCTGGAAAGTAATTACTTTCTAATTAATATTTGTTGAATGAGTAAATAGTGATTGGATGAATATAAGCATGCAAGCTTCAAAATGTCTTTTGATTTGCATTGATCCAAGTCTGTTTCCTTCCTTATTTGGTAAGCTAGGGTGAAATCACATTATTCATTGTGAATTTCTTTTCAGACATGAGGAAATTGCATTTAGGAACAAAATACTCCAAATGAAATAAGGCAGTGTTTATTAATTAAAGCCTTTTCAGAAATACACACACACACACACACACACACACACACACACACACACACACAAACACCATGCAGCAAGCAACTTTTTGTAACTAACGTCCTAGTTAAGTTTTAATTATTGATTTATTGAGCTCTCTGATGAAATGGATTATTCCTCCATAAGATGAAGGAATAAAATCTATGTAGCTATACAATGGTGTGTGGAAGAGATCCCTCCTGGAGCATTGCACCCTAATGTTTTAAATTCAAGTATCATTCTTACCAAAATATTTAAAGACATTTAAGAAATGGATGCAAATATATAAAGGAAAATAGGACTCTAGATTTTGTGTTGCAAAGGTTTATATCTCTTTAAAATATATAACCTTTTGTAGCTAAATCTAAAACCAGCGTGTTTCTTGAATCCTTTCAGATGAAAATAGTGACTTGTTCATTTTAGAAAGAACTCTTTTAAAATCAATCAAAATCAATATGATACCTAATTTGAAACTATAGTGTGTAAGGCTTCTGGGCATAGGATTCTCCCAAGAATGCTCACAGTTCAAAGGAATCCCTTAGGAAAAGGTTGTAGTAATTGGTAAAAAGATGGTAGAGATACATCTGTGATATTAAAGAACACTTTTTCTAGTACGAAAAGGAAGCAACTAATTGAAAAAAAATGCTGTGAATTAAAGCCCATTCTACCCGAAATTGTGGTATATATACACAATGGAATACTACGTGGCAATGAGAAAAAATGAAATATGGCCTTTTGTAGCAACGTGGATGGAACTGGAGAGTGTAATGCTAAGTGAAATAAGCCATACAGAGAAAGACAGATACCATATGGTTTCACTCTTATGTGGATCCTGAGAGACTTAACGGGAACCCATGGGGAAGGGGAAGGAAAAAAAAAAAAAAGAGGTTAGAGTGGGAGAGAGCCAAAGCATAAGAGACTGTTAAAAACTGAGAACAAACTGAGGGTTGATGGGGGGTGGGAGGGAGGGGAGGGTGGGTGATGGGTATTGAAGAGGGCACCTTTTGGGATGAGCACTGGGTGTTGTATGGAAACCAATTTGTCAATAAATTTCATATATAAAAATAAATAAATAAATAAATAAATAAATAAATAAATAAATAAATTAAAAAAAAAAAAAAAGCCCATTCTACCCTAGGATAACAAATTTAGAGTAGCAGATAAACTGGAAAGTAATTTTCAATTTGCTATATATTACAATTTATGTATGTTAATTTACATACATAAGTAAAGTATGTTAATTTAAAGTATGTTAATCAGTGAACTGAGTTTGACTATCTCTCAGGAAGAGATGCTGCTGCCCTGTGTACATTTTAAGTGAGCAAATGCCCAATTTTCCCACATTTATGAAATCTGTCTTTACTATATAATCATATATGTGAGCGCCATTCTTCACCTAATCATATGATTTGGGGCCAATAAAATATTCCATTTGAACCTCTTGACATGAGGCAGCCAGAGGCCACAGAAACAGCTCTAGAATTAAAGTCAAAATATTTATGTCTAACTTCCTCATTAGATCCTTTGGATCCTTCAATTATTAGTGTCTTAGTATATCATTTAATCTCTGTTAACCCCAGTTTCATCATGTAAAATGGTATAGAAATACTGCCTAGCCTTTTCCAAGGACGTAACGTTTGTGAAAGTTTTAAAGAAACTATAAAATATTTTAGAAATACTAATATTTATCAATAACTGTCAACGATTAAGTTGACTAAGTTTTTTTCTTTATTTAGACTAATTTGAGTTGACTAAAACATTCCTTTGGTATTTTATATACAGATTAATTAATTGTAATTAATTGTGGGAACAAAAATCAACAAGTGGTAAAGCATGCTTGAAAATTTCAAAATATATCTGCTTTATCAACCTGGAGCATTTGTCAGTCAGAAACTTTATTGTTTGATTCCCAGACATGTGAATCTCCTGAACCAGTGAGGAAGATAGTTCCAAGGCATGTTCTCTTAGTCTTAACTAACAGAGTTTTGTTGTTATTTGTGTTTTTTTGTTAGTTTTTGTTTTTCTTTTGTCAAGCAGAAACATTAAAAAGCAATGGTCATCTCTTTGTCACCATTATTTCAAAAAATGAAGACAATTGGAACATCTTCCTCTTCCCTTAAAAAGGAATATAATCTCAAATTAAAAGAGAGTCTGAACAAATAGTATAGTAAGCTTGAGAAAGAAAAGAGGAAAAAGGAGACTATATGACTCAGAGAGAATAGTTAATTTTAAGAGACATGGTGCCACAAGAAGACTGAGTTTTGTAGCATGAAGAGAGCAGGTATCAGAAAAGAGAAAAGCTTCCCACTATTACAGTGATGAAGGGATTCTTTTTGAGATAGGGAGCAAAGTGGGTGAGGCATGAATTGATTTCAGTAACTTATAACCCAATTCTTAACTGTGACTGGCAGGACAATTTAGATTCTACATAGATAAAACCAAGAAATCCAACCAGATGTAGGAGTTTGATTACTTTGATCTTTTGGTTAAATTGGCGAACTTTCTTTATCTCATTTCCTGTAAAAAATCTTTTCAAAATAAGATTGCATTAAATAGCTGGTTCTCTTAAAATATATTAAAATTCATTTTTTGTTTACTATGTAACTAATACATAATTATAACCTGTCAAAGATAGTTAGATGTTTTGTCATTATTTGGAGTAGTTACCTCATGTGGTAGAAAAGGTACTGAAATGGAACTCAGGAAACTTGTTATCTATTCTCAATTACTAATTGATTGACTTTGTATAAGTTACTTGATCTTTCCAGAATATAATTGTCATAGTATGTGCATAATATTCTTCACAGTGGAGACTTTTAATAATTTTTTGTTGAAAAGAACTGAGTTAAATCAAGAAATTCTGAGAGTTGGATATGATTTTTAAAGTTCCTGCTATATCAAAAGTTCTATGATGATTCATTCATTCAGTACTGTGGTTGGCTTTCACTGTATCAGAATATTTGTTAAAAATGTTTAATGTCATTATTTCTTTATCTACTAATTATAGACTCACATGTATTTAGGCTTTCCAAGATGGTTCAGAAAAATGAACTACATACTTTACGTATCTTGAGGACACTAACGTATTTTCTGACTCAGCTCCATTTAGAGCTCTTTTTCCAAGGTCTTTTTAAATATATATATAATGCAGAAGTAAATACATCCACACGTGAAAACACATACACATGTTTGTATATGTATATAATATATACATGAATATAATGTGTATTCATATATATACCTATACATACATACGCATTTCCTTCCTTAAAATGTGACTTCTCCAGGGACACCTAGGTGGCTCAGTTGGTTAGGCATCTGACTTCGGCTCAAGTCGTGATCTCACGGTTCATGAGTTCAAGCCCTGCATTGGGTTCTGTGCTGACAGCTCAGAGCCTGGAGCTTGCTTCAGGTTCTGTTTCTCCCTCTCTCTGTCCCTTCCCTGCTGGTACTCTGTTTCTCTGTCTGTCAGGAAATATATAAACATTAAAAAAATTTTAAAAATTAAAAATATGACTTCTCCAATATTTTCATATTACATATGAAGATTCTGAGGCAAATAAAAGTTAAGTGATTTCTTAAAGTCACTTAAGCTTATTATTGACAAAACTAAGAACATAACTTATTTATAGAAACCAATCTGCATGCTTTTATGAAGTACCATTTTATTTTTATCTTTTTGTTTTTTATTTTTTTAATGTTTATTTTGAGAGAGAGAGAGAATCCCAAACAGACTCTGTGCTGCCAGTGCAGAGCCCGATGTAAGTCTTGAACCCACAAACTGAGATCATGACCTAAGCTAAAACCAAGAGTCAGGCACTTAACTGACTGAGACACCCAGGTGTTCCAGTACCATTTTATTCCTAAAGAGAATGCTTTTATGTTGCAGATTTGAACAGTCACAGAAGAGCCAGTAAGAACATTAGTTTTGTTTAATCATGGCAACATACACTCTATTTTGGATTATAAACAGATTAAGGATGAAACAGTCTATCAGTTGGCTATTGCTGCATAATGAACCACCTTAAAACTCAGTGGCTTAAAAGAATACCCACTTATGTGATCATAAGTCTATGGTTTGGCAGTTTTGTCTGGGCTAAGCTATGTAGTTCTTTTGGCTTTGACTAGGTTCATTCATGCATCTGTGGTCAGGTGCCAGATTGGCTGGAGGCTGGCTGATTTAAAAGGGCCTCAGCGAGCATGATTTGAAAGTCATTCATGTACTCACATATCTTGCTAGGCTTGTTCACATGATTGTTACAGATTTCCAATAGCAAGAGGGAAAGTATGCAAAATGTTTTGAGGGACACATTTAAAACTGGCCTGTTACATCTTCTATATTTTATTGATCGAAACAAGTCATAATGCCAGCCCAGATTTAAGAGATGGAGAAATAGTAGCAAAGTTGCTTTGCAAAAAAGAGTGGTTACAGAAAGGGATAAAGAATTAAAGTCAGTTTTTGCAATTTGGTACGAATAGCATTTTTGTAACTATAGTACCAAATAGGTTTAGTTTCACGGCCTTGCTGAGAAGGGCTTAAATATCAAAATCACAGACCCTTCTTTTTAACAAATTCTGACATATACATACGTATACCAAGTCCTGGAATGTATGAAGATCAACCCACGCTGAGAATCCCAAATGACAGTCATTTTGAAAAACAATTTGGCAGTTTCTCATAAAGTCCATTTCATTAGATATTTATCTAACTGCCAGTTAAAAACTACTATTTTCTGAACCTAAAAAAAAAAAAAAAAACCATAACTACTGCCATGGTGATAAATGACCATTTTTTTCAAATGTTTATTCTTTTTCTGAGAGAGAGTGACAGTGTGAGCGGGGGAGGGGCAGAGAGAAGGAGACACCGAATCCGAATCCGAAGCAGGCTCCAGACTCTAAGCTGTCTGCACAGAGCCCAACGTGGGGTTCAGACTCATAAACCACGAGATCGTGACCTGAGCCAAAGTTGGACGCTTAACCAACTGAGGCATCTAGGCGCCCTGGTGGTAAATGACTATTGGTACATAAGTGGTTTTTTGTTTGTTTGTTTTTGTTTTTTAGTGACTGCCTGTACTAATGGCATCTCTGTCAGAAAGTTACAAAATGTGAACAATTATGATTGTGTTACATGATACAGGCAAATGTATACTGTCCTTCATTTCTTTCCTAGCTCTCTTGTTCGCTTAACTTTATGATATATAAAAATAGGAGAATGGAACCAAAATAAAGCAACTAATTAAGAACTTTTGTCTGGGATAGGGATTGGGCAAATTACTACTTGTGGGCCAATTTTGACTTACTGACATTTTTTGTAAAGCTTTATTGGAACACAGCCATAACCGTTTGATTTCATATTACCTATGACTGCTTTTGCGTTACAATGACAGAGTTGCATAGTTTTCATACTGACCATATAACCCACAAAGCCTAAAGTATTTACTCTGTCATCCTTTACATAAAACATTTGTTGGCCTGTTAAGTTCATTTGTTCAACAAGCCTCTTGAATAAATTAATTTACCAATAAAAAGACTTTTTCATAATTTATTATGCATTACAAAAACAAATTCAGAGATTCCATGAAGTAAATTTGTTTTATAAACAATAAGATGATAATTTAATAAATGGTATATTCTAAATCAAACCTGGTTAGTCCTTCAGCATGGCAGAATTAGTCCATTGACCCAAAAAGTCAATGATGGAATCAGAACAAAAAACCCAAAAGAGTGATGTTAGAAAAATATGGAGCTTATGAATCAAAAAAGAAAATTGGCTTTTGATCTAGGATCATGAAATAAACAAATGCAGAGATTTCTGCAGTTTGGACAGAGTATTTGTAGGTATATTTATGCTTTGTGTGAACAGAACTTAAAATTAATTATAAATACATGTTATAATGGAATAATGAAAGAAATTTTCTATCTTATCTCAACTGCTACAATTATTAGGCTAGAGACCATTGGCCAATGTTATCTTATTAGGTAGATTATTTTGCCTTTTACAATGGGACTAGTTTCTTCTATGTGGTAACATATGGGCTTGATTAATTCTCATCAGAGGAACATGGCACAGCAATGTCCAAACATTCCATTTCCAGAAAATAATTTATACCAATATACAACAAAGGAATTCAATAAAGAATTTTTTTTCAGTTTTTGCATTTGACTATGTCATGAAACTTCTTGCTTGATATAAATGCTTATTACTTTGAATTATTATTGTCAGAGATTGGAGAAAGCCTGTCTTCCAGGAATCTCATTAAGAAAGGAAAAGTCATAATTGGAAATCCTCATAATTCATCATTTTGAACTAAAAAGAAAAATAACTTCTGGGGATGTAATATAGAGCATGGTGACTAGAGTTAACAATACTTACTGTATATTTAAAAGTTGCTAACGAGTAGTTGTTAAAAGTTCTCTTCACATGAATAAAAAATTGTAACTATATTAGGTGATGATTGTTAACTAAACTTACTGGGGTGATCTTTTTGCAGTATATACATACAGATCTTCTTCAATTTATGATAGGGCTGCACTCTAATAAATGCATTATAAATTGAAGATATTGTAAGTTGAAAATGCATTTAATATACCTAACCTGCTGAACATCATAGCCTAGACTAGCCTACCTTAAACATGCTCAGAACACTTACATTAGTCTACAGTTTGGCAAAACCATCTACTACAAAGCCTATATTATAATAAAGTACTGAATATATCATGTAATTTATTAAATCCTGTACTTAAAGTGAAAAACAGAATGGCTGTATGGGTACAGAATGGTTGTATTAAGTGTATGGGCTGTTTATCCTTGTGATCATGTGGCTAACTGGGAGCTGTGACTCACTACCCCTGCCCAGCATCACTAGAAAGTACTGTACTGCATATTGGTAGCCTGGGCAAAGATCAAAATTCAAAATTCAAAGGATGGTTTCAACTGAATGTGTATTGCCTTCACACCATCAGAAACTTGAAAAACTAAATCGAGCCATCCTAAATTGGGGACTGTCTGTATATCAAATCATTATGTTTTATGCCTTAAACTAATACAAAATTATATGTCCATTATATCTCAGTAAAACTGGAAAAAAAGATTTATTCCCCCCCCCCAAAAAAAAGGCCCCCTGCTGGGAGAAATCCGCTTATATTCATTTGCTGTTCTCCTGTAATAATGGAGAATCCCTGCTACTTAGAAGCAGGAAATAGTTCAAGGACAAGGGCCTTGCTGGCAGAAGGCTGAAGAAATGCTGTAATTTCTAATTTTACAAATTTTGTGTTGAGTGGAAAATAAAAAGGAATCTCGTCTATTGGTATAAAAAATTATTGTATATGAATCTAATATGGTGGATGACATGTGAAAATTGTCTAATATTAGTGCACTGTTGAATACTGAGGTAAACTCAATGTGGTCATGGTATGTTATTTTGTTTATCAGCTCCAGCATGCTACCATTCTGTTTAGGATATTTGCATGTATATACATGAGTAAGGTGACTCTATAATTATCCTTTTTTTATAAAGCCTTTGCCAAGTTTGTGTCATTATTCTGGCCCATGGAATGAATTGGGCATATTATTTTTCTCTCTGATCTCTGGAATAAATTTCAAAAGTTGGATTCATGAATTTCTTAAAAATTGGTCAAATTTGCCTATAAAACCGTAGGCTTGGCATTTTCTTTGTGCAAAGATTTTCAACTATGACTAAAATTCTTAGTAGGGGACCACACATACTTTCTATTTCCTCTGGTTATATTTTGACAAATAGTATTTTGTAGGAGTTTCCAGTTATTCCAAGTTTCCAAAATTATCCTGTAACATCTTTGTTGACATTCTTGTTTTTGAGATGAACCCTAAGGTATGCCACCTAGATTCCCCTTTAGGACTAAAGAACTTGCCTAAGGTGCTGCTATGAGATGACCACTAGCAGGCAGCCCATTTCAGAATTGGCTCAGTAGAAAAGAGATGCTTCAACCATAAAGGGTCATGTACCCTTTATAGGGCATTCTGAATCCACTCACTGATTAGCTTATGGATGTAAAGTCATGTCCCCTCATGTGAGCTAGGGACCTTCTAGAGGAGCATCCCAGCTTCAGGTCTCCCCAGAAGGTGCTTGAGGCCTTTGTTAATGCTGCACAGAAGCCTAACTTCTCCTTTAACCCATTGCTGCTTCATTCCCTTCCCTTCCACAGATGATAATCCTAACACTCTTGTAGCCCTCATAATCACCATCTCAGAGTTTACTCCTAAGTATGCCCAACCTGCAAATTTTGGTCCCACAAATAGTCCAAGAAAAGAGATGTTAAGATGAGATTTGCAAACTGTATAACATACTGGTTATCTGTCTGGCATCAAGGATCTAATCACTGGAGGTTGGTTGCCTAATAGTCCAAGGTATGATGGGATCGTCTCATGTCTTATATTCCCTACTACTGAAAAAGAAGAACAATGGCTGGTAACTCTCTTAAGAGTCTAGAAGCAGCATGTTGGACATCTGGGAATAATGATCCAACCCATATATTGGATGCCATGAAAGGCTTTCAGCTCAGAGCGTAGACATAGAATAGAAAGGGCTCCACAGCAGTCCAGACTGCATTACAGCAGTTTTCTTGCTTGGTCCTTATAACAGTAAATCTGTGGCATTCGGGGTATAATCGTGGGAAAACATCTTTCTGGAGCTTATGGCAAGCCATATGAAACATGAGAGAGTCACAGAGGAGACCCTAAGTTTCTAGGGTATCTACAGTGGAAAATTACATACCTTTTCATACATAAGCTCCTGGTATGTTACTGGGCCTTGGAAGAGATAGGTGTTTGACCTTGGGGCACAAAGTAACCATGAAACCAGAACTGCTAATCTGGATTCTGTCAGAAATTACCACGTCAAATGATTAGGCAGGCCCAGCAGAAATCACTGTAAAATGAAAGTGGTACATCCAGGATACAGCATTACCAGGGCCACCTGCCACAAATAAGATGCAGGAGCAGGTATCCAGATCCCCATGTCACTTCTGTCCTGACCCAGAGGGATTAAAGCCTTAAAATAACAAAAGCAAAACTGAAATTTTAAAAGAAACCAAAAGATAAATATCTTTCTGATCTTGAGTCAGGAAACATTCTGAAGATGAAAGTTGGGAAAAATGTCTATAAGGTTGACGCATTTGAATATTTTAAAAATAAGAATTTCTGTAGACAAAAAGATGCTTTGAAAAGACAGCATAAAGTGACAAATTGTGACAACATGTTTGCAACTTTTAACTAATGGCAGATTATTATTGAGGTGTGTAAGAAATTTAAAAATTAGGGGCATCTGGGTGGCTCAGTGGATTAAGTGCCCAAATTTGGCTCAGGTCATGATCTCGCAGTTCATGGGTTCAAGCCCCGCTCAGGATCTGTTCTGACAGTTCAGAGTCTGGAGCCTGTTTCAGAATCTGTGACTCCCTCTCTCTCTCTCTTCCTCCCCTCTCACACTTTGTCTCTCTGACTCTCAAAAACAAATAAACATTAATAAAAAATAAATTTAAAAATCAATAGAAAAAAATAATCTTAAAAAAAGTGGGCAAATCACATGAAAAAAGCATTTTAGAGAAAAGAAAACCTATTTGGCCTCAAATCATAAAAGACTCAAACTTCATTATTGTTCACAGAAATGCAAAACAGGCAACATAGTGATGACATTCTATTGGCAGAAAATAACAAGTCTGACAATATTGTTTGGGAAAATGGAGAACCAGCATTTCCTTATCCATTGCTAATTAGGGTGTAAATTTGTACAAATATCTATGAAAAGTTTGTCAATGTCTTATAAGTTGATCATTCATATTTCCTACAAACTGGCAACTCATTTCCTAAGTATATCCAAAATCAGCTTTTACATATGTGCACCTGGAGAGATACATAAACATGTCTAAGAAATGTAGTCTTTTAATAGCATAAATTGGGAAAACAAACCTCTAATGTCCATTCTCAAGAATATGGGTAAATACATTATAATATAGTGATGAAATGGAATGATAAGTTACCATTATATAAATGAATCCATATGAATGAATTTTAGCAATGCAATTTTCAGTGCAAATAAGAAGTCTTGAAAGATTTCAGCCATAATGACATCCATTTTATAAAGTTTAAAATAAGCCCAGACTAAACAGTTAAACCCAGACTAAACAGTTTATTCTAAGTAATATTTTATTTAGGTATACATGTATATATGATTAAAAAAATAGGTAAGAAATAAAAAATCTGGACTATTGGAGAAGAGGCAGAATATAAGAGAGGAAAGAAACCTGCAGGTGGGATTATTTATTTTTCGTTCTTTGCTCGGGTAGTGGGTTCTCAGATACTCATTTTATACGGAAAATAAATCAGCCAATTCTATTAGTTTTTTTCTTGCTGTGTAATAAGTTACAACAAATTTAGTGGCTTATATATAAAAAACAACTGTTTGTTAGCTCACAGTTCATTTAAATTAGAAGTTTTGTCCCAGTGTGGCTACTCTTGTCAGAGTGTCAGGAGGCCAAAATCATGTGCCATCTAGGTTGAGTTCCCATGTGCAGGCTCTAGGGAGGGAAAACAAAAAACAAAAAACAAAAACAAAAAACCCTGCTTCCCAAATCTTTCTTGATGTGTGTCTATAGGACTTATGTCATCCTTTCCTTGCTAGCTTTTGGTTGAGGGTCCTCTTAGTTACTAGAGGCTGCCTACATTCCTTGACTCAGAAAGCTATCAAAGATATGCTGAATGCTTCTCAGGCTTGGAGTTTCTAATTTCCTCTTCTGCAGCCAGGTGGAAAATTTGATTTTTAAAGGGCTCATGTAATTAGTTCAGGCCCACCTAGATAATCTCCCTATCTCAAGGTCAGCTGTGCTATATCACGTCACCTAATCACAGGAGTAAAAATCCATGCCATTCACAGTCTGGCAGATTATTCAAGGCTTGTACACCACAGGGAGGGAAATCTGAGGGGCCATTATTCAATTAGCTTCCCACTTCAATAAACCAATAAAATCAACTAACAAGGAGCCAATAATTATGATTAATCCAATATGTGCAGCAAAGTTACACTCTGAGAAAAAAGCAAATAAATAAAAAATAATTTGTCATCTATTTGATTGTCTGAGCCTTTCAGTTAATATTTTATTGAGTTTTAAAGTTTAACTTTTTTTCTTAAGTGTGAGACAGTCTCCTCTGAAAGTTGGCCAAAACTTCTCAAGTAAAAATTACCTTTGCTTTAAATAATTAACTTCTCTGGGCAAGTGTGCTAATATGTAAAATCTGTTGTTATAGCAAATAGTTACTACAAATGTAGCTTCCTGTAAAATATTATGAGTCTAATACTCTAGAGATTTTTCTTTTTTTGAGATTTTTTCTTGATTATCTTTTTAAGTACGTTTAAAGTTATCATGGGCATGAGATGTGGAAATAGTATGAATCTAATTCATCAGTACAACATAGCATTAAAGATCTTGAGCTCTGGAGCCTGACTTTCTAAGTTTAATTACTGATTCTTATCAAACTCAAAACCCCCCAAAATAAATAATCTAGTTAAGAAGTGGGCATAAGACATGAATAGACATTTTTCCAAAGAAGACATACAGATGGCTAATAGACACATGAAAAGATGCTCAATTTCACTCATCATCAGGGAAATACAAATCAAAACCATGATGAGATACCTCCCACCTGTCAGAATGGCTACCATGAACAATTCAGGAAACTGTTGGCAAGGATGTGGAGAAAAGGGAACCCTCTTACTTTGTTGGTGGGAATGAAAACTGGTGCGGCCACTGTGGAAAACAGTATACAGGTTCCTCAAAAAATTAAAAATAGAACTACCTTATGAACCAGCAATTACACTACTAGATATTTACCCAAAGGATACAAAAACATTGATTTGAAGGGACACATGCACCCTGATGTTTATAGCAGCATTATCAACAATAGCCAAACTATGGAAAGAGCCCAAATATCAATCAGCTGATAAATGGATAAAGAAGATGTGGTATATGTATAATGGACTATTACTCAGCCATCAAAAAGAATGATATCTTGCTATTCGCAACAACATGGATGGAACTAAAGAGTATTATGCTAAGCGAAATAAGTCAGAAAAAGACAAATACCATGTGATTTCACTCATGTAAGGAATTTAAGAAACAAAACAGATGAATATAGGGGAATGAAGGGGGAAATGAAGAGAGAGAGAGGCAAACCATAAGACACTCTTAACTATAGAGAACAAACTGAGGGTTGATGGAGGGGAGGTGGGAACGTGATGGGCTTAGATGAGAATTAGGAGGGCACTTTTGATGAGCACTGTAAGTGATGAATCACTAAATTCTACTCCTGAAACTAATATTATTCTATATACAAACTAGAATTTAAATAAAATTGAAAAAGGAAAAATAAAAGATAAAAAAAAATACTGATTTTGTCACTTATTAGTTAGGTGGCTTTGGACAAGGCATTTAATTTTCCTATGTCTAAGATTTCTTGTTTACAAAATGGGAAAATGTTTTATTTTCTGAGGGATGACATTGATACTGCATTAAAGTAATATAACAAGTCATATAAACTTTATAAATATTAGCTATAAGATTATGCTCATAGTCATTTTCATCATAAAGATTTATTTATTTAGAAGTGTCCTAGTGCACATGACACTAATACTTTAGTTATCTATTCCTTTAGCCTTTTTAAAAAATGCAAAACAAAAGATAGCTTACTCAGTGTTTTATAATGTTAATTATATCAGTTGTCCCTTTTATCATTTTTAAATATTTGCATGCTATTAAATATATGTCATTTTTTATTTTGACTCTCTGTGGCTAAAAACCCCTTTCATTTTCCATTTCTTCAAATGACTTGAACCTCCTTAGTTGCTGTCTGATGTTCTTAAAGTAAATCCACTGAGGTTTTGCCAAGTCCTTTCTGCTTTTTATACTTTTTGAGACTTTTTTTATTGATGTTATATATGTGAACTGACAGGCTATTTGTTGCAGTCTTACTCATTTTTCTATCAATGGCTTATTCTTTATTAAAAGGGAATGGGAAATTGAATGAACTTGTTAAACATTTTCATTTTGTTTGCCTTTTATACCTCCTTTTATGGAGGAGATTTTAGTACACTTCTCATTTTAGTCTTATAAGATATTTTGATAAAATTCCACATCACTTTGTAGTAAAACATGAAAGAGAACACTTCACCATTGAAGAAGTCAGCATTTTTATAAATCCTTGTGCCTTGATTTTTGAACGTTTCGTGAACCCAGAGTGGGTTAGTTACAACACAGTGATGTGTTTCTTTTTTTTGTCAGGAACTGCCAATATGACAACTCAAGGAAGTAAATGGTAAAATGAGAATTAGAGAAACCAAGCCAATTTCCTCTATGAAATTACATGCCATATGCTCAACATTTAGGTCAAAAAATGTGATTTAAAAATAATGAAAACAAAAGAAATGAATCTCATTTATGCTAATGAATTCTCATAAAAGTAACCAAGTAAATATAAAATAGAAAACATCCATTACTGGAGTTCTTTCTTTTTGAGATAAACACTGAGGTTCCAATTCTAGGATTTTAGAATTAGCAAGTTACCTTTTATAGACATTTGCTTAGGATTCATTGCTGAAGGTAGAGTTTGGTGCTCTATGGGGTACTCAACCCTTGAGAAATGGATGTACATGCCTGAAGGATGCAGATGTGATGGAAAGGTCAGGGTCATTTGGGTTTGAAGGAGACCTCAGTGATGACAAACAGTAGAACTCTGCCATTTCTATTAAGGGCTGGGTGTGGAGAAGGATGTTGCCCAAATGGGTTGTGGGACATTGGCAGGTGGGAGATAGAAAGGAAGTACAGAGAGATTCTTGGAGGGTTTCTAGAGTAGAAATTACTTTTGTCAATATATTAACAGAACTAAGTGGAATACACATTGGTGGAAACATATTAGTATTTAGAAATAGGGATCATCTGTAGATAAGCTGGTAGAGTCAAGTAGTAATGACCAACCCTAATCCTTTCAGAGGAGTATATAAACTGGTTAATCCATTGCTACTGATGCCATCTCAGTTTTTTGATGCTAAATGACACAGGCAGAAAAAAATAAGAGAATGGATCTGCGAATAGATTTTCTTTCATAGTGTCTTCAAATTAATCCCAGTCCAGTAAGCTAGAAGAGAAAAAAAAAAAAATCGTTCCTTGGTAGTCAGATTTAAAAAAAAAAAAAAAGTTTTTTTTTTTTTTGTTTTTTTTTTTTTGAACTTGTGAAACACTGAAAGGTTGTCATGCCTGGGAAAGTGTTGGGAAAAACCTCTCGGGCAATGTTGTCTAATAGAAGGATAATGAGAGTAACAAAAGTGATCCATATGTTTAATTTGAAATTTTCTAGTAGTCACATTAAAAGAGTAAAACAAAACAGATGAAAATAAATTTTTAAAATGTTTATTTTTGAAAGAAAGAGAACACAAGCAGGGGAGGGGCAGAGAGAGAGGGAGACGCAGAATCTGGAGCAGGCCCCAGGCTCTGAGCTGTCAGCTCAGAGCCTGATGTGGGACTGGAACTCACAAACTGCGAAATCATGACCTGAGCCAAAGTGGGATGCTTAACTGACTGAGCCACCCTGGGGCTCCAGAAAATAATTTTTAATTTATATTTTATTTATCCCAACATGTAAAGATACTATCATTTTGAAAGGTAATCAATATAAATTATTGCTGATGTATTTTACCTTCATATTTGTATTAAGTTTTTGAAATCTTGTGCGCAGTTTACCTTTATAGCACGTATCAATTTGGATTAGCACACTCAGATGGTCAAGAACCACATGTATTGACAATTTATCTCTAGGCAATAACCAGCTCATTTTATATGTGGAATTGATGGCACAAAGAAGAAAAGAGATTTTGCCACGGCTACTGTTAGCCGGTCACTGGCTTAGGCAGAGCTAAGCATCTAGTTTTTTCCTACACTCCCCAGCAAATTAAACACACTAGATGAGGGCACCTGGGTGGCTGTCGGTTAAACATCCAACTTTGACTCAGGTCATGATCTTGCGTTTTGTGGGTTCGAGCCCGGCGTTGGGCTCTGTAGTAACAGCTCAGAGCGCTGGAGCCTGCTTTGGATTCTGTGTTTCCCTCTCTCTCTGCTCCTCCCCTGTTCACACTCTGTCTCTTACTCAAAAATAAATAAACATTAAACACAATAGATGAATTGGAAAAATACTCTATTTTGTCATCATATGTTTGCATTGACAGAGTAAAAACATTTTTTAAAAACAGAAATTATTTAACTCAGGATGGTCAGAAAAGTAACAACTACATTTTGTAGACAGAAAGCTATTTTATTTGCAGACAGACACAAAGTGACATAACATAAAGATTTCATTAGTGATATAATTTATATATAAAGTATATTTTAGTAAATCCTGAAAGTATTTCATTCACTCACTTTTACCAACATACCACACAAGATAACAGATTTAATTTTCCGTTATTGAAGTGTTGTCTTAACCTAGGGGATATTTCAAGCAAGACTGAGTATTAAGGAGCAGAAATCATTTCAACTGAATTTAATAAAGAAGGTGAACATTACTTGCTGTATGATCAGGTTTTATGACATGTGTAGGATGCCAGTATTAGTATCTGGCACTTTATAGCTTATATGACACTTGGACAATTTTTCTGCCTATTCAAAGGGATAGATTACTCAGGTAGAATCTCTTTTGGCCCCATCCTCCTTATTTAATATATCATGTGAGGTCATTACACAGAGAGCCAGGCATTTTCCCTTACCTATACTGTTAGATTCTTCATGACAGTGATTGTTTCTTATTATAGGAGTGCAGATGCTATAATATTTAGCCATAGAAACACACTTTAATTTTTTTTAATTTTTTTTAACGTTTATTTATTTTTGAGACAGAGAGAGACAGAGCATGAACGGGGGACGGTCACAGAGAGAGGGAGACACAGAATCTGAAACAGGCTGCAGGCTCTGAGCTGTCAGCACAGAGCCCAATGCGGGGCTTGAACCCACAGACTGTGAGATCATGACCTGAGCCGAAGTCGGACGCTTAACCGACCAAGCCACCCAGGCGCCCCAGAAACACACTTTTAAACAAACCAAAAAAATCATTATAGATAATACAACAACCCTATAGAAGGTGAGGATGGGTCATATTTATAAACAGTAGATGAACAACACACAAAACTAAACACTGATGAACTGTATAAAGTAAATAATTGTCCACAATTATCTATGCTAATTTCTTTCTCAGATTTAGGATTATATTGTTTGTACTTCATATTCTTTACTCAGCTTTTAAAAGGTATTTGAAAGTGATTTTGCATATTTTTTCAAGTGTCCTTGTTTGTTTTTCTTGTATAAATATATTTTCAATTGTGTTTTGTATTATTTGGCCTATATTTCTGTCTGGGTTTGATTTTTATGTTTAGAGGGATAGGGAAGGCTAGAAAGTTTTGAAATTAACTTTGCCCACAACACACCGTGTCCATAAAAAGCACTGCAAACAGATCAGATAATAAGAAATGGATTGGCCCTCATCAAGAATATTTAAAAAAAAATTTATTCTATTTATTTTTTTTCACTTTCTCAAACACCTTAACATTTAATAATGTAGAACTACTGGCAATGAATATACTGGAAAACAATATAATTATTTCAATATTAGGCTCTGTTCTATTTTATTTTTTATAATACTTTTTTTTTTTTTCACAAAACTGGAGACATTAGGCACCTAGAGACCCAGTTTTTTTTTTTTAATTTTTTAACGTTTATTTATTTTTGACACAGAGAGAGACAGAGCATGAACAGGGGAGAGTCAGAGAGAGGGAGACACAGAATCTGAAACAGGCTCCAGGCTCTGAGCTGTCAGCACAGAGCCCGACGCGGGGCTTGAACTCACTGACCATGAGCTCATGACCTGAGCCGAAGTCGGCCGCTTAACCAACTGAGCCACCCAGGCGCCCCGAGACCCAGTTTTGATCCTGTTTATAGTAACAAGACTCTTTTAAACTAGGAGATCCCTGTGGCTCTACCTTTAATCCTTTGGGGAATTTTGTTTGGTTCTTTACTTTTGTACTGACTTCCAAATTGTGCTTTTGTCCTGACTTATACTAGCAAAAATCAACAACCTAACCCCCAATAATACAGCAGCTGTCATTAAAACTTACTGATAAGACATTGTTTTGATGAGTTTAAAGGGACAGCAACTTAATTTTCTTTTATTTCATGATTGCCCCATGGAGAAATTCTATAAAACTGAAAAATTTCATTTTCACGAATCTTGGCAATGCTCTGTTATTTTCCTAATTTTAATGAGTGTGTTTAAATCCACAAGATATCCTGAACATTTCTCAAATCCTCCTCATCCCATGATCTACTGCCTTAGAGTTCTGCTTTCCCTGTTGTCTACATATGTTTTTCCATTCATGGTTTGTGACTATTTGAGATGGAAGAGTGAGTACTTATTGGGTGTGTCCCATTCTTCTTCCATATAATGCTGTATAATACACCGTGAGGAAGGTAGCCCTGTCTCAAGTTTACACGTAGAGAACACGTCACATTTTCAGAGCTTTGTAACTTGCCACAGCTATCACGAGCTTTCACCATCTCTGTCACTCTCACCTGTACACCCTCTCTATCCTGGATGTTTGCAATAGACTTATCTCCACAGAATCTAAGTTTAAAACTTTAAAATATAAGCCAGAGAAAATAAATATTCTTCTCAAATCCCTTCAATGACTTCATATCTCACCAATAGCCAAAAGCCAAAATCTTTACAATGATCTTCATGATCTGGCCCCTTACCCCCTTCCTAAGTTCATATCCTACCACTTTTTTTAAATTGCTAACAGATATCCTGAGACTACTGGAGGCCTGACATTGGAGAGCTCACATGCATACACAGAGCCAAAAATGTATAAAAACTTGTAATTGGTGGTAGAGTTTACTAGTTATCCATGGTTAAATAACATATTACTTGAAGACTGAATGGCTTCAAACAATAGTTGTTCATTATCTCTCACAGTTTTTGTGGAGAAATTAATGAGCAGTGTGGCTGAGATGCTTTGGCAAGGGGGATCTCTCATGGCATTGCACTTGCAGTTGCGTGTTGGCCAGTGTTGCAGTCATCCAAAGGCTTGATGGAGACTAGAGGATTTACCTTCAATGAGGATTGCACACATAGTTGGGGAATTGGTGCTGGCTGTTATCAAAAGGTCTTACTTTACTACCAGATGATCTTCTCCACAAGACTGCTGGAACTTCCTCACTACATGGTGACAGGCTTCCCCCAGGATGAGTGATCCATGAGGCCCATGTGGAAGATGTTGTGTCTTTTAGATGCTGCCTTAAAACTTTCACATGGTTGTTTTTATATTATTCTATTAGTGGTACAAATAAACCTTGATTCATTGTGGGAGGGCATGAGTACTAGGAAGCTAGAATCATTAAGAATCAACTTTGCAGCTGGCTACCACACATAAGTTGAGTCTTGGGTAAAACTGCGTATGAAACTTTGAACTGTTTCTGTTAATCTAATTTGGGTTGATTCTTATGTCAGTTCCAACACATTGAATCCTAATTGGTACAGTGGAGTCCTAATTGATTCATTAATTGGGTAGTTTAAGAGCTTTCAATCACGGGATTAATTTAAACAACAGATTATTAAAAATAGGGATATCTTTAAGGGTTCATCCTTATAAATATGAAATAAGAGGTGACTATTAATCATTGCATAACCTTCAGGGTAGATTTATTTTGCCTGAACTGTGAAAACTGATACAGCATGACTTACAGTAATTAAACATATTAAATTTTTGTTGGGCTGCACTCTTGGAAAGATAGTTGTTCCTCAGGTTACATGATGGCAAAAGTTGGAATGCAACTTTATGGCTAAGTTATATTAGTTCTCATAGAATGTTAAGTTTTGAAGTAGCTTTTGAGAATGCTTATTCTTATGTAAGTAAATATATCTTGTTGGCATGGAGAGTGGAGGCTTGATTTTTTCATTTCTCTGCTGCTTTTGGTTAGGCATTATGTTATAAACTAGTTATTCTACTGTCATGAATCTTGTAAGACCTGTCTCTACTCTGATTGAACATTGTTTTATCACCTAAGGCAAAGAAGATGATTTTTAGTGACTTTTTAGCATAATATTCGGTTTTGCTGTAAAGTTGTATCTATTCCTTAATAAATGTCCTCTCTTTACACATCAAAGAGAATATCCTAAAACTTATTATGAAGCAGATATGAATTGCAAAGAAAAAGAAAAAAAGGAAAAAAGAGAAAAAATGATTTACTTAATATTCAACATTTTTAATTTTTTTATTTATTATTTTTTAGGAACTTATTTTCAGACTGTTCACAACTAAATAAGCAAAACCTTGTTAATTACTCTGGCATGAACACTTAGGTACTGAGATTTAAGTCATCTAGTTAGAGGAATATTTTAAAAGTATTAATTTTAAGAATGTGATATCATTGTTAAAATTCTTTTGCAAACATTTCAAGTATGATAAAGTATATAATAAGGTAATAATTGGAAACCTCATAAAAATAAAATGAGCCTTAACTACTCCTCTCTCTATTCAATTTTATTTTTCTTTTTCCTCAAATCTCTATATTTGGTATACTCCTTTATGCATTTAATTTGCTTGCTTTTATAAATGCAATTAAGATTTTGGCAAATTTACAAAAGAGGCTAAGAAATTGCTGTGAAAACAAAGGCAGACATAAAAAAGAAATAGCCATTTTGGTAAATTTGATAGCAAGAGTACTAAAATCTATCAAGCTCTTCTTGGAAAAAAATGGATAGGAGAATGTGAGAGGTGCCTTCAGCCAACTCTAATTGAAGATGTACATAAAACAAAGAAGCTGGAAGCCATCATTATGACTCTTTTTATGTAGCAGCAAACAAATACATTGGCAGTAAATAAACAAGGGCATATGTATGTGAAAGATAAGATATACATGAGCATTTTCTAGAATTTGTGTAGAAAGAAATAGTAGGAAAGAAAAGGGATATTTAACACAATTTAGAGATAACAATAATTTTGTTAGGAATTATATTTACAGAAACAGCCCTTGACCAGATTATGTAGCTGATGAATTTTTGACCTGTATGCATCTTTCTGTCAAGCTTTTACCTGTAGATCCGTCGTTATCCTTGTGATTTCTCAGAATTACAACTAGACATGACTTACCACTTTCACTTAGAGCCAGATGAAGGCGAGAGTCAGCTATTTAACATTAGGGCCATTTAACAATAATAAGGTGCTAAGACATGGATGGGAATGTAATTGGATGAAGAAATTGTATTTATGAATACTCCTGTAAGGGACAATTCTGAACAGTGAACTTGAATCTTATATTATTTGCCTTCTGGCAAATATGATTCCAGTGACCACTGGGCTTTTGCTTACATGAAACAAAAGGGAGATATGAAAGCTTCAGGCTAGTACCAAATGTCTTTGAACAATGGTGTGAGGCAAACTCTTTTATTCTTTTCCCTTCTCCCACATGACATTCAAACTCTCCTATAAATAAATATTTAAAATATATTTAAAGAACTTCAGTTTAAAGTGGTTCCAAATTTTAGCCTGCTTGTTGGGCTGTCATATTTAGTTCAAAGTTGTCTAATTTTGTGGCTAAGCATTCCCTTCATGCTCTACATCTGGCACTTGATGCCCTCATTTCCCTGTTTCTTTCCTTTCTTTTTTTTTAATTTTTTCAATGTTTATTTATTTTTGAGAGAGAGAGAGAGAGAGAGCAGGGGAGGGGCAGAGAGAGAGGGAGAGACAGAATCTGAAGCAGGCTCCAGGCTCTGACCTGTCAGCACAGAGCCCGATGCAGGGCTCAAACTCATGAACCATGAGATCATGACTTGAGCAGAAGTCTGAGGCTTATCTAGCTAAGCCACCCAGACGCCCCTCCCTGTTTCATTTTGTCTCCTTAGCACTCATCCTAATGTACTTTGTACTATCACTAAGTTTCAACCTAGATGACATTTTCTATGAAAAACCTTCCTTGACTTGGCTAATTGCCTCTACTATTTGATCCTCTTTTTGACCTTTAGTACATTGGGCTTCTCCTTATCAAAACCCTTGTCATCTTGTGGGAGTAAATTCTAATTGTACTGTCTAACTGCCTTTCTGAATCATATACCTGGTGAGGGCATATTTTATCATGTCTACCTTGTTCACTATTTTATACAAATATTAATGTGGTAATTCTGCCTTTAATATATTTTAATCAAATAAATGAATTATTGATTCCAAACAACTGATGCTGTTAAATCTTCCTGGCATGAGCTTTTAGATTTGATATTTTGGAAATTCACAATCTGTTCAGATTGCTTATTGGTTCTCTCCTGTGGCTACTATGGAAACATGCATCCAAGTTGCTGCCTATAAGAGGGTTAACTCCACCCTGGAAATGCCTAGCTGTATCTCCTTTAAGTTTGGCCATCTGTAAGTCTTCCCTTTTTCTTTGCCATCTGAGTGATGTCATTTAGATGGCCATGATCAGGTGAGGGCTTAGGACACAGGTTTTCAATATGGAGTTTATGAAAATCTTTTCAATTGTAGACAAAGGAATACCAAAGGATGACATTTCTTGATGATGACAAATTTCTGCCACCACTCCAACCAAAAGGAGTACCTTAGCTTCATATGATGCACTGTAGTTCACTAGGACACCACCCTGAGATTTGAGGCTCTTGTATGGAATAATCCCTTTGTGTACATTCCTCAAGAATCTGTGACAAGGGTAGACATCTAGTTGAGGACTAAAGATCTTAGATTTTACTTGTTTCTTTCAGTTTATTTTTTGCCATAATGATAGGACTAATACTAACCACATCACAAGAAGCAATATTAATTAAGACAAAAATAAACAATAGGAATAAAAAATCCCAGGATGACAAATTTAAGGAAGGGCAATCATGAGACTGTAAGCCCAAAGAGCAGTCCATGATTATGGCTATCATGATTTTTTTTTATATTTTAACTTTTTTAATGTTTGTTTATTTTTGAGAAAGAGAGAGACAAAGTGTGGACAGGGGAGGGGCAGATAGAGAAGGAGACACAGAATCCAAACCCAGCTCCAAGCTCTGGGCTGTCAGCACAGAGCCTGACATGGGGCTTGAACTCACGTACTGTGAGATCATGACCTGAGCCAAAGTCTGATGCTTAACCTACTGACCCACCCAGGTACCCCTATCATGGTTTGAACTAATAGAAAATCCAGGGAAAGGAAAACATATTTACTGAAGGAACTGATAGTTATATGCATAACATTATACTAGAGTGACAAGAGTGGAGAGTGGCTTCACTGGAAGACCTGTAGATTTATACCCCTTACTCATGTTTTTAGATGAGATACTTTCTAAGAACAATGGGGGTTCTTAGACAAAAGCCTTTTATTTTTTCCATTTAGAGAGTTAAGGCAAAAGTTTTGGTAAATGTGGTAGGGTCTTAGAGATTGGTGATGATGATGATGACGATGACTGATAACAATTAATAAGAGTTTAACAGGTGCCAGGGGTTTTATCAAGTGGTTTATGTGATTTATCTAATTTAATTTTAAGGACAACTTTCTGAAGAAAGATTATTATTAATCTCATTTACAAATAAGTAAATTTAGTTACAGAGAGGTTAGATTACTAACCTAAAAACAAGTGGCAGGAACAGAATTTTAAAGTGAGACTCCAGAGACCAATCTCTTAGGCACACAGATGTGAAGAAAAGAACATTGTAAATAAAGAAATATCATGAACAAATACAGAGAGTTATGAGATCAGAATTTTTGCTGTGAACAGAGATTGTATAAATTTAGCAGGAGCATAAGGATGGGAGAAGTGCAGGGGTGCCTGGGTGGCTCAGTTGGTTAAGCATCCAACTTTGGCTCAGGTCATGATCTCATGCCTATGAGTTCGAGCCCTGCATCAGGTTTTGTGCTGACAGCTCAGATACTGGAACCTGTTTCAGAGTCTGCATCTCCCTCTCTTGCTCTGTCCTTCCCCCGCTCATTTTCTCTCTCTCTCTCTCTCTCTCTCTCTCTCATAAACATTAAAAAAAGGGGGGGGGGAGAAGAGCAGTGGTAAATCAACTTGAAAATACAGCTTTAGACCAGTTGAGGAGGACTTGTCATACTAAACAATTTGTACTTATTGTTGTGGGTGTAGATGTGAGAAGAAATGCTCCAAAGGAAAACATAAATTGAGAAATTACCAATGCTAATAGTATTACCAAGTCTAGTAGTCCTCAGAAAGGCAAATAACTATTGGTGAGAGAGGGAGACTTTTACATTTTCTGAGACCATTATGAAGAACAGAGTCAACATTGCTTTTCTTAACGTTTCAAAAATAGAGAGAACTTCAGAATAATAAAACTAGAAGTACAAAGTTCAAAGATGGTTAGGGCTATCATAACAGTAACTCCTTAGGTGCTCATAAGGTAAAATCTCTTTAAATATTTTGTTAGAAAAATGTTGTGACAGACTTTGAAATGGGCAAAAACATCATTGGGTGTCTTTTCAATAAAATGTTGGCCATTGTCTAGTGGATTCCTCTGGGGTTATCTTATTATATATGGATCTGTACCTTTAATTCTCCTTGAGATATTTTATACCTTCATAAATTGTAGAAACTGATAGTACTGGAAATGATTATTATATGTAGAAATGTAGTTGAATTTTGTCTGGTGGTGATATTTTGTATATGTTGAATAATATTGCACCATTCAATAAAGTCATTTCAGTTTTCCTGATTTCATTTGTGCCTGTTCTTTGAATTCTTCTTTAATTATTATTTTTTTACATCTTCCTGGCTCCCTTATTAATTAATATGATAAATTTGTTATGTTTACATTTTATATTTGCATAAGTCATTATTTTTCTTAAAAATGTCCTTTAACATTTCTAATTACAGTTGGCCCTTGAGCATGAGGGTTAGAGGTATTGAACCCTCACATAGTTGAACACCCATGTATAACTTTCAACTTCCCCTAAACTTAACTACTATTTGCCTACTATTGCCTGGAAGGCTTACCACTAACATAACAGTTGATTAACACATATTTTGTATGTTATATGTATTATGCACTGTACCCTTACAATAAAATAGGCTGAAGAAAATACAGTGTTATTAAGAAAATCATAAGGAAGAGAAAATACTGCACTATATTTTTTAAAAAATCGCATATTAGTGGACCCACACAGTTCAAACCTGTGTTTTTAAAGGTCAACTGTATTTAATCTCTAGATCAGTGTTGAAAATTTGCTTACTCTTTATAGTATAGCTCTTGTTATTGATATTATTATGGGTTTATTTACCCATAATGCTTATCAGTAGGACATTTAAATTGAATTGAAAATAATGACAATATTGAAATAGTTAATGTTCATTGTACATTGGTTTCAGGGATATTTTCATTCATTATCTCATTTCATTTTCACAAAATACAATGGAGTAAATACTATTATTAGAATACTTATTTTACACATAAAGAAAATAATGCTTAAAGAATTCAGTAACACTGTGTAACAAATAAATGAGAATCAGGATTCGCACGCAACTCTTGCTAAGTAAAAGTGTTGTGCTTTAACAACCAGACCACATCCTTTTTTGAACTTATTCTATGAGGCCCAGTCTCAGTTCCAACATGAATTATGGAACATAGTTCGACAATAAAAATGAATTCAAAATAACTTGTTATATCCTCTTGATTTACTCAATACATACATAAACCCATTACAATAAACTAATGTGGTTGAGTCAGATAAATAATTCAAACTAGCTTAAATGAAAAAAAAAATAAAGGTGAGAGAAATTTTTGCTTATTACACTGAAAAGTCAGTGGAGTCAACTGGTCCATTTAATGAAACAGCTGAAAGAGCTAAAATAATATTTTGAGAGTTTTCTCTTCATTTCTTGCCTCAGTTTCTCTGCTCAGTGTTATTCTCTCCAAATTAAGAAGAATAGCTCCATGCCCCCAGGGAGATGATTGCAGGTAGCTCGAGGTTACATGTCTTTATAATTTATAATCTAGAAAAGGGAAAAGCATCTTTGCTGATAGTTGCATTAGAACAATCCAAAGGAGGCTTACTTACTACAATATATTCCACCACCGGACTAGATTGTGTAACATATTTCTGTTGTATTTCCAGTTTATTCAAATTACTTGAGTATTTTTTTCTAAACATTGGCCCACAGATGTGCATAACAGCAGTCTCTTGTTCTTCTATTCCTCCATTTTCTCCTATTTTCTTTTAATTCTGTATGGCAATATTTGAAATAACCACTCTAATGATAGTAGAAATTTCAATGAAGAGTGAAACAGGAAAAATATGAAGGCAAAACCAGTAAAAAATTAACACATAGGAACCTGTTCTACTTTGTTTTTTAAGTAAGGGGAGGGGCCCCTGGGTGGCGCAGTCGGTTAAGCGTCCGACTTCAGCCAGGTCACGATCTCGCGGTCCGTGAGTTCGAGCCCCGTGTCGGGCTCTGGGCTGATGGCTCAGAGCCTGGAGCCTGTTTCCGATTCTGTGTCTCCCTCTCTCTGCCCCTCCCCCGTTCATGCTCTGTCTCTCTCTGTCCCAAAAATAAATAAACGTTGAAAAAAAAAAATTTAAGTAAGGGGTATGGATACTTTGAGATTCTGTTTCTCTTAAAGTTTACATCTAAGAATAAAGGTCAAAGATGGTATGGTACAAACTGAAAAACATTAGAGAGAGAGCATTTAGATGGTTTGGACTTGAGAGGTGGCATTAAGAGCTGTGTTGACAAATCAAGGTTCTGCATTTTAACTTAATATTAATCTATTCAAATTAGTTCATTTTACTTTAAACTCTTTTTTATGACTCTACCCTTACCTACATTTCCAATATCAAAAGAATATCCAAAGTGTGATGTAGGTTGAGTTAATTAGCTCTAGTTCAATGTCATAATAGGTTAATTGTCACCTCCCCATACTTTCAGCTCACACCCTTAAGTATCAATAAATATTTTAGCATTTGTAGTTTCCTGAACAAATTGTTGTCTGAATTAGATGATGTGAGGCTTATATATTTGTATTTCTTCTGAGCTTAAAATATGGTGGCCTAAGTTATTTCTCCTCACAGGGAACCCTTAAAGACTTTGGATTAGGTAAGTAGTGTGATCAGTGAGCTATTTTAGGCAAAATAATCTTGTATTTTTAGGAAGAATGCACTGGAGAAGCAGAGGCTTGGTGTTAGGAAAACTAGTTAGGAGACAACATCAATAATGGATAAGAGGGCATGTTATTTGCACTTTTATTTTTTCAGGGAGACTAGAAAAGAGGGGATCAATATAAGAGATGTATTGCAAGTAAAATTGACAAGACTGGACAAGTAACTAAATGCGGTTTGGGTAGCAAGTAAGTCAAAGACAGTTTTCAGATTTTGAGGTTGGGTGACAAGGATAGATGGTGGTTCTTCTCATTTTGACACGAAACACAGCTCCCTATCTCAGTCTTTGTAGAATCTAAAATATAAGTATTGAGTGACATTCTCTAGCAGAGTTAAAATTGGGCACTTCTGTGTATAAAACTCTCATGATTTTCTATTACTTAGGAAAAAGAATGTGTCTTATTTTGATAGCAGATCTGTGGCCAGGAGTTAAACATACACACACAGCATTCATGCAAATAGAAGCAGCATGAATTAACAGCAGGATAACTTTATGAACAAGATTTTTAGTACATTTTTGTTTGAAAGCACTAATAAATCAGTTTTGTAGAAAACCTTTGCCCTGATACAACATTTACCCTCAAGGTAATGAAGATGGTTTCCTCATTTATTACTTGTCTAAGTTTTAACCTTTGTAACTTCCCCTGAGTCAGCTTACAATTTGGGTTTTAGTGTGATGATTTCTGTATCATATTATTAAATATTCTGCATAAAATATACTTGTACTCAGTATCCCGTAATGCCATTTTAGCTAGTGGTTTCATTTTTTTTTTTAACGTTTTATTTATTTTTGAGACAGAGAGAGACAGAGCATGAACGGGGGAGGGGCAGAGAGAGGGGGAGACACAGAATGGAAGCAGGCTCCAGGCTCTGAGCCATCAGCCCAGAGCCTGACGCGGGGCTCGAACTCACGGACCGCGAGATCGTGACCTGGCTGAAGTCGGACGCTTAACCGACTGCGCCACCCAGGCGCCCCTAGTGGTTTCATTTTTGTTTGTTTTTTGTTCATTTATTTTTCACTCAGTCTTTCTTTAAATCTGAAATTAAGGTTTTTAGAAGTAAAAGAACAAAAGGACATTTTTTTTCCCCTTTTGGCTCTTTAGGATACTACAATATTTCTCTGTTGGTAGGGAAAGGAAAAAAAAAATGTACTTTTTTGTAGAAATGAGGGCCAATTCTCAGATTCAGGCTTAAATCTGTAGGTAGTTGCTCACCATGACCTTGTAATTGACCTTTGATCTATGAATTGACCTTTGATCTATGTATGGGGCCAGGGAACTATCTTTGAAACAATTAAATTAGCTGTAACTATAAGGTAAAATATAGATGCTGTAGTTAGATAACTCAAGCAAAAACTGATTATCTCAGGTGAACTAGCCTAAATTAGCAATCTTTCAATTAATTTTGTTTTCATAACTCTGGATTATTTTAGTCAATTGATCTAAGAATACTGTAAAACTAACAGTGATGATAATTGCCATATATTGAGAGCTTACTGTTTTCCCTACTCTATGTTTAGCAATTTATGTACATTATCTTGCTTAATGCATATAATTACTTAAGAGTTTAGTATTATCTTTCATGTTGACATTTGAAGTGACTAAGGCTCAGAGAAATGAACTTGCTCATGGATATATAATTTTCAAGAAGCAGAGCTATTTTATGTGATGTCAAAGGCTATGCCCTTAACCACTGTAGTAAAATTACTTGATAATGCCTTTATTTTTCTTATTACCATGAGTGTCCAAATTTATACTTTAAATGAGGTTTAAATGCCTTGATTTATTTTCAATGTGTTTCTTACAGATTATCCAGTGTCCTATTTTTGCTTCCTCTGGTCTATAAATGACTATTTGATTCATGCAAGTCAAGATGCAAGTTTTAATGGAGGAAATAAATGTGCCAATAAAACTCTTGATTCTGCATTGAAAATTGCAACTGTAAGAAAATTATATTATTTTAATGGGAATTTATTGACAAGGATGATACATTATTGGTGGTTAAAACAAATATCACTTCTATAAAGATAATATTAGAAGTTGTGCCTTGCCAGTGATCTGTCAAGTGTATTTGCAAATGCTATTCTTTCCCAGGAGAGAAGAGAGAAACTTCTACTTTAACCCAAAAAACTTTCAGTTTGAAATATTAATAATAAGCATCAGAATGAGTAAAGATTGATAACTGGAATTATTTTCATGGACATGGGGAATAGTGTTATCCATGCCTAACTGTATGGTGGACTGGAATTATAACACTTGCCCATAAAAGTAAAAGTTCTCAGTTATCCCTTCCTGAGGATCACTTCCCACTGATGAAAGTTGAAATGTGCATGTGAAAGATGGAGTTGGTGCTTCTTAAATGCCTGTTATTTACTTTATTGCAAACCTCTGTAGTTTTAAAAATCATTTCAGAATAAAAGTTCCATGAGCTTTGAGGAACCCATTTCAATTTTTTCCTGAGATATTTATGGATAATTTCACTATTAAATTAATATCTGCAATATTAGAGACTGAGGAAAGATAGGATTAATTTCTTATGTGAAATCACTTGAAAATATGTATTGTGTGTATGTGAATGTTTTTGTATATATGTGAATGTGTATGTGTTTAAACATTCATAATGTAAGCCTCTTATATTAAGTTACCTACGCTTGAGATACTGGTTTTAGTGTATGACATTATGAAAAAAAAATCAAATAAATAACCAAATGGAGATAAATCATGTTGAAAGTAATCTTGCATTAACATTTATTTGGTGCCTTCTTGAGCTTAATACAGAGAAAATTAAGTAGATATGATCATTGGCCTGTAGCACATAAGCCTTAATAAGCATGAAAATGGAATAAAGATGTAAAAAGACATACACGTTATTGTAAAAATATCTAAGTAAGAGATCATGAGAAAGACTAAAATGATAGACAGTAAAATAAAATGTCATTACTACTCCAGTGTGCCTTTTCATGGTTATTGCACTGGATCTGTGCTATAATTTCATCATTGGTTCAGGCAGGCAGAATATTTGGCAGTTTTATTACATGACTGTTCTATTTCTTGCCCTGATAAACCTTTTTCAGATAAGATAAAAAGAGAGTCTGCCTTCTTTAAGTTTACAGTGTTAAAAATGGCTTCATAGATTATTCTTATTCCCTCCTATTGTTCTTTGAAGAATTATTTTCCAACCTTCCCCTTTTTGATGACTATTCACTATTTCGTAAAAAATAAAATAAGTATCTACTCTGTGCCACGTATTGAATAAAGTATATACTTTCTGTGACTGAAGTACAACCTGTTTTGTGGTTTTATTGGCCCAAAACTTGTTCCTCAATTTGAAAGATGGCCCTCTTTGAAATTTTTATCACTGCTTTGATTAACTTTCTGAAATAATACAAAATATTACACAATATTTTCACAATATTCACAAAATATTACACAATATTCACACAAACCTACAAATTAGAATATAGCTAAGTTATTTCTCTTTACCTTTCTGCTATACAAATTTAAATGTCTATCTTTCTCATAGTACATACTTTTAAGATTTCTTCAGTGACCACCTTGCCATTATCAATGTCCTTTCCTGAAAGCAATCCCAGGATTTGGCATAATGCTGTACATATACTTTAAACAGAACATAATTGTGGGGAAATGTTTCCTCTTGGCAATGGGCTTGAAGTTCTCATCAGTTTGGATAATTTGGTATTCTGATATATTTCTCTAAGGAGTATATAATCCTAAACTTTGTAATAGGATACAAATAATATTGGGAAGCAGTCTCCATTTGCATATAGCTTACTATTTATTAAATTTCTTTCATGTTTTGTTATGTTGCCTGATATTAATAAGATTTCATATTCTGGAATTTGATATTAAAACATTATTTAATCATATACACATGTTTTGAAAGAGTCTTTGATAGATAAATCCATATTGGGAGGAACAAAGACAATTCAATTGTACTGTATTAGGCAAACATAAAGGGTATGGAGAGGTTCAGAATCTATAAGAGGACATGATAACAATCCCCAACTCTACTTTTAGGCAAAAGTAGCAAAATACAGTAGAGTTTATTAGATGAATATAAAGCCCTGAAGATTAACTATCTTTAAAGTTAGCAAAGATGACTGCCAATAATTTCTTTTATTTATGTAGATGCACAATATTCTTCCCATCTAGCAGGGGAATACATCTTCTCTCCTACTGAACTGGACTGGCCTTGACTTCATTAACAAAAATAACGCAATAGATGTGACATGGTATGACTTTTGGCCCTTATATTTATAGAGCGTATAGTTTCCATTTTTATTTTTTGGAAATCAGCCTTTGTGTAGAGAAGTTCAGGATCTCCTCCTGCCAGGGAGGCTATGTAGAGTAAAAGAGAATGAGAAATCACAAGAAAGTAAAGAAAACCCTGAAGAAGAACAAAACTTCCCCAGTCAAAAAGTAGCACATACACACACTGCCCCCCCACTACCCAATGAATATGTGAGACCATATTGAATAATCCAGTAATAGTAGAGCCATCCAAGCCAGCCATACATGGGGCAGAGAAGAGCCACACAGCTCTTGCATGCTCTATGTAGAAGGAGGAGCAAGTAATTTTTGTTTTAGTGGTCATTTTGGACCATGAGTTGTAAGCCACGTCTTAAGGACATGATTTTCAAGCAACAATTTAGAATGAGCTTGTTTTCCAAAAGTCCTGGAACATTATTTTAGCTCTATGCTGTGATTAGAGAGAAATGAATCTATATTTGTTTAAGCCACTGCCAGTTTGAGTTTCTAAATCATACTACTAACAAAGACTCTCTCCTAACAAAACACATTTAAGCTCTCTTGTCAACCTTGACCTTCTTGCCAGACCTGCATTGCCCATAAGTCAGTTTAGAGAGAATTTCCCCACCCTTGATATCTGATGGCTCTCAGTATCTGGTCAAGTTCCTCATCTTCAACCTTTGATGTGTCAGTGTTTGACCTGCCTTCAGCAAGAATCCCATTTTCACTTTAGCAAGAATCCCCTGTTGATGTCTCTTCTCAATATTTTCCCATCTACTGACTCCCTCACTCTGTTCTTTGGTTACAAATTCTCAACTGTCTTTGCTGTATTTAGAGTTGTGCCAGATCTCTCTCCCCTGTTATGATAGTCTTGACATCATTTGCAACTTTCCTGAATAAAGTCTTCCTAACAATTTTACCAAGTGTCAGAATAATTTTTTCAATGCCATCAGAGCTAATATCTTCTGATTCAGGGGTCTTTCTCAGATATGAACTTTGAGGACTCAGTGATGATCAGGCATCTAGGTTGATTTCAGAATAGCTTTTTTTCTTTTGCATTGACTGCTACCATTATCTGCATTAATGGGACTAATAAGCCTATGGGGCCCCATCAATAGGAGATAGCTTACTCTTTTATGAGGAGGTAAGGAAAGTGATGCAAGATATAGAAATGTTTTAATATCTACTCTTCTAATAAGTAAGTTTCTCTTTTAAGAACGAATTATTCGAGGGAGTGTATTTTGATTGGTGTGGTCCATATTGTGGAAGTTACTAGGAATTGAAAATGTGCAGAGAAAATATGCTATTTCTGTTTGTATCTCAGACAAATTTGGGACATCTATTCACTTTCCTCAATTTATGACCTAGTCATCCCATTGCTCTGACTCCAGAAATTTCCCCTCCAACATAATTGTCAACCAAAAATCAAATTGTTTGGTTTTGGCCCTAAGCCACAGATTTATAGAATTCACTGTACCTTTTGGGATTTCTTTTGTGTTGTCTCTCTTTTCCCTTTGGTCTTCCTGGCTTTTGATAGATGCAGCTTTTTGTTTGATCTGGGAAAATCAAAAGCCTGGATCCTAGCCAGAGTAAGTCCTGCAGGGTACATATTTAGGAGAATTACATGGAAATAATGCTAGTCGGTCAATGGAATGAAAATACAAAGTCAATTTTAAACAAGAAGATTCTGTGTTAGTAAATATCAGTATCATTGAGATGTCAGAGATTCTGCTGGGAAATATTTACACTTCTTAGAAGAAATTGTTATCTTATTACCAGACAATATTCTACCAATATGTTAATTTTTAAATAAAGCAAAGAATCATAGATACATATAAATATGAATATATACTATAACAGATTAAGGGAAAGTTTTAGATAATCCTTGGACAAGATAACAGATCTAATTATATATATCCCGAATTATAACAGGAATTAAAACAACTCTGGGGAGAAAAAAAAAGAAGATACATATTGGGGCTAAACCCCATAAAGATAGTGATTGTTAGAAAAATAAAATTCTTGTTTTCCCAGTAATGAATGGTGGGAAAAATGAAATCTGATGAGTGAGTAGAGACAAAGTTTATTATGAACGGACTGGATTTTTCAACAATGGCTATTAAGTTGTTTTTTTTTTTTAAGAAAATCTTTGTAGAAGGGTGCAAAGAATATTTTTTTAAAGTAGGGGAAAATGTCTATTTCTGGATGGCTTATAAGATTAGAAAAATGTATGAGATGAGTATGGGGAACTGCTGTGGGAGACCAAGAATTAGGTTGTTGCTGGTGTTGCTCTGGTCACTTATTTCACACTGCTTTGCAATGCAGTTTTAAAAATCTGCTTTCCAATCGTGCAAAAGAAATAGAGAATTGAAGCATTTGTCCAGATAAAGTTGTTTCTGCAAATGTATTACTAGCTTCAGTTATCTGGATAGTTCAAATTTTGTTCTTTCACATGTAGATAATTATTTTTGTGTTCTCCAGGATAGGCATGGGAGAGACAATTTTTAGCTTTAAGTATGTCTGATGTATGTAAAAAGGCTCTTTGTAAAATATTCTTTACAAATGATTTCCAGGCAAAATGCTGTAATTCCCTGCTCCACTGGTTGTGGTATGGGACACTCCCATTCCATGTTATCCTGGAGGCTTTGTTCACTTCAGGGAGCTTGTTAATTTCCCAGTCCCTGAACATATGCTTTCACAAGAATGTACTCTCTGTGTTTAATTTCATTTACCTTTGTGTAACTCACCACACAGATAAGACAATTCTTTCCCAAATACAAATGCTGAATGTCTTATGGATATATATGATGAAAAAAGCCTTTGGGGATGTGACTTTTATGTTGAATGAATGAATGAATGAATGAATGAATAAACTGATGGCAAAATCCCAGAGAAACTAGCAAATAGAGAATTGGCAGATTTGTGGGCTGTGCTGTCATCACTGTTCAATTCCTGAAGGAATTATAAAGAGCAAAATCCACTTTTTGAATATATTATGAATCATTATTTATTCTCTAAACAGAAGGTGAGTAAGGAAAATATTTCAAATGCATATCTAATTATGATTGTTCATCATCTTCCATCTTGTCCTGAATCTTCATGTTAACCCTCTTACCCTAACAAAGAGAAATCAGGAGACCAACTTTATCTCATCTAGCTCTCCTTGGACCTCATTTATTTCAATTTCATTACTGACAGGACAACATCTGTGTTCTCTTCCCTTTTACCTTAGTTCTTAAATTCACCTTCAGAAATTGTATGAGGAAGTATTGGAGAATTTCTCAGTCTCTTGTTTTATTCTCTGTCAACTTATTCAGGAATAAAGACCTTCTCACCTATCTTTAAATTTTATAAAGTTCTTGAATCAGGCAAAGCATTCTACCACATGATGACTTTATTCTGATTATTAATTATTTTGAAAGGACCTTAGGTTTCATTAATTACATTTGCCATAAAATGTAAAAGTTGTCACTCTTAAGAATATCTAAAAAGACATTTCCATTTCAATTTTTTGCATTTTGGTTTTAAAATTACTTTAAAATCATTTCAGAAAGTAAGAGAATTTAAGAATTTCTTCCAAAGGTCAACGTTGTCTTTGATTCATAAGCATATGTTTGCAGAATCTAGTAGGTGGTGATATTTCATGCTTTGTTCCTTTGCAGGTCATATGCTTAGTCAGAATTGCCCTCCTTCACCTGATACTCCTGGAAACCAGTAATAAACTTTAAATTGATCTCCTCTTTCTTCCTAACATTGCAAAAATAATACTTAGTATAAGAAAACTTACACAAACTTCTGCATCAAATTCGTGCACTTGATGTATGTGTATTTCTATTAAGTGATTAAAGTGTTGCCTAAACTCATTCCCTCCACCTGTTCTTTGAATCCCATTCCTTGCCACTTATTATTTCAGGACACTGTTTCTACTGTCTCCAGTAGCCTCCACTGTATTTCCATGCTCCTTTTTATAGCAAAACTCCTCGGAAGAATTGTCATTATTAGCTGGCTTTACATTTTCTATTTGTGTTTCCTCCTGAATGCATTTCAGTTGGACTTTTGTCAGTTTATTACACTGAAACACAACTTTTCATTGTCGTGTACAAACTCTAAACCACCAAATCCAATGACCATGTCAACTCAAAGCAGTCAGGCTGTTGGTGGTATTTGACCCATTTGATCCATCTTTCTTTTGAAATTCTTTCCTCAGATTTCTTGCAGGACATAATTCTCTCACTTTTCTTCTTAGATAATTGGATACCCATTATCAGTCTCCTTTGCTAGTTCTTCTTGTCTCTCCATTTCTTAAATACTAATTTGGGTTGGGATTCCAGGCTTCAGACCACCTTTTGACCTATTTATATAAACTCATCCTGATGATGATGATCTCATCCTGCTTCGTGTCCTTAAATACTGTATACATATTGACAGAGCTCACATTTTTATTTCCAGTACCAACTTTCTCCCCAATTGTATAATTTTTATTCTAATTTGACATATTTCCATTTAGATATTTAATTGACTTGTTAAGCTTAAATTTTCCAAAATCAAACTCATGGTTTCTGCATTCCAAATTTATTCCTCCCATGATGCGTTTCATCCATAAATGATAGTGAACATCTACCAGTTAATCAGGCCAGAAAGCTTAGAATCACCCTTGACTCCTCTTCTATAACAGTCCACACCTAATCCATCCACAAATCCATTCTGCAATGCCTTCAAAATAACACTCCAAATCAAACCACTTCTAATCCCCTCTACTGCTACCCTACTGTAAAACAGTGCTCTTTATCATCTGGATTATTGCCATATCTTCCTCACTCATATGTCTGCTTCTTTTTGTTATGTTATTAAAATTAGATAGAAGAAATGACAAAGAAAAGTAATGGATATACTAGATGGAGGTTAATTAGATTTAATCAATCTAAAGTATTTTTTTTTTCTTTTTGGAAGGAGTAGAGTTCGGTTTCAGTTTTCATTTAAAATATGTGGAAAAAGAACTGCAAAAACCTGCATAAGGATCTCCTTTAAGTCTTTGAGTATTAAACTGTGCATAGGAAGGGTTAGATTCCATAGGGCTATGCAAAGAATGAGGCATCATGAAGAATCTTCACACTAAATAATTACCAGGAACAGGGCTGAGAGACCTTTGAGTCTGGTCAGTCAGAATGGAGAGATCAATTTGAGAACTCAGGAAACTCCATAGAAAACTCTGGTCATGACAAAGAAGTAGAACTAAATCAGACAGAGTTATACAGAAGGGGATCTATACAAGTAGTAAACATGTAGGTAAATATAATAGACTTGATTGTTTTTTTATTTTTAAAAATTACTCTGAAAGGTTATTACCTACTTAAAGCAAATGATAGCAAAGTGTATGGAGTTTGTAATATAGGGAGAGGTAAAATTTATGAGAATAATAGTAAAAAAAATGAGATTATAGAGACTGTGATGAGTTAAAGATGCATATTTTGCCCAATAGAACACCTCACAAAAGATAATTGAACAAAAGCCAAAGACAAGATATAAATTAATACCGAAATACTCAATTAGTCCAAATGTTGGAAGGAAAACAAAAGAAATAAACTATGAGATAAATAGCTGGTTGCAAAGATAAACTTAAATCTGATTATATCAATAATTATATTAAATATAAGTGAACTAAACATGCCAATTAGAAGATGGCGGCCCTCAGAATGGATAAAACAAAGTGATTTCCAACTATATAGTCTCTATAAGAAACACATTTTAATTATAATCATAGATCGTTTCAAACTAAAGGATTCAAAATAATATACTGTGAAAAGTCTAATAGTAAGAAAGCTGATGTGCCTATATTAGTATCAGACAAAGTTGACTTTAGTACAAGAAATATTACTAAAGATAAAGGTGACATTTTCCAATGATAAAAGAGTAAATTAAGAAACATAATAATCCTAAATGCCTATTCATAACACATAAAAACTTTAAACACATGAGACAAACACTGACAGTCCTGAAATCTCAGTAGGTAAATCCACAATTAATGTTGGTAATTTTAATTCTCCTCTGTCAATAATATAACAGGTCGACAGAAAATCAGGAAGTGGGTAGAATACTTGAATGACACTATCAACCAATTTAACCTAATTAACATTTATACAACACTACATCCAGTAACATATTACTTTCAATTGTATATGGAACATTAATCAAGATAGACAATATGCTTGGCTATAAAAGTCTCAATAAATTTAAAAGAACAAAAATCACTTTAGAGCATGTCTCTGAAAACACAAAATTAAGTTAGAAATAAATAAAAAATACCTTTGGAAAACCCAAAATATTTGGAAACTTTATACAATACTAGTTCTAAATTCATGGGGTCAAAGAGGAAATTATAAGGGAAATTAAAAAAAATATTTGAAACCAAATGAAAATAAAAACACAACTTATTAAAATTTGTGCATTACAGCAAAAGCAATATTTTGAGGAAAATTTGTGCTTTAGATACTTCTATTGGAAGGGAAGTTTGAGATCAGTGATCTAGGCTTCTGAGCCTACACCTTAAGAAGCTCAAAATATAGTAAATTTAACCCCAAAAAGTATAAGGGAAGAAACAATACAGATAAGAGTAGAAATAAGAGAAGTAGAAACTATAGAAGATGGAAAATTATATTTTCCAAATATAATTTCAATGTATTCTATTACTTGTATTTGCATACTAGCAAAAGAGCGATAGTTTGTATGAAATTCGATAGTATAAGCCTTAAAATGGGAAAATGCAACAAAATTATAATTATATGATCACTAAGGGCAGTATTTCAAAACAGTATTTATTGATAGAACTATCCTGTGCTCCTGCCCAACTGTAATTCATTCACACTTTGAATAGAAAATGGGGATGGCTGATTCCTTTGGGAAGCAGAATTTATCATGCAACATGTTTTGTACTATAAGGAAAATAATAACAATGCTCTCTCTATATAAAGCCCTTTTCTTCAGAATGAAGCAAAGTGGCTTATGCATAGGATCTGTACAATCCTCCCAGGATCTCAGTGAGGAAAAGAGCAAGTTCTATGCACTTCTATTGTAAATGTCTGGAACACAGCAAAATGGCTGGTAGACCCACCAAAAAAGTAGTTGATCTTGAACCCAGCTTTAGGATACTATTCCTGTTATTTCTAATTGTCTGTTAATATGAAGGAAATGGGCATTAAATTGCAAAGTTATAAAAATTAATTATATACGTTGCATGGGTAGAAGTAAGAGTATTTCTATGCTAGGAAAAGAGACTGGAAAACCCACCTCTTATTGGATACTTCCGATTAAAAAATCAGAGTTATTTATGGCTTAATTCTATTTTCAATTAAAAAATGTTGGAAAAAATTTCTGAAATTGTAGCATTTTAGAATTAGTAGGTAATTTATTTTTAAGGTGAGCACAGTGCTTGGTACAGGGTAGGTGTTCAGAAAAATATTCACAAATAGTAAATGATGTGGCCAAGGTCTCACAATTAGTTATGAGAGTTCTAGGGCTCCTATGTAATAGTCAGGTGCTCCTTTCCTTTAGGGAACCATCTTGTTAGAAATTAACTCCATGAAGTGAATCTTTGAAGAAGCTAAACGCAAAACACCAAAACCATTTTTAAAGCAAAGCCATACAAAACAGTAAAGGGAAATGAGAATTGTGCAGTTGGAAGAGCTGTTTAGATTACAGTGAGTGAAACATAACATAGGTTGCAAGATAACTATCTCAGACAATTAGATATGTGGTTCAAAGTATTAGAAACTAATTGATTTTTCTAATTTATTATATTTTATAGTGATTTAAATTCATTCCAAGTGTCTTATATATACTTAGGAATTGGCAGTAGAGTCTTGTAAATTAGTTTGAAATTTTCTACTACAAAAATTTTTGATTATTTAGAAATAAACATTTGTTCTGTTGAAGTAATTCTGTGATTCACCTGTGATTTATATTTTAATAATATTTTTTTAACTTTGAAATATGGGAAAATATAAGCTTAAAGAAAAACAGCCCATTATACCCTATCCAGATAATATCGTTAAAAAAAAACACATGTGCATCATTTAAAAGTTCATCGTAGAAAGCTTTAATATGAAAGATGGTATCCTCTCTTGAAAATGAAAACACAATTAAGAGTTTCTTATGTATTCTTCCAGATTTTTTTCTATGCTTATTCCAATGCCTACATCATGTTTTGTTTTTACAGTAAAGAGACATTATACTCATCTTTTTGTATATGCTTTTCAATTCTAAGGTATGACAAGATCTATATAATTCTCTTTATCGGGGGAATAACGCACCCATTTTAAGTATAGAATGTTATGAGTCTTGACATATAATTTGTGTACCCATGACCACAATCAAGCATTTCCATCACCAGAAAAATTTCCCTCATGCCTCCTGCTCCTCAATCCTTTCCCCCACTCAGTCACTGATGTGAATTCTGTCATCATAAATTCATTTTTTTTCCAAGAATTCAAATATACTTACATACTCTATGTAAGGACATACTCTATGCAACTTTTGTGTCTGAGTTCTTGGTTGTTTGTCCCAATGCCATTTATTTAAGAAGCTCTCCTTTTCCCATTGAATATTCTTGGCTCCTTGTCATAAATTAATTGACCATATATGCATGGAATTGTTTGTGGACTCTATTCTGTCCCATTGATCTATATGTCTGTTTTTATTCCAATACTCTACTGTTTTTATTCCTATAGTTTTGTAACATAGTTTGAAATCAGGAAGTATGATATATCCAGCTTTGTCCTTTTTCAAGATCACCTTGGCTGTTCGGAGTCTTTTGTGGTTCCATACAAATTTTAAGGTTGGTTGTTCTATTTCTGTGAAAAAATACTATTGGCGTTTTGATAGGGATTCATTGGATCTGTAGATTGCTTTGGGTGATTTTGTATCCTGCAGCTTTACTGGATTTGATTAGTTCTATCCTCCACCCCCGCCCTGCCTTTTTTTTGGTGGATTTTTAGAGCTTTCTGCATATATCATGTCATCTATAAATAGTAGCAGTTTTAGTTCTTCCTTTCTGGTTTTAATGAATGCCTTTTGTTTCTTTTTCTTGCTTATTTTCTCTGACTGGGCTTCCAGTACTAGGTCAATTAAAAATGGTGAGAGTGGATATCCTGATCTTAGGGGAAAAGTTTTCCCCCTGATCTTAGGGGAAAAGTTTTTAGTTTTTTACCATTGAGTATGATGCTATCTCAGGGTATACTTTTTTATAGGTGAAGACATTCTGTTCTATTCTTAGACACATGCCAGAATTTTCTGCTGTCAATGTGTGTTGAATTTTTTTCAAATGTGATTTCTTCATCTGTTGAGATGATACCTGGTTTTTTTCTAATTTTGTTAATATTGTGATAAAATATTGATTGGTGTTTGCATGATGAAACTACCTTTAATTCTTAAAAACCTCCTGGACATTATGTTTTATCCTTTCTATATATTTTGTAGATTCAGTTTGAAATATTTTTAAAGATTTTCTGCATTTATGTTTGTAAGGAATTTTTGTCTATGGTATTTCTTCCTTTTCTTTTTTTTTTTTCTTTTAAATGTTTTTGGTTTTGTTATCAGAGTATTTCTGGTCTTACAAAATGAACTGGGAATTATCCTTCCTGTGTATATTTTCTGAACAAGTTGCTATAGGCTTTGTACTATTCTCCCCTAAATGTTTGACAGTCCTCTCCAGTAAAAACATCTGGTCATGGAGGGTTTTTTTGTAGGGCTATTTTAAATTGCAAATATAACTTATTTAATTAATATAATACTTTTAGATTTTTTATTTCTTCTTGTTACAGTGTTAGAAAGTTCTAATTTTTTAGGGTATTTTACATTTATGGTATTTTTACATTTTATGTCATTTATTGAATTTATTGCCATAAGATTGTTCAAAATATAATCTTAGATTATTTTTAAGGTCTGTAGGAGGTATAGAAATGTCCCCTTTGATTCCAAGTATTGGTGAGTTCTGTTTTCTCTTGGTCAATCTAGCTAGAAGTTTATCAATTTTTATTGAAATATTTCAAGAAAGGACTCTTGGCTTTGTTGACTTTTTTATATGGTTTATTTACTCTTTCACTGATTTATGTGCTAATTAAAAAAATTCTCTTAGATTTATTTTGACTACCTTTCTCTTTTTTCAAGTTTCATAAAGTGAAAACCCAGTCCACTGAATTTGAACATTTCTTTTTAGTTGGTTCATGAAACTATATATATTTTTTATTGTAGTATACTTGATACACAATGTTAACATTAGTTACAGGTGTACAACATACTGACTCAACAACTCTGTAGGTTTTATCAATCTTCTTCTTAAAACTGTTTAGCTGCATTCTTTTGATACATGAGATATTTAAAAATATGCTGTTTAATATACTATTTTAGAGACTTTCTTAGTAGTTTGTTAATTTAATTATGTTGTAGCCTGAAAACATATTCTTCTACTAGTTCTATCAAAATGTAGAACATTTTGTACAATCTGTACAAAAATGTATTGGGCACTGTGTTATTTATGCAAAAAGAAAATGTATATTTTTGTATCTTTCTGGTGTACTATTCTATAACTATCAATGAGATCATGTTTGTGTTTAGTACATTGTTCAAGTATTCTGTAAGCTTATTTTTTTAAATATGAAATTTAATGTCATATTGGTTTCCATACAACACCCAGTGCTCATCCCAACAGGTGCCCTCTTCAATGCCCATCACCCACTTTCCCCTCCCTCCCACCGCCCCCCTCCATCAACCCTCAGTTTATTCTCTTTTTAAGAGTCTTTTATGGTTTGCCTCCCTTCCTCTCTTTTTTTTCCCCTCCCCTCCCCCATGGTCTTCTGTCAAGTTTTGTAAGCTTATTTATTGTCTATCTGCTTTATAAGTTTTGCAAGAGGCATTTTGTAATAATTAACTGTAATTATGAATATGTATTTTTCTCATTTCAGTTTTATTTTTAACTTCTTTTATTATTTGCATACTCTTTTTGATTGGTGTGTTTTCTTGAAGAATGTTTACTTTTATCATGATGAAATATTATATCAGGTAATATTCTCTCCCTGAAGCCTATTTTATCTTAATACCAGCTGTCCAGCTTTCTTATTATTTGAATTCTCATAATACATATTTTGCTTCTTTTCACTTTTAACTTTTATCTGACTTTTCATTAAAGGCTGTCCCTTATAGACAATTTATAGTTTGGTCTTTTTTTATATCCAGTGTGACAATATCTGTCTTCTAATTAGTGTGTTTAGACTTTTTACTTTGAATACAATTATTACTAGGTGAAATTTCATTGTACTATCTCGTTATTTGTTTTCTATTTGTCCCACCAATTCCTAATTATTTTTTCCCTTTTTAACTGCTATGATGGTAGGTTTTATATATTAACTTGGCTAGGCCATAGTCCGCAATTAATCTGCCAAACACTAACCTAAATTTGCTGTGTGGGCATTTTGTAGATGTGATTAACATTTACAATCAGTTGACTTTAGGTAAAGGATATTATCCGTAATAATCTGGATAGACTTCATATAACCAGCTGAAAAATTTTAAGAACAAACTGAGGTTTTCCTGAAGAAGAATAAGTTTCCCCTACGGACTATAGCATCTGCTCCTGCCTGGGTATTTCCAGGATGCATCCTGTCCTGTGGAATTCAGCTTACCTACCCAGACTCCACGATTGCATAAACCAATTTCATGAAATAAATCTCTCTCTCTTTGTGTGTGTGTGTGTGTGTGTGTGTGTGTATGTTTGCACACACATATGCACAAACCCATATACACACATACATACACCATATACATACACATTATATAATATACAATGCTATATATTTGTTTCCTTGGTGAACCCTGATACAGATTTTATTTCCAAGAGTGTTTCTAGAAGGACAATCTTAAGGATGAGTTTTTTGAATTGGTTTTGGGTTTTAAAAAATTTTTTATCTTATATGGTTAGATTTACAGACATTAATGACTCTAGTTTCAATAGTAAAGAGGACATAGGTAATCAATGATAAGAATGACAATAGAGATAAGTAAAATATCATCATTGATTACTACTAATCAAACACTGTTATGGATTGAATATTTCCCCAAATATCTCCCCAAAATTCATATGTTGAACCCTAATCCCCAATGTGAGGGTATTTGGAGGTGGGGACTTTCGAATATAATTAGATTATGAGGAGGGAGCCCCCATGAATGAGATTAGTTTCCTCAGAAGAGAGGCCAGAGAGCTAGCTTGCTCTCTGCCCTCCACGTGAAGATATGTATAAGAGGTCAGCAGTCTGCATTTTGGAACAGTTTCTTCGCTGGAACATAACCATGCTGACACCCTACTCTCAGACTTCTAGACTTCAGAGCTATGAGAAGTAAATTTGTGCTGTGTATAAGCCACCCAATCTATGATTCTTTGTTATAGCATCCTGAACTAAGATAAATACCTATAGAAGGCAGGTGGAACATATGTTCAAAATTAAAAGCAGAATTTATATATTTAAATTATATATATAAATATATATCTTTTGTACTTATAAAGTCAATCTGGGACAATAATAGGTCAGTTATACTGAATGTAAAAATATTAAATATGCAAGTTAAAAATAAGTTATCAGTTTATGTTAGTTTTATCATTTAGTTCTTTTTTAAAAAATATCCTATGTTGAATTTATGCTTGTATATTTCCTTTAAACTGTTAGACAACTTAAATTTACTAATTTCTGTTATTCAGAGAGGGGCCCATATTCAGCCTGCTACTGCTGCTATGTGGTAATATATTTTTAAAACTGAACTTGCAATTTTTTCATATTCTTCAATTACAAAAGCACAGTAGGGGAGTTTTTATCTTAACTTTGTCTCCAAGTTGAATTACCTCCAAAGTACAACTCAAAGCATAACTCAAAACTAATGACAAATAATGTGTTGGTATTCAGTGTATGATATTGCAGCATGCATATAATATGTTACTATAGGTTTTAAAAATAAAGTTTGAATAAACACTGGTGGAATTACCCAAGCTTTATCCATGGTTAACAAGAGTTCTATGACACATATTTTGGCATAAATAATATATTAGGACCCTTCCTTCCAATTATAACATACATTGATTCTAAATTTTCATTTTTAAAATTAAAAAACTCTAAATTATAAAAATAAATATAGCATGGCTGGTAACTATTCACATATTTGTTTCATTTACCACAATTCCAGCTTGACATGTAATATGTAGTTTTTATATTTACCTATTACATTAAGATTAGTCCCTGCATTTTCTAAACAGTGGAAATAGATGAGGGATTTAATATGACAGGTGCTGATTTAGTAGGCTCCAATGGAGAGTGAATTTTCTTCTTGACTGTGTGCCTAATACTTTTGGAAGACATTGAGCATTTGCCTGAGGCCTGTAAACATTGAACTTTTAGTTCAAAATGATAGAATATATATTAATGCAATTCTTTATGTGTGCTTGATTTAAAATAAAAAAAAAATCCTGTAGAAATTTTCCTCATTAATGTACCCACTTTGATTCAACAAACTCTGACTCAGAGCTATGAAATGATTTGCTGAATAGCTAAATGATAAATAAGCCTAATGGGTATCAATACTTGAAACCTGAGGGTAATTTATTTGACTTTGCTATCTAACTCATTCTAAATTATGAGTAACTAAAGATAGAACGCCCCAAAATTAAACTTATTAGTCCCATTTATATATTTTTGTTGTTTCTTATTACACAATTACCATGAGGAATACAGGAGGTTTATTTGAAGGTTAATATGACATATTTTAAACGTTGACAATAACCATCTGCTGTTTATTTCCCAGATATAAACTAATTTTATCTGATAACAGATTCACTATATCTTTTGCAATGGGGAATTTTCATCTTGTGCACGTGAACCAAATATATATCTCAAAATCTCTGATTCTCATTTTTTCCCCCATAAATTGGATCCAATTTTCCTCTGTCTTCTGGACATATTTATGTATACTTTTTATTGGGCACAAACCCAATTTTGACTATTTCCACCTCAAAATTCTTCTTTCTTTTGAATTCCCCTGTCTATAAGCTCAATATTTCTCCACCACCAAAACTTGAAACTTAGTTATTTCTTCCTCCCTTACCACGTCTCCCCATCCCATTAGTTTGGTGTCTTGTACATTGTAACTCTTTTAAATCTAGGTTTTTCCTTTGGATGCCTCCTGCTGGCTTTCATTACTTTACACTTGGTCTATTTAAATAATTTATATTTTCCTTCTGATATAACTTTGACATTGCTGCCAAATTGCTTTCAGCAATGTTCAGTTCTGATATCATTCTCCTGCTTGAGAAATGTCAGTTCCTTCCCATTACCTACTAAGGGGCACCAGGTCAGGCACAGTAGTCTTTCCTAGAAGTTTCAGACAGGGAATGCCTATGCAGCTCCTGTTACCTTGTCATCTCAGCATTCAAAGTTATGTCTGGAGAATATTTGCATAGATCTATGGTCTACGGATAATAAGGCCACAACTGGTTAACAGAAACAAACAATAGAGAGAGGCAATGGGTGATTGCCTATGACTCTGAAGCAAAGCTGTCACGTAGATGGCTGAGATGCCTGAGCAGAACATGCAATTATAACCAGAGACTAATCACAGTGATTTAAAAAAATACAGTTAGAGAGAAGGAATTCTGGATAGCTAACAGCTGAAAGAAGTATCTTCTTTGTAAAAGAGTGATATATACAAAAAAAAAAAAAACTCTTTTTGTGCCAAGGAATCTCATTTTTCCAAGTGAGCTCTTTGAGCTGGAGAATATGATCACAGGAGGAGGAAAATGGCTTACAGTGGAAGCTCTCTAACCTTTTGAACAGAAACATATCTGGTAATAAAGTCAACTGCAGTGCATTATTATTCCAACAATTATCTTGTCAATTGAGGTATCTGTTTAATGTGAGACAACCCTAAGACTCATGTAAGGCTCTCCATAATATAGCCTAATCATTCTCCAGACTTATGTTTTACAATTTCTTTACAAATGTCCTGAGTTCCAGCTTTGCTCAATTATGTATCCTTACTTCTCTTGCTCTGCCTGGCAGTGTTCCCTGGGTGTTTGGTAAGCCACTTAATGTGTAAAGGGCAATCTTACCAACAGGTATCTGTATATGAAATACATTTCAAGTTAAAAACAAGAGTAACAATGTTTTGGGAAGAAAACATGGGAATACCCATGTCCATTCTCAGAAGTCAATCTAGAACTTAATTTTTCCTTCTATAGTCCATCAACCATAAGCCGTATCCTCCCAACTTGGCTCATCGAGAACCAGTATATCCTGGATGGGCAAAATCCAAACCTAATTTCTTAATCTTCACCATAAATTTGAGATTTCTAAATTACTGTAGTCATCTTCTACAGCATTGTATCTATCAGTGCTTTCTTGGCTAACAGCTCTTTTTCATATGTAACAACATAGCTCCTTGAATCAAAAGCAATTTTAATTGTAATTTATATTTCATACAGAGCGTCTTGCACATGGTAGGTTTTCAACAAATATTTGTTAAGTACAATCTAAACAGAGGTTTTAAACTACATCCAAAAATTAAATTTTAATAAGAAGAAAGGGAAAAATGAGAAACTTTTTTAGACTTACATAAAATAAAATATTATGTGATAAACCTCAAGATTTATGAAATTTTGACTAGGATTTATAACTAGGATTTATAACCCCTATAGAAAACTTTGCTTTCTCTCCTTTTTAAAAAAGTGACAACAACCATGGGGCGCTTGGGAGGCTCTGTCAGTTAATTGTCCAACTCTTGATTTCGGTTCAGGTCATGATCTCATGGTTCATTGGATCAAGCCCCATGTAGTCCTCTGAGCTGACTGCTTGGGATTCTCTCTCTCTCTCTCTCTCTCTCTCTCTCTGCCCCTCCTCTGCTTGCACACACACTCTCTCAAAATAAATAAATTTTTTTAAAAAAGTTACAACAGCTATATATTAAATATAGCAGCTGCAAAAGGATATCTTAATGTAAAATTTAGTGTTTTCTGATGAAGGGCAAGAATAGAGTGCTTGAATATATGTATAAACAATTTATTGAAAAAATAAGCTATTTATTCTTATGTAAATATTATGAACCATTGATATATTTTCATTAGGATTTATATTTTAATAGGTAAAATATTTGAAAACCTTTAGGTATAAAAGACTAAAGGATAAGTAAGTTTCCTTCTGGAAAATGCAATGAATACTGTGTGAAAAAAGACATCTACATACAAAAAAATATATATGTGCATAACACAAATATGTTACTTTGATACCTGAATGATAGGACAAGATAAAATAAGAACTAAATTCTTGGTGGAAAAGATGAAAGTAGTCAGTTGAGTTGGCATAAATGAAACTTCTAGAACATTACAATTATATGTTAATAACATTGAAAAAACTTTAGAAAGATCTGTATGTGCTTATGGAATATGTTCATTTCAAAACTCATAATGCTTCTGACAAACCAAATTGGCAATCTACCTGTTGCTAAAATCCAGATGATTTTCTTTGCTGTGACACTGAAATGAAATTGAATTGATGATTGATTCTGACACACACATTACTGCATGACAGACAAATTCCAGTTGGTGGAATATGAAGGACGTGATTTGCGCTTCCCTCATTGCTTACCCAATTGCTCAGAGATGCAACGTCTATGAGATCTCCTGAAAAATGACACATAGATTGGGATGTAGTTTTCATTCTTTCCTTAAACTTATTTGCTAGGATTAAAAAGGGGAGATTTGATCATGTGAACCAAGACAGAGGAAGAAAACATTTCCCTTTTAAAATGGTAGCTAACTGGCAATGTAATTTTATTAAGAGCTCATCTTGGCCAGCTGTGGGTGGGTCTCCCACCCTCTGCATGACTCCTTCACCATTTCACCTGCAGTCCACTTCTTTAAGAAAGGGTGTTGGGCGCCTGGGTGGCTCAGTCTGTTAAGTGTCCAACTCTTGATTTTGGTTCAGGTCATGATCTCATGGTTCCTGAGTTAAAGCCCCGTGCTGATTTCTGTACTAAGTGTAGAGACTGCTTGGGATTCTTTCTCTCCCTTTCTCTGCCCAAGCCCTGTTCATTCTCTCTCTCTCTCTCTCTCTCTCTCTCTCTCTCTCTCTCAATAAACAAACAAACAAACAAAAAGAATGGGTTTTAAAGTTATTAAGTGACTGAAAGCCTGTGTTAGAGTCAAAGATGTAAAAGGCAAACTAGGGGCACCCGGCTGGCTCAGTCGGTTAAGCATCTGACTTTGGCTGAGGTCATGATCTTGCAGTTCGTGGGTTCAGGTCCCATGTCAGTTGTATGCTGACAAGTCAGAGCCTGGAGCCTGCTTTGGATTCTGTGTCTCCCTCTCTCTCTCTCTGCTCTCACCCTCACACGATCTCACTCTCTCTCTCTCCAAAATGAATAAATGTTAAAAAAAAATATTAAAAAGTAAAAGAAAAAGGTAAAAGAAGTAAAACTAGAGAGTCTCCTTAAAGGAAGTGTGTATTTCCTCGTGACTAGAATTGAAAACGTCCTCTGGCTGACATGAAAGGACATGTTAAAGAAAGGCATGAGGAGAGGGGAGTCAAATAGGGAGGAGGAGCCACACATAAAGGGTTAACCTCCTGAAGAGTCCATATGATCTACTTTCAATTCTCCGAAAATGCCACCAGATTAACTGTCAGTGACCTCTCATTCACCTTAAGCCAAGCTTATCCCATCCTGCAGTAAGGGAGACTTAACCTTGCAACCTTTGTATATTTTGGGGAGTGCTTCTGAGGTGTGTGTGAGGGTTTGGATTGCCAAGACCATATATTCATAAGGTTTTGGGGTTTGGTATTAAGTAGGTCTGATTTAACTGATGTAGAAATTTGGTTAGTGTTGGGTGATGTTCGTGTCAGAATTGCTTAGGATTGGTGGACATAGTGAGGTGAGGATTTGATGAATAAAGTATTTTCATAAGCCAGCAACTTGCTCAGTTGAGTGATTTATGACCCTAAGATGAAGGTTATTTACCCTAAAGTGAAATCTGTTTTCTTGAAAGAGAGTCATTTGAGAAGTGTGTTGTATAGAGAATAACTTTTTTAAGTTCCTGAAATAAACAATAAAGTCAGTCACAAATTTATGTGCCTAATCTGAAACTTCCTTGAGTAGCAAGGTCTTGTTAATGCCAACTGCTGAAATATTTCTTGATTATATTAAGCTGTATGGATGCAGGCAAAGTGTTTTAACATGGGTTGGAAGATTTCACTCAAAGCTAAAGTTAAGGCCTATGTTGGACCTTATCCTCTGCTCTCTATTATGTGTAGACATGTATAGATGTAACTTTTTAAACAATAAATAACTCAAATTCTCCTTTCTACTAACAATGTTTCTCATAGAGGCATATTTTTAAACATAATTTAAAATTTTCTATCTTGAAATGTATCAATGACAAAGACAAATTTCAAACTAGAAAAAAAAAGTATATTCATCTTTGATGACAAAGAGAATTAAATTTTTAAATACACAATTCCTTCAATTATTAGGAAAATATGATTAACTAATACAGGAAAAAGTTGTATAAAGAAATGACTAAGAATGAAAAATTATAGAAGTCATAATTATGAATAAAATTTAACTTAATCAGTAAATACAAGAAAAACACATTAAAATATAAATGAGATGACTTTATTTAAAAATTAGCAAAAATTCCAACATGAGAATGTCCAGTAAAATTTATAATATTTTGAATTGAAACATTCATCTATTGTCTGTGTAACTGTATGTTGCTACAAACATTCTCGAGTGCAATTAGACACTGTCCATCAGATTTATTAAACATGTATTCAGTTTCCAAGGACATCAGAGATGCCCCTATAAAACAGTCAGAGATGTGTATTGGATTCATGTTCAAGAAAGGTCAGTAAAGAATTGCTTACATATAAGTAGAGTTCCAGCCATCACACTGCATTTTAAGAAGCAAACTAGAGGTCTGAATGAAGGAGAAGAGACAAGGAATATACACCAGCTGTCTGTTAGGGATGGTTGCAGGAAGCTTTACCTTACATTTTACTGTCTTTCTGTAGTCACATTACATGAGAGAATGGAAATGTGTTCATTTTAGGCCGCCATGTAACCAGCTGAAAATCAGCGATTCTATTATAGTGTGAGAAGGGGAGTCTTTTTTACCTGTTTCACTGAGCAAATGAACTCCAATTTGTCTCAGTCTCTCCAATCTAGTCTAGTCTCTCCTTAGAATAACTAAAGAGCTCATTAAAGTTTATTCCAAACAAAAAGTTGTTCTTTTGTTTAAAAATAACCTGCCACCATCCTAGAATTTAGATAATTGTAGTCAGCTTGTTAAAAACAGCCACTGCTTCCCTTTGGAAGATACATGATAGACTGCAATTCTAGAATGTTTTGTTTTTATTTAAAATTTTAAACACATGTGGATATTTGAATGAATTCAGGAAATAAAGCAAAATGTTAAGAATTATTTATTTTCTGTATAGTAGGGTAATGGATTTTTTTTAAATTAGAGAGGGAGAGAGAGAGAGAGAGAGAGAGAGAGAGAGAGAGAGAGAGAGAGAGAAAGTGTGCCCGAATAGGGGAGAGGGGCAGAGAAAGAGAAAAGAGAATCCCCAAGCAGACTTCACACTCAGTGTGGAGCCTGATCCAGAGTGCAGTCCCACAACCCTGGGATCATGACCTGAGCCAAAATCAAGAGTCAGGTGCTCAACCAACTGAGCCACCCAGGTGCCCTCATGATAGATGATTTTAACTTATGCCTTGTATTTAATACATTTTCTAAATGTTTAAAAATAACTATATCCAAAAATCAGAAGAGAAATATACATTTCTACATAAAATATCAAAAAATAAGTCCCATTAATTAATTCATTCATCACTTCTTCTATAAAATGTATTTGTATATTTTATATTCCGTGTACCAAACATTATAAACAAACTGTAGTCCCTATCTTGAAGGTACTTGCCACTGGGAGAGGTAGAAACATGCACCTACAATTACAGCAGAATGTCTTTGATGCACTGGGTAGAGGTTTGTATAGAATAGTATTGTAGCGCTAGGTATTCATTCTGCCCAAGCTGAAGAAAGTGGAAAAATATTTAAGCTGAGTCTAAATATTGAAATGGTGTGTAACAGCACAAGAAGGTGCCAGGGTGAATCTGGGAAAGCTATAGTTCTAAAAGGTTATCCTGTTGAAAGGACTGCATATATATATTGATGTGACTAGCGGAGAATGTGTGTGTGTGAGCACATGTGTGTGTAATAAATTAGACCAGAGAGATTTGCAGTGGCCCTGAACATCACGATGTGTCATCACAAGAAGTCTGAATTTGTTGTGAAAGGTTCATGTAGACATTGAAAGGTTTACAAACAGGTTACTGCTGTCATAAGATTTGCATTTTAGGAAGTGTCACATCTCATGCCCCTTTAATAAGTGATCCAAGTTTCCAGGTAAAGTTCAAAGTATACAAGAAAAATCCAAAGCCAGGCCAATGAATGTGTTTATTTGAGAACCTTATAATGTCTACATAGTCCCATATTGTTAGTCCCTGATATGACAGTATATATTGCCTCTCTTGAATAGCCAAACTATGAATTCAATATCCATTTAAGTTGTTTCCGTTTACATAGTCTATTTAACAAAAGTTCAGTTAGTCTGTGCACAGATTTCCTACCTCTAGTTCAAACCCTTTCATGACTTATCTTTTAAACCCCGAATACTAACAACACAGCACCGCTTATCTCTGAAGTATAGTACACATGTACAGCATAGGCATCACCATACCCACGCTTATCTCTTAAGCCCAGCATTGTACATGCATTCATTTTGCTATCCTGTACTTGTTCTTTCTTTCTCAATCCTTTTCACTCCCTAAGAAAACAGTGTAATTCTCGATGGAACCAAATGTTAGTGGTCTGAATGGCATCATGGAGGAGGGCAAAACTGTATGTAGGGAGAGCAACCTCACAGAATCGACAGCTGGGAATATTAAATTGGCAAATTGGTTGAATATAGACAGTACCTGAAGGTAATATTTACAATAGTTCAAAAAGACCTACGGGTTTTTGTTTGTTTTTATCATAATTCAGGTGAAAGATGTACCATTTTATCATGGAGCATTAAGGATCATTGGGCATTCAAAGGTATGCAAGCTAAATAGGCTGTGGAGCTTTGCAGACCTTCCTCTCTTGCCTATGAAAAGGAAAGCAAAAACAAAAACAAAACAAAAACTTGTAACAGCATATGGGATCACTTTAGGAGTATTTCCACTATTAATTATGGTGTTATTATCTGTGTTTATACACGAATTACCCAATACTCAGAGAAGTTAAATAACTTGTGCAATTTCACACTGGTACAATATGATAGGATCATAGTTATAATTCTCTGACTCTAAAGCCTGTGTTACTTTATTATAGATATCATCAGTTTAAGTAGTGTTCATCAACTTCACGAAATGTTGTCATCTTTACCTCATAAAAATGAAAAACATTAATTGGAACCTCCTTCTCCAATTTTAGTTTTGATTTTTACAAACATTGGTGTTTATAGGGGTCCCTGGGTGGCTCAGTCAGTTAAGCATCTATCTTGGTTTCAGCTCAGATCATGATCTTGCGGTTCGTGAGTTCAAGCCCTACATTGGGGTCTGTGCTGACAGTGTGGAGCCTACGTGGAATTCTCTATCTCTGTTTCTCTGTGCCCCTCCCCTGCTCATGTTCTCTCTTTCTCTCTCAAAATAAATAAATAAACTTAAAAAAATCACAAATATTGATGTTTATAGAACTGTTCCAGGCATTCTATGTAAAACCAACTAATAATATGACTCTAACAATTCTGCTTCTAAATATATGTGTTCCTGTGTCCTTGTCCTTAAAAATTATTGGGCATTTTAGACAACCTTTTTTTTCATTTTTGGTACTTAACGCTGTATGAATCTGAATTCTTTGAATATTTAATTTAAAAAAAAAACTCCACAACTTTTAAAATAGTTCAGTTATGTTAGACTAATGCTTTTAAAGCTTTCCCAGCTAGTAGGGAAGAGGAGAATATGAATAACCCTGGGTATTTGTAAGTAGGTCCCCAAGAGGCTGACCATAAATGTGAAATTTCTTTACAGTCTCATGTTTTTTCCTAAAATATTCATGTGGGTTTATATCCAATTCTATAATATATCCTTGCTTGGTTTAATAAAATCTGATTTAAATTATTTATTATCTATAAAAATTCTTCTGGTTGTTTTGCTTTATGGGCTTGGGTCCATTGCATTCAAAATAAAAACATTGCATTGGAAATAACAGAGGTTCCCATGCAGTTGTTAATTGAGAGCACTCTGCCTTAAAAGTAATTTCTACTGAATAAACTAACTCTGTGAACAACCCTTTATCATTTAGGTCAGCAAGGTATTGTATTGGATCATTTTAGCTTGGTATAGCTTTTGTCACATTTTTATTTCATTTATGCAAAAGAATAACAACTCAGTTTAAAAATCAAAATCCCTGAAATGCCCACCCCCTCAAGTTAGCCATTGGATACTTGTAGGGAAGCATTTTCAAGTTCCTTTAATTAGAACAGGACTATGTAATTCAGGAGATAACCATTCCTGTTTGAGGAACTCCTACCTACATTATTAATCCCAGAAGAGTCTGGGCCTAACTATGCTGAGGGAAATGGAGAAGTGAGGACAACAAAGTTTGTTTAAAGCTAAGTATTTGAGTGTTTGTTATCACCTGAATGTGAGATAGGCATATAGGATGACTGTACAAGATCCCAAATCTAAATCTAAGTAGAAAAGGAACTTAAAATATTATTAATAAGAATACCAGAGTATAGAGGGAAACATGTTTCTAAAATGAGAGTTTTTACAGGATGACATAAGTACAAACACAATGAAATAAGCTGAAACACAGTGCATAAATGACATTAATGGATTAATTGAGACTCTATGTCCCTTACAAAGACACAGAGGTAGTATAGCTTAGACATTGCTCAAGTGACCAGTTTAAGTGTTTTTGTTTGTTTGTATTTGTTTTTTATATATATCAGACCAGAAATTAATTTGGGTAGATTGGGCTGTCATTTTGCCAAATGAAACTGCAGTTGATTAAATGGTGAAAAGTCACTAAGTTATAAATGGTCTCGTATCTTTTATTTTTCTTGTTATTTTGCTTTCCAGTTCATTTTATAATCATTTTATGATTACACTGTCATAATGTTGGCTCCACTCTCCACTCTCTATGACTGTTTTCTCTTGACCATAGATTATTGGCCATTAGTGGTTCTCTTACTTAAGGAAAGTCAATTTGTAAATGGTGTCCTAAGTTGTACTGCAAACAGATGATTTGACTCAAACACGTTTCTCTCTTAACATTTGGTTTTTATCTAGCTTAATTTTATAAACTAAACACATATGTTTTTTTGCATCTTACTTTTGAGCTCCCATGAAAGTGATCGTAAAGGAAGAAAGAGGTATAATAGAAAGTTTTGTGTGTGTGTGTGTGTGTGTGTGTGTGTGTGTGTAAAGCTAAATTAACTTACTCTATGCCTGAATGACCAAAAACAGATTGGGAGAGTTGCTGAATACTGAATTATAGTGGAGAGGGGTGCAACCAGGTGAGAACTCTGACCTGCTTTGGAGAAGGTCAGAGAGATTCTGGATATAGAAACTGCAGGTATGACAGAGAGGAAGAGGTAAAAAGCAGAGCGGAATCTCATGAGGTTGGACAGAGTAGCAAATTTGTAGGAAAATATATGGTCCATGCAATACTACAATTTTCCACTTCTCTAATTCCTTTGGAATTTATCTTGATATAAGGAGTGAAGTGCAGATTAACTTTTTTATTTTCTTAAATTGCTACCCATTTGCCCTAACATAACTGCACATGGTGCACCTTTTAATCCATGATATTTACACTCTTTTCTGTTGCACTGATGGCTGTATTTATGTACATATTTATGTATTTATGTAAATATTGAAGAATTCTGTATTTCAATAGTGAAGCTATTTAATTTATTTTAACAATAAGTTTCTCCATATGGTTATTCATTTTCAGATATTTGCTGACCATTCTTACCTGATTATTTTTCTATTTACACTCTATAATCAGTTTATCTAGTTACAAAGAAATATAACAAAAATAGTTACTATGTTTACTAAATTGTGCACAGCTTATTAATTGACTTAGAATTAATATTTTATGATGTTGAGCTTTCCCACTCAAGCTCATCTTTCCATTTGTTCAAATATAGTTAACTTGATGGATCTCTATTACTTGCAATCAAACATGAAGACAAAAACAAGTATGTATTTGTTATTGTATGGCTTGATAAAATCATAGATTTTAGAGTATACAAAAAATTTTAACTTTATTCTAATACTTTATGGATACATAGGATTACAGGATTGAATTTTATAGCAACTTGCTCAATGCAGTAGATTTATGTCAAACCTGAGATCAAATTTATTTATTTCTCATTTAGCATTTATCTCCATGAGCAATTAATATGACATGAAAGTCTGAAAAAATATGTATACCATATATTTATTCAGTTTTATATATTTTTACTTTTAGTAGCAAGCCAATAGATTATTTAAAGTATTTATTTGTTTTTAATTCATGAACCACATATGAATTCTTGAAAACTGAATGTAAAAAATAATTTCTTAAGGTATATTCTACTCTACTATACATAAATTAACCTAATATATTTTATATTGTATTGTTCAATTACATGATTCAACAGAACGTTGATCATCAATGCATATCTGCACTGGCTTCTTTTTTTGTTTGTTTATTTTCCCCATTTAGGGCTCTTTATAGCAAAACTTCCTGAAAGAAAGAGTTGTCTACATACAGATGCCATCTCTACTTCTTTACTTCTAATTTACATTTGAACAAATCTTTCTAGCTTATGTTTCCTGCCATGTCATTAAAATTACTGTTGAACAAAGGTCATTGATGGCCCCCATGTTGCTCACTGTGATGGACCATGGAGACCTGCAGGATCCCTGACCACCCTTCCCGATTGACTGAACAATTCTTTTCTGATCCACTGAGCCAAGGCCACACTCGATCAACATACCAAGTTGTGTCACTTACTTCATGGCCTTTTTGCTTACAGTTCCCCTGTCTAAAATACTTGCCCCATTTCCTTTCATTGATGACTTTTTCTAGTCTTCCAGGACTCAGTCTAAATATCTTCTATGAGAGTCTTCACTGATCAGTCACCAGATGAAAGTAGCTACCATATTCTCATGCATTGTCTTGGTTTATAATACTTACTATCTTTGCTCCCTTATTTATTGTTTTAGTCACAATTATATTCCTATCACCAAGCAAAGTAGCTATTAGCACTAATTTCTTAATTAATACTTTTGCATAAATCAATGAATTTACAGGTGCTCGGTTGAGAGCTTATGTGTCTTCATCCTGTAAGAAAAAAGTGATGGTTTTGGGAAACATGCCTAAATTTAATACATCTCAGTTAAATATACATTTTTTGACAGCCAATAGAGGTCTAGATTGGTTGTAAGAATGCTATGTCAGTTACTATCTGTAGAGGTCTATAAGAAGATTATTTTCTAATCTTTAGAATGGAAATAATGGATCATAGAGTATACTTGCTGTGTTTGCTACATAAAACACTTGCCTACTTTAATCAGGTATGGAAAAGACTGTTAAGACATTTTCAATGCTATGAACTACTCTTCTTAAACTGTTTAACATTAACATTGTTATCTTAGCTATTTGGTTTCATTGCCCTGTATAATCACAGCTGTTAGTATTTGACCATGCCAATGATCAAGTTAGAAAAAGAGGAAAGAGAAACGAGAACTCTCTGTAGTTGTATAAAGTATTAAAAGGTAGGCTAAAAAAAATCCAAAAGACTTCTGTTAAACTTTATCTGAAAAATACTGTGGTTTATTTTAAGTGAACTTCCCTTCACTTTTCCTTTCTGAAAACCTTGGTAATTCATGGCTTTTCAAAAGATGTTTTAGTTCAGAGGTAAGATGGAGAGGCTGCACACCTGAAAAGAAGATGACCCAGGAACAAATGAAAGGTGGAGCACCACAGTATGAGAATAAGCAGATGGCAGAGATCAAGGCCTCAGGCATGGTGAAGAAAGGGGGAAAAATTACAGAGGGCACAGGGACTAATGCCTCAAGATTTCAAAGATGTTGCTTTCATCATGGTCTATAAGAGAGAAGGAAGAAAGGATTGATGTTCAAAGCATCGCAACATTTTTGTTGCTCATAAAACCCTGCTTTCCATCCTTTGATTTCACTTTTACCAGCAGTGCATTTTCAGGATCATGGAGGGTGCTTAAGATCACAAACTCAGTATGGCTACTATAGATTTCTTAGCACTTAAGAAATTGAAAAAAAAAATCAGAGAAAACCATTGACTTCTGCATTACTTTCTAATACCTAACACTTCCCAGTTGCTAAGCTCATTTGTTGCATAAGAAAAATCCTGGGACAGGAATGAAGGTAAATAGTATCAAAGAAGAAAGTTGATGAGATGAAAAAGAGAGATAGTAGGAAAGTGCCCCTTACATGTGCAGAGTTAATATGTGTCAGCCTTAGAAAATGAAGGCCAGGAAAAAGACTTGCCTCCTCTTCCCCAATGTATATCATCAAAAGGATAATATTCAGCTCATATTTTACAGGGAAGCATAAAATGAATGCCAACTCTTGCTACTACTATATCCTAACATAGCCAGTCCTTGACATGTGATTTTTTCCCCCACCTATTCCATATCCTTTCTCCTTCCTTACTAAAAGACAAGTTGTGGCATAAATTAAGAGTCATAGAAAGCAAAATGGTACAATTAGGCCATTACAGGGTAAATCTGTATGCAATACCTTCTCAGGCTTGTGAGTAGGGAAAATTGAGTATTTAGGAATAGCTTTGATTTTAAATAGAAGTGGCTGGGATAGCTCTCTTTTGCCCCTTTTGGAAGGTTTCATGAGAAATGATGGGAAACTGAGGTATCTTTTTTCTCAGATTTAATACATTTGAGGACCAAGCAAGGTTCACATGAGAATAATTAAATAATTAAGGGAATAATGAGAATGTTTGGCATATCTATATTGTGGCTCACTTCAGCAGATAGAAGTCCGGATAGTTCTGCCCCAAAATACGAGTGTCCACTAGAGTATCTTGTATCTGAGGTTGCTCAGAAAACATTAACATCATGGGAGTTGCTTGAGGCTTAAAAGGTTTAGGGTTCCAATTTAAAGATGACTGACATTCATGTCAGATCTCCCCAATCTCATTTCATTTTGTTGTACCTTATATATATTCTCAGTTGTTCTGCTACCCCTTTTGTCTGTGTGTTTTATCTTCAAATTGGGAAAGAGAATTCAATGATGACTTTGTTTTGTATATATTCTTTGGAGCATTGGAGTAAAGGGATAGAAAACAGATGAACAAATTTTATTAATAATTAATTGTATATTATTTACCATCTATCCTCCTCTTTATAATGGAAAAGGCTCCATTGTTAGGGGATTTGTTTGTTTTGTAATTTAAGCACCAGTTAGTATTCTGGAGTCTGTTTTGTGAAGTTCATATTACTGTTTTTGTGTATGACTAGGAGTTCTATTTCTCAGAATCCCTTTCCATGCATACTTCTAGGTCACAGAGAGCCAAGAATATAGCTTGTGCATGATTTGAAAAGTGGAATTAAAATGGAAGCCACTGCTCTCAGAAAGTTATAGTCATCAGACATGGCATCAGCAGGCTCTAGCTTCTAACTTGTGCTCTATTGGCCTTGGCAACTAACAGAAGTCTTAAGCTAATTACCAAGGGCTTAATTGCACTTTGTAGAGAAAAATCTTCCAAAGATCTCTGTATGGCTTCTTCTCTTCCCCATATCCTTAGTACTACCACTTTGGCAGCCAGATATACATTATATCTGGGATTTTTCTGTAAGCTCTGACCTGTCCACACAGACTGGTACTTTAATGACTCTTCTGGTCCTTTAACATTTTTCTTTTCCAGAAGTTAACTTTCTCAGCTACTCTTATATGTGTGTATATGGTAATTCCTATAGCAAACTACTTGTTTGCATAGAATTTTTTGTGGCTCTGGTTTCCTAGCTAAGCCCTAACTGATAGAGATTTTAGGTGTCAGTTCTAAGGGGTAGAACCTTAAGGCTTTGATTCTGGAATTGGTTCTTTAATCTAATTAGATTTAAAGATATGAATAGTTCCTTTGCAAGTAGTACGTGGAACACTGGGAGTCCGTTGCAAAAGGGTTACTTAAATTATCACATTAGTTATCTGGATGGCTTTGGATGACCACATAGCTGCTGCTTTTGAGAATTATATGGAGATAAAAAGTGGAAGGACTCTGGGCTTGGTTTCCTAGAAGTGCATTAGAAAACTTATAAGAAGAAAAATGAAAAACTCAGTGCTTTCCATTCCCAGCTAAAGGCCAAAGTAAGTAACTAGCAAATTTTTGTTTTTCCTGAAAGAAATCCTTATCTCCTGTAATTACAGGTTTAATATTTATGGAAACCAAACCTAAATCTGTTTTGTGGGTGGCAAAATTACAGTGTAAATTAAAGTTATAGTCTTTCAGGGTCTCATGTAAAATTTAGGGTTTTGATCAGGAAACAGTAATGTTCAGAATATGAGATTGGGAATATAAAGCAGATAATACTAGTTTGGCACTCCAAATTTGGAAAAATCACCCCTGTTAGTGCACCCTTGCAGGAGAAGTTTAGACAATTCTTGTCTAAATTACCTGTAATGACCACTCTTAAAGTAAATAAATAATTATTTGGTAGTTGGCTAAAAAAAAGTCCCTCTTGATATCAGGTCCTAATCCTTTGTACCTATACATGTTACCTTATTTGGGGGGAGGGAGGATGGTCTTTATACATGTGATTAAGTTAAGGATATTGAGATAAGGAGATAAACCAGGATTATCTGGTGTACTCTAAGTGCTGTCACATCACAAGTGTCCTTATAAGAGAAGTACATTGAGACACCACAGAAAGAAGAGGAGAAAGTGATGTGAAGACAGAGGCAGATATTGGGGTGGTGTAGCGACAAGACAAGGAATTCTGACACTTACCAGAATATGGAAGAAGCAAGGAATGGATTCTCTTAGAGAACCTTCAGAGGGAGCAGGACACCTTGATTTTGGCCAAGGAAACAAAGATTGGACTTGTAGCCTCCAGAATTCTGAGAAATACATTTCTGTCATTTTAATCCACCAAATTTGTGGTTATTGTTTTTTAATTTTATTTATTTTTTATAAATAAAATTTCTAAATAAAATTTAGGAAACTAATGGAGTAGAAAATGCCACATTTCCTCAAGACAGTCTTCTAGCTCCTCTCTGGCTTCTAGACCTATGAGCAGACTCAAAGTCCGCTAGGCTTCAGGAGGTTGGATACACAATGTCATTAGGACCATTTGTACTAAGATAATTGCAATACTTTTATAGTTGAAGAGGTATATGAGAACATATTATAAAGGTGCTGGATTGGGGTAGAAGGATATGATGTTGGAGTAGATTGAATTTATTGATATGAGACACATATCAATCAGTTAATAGATTGATATGATAGAAATTCTATATTCAGTTAATTAACTTGAGAAAATTGGAGCAGATCCAAAAGTTTCCATGTTTGGTTGATTGGAATCTGGACACAAATGTGGTCAATGCTAAATTCAGTCAGAATTTCCTTGATATTTGGCAGAGAAAGACATACTGACATTCAGGGAGATGGATGCTGGGATACATTTACTCTGTATGACCGACTCTGCTTTTTCATCTCTCTTCTTCATGCTCTCTAGGAGGGCACAAAGGTTTTGACAAATGCATTGGTAAGGGTAGTATAAGCATCCTGGAAGGGCTCTGTGGTGACTTTTACAAGTAGGTCAGCAATGACAGTGGGAGAAGTTACCTTTAAAATGGGCATTCTTCTGGATGTAACAGTGATCTGGCTGCAACATCTGTCATCCCATTGATCACCAGGGTTGATTTGGCTGATTTGGCTGGCTAGGCAGGTGTCCCCTTCCTCATGGCTCCATGTGTGTCCCTCCTGAACCTGCATGCTGCATCAAAGAGGATGACCTTCTCTGATAGAGGAGGGCCATTCATTGGTCAAGGGTAATAAGTAGCTGTGCTCCCCTGCTAGAACCTCCAAACAGGCTCTCAAGGACCATTTATAGAAGAATCCAGAGTAGTCAAGCCTCTAAGACTCCAGACACATCAAAATGAGGCACTGCATGTGGCAGTTTTCCTTTCTTAAAAATAAAAGGACGCTCTCAGTTCAGTTAGGATGATGGGATCCTGCAGTGGTGGGAGCCAAGTGGCAACAGTTAACCTGCTGTGAAACTGTAGGCATGGTTACCATATGGGCAGCAGGACCAATAGAATTAATCAGGATGGTTTGACCTTTAGGAATCTTTGGCTTTGACTAATTGATTCTGATGTCTCTACTAATGAAATAGATGAGCAGCCTACTATTCTCTATATATTATTTGATTTGACTTGTATTTGGTATCTATTTGTCCTTATTTCAACTGTATAAACAGAAGCATTCTAAGTCTGGTAAAAAACAAAAACAAAACTTGATTTAACACACAATATAACTAAGGACCTTTAATCAGTACACAGACTTGAACTTGTAAAGAGGTTCAGAGACATTTTAAAATCTTTTTTTTCTTTTCTTGCATCATCCTCTCATCTAATAAAATACTAACGGTTAATCCTGAATCTCAAAATGTACATACATGATACATGCAAAGAGGAGAGTATGAGTCCACATAGATTCTAATATTCAAGTTGTCTATCAAAAGAAAAGAATGAGAAAAATCCTTATGAGAGGTGTAGGTTCTGCTTGAGGAGGAACTAGAAATACTCAAAGATGAACAAAAAGACATACAGGATGCTTTGTACATCCTTTTAATAAGAGGGCTACTGTATTTTTTGGTTTTATGAGGAATAATTGCACTACTTTAGTGGAGCTGTGATTCTGCTATTGTTTTAGAGTTAAAGATGATTAAAAAATGTGTAGATGGATATTACAAGAGGATGGTGGACTGTGGTGGATTGTGTTTCATCAACATGCATTTCTACTTCTGTCTGAGGCTAGGAAAAATATTTTCCATAATCCCTCTTTCTTATTGGTGTCAAGGTAGGGTTGACCAAGAGAGGGATTTGCATGAGATCGGAGGATACAAGTATAGCAGAAGCCATTGGTCTTGGAAGGGTGTTGACAGGCTCCAGCTTTCAGATCATCTTCCCCACTACTAATCTAGTCAACAATAGTGGCTTCTAGCACTAGAATACACTTTGCATAGAAATAACAGGTTCCAAAGACTTCTCCATGACCCTTCTTTATGGGTCTGCTTCAGCAGCCAGAAGAGTATGATCTTAGGAATTTTCCTGCAAGTTCTGAGTGGCCGACTCAAGTCCGTGTTCAGGCTGTGATGATGAATGACCTTGTTTCTCCATCTCCTATCTTCCAGAACTTAACTTCTTCAGCAATAACTTCCCTTTTCCCCATAATAGGTTTAACTCTTCCTGAATGAATATTGACTGATATAATTAGTATTTTAAAAATATTTAATGATACTGAATTTCTTATTTCTGCTGTTAATGCTATGTAAATTTCTATATGAACTATTACTATAACATACTCATGAAATGCAATGGATAGTAAAACTATGCTCTGAAAGTAGTCACTAATGAAAAATCTGCTCTTCAGTAAGTAGAAAAATGTATCATTAGTGAAGATTATATCTATATTTTTATAGATTAATTATTTTCTCAGTGACATCCTGCAAATATCAACTCATTTACTAATAAGACTTTTACTTCTCTTATAAATGCTATGATTTCAGGTATTTTTTCTAGTGCTATAAAGGGTGTATTAGTTTGAAGGTAAAATACCCGCTTCCAAGTTTGTGGATTATGATAGAATCCAATGGTAGATTTTATCTACTTATATGTTCTGTTCTTAATTTTTTTAAATGTTTGAAATTCACCCACCTACTACCACCTGACTATCCAATAAAAGAATCACTAAAGCAGAAAGCATTACCTGTGTTTGCAATAAACAAATAAGTAAGCAAATAAATAAATCAATACTTTTGAAAATATTAAAAATTACCACATAAAGTAGTTTTTCCCAAATGGCATGAAGTTATTGCTTTGTTTTCCTTTAAGAAAGCAGGGAGTCTTAGTCTCCCTGATCTTGACAAGAAAACTCTGCTTATCTTTGATATTTTCATAATGCTGGCCATATTGTATTTAATGCTTTTCTTTTCTAAAACTAGCTTAGAGAGTAATATCTACTACAAAGGTCATGACTTTAGAAGATGCGTGAAGTGAAATGAGTGGCACAAAACAGTAGGTAGGAAAGCATCATACAAGTCAATGAACAACAAGGTCAATTGCTTCATATCTACTTGTGGTTGAACACAGCTGGAGTGAAAAAAGTCATAATGCTTGACTGGCATTGTGCAGCAGTGTAATGTGGAATAATAAGGGAGCTGAAATCATCAGTTTACAAAAACTGTTAGTCTGACTAGGCAAACACAGAAAGAAAAGGCAAGTTGTCAAAAATAACGGTCAAGAAAAATCCATGTGAGAAACACAAGGGTGGAATACAAAAGCACATGCCCCACACTCCTTTTAAACAACAAATCTGGAATATGGTAGTTGCTGTTAAGTTCTATTTAAACTCATATTGAACGTCCTTTGAAAGCAATATCTGTACTGTCTACCATTGTCTAAGCAAAAATAGGATTTTTGTATGTAAGTAATATGAACACAATTTTTATTCGAGGAGTAGTCATAAAATTTTTAACTAATAAATGCTACGGTTATGCTAACATTTCTTATAGCATATATCTCAGGACAAACCACAAATATGAAAGGTTTTTGTTGTGTTTTTCTTTCTCTCTAAAAAAGTTGTATCAACACATGCAATTAAATATACATAAATCAATGTAAACTTTAGGGAAACGAATGTGTGGGAAATGGAGATTGTATGGTGTTAAATTAACATCTTATAAAAAATAGCACCAACATTGAGAAGAAGATCAAGCTTCCTCAAGATCAAGATGTTGCCTCTCCCTTTTCTGAAGTTTCCAAAGTATTTAAGGACATTACACATTTTGACTTCTTAACCATGGATTTATCCCTGATAAGTAGAGAAGCACAGGGCCCATTGACATCAGTGGGTTTATTTGCACTACCAGCTGAAATGAAGTACCCAGGAAATGCTTTTTTGTAAACCAAGGTATTCATAGTGTGCCTGCATTTTTTCAAGGAGTCACAGCCACCTTGTACCCACAATCAGTGCTCTCTGTACTTGTGTGGGGCTGCAAAATCAATTATAGGAACATTAAAATGGAGCAGTGCTCAGCTAATGATGCATAATGTTGGAGGTGTAGCTCTTTGCTTTTGTCTTTTTTACACATTTCCTTTTTGAAGTGAAAAATCAATTAAGAGGGTAGCAAAACACACAACAGATATTCTGAAGAAGTCTTTTCCTTCTCTTTAATGTGTTTTAGAGAGCTTCCCAATCATTAACTAAGTCATATTCAGTAAGTCTCTTGTACTAATTGTCTCCTTTTCACCTTTACGGGTGAGACAATTGACTTTCATTTAGTAAAATGCATTTGTCATTTTCAGAGACATTCAGAGAATACCATGTGGGTGGGCATCTGTGCAATTTGGGATCTCCTCTGGAAAGAGATTCTCAAGTACACATATTCAATAAACAGGGAGTTGTCAAAACATATCCTTAAAGTTTATACCCCCAGATTTTTCATCCATATTCGTAGGAATTAGAAACATAAGGGCATGTTTTCCTATTTTTAGGGTGTCTATGTGAAGGAAAAAAAATAAAAACACAGATCCCAGTATGGTCTATAGCAGCCTCCCCCTGCCAAAAAATTATGGAATACCACTCATTTAGGGAAAGGAAGGATCACAGTTGGGTAGAAAAGAAATGATATGGTAGCTATTTCTGTTTTCATGAAAAATGTTCAGTGGTTAGACTTTAAATAGTATTTTTCTGCTTATAAGGTTAGTGTCCAGTTTAGATAAATAAGAGAATAAAATCAATCTTCTGGATAGAATAAATAGCAAGCCTTTAATTAGCTCTCCACACTGTGACCAATGTATTAGTAATACTGCATCTGCTATGCACAAATAATAAAACATGATATAATATCAACCTCGTTTTCTCCATTTATATTCATAATTTTTACTTACTTTCATTCTGTTTGTTCCTTAGCTAAACATAATTTCTTTCTAGCTCTGCAGTTTTACTCTAATTTTCATAATTTTGTATAAATGGCCACAGTTTATACAATATGAATTGTGTTTCAATTTCAAGTTGATCACTCCAAATATAGGTAGGCTATCGTCTCTCTCTACCTTCCTATTTGTCACCATTATATAAATGACTGATTTTATTATAGGAAGATATTTTCAATGGTTTTCCAGAAAATAAGATGTTCCAACCTTTACCTATAAATGATCCTTTCTCTTTGTATAGCAATTGATTAATTATGTTTGCCATGCAGGCATTTAAGGTATTGGGGCTATGGAGAGAGGGAAGGGGGGCATAGGAAAACAATTGATAAAAGCTCTGACTTCAGATTTCTATAAGTTAAGGGCAGCTTGCACAAAAGCAAACTCCCAGAGCTAGGGGGAGTCTAGTTTACTTAGTGGAGTAAAACTGGAACCTATCAAAAATTTCCTTTAAAACTGATTTTTCATTTTGCAGTAATGCACTGTGCATGGTCTCTAATGAAGCATTTTAGATGCAGTAAGTGAGAAAGGTTTCTCTCCCCTGGGAAATATCAATCCCAATAGGAAAAGTTACATCTTCCTTTAGCTGCTGGGATGGAGAATGTCAGATAAACTTTGTTGTTCTCATTCTGTCTTGCAACACAAGCTAGATTTCTGACAAGCTGTCAAGCTGCCCAAAGGTTTGCATACCCTTCTTCCCTGTAGGTGATGCCTTCCCCAGCATGAATTGAAATGGGAGAGATATCTAAAAACAGGATGGAGAGAATCAGGGAATGAAATAATTAAGGTTTTTCTGATCATCTAGTCTTTGTTGAGGAAAGAGATCAGCTATTTAATAGGACTTGTTTGAAATGGTTTTGCAGTGTGAATCATAGCATGTGAGAAGGGAGTTTCTTATCTGGGACTGTGCCGTGCTGTTTCTAAATGTTGTCCCTGAAATTTTGGAACAAACACAGGAAAGGTGCTGGCTAAATGACTTGGTGGCATGTCACCTTCAAGGTTTTCTTTGAACAATTCATCTCTGAATATTTTTGACTTTTTGAACAAATTTCTGATATTTCACATTTCATAGATTCTCTTTTGTCCTTTTTATAAAAACAGCCTCAGAAGACTCTGAGTAATTCCTTATTTTTTCCTTCAAATCCCTTTTAGTAAGTTAATATTTCTTTTTATTTCACTGCTTTTAAGGTTCTTGTTATCATAGCATGACTTAACTCCAATTGGAAAAATAATACATGTATAAAAGTGTAGATTATCGAGAGTGAGCATTACGGCAAAGTACAAATCTCTAAGCAGAGAGAAAAAAAGTTATGTGATACACTGTTTAGAACTGGAATTCTGGGGGTGCCTGGGTGGCTCAGTCAGTTGGGCGTCCTACTTTGGCTCAGGTCATGATCTCACAGTGGGTGGGTTCGAGCCCTGCATAGGGCTCTGTGCTGACAGCTTGGAGCCTGGAGCCTGCTTCTGATTCTGTGCCTCCCTCTTCCTCTGCCCCTCCCCTGCTCATGCTCTGTCTCTCTCTGTCTCTCAAAAATAAATAAATTTGAAAAAAAAAAAAAAGAAATGGAATTCTGGGTATTTCAGAACTGAACTGGGTGAGGTTTTTGAGGCACCTAAATGAGCAATATGTACTTTGGAGGGTTTCGAAGTGAGAAGCATGGAGTAGAACTTTGTTGATCTCTAAAATTGATTTCATTCTAGCCTCATCTTTCTGATCCCTGCAGTCTCTCCAATTAACCTACAAAGGGAAGTGTTTCCTTTCTTGTTTTTAAAGACTCAAATAATGGCTCTAGAATAATTAAAAAAAAAAGATTCTCTTTAACTCAATGAGGCAATGAAAAGCTTAAAATTTCTTTGTCTCAAGTCTTAGAGTTGTGATCTTTATTTACTTCAATCACGGTGCAGTTTTGGGTTGTGTTAGCTCCTATATGAAGGAGGCTGGATGTTTGAGATCCATCTGTCTCTTCTGCTGCTGGCACTGCAGCTCATTCCTACCTGTGCATACCTCAGGAACCTTGAACTTGACTTTGCCACTTGACTGTTTTTTAGTACATTTTAGATTCTGGGAACACACAAAAGCACACACTGAAAATACTGAAATTGTTGGGTGCCTGATGGCTCAGTTGGTTAAGGTTCGGACTCTTGGTTTCGGCTCAGGTCATGATATCATGGTTTCCTGAGTTCCAGCCCTGCATCCGGCTCTGTGCACTAACCATGCGCGGAGCCTGCTGGGTATGCTCTTTCTCCCTCTCCCTCTGCCCCTCTCCTTCTTTCGCACTCTCTCTCTCTTTCTCAAAGTAAATAAATATTGAAAAAAATAAAAACAAAACAATTACCTACAAGGACCTGAGGGAATCTGCCTAAGGATTGTTATGAGTTAAGTTGAAGTTACTGCAGAAATAAAAATACACACTAACACTTCAATGTTTAATATTCCTCGTGTCTTTATGCCAGACATCCTTAGCATTATCAATGCCTAACCGGATAAGTAAAATCAGTGCAAATATTTGTATTTGTCCCTCGTTGGAAACTAAAAATCCTCTCCAAATCCAAAAGGCTGATATAGTAAACAAACACATTTTCAAAGCCCTCAGCCCACCCCCATAATGAAGCCAGGAGTTCCATTTATAATTTATCAATTCCATTGTATTTCTATAAATAAATAGCCAAAGAGTTAATACAATTCAAAATTGCCTTTAAGCTTTGCTAAATATTTAAAGAGCTTTTGATGAAGAATATTGAATGCAAATACAGTATAAAATTTGCAACATAAATTAAACTACCAAAAAAAGGTCTTTAGGCTGTAATGATAGGTAGGCCTACATACATTTTAATTTGCAATCACAAATAAATCAAGATATGACACCGGTAGCCCATATTTAAAAATCCTTTACTTATCATTAAAAAACAAATTATTTTTCTAAATATTACAAAAAACATGCTCTTGCTTACAGATATGTGTTACTCCAAATATTATGCATATGTTTAAAAAAAGAAACAAAAAACTAAAATCCTTATAGTCAATGCCAAAAGTAAATTATGGCTTTGAGTCAGTGAATAAAACAATTTGAAGACTCTCTGTACTTTAAGGAATCTCAGAATCTTATAATTTATTAAACTGTTCAGCAGTCAAGAATGACCTTTATAAAACTCCTTAAGCTAAATACAGTAATGTCAGGTTCATAGTGAGAATTTCTAACAGTGACAGCCAATATTCTTCTATTTTCTTGATTCCATTATTTCAATAATTTTTTAAAAGGATCATATTAACCAAACTTTAAAATGTTGAAATATCTTTTCTTTTGGAGAAATTTAATTTTAGTGTCCTAGAACCAAATTTTGTTTTATTATGGATTCATAGATGAAAACTAGAAATCATTGTGATAGACATTACCACAGTCAAATTCCTAATTTTGTTTATTAATATTCTGGATTTGTTTCTTAAGTATTAGATATACATAATTTTTAGCTTATTGCTAACTAAGACTTCAGTAGCTATCAGCTGGATTCAAATCCTTGCTAGAACTCTTACTCTCTGAAAGACCACAGTAAGTCTAGTGACTTCTCTTAATGCTCATTTGCCTCATCTATAAGGTAGGGATAAAAATAAAAATCATCTTATGGATTTTATGTGAGGATTAAATCAGTTAAATGCCTATAAATAATTTCATTTGTTCTTTCAATACGTGTATTCTAATTACTTCGGGTGGTGGTGTGTGTGCTTGTGCGTACCGCATCTTTATTCATTCATCTGTCAAAGGGCACTTGAGGTGCTTCCCTATCCACTACTTTTTGAAAGGCCCACTGTGATTTCTATGGCATTTTACTTTCCTTTGCATTTTCCTCCTTTACAAAGCAAGGTGGCTCGGTGAGTTTGAGAGAGAGAATCTTGAACTAAAAAGTTTTCATTCCTACTTCCAGTGCTTACTAGCTGTATGATCCTAAGGCCATTATTTATAACTTATTCTATTCAGTGAAACTGATAAGAATACCAACCTCTTGATATGTTGGAAGAATAAAATGAATGAAACATGTGAAATGTTCAAAACAGTGGCTTCCCTCTATTTATTATTTTTTGTATATAATTTCATTTAGATATAAAAAGAAATTAAAATAATTTATAATAAAGTTTATTACTAATTTGTGAAATATGTATATTTTTTCCCTTCTTGGCAGTTTCTACATTTTGCTTATTTTCACAGTGAAAACGTAATACAGTGAAATAAGAAACACCATGTTTGAAACAAATTGATGAAATAACCAAATGCAAACCTTAAGTTGGAACTAATACTTTCTTAACATTGCACTTCATTTCCTGTGGTTTTATTATAGAGATAAGCATATAAAAATCCATATTTAACAAAAACTATGTTCTTCTGAATAATATATTGGGAACATTGAAAAACTGTCCATTAAAATAAGACCTTCTGGTGTTTCATTGTCAAAATAATGTCACTGAGTGTTGGCAGTGTACCAGATTGTCATAGCAGAGTCTGATGGAGATTACTGTAATTATCTAGATCAGTGATTCTTAGCTGCATATAGATGTGAGACGGATTGCAAATGAAACTTTCTGAAATTATATTTAAAATTTCTATTTTAAATAGCTTTCATATTCTCAAAGTATTTTGATCCTCACAACTTCCAAAGTACTGCTGGTTGCCTACCTTCAGACTAATTCCTATTTAAATACCATAAATTATAACTTATTTTCTTTAGAAAATGTTCAGGATACCAAACATTATAATTCTATAAAAATTTTTTTTAAAAGGAAAGGCATCATCAGATTACCATGATTTTTATTTTGTACGATTTTGCATTTTTAAAATCTTATATGAACAAGTGTTAATTTTCAGATGAGGAAAAGAGTTATTTTAACTCAATACACAATCCAATTTTCACTAGTATATCTCAGTTTTCGTATACCTTCCTCTTCTCACTCCCTTCCCATCTCAGATGAAAGACTCGATGAAATTCTCAAACTTAAAAACAGATAAATGAGGTGCCAACATTGGCAAATTAAGTCTCTTACGTCCCCCTCTTACTAACCCAAGCAGGAATAACTTCCTTTTGGGAGGTGGAGTTTAGAGAGGCATGCTGTCCCTTGGCAAGCCACTGCTCCCTATTGTGGATTAATGGTTAAGAATCTGGACCCTGGAGCCAAGGTACCTGAAATATATACCTGATTTATATACAAATCCAGTATAACCCAGCTCATTGTTTCCATTTTTGTCTCTGTAAAACAGGAAAAATAATAGTATCCACTTCATAAAGCTATGATTATAAATAGAGTAAATGTAAATAAAGTGCCAAAAATCAGTGCCTACTACATTATAAGAACTCAATGAATATATTCCTCTTCCCACTTTTTTCCTTCTCATCTTCCTCATTGTTCTTATATATCCTAACTCTTAAGGTAACATATTATAATCCTTACCTTTCCATTTTTATCTCTTCCTATTTCCAATAAAAATGCACTCATTTTGTGCATCACTTCAAGAATTTACTGGGCTTCTGATTTAAAGAGGAAGCATTTATCACTTTTAATATGATCTCTTTATTAAATCATGTAGGAACTTGATAGATTACTATGCTAGCTGTCTAAGAAGTGCTAAAATCAAAGGACTAAAATTAAGCTTAGACATTTTATGTCCAATTGTAGGCTTGCTAGAAAGATCTGTAGAGAGACAAGCATCTTTTAAAACACAACTTACACATGGTTATTAGCCATAACTTGTTTTCTACCGCTACTACTTCTGCTGTTCCTACTACCACAACCACTGATCCACTGATCCACTACACCCTACACTGCATTTATATACTACTACTGAAGAAAATAGGAAATTCTGTCATCTATTGACTACTGACACGGGCTGCAAAGTGGCTCTTCAAGGTGTCTTCATCCTGGGACATGTGACTATGTTACCTCAGAGGACAAAAGGAACTTTGCAGAAGTGATTAAAAATCTTGAGGGGCGCCTGGGTGGCTTGGTCAGCTAAGCGTCGGACTTCAGCTCAGGTCATGATCTCATGGCCGTGAGTTCGAGCCCCGCGTCGGGCTCTGTGCTGACCGCTCAGAGCCTGCAGCCTGTTTCAGATTCTGTGTCTCCCTCTTTCTCTGACCTTCCCCTGTTCATGCTCTCAGGGTCTCTCTCTGTCTCAAAAATAAATAAACGTTAAAAAAAATCTTGAAATGGGGGGGGGGGTAATCCCTGATTATCTGGCTGGGTTGATTGTAGTCACAGGGGGCCTTATGAGAGGCAGGAGATCCTAGAGACTGAAGGCCATAGGATGATGGAAACAGAGATTTGAGGGGCGCCTGGGTGGCGCAGTCGGTTAAGCGTCAGACTTCAGCCAGGTCACGATCTCGCGGTCCGGGAGATCGAGCCCCGCGTCGGGCTCTGGGCTGATGGCTCAGAGCCTGGAGCCTGTTTCCGATTCTGTGTTTCCCTCTCTCTCTGCCCCTCCCCCGTTCATGCTCTGTCTCTCGCTGTCCCAAAAATAAATAAACGTTGAAAAAAAAATTTAAAAAAAAATAAAAATAAAAAAAAAAGAAACAGAGATTTGAAGATGCTATGTTACTGACTATGTAGATGGGGGAAGGCACCATGAGCCAGTGAATGTAAAACATGTAGTTCAAAAAAACAAGAAAAACGAGGAAGAGGATTCTACTCTCAGAACCTTCAGAAAGAACCAGCTCTGGTAAAGCCTTTATTTAGCCTGGCGAAACTTATTTTAGAATTCAGACCTCTAGAATTATAAGAGAATAAATCAATGTTGTTTTAAGACATGAATTTTGTGGTAAATCATGACAGTAGTATTGGAAACTGATAAGACCATTCTTATGTTTCAAGGTTTGGGCAGTGGACCTTGGCATGCATAATTTCAACACTCAATAATCCTCTGATATCTTAGCTCAGAGAAAGGGCATCAGGTTTATATACCAGGTATACCTAGCCCCTTGTGTTTAAGAAGTGCATACCTTTACACAAATGTACATGCTAAGCCTGATTATCCAATTCTGGATTCAGCAGCAGATTTTCAGAGGCCACATTCTTCATGTAAAAATAAAGCACTTAGGGGTGCCTGGGTGGCTCGGTCAGTGAAGCATCTGACTCATGATTTCAGCTCAGGTCATGATGTCATGGTTCATGAGATCGAGCTCCATGTTGGGCTCTGCACTGACTGTATGGAGCTTGCTTGGGATTCTCTCTGTCTGTCTGTCTGTCTCTCTCTCTGTCCCTCCCCCACTCCCATGTGCTCGCTTTTCTCTTTCAAATAAATAAATCAAACATTAAAAAAATAAAGTAATTGTTTGCTTAAACGGGGATTTTATTTTAGGCTAGATAGGTTATACTTTAAACCATTTTGAACTCACTTTTATCTCCTAATATTCAGTCAAAGAAACTAAAGTTCTGACCAAAATTTATTTCTATAGCACAAGTAAAGAAGTAGAGATATTTTCTAAGGTAGCTTCTGGATAGATAGACGTCATAGAAAAAGAGATAACTTGACAAAAAAAAAAGTGCCAAAAATAGGTCACAAAGTTGCAGACTTGCACATATGAACAACCCAGCTATTGGATATCTCCAATGGTAGCAGAATTCCATTGTGAAATTTGTAGAATGTTATTATGTCATGAAATATACATATTTTACATCTTCCTTTTGACACATGCAGATGAAGAAGTTCCTGGTGTGATTGCATTTATGAAAAAGTTGATGGCTGGGTGTTAAAATGTGAAAAGTGACAGCAATTTTTCAAGCAGAAAAAAAAAACCCTTCAGAATACTAATGAGAAAAGACAGTGCGGATATAGACTTGGTAGTCATAGCTTTTATTTTCTCATCTTATCTTTGACAAAAGCATCACATCCTGAAAATGGTACCTACAATGGGTAAGGAAAGGCCAAATTGTGTGTTTCTTTGACAGAATATTACATGCAAATAATGGGCTTTTTCTACAGCCTCTCCGTTTGCATTGGTTTTGAAAAACTATCATGCACAACTCATGAATATTCTGATTTTTAGTGCATACCAATGTATGATTTTTGTAAATGGTCACAGGTGCAAATTTTTGCATGAGCAATCACACTTACTGCTGTGATTCGAAACACTGGGCATATAAGAGAGGGGAAGAGGTGATATGGTTTTGTAAATATGTAGAGAATGAATCTTTATACTTTATTCACAATTTACATGTGAACTGCATTGATACTGAATTTGGCATCTAAAATAGAGACTTGAAATTTTTTTTTTAATTTTATTTTTTGAAAAGAAAAATTTAAATTGTCAGGTGTTTTTTATACAAACTTTGGAGGAATGTTCACATACATGCAAGAGAATATGTATTTCAATAGGTTTTCACTTGGCAAATGAGGAAAGATTTATAATAAGTAAGGATTGTGATACTTTGAATCTAGATTTACTCTGGTAGAGGCCAAACAGACTTATAACTGGTCAGTATTTTTAGGTAAGCCCTTCAAGGAAAAGACAATAAGAAACACATGAGATGGATCGGAGACCCCCCCCCAACCCTGCCATTAAAATTGTGCCTAGCGGTAGAAGATGCCTGCCATATAGACAGGTACTCCCTTAATATTTTGGGATAGAATTTCTTGTTCAACTTATTTCCAGATGTGAGTCCTTCTGAGAGAGAATTTTTTTGTTATTTAGTGTTTATTTATCAAGGAATTTGATTTTTAAGTTTTACTATAGTTGGAAGGCAAACTTTTGTAACTACAAATTCTGTTGTACTTGAACTGATACTTTTGCTTTATCATACAACTATATCCATTAGGTGCTAAAAATATGTAGACAACTGTTAGATTTTATCTGCCTTATCTCTAATCCTAATAAAAACTCTTTAATATAGATGTTATTTAACATTCATCTCAGTACTATTTTATGTGAATATATCCTGTGTGATTAGCTCATGATATAATGTCAGATGGCATATTCCTGTTTCTAGCATTTCTCATTTGGAATAACATACAAGTACTCTTATGAAAAAAAATATATATAATTGGGAGTTACACTTATCAAAAATAACACCCATCAAGTGGTAAGAATAATGAAATAATTCATAATTTCATGTCAGTGGATATCATTGCCCTTCCCTTTGTTTACACATCAATCCTTGGGGGCACTTGTTTTTATATTTTGGTGGCACCTTTGCAAATCTTCTAGGAACTCAGTGGCATGTTTCAATACTCTCCCAATCCATGCTAGACCTATCATTTGGGAGAGAAGGGTGGTATTTTCAAGTCTCAGGTCTAGAAAAAAGTTGCTTAACATTTTGAGGGTGACCATGAATTTCCATTGAGGCTCCTGTCCGCATCAACTGCCATCTTTCCTTTCCTGCATGGCTGCCATGTTTCTCCCCTTGCCCTTTAGTTCAGATGCCTGTGCCCCTAATTCCTGCCTTATCAAAAACCATAAGCCACACCTCCTACTAGGTGCTGCCTTAGGTTGCTCTCCATTTTAAGGACAAATCTTCTCTGAATGTGTAGACACAAACAATGAGTAGAGAGTGAAAAAAATTTATTCCCTGGAAAGTATTCCTTTTATTGACAGTTTTGTTTCTTCCACACATTCAGATTAAATGAGTTTTCCTGCTTCATCTCTCGTGGTATCATTTTAAGCATCTTTCTTGCAACTTTTGTTCCTCCCCAAATCTCGACACTGTTGATTCTGTTAGGTCTAGTTAGAAAACGCTCATTATCTTTCTATTTGTAGTTTTTCTGTGTTATTATATTATTCTCTCTATTTTATAGATAAGGCAACTTGTTCCGAGAGTTTCTCATCTGAAAAAAATAGAGCAATAAATGATCTAACTCATGGAACTGTTGAGAAGATTAAATTACTTAATACATATAAAGTGTCCTGTAAGAACTCAATGAATCTTAGCTATTATTATTTTGATGTTCATAATGAAGGGCCTAGGTGAACCAAACAGTAAATGGCAGTGTTGGTATTTGAGTGGTTTCATTTCTTTCTTTTTCTTTTTTTTTTTTTATTTTGTTTAATGTTTATTTTTTTGAGAGAGAGAGAGAAAGTAAGTGGGGGAGGGCCAGAGAGAGGGAGACACAGAATCCAAAGCAGGCTCAAAGCTCTGAGTTGTTAGCACAGAGCCGGATGTGGGGCCTGAACTCATGAGCCATGAGATCATGACCTGAGTCGAAGTTGGATGCTTAACTGACTAAGCCACACAGGCACCCCTGAGTGGTTTCATTTCTACCATAATTTTCTTTCAGTGGAAACTAAATTATTTGTAAATGTACTGTAGAGCAACCGTCTTCCATTATTTTAACACATTAATAATGAACTATTAAAATAACATAAGGAAACAAAAAACATGTTGGAATAAAATCAGTACAGAATAACATTTCAGCTGTTTAATAATCCCAAAATGGACTACTATTGATAAAACATTTTATGTGAAATAAGGTTTTTTACTTGTCTTTCTTTTGTTATTGTAGTCAGATTCAATTACTGCAATGAACCCATGTTTGAAATTAGACCTGATGTTGCTACTTATCAGCTATAATCTTAGGCAAGTTTCTGTATCTCCTGAAGCTTAATTTATTCCAGTGTAAAATGATGATCATTAAAGTAGATCAGTATTCATTGACCACTTGGCAAGGGTGTTCTAAGCACTTTAATGGACTAGCTCAGATAATTCTCATGATAACCCTGTAGGGCAGAGGTCTCAACCCTAGATGCACAACCCTAGATACGTGATGAGGTGATTCTTATTAAATAAGGAAAACAAGAATTTGAGGATAAGGTGAGGAGATGACAGCATGAGATATTTTTAAAGTTTCTAAAGTGAATCCAATGTGTACCTCAAATTGAAAAACATCAAAATGTAAGTAAGTACTGTTAATATCTCATATTTAGAGGTAGTCCATGTTCCTTGGCTCCCATCTTCAAAGCCGGCAACAGGTGGTCAGATCTTTCCCAAATTGCATCACTTGACATGGTCTCTTTTTCTGTCCCTCACTTCTACTTTTAGGAATACCTCTGCTAACTGATTATAATCTCCCTGTTTTAAGGTCAGCTGGTTAGCAACCTTAATTCTTCTTAGTATTGTGGCATAACAGTTTCAGAGATTCTTGAGGTTAAGATGTAGACATTTTAGGGGAGATGTTATTCTGCCTGGCACTGTCTCCTTTGATGGTTCCTCCTCTTCTCCATCTTATTGTTATTGTGCTTAGTTGTCTTCTCTCTTCTTTCATTCTTTTGACACTCTCATCATTAAAAACCTGAAATGTCCACTATTCACTAGACTTTTAAATATACATCTCTAGTCCCAAACTTTTGCCTTTCTTCCAGACTAGAATATCTATGTACTTGGCATCTCTATTATATTAGATATTAGTAAATATATATAACTCAGTGTGTTCCAGGTGAGATCTTGATGTGCATCCTCACAATGCCTCCCCCCAAACCACAATGCCTCCCCCCATAACCTTCCCCATCTCATGTGATGGCAACTCCATCATTCCTGTTTGCTTAACCCACATATCTTAGAGTCTTCCCTAACTCTTGGCTTTCTCTCACACTTCATCCCCAACCCATCATGAAATAATATTGACTAGGTCTTCAAAATGCAGGTATAGCCTGCAGAACATGTCCTTAACATATTCGGTAAAACAATCACCTATGGCTTTTTAAGTCAAACTTTGTGGAATGTGTATCTCTCTCAAAAAAAAAGCCCCACATTTTTCACATGAATTTTACATAGGAAAAAATATAACTATATTCCCCCAAACCCAGTTCAATGTTTAACATTTTAATAAAATATATTAACAAATATTAGAACATTTTAAATGAACAGTTTAACAAAATGATGTGTGGGGCAAATATTGAATCCATTCCAAATATAATTTATAAGGTTTCAGAATCATGTAGAGACATTTAAAAAGGAGTTTCAACAAAAGAAATGACCCCTCAAATCCTTCTAGTGCTAAACAGTGAAAATACTGATAAAACACATCTTTTCCTTTTGTCGACACCTGTATTAGTTATTTGGTCATCACAAAGTATTCTGCATTCTTACATAATTATTACTTTATCTCAGATTTTTATTATGTTTTAGCTACTGTGTTTTGGCAACACATTATGGTTTTAATAATTTAGAAGAATGAGAAAGAACATTTTGGGGTACAAGGCATTGCTCATATATCCAGAATCGGACCACTTTTCAACACCTCCACTGCTTCTGCCCTGCTATGTACCTCCATTAATTCTCACTGGGATGACTGCACTTAGTTTCCCAAAAGACCCCACTGGCTTTACCTCCTTACCCCCTTCATGCCCTCTACCAGTCTTTTCTCATGTCCTTCCTCTGCTCAAAACCCTGTAGAGGCCCTGTCATACTAATTAAAGCCAAAATCCCTATTATAGTCTTCAAGGACCCACATTATATACCTTTATCCTGCCCTTGCCACCTGGGCCTGTTCCACATTTTTTCCTCTGGCTAACTCTGTTCTAGCTATTAGAACTTCTTCTCATTTATGGAACACTCCCCATACATTCACACTTTTGCTCTTCTGTTCCCTGCACCTAGAATGCTCTTCCTCATGGCGCCCTCTTGGTTAACTCACTCTTACCATGTTTTTCTAAAATCTCACCTTCACTGTGAGGCTTACCTAACTAGCCTACTTAACACCGCAGCTTACCTTCTTGACTACCCACCCACTCCTCATCTTCCTTAACCCAATTGTCTTTCTTACAGTACTTAACTAATAAACTAATAAACTTAAGTTTATTGTTTGCCTCTGCCAACTAAGATAAGTTTCATGAGGGCTTGGTAAGTTTTAGTTTCCAAACGCCTGGTAAAGATTCACAAAATATTGAAACTGAACTCCTCTATTGACTCATTTTCCTTTTTTGGTCTCTCCTACATGCACAATAGCAACATCTTGGAATTACTGAGGGGTGCCTTGGTGGCTCAGTGGGTTAAGCATCCAACAGCTCAGAGCCTAGAGCCTGCCTTGGATACTGTGTCCCTCTCTCGCCGTGCCCCTCCCCAGCTCATGCTCTGCCTCTCTCTCTGACGAATAAATAAACAATAAGAAAAAATTTAAAAGTAGGTTTAAAATAACAGAAGAAGAATTACTGAAATAGAATCTAGAACAATTCTATTGCTGACCTCTTTAGTGGTTGTATTTCTTTCCATTTGATGAAGTAGCTGTTGCTTGCTAGACCTTCTTCACATTGTGGTTGTTTGTGTTTATCCTCTCTGCTTTACTACTACTGTATTGTCACCTCTTCTTTCTCTCCCCTTTCTTCTCCTAGATGCCAGATTTGGCTTTATTTTTTTTTCCTTGTCTTCCTTTTTCTGGGTTGACTATTGTGAATGCATGAAAACTGAACTATTTTACAGTAGGATGTTTGTATTTATTTCCAGGTAATTCAATTTACTAGGTATTTTTGTTGAATTCAATATGGAAAAAAATTAATCACATTACACATTACTATTCAAATAAAATCTCTCCTTAAAAGTTTTTCAAGTGAAGAATCACTTCTTTTTAGTTAGCATCTTTTATAAATTTCAATGATAATATATTTAGTGTCTTAAAGCATTTTAGTAATTAAAGTATTGTGAGAGTCAATATGGGAAGAAAGTAATATCTAGTCCTTTAAAAATTTGGGGCATGTGATATAGGTCCAGAAATGGGGCATTTTTGAAAGAAAATATTTTGAAAATATTGCTGTGAGCAATAGCAAATGGTGGACAGAAAGTTCCCTCAAGCATTAACTGTCATTTAAGAACTAAAAAGCCCTGATTTAATGAAGTAGAAGGTTTTGACCTCTCCTTTAATAAACTAATGCAGCCCTACATTGTTAAACAAACAAACAAACAAACAAATAAAAAACATGGAAAGTAAAAGAACACAGACCTAAGTATTACAGGAGAGAGAAAAAAAAAATCATTGTTTTTATACAACTAAAAGCCAGGAAGATTGTTTTCATGTCCCTGTTCAAACTGCTTTGAGGTAAGTCTATGGAATTAAATATGGTTATATATTTACTTTTTTCCCTTATGTGTTTAAACTTAAAGTGCAATAGAATATAAAATAAACAAAGAAATTACTTTGAGATACAAGAGGTTAAAAAAACTCTTCTTACAGGCTAAACACATTTCTACATATTTATGTTTTCAATCAATATTTGTTGAATGAATCAAGAAATAATGAAAGTGTCCCCATTAAGAAGCTAGTTACCTGGCAATATAATATTTTAAGAACTGTGAATTATTTTAAGAATTGTGTTTGTAATAATAATATCAAGACAGATTATATTCAAAAGTGTGTGTCTAGAAGGATTTTCCTGGGGGTAGAGTATTCAATTTGCCTTTTTCAAAATGTAATGATGTTAAGTTAAAGAACAAAATGAAAGGTTCTTAAGTATTTCAGGTTAGAGACTATTAATGTGAGTTGTTGGAGAAAGTCTGTTTTATTTATTCTACAGATAGTTATAAAACACACTATGTGCCAGACACTATGGTATTGGTTGGAGTACAAAGTTGGAAAGTGAAGGACTCAGTTTGAAGGAATCTAGGAGTACAGAGCAGACACACCTGTAAATGTTAGTATTGAATGCAGTGAGAGAGGTATGACACGGAATTATGTAGTTTTAAAGAGGGGATACTAAGTCTGTTTGAGTGATTTTGCTATAATTTCACAAAGGAAGTATTATTAGTGTTAAGACTTGAAAGATACATATAAATTAGTGTGAAGAGGGAAATTCACATTCAAAAGACAGAAAAAGGCAAGCAGCTCAAAATGCTCCTGCCTTAAAGAGAGGTTAGATTACTCAGGTGGGTGGAGGCCAGGAATTCTTTAAAATATTTAATTATTAAAGCTATGATTAAACAACTTTAAACTGATTTTCCTTATGTAGCTAGAGAATCTAATAAGTTAACGGCAGCAATGCAGGCTTTAGAAGGACAGATACTCACAGGGCACATATAAACAGTTTGTTAAACTACTTCTGTATTTCTTTCTTTCTTTCTTTTCTTAAATGTATTGTCAAGTTAGCTAATACACATTCTTAGCTTCAGGAGTAGATTCCCATGATTCCTCATTTACATACAAGACCTAGTGCTCATCCCAACAGTGCCCTCCACAATGCCCATCACCCATTTTCCCTACTCCCCCAACCCATCATCCCTCTGTTCCCTATATTTAAGAGTTTTTTATGGTTTGTCTCTCTCTCTGTTTGGAACTTATTTTTCCTTCCTTTCCCCTATGGTCTTCTGTGAAGTTTTACAAATTCTACATATGAGTGAAATCATGTGATATCTTTCTCTGAATGACTTATTTCACTTAACATAATACCCTCCAGTTCCATCCATGTTGTTGCAAATGGCAAGATTTCATTCTTTTTCATTGCTAAGTAGTATTCCATAATGTGTGTGTGTGTGTGTGTGTGTGTGTGTGTGTGCGTGTGTGTTTGTATGCACACTCTCTCTCACACACACACACACACACACACGCATACATATACCACATCTTCTATATCCATTCATCAGTTGATGGACATTTGGGCTCTTCCCATAATTTGGCTATTGTTGATAGTGCTGCTATAAACATTGGGGTACGTGTACCCCTACAAATCAGTACTCCTGTATCTTTTGGATAATTCCTAGTAATACTATTGCTGGGTTATAGGGTAATTCTCTTTTTAATTTTTTGAGGAACCTCCATACTGTTTTCCAGAGAGGCTGCACCAGTCTACACTCCCACCAACAGTGCAAGAGGGTTCCCCATTCTCCACATCTTTGAAGAAATTGAGGATTTATCAATCCTCAATTGATAAAAGATTTTTTATCAAAAATCTCCCAACAAACAAGAGTCCTGGGCCAGATGAATTCCCAGGGTAATTCTCCCAGACATTTAAAGCAGAGTTCATACCTATTCTTTTCAAGCTATTCCAAAAAATAGAAATGGAAGAAAAGCTTCCAGGCACATTCTATGAAGCCAGAATTACCTTGATTCCAAAGCCAGATAAACACCCCACTAAAAAGGAATATTATAGGCCAATATCCCTGATGAACATTGGTGCAAAACTTCTCAACAAGATGCTAGCAAATCAAATTCATATTTTAAAAGAATTCACATATTCATATATTAAAAGAATTATTAACTATGATCAAGTGGGATTAATTCCTGGGCTGTAGGGCTGGTTCAATATTCACAAATAAATCAATGTGATACATCAGATTAATAAAAGAAAGGATAAGAATCCTGTAAATAGATGCAGAAGAAGCATTTGACAAAACACAACATCTTTCTTAATAAAAACCCTCAACAAAGTTGGGATAGAAGGAACATACCTTAACATCATAAAAGCCATGTAAGATAGGCCCACAGCTAGTATCATTCTCAATGGGGAAAAACTGAGAGCTTTTTTCCAAGGTCAGGAACATGACATGGACTGTTGTGTAATATAGTGTTGGAAGTCCTACCCTCAAATATCAGACAACAAAATGAAATAAAAGACATCCAAGTTGGCAAAGAAGAAGTCAAACTTCCACTTTTCACAGATGACATTATACTCTACATGGTAAACCCGAAAGACTCCATAAAAAAACTGCTAGCACTGATACATGAATTCAGCAAAGTTGTGGGATATAAAATCAATGTACAGAAATCGGTTGCATTTCTATACACTAATAATGAAGCAATAGAAAGAGATATCAAGGAATCGATCCCACTTACAATAGCACCAAGAACCATAAAATAACTAGGAATAAGCCTAACCAAAGAGGTAAAAGATTTGTATGCTGAAAAGTATAGAGAGTTTATGAAAGAAATTGAAGAAGACACAAAGAAATCGAAAAACATTCCATGCTCATGGATTGGAAGAACAAATATTGTTAAAATGTCAATACTATCCAAAGCAATCTATACATTCAGTGCAATCCCAATCAAAATAGCACCAGCATTCTTTGCAGAGCTAGAACAAACAATCCTAAAATTTGTGTGGAACCACAAAAGACCCCAAATAGCCGAAGTAATGTTGAAAAAGGAAGCCAAAGCTGGAGGCATCACAATCCCGGACTTTGCCTGTATGACAAAGCTGTAATCAGCAAGACATATAGTATTGGCACAAAAACAGACACATAGACCAATGGAATAGAATAGAGAACTCAGAAATATATACCCAACTAATTTTCATGAAGTAGGAAAGAGTATCCAATGGAAAAAACATTCTCTTTAGCAACTGGTGCTGGGAGAACTGGACAGCAACATGCAGAAGAATAAACCTGGACCACTTTCTTACACCATACATAAAAAGAAATTCAAAATGGATGAAAGACCTAAGTGTGAGACAGGAAAACATCAAAATCCTACAGGAGAAAACAGGCAACAACCTCTTTGACCTCAGCCTCAGCAACTTCTTACATGACATGTCTCCAAAGACAAGGGAAATAAAAGTGAAGATGAACTTTTGGTCCTCATCAAAATAAAAAGCTTCTGCACAGCAAAGGAAACAACCCACAAAAGTAAAAGGCAACTGATAGAATGGGAGAATATATTTGCAAATGACATGTCAGATAAAGGGTTAGTATCCAAAATCTATAAAGAACTTACCAAACTCAACACCCAGAAAACAAATAATCCAGTGAAGAAATGGGTAGAAGACATGAATGGACACTATTCCAAAGAAGATATCCAGATGGCAAATAGACACATGAAAAGATACTCAGCATCACTCAATCAGGGAAATACAAATCAAAACCACATTGACATACCACCTCACACCTGTCAGAGTGGCTAAAATTAACAACTCAGGAAACTACCTCTGTATTTCTATTTATTTGTTTTAAATTTTATTGAAGTATAGTTGACATATAATATTAGTTTCAAGTGTACAGAGTAGTGATTTGACATTTATATACATTATAAAATGATCTAGTTATTATAGTCGCAATAAGTCTAGTTATCATCTGTCACCATATCAAGTTATTATAGTATTATTGGCTATATTCCCTATGTTGTACATTACATATTTGTGACTTATTTATTTTATAACTGGAAGTCTGCACCTCTGAATCCCCTTTACCTTTTTTGCTCATATGTAGCAAGGCAAATAGTGCTAGCAAAGGTAGATTGGAGACTGTCAGAAATAGTACCCTCCAGTGCCCTGCCAGCTAAGTAGGAGAGTAAGAAAATAAGAAAGAAAAAGAAAAAGTGCCCTCCAGTGCTTCCATTCCTCAAGAAATTATCCACAGGTCCCTTCCCCACCAGCACACACCCTAAAATTAGTCAATAAATCTCCTTTACATATGGACCGGGCACTTTACAAGCTGCTGCTTCTGTGCTGGTTCTCAGAGTGAGTGGGTTTGTGCAGAAGCCTTTCAAAGCAGAGTCTTGGTTTCCTATAAGTCCTCCAGCTCACCCAGAGTTAAGTATCTCTAGTTTTCAAAGGCAAACATTACATGGCTTATCTTTCCAGTGTACATCTCCAGGTCTGGGGTGCTTGATATGGGGCTTAAACCCCCTCACTATGCAGTGATTAAATGAAGTATAGGTAATATGGATTATTTTAGGAAGTGCCTTTATTTTTTTTTAATTTTTTTTCTTAATGTTTTTATTTATTTTTGAGACAGAGAGAGACAGAGCATGAGCAGGGAAGGGGCAGAGAGAGACGGAGACACAGAATCGGAAACAGGCTCCAGGCTCTGAGCCATCAGCACAGAGCCCGATGCGGGGCTCAAACTCACAGACTGAGATCATGACTTGAGCCGAAGTTGGACGCTCAACCGACTGAGCCACCCAGGCGCCCCTAGGAAGTGCCTTTAAAAGCACTGTGTTTTTAAATGATTTTCTTATGATAGATATTCTTTGATTAATGAATGTGTCCTTTCATTAATCCTATTAACATTTTTTCTTTCCACATGCTATGCATTATATCAGAAGAGATGAATTTCTCCACAGTAATAACATTGATTTTAAATATTATACTCAAACTTCCATATCCAGTGAGAGTTTATCTTTGGGAATCTGTATATGTACTAAAAGCTGCTGCCATTCCCAAAATTATCTTATATTTTTTTTGGAGGGGTAGTTGCTATAAAAGCAGGTTATAAGCTATGTAACTAAATTAGTTTTCATTACTTTAGATTTATTCCTGACCCAGACTGTAATGTTCAGCCTGATCATCAAATTTATTCCTAATGTTTGCCTCCAGATGATTCTGAGATGTTTTCAAAATTGAATCAGCTCTCAAGGAACAGATGATTTTTTTTTTACCATTATGGATGTTTAAATACATGTGCTAGAAGTACAGAGAGCAATTCCCAAGAAGAAGTTACCTAAATATTTTGAGTAATAATATCTTTGTCAGAATAAATAAGTAGCCTCCTTAAATGAATACTTCAAAAGGAAAAAACTCATACAAACACCCAAGTATTTGTATACTTATTAAAAGTAATCAATTGCATTTCTTTGGAACCATACTCTCAATGTAACCAGGAAGAATTATAATTCAGTAATATTTCTTTCAATCATTTTGTTGGAATTGAAAATAAGTGTATCGATTGTGAAGTTGCTTTATGACAAAAAGCTAAGACCTGACATGTGTTAAAAATTGTACTTGATTTTTATAAAATGTAATACTTAATAAAATATTAAATTTAAAACTGTTCATTTACGATTTTGAAGTGCTTACATCTTACAATCAGCATATTGCTGAGTGACATTCAGCCACACTATTTGGTCTCTCTGGGACCATGACAGTAGCTTCTTGATATTAGTGAAAATTATTTCATTAATTAAATTGTGCCTGGTAAGCCTGGTATTATTATGTCAATTTCTTCACATTTCTACAATGATAGAATGAAAGTTCTAATGTAATATGAAAAATCAAATCACTTAAAATTCTATCACAAGGTTAATTTGATTTTATAGCAAAGATCCTTTTCGTTGATAAAAGCAAAAAAGCACAGTCTTCTTATGACAGGTTGTCTTATAATAATTACCATTACATTTTTTGTTAAATATTAAATTCCAGAATTCACCCACTTCTGTTCTTATTCAAAGGAATACCCATCTTTGAAATTCTCCTCTCCAAGCAAGCATATCAAAAGGATCTTGGAAAAGCCACAGATGTGGCTCTAATCAAATGGAGAGTATGAATAATAAACAAAGTCAACAGGAAATTTTATCACAGGAATGTAAGAAAATCTCATATGTGTCACTGATATTTTCTGAAGTGTGACACATAATTGGAATATACAATTGGAAGATGTATCTTATTTTAAAAAATGTTTTATAGAATAAAGGAGGTAGCAATGTATGATAGCTATAAAACAAAGTTGAAGGTGAAAGTTGGGCTAAAATTGCTTCCTATTTTCCCTGCAGAATATTTCAATGATGACGTGAACAAAACATTCAGAATTGCTCCATTGGACCTAATTTTTATTATCAGGAAGAAACAGATTTGTGATAGATGAAAAATATTATAGAAAGTGATGTGATTTTAGGGTCCGTAATAACCAAGGAATGGTATACTGGACATATCAGTCATGAGCCTTAAATCATTGAGTCCCACACAGGGCTATTCCTCTAATCACTTGGAAGATTAGGTAAAATATAGGTCTTTAGGCACCTCTTCAGATTGACTGAAATCAGAATCTTTGCAAATAGAGAAAAGAAATCTGTATTTCTTGGGTTCTCACAGATAACCCTACTGGGGAATCACGTTTCCTAGATAATTTTGCTGGGAACTGGTAGAAGTTTTTTTTCCCAGATTGAAATGATTTACTTTTAATCACTGGTGCTCCAGCTTTGCTAAGCTTTCTGGGAGTTGCCTTGTTCCTTTGGATGCAGAAAGGGTTGCACTGAAAAGGGAATTGAGGATTAGCCTTTTGTATATCTAAAAAAGAGTACTCATAACAAAAAGAGATAACTTCCCAATATTCTACAGACCTTGATTTTTAGTTTGTTGGTTTGTTTTGTTTTTAATAAGAGTGACAGACAGTGGAAAAGAAAATTAATCTCTCCTTACCTAACTTTCAGGAAATCAGACAAGTGTAGCCTAGCACAGGAAAGCTATCTGTTATATTTCAGTTGAGTTCTCTCAGGCTTTTACCTAGAGGAAATCTTTCCCACGTCTGGCAATTGGCTGACTGTCAGTCACAGTTTTCTGCATTGCGAATTTTCAAAATTTTCTGCCTTTTATGTGTATATTAGTGGAAGTTGGAAAAGGATGCATCAGAGATTACAAGCCTGGACCTATTTTAAACCTAACTTCTGCCTCATTGATTCTATGTGACAAATACAATTGTTTTGCTTCCATTGTCTCTGTCTTGAAATGTCAAGACAACCAACCAATAAGGAAATAAAAAGAAAGGAACAGTGAATATTCCACTTGTTTATGTAAATTTTAGTCCCTGTAACAAATATGAAATAAGATCTGACTGCACTTTAGAAGCCTTAGCTAAATGAGGTCAACAGTTACAGTCCATTGATAGTCACCATCTAATCTACATCTATTGATATAATACATTTTGCATTGTTGACTTAAAAAATTTACAGAACATCTCTACTTGCATTATTTTATTTGAAAGCATTGATTATTCACTTTTATTCCCTTACTACAATGAAGATATAATGATATCTGTGTCCAGAGAAGTTAAATAGCTTGCCCAAGTCCACACAGTGAACACTTTCATGTATATTTTTATCTGATCAAAGCAGATTCTTCCTTGATATTTGAGAAGAGTTGAACCAAATTCTCCCTGGATGGATAAGATATATTTTGGTCACAGTATGCATATATATCTCTATTATTGAGTTTTAAACAAAGGTAAAACTCAGTCAATTTTTATAAATATAATACTTTACAAATTAAGTAGATGAGAGTTTCTTGAAACTTGGGCAAATTAATTCTGTCAAGAGTTCTTGAGGTCTTAGAATGTCACTACAAAAGGAGTATATCTTGTTTCTATCTGCTGACATCTGATGCATGCCTTTGGGGAAAAAGCAGATGACAGCAGGTTATATAGGCTGGAAACTTAATGGCAAGTCAATTTGAATACAGAATTTCAATATACTGAATATGACTTATTGTATTATTCTTTGTCAAAGTGTTATTTAAGTACAGCTGTATGAACAATGGCTCCTTACCTGTAATGGAAATCATTTTATGAATTCTCTTCCTATAAAAATGATAACAATTAAATATCTCATGTGTTAGTGCAGTTGCTTAAAGCTCATATCAATAGCCAATATTGATGAGTTTTAACGTTTTAAAGTAGAAAAATTTTATCTTTTTAAATTCTTAATTATAGCCAGCCAATTAAAAAAAGAAGGATTGGACTAAGATGTCTTCATTCTATATACAAGATACAAGATACACGATACCTAAGGTCAGTTCCATATATGAAATCAGTTAACATTGTCCATCACATCAACAGACTAAAATAGAAAAATTACATGATCATATCAATAGATGTAGAAAAAACATCTGAAAATCTCCAATAACCACTTATGATAGACACTCTCAATTATCTAGGAGTAAAGAGCTTCCTCAGGTTGATAAAGACTATGTACAAAAGCCCTACAGCTAACTTCTGACTTAATGATAAGAAACATTAGGAACTTTCCCACTAAGATCAGTACAAGGCAAGGATGTCTTTTCACCCCTTGTTTTCCATATTGTACTACATGATCTAGCTAATACAATTAAACAAGAAAAGGGAAAAAATGAATAAAGATTGGGGAGGAAGACATAAAACTGTCTTTGTTCAACAGATGACATTATAGTCTTTGTAGAAAATGTGAAACAACAGCAACAAAACTCCTGGACCTAATAAATGATATAGCATGGTTGTGGGATATAAGATTTATGTACGGAAGTCCATTGCTTTCCTATGTATCATCAGTGAACAGGTGAGATTTGAAATTAAAAATACAATACTATTTCCATTAGCACTAGCCCAAATGAAATACTTAGGTATAAATCTAACAAAATATGTACAACATCTTTATGAGAGAAACCCCAAAACTCTGGTAAATGAATCAAAAAAAAGAACAAAACGTGGAGAGATATTCCATTTTTATAGATAGGAATACTCAATGTTATCAAGATGTCAGTTCCTCCTAACTTGATCTATTGATTCAGTGCAATCAATCAAATTTCTAGAGGTTATTTTGGGATATTAAGAAACTGACTGTAAAGTTTACATGGAGAGTCAAAAGACCTAAAATAGACAACATAATATTGAAGGAGAAGAATAAAGTTGGACAGCTGACACTACCTTATGTCAGAACTTACTATGAAGCCACAGTAACCAGGACAGTGTGACAGTGGTGAAAGAATAGACAAAAAGATCAGTGGAACGAAATAGGCTAGAAATAGATACACATAAATATAGTCACCTGATTTTTGACGAATAATCAAAGGCAGCACAATGAAGCAAAGATAGTCTTTCAATAAATGGTGCTGTAACAAGTAGACATCAGAAGGAAAAAAAAATCTAGACACCAACCTTACACCCTTTACAAAAATTAACTCAGTGGATTATAGCCCTAAATGTTAACATGCAAAATTATGAAGCTCTTAGAAGGTAACATAGCAGAAAACCTAGATGAACTTAAGTATGGTGATGAATTTTTAGTTGCAACACCAAAGACACCATCCATGAAAGAAATAATTGATAAGCTGGACATTATTAAAATTAAAAACTTCTACTCTGAAAAGGATAATGTCAGTAGAATGAGAAGATAAGCCACATACAGGGAGAAAATATTTGCAAAAGACACATCTGACAAAGGATTGTTACCTAAAGCTATAAAAAGAACTCTTAATATTCAACAATAAGAACACAAACCACCTGATTTAAAAGTGGGCCCAAGATGTGAACAATTTACCAAAGAAGACATACAAATGGGAAATAAGCATATGAAAAGATGCTTCACATTGTATGTCATCAGGAAAATGCAAATTAAAATGAGATATGACTACACAACTATTGGAACAGCCAAAATCTAGGACACTGACAACATCAAATGCTGATGAGGAGTGGAAAAACACGAATCTCATTTATACTCAGTATAAGATCTAGCTATCACTGTGCTTGTTATTTATCCAAATAAGTTGAAAACATATGTCCACACAAAAACCTTCACATAAATGTTGATGACAGCTTTATTTCAAACTACCAAACTTGGAAGCAATTAAGATGTCCTTTAGTAGGTGAATGGTAAATAAATATGGTACATCCAAACAATAGAATATCATTATTCCTAAAACAAAACAAAACAAAATAAAAACTATCAGGTTATGAAAAGACATAGAGGAAACTTAAATGCATATTACTAAGTGAAAGAAGACAACCTGAAGAGGATACATACTCTGTGATACCAACTATATATCATTCTGTAAAAGGCAAAACTATGGAGATGTTAAAATAGTTGCCAGTCATTGGGAGTTTGTGGGATTGAATAGGTGGAGCACAAAGGATTTTTAGGGCAGTGAAAATACTCTGTATGATACTATAATTTTAGATACATTGTCATTATACTTTTGTGCAAACCCATAGATTGTACAAAATTAGGAGTGAACCCTAAGGTAAAGCATGGACTTCGGGTGATTATGATATGTCATCAGTTGTAACAAATATACCACTCTGGTGGCAGATGTTGATAAAGCAGAAGGTTATTCACGTGTAGTGGTAGGGGGTATATGGGAAAACTCTGTATCTTTCTCTCAATTTTGCTTTGAACAAAAACTGCTTTGAAAATAAAAGTCTTAAAAAACTCTACACATTCAAGAAATAGACTTTAAAATTAAAAACAAAAAGTTAATGGGGCACCTGTGTGGCTCAGTTGGTTGGGCATCTGACTCTTGATTTCAGCTCAGGTCATGATCTCATAGTTCATTAGACTGAACCCCACATCAGACTGTGCTGACAGTGCGGGATCTGCTTGGAATTCTCTCTCTCCCTTTCTCTCAGCTCTCTTTCTCAAAATAAATAAAAATTTTAAAAATAAGTTACTAGAGCATAAGAGAGCAATTTTATAATGAGATTCAATCCATTAGTAGAAGACATACAAATTTTAAACATGTATATGCTTAATAGCAGAGCCTCCAAAATACGTGAAGACAACCTTGACAGAACTTAAGGGAGAAATTTAAGGGCAGATATAAGAGAAATCGAAAATAATAGGTGTAGATTCCATTTTCAGTAGTGGGTATAATAACTAGACAGAGGATTAAAAGGAAATACTAGACTTGAAAAACAGTATGAGTCTAGTAGATCTAACAAACATCTCCAGAACACTGTATGCTACAACAGCAGAACACACATTCTTCCCAAGTGAACATGGAACATTCTACTAGATAAATCATATGATGTGACATAATAAAATTATTTTTTTAAGTTTATTTATTTATTATGAGAGAGAGAGTGCAAGCCAGGAAGGGGTACAGAGAGGGAGAGACAGAATCCCAAGTAGGCGCTGCGCTGGAAGTGCAGAGCCTGATACAGGGTTCGAACACACGGTTCATGAGATCATGACCTATGCTGAGATCAAGAGCTGATGCTTAACTGACTGAGCCATCCAGGTGCCCTGACATAATAAAATTCTTGATAATTTTGAAAGAATTGAAATCATGAAAATATTTTCTCTAACTTCAATAAAATGAAATTAGAAACTAATAACAGAAAATTTGTGAAATTCATAAATGTGTAAAAATTAAACAACACATTCCAATGAGTAAAAAAGAAATCACAAAGAAAATTAAAAATACATGGAGATGGACACCTGGGTGACTTAGTCAGTTATCCTGTTCCTGGCTCACGCTCTCTCTCTTTCTCAAAATAAATAAAATAAACTTAAAAAAAAGTACATTGAGATGAATGAAAGTGAAAACACATTGAAAGTAAAAGCATATCGAATGCAGCTAGACCTGTGTTTAGAGGGAAATTTATATTTGGAAATCCCTATTTTTTTAAAAAGAATAGTTTCGTGGGGCACCTGGGTGGCTCAGTCGGTTAAGCGGCCGACTTAGGCTCAGGTCATGGTCTCACAGTCTGTGAGTTCGAGCCCCGTGACGGGCTCTGTGCTGACAGCTCAGAGCCTGGAGCCTGTTTCAGATTCTGTGTCTCCCTCTCTCTGACCCTCCCTGTTCATGAGCTGTCTCTCCCTGTCTCAAAAATAAATAAACGTTAAAAAAATTTTTTTAAAAATTTTTAAAAAATTAAAAAAAAAAGAATAGTTTCAAATAATTAACTTAATCCTCCACCTTAAGGAATTTGAAATAGTACAGCAAACTAACTCAGAGCAACCAGAAACAACCAAACAAACAAAAACAGAGGGACAACTTTTGCTGGACTGACCAAAAAAAATAAATAAATAAAAGACTCAAACTATTAAAGTCTGGAATGAAGAAAGAAGTATATTATTAATCTTATACAAATCAAAAGGAAATAAGTGAGTATTATGCCAAAATTAAATAATTTACATGAAATGGTCCAATTCTGACAAAAACACAAATTCCTGATGCTAATGAGTTAAGAAAGACAAGAAAATCTGAATAAACCTTTAATAAGCAAGGAGGTTTCATTTTAATATTAAAACTTTCTACAAAGAAAAATATGTTCCCAGATGCTTTCATTGGTGAATTCTATCAAATGTCTGAAAATTAATTTATGCCAAACCTTCATAAACTCTTCCAAAAAGAGAAAAGGAAACATTTTCTAAAATAATATCAGTATTACATTGAAACTAAAACCAGACATTTGAATGTAGATGCAAAAGTCTATAAAATACTAGCAATCTCACATCACATATCAAGAGATATACACCATGACCAATGACATTTATCTCAGATGAATGCAAAGTTAGTTTAACATCCCAAAGTCAATTTAGGTGACATATCATAGTATTTTAGTCTATTAAAGACTAAAAGTTGAAGAGAAAATAATCATCTCAATAGACACAGAAAATTGGTACAAAATTTACCGCTCGTAGTAAAGCTCAATAGTTTGGGAATAAAAGGAATTTCTTCAACCTAATAAAGAGTATCTACAAAAATCCTATAGCTAACATACATAATGCTGAAAGACTGAAAATTTTCCCTAACATCAGGAACAAGACAAGAATGTCTGCTTTCACCACTTCCATTTAATGTTTTATTGGAAGTCCTAACCAGGATTAATTAGGAAAGAATATTGTAATGTTATATGTAATGTAATAATTAGGAAAGAAAAATGTAAAAAAAGGACTAATAAGTAATTTTTAAGGTTGAATGAGATGATAGATCGACATAAAAATATCAGTTAAGGGGCGCCTGGGTGGCGCAGTCGGTTAAGCGTCCGACTTCAGCCAGGTCACGATCTCGCGGTCCGGGAGTTCGAGCCCCGCGTCAGGCTCTGGGCTGATGGCTCAGAGCCTGGAGCCTGTTTCCGATTCTGTGTCTCCCTCTCTCTCTCTGCCCCTCCCCCGTTCATGCTCTGTCTCTCTCTGTCCCAAAAATAAATAAACGTTGAAAAAAAAAATCAGTTAAATTAAGACTGTGATATTAGCATTAGGATAGACATACAGATCAATGGAACAGAATCAAGAGTCTAAAAATAACCAACATCTATGGTTAATTGATATTTGACAAGAGTGTCGAGGCAATTAGATGGGGAAAGCATATTCTTTTTAATAAATAGTGATGTTCAAGTGGATTTTGAAGTACAAAAGTATGAGAGTGAACTTTTTCTTCAATTCATAAAGAAAAATTAACTCAAAATGGATTAAAGATCTGAATGTAAGAGGTAAAACTACAACACTCTCAGAAGAAAACAGGATAAATCTTTCTGAACTTCAGTTATGGAAAGAATTCTTATATATGACACTAAAAGCATAGCAACTAAAGAAAAATAAATGAGATATCACAAAAATGAAAATATTTGTGTTTCAAAGGACACTATCAAGAAAGTGAAAAGTCATCCCACATAATTGGAGAAGATAATTCCAAACCTTATTGCTATGGACTAAATATGCCTCTTCCCACCCCCAAATCATATGTTGAATCCAAACCTCTAATGTGACAATAATAGGAGGTGGGAACTTTGGAAGGTAATTAAATCATGAGAATGGAAGCCTCATGAATGGGATTAGTGCACTTATAAGTAGAGACACAAAAGAGCTTGCTTCCTTTCTCTGTTCTGAACCATGTGAGGAAACAAGAAGATAGCCATCTGCAAACCAGGAAGCGGTCTCATCATAAACTACATATATCAGCACCTTGATCTTAGACTTTCCAGACTCTAGAACTTTGAGAAATAAACTTTTGTTCTCTAAGCCACTCGGTCTATGGTAATTTGTTATAGTGGCCTGGATTAAGATTAAGATACATTTCTGATAAGGAGTTTATATACAGAATATATAAAAAATTCTCACAACTCAACATTAAAAAGACACATAACCCCCCAAAAATGAAAATGAGAAAGTATTTGCGCAGACATTTCTCCAATGAATATATACAAATGACTAATAAGCACATAAAGGATACTCACTATTAGTTATTTAGGAAATGTAATTCAAAACCACTATACCTCTCACACCCACCAGGATCATTTTAATAAAAACAGGGGATGGAAATGTTGGCAAGTATGTGGAGAATATGGAACTCTCATACTTTGCTGGTGGGAATGTAAAATTTGGTAGCCACTTTGGAAAGCAGTTTATCAGCTGTTTGGAAAGCATTACCATATGACTCAACAATTCTACCCCTAAGTGTATACTTAAAACACATGAAAACATAATACTACATTAATACTTAGATCCAAATTTTATAATTTTATCACCGTTTGCTTATAGTACACAAAAAGTGAAAATTATACAAATGTCCATCAACTAATGAATATGTAAATAAAATATAGTATCCTATCCAATGGAATATTATTAAGCAAAAAAATAAAAAGAATATTATGATTGCAAGGTACAACATGGATGGACTTTGAAAGTATTAGGTAAAAGAAGCCAGTCACAAATGTTCAAACAGTGTATGATTCCATTTATATGAAATGTCTATATTAGGCCAGTCTATAGAGACCAAAATTAAATTAATGCTTATCTTGGAAGGGGAGATTTGTATGGGGATAGGGAGAGTGCCTTGATGGATATGGAATTTCTTTTGTGGATTGATGAAAATGTGCTAAAATTAGATTGTGATGACAATTGTATAACTTTATCAATATACTAAAAACCATTTTAAATGGGTAAATTCTATGTTATGTAAATTATACCTTGATAATGTGTTTAAAAAAAGATATAAAACCTCAGATTAGTCCAGCTGACTGATGAGTTAGATAATTATTTTAAATTCACTTGTAAAAAATTGGGTTCTATAGCTCATCAAAACTGTAGAATATCAAATATTATACAGTGATAATAATTCCTGAAACACACTGGATAAAAAAAAACACAAATTTTAAATAAATAGCAGTCAGATAGACAGAATACTAACAAACCAGAAAAGAGACTAGAAGATCTAGTGCAAAAAGAAAATAAATGAACCTAGAATTCCAAACCAGCCAAGCTATCATTTAAAAGTAAGAACAAAATAAGGACAAAATAAATATATTTCAGGAATACAAAGACTGAAATGTTTCTACTTATAAAATTTTCCCTGAAGAATTATAAAGGATATTCTATATCCTCAGTATTAATCCAGTGAAAAGAAGCTACATTAAGAAAGCAACAATGGGGCGCCTGGGTGGCGCAGTCGGTTAAGCGTCCGACTTCAGCCAGGTCACGATCTCGCGGTCCGTGAGTTCGAGCCCCGCGTCAGGCTCTGGGCTGATGGCTCAGAGCCTGGAGCCTGTTTCCGATTCTGTGTCTCCCTCTCTCTCTGCCCCTCCCCCGTTCATGCTCTGTCTCTCGCTGTCCCAAAAATAAATAAACGTTGAAAAAAAAAAAAAAAAAGAAAGCAACAATGAACAAAATATTGGACGATAACAGTGATAAAAAATAAGCAATGAGTCAAAAATAATAGTCCCAGAAATAGAATGAGAAAAACATGTCTATCACTTTGGATATGTGTATTTGAAATAAGCTGGGAGTAAAGTAATAGATAATAATAAGGAAGTTGTGAGATGAGCAGGGTTATAAAATATACTATTTTCTTTAATGAGAGGGAAGATAGACATATTTTTACACTTTCTTCATTTGAACTAAATATTGCTGTTAAGAAATTTAATGGACTTTTCTAGTAATGTCAAATAATTCAGAACAACCTCATCATTGAGTACAACTGGAAAAGCTGGAGAAATGTTAAAACAGCAATAAATGTAAAAACTCCTTGAAGGCATGAGAAAATTAGCAGTAAAGAATCTCTGGACAAAGAAAACATAAAACCACAATGTTGACTCATGTATTTCTTCTGTGAAGGCATTTCCTGATTCTAGGTAGAGGCAGCCAAAGAGTTCAGAAACCACGCTGCTCTTTTAGCAACCTGTTAGGCTAGAAAGATAAAATTCAGAAGCCAGGTTCAAAACAAAACACAAAGACACATATTTTCTTCTTTAGACCCTGAAGAGCAATACTCTACGAACAGAAAAAAGAGAAGGCAGACTGTGATGGAAACTCCAACTACCTGTAGAAATGCAGCTCACCTGTGTTGAGACAGACGTTAGTTAAAAGAAAGAAGAGCTAAACTGTAAAGCGTCCATCTTGAGAATACAGGAACTCTACTTAGAGAAAAATATTCTGCAGAGCTGTTTTTCATTTTCTTAGACTACAGCCCACAGTAAGCATTACATTTTACACAGGGATCCAGTAACACATGCACATAAGTGTTAAATTGACATATGCTTTATGAAACATGACTGACAGTATGTGTTATATTCTTATATCCATCATTTTATTTTCTACTTTTTAAATGATGTGAACAACGAAATTATTTTTAGAACCTACTACTGACTCACAACTCATTAAAAAAACACAACAGAGACTCTCTCATCATGGGCCTAGAAACAGGCATCAGTAAAGATAATTTGAGAAGATGTTTATAATTAGAAACACGTTATGCTACATCAACATAGGAACAAACTATGTACTTTATATGTGTTTATTTCATTATTTCCATTTCTATAGGTAAAATAGATTTTCCAAACTTCTGAGGCAATATATTTGAAAATTTCAATGAAATGGATGAATTCTAGAAATATATAATCAAAACTGAATGATAATTAGAATATTCAAATGAACCAATGAGATTTAAATAAAGATATTGATATTAATAACATATGTACTTGTCCCCTTTCTAGATGTTATTCACATAAGGTTTTACCTACATACCTATCTTCTATCTTTCTATTTCCTTCCAAAAAAATTATGAAAGAGATGGCTAGCTAACACTTTTTATGCATCTATATTACTGATACCACGGCAGTGCATGAAGTTAGTGGTATAATATTATAATACAATAATTTGCTGACTAATTGCTTGTGAGAAAATTGGCAATCAAACTGTGTATTTAAACACACAGACAGGGGCACCTGGGTGGCTCAGTCAGTTAAGTGTCTGACTCTGGATTTCAGCTCAGGTCATGATCCCAGAGTTGTGGGATTGATCCCCAGGATGGGCTCTGCACTGGGTGTAGAGCCTGCTTAGATTCTCTTCCTGTCCCACTGCCCCTACCCCGCTTGTAGGCACTTTCTCTCTCTCTCTTAAAACACACACACCACACACACACATACATATACATACATACATATATATGTATGTGTGTGTATGTGTATATATATGTGTGTGTGTATATATATATATATATACACACACATATATATATATGGGTATGTATATACACATACACAAACAAATACACATACATATTTCTGGAACTAGAAAAATGGTTCAAAGTAAGAAACTATCAATGTGGTGCACTGTATTAATGGAAGAAATAAGAAAATTAAGCCTTGGCATGACCCTCTGGGGAGAGACTATACTTCCCTGCACCGTGGACTTTAATTGAGTTCAACAGAGACATAAATGTCCTGTAGATCCATGGGTAGGAAATAAATGTATTTTAAACCAATGAAAATTCAGAGCTGTTTATTCAACAGCATTGTTGTAAAACAATCTAATACAATGAACAAATTGTGGAGTATATATAGGTTTGATTACATTATAACAAGAATTATTATGATTTAGATTTGTAAACTGCAAAGAGGATAGTTCTTAGACTTATGCATTAAAAGTAAGAAACTATATTTATAGCAAAGTATATATCAAATATATATTTCTGGCATACTTATACAATTAATCATCCATTATATTGATGCCTATTAGGAACTTGGGTATGAGAATGGAGATAGGAATGACGAAATGAAGTAAAATAGAGAGAGGTTTTGCACAGAATGTTAGAGGTAGTGTGCCATGAATCATACCTGAGATCCATATTAAGCATAAATATTTATAGCAAATATAGCAAAATATTAACCATTATTAACTCTGGGTCTTGGTGATTTAGATTTTTTGTAATGTTTTTATAATTTAATGTGTTTTCAAAGTCTTTAATAAAATTGACCTTTATTTTTGCATTCTCAAATTGCATAGGCATTTAGACTTCCTTCTCTTTATCTCATACCTCCATACATTCATTCCTTATGTTTTCAAATTTACGTTATACTTTATTATGTTATTTTTTTTGCTCCTAATATTTGTAATTTATCTAATAGTGCCTCACAAAAGAGTGTCTGGGGGTGTCACTTTCACAGAAAATTTTTTAAAATTGAATTGAGTTAAATATATTGTCCCAATGTTCCTCTCTCTATCAAATTAGTAGTAAGTTTTTTTGATTCATGGTAAATATTTTCTTATAAATTCAAATCTAGCAGGTTTATTTTAAAATGTATATACTTTTCTGCCATACCATCATTTTTCTGTTCATGGCTGTATGGATACAGCTAATGATTTTGTCATCCAGTTAATATCAGCTCTTCTTACAACCCTCAACCTAGTGAAATCTCTTTGAGGTACCTTGTTCACTTTGTACATTCAGAATCTAAAGATGTGCTTGCCACACAGAGAGCATTGAGTACATACTTGTTGAATAAATTAATTACTATAGTTAATGACAAAATAATCGAGACTAATACGGTAGTTACAGTGTAGACAGTTATCAACAGTGTTGATCCTCACAATACAATGTAAGGTGATTTCTATTGCCATGTGGCAGTGGAGAGAATTGCATGCTAGGAAGGTTAAGTAACTCATTTGAGGCCATTAGGTTAATACTTCAAAGATCCATCACGTGATTTTATGTCTTCTGGTACCAAGAGATCCATAGGTAATTTAAATATATTTTCAGTCTTACTATAGAAACCCTTACAGTAATAAATAATGCAATATTAGAGAAAATATCACAGAACTATTTCCTTCTGTATCCTCTGGTCCTTTGGTTGTCTCTGAAGATCATATTCTGCTCTTTTTTAGGCTGTTGGAAGAGATGAGCAACAAAGGATTTTAAATTGATTAGTAATGTGATTGTAGAAAGTTCTATGATCCTTCCTGACTTGTTAGGCCCAAAGGGCTAATTTCAGCTTTGGGGAGAAAAAAATATATACATATATATATCATATGTATATGATGATGATACACACACACACACACACACACACACACACTTAGAAATGTAATAAAACCTAAATTGGTTAGAGAGAAGTATATTCAAACAAGAGAGGATTAGAAAAAATAATTGAACTATTTAAAAAGAAAATTGCTTTCTTAAGTCCTTAAATATAATGCCAGTTCAGTTGAATTTTTCTTTTCTTTGTTATACATGTTAGAATTACACTGTAAAAGTAATGGTTTTCTTGTTATATGTAGAAGAAATAGTAAAATCATTGTGCATACATGTTAATTATTAATATTCTTAATTGCATTTGCTACTTAAGTAATTGAGCATACCTAAATATTTAACACTTTTAATGTTATTCATACCAAATATTATAAATATGATAAATAAACAGACTAAGAATCTATTTAAGGGAACTTTATTCTTAAAGATATAGAGCCCTCACTAATTGGTTTTATTTCGTAGGTTTTTAATCTGAGTGCTGTATGTCCCATAAGAGTTCATGGATAGAATCCAACTGGCTGCAAAAAATCAAATCTTTATTTTCACTGACCTCTAATTGAAATTGAGTTTTTCTCCAATCAGGAATTTTAACAAAAATCCACAGTAATATTAGCAATATCATTCAAACATTTTGATATCTCATTGCAATTGTTACAGATAATCTTGAAATATTACTTCTTCAAAATTATGGTAGTTATTAGACCCACCACAAGATACAGTAATGAAGTGCATAAATTATTTTACTATATTACAATAAACTATTTTAAGTAGTATTTCAATATAATCACTTTTTAACAATTTTGTATATTTTATTTAATGCATTTAAATTATTCTGATTTGATGTAGATCCTTAAACTTTACCAGACTGTCAAAGAACTGAAACACTTTTTGAGGAGTTATATTTAACCCAGGAATATTAATATTGATAGGTAAGAAATAAATATACTAATGGCATTTTATATGTATTTATTAAAGTAAAATTATATATTTGATAAATGTTAATTATATCTTTTCCTAATATTATTACAGGTAACATTATTATGTGCATCTGTGCTTACAGGGTGACTTTTAGGAAGTTTCAAAATATGGTAGATAATAAGTTGAATAGTGTCTGCTGTTTAGGGAAATTTGCTTGAATTTTGTTATTTGTTTGTTTTGTTTTGTTTTCCTAAACAATTTGCCAGTGAGTTTGACATGATACTGGAAATCCCTGGCTTGTGAGGTTCTGGGGATGAAGGCAGGACATATTTCATTTGTAGTCCCCCCAAAATAATAGTTGTTCTAAAACTTTCCAGGTATCAGAAAAATTTCAGCAGGGACTAGAGATAGTTATATAGTGGAAGTTGACAGGACTATTTAATGATTTGGGGCCCAGGGCTACATCCCAAAGTCATTATAAGAATTTTTAAGATATCTCTGAAATGTCATTAGTTTGACAGAAAAGGATGGAAGTTGATTGAAGAGAAACAGATATTTCACTGAAACTGAGAGTTCTAAGAGCTGTTTTTCTATATTCTAAGAAATAAATTATCTGTTTTCTAAAGTCTCAATAAATTTCCTCTTTCCTAAGGTCTCAAGCAGAGTATAGATGGGCCAACATCACTGAAAGGGTCTTTGGGGATTTTTGTAATGATAATTCACTATGAGCAGGACCTCTACATTTTTATTATATAATGTTTCTTATCATGGCATAGCTTTGCACCTGCACTGTATTATAGCTTTATGTCTTCATGACCGATAAGAATCCAGTTTCTCACCATGATTTGAGTGCCTTAGTGTCTTAATATAATATGGGAATTCCCCAGGGAAAAATTTAGTACTACATCTAGTAACAGTGAATGCTTCTTCATACTAAAACAAGAATGCAGATATTTTCTTCTGCATTTTTTTTTTGTCAGTATGATCAACATACTGTTTTTCAGGGAAAAACAGCCACCAAACATCACCAATAATAAAACAGTACACACATACACACATTCTCCCACAAACAAACAAATAAATACATTTCAGGGCTTACTTATCATGTGTCAAGCATGATGTTAGGCCACGGAGGTACCCACTGATAAGGCTATATTATCACTTCCTAAGGTACTAATTTTTATTACTTTACAATAGACGCTATGATATTGTCTTGTCCCCACACCCTTTAAATTTGTAATTGTATTGGTCTATGGGCTTGCCCTTTATTCCTTTCTTGGTCTATCATCTCTATGGTGCTGATTTCATAATAACGGTACAGTTCAAGATGTATCCTAAAGAACCTGAACTATTTAACCTGTAGATTTCCCCCAGTCTAAATGTTGCTGATTATATACTAACTATGCAATTCAAGCTATACTTCTGTCCATTTTTTTTTTTTTTGTAGATAGATGGGTAGATTCATTCTCAGGTTCCATCCCCTGGCAAGACTAAAGGTAATGGTGTGTTCTTTCATCAGGAGACATATTATGTCTGTTTATCTGTATCTTATGACAGTTGTAGCTATAGATGTTCAATGCTTAGACTCATGAACTGATTGGGGTTTCATAGTGATGGTATTCTACTTCTATAATTCAAAAATATATCAACTAGAAATACTTCTAGAAAGTGATACTTCTTCAATCCAATTATTTGGGGGTACCTGGGTGAAGTATATGAATCTTGATTTCAGCTCAGGTCATGATGTCATGGGTTTGAGAGTTTGAACCCTGTGCCCAGCTCCACGCTGACAGTGGGAGCCTGCTTGGGATTCTTTCTCTCTACTTTCTCTCTGGCCCTACCCTGGGTGTGCATGTTCTTCCTCTTTCTCTAAAATAAATAAAGAAACTCTAAAAAACACAATTATTTGATTTTCAGTGATACAGTCTATATAGAAAAGGTAGGACATGTATACTTTGTTCTTTCTCTTTATTCCCAATTGTCAAGATAATGAATGATTTCCCTTACTATTCTCCAAAATAAAAAGTCAATTAATTTGAAAACTTTTGATGAATTTCAAATCATTGCAATAATTTTCTTACTGATGCTCAAAGTTTTCCATCTTTGACTCTTTGGTACCTTTTTATGTTACCCCTGATGTTCTTTGACATGACCCTACCAATCTTTGATAGCTTCCTTGCTATCAAGGTATATGACAAGATATTTATGATAATCCTACACATTTACCACTCAATTTCTGGAAGTGGACATTTCTCTAAAGGACCCTGATTTCTTTCGGTGGGGAATGGCATTTAAAATCTGGAGATTAAAGTAATTGTCGCTATTGAATTGGTAATTTCATCTAGGCCTTACCAATGGACCAATGGCTCTGTGTGTGTGTGTGTGTGTGTGTGTGTGTGTGTGTGTGTGTGTGTTTACGTGTTTATGGTAATAAAGGACAATCTAAGTAAATTTATGGTACTACCAAATAAATTCAGGATTATAGGATTTAACTTCAACTTCCTCTGTGTTACATTGGTATCTCTTTCGTTGCACTCAGAGAATACTCATTCACTTGTACACAGGAAATGAAACAATTAAAAAAATCTAATGATCATTCATTTACTTTATCCCACATCACACAGGAATCAGTTAACAATTGTTGCATAGTCCTTCCACATTCTCCACATTCTTCATAGTTGACTGTTTATACTTTGTCAGAACATATAGCCATGACTCACTATATTCTCTCCCTTTTAATTTTCATTTTTTTCTTAATTCAATGAGTAATTATATATTCTGTGCTTATTACCAGCCTTTACATCAACATCTATCCAGTCATATTGATTGTCTGCAATTTGTTCTGTAGTAGATTCTTCAGGAAAAGTCTATAAAAATAATAATCCATACATTTTTGTGATAAATGTTTAGCTCTATTCTTTGTACTTAAAAGTCAGTTTTTCTGGATATAAACATCTTTGACTCGCATTTTTCCCCTTGGGTATCTTAAATATATTACTGTATTTATTTTATGGCACATTGCAATGCTTTTATGAAGTCTGAAAACTACTCTTTTCCTATAAGTCATTTGTCCTTTTTCTCTAGCTCTCCAAAAGAATTTTTGGTTGTTAAATTTGAGTGATTTTATTTTTTTATTTTTTTAAATTTGAGTGATTCATTTTTTTATTATTCCAGGTTGATATTCTTGGTTATGTTGAACATTCCTTCAATATGTAGTTTGTTTTATTTCAGGGAAATTTCTTGAATAATTTTTAGTATTTGTTTTGTTCTCATATTGGCTTTCTTCTTTAGGACTGCCATTATAAATCTTTGCCTATTATGAACATTGTTATTTTTTCCCAAATTATTCTTATATTTTTCTTCTTTTTGTTTTTTATTTAAGAAAATAAGGTCTTTTTTTACTCACTACTGTTGTTTTTATCTGCTCTTTTATTCTTATGGGCTTAGTCTTCATTTGTTGTTTACTTGGTATTTTTCTTGATTCTTGAGGTAGGCTTGTATTACTATAAACTTCCTTCTTAGATCTGCTGCTTTTGCTGTATCCCCTAAATTTTGAACCATTGTTTTTTCGTTGTCATTTGTCTCCATGTAATTTTTATTTCTTCTTTGATGTCTTGATAAACTCATTCATTGTTTAGTAGTATGTATTTAACCTCCATGTATCTTGCTCTTTCCAGATTTTTCTTTTTTCTTTCCCCCAGATTTTTTTCTGGTTGATTTCTAGGTTTATAGAGTTGTGGTCAGAAAAGATGCATGATAGGACTTTTGATCTTTTTTAATTTGTTCAGATTTGTTTTGTGGCCTATAATGTGATCTATTTGGAGAATGTTCCAAGTACACTTGTAAAGAATGTGTATTCTGCTGTTTTAGGATGGAAGGTTCTGAATATGTCTGTTAAATCCATCTGATTCAGTGTGTCATTCAAAACCATTGTTTTCTTGTTGATTTTCTATTTGGAAGTTCTCTCCATTGGTGTTAGTGGGATATTAAAGTCCTCTACTCTTATTATATCACATTGATTAGTTCCTTTATGTTTGTTATTAGTTGTTTTATGTATTTGGGTGGCTTTCATGTTGGGTGCATAAATATTTGCAATGTTATATCCCTTGTTGGTCTGTCTTCTTTATTATCATATATTGTCCTTTGTCTTTGTTTTAAAGTCTGTTTTGTCTGATGTAAGTATTGCTTTCCTAAGACATCCACTTGCATGGTAAATGTTTCTCCACCCCCTCACCCTCAATCTGGAAGTGCCTTTTGGTTGGAAATGAGTGTCTTATACACAGAATATAGATGGGTCCTGTTTTTTATCCACCCTATCACCCTGTGTCTTTTGATTGGAGCATTTCATTCATTTACATTCAGAGTGATTATTGATATGCAATATATATATATGTGTGTGTGTGTGTGTGTGTGTGTGTGTGTATGTGTGTGTGTATATATATATATAGCCATTTTATTTCTTGTTTTGCGGTTATTTTTCTAGATCTTTTCTGGTCCTTTTTTCTCTTTCTCTCTTCTTTCACAGTTTGCTGGCTTTCCTTAGTGATAAACTTGGATTCCTTTCTCTTTATTCTTTGCATATCTATCTATTACTGGTTTTTTCATTTGTGCTTACCATTAGGTTCATATTTAACACATTTGCATATGGCAGTCTATATTAAGTGATGGTTGCTTAAGTATGAACCCAATTTTTACTGCCCCTCCCCACATTTTAGGTTCATGGTGCTATATTTTCCATCTTTTTATTTTATGAGTCCTTTGACTGATTTTTTTAGATATACTTATTTTTACTGTCTTTGTGCTTCCTACTTTCTTGCTGTTATATAGGCCTCTCCTTCCATCTAGAGTCATCTTTAACATTTCTTATAGGGCTGGGTTAGTGGTCATGAACTCCTTTAGATTTTTTTGTCTGGGGAACTCTTTATCTCTTCTTCTTCTGATATAGCAGCCTTTCTGGGTAGAGTATTCTTGGCTACAGATTTTTTTTTCAGCACTTTGAATATATCATGCCACTTTCTTTTTGCCTGAAAAGTTTCTGTTGAAAATCTATTGATATAGTTTTATAGGGTTTCCCTTGTATGTAAGTATCTTCTTATCTCTTGTTTCTTTTAAAATTCCTTTCTAATCACTACTTTTTACCATTTTAATTACTGTATATCTTGGTGTGGAGCTCCTTGGGTTGATTTTGTTGGGGGATCTCTGCAGTGAGGCAGGGCATGGTGTAAGAAAGTTAGGTATAGAGTGTGGGCACTTCCTGGTTTCCAAAGATGGTCCTATGTTCATATCTAGGGGATTGGGGAAGGAGGGTGGCAACTGCTAGCTCCTTTGCTTCTGGAGAAGTCCTTCAGAAATCCCTGTCCCTCCAGGAAATACTCTGAAATGAGTAAACTACTTGCTCTCCCATTTGTACCAGATGGTTTTCAGACTGCTCCTTCTATGTGTAATTCCCTGGGCTGTTTGTCAGGCTGTTTCTTTAAGGTTGGGAGCTGAGCTTCCCTATTACCCTCTGGGCTCTCTCAGAACCAAGTCTGCTGATTTTTAAAATTTCTGGCTTTAATCTTGCTGGTTGTAAGAACTCACAAAATTTGGCCCCTCTTGCTTTCAGAGGAAAATGTTATGGGGATTCACCTTCCGTGTGGCAGCTCCTTGGTGTGGTATTCTATTCTCTTCCCTCTCCCTGCCTGTGCCTCCCTCCCCACCATGGATGGTGGTGGTCTATTTTGCTCTCACCGTGTCCTCTGCCCTTCCTACTGTCTTCATCACAGACTCTTCTCTATACCTTTTGTTGTGGACTGTTCTGCCAGTCTTCAAGTTGTTTTCTGGGTTATGTACACTGGCATGAGTGTTATCTAGTATCTGTGGGAAGAGATGAGCTTATCGTCCTCCTACTCCACCATCTTCTCAGCCTCCCCCAAATCATTTCAATGTAATTCTTTTCTAAGATGGAACAACACTTGAGTACCTAGTAGATTTTAACCCTTAGTCAATACTAGATGCCAGTGTGCTTATACTCACCAGGTAAAGAAAACTTACCTTTTGAGTATGATCTGGTCATTAAAAGGGCACAACGTTCCTATAAGAAGCCTTATAGCATTTATGGCAACTCTAATTCTGGCTGGATAGAGAGAATATACTGCAGAATTAAAACATGCTGAGGAAAGTGGTATATTTTTGGATTCTTTATTTGTACAAAGCCCTTGAAGAATTTAGTGGCAGGAGGGATTCCCCCACCTCACTAGAGTTCCTGTTGCATCCCTAAGTATCAAAAGAGTGGTGGCAAGACTGCTTCAGCCCCACTGATCTCTGACCTGTGGGTACTCAGCAGAAAGTCAAGAAGAATATCAGAAGGTGGAAGCTAGACTTAATGATTTACCTCTTGCCTCTTGTTTTCAATTTCACCCTGTGACTAAGATGTCAAGTTCTTATTTTCACGAAGCCATCTACAGTGTAGCAGACAGAGCTTGGGATATTATTGGCTTATTTGCAGAGCGTCAAATTGTGAATGTGTGCACAAACACGTAAATGGAAAAGGGGCATGGCACATCTGAAGAGCTTGAGAGGTAGGTGGTGGATTCCACACAAATAAAAGCAAACATTATCTAAGATCATTTCTGTCATTGCAAATCAAGACCCTCTCCATTAAACTGGTTTAGAATTATTAACTAAGTTAAAGGTTTTAATGTGCTTTTAGGCTTTAAGGGTTGTGGTATACTTCTGCCCATGTGCTTTTTGTTTACCTGCCCACAAAACTTCTCTTCTTGACAGATCCAACAGGATATTTCAGTCACTTATGCTTTTATTTTTAAAAAAAATATTTAATTTATTTACTTATTTTGAGAGAGAGAGAACATGAACCTGAGAGGGTCAGAGAGAGAGGGAGAGAGAGAAAGAATCCCAAGGAGGCTCTGCACTAACAGCACAGACTCCGGGCTCAATCTCCCAAAACATGGGCCCTATTTCCCTACCCATGAGATCATGACCTGGGTCAAAATAGTCAGACACTTAACTGCCTGAGCTGCCCAGGCATCCGAGTCATTTAACTCTTTTAAAGGAGGTCAACTTTTTTCTGAAAACACTCTGTAGGAAAAGACTTTGTTGGATTTATGCAAAGAGGGAAGGATCCAACTAAAATAATAAGAAAACCAAAGCAAACCTTCACAATTGAGCCCTTATCTTCAGTAAAGCATGGTTAAAACTGAGTACACAGAATATAATGGCTGATATGTTTGTGTTTCAAGGAGGAAGCATTTTCACCTGTGACCACTTGCTTAACTTTAAACTGTAAAACTTTCATTTATATTATTTAGAGACTGATATAGCACATGTATATGAGCTTTCAGTGGGATGCCCACTAACTAAGAAAAAAAATAAGTTTTCTTAGCAAGCAGCATTTCTCTTTTTTGGCGATATGTCAGATTTTTTTGATGATATTTGTTTTGTAATAGAATAAATGTAAATCTTGAAAATATTGTTTTTAAACATTGATTTCTCCTCAGTATGGAAAGGAGTAAGAAACAAAGAGAATCATGAAAGAACACCAATACAGCATTCATCAGGATTGAGGTTGGAAAAAGATTTGAAATAACTGCAACCTTTTTTTTTTTAGATGTGACTCAAATTACTGGAGGAGAAAAAGGAATTGTTAATGCACTATTGCCTGAGTGATGACCCGTATATGGTGCCCTCTGCTGTATCTCAGGCAGACATGATTAAATGGTGTTTGTTTTTTTAGCTATATGGTACTTGGGGATGTCATAAACATTATACAGATACTAAGCTTCCATCCCTTTTTGCTGCCTTTCCCTGACACCCCCCCAAAATGAAATGCTAGTTCTGTCACCTGGGGGTAGTTATAATAACCACAGCTGCTGATATTGCCAGCGGCAGGAACAGAACTGGATCAAGGAAAATGTGACCCAAAGTACATGACTTTAAACTCTAGTTGTGACAGCTAATGCAATCACTGCCGGAGGAAAATGAGTCCCTTGACTAAACTCACCCTGATTTGTTATCTGACTAAAAATGTCTGGTGGAGGGAAAAGCCAGCATTTGTGGGCATTCTTGGTTGTTGTACGTAAATTTGATGATTGAGGCTTGATAATGACCCTTGAGATATTGTAGACAGTGGGATCTTACATACACTTTAGAATATATTACCTGTTGATAACGTAACTATTAGAGCTTAGGTTTTTGTGGTAGAAATAAAGGCCACAGATAAAGAATTGCAAACAACAACAACAACCTAACTCTTTGCCATAATTAAGAACTGCATTTCTGGAAGAAATGTAACTCATTAAGATTAGAGGCTTTTAAAATGTTTTACATGAGTAAACTAGAGGGCTTTCCCAAGCATCAGCCTATGATCAGCAGATAAGACTTTGAGATTCTCAGGGAAAGGAAGACATAGCATGTGATTCTCCTCAGATAAAGGGAAATGAAACGAGTTAGTAAAGGTCAAAAAGACTACTAGAAACCTGTGATAACAATACATATTTGAAAACAATTACATTATCAATCAAGTAGTTAGGCCCAACCATTGAGACTTTTCTTTTTACTGATAGCATCTATGTATTACAAAGGAGCTGATTTCCTTATTAATGTATATTAATTGTTTCTAAAATCTGACTTTTACATCAAATGAAAACATTTCCAATTAAATCTGAACACGTCCTCAACTATTACTATATTGCAGAAATTCTGCTATATTAGAATTTTTTTTTTTGAATTTAGAATTGTGGTTCTGACTGGTCAATAAAGATGTATCTATAAAGAAGTGGAACTGACTTTTCTCGTGAAACCTGTAGTCTTTTTCAGAATGAATTAACTTTTTTTTCAAGAATCTTTCGAGCAAGGGTTGAATCATTAGAAAAACAATGAACTCCTGAGTTCATTGCTTTGAAGACCAATATTCAGTTGGTTGAATAGTCTGAGATGTTTTAGTTCGATATTCAAAATGTACTTGTTAGCCTACTACAAGTCAGAACTGTTAGATTCTGAGTAAACAGTAATAAACAATACAGCCTTCATAACACTACTTGCTATTAATTATCTGTTTCTTTTATTAATTTTTATTAAAGTATAACTAACCTACATTGTTATATTAGTTTCAGGTATAAAAGGTAGTGACTCAACAATTCTATACATTATTCAGTGTTTATCAAGATAAGTGTATTCTTAATCACCTTGATCTCTTTCCTCCATCCCCTCTACCCATCTCCCCTCTGGCAACCATTAGTTTGTTCTCTGTAGTTAAGTGTCCTTTTTTTTAAGAAGTAAATTTAGAAAGTATAATGTTGCAAAATCTTTATTAATGGAAGAAACATATGCATGTATTTCATTTATTCAACAAGTAAGTATTGAGAATAACTGTCTATAAGGTAGTATGCAATAGGTAGCAGATACTAATGTAAATGAAGCATGGCTCCTGACTTCAGGAAGTTTAAGATCTAGAGAGAGATGTATTCTCATAACTATGATGGAAGGTGGTACAGAAAATAAGATGATAGACTTAAAATATAAAATACTATTTTATATTTTATTAAAATCTGCATGTAGGAAGGAAGTGAAGAGGGCAATCACCATCCCTATCTTTTAACTCGCCTAATTCTAAGTTTTCTTTTTATAAAATGATACCACTCAGGATCCTGTTTGAAAATTGTCTTGTGATGTTCCAACAGAAAAGGTAGAAGAATTGATTAGATTTTAAAAAGTCTGATATTCCGGACAAAAAACCTAAGTTTCAAAAATTAAAAGAAATTTTTTTAATAATGTTTATTTATTTTTGAGAGAGAAAGAGAGATAGAGCATGAGGAGGGGAGGGACAGACAGACGGAGACACAGAATCTGAAGCAGGCTCCAGGTTCTGAGCTGTCAGCACAGAACCTGACATGGAGCTGAAACCCACAGACTGCAAGATCATGACTGTTATGCCCAGAATTAGTGATCCCCAAAGACCACCAGGGAGCCGAGTCCAATGCAAAAGCAAAGAGCCTTTATTCGAGCTAGCTCAAGCTCAATCCCCTACCTGCACCGACGCAGCAGTGAGATGCTGGAGAGAGAGAGCGAGTTTCAAAAGCACAAAGGTTTTATAGGGATCTAGGGGCAGTTGGTGGGGTAATGGTTGTGTCCTTAGCAGATTGGCTGGGGAAGGGTCAGAGTCCCATTGCGCAGGTTGCTGGGCATGGTTTGAACGGGAAGTTTGAACGGGTGAGCGGGAAGTTACTCAAGGGGAGGAGGCGTGGTCTGAGGTTTGAGTGGGAATTTCTTTCTGTGGTTTTCCCAGAAAGGGGGCCATATCGGGGACATAGTCACTCAAGATGGAGGACACAGAACAAAATGGAGTTGGCTGGCCTAGGTCCACTCTTTCAATGAGCTGAGCCAAAGTGGGACACCCAACTGACTGAGCCACCCAGGCGCCCCTCAAAATGTTTTTCTAAAAGAGTGCAGTTTATATATATTTCAAAGATGCCACATTCTTTTCCAGTAGTTTCCTGAAGACCTACATTTACTTTTCTTACTGAAGGATTTGTGACCTTTTGGTGTGGTAGTACCTAGTTTCTTTATCAAAAGTAGTATATTATAAAGTAGGTGGAACCTGAATTGCCTAGAAACTATCAATCTTATTTCTTCCAAAGGGCCCATACTCTTGCTTTGACCTGGGCCTGGAATTCTTTTCAGAAATCCAGTCTTTCACGTCTCTGCTTAAATATCACCTTCCTAAAAAGCTCTTTGTGAAATCCTACTGAAAGCACTCCCATATATATACCTGCCGCCTCAGCTCTATTTTATTTACTTTGTTTCATTTTTATCTTAGAATTTCTTAAATTCCAAAGCTGTATTATTGTATTTGCTATTTTGTTTACCTTTTATTTATTTCTTATCCTCACTATTAGTGTGTGTGTGTGTGTGTTGTGTGTGTGTGTGTAGTTAAAGGCTAATATAGCCTAGGCTGAAATTCAGTTGCATGTAGGCAACTAAGTCCCCAGAAATTCTTAATCTCAAATACATCTCAAAACCTCACTTAAGCATTTGTCTGGAACCCAAATTTCTTCCTTCCCAGGAGAAGGTGTGAATGCTATGGCACACAATAAACATTCTTTCCCAGATCAGGTTAGAGATAATTCTTCCTTGACAGAAGTAAAGGACAGCCAGCCACTCACTAAGGCATATTAATCTGGAGGAAGCTGACTTGTTGTCTAGCATGAATTTAACAGGTTGGTCATCATCTAGAACCTATACTTCAGTTTGCTTATAGACTGGATGTTGTATCCACAACAGAAATGTACTTCTCTCTCAGGAATGAACTTTCTCCCTCATTAACACAGGAGGCCAGACACTTGAATTATTTGGCCAACACATTTTATCTCAGAAAGCCTACTACTGAAAAATCAAATGATAATCAGAACAACTAGAGTCAGAATAAGATAAGTTAGGTGATTCATATGTTTACTGACATCAATTACTGATAGTATTATGCATTTCCATAATGTAGATATTATCACAAAAGTTTCCCTAAATCATTAATGAGGGAACTTGCAGGGTAGTTGTAGTTTATTTTATTTTTTTTTTATTTTTTTTATATATATGAAATTTATTGACAAATTGGTTTCCATACAACACCCAGTGCTCATCCCAAAAGGTGCCCTCCTCAATACCCATCACCCACCCTCCCCTCCCTCCCACCCCCCATCAACCCTCAGTTTGTTCTCAGTTTTTAACAGTCTCTTATGCTTTGTCTCTCTCCCACTCTAACCTCTTTTTTTTTTCCTTCCCCTCCCCCATGGGTTCCTGTTAAGTTTCTCAGGATCCACATAAGAGTGAAACCATATGGTATCTGTCTTTCTCTGTATGGCGTATTTCACTTAGCATCACACTCTCCAGTTCCATCCACGTTGCTACAAAAGGCCATATTTCATTTTTTCTCATTGCCACGTAGTATTCCATTGTGTATATAAACCACAATTTCTTTATCCATTATCAGTTGATGGACATTTAGGCTCTTTCCATAATTTGGCTATTGTTGAGAGTGCTGCTATGAACATTGGGGTACAAGTGCCCCTATGCATCAGTACTCCTGTATCCCTTGGATAAATTCCTAGCAGTGCTATTGCTGGGTCATAGGGTAGGTCTATTTTTAATTTTCTGAGGAACCTCCACACTGCTTTCCAGAGCGGCTGCACCAATTTGCATTCCCACCAACAGTGCAAGAGGGTTCCCGTTTCTCCACATCCTCTCCAGCATCTATAGTCTCCTGATTTGTTCATTTTGGCCACTCTGACTGGCGTGAGGTGATACCTGAGTGTGGTTTTGATTTGTATTTCCCTGATAAGGAGCGACGCTGAACATCTTTTCATGTGCCTGTTGGCCATCCGGATGTCTTCTTTAGAGAAGTGTCTATTCATGTTTTCTGCCCATTTCTTCACTGGGTTATTTGTTTTTCGGGTGTGGAGTTTGGTGAGCTCTTTATAGATTTTAGATACTACTAGCCCTTTGTCTGATATGTCATTTGCAAATATCTTTTCCCATTCCGTTGGTTGCCTTTTAGTTTTGTTGGTTGTTTCCTTTGCTGTGCAGAAGCTTTTTATCTTCATAAGGTCCCAGTAATTCACTTTTGCTTTTAATTCCCTTGCCTTTGGGGATGTGTCGAGGAAGAGATTGCTACGGCTGAGGTCAGAGAGGTCTTTTCCTGCTTTGTCCTGTAAGGTTCTGATGGTTTCCTGTCTCACATTTAGGTCCTTTATCCATTTTGAGTTTATTTTTGTAAATGGTGTGAGAAAGTGGTCTAGTTTCAACCTTCTGCATGTTGCTGTCCAGTTCTCCCAGCACCATTTGTTAAAGAGGCTGTCTTTTTTCCATTGGATGTTCTTTCCTGCTTTGTCAAAGATGAGTTGGCCATACGTTTGTGGGTCTAGTTCTGGGGTTTCTATTCTATTCCATTGGTCTGTGTGTCTGTTTTTGTGCCAATACCATGCTGTCTTGATGATGACAGCTTTGTAGTAGAGGCTAAAGTCTGGGATTGTGATGCCTCCTGCTTTGGTCTTCTTCTTCAAAATTCCTTTGGCTATTCAGGGCCTTTTGTGGTTCCATACAAATTTTAGGATTGCTTGTTCTAATTTCGAGAAGAATGCTGGTGCAATTTTGATTGGGATTGCATTGAATGTGTAGATAGCTTTGGGTAGTATTGACATTTTGACAATATTTATTTTTCCAATCCATGAGCAGGGAATGTCTTTCCATTTCTTTAAATCTTCTTCAATTACCTTCATAAGCTTTCTATAGTTTACAGCATACAGATCCTTTACATCTTTGGTTAGATTTATTCCTAGGTATTTTATGCTTCTTGGTGCAATTGTGAATGGGATCAGATTCTTTATTTGTCTTTCTGTTGCTTCGTTGTTAGTGTAAAAGAATGCAACTGATTTCTGTACATTGATTTTGTATCCTGCAATGTTGCTGAATTCATGTATCAGTTCTAGCAGACTTTTGGTGGAGTCTATCGGATTTTCCATGTATAATATCATGTCATCTGCAAAAAGCGAAAGCTTGACTTCATCTTTGCCAATTTTGATGGCTTTGATTTCCTTTTGTTGTCTGATTGCTGATGCTAGAACTTCAGCACTATGTTAAACAACAGCGGTGAGAGTGGGCATCCCTGTCGTGTTCCTGATCTCAGGGAGAAAGCTCTCAGTTTTTTCCCCGTTGAGGATGATGTTAGCTGTGGGCTTTTCATAAATGGCTTTTATGATCTTTAAGTATGTTCCTTCTATCCCGACTTTCTCAAGGGTTTTTATTAAGAAAGGGTGCTGGATTTTGTCAAAGGCCTTTTCTGCATCGATTGACAGGATCATATGGTTCTTCTCTTTTTTTTTGTTAATGTAATGTATCACGTTGATTGATTTGCGAATGTTGAACCAGCCCTGCATCCCAGGAATGAATCCCACTTGATCATGGTGAATAATTCTTTTTATATGCTGTTGAATTTGATTTGCTAGTATCTTATTGAGAATTTTTGCATCCATATTCATCAGGGATATTGGCCTGTAGTTCTCTTTTTTTACTGGGTCTCTGTCTGGTTTAGGAATCAAAGTAATACTGGCTTCATAGAATGAGTCTGGAAGTTTTCCTTCCCTTTCTATTTCTTGGAATAGCTTGAGAAGGATAGGTATTATCTCTGCTTTAAACGTCTGGTAGAACTCCCCTGGGAAGCCATCTGGTCCTGGACTCTTATTTCTAGGGAGATTTTTGATAACCGATTCAATTTCTTCACTGGTTATGGGTCTGTTCAAGCTTTCTATTTCCTCCTGATTTAGTTTTGGAAGAGTGTGGGTGTTCAGGAATTTGTCCATTTCTTCCAGGTTGTCCAATTTGTTGGCATATAATTTTTCATAGTATTCCCTGATAATTGTTTGTATCTCTGAGGGATTGGTTGTAATAATTCCATTTTCATTCATGATTTTATCTATTTGGGTCATCTCCCTTTTCTTTTTGAGAAGCCTGGCTAGTGGTTTGTCAATTTTGTTTATTTTTTCAAAAAACCAACTCTTGGTTTCGTTGATCTGCTCTACAGTTTTTTTAGATTCTATATTGTTTATTTCTGCTCTGATCTTTATTATTTCTCTTCTTCTGCTGGGTTTAGGCTGCCTTTGCTGTTCTGCTTCTATTTCCTTTAGGTGTGCTGTTAGATTTTGTATTTGGGATTTTTCTTGTTTCTTGAGATAGGCCTGGATTGCAATGTATTTTCCTCTCAGGACTGCCTTCGCTGCGTCCCAAAGCGTTTGGATTGTTGTATTTTCATTTTCGTTTGTTTCCATATATTTTTTGATTTCTTCTCTAATTGCCTGGTTGACCCACTCATTCGTTAGTAGGGTGTTCTTTAACCTCCATGCTTTTGGAGGTTTTCCAGACTTGTTCCTGTGGTTGATTTCAAGCTTCATAGCATTGTGGTCTGAAAGTATGCATGGTATAATTTCAATTCTTGTAAACTTATGAAGGGCTGTTTTGTGACCCAGTATATGATCTATCTTGGAGAATGTTCCATGTGCACTCGAGAAGAAAGTATATTCTGTTGCTTTGGGATGCAGAGTTCTAAATATATCTGTCAAGTCCATCTGATCCAATGTCTCATTCAGGGCCCTTGTTTCTTTATTGACCGTGTGTCTAGATGATCTATCCATTTCTGTAAGTGGGGTGTTAAAGTCCCCTACAATTACCACATTCTTATCAATAAGGTTGCTTATGTTTATGAGTAATTGTTTTATATATTTGGGGGCTCCGGTATTCGGCGCATAGACATTTATAATTGTTAGCTCTTCCTGATGGATAGACCCTGTAACTATTATATAATGTCCTTCTTCATCTCTTGTTACAGCCTTTAGTTTAAAGTCTAGTTTGTCTGATATAAGTATGGCTACTCCAGCTTTCTTTTGGCTTCCAGTAGCATGATAAATAGTTCTCCATCCCCTCACTCTGAATCTAAAGGTGTCCTCAGGTCTAAAATGAGTCTCTTGTAGACAGCAAATAGATGGGTCTTGTTTTTTTATCCATTCTGATACCCTATGTCTTTTGGTTGGCGCATTTAATCCATTTACATTCAGTGTTATTATAGAAAGATACGGGTTTAGAGTCATTGTGATGTCTGTATGTTTTATGCTTGTAGTGATGTCTCTGGTACTTTGTCTCACAGGGTCCCCCTTAGGATCTCTTGTAGGACTGGTTTAGTGGTGACGAATTCCTTCAGTTTTGTTTGTTTGGGAAGACCTTTATCTCTCCTTCTATTCTAAATGACAGACTTGCTGGATAAAGGATTCTCGGCTGCATATTTTTTCTGTCTAGCACACTGAAAATCTCGTGCCAATTCTTTCTGGCCTGCCAAGTTTCAAAAGAGAGATCAGTCACGAGTCTTATAGGTCTCCCTTTATATGTGAGGGCACGTTTACCCCTTGCTGCTTTCAGAATTTTCTCTTTATCCTTGTATTTTGCCAGTTTCACTATGATATGTCGTGCAGAAGATCGATTCAAGTTACGTCTGAAGCGAGTTCTCTGTGCCTCTTGGATTTCAATGCCTTTTTCCTTCCCCAGTTCAGGGAAGTTCTCAGCTATAATTTCTTCAAGTACCCCTTCAGCACCTTTCCCTCTCTCTTCCTCCTCTGGGATACCAATTATGCGTAGATTATTTCTTTTTAGTGTATCACTTAGTTCTCTAATTTTCCCCTCATACTCCTGGATTTTTTTATCTCTCTTTTTCTCAGCTTCCTCTTTTTCCATAACTTTATCTTCTAGTTCACCTATTCTCTCCTCTGCCTCTTCCATCCGAGCCGTGGTGGTTTGCATTTTGTTTTGCATTTCCTTTAAAGCGTTTTTCAGCTCCTCGTGACTGTTCCTTAGTCCCTTGATCTCTGTAGCAAGAGATTCTCTGCTGTCCTGTATGCTGTTTTCCAGCCCAGCGATTAATTTTATGACTATTATTCTAAATTCACTTTCTGTTATATTATTTAAATCCTTTTTGATCAGCTCATTAGCTGTTGTTATTTCCTGGGGATTCTTCTGAGGGGAATTCTTCCGCTTGGTCATTTTGGATAGTCCCTGGTGTGGTGAGGACCTGCAGGGCACTTCCCCTGTGCTGTGGTGTATAACTGGAGTTGGTGGGCGGTGCCGCAGTCAGTCCTGATGTCTGCCCCCAGCCCACTGCTGGGGCCACAGTCAGACTGGTGTGTGCCTTCTCTTCCCCTCTCCTAGGGGTGGGATTCACTGTGGGGTGGCGTGGCCCGTCTGGGCTACTTGCACACTGCCAGGCTTGTGATGCTGGGGATCTGGCGTATTAGCTGGGGTGGGTAGGCAAGGTGCACGGCGGCAGGGGGGGCAGGCTTAGCTCGCTTCTCCTTAGGTGATCCACTTCAGGAGGGGCCCTGTGGCAGCCGGAGGGAGTCAGATCCGCTGCCTGAGGTTTGGCTCCGCAGAAGCACAGAGTTAGGTGTTTGCGCGGTAAAAGTCATTGAATATTATCCATTTCCTTAATTATGACAAAGATATTTTTTCCACCTCAGTATAAATAATAAATCAAACAATGTGCCATTCTCTAGTATCAGGTAATTCTTAGGCAGACTTGTTAGCCAATTGAAATTCACATACACAAGAGAAAGTGTGAACACTTTCTCCTCATAATATGTTTTTTTCTGTGATTTCCTTTTTCCATTGTTCCTCAGTCATGCTGTATCCCTTCCTGATGAACTCATTTCTTTATAGTGTATGTTAATACTTTCGAGCATGGTCATGGGTAACTCTTAGTTGACTAGCAGTCGAGAAGGCCTTTCAGTCGCTTTTTGTTGACTAGGCATTCCTAATCCTTACATTGGTCTTACTGCTTTTAACTCTCAGAAGACGATTTTATAGGCTTTAAGTTCTTGGGAAATAGTTCATTTTCACTCCCAGGTACTTAACACAGGATTGGCTACAGTCCTATGTTAAAGAAAGTCGGGACAGAAGAATTTTTAAGGGTAGAATTGGACAAAACATAATCCTGACATTGGGCCTAGGGAAATGGAATCACTTGAACATTAATGGAAAATGGAAATCTGGAGAGGAAGGTGATTTAGGAAGGAACTTAAGTTTAGTTTCCTTTAATAAACTATCTCTGAAAGTGACATATAAAAATAATCTGTAAGTATAGTTATCTTGGAAGCTAATGTCTGATATTCAAAGAAGTACTACAGTAAGGAAATGTCCCAGGTTTTCAAAGAAAAAAAATACTGCTTAGGGACTGGTTAACTTCAGATAACTGTATTTGGTGGCAGTGGGACTGGGAGTTATTTTTGTTTCTTCTTTTTGCTTTTCTATGCTTTCCAAGTTTTTTTTGTATGGATATGCATTCATTAACTATGGAGGACAGAATTAATAAATGTTATTTAATGAAATTTCTTTGAGCCTTTTTGATGGAGAATGTGTCCTAAATATGCAAAGGGAAAGTCTGTTCAGTATATTAAAAAGTACTCTATATTTGTATGAAATTTGTGTACTGTGTTTAGAAACATTGTTGAGACCCTGCAGAAAAAGATTAATGGTGAGAGAAACACAAGGAATTTTATGTATGTTTCTATTCACACATGTAAATTTTGCTTTCAGATGTGTAATGTGATAAAAGTTTTCTTTCAAGCATGTAAAATGTAGTAGAGAAGGAATATACATTCCTTGAATATGGATGTTAGATTTTTACTTTAGATTTTGATGAAAAACGTTAAAATACCTTTTAACATGCAACATTTAACCTTTACAAATAGGCCCATACTTATAGATTCATAATGAAAGTAGATTATTTCAGTTTTATTTTTTCCCCATGAAATTAGAGATGAACACTCTTTTTTCCCCAATGCCATATTTCCACCTTATTTTGTAATCATCTGTGTATATTATTTTCAAGCTTTACACTTCTACATAAGAAAAATAATTCCTAAAACACAAATAATATGTTCCTAATACAGTTTTAAAACTTTCAGAGGCAGGATACAGTATGATGAGGGAATAAAACTAGCTGCATATCTTCTCTAAGCAGTATAAATAGATGGTTATCTGATACATTACTCAGTAAAATTTCTAAAAAACTAGAGGAAAACCACTACATTGGTGACCTACTGGGTAGAAGGCATTTGGTATTGGGATACAAAAAAAGGCCATTGTGAAATGTTGTTCAGTCATAGTAATGGCCAGATTCTATAATCAGTCTTCATAGGATGCCTAGCCCAATGTCCGTAGGGATGTCTTATGTTATGGACTGAACGTTTGTATCTCCCTCCCACCCACCCTCCACCCCTGCCTCAAATAATATGTTGAAATCCTAGCTCTTAATTTGGTGGTATTTGGAGACGGGGGGGGGGGGGTTTGGGCGGTATTTACATTTAGATGAAGTTATGAAGGTCAGGGTTGCATGATGGCATTAGTGTTCCTATAAGAAGAGGATGAGACCAGAACTTAGTCTTCCTACCTTGGGAGAATGGAGCAAAAAGCTGGCCTATTAAAAGCCAGGAAGCTGACTCTCTAGGAAATGAATTTGCTGACACCTTGATCTTGGACTTTCAGATTCCAGAACTGTGAGAAATAAATTTCTGTTTTTTAAGCCACCCAGTCCACAGTATTTTGTTTTGACAGCATGAACTGACTGAGACATCTTGAATCCAAAATTAACCCCCAGCTCAATTCTCTATGACCTCCAGCTCTGTTAGTGCATTTCCATGAAAGTGTGATGTCCTTTTTAACTTACTTAAATCTTTATAATAATCTTCCCCGTTACTGGTGCTTTTTGGAGTAAAACTGATTTCTTTGAAACAAAACAAAATAGTTCTTAATAAAACATGATATTAAGTTCCATTTAAATTAAAGACAATTGTTCCAATCTAAGGTCGTGCAGGTATGTTAGATGTAATCTAGAGACTAAATTGGTATAATTACAGTCCAAATCTAAGATAAAAGAGTTTATAAAACTTCCTTTTACATTTGGCACAATTTTATTGTATCTAATTACCTAAGCTATTATGTCAAACTTCTAAAATTTTATGTGTAAGTAGACAAACCATAGTGATGCTGAAATAGTTTTACCAATATGTTCAATAAAAAATAATATCCTGGCTTACCTTGGTTTTAAAAAGCCAGGTGGCTATGATACTTTATAAATATATCAGAATTATAATATGCAGCTTATTGAACTGCTCACAGGTGTTTGGCAGAAATGATAACAGTTCACTTACCAGAAAGAAGTACAAAACCAGCACAACCTGGCATATTTCCTGGTACACTAGAGCGTGTCAAAATAATAAAACTGCCCAAATAGTCATGAAGCTTTATAAAACCATATTTCTCAGAAAAATTCTAAAATGTTCTTAGCTCTGTATTTTTTAAAAACAAAATGTCAAGCAAGTAAGATTTTCAAACAAAATATACAAATGATAAAAATACCAGCATTTGCATGTAATAGCAAAGTATGACCTTCATTATTAGTGCACTGTAGAACTTTTAAGTACCTAAATGATTATAATTATAAAAAGGTGTGGTAACAGTTTTCTTCTTTGAAACTTTAAAACCCTTCCATGTGAGACAACATTTGATAAATCAGAGTTATTCACGCTCTCCTTATCAGGTCCTGCCAGGTTGATGCTGTCTTCTATCTTCTCCGAATGGCACTGGCTCTCTCCAGTCTTCCACTAGATTCATCTTGTAATAGTTAGCATTACAAATCATCTCATCTCTGTTACCAGACGGCCCCCAAGCCAGCATCCATGTTGATTCCTATCTAAAGCTTCCAGCAGCTCTTAGCAGAGTGTCCAGCCCACAGTGGGCACTATATGTATTTGTACACTGTGTACTAGGTAATTTTTTGCTAGGTAGTTTTGCCAACTCTGTAAGACTCTTGACTATATTAATCAGATGGCTTACAGTCAGCTAAGATAATCTGTCTCTAAAGTTGTTTTATGCTTCTAGGTTTAAAGTAACTTGTTATATAGTCCTAGCAACTGGAACAGAAAATAAAATTAAATTCTGTATTAATGAAATACTTAATTGAAATATCTCAGTGCATGTATATTTTAACAGGAATTCTCGCCATGTCAGAGATGAATATTGTAAGTCTATTTTCCCTGAATATAAATGAAAGCACTTTTCTTGTGGAGAGTAATACAAAGATTCTTAAAACTAATTACATAATTATGTATATCAACAATAGCTGCAAGACCTCATGGTGATTAGAATGTCAATGGACTATTAACTTCCCCACTGTGCCATTGATTAAAGTGAAGGGATGGGATAAGCTATTACTGAAGGGTTGGTGTATAAATTATTTGCAGGTGAACACTTGGCACCTCAAATATATATCTGTATATAGATAGATATGGATATAGACACAGATATATAGATATGGATATATAGATATATCTGCTCACTTGCTTAATTGCTTATGGTTATGAATGACTCAAGTTACTTGATAAAATGTGGTCTCTCATTACAATGAAGGAGTTCAAGATATCTGGAGAAAATCCAGATCCTTAAAATATAATATGAAAACTCTTAAGCTTAGCACTGATGTTAAATGACATAAACACCTTAGAATTTATGCGTTCTCACAAGAGTACCACTATAACATAATTCATCATGACACATTGTGAACCGGTCAAATTAAATGCACCAAACAGAAACAGTTACAAGAAAAGCAATGTACAACCTAGTTAGTCTGTACTGTCGCAGGCATTTGTGCCATCTTTTAACATGAAAAGGATCGTTGTCCTATAGAGGAACTACCGGGGTTGTTTTTCCACTGAATTTTATACTTTATTAAACTGATTCTAAATATTCATTCTTTTAATATAAAAGTTTACCAGTCTGTTATAGAACCATATGGAAAATGGACCATGATTATTTCATATATTAACGTGAAATAAAATGTAGTAAAACAAACAAAACTTTTCCACCAAAGTCATAGCTATTTATTTATTTACAAATAAAACATGGTATACTATATACTAACACCTCACTAACGTATTTTAAAGGTGGTTTACTTATGTGGGAATAATCAGTATGATTGGTACAAACTACTGTAAAATGATAATACAACTTAATATTCTTTATTATTTTAAATTTTATATAGTACAGTGAATTTGTTTTTTTCTCTTTTAAAAAAGGAAAAATTCAGTCTTCTTTGGGTTTTTCCAATTATTTCTTAAAGCCAAAATTTCATTTTTGTAATATTTAACACAACTCTGACATATTTTCTAATTAGTATTTTATAGGTAGGTAAATTTCAGTACTAATATTACTAATATTTTGGTATCTTTGAGAATATACTATGACAGGGCAAATGATAACATGGTTTTTAATGTTAACTTAGTGATTGAAAATAGTTGCATCAAGTTATATATATATCTTAGTAGCCAGCTGAAGTGGCTCTATTCTTTCACACATACACATGCGCACACACACACACACCCACACACACCCCACAGACATACAAGCACACATGCACATACACACTAATAAATTGTAGCGTACTGAGCCACATCCTTGTCCAATGACCTTCCCCAGGTTTTGGTAAATTCCCAGGGGCTTATGATTTCATGGCACATTTGGCTTCCAAGGTTCTGATGCTGCTGAAAATCCCTTGTGTCTTACCTCCTAAGGCTGTTCCTGTCTCTTTTCTCTGCCCTAACTTGAAAGTCAGCCCTGTTTCCCTTATTTATACAGAAGCAACATAAAACAAAAACCTTCAGAAAACATTTGGATTTGTGATGGTCTTAACCTAAGATTTCAGATTAATGAAGGGGTTCACTTCACAGCAGTGCTGACAATTTAGAATTAAAAGCAAATATCACCATCCATAAACAACATTTGGCTAATCCATCAAGAGGAATTAGGAGACAACTTTACCCATATCAGCTCCAGATTTATGCCAGTCTGCCTGCTCTCGCTCTTCTCTATTCACTCCCATCTTCTCTCTGTATTGTCCACTTGTCCCCAAGCCCTTAGTACTTACTTTTTATGCGCATGAAAATATTCATTTTATGCAGAACAATGCCTTCCTCTTTTAAACATAGGGCCCAAATGTGCAAGTCATCTGTACATTCAGTGGTGATCTTGTAGTGTTAGAAGAAGCTTCCAAATTATCTTTATTTTTCAAGAGCACCTTACAGTAGGTCAGTTTGTATGGGCAGAACATAGGCAATAGAATAAATTATTGTCCCTTGTATAGGCAACTGTGCTGTGGTGGGGTTGGAGGTCAGTGTATACACTCCCATTTATACATTTATTCAAGAAACAATGAATTAATACTTGTTCAGTCACAAAGACAGGTGCTAGGAATTTAAAGTTGAATACGATCTAGCTTTTGTCTCCAAGGAATTCAAGGATTCTTATGAGAAAATAGAGAGTTAAGAGGTAATTACAGTTAGTGTGGTGAGTAAGAGATTCAGAGTAATATCAGCAAAAAGGGAAAGAGAAGCTTGGATGGAGTATTGGGCAGAATATACCTACACAGGATGCAATGAGGTAAGGGTCCAGTGGGGAAAGGATGTCTTCAGGGAGACAGCCCAGAAAAAAAATGGCACATCTAGATGATACCTAAAGAATAATATGGAATTATTAAAGTGAGGGAATAGTACTTAGAAGATTTCAGGCATAGAAAGCAATTTGAACAAATTGAGATAATGTTTGAGTATTGGATATAAGGGAAGGAGTGGCCACAGAAGGGGATGAAAGGGTAGGTAGGTAAAGGGTGGTTACAAAAATTGTGTTTACCATTAGCAAAAACTTATAGTAAAGTTAAGAAAAATATTGATAATCTGGAAGCAAGAGAATAATTCAGTGGTTATTTTTTTTCTCAATAAAATACCTTTATTAGAATTTAATACAGATTTTTTAAAGGAAAACTTTAAGTGGATGTATTTTTTAATTTAACTGTGCTTTAAAACATGTTATAAGTATTATTTTGAGATGGAAACATTTTTCTACTGTAAAATCTAGCTTTTATGACCAAATATAACTGCCCCTTATATATGAATAGAGTGATTCCATTTAGAAATCCACTTTAAAAGAATCCAGGTCTTTGAAAAAACCAGGTGTCCCTTTGTGAACCTTCCTTAGCTCTTTCTGGAATGTGTTTTTAAATGGAATGTGACCTTGAGCTATGAAAACTCAAAAGTTCAAAAAATTCTACAAAGCCAATATTTGCATAAGAGGACTGGAAAAATCTATGCAGTAATTTTCTGCCCCAACACATTCTAGTGATTTTCAAATTTTTTTCTCATCTTATAGAAAATATTTAATTCACTCAAATTATTATTTTCAACTTCCGTCTTGAATTCCTTTGAAACTATTTATTTGGAACAAATAGCCCATACATTATTTATGTGGATTTTTAAAAAGCTTTCAGTTAGCTTTAGGATTAGCAATGGTAGATCCAATGCTGTTCTGCATAAATAACTTGAGGATAGCCTTCATTCTTCATTCAAGTGCTAACATATTTGTATGGAAATGAAACCAGGCAGCCTTTCAAAACCAACTGCTATGGCAACCAAGGATTAGAGCCTAGATTGATCAAACTATAGCTAAAAGTCGTAGGTGCCAAGAGGCAAGTATATTTAATGAAAGAAGTTTTATTTCAGTGATCTTTTCTCTAGCACCTGTAATGCCTCATAATGCTTAGCCTCTCTTTACCACAAAGCACCTGTTAAAAAGATGTGCCAAAGTATAAATATTGGAGCACAAAAATGCCTTTCAGAGCCCAAAACCCATGTTGTAATGAAACAGCTGGTGGTAGAATCAGTGATCTGAAAGTCATTTGGAGTCTTAAAATCTGCTTTTATGGGAAAATGGGCAACGTCAGAACAATAAACTGACTAAATACTCTCTCATAAGGCCACATTTGACGTTGGGATGGAATAGGGTAGATTCACTGCCATGCTATAGGAAATAAGCAGGTGGAACTTTGGGGAAAATATTTTTCATTTCCTCCTTATATCTGGATGGATTTTATTTCATCTTTTAATCTGTGAGAATAAACATATTTTCCATATTTTATTTTTCCTACTCATTGTTAAGAGAAGGAAAAAATGCATTTGAGGAAACATTTTTCTGATAAATATACTTACCTGTTGTAGTTCTTTGCCCTTTGTGAGGTTCTTCTGACAAATTAATGAGGTTGATATCCTTACCAATAATACAATGAATGTGAATTTTTGAAGCTAGAAGCAGCTTTTAAATTATCCTCTTCCGTGATGTTCAAGTTATTCCAAGATGGCAGGCCTTGTAGGGATGTATGGGTGAGTGAGGGTGAGCAGGAAGTACATAGTAATTATGGTTCTGGACCACTACTGCCACATTATTCACCATAATGGACTTTTCGACCAACAATCTTTAACCTAAGGGAAGCTTAGTGCTACTCAACATATGTCCGTGACAGCTGAGATCCACTGACTGTTGTTCCTAGTTTGCACGCAGATTCAGAGCTTGTGCCAGGAGAAACTTCACCTACGTAACTGAGAATACTCTGTAGTTTACCTGTGTTTTTTTTGTTGGTTTGTTTGTTTTTCAAAGCAAGAATTTCTTGATGTTGTTGATTTTACATTCTGAAACAAGCTTCTTGTCTCTTTGGGTATGTCACATGGCTACCATTAATTAAAATAGGCAGGATCAAGTCATTTACAGCCTAGAGGGAAGAGAGAAGCCAGCTCCAAAAAGGAATTAGACATACTATATTCAGAAGAAGGGAAAGGTACTCATGACAGGCACCACCTCTCAGATGAATATGCATATACCTCAAGAAATAAAAATACAATCAAATAGCCATCAAAGACATGGACACATTTAAAATACATATTACTAAGTGAAAGAAGCCAACTTAAAAATGCTAAATACTCTATGATGCCGACTATGTAATAATGTTCTAGCAAAGACAAACCATGAGGTGGTAAAAAGGGCAGTAGTTGTCAGGGAATGGGGGTGAGGAGACATGAAAGGTGGATCATAGAGAAATTTTTGGTGATAGTACTCTGTATTTAATGGTAATCCTTTGCATGATACTATAATGATGGATACATTATACATTTGTGCAAACCCATAGAATGTACAGCACCAAGAATGAACCCCAGGATAAACTATGGACTTTTGTTGATTGTGATGTGTCAGTGTAGGTTCAACTGTAATAATCATACCATCCTGTTTGCAGATGTTGATCATGTGGAGGCTGTGCATGTGCAGGAGCAGGAGATATATTTTAATCTCTGTATCTTTCTTTCAGTTTACTAGGAACCAAAAAACAGCTCTAAAAACAAAGTCTTAATAAAAAAAATACAATCAACTCAAAAACAAACATGGTTTTGTGCTATAAGTACTTAAAAAATATTTTAAATCCAGTACCATACCCTGAGGAAAAAAAAGGTTTTATAATTTCTATGTTAAGCCTGAGAGAACCTAGTCTCTGCAAAGTTAAGTTCAATGCTAAAGATCATAAAGCTGGCATATAGTGAAATAGGTATGTTCATTTAGGACTCCAAAACTCATGTTTCTTTTTATTATAATCTGATAAATTAGAGGTGCCATCATTTCAGAATTGGAGAGGAAGGATGGAAATTATCAGGGAAGGTTAGAGAAACTTTCTATGGAGTTGAAAGACAAACTAAGACTTTAGGTATTGGTGAAGTTATCAAGGTAAGCAATATGGATGGAGAAGAAAACCCTCCAGGCAGAGGGAAGGGCACGAAGTCTCCATTTTTAGTGTTGTTAAAGCAAAATTGCACTGGGCAGAGCTAAGCAGGCAAGAAATACTTTATTCAGACTATTGCAATAGAGTAGACAGGTTGAATTCAAATTCCACTGATACAAAAGGCAAAAAGTGAGCACCTTTTAATCTTTGGAGTGAGCTAGTAGAAAAATACTAGGTGAGATTGATAAAGGGGATGTGTCTAGGACATGGAGTTATTCCTGAATTTACAAATGTTTTCTCTGTGATCAGGCCATCCGAGTTTGCTAAATGTCACTCTGTGAACCTAGACTCCTTCCATTCTTCAGTGCTCAGGGAATAGAGGTTGCTATCTCCTTTGCAAGAGACTGTCTCCAAAGAGATGGTTCTCTGAGTCCTGAGAAGATATTTCCTAGGTTGTAAAATTGGCAAGAATCTTGGAGAAGGTTTACAAATATTCAGAGGGGCAGAGAAAGAATTTACATTTGTAAGTTTTTCTAAGTAGATGTTCTACGTAAAGGGAGTTCGGGGGCCTGCAGTGAAGAAAAATCTGTCTAAGTTTAGTCAGGTTGAGGGGAATATTGAAGTCATTGTGGCAAATCAGAATCACTAGGCACTTAATCACTAGGTTAAAAAATGTAGAGTCCTAGGTCTCACCCCAGTGATTCTGATCTTGTATTCACCTTTCTCCATACTTAATTATTTAAAGAATGATATTTTCCATGGGTGAGAGTATGTGGCAGGGGTATGAGATGAAACTGGAAAGTGAGAAGGAACCAGGATCACACAGGGTTTGTATATGACACAAGGTTGGATTTTATTCTTTAGGTCAGTGTTCTACAAAGTATGGCCTGCCTGCATCAGAATCAATTGGATAAGCTGATGTCTAGTTGTCACCATAGAACCATAGTTCAGAACCTCTGTGGTAGCATTGGAGATCCGGAGATGCCACTCTGAGCCTTTTAAGTATTTAATTCTCATTTTGTTTCCTTTTGTTTTTTGGTTTTTTTTTCCTGCAGTTATAACATATTATACATTACCTGTAACCTATGCATTTCATTATTTTATTTAAAACAAGCTTCATAATATCTATGAATGTATTATATTACTGAATGGCTCTCCTATCCTTAGGTGTTTAAGTCATTTCTAAATTTCTTTTTTTAGAAATAATGCTTTAATAAATAATATTTATGAATAAATGTTTTTTTTCCTTTTTTTTTTAATTATTCCTAGTGAGATTCCAAGAAGCAGCATTTACTTAGTCAAAGGCCATAATTTTACAAACTCTAGATTTCTAAACTGTTACCCAGGTAGGTTATATAAAGTATACCTTCAACAACAGTGTATGAAAGAATCAATTTCACAGAATTCTTGCTGACATTTAGCATTATACTTACAAAATCATTCCTTTCTTCTTTCCTCCTTTTCTGCCTTCCTTCTTTCATTCCTTCCCTAAAACTACTTTATTAGGTGAAATATGATATTTTGTTTTTACTTGAAGATATTCATTTACACTAGTGAATAGCATTATTGTGTTCTTTCAGCCACCATTATTTCTTTGTTTGTGAATTTTAGATTCAGAGTCATTTGTTTACTTCTGTAGTGTTCATCCTTTTGGTTTGTTGTTTGTTCCCACTGTAATGACTTCTAGGCAATGAAGACACTGACATTTGCCTTTCAGTGATGTAGTAATGCCCCCCCCCAAGTATTCTATTTATTTTTTGTTACAGTGCTGGAATTTTGATAACACTGGTTGTTTTTATTTTTATTCATTCAATTTACCAATAGTTACTTCATGTTTTCTGGTTTGGGGGATTTTATATCATATTCTTTTTCATGTTTTGTTCCTTGTCTTCATTTAGGCATCTTTTTCTGGGGAAGGGTGGAGATGGGAGTGGAGATGGTGTGGCTTTTTGCAATAATGTATTTACTTGTTGAAATGACCCTACCAATGTTGCCATGTGATATCATCAGTTCCATGTGCCTTCCAGTATGTTGCTTTTCCATGGTTAAAGTCTCATGATAAAAAGCCGGAACCTTAGGGCGCCTGGGGTGGCTCAGTTGCCTGAGCGTCCGACTTAAGCTCCGGTCATGATATCACAGTTTGTGAGTTTGAGCCCTGCGTCCAGGCTCTGTGCTGATACCAGAACCTGGAGCCTGTTTCAGATTCTGTGTTCCCCTCTCTCTCTGCCCCTTCCCCCCTCATATGTGCGCACGCTCTCTCTCTCTCTCTCTCTCCTCTCTCTCTCTCTCTCTGAAAAATATAAATAAACTTAAAGAAAAAAATTTAAAAGCAGGATAACCTGTACTCTTGGATAGGCTGCATATGTCAGCCATCTGAAAAGCGATATCTGTGCAAACTGAGGGACAGCTGCCCAATTTTTTCTTTGGCACAGACCCTAGTATTCTGATCAGGGGCAAAACATTCAAAAGGAGAAAGACATCTATTAGGATCTTCAGTTTCTTTTACATGGTATACGGAATCTGACAACTGATATTCTAATTTCAATTTTATGGATGTTGCACTTAGTGGAACTTATTCCCAGAATCTGGCAAATGTCTCATTGTCTTTCAGCTTTATATTTGTTATGTTTTATTTTTTCTTTTGAGTCTTCATCTATTAAAAGACGTTGATTTACGTATATTAGTCAAACATGATTTAAATGGAAATTTGTTTAATTCTTCTTTATCTAACCAGCAAATGTGGTGTCTGAAGACTTTTCTCTTTCCCTCATTCCCTTAGTGGATGTAGAGTCGTGCTCTCAGTCTGAAACTAGGGAGGACATAACTGAGGACAAGCTCTCTTTTTGCTTAAGCGCAACAAGGCTTCAGCTAGTATAGCATTGAAAAATTAAACAAATCTTCTTTTGTGTTACATAGTTTCCCTCTGGCCCTCCCACCTCTCTGTCTGTGTCTTTGTCTTTGTTTTCTCAGTGTGTTTCTTCTTTCTGCCATTATTAGTTGCCTAAATCTCATGCCTTCAGAGTAAGGATAATGAGCCAGATTGTCATACAGCATTTTTCTTCCTTACAATTTACAGAGATTCCTATATTTGATCTTCACACATTGTAAGCACATGTATACAAATTTACTGCTTAATAGTAGCGATTGATGTAATTTGAGCAGTATTAGAGCAAAGATAATTACTACTAGTACACACACACACAAACACTTAAACTAGTTAAAACATCTGCCTGACTTTCCTCACAGCCATTTTTTTTTCATGGAAGAAATTATCTTCTGTTGTTTCAAAGCACTTGAGGATTGAGGTGTTCTGCTTAATTGAGTATGATGGTTAAAAGAACATCTAAAGCTGGATTGCCAATTAAAAAAAATGGGCCACTGTATAATTCATACAGAATACATTAAACATAAACATAATGTTTGCTGAAACCATCATGCTCATCATTATGATTTTCCCCAGTCATTTTAATGTAGTAACTCAAATACTAGGAAACCAGGAAATAATTTCTATAGCAAGAGGCATGCTTATGTGGCCATCAGTATCTGTAAACTAATGCATGTAGACCATTTAATGTGTTTCTCAAAATGTGCTCTGACACCACCTGCATTGGAGTTATCTAAGATGACTTTGAAGATATAATTTCCAAGATGTACTAAAGACAGTTTTCAACAGCAGCCTAGGTGATTTTCAGGTTTAGGATGTCACTGAAATTGAGTTGAATTTACATCAGGGATTCATATGAATCATAATTTCTTTAAGTCTCTTTTGCATCCCTCATTTCAACTTTTGGATAATTTTGACAAGTCAGTAGAATCTTTAGTTCTAGCTTCCTAGAGCCTAGTAAAGCAGATAACCAAATGATAGTTTTAAGAATTGGTATTAGGTTTATTAGTTGTCCTAGCATTTTGATAGTACAGGTCTCCAGTGTAGGGGGAGAGCAGTGTCAGATCAATTCCTAAGTGTCTGACAATACCTTTGGTATACTTGTGCCTACTCTGATTCCAGCTGCTTATTGTGTTTCGTGCTTAAGAAGTTATTATTTTTTTTGCAAGAAAGTATAAAGACCTATACTCTATATATGATAAATATAAATAATTTACATTTCTTGAAGGCAGCTGTAATTAAAAATATATCTGAATAAACTGAAATTAAAATACTAATTCTTTATTTGTTTCAAATGTCTCTTCTTGGAATATGTACATATCGTTGTCAATTTTTACTGGAGTAATTAACTTTGTCTCTGTTGATTCTATAATCTATGTGGTTGAGATGAGCTTATCAGTGAATGGTTTAATTAATTTAAACATAATACTAATAAGCCTAAGTTTCCAGGTTTACTTTGTATTCAGGACAGTGAGACCATTACATAATTTGCACCACTTCCCATAGAAGTAGCCTCACCAAGACAGGAACAGATGCCCCTTCTCTTTCTGACACTGCTGCATGATTTAACACCGTTGCCAGTTAAAAGTAGCCTGGCCAACACAGGAGCGAGCATCTCAAGATCCTTGGAGAGCTATTCAGATCAGCAAAGCATAGCATTTCCCAAACCAGACACTCTCAGTAAGTCCTCACGAATTCTTGTTATTTAAAGTTTGAATGTCCATTATGTTTCTTCCATAGATTCTTATTGATAAGACCCTCTTCTTAATACCACTCTTCTAAATGTTCTTATTGGTAAATTGCTAGTAGCACCCATCAACACTTGAGCTACTGACAACTTATTGACAACAACAAATGTGATTTGAAAAATCCTGATACAGCTTCTTTAATGTAAATAGAATCACCTTAGATTCAAAACAACTTATGTCCTAACAAAGGGATTTGAAATCATAACAAACTGATACACAACAATCCACTCTGTGATTTCTTTTTTTTTTTTTTTTCAACGTTTTATTTATTTTTGGACAGAGAGAGACCAGAGCATGAACGGGGAGGGGCAGAGAGAGAGGGAGACGCAGAATCGGAAACAAGCTCCAGGCTCCGAGCCTCAGCCCAAGACTGACGCGGGGCTCGAACTCACGGACTGTGAGATCGTGACCTGGCTGAAGTCGGACGCCTTAACCGACCTGCGCCACCCAGGCGCCCTCCACTCTGTGATTTCAAATCACATTTTTAAAATATGTATCTTAAGGATATAACATCCTTTACAACCTAAGTCCACTTACATATCAGTTCACCTGGATTATAATTACTATTATTTTAATCACAAACACTCAACATAATTTTGTGTATAATGTTCTTTATACATACATTGTTTTACACCAACGTAAGCAACCATATTCATAGTATTATTAGATGAAGTTTCCTTCTTACTTTGTGCTTAATTATTTTATACCATAAGATATTAAATTGATGATTATATGTTTTTCTGCATAATGGTTTGAACATATTTTCTTTTTTTTTTTTTTCAATTAAGTAAACTCTATCCCCAATGTGGTACTGTGGTATTTGCACTCATGACTCCAAGATCAAGAGTCGCATGTTCTGCCAACTGAGCCAGCTGGTGCCTCTAAATATATTTTCTAATATATCCTTATTAGTATGTGTGTATGTAGGCATTTTTGTAATTTCTTGTAGTGATGCTTGGTCTATGGCTAAAGTCAAATGTTTGCCTTGATATTGCATAATATTTTGATCTACTAGGTTCTAATAGGGCTAACATGAGATGTTTTTAATTGCAGATGGATTAGGAGATGTAGCTATGCTAGAACTGGATGCTGAGTGTGCAGAGGGTGAAGTGGACCTATTTATGCCAATATGTAGGCTTCTCTCCATTAAGAAGAAGATAATGAGCAATTTAACCAACACACAATGTCTGGAGATACCAAATGGATAGATAACTGGTCTCCAGATTCTAAATGAGCAAGAGCAGCAAGTTGTCCTAGTAAATAAGTGGCCATAAGATTTGGAAGGGGTCTTGGTTGTGGGTACGCAAGTACCTATTTTGCATATCAGCATCTGCTCTTTTACAATAAAATGCTCGCACACAAAGTAAATCAAGAATTAAATTGGGATTATTTTCACAAAGTCTTTGCCATATGCCTAATGCTGTGCTTAATTCAGTAAGCCAAGGTATAGTGAAGAATAAGGTAAACTACCTAGTTAACTTGGTATGTATGCTGGGTTATAACACCAAGAGACATTTAGTAGGTCAAGCCAATCTTCATCTTCTGAGTTGGAGTGTAATACAATAGGAGCAGGATCCACAGTGATTTTGGAGAGATTGAAATGGAGGTGTCCACTGCTTCGTCAGCTTCCTACAATACAAGGTTTCTCCATTCATCAAAGGCTTTCCAGTGAGTAGATGATGCTCATGGCAAAAGGTGGGGTAGAAATGTTGGGCTTGATAATACTGGTGATGCTGGTGATACTGGTGATGCTGTATGTCCTCAGTTGAATAAGGTGACCCCAATAATGATCTGTAGAAGAAGTGGAAGATGTCACAAATGGTGGAGTTATATCCTGACCAGCGGGTGGCATTCCAGTTTGGAGGGGTTACAAAATTGCTGTTGTTGGTGTTATCTGCAATGAGTATAGGTATCCAATAGTGGAAAATAAGCAAAATAGTGTGTCTAGCATCCCACAAGACCCACTTAGTAATGTATAAGATGTATAGTGCACAAGATGTATAGTGGGTTCATACCTGCAAAATCAAGATAGTACCCTGTAAATTTCTAATTATTTCTTTCTGTCATTCTTGTCACTCAAGGGAATCTATAGCTATAATGGCCATTACTTCTAGTATTTCCCTGAACATAATTGTACTATATCATGCTAGGCTGAATATTAAGCATTTGGTAATGATTCTATACAAGAATGTATCTGCTACTAGGTGGCTTGCCATCCATCATATGTGGTGTAAACACCAGTATTTTTAGTGCCTGCGTCCAATGTTGATACAATAAAAGATCATGTTTTACATGCTTGAAAATTTTATAAAGTCTTCATATTATTTTATTAAAATTATGTAATTTATTTTTCCTTTGATCACCCAGTAGGTTTTATTAGTGGTAAATGCTATAATTTCACTGATATTATGTGACATTTTGTTTTTTAAATAGCACTTTCCCCTTTACTTTGGTGTTTGGGGTGCTATTTAGTGGTTATCTTTACTTTTGTGAGTTAGTTCAGTATTGATTCTATGCTTGTTTTACCATTACTTATATATCTATGGATTTAATGACTTTGCTGCTTACCATATTGCTTTAGTCCAAGTTTTCATGTCTAGATTGTTAGTAACCAATCTAAGTTTTGTCTAATAAAACCATGGTTCCTTACAATTGATCCAAGAGCAACTGAATTGTAAGTGGAAGTTTCTCATTATGCTCTGGTCTTTTGCCCAATATTCTATTATTTTTCCTGTGAAGCAGGTTCCCTAGTCAGCTTCTGTGATGGATAGATACCATAGCATTCTTATAGTGAATTTTTTAGCATTACTTCTGCAAGAGTAGGGTAATCCTGTTCCTCACCATGTGTCTACAATAATGCATGCATATGATTCATTCTCTGATATAAACAAGGGTCCTATGTAATCAATTTGTATAATTTGGAAGGATTTATAAGCCTTAATTTTGATGTGTTAAGATTTCCAAGCTTCAATTTTTCTGTAATTCTTGCATTTTTAATGTGATATTATAGATATGTAGTTGGTATATATATATTCTGTTTTCAACCAGGTTTTAGAGACATGTATTCCTGAATATCCCTTTTGGTGATGTGCCTATATAATACTGTTGACTCTTGAACAACATGGGCTTGAATTCCATGGCTCCACTTATACATGGATTTTTAAAATTAGAGTACCATAGATGTATTCTATTCTGTATGATTTTCTTAATAACTTTTTTCTCCAGCTTACAGTATTGTAAGAATATAGTATGTATTACATACATATAACATACTATATATGTGTCAGTCAGTTATTTATATTATCAGTTAGGTATCCAGTCAACAGTAGGCTATGTTTTAACTTTTTTTAAAGTTTATTTTTATTTATTTTGTGAGATAGAGAGCAAGTGGGAGAGGGGCAGAAAGAGAAGGAGACAGAATCCCAAGCAGGCTCTGCACTGTCAGCACAGAGCCTTATGTGTGTCTCAAAATCACCAATTGTGAGCTCATCACCTGAGCTGAAATCAAGAGCTGGAAATCCTTTACAAACTGAGCCTCCCAGGGGCCCCTCTGTTTTAACTTTTACAGTAGGTTAAGTTTTGGGAGAATCTTAAGTTATACATGGAATTTTGACTGTGCAGTGGGTTGGTGTCCCTAACCCCCGCATTATTCACGGGTCAACTATGATTCTATCAATTAGCATTTCTATCCTTTTCTGTTTTATCACCCATTGTTCCTTTGGTTTATGTATATTTTGATTAGACTCTCTTTTATACATGAACCATTGTGGTTTTTGTAAGTTTAGAAATTCTAGCCTCATTAGCTCTTCTAGTGAGTTTTCCTACCTGATTAGTATACTTTGTTACCAAAAGGTCATCTTTGGTGAGCCGGGACATGTGTCATAAATATTGAGATATAAGCTTGTGCTATTTTCTGCCATATATCTTTACCTCATATATCCTTATTTCCTATTTTCCAGTCATCTTTTTCTCCATATTCTTGACCAAACAGCTATTTCATTAGTTACTGCGCATGAGTTTGGGAAAAGACTTTCTGGGTTTCCTTAATAGATCATTGGATCACCTATTTTATGGCTATTAGCTGAGCATATTGTACTGGTTTTCCCAAGCCTGATTCTGTCAAAGTTAGATCATCATTAGTCCTTAAGGGTACAGCCCACTGCATATTCTGGATAGTGTTATGGAGGCTGATCCATCTGTAAAGTATGTATTTTTTAGTTCTGGGATCAGAATGGTCCCCACTGCTCAACTTCTTGGGCTTAAATAGGCTCACCCTTTGGAAACTCTGGCAAATCCACTATTGGCATTGTTGAGATTTCCTCAGTTAGTATAGAGCATCTGTTGTTGGCTGTGTATTTTTTTATAGGGCCTCATAGAGGGCCCAAGTGAGTCTTTCAATTGGTTGGTATCTATTCTCAGACCATGGAAACTTCCTAGTTAAAAACCCAACTGATAGGGGCGCCTGGGTGGCGCAGTCGGTTAAGCGTCCGACTTCAGCCAGGTCACGATCTCGCGGTCCGTGAGTTCGAGCCCCGCGTCGGGCTCTGGGCTGATGGCTCGGAGCCTGGAGCCTGTTTCCCATTCTGTGTCTCCCTCTCTCTCTGCCCCTCCCCCGTTCATGCTCTGTCTCTCTCTGTCCCAAAAATAAATAAACGTTGAAAAAAAATTTAAAAAAAAAAAACAAAAAAAAACCAAACCCAACTGATAAAATTTGGGGTCCTGCAGTACTTTAGTCCACAGTGACAATGTTGTAAATCCTTGCGATTGTAGGCCCTTTAGTTGGTATTTAGAATCCTCATTAGCTGATGCCAATGGGTTAAAAGTTCAGACAGCATTCTTCAAATAACTAGATACTGCCTCTTGAGTTTCTGTCCACCTCAATTCCTACTCTTCCTGGTTATTTCATAGATGTGTCTTAATATTATCCCCATATATGGTGTGTGCTTTTTCTAATATCCAAACAGTCCTATCAGTTTCTGAGTTACTTCTTTTGTGGTAAGAGTTAGTATGCGATCTATACTGTTTATGATTAGGTGTGATATTTTTCTTCCTTCAGAGGACCAAATTATATCTAGAAATTTGATTGTAGTTTGAGGCCTTTATTTTTTTTTTTATTTATTTTTGAGAGAGACAGAGACAGAGTATGAGAAGGGTAGATGCAGAGAAGGAGGGAGACACAGAATTCAAAGCAGGCTCCAGGCTCTGAGCTGTCAGCACAGAGCCTGATGCAGGACTCAAACCCACGAACTGCGAGATCATGACCTGAGCTGAAGTTAGACGCTTAACCAACTGAGCCACGCAGGTGCCCCTGTAGATTGAGGCCTTTAAATATTATTACCTGGATTCATTGTCCAGTCTCTAAGTGTAAGGAATTTATTTAAGTCTACTTTGACCTTATTAGATTCTTCCAAGTTATTACCAGAAATAAGGATATAATCAATAAGGGAAATGATGGTTTGTGTGTGTGTTGTGTTTTTCTGAAAGGGCTGGGATATCTTCTGTTAGAAGTTTGAAGGTATTAGGAGACTGTTAAGGTATCCTTTTGGTAACCTAGTAAACTGATATTGTCTATCTTCCTATGTGAATGCAGTCATGGGCTGGCTTTTCTCATCAATTGGTAGGATATGTTAAAGAACATCTCAGATAAATTTATCACTGTATAATAAGTTCCAGATCCAGTGGTGATACTGTTTATTATAATGCCTGTATCTGAGAGTGCCCCCTCAATTTTAGGAAAATGTTTGTTTAAATTCCTACAATCTGCTATAAATCTGTATGATGCATCTGACTATTTTTTTTTAAATTTCTTAACGCTTATTTATTTGAGACAGAGAGAGACAGAGCATGAACGGGGGAGGGGCAGAGAGAGAGGAGACACAGAACTGGAAGCAGGCTCCAGGCTCTGAGCCATCAGCCCAGAGGCCGACGCGGGGCTCAAACTCACGGAGTGTGAGATCGTGACCTGAGCTGAAGTCGGACGCTTAACCGACTGAGCCACCCAGGTGCCCCATCTGACTATTTAAAAGTCCAGATAAGGATATTATATGTTGAAGCAGTAAGCACAATAATTTGTTCTTTTAGGACTTCCTGAATATTTTCCTCATTTTGATTATGTTTTCCCTTAAGATTACCTATTGAAGTATACTTATTATTTAGATGGGTTGGGTAGTTTAACTGCAGTCCATTTTACTATAGTTAAATTATTATTTGGGATGTTTATGTCTTTATTGTTCACATGTTGTCCTATTACTTTCATTCCCAGGATGTTTTCTAAATTGAGTTCTATAAGGAGCTTTGCCTTTACTGGTGGTCTATCATTAATTGTTAGAAATCCAGGTTCCTGGTTAGTTTTCTTCCTAATCCTTCAGTTAATCCCTTCTTGGTTTCTGATTTTCCTATCTTATTGGGTTGTCCCTGAGTCATTGTTACTTGGGACCCTGTGTCCAATATCATAATAGTATTTAAAATGTTTTTATTTACAAAGATGGTTTTTTTTTTTTAATTGAAATGGCCACTATACATAAGGACAATTGTCTCTGGCTTGGGTCAGGAGATGGAGTCTGCTGAGTCCCTATAGGGGGTTCATTGGACTTTCTCTCCTGTTTGTCATGGCTCATCTATTAATGGGACTAAGTTTCCTGAATGGGTTGTCATAAATGGGTGAAGGTCTATTTCTATAGGTCTATTTCCTCTAAAATGTTAGTTCTTCCTGTTTCTCTGCCACTGCAAGTAGTTTCTGGTTTTCTAGTTTGAGTTTCTGTTTTTATAATTTCAGTTGAAAGGTGGTAGTCTAAATGATTTAGGTGACTTAGGCCAAAAAAGCCTCATGGATTTGGTTCTATTAGGCCTATTTACATTAGGTATAGGCCTATTTTGTCTATATATATTAGTGTTAAAGCTATAGCTTTATCTTGACTCAGTTATTCAACTGTTCTGATCAAGTCAAACAGTTCTCCTGTGTTTCTGGCACCTGCAAATATCATAAATATGCTGTTGTGTCCTTTAGGGACACAGATTTTAGGATTAACTTTTAATTTTTTCTGTTGCTTCTGCATGTAGCAATGAGGGGTGTCTGTCTTCTATCATAAATCATAGTCAATGGTCCTAATTTCATTACTATATTAGTAACTTCCCCTGCTGTCCTTCCGTGCAGATGTTGTAAGGGATAATATATATAGTTATAGGCCATCTTAATCTCTAGACTGCTGCTACCCTGCCAAAGATCTTTGTATATTAGTATAATTCTCTCCAAATACTCTAAGGTGTTGATTAAATTTAGTGTCAGTGGCAATGTATCCAAATTACACAATCTGCTCCTATGAGGATCAGGTCCTCGTTTGGGCTTAAATCTAAGAGCCATTAGATTTCTGTGTCCACATCCATTTGTTGGAATTACATTCTAATTTTTGTCATTTCTTGTCTAGTATAGGCTCTCTATTCAGTAACTCTACTGGTTTCATATTATATGTTATAGTTTTGTCTATTCTCATGGGCCATTTTGAGTAGGTTAAAATTACTAAAATCAAAGGGTTATAATGATCATCATTCTCTTTGGGCTGTGGATTGGTGCCCTTAGGAGTAAAAGGATCTGGATTTCTTCCTATAGCCTTTCCTTTCTATCTGTCTGCATCTATGTTGCTAAATGCTTCTAATAAGATTGCTGAAATGTCTTCCTTAGTTGCTTTTTACTGTAGAATGTAACTCACTGGGTTGGATGATCAAGCCAACATCTGGAGTTCCCTTACTTTAAGTTTGTCCAGACAAATTCTTTCTAGGTCTTTAGGGATCCTAAATCACTTCTTGAATAATGTTGATTGTGCTAGTGAGCAAACATATTCACTATTGTCCTCCTGCCTTTCCCAACAGTGTTCAAAGCATGTTTTATTATACAGTTGCTTAATAAAGTATTCCAAATTATTTGTAATATTACAATAAGCAGTATAAGATAAATATTGTGACCAATGTCAACCTCCAACTATAATAGCTCAATCAATTTTATCCATTGACTGACTGTTCATAGTCTCAGTAAGATGCTATAAATGGTAAATAGTGTATGAAGACTAAAGTTTGTGAATACAGTAATGGTTTTTAATATATTTTGGTCAATTATAAGTTTAGCATAATTTACCAATCTGTATTTCAAAATGAAGCAATGGCCATTTTAATTATTATTAGTTTGGGTCAGGCGGCCAACTATGCCAGTTGTTTTTGTTTGGGGCAAATTATGCTCAAAGACTGAGATTTGTCTTTGCCAATAATTATTTAGCACAGATTTACTGTTGGAATTATAATTTATAATAGCAATATTTACAAGCCAATAGCATACAGGATAATATTTCTTAATAAACCAATGAAGAAATATCGTACTCCACACGAATGATGAAGTAGACTATTGTTCCAGGAAAAGGAGAGATGAAAGAAATAAAGTCCAAATTTAGCTGAGGTGTACCTTTCTATCAGTTGGTTCTTGGTAGGATTAGTGCTTACAACTAAAAGCTGGGCATCAGCTGTTCTGTTGAGTCCCTCTATGCTGGGGCACACAGCAAGAGGGTAATGACACCAGTGTTGACAGGCAAGGTAGGCTGCTCTAAAAGTTATTACTGGAGAGACCAGTACAACGGTTTATACCACTGCCCATAAGGAGTAGCTTCGCCAAGGCATAAATGGATGTCCCTTCTCTTCCTGAGACTGCTGCGTGATTTAACACCACGGCTGACCACAATAGCCTGGCCGTGACAAGGGCAAGTCTTCCAAGATCTTTAGGAGAGCTATTATTAGGTCACCAAGAGTAGCCTTTCCCAGACCAGACACTCTTGCACTCTTGGTAAGCCCTCACAAACTCTTGTTATTTAAGTTTAAATGTCCCTTACATAATAGCCACTCTTTATGCTCTTCTCAATAAGTCCCCGGTAGTGCACTGTCAACAGTTAAGCTATCGAATGCCTATTGACACAGATGTTGATAACGACATCCTGACAATATAAACAAACTCACCCTTAGATTCAAACAATGTTACTTAAGTCATCAACAGGTAGATTTGAAATCATAACAAACCAGTATACAACTGTCAGGTTGCCAAAAAAATTAAAAAGTCTTGCAAAGTAGTGGTAAGTATGTAGTGATATGAGAAAACTCACACATATTACTTGTGGAAAGAAACTTGAATAACAACTTAGAAAACCATTTCAGCATTACCTAGTAAAACTGAGAACAAAGATCCTTTATTATCCAACAGTTTCAGTTTTATAGTATATCCTTAGAGAATCATTTTCACATATGCACAAAGATACATGCATGAGGATGTTCAGTATTTCTTATAATAGAGAAACTTTAGATATAATCTCACTCACTATCTGTCTCCAGAAGAACGTACAAAATTCAGCTTTTCATATAATGGAATATTGTCTGTATAAAACACATAGGAGTCATGTATCAAAACAGATTTCAAAGAACATAATATTGGGTAAAAAATACAAGTAGCAAAATATTATTATGTAAATGTAAATGTTTTTGATAGATATGTATGTAGTACGGGCATGATAGATTTTTAACTTGAATATAGATATTCTTTCAGAACAACTAAGAAAAAGGGATATAACTTAGTCCCTAAGATATATATATATGTATGTATATATATATATATATATTCATTCATTCATTTATCCACTTATCATATAGGCAAGAACATTCTAATGAATACTTAGCAATGTGTCAGTCACCATTCTAGCAGATGTGGATACATCTGTGGAAAAACAGGCAGCGTTTACCTTCTGTTGTGGCTATAAAATTTTGCTCCTGTGTGTGTGGGTGTGTGTGTGTGTGTGTGTGTGTGTATCTGATGAAATATTTACCAAATTTATACTTTACACATTGACGCCTGTGCATTCATCTTTCAATTGAAAGCACTATATTAAGGGATCTCATAAGATTAGCTCAATTATTTTTAAGTCATTTGTATTTTATTTTATTTTTATTTATTTTATCATTATAAGTGTACCCTTTAATCCCTATCCCATATTTCCCCCCCCACCCCCCACCCTTCCTCCCCTCTGGTAACTATCAGAGAACCATTTGTTCTCTCTAGTTAAGAGTTGGTCCTTGGCTTCTCTCTCTGTCTCTCGCTCTCTCTCCTCTTTTCTTTGCTCATTTATTTATTCTTTTTAAAAAATGTTTCTTTATTTTGTGATGGAGAGAGAGAATCTCAAGAAGGCTCTGTGCTGTCAACAGCAGAGCCCAACAGAGGACTTGATCTCAAGAACCATGAGATCATGACCTGAGCCAAAATCGAGAGTCACTTAACCAACTGAGCCACCCAGGCACCCCTGTTTTGTTTCTTAAATTCCACATATAAGATGGTATGGTATTTGTCTTTCTCTGACTGACTGACCGACTGACTGATTTCCCTCAGCTTTATAGTCTCTAGCTCTATGTTATTTTTATGTATTTTTTGTTCTGTCTCATATAAATTATATATGAGACATCTCTTTTATCTATTCATCTGTGGATTGACTGCTTTCATAGTTTGGCTATCGTAAATAATACTACAATAAACATTGGGGTGTGTGTGTCCCTTTGAATTAGTTGTTTTGTATTTGTGTGTGTGTTTATGTGTGCTTTTGCATTTTTTGAGTAAATACCCAGTAGTGAGATTCCTGGATTGTAGGGTAGTTCTCTTTTTAAAATCTGAGGAAACGTCATACTGTTTTTCACAGTGGCTGCTCCAGTTTGCATTCCTACCAACAGTGTACAAGGGTTCCTTTTTCTCCATATCCTTGCCAACATTTGTTGCTTCTTCTAGTTTTTATTTTATCCATTTATACAAGTGTGAGGTGATATTTCATTGTGTTTGATTTGCATTTCCCTGATGATGAGTGATGTTGAGCATCTTTCATGTGTCTTTTTTCTGCATGTCTTTTTTTGAGAAATATCTCTTCATGTCCTTCTGCTCATTTTTTAATTGGGATTATTTGTTTTTAGGTATTGAGTTGTATCAGTTCTTTATATACTTTGGACACTAACTCTTTATCAGATATGTCATTTGCAAATATCTCCTCCCATTCGACAAGTTGCCTTTTAGTTTTATTGATTTTTTTCCTTTGCTGTGCAGAAACTTTTGTTTAATGTAATACTATAGTTTATTTTTGGTTTTATTTCCATTGCCTCAGGAGATATATCTAGAAAAATGTTGCTATGGCCAATGTAATAGAGATAAGTGCCTGTGCACTCTTCAAGGGTTTTTATTGTTTGAGGTCTCCCATTTAAGTTTTTAATCCAGTCTGAGTTTATTTTGTGTATGGTGAAGAAAGTGGTCCAGTTTCACTTTTGCATGTGATTGTCAAGTTTTCCCAACAATTTATCAAAGAGACTCTCTTTTTCCCATTGTATGTTCATTCCACCTTTGTCAAAAATTGACCATATAATTGTGGGTTTCTTTCTGAGTTTTCTGTTCTATTCTATTGACCCATGTGCCTATTTTATGCCGGTACCATACTGTTTTATTACTACCACTTTGTAATATAACTTGAAATTTGGAATTGTGATATCTCCAGTTTGTTTTTCTTTTCAAGATTGCTTTGGCTATCTGAGGTTTTTGTGGCTTCATATAAATTTTAGGATTGTTTGTTCTGGTTCTGTGAGAAATGCTATTGGTATTTTGATAGGGATTGTATTAAGTTTGTAGATTGCTTTGGGTAGTATAGACATTTTAACAATATTTGTTCTTCCAACCCGTGAGCATGCAATTGACTTTCTGGTGTCTATTTCTGTGTGTTAGGAAAGTCAGATACTGCTCTTGCTCCTAATAATAATAGCATTATGAAGAAGAGGTCCTGTCCTAGGACATAGAGCTTCAGAGAGTGTCTCTATGTGTGTTGCGTGTGCTTCCTGTTGAGTCTTGGTGTCTTTTTCCATCAGAGCCTTTCTTTGCCTATTGTGCAGAGTCTTTCTTTGCCTATTGTGAGGAGTTTTGGTCCCCAGCAAGGGTGGAAGCATTTTATCAAGATGTGCAGTGATCTGCTTGTGAAATGAAATCTGCCATTGCTGCCACCAGGACTGAGGTCCCACACAACCCATGGGTTGGGAGATGTGATGATGTGATTAAAAAAAAAATCTTTTTTTTTTTAGCGTTTATTTGTTTTTGAGAGAGAGACAGAACACAATGGGGGAAGGGCAGAGAGAGAGGGAGACACAGAATCTGAAGCAGGCTCCAGGCTCTGAGTTGTCGGCACAGAGCCCGATGCAGGGCTTGAACTTGTGAACAGTGAGATCATGACCTGAGCCAAAGTCAGACGCTCAGCCAACTGAGCCACCCAGGCGCCCCATGCGCCAGTCTTCTGGAGGAGGGGCCTGCAGTGCTGGGACTGAAGTGAGCAAGACAGGGAAGGGCAATTACTGAAGTGCAGGGTATGGGGATTGGTGCAGGCAAGTTAGGTAGCAAGTGTCAGTGCTGATCTGGTTCCCACATATGGCAGTTGTTTATGCTATGGAGGGGGGGTGCGGGGGGGGGGAGTTGTTGGGAGACAGGGGAAGGAGCTGATGCCTGCCAGCTCATTTAACTGGAGGGATCACATCATGACCCCTGTTTCTCCATGCCATGTTCTCAGATGAGACTATTACTCTCCTCCCTCCTGTCTGCTCCCAGTGTTTCCCAACTGCTGGTTCTACACTGTATCTTCTCTGGCTTTTTGTCATACTGTCTCTTTAAAAGTGGAGATTTTACTTCCTGATGCCCTCTGGACTTTCCCAGAGCAGAGCCTGCCAATTTTTAAAATTCTAAGCTTTAATTTCTGCTGGTTGTAAGGACTAATGAAATTTGGCCCCTCTTTCTTTCAAATACAAATATTACTGGCATTCATCCTCTCCACTCATGCACTCCCTGGTGTGAAAAATCTGTTTTTCTGCCCTTCTCTACACCACTGGCTCCCTCCAGACATGAACAGCATGGTCTGTTTTGCCCCAGACCACATCTTCACCTTTCCTACCTTCAGTCTGGCCTCTTCTCTGTCGTTATTAATGGAGTTTATTCTGCCAGTTTTTAGGCCATTTTCTGGTTTGTTTACACTGATGTGAATGTTATCTAGTTGTATTTGTGGTACCAGGCAAATTAGGGTACTCCTAGTCCACCATCTTCCAAGCCGTCTGAGATTACCTCATTTAACCATCAATAGCTTATGAGCTAAATATTAATCTTACTTCACAAATTAGGCACTGAGGCTTTCAGAAATTATGCAGTGTGCCCAAAGTCATACAACTAATAAGTAGTGGAGTTGGGTTAACTTGGTTATCTGATGCCAATGTGTACTTCCATGTGATACGATGGGAAGAGAAGAGTTGGCAATAATTCTGTAACTTGCTCTCCACTCCTCAGGGATATGATAGGGAATTTTTACTTTGACTAGACTCCTCGCCAACACTGCATTGCCATTTACTGGCATAGAGATAATCAAGTCACTATTTAAGAATGTTTTTGTCAGGATATATCTGGTCTGAATTGACTGCTTATTATAAATGCATGTAGAGTTATAGACTTATGGAATACAATTGGTTGAAGAACAGAAGTATGTCATGTAGGCTCTCAGCCTGAATGAATAATGAAGTATAAACAAGAAGCCCAAATCCGAGCAGCTTCCTTGTCTAAGTATATTGCATTCCTTGTTAGATCTCATCTGTTACTTTGAGATGGCAAATATGTCTCAAGGCAGGAAAAGGGACTTTTTTGAAGTCATGGTTTAGAACCTTTCAAACAAAAGCCTATCAAAGCAAATGTTTACATTGAAAAATTCTTAATATGATAAATTCTATGTATATTTTACCACAATTAAAAAAAACAAATATTAGTGACATAGTTGATAATTCTGATTATCAGAATGTGTGTGTGTGTGTGTGTGTGTGTGTGTGTGTTCATGTGGCCTTTTGTTTCATGAGTAAATGTTTATGCTGATGAATGTTGGTGGTGGCAAGGTTAAGCTTCTTGATAGACACACTCTTCTTCATTGATTTAAACATTAAAATAGTAGGAGTCTTGAGTCCTTTACCCTTAACTGGAAGTAAGCTCATACACTCCTCAACTGGGTTTCTTAACTGGTACACAGCTGACTATCAAATCTTTAACTTAACAGTAAGAAAGAGTGAAAGCAATTTCACTTTTTGCAATTTTTTTTTTTTTTTGCAGTCTGAGTTTGTGTCTTGTTTATTTGAAAGAAGACTAGAAAGATTGAAGAGGTATATGCTTTCTAGACAGCTAAAGTATTTTTTTCCCTTTGTCTCACAAAAGCCTCAAAAGCACTATGTAGCTACAGATCTTTAAGCTGAATCCAGAAGATTAATTGCCAAGTCAGGGTTTTATAATTTTTCTTTGGACCTAATGTGTGCAGATAGATAGAAAAGTTCTTATTTTTCTTTCACTGAGGTAGGAATGAGAGTAATATTTTAGATGGGGCCTGGGAGTAGGAGTTGATAGTGAAATGTGGAAATAAAAATGGGAAGACTCTTTCTTTAGTGCTGAAAACAAAGAGAGAGCAGCCCAAACAACAGAGTTAGTTTTTTTTTTTTTTAAAGTTTATTTTTGACAGAGACAGAGTGTGAACATGAGCTGGGGAGGGGCAGAAAGAGAGAGGGAGACACAGAATCCGAAACAGGCTCCAGGCTCTGAGCCATCAGCATGGAACCTGACACGGGGCTCGAACTCACAAACTGTGAGATCACGACCTGGGCTGAAGTCGGATGCTTAACCGACCGAGCCACCCAGGTGCCCCCCCCCCCCGTTTTTTTTTTTTTAATTTTTAAAAATTATTTATTTATTTATTTATTTATTTATTTATCTTTTTTTCAGAGTTAGGTTTTAATTAAGAACTTAATTAATGAGGTAAACTAAAATAAATGGTATATATACAAGAACTATGTAACTACAATCTACCTAATGTCTATAGAGTTGATAATAGCCAAGTAAGAAAGTGTTAACATTCCATAGGACAGGACACATTTAAATTTTAATAATCAGACAACTACTGGAATGAACTAATATGAAGAGCAAAATTTAAAACATAATATTTCAGATAATTTTAGATTTAGTATACTTTTATAATTTAAATAGAAAGGAAATACCTGATCTTAAGCTTTTTAAATCAGGGCAATTTTATTAGTAAATTCTTGGCTTTGGGTAACAGCTTTCTATAGCTTCTTCATATAAAGGTTCAAGATGATATTGTATAAAACATTTATATTTTCAATAGCTGGAAATGCTAGGTATTTTGGCCCTCCCAATTATTACAACTTATTTAAAACCATGATATCAGGTCCAGGATGGTTTGTATTACTACTTACACATTCATTTCCCTGCAATTATTCCTCTGTGACTTGATTATATGCACCTGTATGACCTGCCTTTGAATGGCTGAAAGTCTGATGATGGTTGTGGCCAGGATGTATTGTAGCATTGCCTAATAGGGCTTCTCTTACACATGAAGCATTTCTTTTGCTATAATGTTGAGCATTGTTGCAACAATGAGGTTATTTTAAATCTGTACTCTGGAGTAACAATAGTTTCTGTGAACACATTCCTACAGATATGATCTGGTAAAAGGAATATTGTAAAGCCAAAAATATCAGGGGTTATAAAGCTAGAAGATTAGTATGTAATTCAGTTACAAAGTCAATCAACTGTAAGTCATAAATCCCTAAGAAAACAGGCTTAATTAGTTTGGGTGCACGCCTCGTGAAACATCTTGTCAGGGAACTTAATTAATTTTATTTAAAAAAATAAAAATAAAGCTTAGATTAGAAGCAATAAAAAATCCCAGTGGCATTTTGCCATTAATAGTCATTTTGTTGACATGCATGACCCAGAATACTATATTTTAGGATTATATATTGGTAACCTATAGTTAATATTGTGGAATCTCTTTGTTCCTTCTTGTGTGCAGCAACATCACTTCATGCTATGCAATTTTAATTCAGTGAGAATAAAATTCCCCTCTGTAAATTACTCTTTCAAGTACGGCTGGTAATTTAAGAGCATAAACCACCTTTAACCAAGCTCTTTTGAGGGAACATATAATTTTGGAGGACATTCACTCACTAAGTTGAAGCTAGGCTACAATTCTCTTCTATAATTCTGTCCATACTCCTTATTTTATGCTAATGTGTCACTGTTCTTCGTTATTCATTCCACAATAGATTTTAATCATGATAAAATAAAAATTGATTAAAGAGAAAGAACATATGAATACAACTTTGAATGTTTATGAAAAATGTCCTCATGTGCCATTTTCTTTTAAAAGTTCCAGTTGCATGATCATGTTGATATTCCCTAAATTATTTTAGCAGTCTTTACCCAATAATTGAAACTTAGTTTAAACATTAATCATTTTTCTTTTAACCATTGAAATATGAGAGGAAGGTATATTTTCCATATTTTATAAGTGCTTATGAAGTCAGATATCTAAAAGTTCAAGATAAACTAAACAGAACTTAGAAATTTTCATAAAGTGGTTTCTGTTTATTTCATCTTTTTTTATGGGGAAAATATTATCTTTGTGTTAAGTCTTACCAGTTGTAAATTGCATTCCAAACTTAAATTATTATGTTTCTCACAAAACCTAGAAGCTTAACCATTACAGGTTCAAAGAGTAAGCAAAGTAAGAACAATCAATTAAGTTCAGAAAAAAAACAAAACAAAAAAAACTAAGAGTCAAATATATAACTCAACATAGTTACACAGGCACAAATAGATGAATTTGGAGGTTAACCATGGTGAAGAAGAATAATTGGCAGGCCACTTGGGTAACAAATTAAATCAGCAAAAGATATATACCTAAAAGCATCTTTCCTTTTTTTTATTTTTTAGCATTATTTAATAATTACTAGGTTAAGCATATTAAACTGCTTCTTTTAGCAAATCAAAAACTCTTGAATATGTGTTTCAACTTAGGAATTAGGTACCATAATTTATCTTTTTTATCAAGAAAAAAAATCTCCCCTTCAGCCATCAAATATTTGTCTATCTACTTGAAACTATGCTTGGCTGAAATTTAAGAAAATTGAATATTTAAATTTTTTCTTAATTGAAATGAGGGGAAATATATTCTCAACATGATAGCCAAGTTGACTCATTTTATATATATCAGATCATGTTACTGCTCTATTGAAACCCTCCCTTAGTTTACCATTTTATTCAGATTTAAAGTTTAAGTCCTTAAAATGGTGTAGAATGTCCTTCATAACCAGCCTCCTCCACTTTTGAACCTTCTGACTTCATCTGCTACCACTTCTCCTTTATTACCATTGCTCTACCTTCTTGCTATTTCTTGAACATACCAGACATTGTCTCACCTCCCTCAGGGATTTTACACTATTTTCTCTGCCGACAGTATTCTTTATTCACATATATGCATGGATTACATCCTTACTTCCTCCAGGACTCTGCCCACTATGAGGATGAGTATTTCTTTCAACATTTAATATTAAGTAGCATATTCAGAGTTATTGAACTTACTATTTCCCTTGTCACTTAGTTCTTTTCCTTCTCTATTCCACTCATACCCATTTTATGTAATACATACTTAACTTGTTTATTTGGTAATTGGCTGTCTTCACCCACTAGAATGTAAGCTCTATGAAGGCAGGGACTTTGTTTTATGACATCTATATCTTAAGATCCTAGAATGGGAACCGACATGTAGTTGGCACTCAAGAAATAGTTGAAGAAGTCACTACATTGAAGAATAGAAAGTCTCCTCTCCAGGGGAAGTCTTGGAGAAAAAAGTCTTGAATTTGTTGCAAACATGTCTTTAAAATATTTCCATTTTGAATTTATTTTTTTTCAATAACTTATCTTGCCCAAGTAAATAAGATACTCTTAGTGAAAAGAGAAATGAATTTGAATAAATTGATATTAAGAATTTGTGTTTACATTCTCAATTAAAATAATTTGAGTTGGATTGGTAAGAAACTGGGTTTGGAAAATGAACATTAGTGATATTTTATGGTACCTTAAAAGAAAAACAAAAGGTATTGTATTGAGAAAGAAGGACGGGCTTCCCTTCCCAATGCCTGATCAAGATGATCTAAATACAGTATGCAGGAATAATTAAGAAGCTAGAGGAGAGAGTGTGCTATGCTGTCTAGAGATACTCATTTATTTAAACAATACTTGAATGCTTACCACATGTCAGACACAATTCTAAGTATCATGCAACTTTCTTTTTTTATTAAAATTTTTTTTTCAACGTTTTTTTATTTATTTTTGGGACAGAGAGAGACAGAGCATGAACGGGGGAGGGGCAGAGAGAGAGGGAGACACAGAATCGGAAACAGGCTCCAGGCTCCGAGCCATCAGCCCAGAGCCTGACGCGGGGCTCGAACTCGCGGAGCGCGAGATCGTGACCTGGCTGAAGTCGGACGCTTAACCGACTGCGCCACCCAGGCGCCCCTCATGCAACTTTCAATAAGCCAAAAATGCTCATTTAAACAGAAAAATTAACTAGTAAATAAATGAAAATAATTTTAGATAGTGATATAACAAAAATTAAAGAAGATATAAACTGGACTCCAATGGGATAGATTGGATAGTTAGAGAAGAACTCACTTCCCTAATCTGAATTCTATAAGTAAACAATCATGAAAGGATCAGGAGGAATGCTTGCCAGATAGAGGAATAAGACACACAAAGGCATTAGGACCAAAAAGACCTTGGTGTGTACAGAACAAAGTGGAAGCTAACAGTGTTGGAACACGGGGTGCTGGGGGAGTAAAAGACACAAGTAAGGGAGAGGAGATTGAATGGGCAACCAAGATGTGTCCTATTGAAGGCTTTGTTGGTCATAGAAAGGACATTTAGTTTATGTCAAGTGACATTTGAAGACTTGAAGCATGGGAGTGTCCTGATTTGTTTTTAAAACAGTTTCTTGAGCTGCTGTGTGGAGATTGTAATGTTTTGTCCAGATTTATGTAAGTAAATTTTGAGTAATAATATATTTCACTTATATTAATACTTTTGGATGATGCCTTTAGAAGGGAAATATGTTCATAAATACTGGCTGTATTTTTACATTAAGGTTTCATAATTTACTTAATATGATTTTATTTTTCATTGTAATTTTGAATTACCTATTTTTATCTTTCAAAAATTTCTACCTTAGCCTGTCTGTCCCTTCACTCTCCATCACTTAGTTATTCTAATTATTTGATAATTGGTTAAAGTGGAAAATAAAATATTCATAATTGGACTGTCTTAGTTGTGTTTAGGCTTGTATATAAAATTAAAAATTTCTTTAGTATTACTACCAATCCTATGAATATACTTCCAAACGTATTAAGCTTTTTTCTCCTGATTTACATAATTTTTCCATTTCATCATTCTGTATGTATTAGTTTCCTAAAGGTGCTGTAACAAATGATCACAGATTTGGTATCTCCAAACAATATAAATTAATTCCTTCATAGTTCCGAAGGCCACAAATCATTATCATTGGAGTGGAACAAAGGTGTTAGTAGGGACGCAGTCTGTCTAAAGTGTCTAGGGGAGAATCCAGCCTAACCTCTTTCAAATTCTGGTGGCTGCCAGTTTTCCTTAGATTCCACATCATTCCAGTCATCAAGGAGCATATTCAAATCTCTCTCTGCCCCATCTTCATAACATTTTCTCTGGTGAATTACGTCTCCCTCTGTATCTCATAAGGGTACATGTGATTGCATTTAGGGCCCACCCAGAAAATCCAGGATAATCCCATCACAAAATCTTTAATAATATATGCAAAGTCTTTTTTTTTCCCCATATGAGGTGATGTCCACAGTTTTCAGGCATGAGAACATGTATATCTTTTGGGAAGTCAGATTGTGTAGCATCTAATTCTTTTGCCTGATGTATCTAATTCTTTTGTCCCATAGATGTAGTTTGTTTGTTTTGCTCATTTAAAAACTGTTTTCTATAATTCTAATATCTGAAACAAACAGAAGGAAGAAAAATTCTGAGAGATGGGTGGTTTTCAAAGAATGTAATTTCATTTAAATAAGAAAATTGGGGACTGTAAATGATAATTCATATTAATAAATTTGACACTCTCATAAGAAATGAACTCTTTTCATTAGAATTTGATAAAGTGTGTTTTTCTTCCCTAGAATTTGTGCCTCTTGATGTTTGTCAGTTCCTAATATATCTCAACTTCACTATTCTTGCCTGAAAGTTGATTCCACTACTACTAATAACTGACATTGGGGTGGGAGTTAAAACACATCCGCTGCTGAGAAGCCCAGTTGTTCTCCCTGCTCCTCTCCCACTTCCAGTTCTCACTCCTCCTTGGAGTCAATCACTATTAGTTCTGATCCCATTCATCTGCAGCAGTTTGCTTCTATGCATATTCTGGCCTGCAATTTCAATGTATTCTTTTATGTAGATATCATCTATTTTTTAATTGTTCTGTGGGTCCAAATTAACTTTGTTATAAATCAATATTGCATTTATCTTATGACATGTATTTTTTCCTAATTTGCTGTAGGAAAGGTAGTATTTCAGCCCACCGTATTCCTCAAAAATGTATTGTAATCTTACCAAGTGCCAAGCAGATTGTCACATTACAGGACTTCATTCCTAATGGGATTACACCACTCATAACTTCACAAGGTCATTAACATGACAGAAAAAAAGGTAACTAAAATTTTGGGGATTATTATAGAAGAGTTCACACTGGAAGAAACATTTGGAATGGATCTTGTAAAATGAGGAAACAGAGAATGTGAAAAAAGATTTTACAGGAATAGCTAAGAGCATGTGTCAAGACAAAAATGCGTGAAATGGTTGAGTATTCTGTAAAAGGTGAGATGTTTAGTGTCTTTGGAACACAGAGTGAGGTAAGTGGCAAAAGTTGAAGCTGAGGAAATAAAAGACAGTGATTTTTTAAATTAACTTTTTTCTATAATTCAGTAAACAAATGTTTATTAAATGTACACCAAAATACAGACAGGTCTTTCATGCTGCCTGCTGCCCTTGCAGATATATATTGATATGTCAAGACACTTGAAATTTACTAAAAGAAAGAAGAGAACTAAAACATATTTTTAATTACAGAGATAAAATGATCAGATTTGGTTTTTAGCAAGCTGGATTTAATGTCAGACTGAAAAATGGTTTAAAATAAGGAGAAACCAGTGGCATAAGTAGGAGAGGTAGATGCAGTCTGACCAGAGATTATAGAGCCAGAACTAAGACTCTGTCAGTAGAGATAAAAATCCAGGATTATTCCCTAGAGAATACAACACCCAGTGCTCATCCCAACAGGTGCCCTCCTCAATGCCCATCACCTACCCTCCCCTCCCTCCCACTCCCCATCAACCCTCAGTTTATTCTCAGTTTTTAAGAGTCTCTTATGGTTTGGCTCCCTCCCTCTCTAACTTTTTTTTTTCCCTTCCCCTCCCCATGGTCTTCTGTTAAATTTCTCAGGATCCACCTAAGAGGAAAACATATGGTATCTGTCTTTCTCTGTATGACTTATTTCACTTAGCATAACACTCTCCAGTTCCCTCCATGTTGCTACAAAAGGACATGTTTCATTCTTTCTCATGGCCAAGTAATATTTCATTGTGTATATAAACCACAATTTCTTATCCATTCATCAGTTGATGGACATTTAGGCTCTTTCCATAATTTGGCTATTGTTGAAAGTGCTGCTATAGACGTTGGGGGTACAATGCCCCTATGCATCAGCACTCCTGTATCCCTTGGGTAAATTCCTAGCAGTGCTATTGCTTGGTCATAGGGTAGATCTATTTTTAATTTTTTGAGGAACCTCCACACTATTTTCCAGAGTGGCTGCAGCAGTTTGCATTCTCACCAACAGTGCAAGAGGTTCCTGTTTCTTCACATCCTCTCCAGCATCTATAGTCTCCTGATTTGCTCATTTTCACCACTCTGACTGGCGCGAGGTGATATCTCAGTGAGGTTTTGATTTGTATTTCCCTGATGAGGAGTGACGTTGAGTGCCTTTAACTAACTGGAATTGAAATAAAAACTTGGAAAATCTATTGGAGGGAAGAAAGAAAGAAAGAAAAGAAAGAAAGAAAGAAAGAAAGAAAGAAAGAAAGAAAGAAAGAAAGAAAGAAAGAAAAGAAAGGAAAGGAAAGAAAAGAAAGAGAATGTTTATTTTAGATAAATTCTGAATACAATGGTAGGCAAAATTCTAAGATGGCTTACAAGATTTTCCACCCCTGTTTTTGTACATGCCCTATGCTTCATCCAGAGCACAAGGAATATGATGGATTTTATTCCTATAATTAGGTTATAATAGATGGCGTAGTTGACCTATAGGAAGATTATCCAGGTGGGTCTGACCTAATCACTTGAGCCCTTTAAAAGCAGTAAGCTTTTTCTGACAGGTCACAGAGGAGGAAGTCATAGATTCAAAGCATGGGAAGGATTCAATGTGCCATTGTTGGCTTGAAGATGAAGAAGTTCATGTGACAAGGTTCTAAGTGGCTTCTAGAAACTGAAAGTACCCCCTGGGTTGCAACCATCAAGGGCAAAGGGAATTCAGTCAAATAGTTTCAAGGAACTAAAATTTTGCAGCAACAAGAGTAAGCTTAGAAGTGGATTTTCCCCCAGACTCTTCAGAAAACTCAGTCTATCCTATGTCTTGATATCAGCCTTGTGATACTTTTAGCAGAGAACCACATTGTACTGTGCTAGACTTCTGACCTACAGAAAATGAGTTAATAAATAGGTGTGGTTTCATGCTGAAAAGTTTGTGACATTCTGATGCACAAAAATAGAAAACTAATACAAAACTAATGTAGTATATATTCAAATCAGTTCAAAAACAATAAAAATATATATAAGGCAATAACTTTCAACATGTATTAGAAAAGTCTATGGTGTTACATAAGAGTAATTCGGAGTTTTAATTAAATTGAATGATTTCCTTGAAAAATCTGTAAAGCAATATTATATATAAAATATAGAAAACATGAACAGACCAGACCACTAGGGAAGAAATTGAACATTGCCACAGGATTTTTTTTACAGAAAGTAAAGAATAGATTGATTTTAGGTTAAGTTTTAAAGCTTTTAGAATCTTTCCATATTTGGCATATTGAACAGCTATAAAGAAAAATTGTCTTCTCAGTCCATTTTCTGAGGCACATATGATAGAGGCAATATAAGTTTCTGTTTCTTAAAGTCAGTCACACATATTATACCTTTACATTATTAAAAGTACTATCATACATGTATAAATTTAACATATGGACTAGATGCTTAATATATATTAAAGTATATAAAATTAAAACGTATAAATAAAAATAAAATATATAAAAATGCATTAAATGCTTGAAAACACGTTCAGCATAATTTTAGGAAATGTATAACAAAACAATATATCTAAAGAATCATGTAGATATAGGAGAGGACTATCCTGCAAAAGCAAGAAGCGTATCATAAGAAATTAAAACTTATCCTGGCACAAGTTGAGGAGGTGAGGGTGGGTAGTGATAGGTTCTGATTCTGGAGAGTGAGGTTTCAAGCACATCATGGAAATGTTTTTATGCCATGCCTAGAAGTTTAAGCTTTATCTTTCATCTTAGGTAAAGAATACAATAATTTTTTAATGTGCAGGGTGATGTGATCAGTTATATTACTTAGAAAGGTAAGTATGCTAACACTGTGGAGAATGGGGTATATAGGTAGAAGAGGGTCTTGTCAGAATGATTGCTTAAGGTCCAGGAGAAGATGATGTACAGAACTGAGAGATGGCCATGAGGAGTGGGAGTTGAGATCATTTTTATGAGAAGTATCTGATGCAGAATTGACTGGATTTGGAAAGAAAAATGGACTATGTGTTAAAGGAAATAGCAATCTATTCAGAAAACTCTTAATTTAGGAGAATGAGCAGATAATCACCTCATTTGCTTGGGGAATACAAGAGACCACACAGATATGTGGTTGAGAACAATGATTAATTTTGGACTTATTGAGTTTCAAGTAACTTTGTCCAGAAAAAAACAAATATATATCAGTCAACAAAAATATGGTCAGCAAATTAATCATGCCAGTATGTATCTGAAATAATCAGTGAAAATTTTAGACCATTATACTTCTGATGACATTAATGCAAAATTACTGTACCTAATTATAAGTATGAGAAGACTGGGTGCCTGGGTGGCTCGGTCAGTTGAGCATCAACTTTGGCTCAGCCCATGATCTCATGTTTATGGGTTCAAGCCCCACGTTGGGCTCCAGCTCAGAGGCTGGAACCTGCTTCAGATGCTGTGTCTCCCTCTCTCTGCCTCTCCCCTGATCATTCTCTCTCTCTCTCTCTCTCTCTCTCCTCTCTTTCAAATTAATAAACATTTAAAAAATAAAGTATGAGACAACAAATATTTATTATTTACAAATGAGAAAATTTTAAGTGCAAGTTATAATAGGTTTGAAACTAAAATGTTTAAAAGTTGTATGTGTGTAGGAAGCAAATGAATTTGTGACTGACTTGAAGTAACATGTTATTTTACCTTTATAGACTATCATGGTGATAATTTCAAAAGATTGTGTAAAAAATCAAAAATACTTCTATTACAAAGTCCATATAAGGGACATTTTTTGAATGTCTTGTCATTCAAGAAGTACCTAGCATGAAAAAATTAGCTTAATATTGTTAAACGAAATATTTTTGAGGAAATATATTTTTAAAGTCAGTCTTAGGACTTACTAAGAATGTAAGTTCCTACTTTAATGTGTTTAATTAAGATAGAAATAATTTTGCTAGATGAAAAAAATAAATTTCGGGTTGACTCACTGGAGATATGAAATTAATTCAGCCTAATTAGAAATGTTTTTGGGGGGCACCTGGGTGGCTCACTCAGTTAAACATGGGACTCTGGATTTCGGCTCAGGTCATGATCACTCACTCATGAGATTCAGCCCCATTGTAGGGCCTGCTTAAGATTCTCTCTCTTCCTCTCCCCTTGCCCTTCCCTTTCTTTCATGTGCATGCACGCACTCTCTTTCTCTCTCAAAAAGTAAAAAATAATAAATAAATAAATAAATAAATAAAGTAAGAAATGCTTTTGCTAAATCATAAGCTTGGTTTAAATACCTTATTCTTTTTCTAACCTATTTAAACCAATTGCCTTGCAATTAAACTAAGCTTACTAAGACCTGTTATTCTTCTATAGTACATTTTTGGTGGCTACTGTTAAGTTCTGATAAATGGCAAATGCAGAATATCAAATGACAATGGTTGTATACAACTCTAATAATTCACTATGTTCCCAGACTAAGGACTCAGTAGCATTGCCAATAAACCATAAATAGTAATACTTGTATCAAAATCCACAGAATTTTTAATAGTCTACATAATGCTACAGCTTAAAGGGAAATCAGTAATGCCAAAATTTAATAAATTCTAAAAACCGATGGCTTAAATTTTCTTTAAAAGATGTTATAATATGCTACAAGGAGAATGGCAAATCATCTTTGTGATATTCCTCCCCCAAATCCATAACTCCACTGTAATCAGGAGGAACCATCAAACAAACCAATTTGAGGGACAGTTTTCAAAATCCCTGGCCATTATTCTTCAGAAGTATTAAAGTTATAGATGAAAAGGTGAGTGAAAAAATGTTATAGATGGGAAGAAACTAAGGACACCTGGTCCACAAAAGGCAACATGGCATCCTGATTTAAATCCTAGAACAACAACAACAACAACAACAAAAAAAAAAACAGAAAAACAAAAAAAAAAACCCAGACATTAGTGGACAACTGGGGAAATCCGAATAAAATCTATAATTCATGTCTCTGCAAACTATAGCCCATGGGCCAGATGAGTCCAGCTGCTTGTTGTAAAAGTTTTATTAGAATTTGGCTACACCCATTTGCAACAACATGGATAGAGCTAGATACTATAATGCTAAGCAAAATTAGTCAGAGAAAGACAAATAGCATATGATTTCACTCATATGTGGAATTTAAGACACAAAACAAATGAACAAAGAAAGAAAGAGAGAGAGAAAGAGAGAGACAAACCATGTGAAACAGACTCTTAACTATAAAGAACAAACTGATGGTTACCAAAGGGGAGGTGGTTAGGGATATGGGTGAAATGGGAGATGGGGATTAAAGAACAGGCTTATGTTGAAAAAATAAAGAATATAGCAACAACCATTTATTTATGTAAAGCCTACTTTCAAGCTATAAGGACAGAGTTTATTACTTGGGGAAAAAAAACATATGGCCCACAAGCCTAAAACAATGACCAAGTAGCCATTTCCAGAAAAAATCCACTTACCACTGATTTAATTGTTAGTATTATACAAAAATATAGAAAATATAAATATTAATTTCTTAGCTTTGATAATTGTATCATGGTTATGTAAAATGTAAACATTAGAAGCAGCTGGGTGAAGCATATATGGGAGCACTCTACTGTTTGCAACAATTCTGTATATCTAAAATTACTTCAAAATAAAATCTTAAAAAAAAAAGATTGCTGGGACACCTGGGTGGCTCAGTTGGTTAAGCATCTGACTTTGGCTCAGGTCATGATCTCACAGTCCATGAGTTTGAGCCCCGTGTTGGGCTCTGTGCTGACAGCTCAGAGCCTGGAGCCTGCTTCAGATTCTGTGTCTCCCTCTCACCCTGCGCCTCCCCCTAATCCACGCTGTGTCTCTTTCTCCTTCAAAAATAAATACATATTAACAAAAATTTAAAAAAAAGATATAATGGCTAAGACTTTTGGCTTTGAAGTCAGACAAAACTAGATTTAACCCACGTTTGCAACCCACCAGCCGTATGACTTTCATCTCTAGAATTTTAGTAATAATAGCACCTACTCACCACAGGTTACTTTCCGATATTAAGTATAATGATGTACTTTTGGCAACTGCGTATGATAAACTCAATTTATGATAATTTATATGTAATAATGGTAGTGTTTATCACAATATTATAAAGTGTAATAATAACACATAGAAAACATTTTCCCTAAAAAAGTAAATCCTTACAGGATTTTCCGTTTTTACTTTACAAAGTGGGTTGTCTCAAATCTACTGGGATTGGTAAATATTTATGGAGGAAAAAAGTTGTAATTTTCTGGTGGAATCAAGAGGGAGTATATCCATTTTCATTTTGATGGAAGTTTCTGAACAACTGTACTGCCCAGAATTAATGAATTATTCAGTGAGGTTTAGACTAATTCTAGAAGAAAAATATAGGAAGACATTAAAAATATATACATTGATCAGTACTCAGAAGTAAATGGTTTATTTAGCTTGAATATAAAATTCTCTGAACAAGCAAAATTATCTACTTAATACAATTTCTGAATGAGTAGTATTTTTACCAACCTATTAATGTAACCCTTTAAATCCTCTCTTGTGTCCTTTCAGACATGCAACTGTCAACCTAAGACTAGAATCTGTCTCAGTGCACCAAGCATATAAGATATGAATATATTTTGTAAATTATACCTCAGTCCTGTGACTGTATCCCAACATTAAAAATATAAAATTTGAAAATCTATCCTCAAATATTGTCATTTATAGTATATTAATATTCATTCCCACTGTTCCATTGTATTCAGAAGAAAAGTTTAGGAGCACTTGACCTGTATGTGTGTTTGATAATAACATAGCTGTCCATTGGAGACATTGTAATTTGTTCCACCAAACACATTGAGTGTTTGAGAAAATAACCCTATAGGCATCTTGGAGAACTTTTTGACTTTTGACATTGATACAGGGTTGACTTAACTACATGTCCTCTTTGAGATTTGTAAAACTCTAGTATTATTGCCTACAATCTTCAGTCTTAACAATTTGAATGTAGTAGTCATGTTTTATGGCAATTGGCCTGAATTGTTTCATGTCTCTTTAGATCTGAGAATAATTAAATGTGAAATACTGCTTTTGTACATGTCACAGCATTAGATGTTAAAAATTACCAGCAATTGTTTTCATATTTTTTAGAGTGGATTTTAATACTTTGTTGGTTCATCTGCTCTTTATACCTTTATTTCTCATTCTTTCCAATTCATTTTTTTGCTATTCTATACATGTATTTTGGAATCCTAGATTGTGTATTTTCATGCTAAAACTTTTGAGTTTAGAGGAAATCCAGTTGGAAGTATTGCCACTCTAACCAAAGATGGCACTCTGCTGTTCCAATAGACACCAGTTTTCTAACATGACATTCTTCCACAAGTAAGTCAGAAGTGGCCACAGTGCCTTCTCAATACAGAGGCCCACACAACCATCACTATTAGAGTGACCACAGCTGCAATCATTTTGCTATCCCTACATTTGAACCATTTCCCATGCTATTTTGCTACCCATTATACTTCTTTGAAGATGAGCCTGAAGATATTGATATGCTATCCACATGATTCTGCAAGTACAAACATCGATGCAATTCAATAAATTATTTAAAAAATGTATTCTGAGATTTGTGTTCTAGTAGACACTAAGACTGGAAAGATCAACAGATGTACCACCTCACTTCCCTATTCATAGCAGTATAGATGGATTTAACACGTATCTCTTTTTCTCTTTGGAAAAATACTTTTGGTCATAGACAATAATGTCCATTTCACAGATGAAAGACAATTTGGACATTTGTTCAAGATCATTATTTTAAGTTAACAATCTGGGATTTGCCAAGTCTAAATGATTCCAAAGCCCACACTTACAGGCACTTAAAAATTCTCTGTGTGGGGCACCTGAGTGGCTAAGTCAGTCGGTAAAGCATCCAGGCTCTTGATCTCAGCTCAGGTTTTGATCTCATGGTTGTGAGTTCAAGCCCCGCATTGGGCTCCATGCTGGGCGTAAAGCCTACATAAAAAACAAAACAAACAAAACTCTCTGTGCAGTTATGTGATAAACATCCCTTTAGCCAGCGTAGTACTTTCTCCTAATTTCCTATATTGTCACTGCAGCTAACACAACATTCTTTGGTAACATAGAGCTTTTTTGTAATACTGTGAGAAAAGAGATTGATAAAATAAATATATTTAATTTGGGTCCTAAATAATGCATAGAACTACTACATAACTGGTAGAGATTAATAAGTAAATCCATTCATACATTAATTTCATCAAATAATTTTTTGTTGTCTACAATATGCCAGGGGATCTTTTAGGTTCTGAAGAGTCAAAAACAGCAGAAAATGTAGCACCTGTGAGGACATTTTATTAAAAAAATTAATATAGATATAGCTTAAGTCAGGGGTCAGGGAAAACTAACAATGGACCAAAGCTTTGATTTGTGGTCATATCTTTTAAAGTATTTTATATATACAATACTAAAGAGTTTGGATTTGATTCCACAGGATAAATAAAAGTCAATTGAGTATATTAAGTAAGACAATGGACAATTAGTTTATGCAGTGTTCCAGTTCCATAATTATCACTGAAAAATTATGAGAAGTTAGACAAATGGGTTAAAATTTTCATTCCATAATTTTCTTATTTTATTTTATTTTATTATTTTTATTTTTTAATGTTTATTTTTGAGAGAGGGAAAGAGAGAGAGAGAGACAGAGCATGAGTGGGGGAAGGGCAGAGACAGAGAGAGAGACACTGAATCCGAAGCAGGCTCCAAGATCTGAGCTGTCAGCACAGAGCCCAAAGCAGGGCTCGACCCCACAAGTTGTGAGATCATGACCTGAGCCGAAGCCCGACACTTAACTGACTGAGCCACCCAGGCGCCCCCATATTTTATCTCAGATCAGAGTGCTAATTGTCAGTGCACCCTTCCTGTGGGGATAAGAGGGAGGATTTATTGGAAATGACTTGGGGTGGCAAGGAAAGGAATCATGGAACAGATTACATCTGCAAAGACCTGACTTTGTGAGAAAGACATGAAGATCCCTTCACACAGACATGGCAACAAATTTGAGGAATTTATGCTGGATAAAGAGGACATAGGTGTATGAGAGTGGTATGGGATGGTGAAAAGATGATAGAATGAACATATTTTAAGTACTGATTGAGTTAAAGAATCATAGGAGTTAATGTACTGGAGAGAGGGTTTTAAAAATATAGAGATCATAGATAAGAGCAGTGCTTAAAACTGAGATTCTGGAAGGATTGCATTGATCAAAAATGACAAAGTCTAGAGAATGAGATAGAGACAAATCATATATCATACTAGGATGTGATAATAGAAGTGCAGCTGGAGCAGGGTAGAAGACAAAATCATTGGAGGAGAGATCAAGGCATTGAGAAGCCAGGGTATTGAATAAAGTACTTATGAGCTGAAATAAATCATTATGAGTTGAAATCTCTAAGACTTATGGCAGGATTAATGTTGGGGAGAGTGACAGATTGGGTGCTAAAGTCTTCAAGGAACAAGGAAGAATTGCACAGGGGTTTGTAGAAGTCTAAAGCAAAGAGCATCAGTAAGAAGGACTGAGACTAGGCTGTAGGTGATGAGACACTCAAGCACAAAATTTAAAGAGGTAACTAAAACCTTAATCAACAAGATGAATAATATTTTAATGCTACATTTAACAGAAATCAAGATTAATCCAAAAAATCCATGATATACAAAATATTAAAATGTTAAATTAAGACAAGATCATGGTACGTAGGGTGATTTGAGATTAAAATATCATGTCTTTAGATACCAGCTCTATCTGAGATTTCTCCTGTGATTTATTCAAATATGTACTCATTTCTCCATTTCTATGTCTGCTGGGCATCTCTAACTTAAAATGGCCAAAACTTAACTGCTGATTGCTACTTCGTTTTTCTCTGCTCCTTCTCCAATCTTTCCCACCTCAGTGATTGGCAATTCTGTTCTTCCTGTTGCTCAGGAAACAAACAAACAAACAAACAAACAAACAAACCGTGGATTCATTGCTAAATGCATTTTTTCCCTCAAACCTCCTCCCAACATCAGCAAATTCTGTAATCTCTTCCCAATAAATCCAGTCAGACGCCTCACCACTTTTCAGCACTTTTGCTATCACCCTAGATTATGCAAACATTGTTTCCCAGCTGCATTTTTGCAAAGCCTTCTCAATTGGCCTCCTTTCTTCTGTTCCAGACTCCCTGTCAGATACTCTCTACCCTGCACTTAAAGACATGACTTTCTTATGAAGTCAGATCAGCTTACATGACTGCCCAAATGTTCTAAAGCATTCTCACATCTCAGAGTAAAAGCCAAAACTCTTACAGTCTCATATATATGGCTCCTAGATATCTTTGCAACATCTCCCACAAAATTCTCCCTCAAAGAGTTTCAGAGAACTGGATTCCTTAGTATTCTTCAGATACATCATATATGGCCTTTGCCCTTGCTATTCTCTCTACCTATGGTGCTCTACCCCAAATATCCATATGGCTCATTACCTCACATTCATTAGGTTTCTCCTTGAGGATCACCTTATTATCATGTAATCACCTTTACTAGATCATCCAGATGGGGCAACGATGGCATCACCCATCACTCCCTATGCCTCATATCCCTCTGCATTTATATTTAAGGCTCGTATTATAACCCCCCAAATTGTGTATTTATTTGTTAGTGTCTCATAAATCCACGAGGGCATGTGGTATATCTGTTTTGTTCTCTGCCGAGCACAGTATCTGGAATACAGTATTTGCTCAATAAATATTTGTGAATAAATTGGTATTTAAATAAATTACTCAATCTTTAAATATTTACCAAATATAATTAGACGGAATTTTAAACATATTTAGAACCCAAATTTTAGTAATAGCATCTTTTCCTACTTTCAAATTTAAGTCAGTCAACTGAAATATTTTATTCTGAAAAGCAAACTTCTTTTATTTCAGACTATATCACTATTTAAAATATAGATTAATACAGTTAAACTAATTATCTGAAAGTAAAGTTGAAAAACATGTCCTATTAACCACTTCTTTTTTTTATTTTTTTTATTTTTTTTTTCAACGTTTATTTATTTTTGGGACAGAGAGAGACAGAGCATGAACGGGGGAGGGGCAGAGAGAGAGGGAGACACAGAATCGGAAACAGGCTCCAGGCTCTGAGCCATCAGCCCAGAGCCCGACGCGGGGCTCGAACTCGCGGAGCGCGAGATCGTGACCTGGCTGAAGTCGGACGCTTAACCGACTGCGCCACCCAGGCGCCCCAAACCACTTCTTTTATAATTTTTTTCTTTCTGATTAGAATCTGATTTCTTTTCAAAATTAAACTTAAATCAAGCAGGTTAGCATGAAATGCTATCCAGAATGGCCCAATTGTTTCATACCAAACTCTAAGCTACATTTCAAGGAAATAAATTCAGTGTTGTCTCTGAAAGCTTATCAGCTAAAATTACCATACAGAATTGATCAGATATTTTTTACCTCAATCAAAAAAACTCCAGTGTTTATAATCAGAATAATTTATTTTCTTACTTATATAACCTACATTGCTTTATTTCACTTTATAAAAAGAAAGCCGAAAAACAGTGCTCCAAGACAAATGTTATAATGCACTAATTTCAAAAAAAAAAAAATAGTGGTATAATAAGCCTCTTTGCTTTCTTTGCAGGTATACAAGTTTCTTACTACGTATTTTATTTAGCATTTTAAAAATGAATGGCTTTATTTTTTTCTTTGACCTTTGTATCAAAATTTCTTTATGCTCTCAGATTTCTACCTAATCTTTTTTTTTTTTTAATTTTTTTCAACGTTTATTTATTTTTGGGACAGAGACAGAGCATGAACAGGGGAGGGGCAGAGAGAGAGGGAGACACAGAATCGGAAACAGGCTCCAGGCTCTGAGCCATCAGCCCAGAGCCTGACGTGGGTCTCGAACTCCCGGACCGCGAGATCGTGACCTGAGCTGAAGTCTGCGCTTAACCGACTGAGCCACCCAGGCGCCCCAAGATTTCTACCTAATCTTAACACAGTGAGATTCCTGTCATCAACAACTCTTGTTAAATTGATAGACTAAAAGCACAAATGAGCAAAAAAGATTACTTGTATAGAAATCTTAGCACATCTTTTGTCAAATAACAAAGTGTAAAACTCTTCCAAACTCCTTATGTAACATTACAAGTCAGAGCCAACTGGTTTCTCTATAAATTAGAAACTATGCAACAGAATAGTGGTACCTAAGAAAAAAGAAAATTAAAAAGGGACATATTTATACAGGCCTGTATCTAGAGAGTGATCTTGGCTGAAGTAAGAAAGCAAGGAAACTAAATTATGAAAATCATACAATCTGGATTTTCCCCCTCACCTCTCCGTCGTCGTCGTCGTCGTCCTCCTCCTCCTCCTCCTCCTCCTCCTCCTCCTCCTCCTCCTCCTTCTCCTCCTCCTCCTCTTCTCTTCTCCTCCTTCCTGTTTGTTTAAACATAGAATCTACCTTACCTGTTATGCCTAGGACAGACAAATGGATGTACATATATTTCAGGAGAAAATAATTTAGGAGCACAGTACATTTGCCAAATTACCCCATTTTAATATAGATACATTTGTCTCACTTCTGAGATTCTGCATAATTTTAAACTCAAGTAAATGAAATAGCAGCTTATCCAAAGGGTTGAACATTTTCCTATCCAAACTGTGAAGTTCTTTTATCATTTATATACCATATGTTGGTTTTCTTTTCTATATATGCATTAGAAACTAAGTGATTTTATAGCCTGTAGTTTGGAGCCACTATTATAAGCTGTCAGGTTTTTTGGTGCCCTAAAGGAATTTGACATTTTGAATGGTTGCGAATCCTACTTTTCCTATGGATACCTCCTCTTTGCTGCAAAGCAGGGATTATAGTTTAGAATATTTCCCTGGAATTTTAATCACTATTCTAGAATTTGAGTGATAGTGAAATCAGGTTTAATATTCCTTCTCATCATCCAGTGAATCGTTTCGGAAAATAAATTACACTTTACTCTTATTTTATGTGTTTCTCTTATACCTAAATAAAGACAATTTATAAAAAAAAATTATAAGTTAGGTTAACTCGCAGAGATTGATAGGTAATTTCTAGAGGTCCATAGGGAAATAGCATAAATTGAGTATGCATTTTGATAGACAACTATTCTAGTTGTTTTACATATGTACTAGCATTGAATCAGTAAGATACCTTTATGATTAAGCAGTTAGTTTTTGTTTTCCTTATTGTTTCTAATAGATACCATTCTATTTGTTTTACATATGTGATGGCATTAGATGAATGACACTCCATGATTAAGCAATTATTATTGTTATTATTATCATCATTTTTTGGATAAGATAAAAGATAAAAGCATCAGGCTCCATGCTGACAGCTCAGAGCTTGGAGCCTGCCTTGGATTCTGTGTCTCCATCTTTCTCTGCCCCTCTCTGGCTCATGCTCTGTCTCTCTCTCCCTCAAAAGTAACTAAATATTTAAAAAAAAAAATTAAAAAAATGGGTTGGTACCAAATTTTGCCAGACTGATTCCTACAGTATCTCAGCATGAAGTTGATTTCATTTAGAATCCCCAGAATTTGGGTATCATTTTGGCCATTTGCTCATCTGGAAAACACTTTATATCTTCTGTTTCCTAAAGTATGGAGGGAAATACAAAGAGAAAGATTTCAAGGGCACGTTGAGGGGTGCCTGGGTGGCTTGTTGGTTGAGCGTCCAATTTCAGTGGTCTCGTAGTTCGTGAGTTCGAGCCCCGGGTCCGGCTCTGTGATAACCAGCTCAGAGCCTGGAGCCTGTTTCAGATTCTGTTATCTCTCTCTCTCTCTCTCTCTCTCTCTCTGTCTCTCTCTCTCTCTCTCTGTCTCTCTCTCTCTCTGTCTCTCTCTCTCTCTCTCTCCCTCCCCTGCTCATGCTCTGCTTCTCTCTCTCAAAAGTAAATAAATGTTAAAAAAATTTTTTTTAAAAAGGGCACATTGAGTAGTAATCATGACAAGCATACACAACAAACACCATAATATAAAGCGAAAGTATTTGATACCTTTGCAACCAAGATAAATGGACTTATTAACCAGACTTTCCGTGGACAAACGAATCTTTCTCCAAGCATGTCATGTTCTTGTTCAAAACAAAACAAAAACCCATGGAACAAAAAAAACAAAACCAAAAAACAAACAAAAGACTTTAGTGGCTCAACATTGATTACTATTCTATGCTTGGACTCCATTTACCTGTTGTGCTTCATTCATTATCATGTTTCTAACAAACACTTTAGACCTATGGTCTTTAAAATGCTTATTAGGGGGACGCCTGGGTGGCTTAGTCGGTTAAGCGGCCGACTTCGGCTCAGGGCATGATCTCGCGGTCCGTGAGTTCGAGCCCCGTGTCAGGCTCTGTGCTGACAGCTCTGAGCCTGGAGCCTATTTCAGATTCTGTGTCTCCCTCTCCCTGACCCTCCCCCGTTCATGCTTTGTCTCTCTCTGTCTCAAAAATAAATAAACGTTTAAAAAAATAAATAAATAAAATGCTTATTAGACACTCTTAGCAAAAAAAAAAAAAAGCGAACTAATGTAGGCCTCACTTGCCAATATTAGTATGATTCTATATATTAATTGTATAAATGCACTGCTATCATTAGTTAATAATTTTGTTCACAATATATATTTTGGGTGAAGTTACTATTAAGCATAGCACATATTTAAAAAAAAGTCATAGATAATTTTGAATATTTTGCTGTTATTTTTTAACTTCGTATAATAGTTTTGTAGAATTCCTTTTAAGTTTGAAGAGTTTTCAAAAACAGTAACTATATCTTCTCTTATTTAAAATGCAAAATAATGTACCAAAAGGATGATCCTACATTTTCATTCAAAATTTAGCTCAACATGACCAATTATTTCCTCCCTAAGCTATAGAAAATAACTTAACCTTTCTGAGTGGTGCTCACTTTTCTGGTTTGTAAGTTTATTTGGAAAACTGTGTATTTGGATAATAAACTTGAAAATAAGGAGAAAGGAGAGCTCTACAAAGAGTGATTGTTTAAGGCATTCTTTTTTAAGAAAAAAAATGCATGAGAAAACCATAAATAATTAAACTAGAAAGAAAGGAAATGAAAAAAATGGTAAAATTGAAGAGATAAGAGAAAAAGTGAATATTATGATATTGAATTCTTTCCTTATAAATCATTCATGTACATTTAGACATCCCCTAAACATTCTAATTTTTTTAGTTCTACGACATCATCTAGTCCAACCTTCTCCATTTTGTGGTTGGGAAAATTCAAGAATAAACTGGATGTGCAGCTTGTCCTAGGTCACACTGACAAAAATAGATATAGAAACCTAAATCTGGATCTCCTGAGGGCCAACTTCATATTCTTCCTGGGACACCACATTCCTTGTGTGGAAAGCTCTTAGAACTGAAGTTCAGAAAAGAACACAAATTAAAGAAGGACAAAAACCAAGTAAATCAGAAAATATATAAGAAGACAAATGGAAATTTATTTAAATTAATGGTTCTCAACTGGGGATCAGTTTTGCCCCAAAGGGGATATTTGATTATTTCTGGAGTCACTTTTTATTTGTCCCAGTTTGGGGAAAAGGAATGCTTCTGGAATCTAGTGAATGCATACCAGGGATGCTGCTGGATACCCTAAAATAAACAGGACAACCCACAGAGCCAAGAGTTATCTGACCCAAAATGTCAATAGTGCATCTGTCAAGAAACTCAAATAAAATTTTAAAATCCTAATAATTACAGAGAGAGAGAACAAGAGAGAGAGAAAGAGAAAAAACTAAGGAAAGCAGAGTGAAACGTGGAGATGAAAACATAACAGAAATAAGAAAAGGGGAAAATATATAACAAACAAGACACTACCAATTATATATATGCATATGAATAACTTGCTGGGGAAAGCATATGTCTTCACCTATTTCCAAGTGTATCCATTTTTCTTCTGATAGAGGATGAAGGATATTTTATCTAAACAAACAAATGCTTTCTTCACTGCATAGCTATGAGCAAAAATGTTAAATAATTTTACTGGAGGAAAAGGGCAACTTTAAAATGAAACCTTTCATGTCAGACTTTGCCTCATGGAGAGCATCTGCACAGAGGTATGGTGGGTTCTTCTGAACTCTAATTATATAGGAAATGTTGTCATGCCTTTACCATCAGGGTTCTTTGCTGTTCATAGATAAGAATGTTTTATTTTTCAGTTTTTGTGTGGTGTTTGTACATAGGGTTTGAATAATTATTTCATTTCCTTGAGGAGAAGTAAACATGTTTTCAAGTTCAGCTTCACATCAGCTATGACTGCATGCATTTCAAAAGAACTCTTCAGTTTTCCTCCAAATGTATGAAGAATCAGAAGCAAAGAGATATATTTAAATAATTATAAAAATGATGTGACACTTAAGTGATTGTGAGTTCCAGGAACCATTCTGAGTGCTTTACATAATTTATTTTGTAGTCCTTATAATATGAGGTAGATAGTATCAGTACAACATCCACTCGATACACGAGGAAACTGAAATACATTGAGGTTAAATAACTTGACCATCATCTCACTGAACTGTAGTACAGGTTAGATTCAAATTCAAGCATCTGGTGCCAGAGCTCTTATTCCTAATCTGCATGATATATTTTCTTTGCCAATTTTGTCTGATTTCCAGGCAATTACATTTTTGTGAGAAGCTTCAGGAGATCTTAATAGATAATTCCATTTTTTTTTTTCATTTTGTGGATGGAGCTGATACTTTAATTCACTTTCAGAGCTCAAATATATATATTTAAAATGCTCCTTTGCAAAAATATGTAGCAGGAATTTGCTGCCAATGCATGAATGAAGAGTAGAGCCTGTAGACTGATGCTGGCAGAGATAGTTCCTCACTAATGTCTATTATCCCATTATTAGTTAATAAAAATAGCAGTAATTTAATTTGTGTGGCTCTTAAAAGAGGGACAGTCAGCTGGCATAGACCCCTCAGTGCCTGTTCCCTTTACTTGTGTCTTGTGCCTGGAATGTAAGCTTTATGTATGGAGTCCCAGCATCCATTTTAGACAGTGAGATGACCATTACAATGAATGCCCCTTACCCAAACTGACAAAGCAGAAAAGGAGCCTGGAATCTGCTGTTTATGGGTTAATTATACCAGTTTAGGAGACTATTAGATTTTGTTTACCTGAGAGAAATATAAGCAATCTTTTTATTTAAACTATTGCTGTTGCCAACCTCCTTCTGCTACTGGCAGATGAATCAAAGTCCTAAAATGTATGCTTAAGACAATGACTTATTACCCTTTGTTTTCAGCAGTGAACTTTCTTTTCTTCTTTTCTTTTCTTTTCTTTTCTTTTCTTTTCTTTTCTTTTCTTTTCTTTTCTTTTCCCTTTCTTCCTTTCTTTTCCTTTCCTTTGCTTTTCTTTCTTTTCTTTAAATAAAGGAAATATGGTTTACTGAGCACATGTGTTTATCTCCTCTCCCTGTAATTCTTATTGGAATTGCAGAAAATTTAGTTTAAAGCAAGAGGGAAAATATATAGCTATATGGAAAATAAGAAAGTTATGAGTGGAACAGAAAGAAACTCAATTCTTTACATTTGTAAAGAATTTCAGCAAGAAAGGGATTAGCATAAATATGATTGACTGAGAAACCAGACAAGTGTCTGTACACTCATGAGAAAGCTGTTGCAAAGATGGCAGCAGCTGTTTTCAGTGGGGCCCTAATGGAACTCTGAATTCAATGTCATCAAATACAGGAAGAGACCACTGTGCAGTCTTCAGAGCTATTGGAACGTTCATAACCCACATCATCATCTACTACACATCTGATCTCTCAGTAAATCCTACCACTTCTAGCTGCCAAATACGTACAGATTGCAGTCAATTGACACCCCTTACTGCTGTTATTATCATCTCATCCGAATTATTTACACTGTGTTTCTCCTCTGTTCAAAATCCTCCAATGGCTTTGCATCGGACTCAATGAAAACCAAAGTCCTCCCAGTAGCCCTCCAGGTGGTAATGATTTTACCTCCACTACCGCTATGACCTTATTTCCTACCACTTTCTCCCTAAGTCACTTCACTTCAGCCACACAGCTTCTCACTAAACATGCCACAGCAATCCCACATGGAGCCTGGTCAACGACTGTTCTTCCCTTGGCTTAGATGCTCTCCCATCAGGAAACAGCATGGTTCCTTCTCTCACTCCCTTCAAGTATTTTCTTAAGGGTCTTCTTTTCTGTAAGGCCTTTCTTAACTACTTTATCTATAACTTTAACACTATCCCCCAACTCTTCCCTATCTGTTTTCCCTATTTAATTTCTTACTATTCATCACCACTCAACATACTAGGTATTTATCTTATTTGTCTAGTTCAGTGTTTGCATCTCCTCACTAGAATATAAAACCCATAAACACAGAGATTATTACATTTAGTTTTATATTTATATATTATAAGGATGCTATATCCTGATCCTTAGAGAGCCTTACCCCTGGTAAACAACCAATAGGTGTTTTTTGTTTTGTTTTGTTTTTTTGTTCTTTTGTGAGTATGTGTGTTTTTGTTTCTGTTTTTTGTGAATGAAGAATACTTTACCAGTTTGGGGGGCTTTACCAGTTTACCGTGTGTGTGTTTTTGTTTTTGTTTTTGTGAATGAAGAATACTTTACCAGTTTTGAGGGGTAGTTGAAATCTTCCATCTCTCTGTTTAAATAGTCATTGAAAATAATGTTTTGCCTCTAAAGTCCTAAGATCTTCCTTTTTTTTTTTATTTTAACATTTGTTTTTCAGAGACAGAGAGAGACAGAGTGTGAGTAGAGAAGGGGCAGAGAGAGAAGGAGACACAGAATCTGAAGCAGGCTCCATGCTCTGAGCAAGCTATCAGCACAGAGCCCAACATGGGGCTCAAACCCACAAACCATGAGATCATGACCTGAACCGAAGTCAGACACTCAACTGACTGAGCTACCCACGCGCCCCATAAGGTCTTCCTTTTTAAAAAAGGTGAATAATCTCCTTAGGAGAGATCCTGAATGGGGTTTGGGGCTCACACAAATCAAGAAAGAACTACAGTTTTTCCCACATCTCCATAATAGATATTGAGAATAATAGAAAATGCAGTTCTACTGTAAAGTGAAATGAAGTGAAATGAATGAAGCTCTCCATCCCCAGAGTAAAGTTCCCCTTACTTCAAAATAATGAAAGGAAGGAAGGAAATAAGGAAGGAAGGAAAGAAGGAAGGAAGGAAGGAAGGAAGGAAGGGAGAAAGAAAGAAATCAGACTTCTAAAGTAATGATTATAAATAATCCATAAGGAGAGGAGAAACTGAAATCCAATGCCAGTTTCACTGAAACTAGACACAAACTAAACTCTTCCCCATCCAAAATGAATGTAAGACCCACTGTGAGCAGCAGAGTCTGAACAACTGCACAAGAGAGGAAGTGAGAGAAAATGCGATGGCTGCAGATAAAAGAGAGACCAACAAACAATATTTTATATGGATAAGGAGCTCATTTTTAGGTATAAAACCTTAATTTCATGTCTGTTATAATGGAAACTGTTGCCTGCACTAGAACCATATATTTCCTTAGATTTGGTTTGTTACTAAAGAGCAGGGAGAATAGAGCTGAATGAAGAATTATGCAGATGCACCATAAATGCAATGATGAAATGGATACTTTCTTAATCAGAATACTCAGAGTTAATACTCTTAGAGTAGAAAAGTAAAATTGAAGAATTGCTAAAATTCAGCAATATTACATTTCTTCAATTCCTAATGATTTCTCTAAATTTGGAGATGTTAAAAAACCATTAAAAGCTTAGGTATTAGTTTTGGGGTGCCTGGGTGGCTCAGTCCATTGAGTGTCTGACTTCAGTTCAGGTCATGATCTCATGGTTTGTGGGTTCTGGCCCCACATAGAGCTCTGTACTGACAGCTTAGAGCCAGGAGCCTGCTTCGGATTCTGTGTTTCCCTCTCTGTCTCTGTCCCTCCTCTGCTTGTGCTCTTGCTGCCTCAAAAGTAAATAAATGAACATTTAAAAAAATTTTTAAAGCTTAGGTATTAGTTTTTATTTATTATACATTTTAATGAGTTTATCTAAGTTTAGTCAGTGGTTCATAAAAATTCCAATATCTCACTAATGTCCAAATGATAGTGATAACAAAAACAACAAAGGTAAGAGGCAGAAGATCCATTTGAATTGTAGATGTAGAAATGGAGGGACTGGGCAAAACCATTCATGAGTAATGGCAAAGGAGCTTTCTATCTCAAGGAGCATGTTGATGGGTTGAAACAGATCCAGTACCACTGTGTGTTTGAATGAGAATTCCCAACAGCCAGAGGCTGAATTTGGCTCACTGATTATCTGGGAAATGGAGTACTAACCAAGCACAGTACTGGGCCTATCTAATCCTTTTCTCCTAAAGGAAAGGCACTGGCTCTTACATTGAAATTGTAATATAAGGTGAAAGTCTCACCTCCTGCAATGCATTTTTAGACATAATTCTATATAATTTAATGGCATGATTTCTGTCACAGAGCTATACTTTGAAAGTATTTTTAGGTTGCTGATATCTTACTTTTAGGAGATTTGTCTTTTAGGAAATTAGATAACAGTTTCTAGCCTCTAGTGATTCTAGAGAACAAGTATTGTTCAGAGGAGCAGAACAAAAATACCTTCCCTGAAACAAGCCATCACTACCACGTTCTTGAGAAATACTAGTTCCCTACTTACTCTGTGTTCCTGGGACAAATGAAATAAGAATGCATTTCTGATTTTGTTCTGCCTCTCTAAATTTTAAAATAATGTATAATTCTTCTGGCATTAATAATCTAATGTGGGAAACCAAATCTAAGTGGTAAACCAAAGCAAAGAATCTACCCTCTGAATGAAAACTTTTCTTAGAAATTCTGAGCAATTTATGGGGATATGTTGGGTACATAGTTGGGTACATAGGGTACAAAGTTGCAGTTATGTAGGATATGTTGGGTACATAGTTGGGTACATAGGGTACAAAGTTGCAGTTATGTAGGATGAATAAATCCAGAGATCTATTGTACATAGTGATTACTATAGTTAATAATACCATACTGAATACTGGAAATTGGCTAAAAGAGTAGATTTCAGGTACTCACATCACAAAAATGATAACTATACAAGAATATATATTAATTAACTTGACTATAGTGATCATTTCATTATGTATATGTATATTAAATCATTATTGTGCACCTTAAACATAGACATTTCTGATTTTAAATTTTTTTTAAAGGTCTAAATAATAGAGTTGTGAAGTCTTTAGACACAAATTATTTAGTAAATACACTGTAAGTGGAGGTATCAATTTTATGTTTGCGATATGAAATGAAAAATATAGTGGATCTCATGACAAAGAGAAAGAGTGGCTACTAGAATCATGGAAAACTATATCTTTGGGGCGCCTGGGTGGCGCAGTCGGTTAAACGTCCGACTTCAGCCAGGTCACGATCTCGCGGTCCGGGAGTTCGAGCCCCGCGTCAGGCTCTGGGCTGATGGCTCAGAGCCTGGAGCCTGTTTCCGATTCTGTGTCTCCCTCTCTCTCTGCCCCTCCCCCGTTCATGCTCTGTCTCTCTCTGTCCCCAAAATAAATAAGCGTTGAAAAAAAAAAATTTAAAAAAAAAAAAAAAAAAAAAAAAAAAAAAAAAAAAAAAAAAAAAAAAAAGAAAACTATATCTTTAAAAAGTGAAAATAGCCACCTCCTTTCAAGTACAGTATGTAACTTTAGGATATAAATTTGCTGTCCCTTTTAAAATAGAAGGTATACATTAATATTTATATAGCTTCAAAAATTATTAGATCATATAAGCATTATTTTATTAGTAATCAGTTTCTATTACTAGGGAAATATGGGCATTGTTTATTGATGCACAGATACCTTATGATAATATGTCAGCAGAAAAGAATCTAAAAATGTGGAAGTTTAGAGTTTCCATCATTTTTACTCCTTTCTGATTCCTTGAATCAATACATTTTATGTATAGTTGTATATAGACATATACACATAAATGTATTCATGAGGATGATTTTTTTCCCTTTAGCTCTTTGCATGGAAGTGACAAATCTCTGAAAATAGATCTGCCTTAAGGTTCTATGAATCTAACCTTTTATTTTCAAACTTTTCTTTCCTAAGGAGATTGACTTTTAACTCTGCTAGTATATTTTTGCCCCTCTGTGATACTTCTTGCTAGTTCTTAAGATCTTGTTTTTGTCTTCCCTTCCAGAGTAAGGTGTTTACTTTTAGAAGGACTGCTCAGTTTCTCCCCCAGACTGCCTTTACCCCAAGACTATCCATTCATAACTATCTTCCCTATTGCTGACCTCTGTGCCTTATATTCAACAACGTTCCTCCAAAGGATCAGGGTCAGAGCCAGAAGTCAGGAGAAAGTGACAAGTGTTTGTCAGATATATTATCGTAAGTGCCCTGTTATACTTAATGTATCTTAAGGAACAAGGGAGAAAATGTAGGTGAGCCAAGAAAGACCAGAAATTATTAGTCATTTAAATATTATCTATAGTAATGAAAGCTCATTTTGTTTGTCCACAAATGACTTATGATAAGAATTTGTTTTTTAAATTGAAAAAGTAAGTAGTTAATTTAAGAACGGGACCTCAGTAGTAGGCTCTCAGGCAAGGTGAGGGTGGGGACATGAAGTGGGAAAGACATACAGAAATAAGTCAACCAGTAAACAATACTTTATGCAGAGAGAGGGAGACAATTTGTAAACACAAAGAGTTATAACATTTAACTCTAACATTCTGGAAAAGGCAAATATATATATATATATATATTTATATATATATATACATACACACACACACATATATATATATATATATATATATACACATATGTTGACTATATATATAGTCAATTGATCTTTAATAAGGGAACAAAGGCAATACAATGGAGCAAAGATAGTCTTTTTAGCAAATAGTGCTGGAACGAGACAGCCACATGCGAATAAAACTATTCTAGGCATAGACCTTACCTAGCACCATTCATGAAAATGGATCACAAATCTAAATATAAATTGTACTACTGTAAAACTCCTAGAAGATAGCAAAGGATAAATCCTAGATGATATGGTGATGTATTTTTAAATACAACACCAAAGTCATGATCCATGAAAGAAATTGTTGATAAACTTGAATTCATTATAATTAAAAATTTCTGCTCTATAAAAGACAGTGTGAAGAGAATGCAAAAACAAGCCAGGGAGAAAATATTTGCAAAAGACACACCTGACTGTTATCTAAAATACACAAAGAATTCTTAAAACTCGATAGTAAGAACACTAACAACCCAATTAAAAAAATGGACCAAAGACCTTAACAGACACGTCACCAAGTTACACACATGACAAATAAGCATATGAAAAGATGTTCCACATTATGTCATTAGGGAAATGTAGATTAAAACAAGGTACCACTGCCCACTTATTAGAATGCCTAAAATCCAGAAAACTGACAACATCAAGAAATAGAGAAGATGTGGAACCACAGGAACACTCATTCATTGCTGGTAGAAATGCAAAATGGTACAGGTACATTGGAAGACAATGTAGTGGTTTCTTACAAAACTAAACATAGTCTTACCATATGATCTAGCAGTTACACTCCTGGGTATTTACTTAAAAGAGGTGAAAACATGTCTACCCAAAAAAACTGCACATGAATATTTTATTCATTATTACCGAATCTTGATGTCCTCCAGTAGATGAATGAATAAATAAACTGGTACATCCAGACACTATAACATTATTCAGCACTAAAAAGAAATGAGCTATCAAGCCATGAAAAGACATGGAAGAATTTTAAATGCATATTAGTAAGTGAAAAAACCAATCTGAAAAAACCACATAATGTATGATTCTGGCTCTCTGACATTCTGGAAAAGGAAAAATTATAGAGATAGTAAAAAGATTGGTGGTGGTTGTGGTATTTATTGGGAGGTAGATAATGGGATGAATAGATGGAGTGCAGAGGATTTTTAGGGCAGTAAAAATACTCTGTGTGATACCATAATGATGGATAAATGTCATTAGATATTAGTCTAAACCCAGAAAGTACACAAAACCAAGAGTGAACTATAATTTAAACTATGGACTTTTGTGATCATGTTGTTTCATGTAGGTCCATCAGTTGTGACAAATTCACCACTGTGGTAGATTAGTAATGATCTAGGGGAGGATGAATGTTAAGAGCCGAGAGTATATGGGAGACCTCTGTGTTTTCCCCTGTGAACCTAAAACTGCTCTATAAAATAAAGATTTATTTAAAGAAAAATAGAAAGGTTTTGGTCCCTTGTGAGATCACCATATAAAGGAATGAGGTGAAAATGGACATGAAATCCCTTGCTTGCATTTTTGAGCAAATTGGCATATGAAATAGAGGGCAAAGGAGAATCAGAGAAAAAGTAGTAGGTTTTGGTTTAGATATAATGTGGTCATGAGTCCATGTGCCATCCAGGTGTGATTTCTAAGACCAAGAAGTGAGATTTTTGAGCATCTTCAGCTTAAGACTACCTCAGATGTATAGACTTCGATTTTAGAATCTGGGGTATTAGAATATAGTAGAATTGGCCATGGGAAGAGGTCAGAGGAGATAGAGGAAAGGGAATTCTTGCTTGAGAGTTTTAGTTTAAATGGTTTAACTATAATACTGACATATCATTACAGCTTAAAATGCTAGTTTATATAATAAGTTACTTAAAATTATTTTATCTTCTTATTAAAATTGGACTAGGTATCATTTTGAATAGCTAAAAATGATGGCTTTATTCCTGCGAAGAAGAATTTTTTTTCCAATGGAGACGCTTTCCAACTTAACAGAAGTCTGTTTAGTTTCATTGTTTAGTTGATCCTCTTTCAGTCTGAGGAATAAAAATGCACAAACGAAGATCTGGAAAACATAGGTCTACACTACTCCTTAGAGTATCTCTAACCACGAACCTATCCGAACAGAACTGTGTATTTGTGTTTGAGATGTGGATTACTCACCAGAGGTTAGTGCTTAAAATGCGGACGTGGAAAGGTCAGAACGTTTATCCATTAAGCCATCAAGCTTTCTTCTATAATAAGAGTAGATGAAAGGTTTTAACTTGAATCACAATGTAAAGTTCAACAGAATGATCATATCTCAAATGGAAAGAACAAGGCAAAAATAGTTTTGTCATTCTGTGTATTGGAATCCAGTTGTCTAAATGTCAGTAAAGAATGGCAGAGTATCAAATCTTGGATCATATCACCAAAAGCCAGAAGATAGGGCAATTTTCAGCTTTCTAAGTTCAAATTATATTTATAAGTAGGTTGCATATTTGAACCCTATTTATCTAGCACTAGCATGAGTTTAGATTTTATGGGCATATGCTTATCTATAATTATATACTAATAAGTGTGTTTCTTCATTTAAAATCCAACTCTTGGTACTGCTGCGGTATAACATGCCCCACACTGAAGAAACTAAGGAGGTGTTGTGCATATTGCATAAGAAGAATTTAATTTCATATTTGGTATGATGAAAATGAAGACAGATTTGGTTTCATTTTCTTATGACACATTATTGTATGAGACACTTACAGTTTGTACTGACATATTTATAGCTCTTTTATTAAATTGTAACATCCAAATATTTTCTAAGATATTACCAAGCTATTGTGTTCATATAATTTTCTTCTGAATGATAAACACTGGCTTCATTTTATTGTATTATTTTTTTAATACTGTTTCATTAAATTTAATATATTTATCCAATAAGAGGAGGAAAATGAAACCAGGTTTTTGGAAACATCTGAAACACTGTCTCCTATATATTGAGAGATAATTCATATTTTCTCATAAAGACCAGTGGATTTTTATAGTATTCCAACTTGAGGAAATAGAAATTTCTGATGAATAATATCAAATAAAACAGTAAAATTGAACAAAGAAATTCTTATTAGTCTTATTTAACAAAATGATCTGGGAAACAAAGCAGACACATTCTCTGCCATTACATTCCTCATACCCAAGAAGTAACCCACTCTGCATACAGTTAACCTGAGGTGCTGATTTTTTAAAAATAATGATAATGCATGTTCAGGTTTGGTGTTTGTTAAAGGGATTCTATTGTATTCCCCACAAAGATTTGTTGAAGCCCTAATCTCCATGCTGGAGAATGTGATCTTTTTTAGAAATAGTAGGGTCTTTACAGATGTAATCAAGTTAAGATGAGGTCAGTAAAAATGGGCCTTTAATCAAATATGACTGATGTCCTTGCAAAAGATAGGAATTTGGGCAGAGCCACACAGGGAAGATGCCAAGTGAAGACAGAAGCAGAAATTGGAGTTATGCTGCCCTAGGTTAAAGATCCCTGGAAGCAGGAAGAAGAAATGATCCTCCTCTAGAGGCTTCTTAAGAAGGATGGCTCTGGCGCTATCTTGGTTTCAGATTTCTCTCCTCAGGGACTGAGGGAAAATAAATTTCTATTGTTTTAAGTCTCATTTTGCAGTACTTTCTTATGGCAGTCCCATGAAATGAATACAGGAATTATTAGGTCAATTCTACAATAAAATAAAAATTGAAGAGCCCAAAGTTAGAACTAGCTTTTCAAAAGCAAGCAGCCATATGATATCATCACCAAACTTTCTTTGTCACAGGTATATATATGTTTTTAAAGTTTATTTATTTATTTTTGAGAGAGAGAGAGAGAGAGAGAGAGAACATGAAGGAGGAACAGAAGGAAAGGAAGAGAGAGAGAATCACAAGCAGGCTCCACACTGTCAGTGTGAGCCCCACAAAGAGGCTCAAATTCACGAACCATGAGATCTTGACCTGAACCAAAATGGAGTTAGACAATCAACTAATTGAGGTGCCCAGGCTCCTCTGTCACTGTTATCTTTCTAATTCTGCTTGCTCTTCCTCATTCACTGAGGATTTGAACATGTGGTTCAGGTTCTCTCTGGGCAACACTACTCATGTAGTCAGTGTCTGTTAATATATGCTCATGTAATCAATCCAGCAGCCTAGTCTTAGTTTCTCAGCATCCTCACTCCCAAGATCATTGCCTCCACTCCGTCTTACCTGTCCATCCAGTGTCATGGCCTAGACTATCATTGCCAGTAACTGTGCCACTTCCAAAATCTTGATTTCAAAAGTTAGATCACTCCGTGATCATTACTTCATTTATCTTTTCATCTCACTTCTGTCCTTAGTTTTTTAAATTTGACACTATCTCTTCAATGCACTTTTTTATTTGTTCCTCATAACCTTCAATACTGTCAATCAGTTTCATTTCCCTCTGCAAGATCTGCCAGATTCCTTTCTGCTTTTGTGCTAGGTTTGTAATTTTGGGCATGATCTGTGATGATCATCTTGTCATCTATTTCTATTGGATATAGAAATATCATCTTGGCCATGAGAAACAGTCATGCATTCCTTGCCCTGACAAATTCTGAAAATTAAAGCTAATTCCAAAGTAACAGTAGCTTACCTTTAGGTATTTTCAAAGTAAGTTGCAATCCCATCTCCGCTGCCTTCCTTAGCCAGGATGGAGGTTCCAATCTTCATTTTTCCTCAGTTGAAAGGAACACACGTTAAGACCCAAGTAGCCTAGTTGAAGCCCAGAACCACTATGCCTGAGGTGAAAGGGCAGGTACCCCTAATTTTACTTTGTAGGTGATGGTGGTGGGAGACTAACAGTACATTTACCTAAAGGCATTCTTCTGAAAAAATCCCATTTCTAAAATTTTTCTTCCTTCCCCACACTGACTCTTTTTTCTATTTTTAATTTGGATGACATCTCAAAGAATTTTAAAAAATTCAAATTATCAAATATTTCACTTGTATGTCTTGCATTCTAAAAATCCAAAAACTTCTACTGACATGCTCCCCAATATTTTACTTTAACATCTTTTGCCATTTCATCTACTCTTTCTTTTTTTAATTTTTTTAATGTTTTTATTATATTTTTGAGAGAGAGACACAAAGTGCGAGTGGGGAAGGGGTGGAGAGAGAGGGAGACACAGAATCTGAAGCAGGCTGCAGGCTTTGAGCTTTTGGCACAGAGCCTCATGCGGGGCTCAAACCCACAAACCATGAGATCATGACCTGAACTGAAGTCGGACAATCAACCGACTGAGCCACCCAGGCAGCCCTCATCTACTCTGTCTTAATTAAGGTAACGCTAGTCGTTGTAACATTCATTGCCTTGTGTTAACAAAATAGAATTTTGATTTTTCACTCACAAAGAGTATAATAAGTTATTACATGAACAGCTGGACTTGATTAGAGAGAAGGAAACACAAACATTCTTATCAATGCCTTAAGTCTCAACTGGGTTCTCTGTGATTTAGCTGGTCAATTCAATGTCCCACTCACAAAAAGATAGTTTACTTTTTTTTCCACTTAAATCTTTTATGTGTCTTCCCCTACTTATCTTCATATTCTTATTTCCTTGAGAAACAGAAGCAATCAACGGAGCTAACCTTTTTTTTTTTTCCACCATTAATTCCTACTTACATTATCTATCTATAGCCTTAGATTTCCTCCCTATTGCAGATGTATTATGTGGACTTTTATGGGCAAGCCTTTTACTTCTGTGCTGGATTCTATCATTTCGTTATGTTGTTATTACTGTTGTTTCCCTCGCCAAGAAAAGAAGTTTACTTCCAGAGTTGTTTTCCTCTCTATATAATCATGCAATTTCCCTTCTCAGTCCCAGCCTCTAAACATTTGATTAACTCAGTCTTTTGTTCACTATCAATATACACTATCTAGATGATCTTACCCAGTCCATTTATATCCAGATGGTTACCATTGCATTATCTCCAGCCACAATATCACTCTGCATTCCAAATGCATATTCTTTATTCAACTGCCTACTTTACACTTAGATATATAATATGAATATGAAATTCAATAAAACTAAAACAGAATGCAACTTGTCCTCATAAGAATGCTTTGCCCAAAGTTACCTACTATGGTAAGCAGAATTTTAAGATGAGCCTCAGGATTCTTACCTTACTTCCTTGTGTGTGTGTGTGTGTGTGTGTGTGTGTGTGTGTGTGTGTGTGTGTGATTCTTATATAATTTGTTCCATTTGAGGATCTCTGAATATTATGGGATCTTACTTCTATGTTATTATATGGCAAATTAACCCTACAGATATAATCGAAGTCTCTAAACACTTGGCTTTGAGCTAATCAAAAGGAATATTGCTGTAAGTGGTTCTGATCCAATCAGTTGAACTGTTAACAGGCAAAAAACAGCAACTAGGATTCTTCTGCTGGCCTTGAAGAAGCAAAATACTATGTTATAGAGAAGACCAGATGGAAAAGACTCAAGGGGAGTCTAGAAGCTGAAAGTAGTATGTGGCCATCAACCACATACTGGGATCTTCGCCCGACAACCATGAGCAGCTGAATTCAGCCAAGAACTAGTGGAATTAGAAGGGTGCTCCAAGCCTCAAATGATATTGCTGCCCTCTCTGACATCTAAGTTTCAGTCTGGTGAGGCCCTGAGCAAAGTGCCCAGCTGACCCATACCCAGACTTCTTATCCACAGAAACTGAGACAATGGATGGGTGTTGTTTTAAGCTACTAAGTTACTGAAAATGTATTGCACAGTTAGTGGAAAAATCATCCATCTACTTCCCCAAAGTCTAGGCCAACAACCTCAGAGACAAACTTGCTTCTTTTCCCTCTCACAGCCCGTATCTAATTTCATCAACTAGTCTTGTGAGTTCTCCAAATATAAATAAAATTGGGCCACATCTTATGACCTCCCTATGACCTCATTTGAGTCTCATAATATGTTGCTTGAACAGCTATAATATTCTTCTAACCCATCTCTTTGTTTCTATTTTTGCTGTCTTACAGTTATTTAGCCACAGAGCACTCAGAGTGGTTTTTAACAACATCAGTTACATTATGTCTGTTACCTATGATAAATTTTGTTTGCACTTTTTATCACATAGAGAATAAAATTGCTAATCCATACTGTGACTTATAAGAATCAAAATTATCTGCATTCTGGCTATTTCTTTTATATATGCTCCTACCTTTCTCCTACTTACTCCTTCTACTAGAATCCCACTGGTATTATTCATTTCCTTGAATGTGATAAGCTTATTCCCAGCACAAGGCCCTTGAATATCCTGTGCCCTCTGCCTAGTATGATCATAGTCCAGATTTCATTTGATTTTCTCATACACTTCATTTAGACCTTTGTTCAGATTTTTTCTTGGAAGGAACTTCTGTCATCATCTTATCTACAATGCACTTGGTCTCCTTCATTTTCCTCTTCTGTTAGCCTGTACTATTTTTGCATTATATTAAATGTGTATGTGACTAATTATTTAATGTCTATTTTTCTTTACTAAAAAAAGAAAAAAAGAAAAAGGCAGTTTATCTCCATACATTTTTTATTTTTTATTCTTATTATTTTTCTTAGATTAATAATTTATTAATCTTTCTTAAATTTTCTCTCGAATAAATAATTGAACTCTGCCAAATGAATGGATCTGGATCTTACTCCAGAGAATAACACAGGATATTTAAGATATGACAACGTTTTGTATGTGTAATTGTAACAAATATAATTTATGATTTGGTTTGTCAAAGTGAAAGAATCTTGCCTGTTGTTTATTAGAGTATTACTAACTTCTATGTAGCATATGATATATAGCCATATATTTCAAATATTAATATACATAGAAATTACATGAGGAACAATTATATACACAGATTCTTAGGCTCCAACGTCAGAAATTCAGGGGTAGGGGTGCCTAGGTGGCTCAGTCGGTTGAGCGTCCGACTTCGGCTCAGGTCATAATCTCACAGTCTGTGAGCTCGAGCCCCGCGTCGGGCTCTGTGCTGACAGCTCAGAGCCTGGAGCCTGCTTCAGATTCTGTGTCTCCCTCTCACTCTGCCCCTCCCCTGCTCATGCTCTGTCTCTCTCTGTCTCAAAAATAAATAAAAACATTAAAAACAATTTAAAAAAAAATAAATTCAGGGGAAGAAATTTTTTTTTCAAATGTGAGTCAAGAATTCAGCATTTACCAGGAAGTGTCTCAGTGATTCTGATGCATGTTATCCTCAAATACAACCTGATTAGCACATACAGTGTATGTCTAGAATTTAATTTTTATTCAGCTAGTTAGTTTATCAGAGTTGTGTTCCTGCAATTTGCCATTTACTTTGCAAACACGTAAACCAGTAAGCATGTGGCTGACAGCTTATAAAATGTCTTTGAACTAGATCTATTTTGTAGAGAATGGTAATTTCTTGATTTTTCATTTTTAGTTGTATCTTCATTTGAGACTCTGAGTTTCTCTCATATTACATAAAGTTCCAGAACTGTGGTCTTCGATATGGTAGCTAGTAGCCACATGTAGCTATTGAGCCCTTGAATGTGACTGTTCCAAATTGAGATATGTTTTAAAGATAAATATACATAATGTATTTTAATGATAGCATTAAAAAGTAAAATATATGATAAATATTTTTAATATGGATTAAGTGGTCAAATAATATTTTGATTATCTGGAATAAAATAAAATGTGTTATTAAATTTAATTTTGCTTATTTCTTTCACTTTTCTGATATGGCAACTAGAAAGTTTTCGATTACACATGGGACTCATATTTATATTTTTATTGGACAATGATGTTGCAGATGTGACCAGTTTTTGCTGCTTTAATATTTAGTTTAAGAGCCAGCAATTTTTTCTTTAACAATTGTTTTCATGATACAGATGATGCTTAGATTCTTGGACAACCTTGAGATTTTAAACCATGATTATCTCCAATTATTTTCACTGTAGAACTACTTGATTATTGTGCTTTGACTATCTGTGGAGTGCTAACCTCTAAGAAACAAATTTATTCTTACACATAAGATTTTAGCATCATATCTCTCGTTCCAAATTCAATTGTTTTTTCATAAATATTTTTTCTTAAATGAGAAAAATATTTTATATAAAGAAATAAGATTCTGGGGCACCTAGGTGGCTCAGTTGGTTAAGCATCCAACTTTGGCTCAGGCCATGATCTCGGCTTCCTGAGTTCCAACCCTGAAGCAGGCTTGCTGTTGTCAGAGCAGAGCCTTCTTGGGATCCTCTGCCTCCCTCTCTCTCTGCCCCTCCCCTGCTTATGCACGTGTACATGTTCTCTGTCTCTCTCTCAAAAAAAAATAAACACTAAAAACAGTATTTAAAAAAAAGAAATGATTCCATAATAGCACTATTGGTAGCACACAAAAAAGTAAACATAATGTGGAAGAAGAGAAAAGCTATATGTATTTGAGGTGTGCAAAGGCCTTCTGACCCCTCAGTCATCAAAAACAAATTGGAACCATATATCAGAGATGGTTAATAACTGTTGAAAAAGAGGAAAATGAAAATACAGATAGGACCAGTTATCAGCTGCACTGGCATATCTTGTGAGAGCAACTTACTGCAACAAGATAATAATAAGAGTGTAGGAAAATGCTATAAAATTAATTATTTTATAATATAAATACATACCCTTTAATTATTTAAAAGTAATCTTTTGTGTAAAAAATAAAAAATTGTTTTTCTTGTACTATTTGAAAACTTAGATCCTTTTGTATGCAACTAATTTTCTTTTTTCTTTTGTTATTTGTTATATTGCCTCATAGAGTGTAGAAATTTTTTTCTTCTTTAAATATATGTAAATTATTCAGTTTCATTTTCTTAAATCATTCACAATGCAATTGCAATTGAATACCAAAAATGAGTCACTATGCAATTATCGAATACTGAATTCCAATTTAGAGAGTAAAGTGAAGAAAAGAATAACTGATGATAAGAAATCTACACTGAATGCCTATTTTTAAACTGAATAAAACTACAAGTAACTAAAATTTGTCTTCTACCGTCATAATGATGTAAAGAAGAACCAGAAATATCACAAAGATATGCTCAAAAATGTTAATAAGATACATTTTCCAGAATGTTCACAGAGAAATCAAGCAAACAAACTGGTTTGTGCCTAGTTTACTCTGGGTTTTAATGTGACTAGGTATTAAAGTGTAATCATGAAAAAAATCCATATTGACAAAACATAACCATGTATTGTTAAATGAATTAGTCATTACTCCATCATAAAGCTAATTTAAGCTAATTGTTTAATAGGATATTCCATAAAGTTCAGTCAAATTAATGATCTTTTTGTAGTCCTCTATTTATGTGTCTGCCTCCTCAGCTAGGCTAACTTCTAGGCACAGCGTATGGTACATGAAATAGTCTCAATAAATTGTTGTTAAATAAATGAATAAAGAAATAGATGTGGGAATAAATGAATGTCTTTGATAGCTTAGAGATATTCATGTTTTGGACTCAAAGAAGGGCTGTTTAGGGGATTTCTTATTAGATATTTGCTTACCCAAGTGCTTGAAGTAATTCAGTTTTCTAAATGATTTTGACTTAGGTCAACATCTGATTTTTTGGACTGCTTAGCATCCACTTCCTTTTTCATTTTAGAGACACTTTGTTTCCCATAAGAAACCTCAATTTAAGTGAGGTTTAGTCTACCCTAACCCTATAGAAATAGGTAAATGATCCCAAATAGGTTAACAAGAAGAAGCCAAAGCTGATTATCAGAGTTCTGACCAGGACTTTTGGTCCAGAGCTTTAAGAAAATTATTTCTACTTGCTGTGCTAAAGTCTTCTTTGTCCTTGAACACCCCAGTTATATGAACTAATATGATTCTTTATGCTTGGGCTAACTTGAGATGGGTTTCTGTCACTTTTAGGTAGAATGACCCTCTCTCATTCTTTGACTACACATACTTTGTGGGCTTATGTAGTGCTTCATTCATTTATTCATTAAACAGTTTTGAGTGCCTGTTGAGAATTAAATGTCTGGTTCTTTATGAGGTGCTAAATATACTGAGATATATTATTTTGAATCCCTGCCTTTGAAGAATGGAGATTGGAGGCATGCAGGGAGAAGGTTGGGGTTACAATGGAGGTTAGTGTACAAAATGGTATGGGAACACAGAAAGAATATAGGTGCTAACTTGGCTTGAGAGAAAGACTTCCAAGGGAAGGTGGCATTTGAACTGTGTTTTTTCATTCGTGAGAGGGTAAAGCATTTTTTTTTCCTGCTGTATTTTTATATTTAAAGTTGCATGTATTTAATGAAGGATTCAGCAATGTTAGCTCATGTCAACCATGTTTGTTGAACAATTATCCCTCTATTTTCTCTTCTCTATATCTCTATTACAGGATAATTAGCTCCTACTCAAAAAAAAAAGTCCCAAAAGCTGCATAAATGTTCAACATGAAGACATAACAGTGTGTGTAACCTCAGTATATGTCAACCATTCATAAAGTACAGGCCAGCTGTTGATAAGGACACTGAATATCCTGTAGCCAATGTTTTTCTTCTTTAATCCCATAAATAACTCAAACAGTAGACACGTCACCATTTGAATGGTGGTATAGAAGCCAACTGAGTTCCAACATTCATACAGAAAGCAAGTTAATGTGCTGAACAGCCAATAATTTTGTCTTGTACTGTATCTCAGTTGCCCAAATATGAAGAGAAGCCCACTTCACCCTTTGTTCTATGTACTCTCTCCTAACACTTCAGAGTGTTCAGAAGAGGGGACCTCTCTGTGGAAGAGAAAATTTACCTGAGTAGTCCTCTGTTCCTTGAGGATAAGACCAATGGCTTAATGGAAATAAACTAAAAATATTAAAAACAAAGCAAAAACTCCATCCATTAGGAGAACATCATTCATGTGATAATAAATCCAAACAAAACTAAAATATTTTTCCCAAATAGAGAAATGTTATTCTTTTCGATGCCAAGCTCATGTTCTTTCTCTAGATTTTAGTACCCTTACACATATGTGCATGCATATACCTACATTCACACAAGCAAACATGGTACACAATTCATTGCTTTCTATGCATGCCATACAGAATGAATAATTAATTGAAAATAGAGATATTATATACGTATATATATATATATACACACACACTATAATTCTATATAAATTTATATAACCACCATATGTATAAAATAGTGGTTCTGTAAACAATCAAAACAGCATTGTTTTAGAGGGGGTAGAACTTACATATCAAACAATGTCATTTTGTTTAATCAGAATTAAAATTTCTTTTTATAGGACATATTGGGAAATCTCTGAATCTCAGAAAATGTAAGAACCATGTCTTCAAGGTACACTGCTTCTACATGATACAGGCAGGATTCACATGCAGGTTTGTCTGATGCTAACATGAACACACTTTCTATTATACTATAAAAGAGGTAAGATAATGCAATCTAATCCAAAGGACTATGTATGTGATTCATGTGATTCTCATTCAGAGGACTAATTTTAATGTAAGGATGAAAATAATTTATAATTACCAGACAAGTGAATGTTAGCTATCACAGGTACTTAAATTATTTTCCTAAGTACTTTATATTACACCTGGCAGACCACACTAGTGCTATTATTTGACAATTTTAAAATATTTTTTCAAATAATTTTTTTAAAGCTTTTCAAGTAAAGTTTAACTTTAGCTTTATTCCTTGGTGAAGTTTTTGGTATTTTACATTTATGGCTAAAGAGACTTGCATTGTTTGAGATACCCAAAGATGCCATAAGTCTTCTAGGTAGTGTCTAAATCCCTGAGTAGCAATTAAAAAAAAAATCTTGCTTAACTTTTATTCTCCAGGGATTTTATATTGTCAACATGTCATGAAATCTTTATTTATCTAACTTCATCTTTTATCTCATCTTTATTTTATTTCATCCTTGTTTAACTGAAACAGGAAAATTGTGGTGAACGATTCATGTTTTCATTATTAGAAATGCCCAGGAGGTCTTGTTAAGCGGTACAGAATATAGTTGTGTATTTAAGAACATAAAGAATGCATTTACTTATAGGTAACTGAAAATAATAGGAAGAGTGATGCAAGAGTCTAAAATTTGATGAGAACTAGTTTTAGAGTATCATCCTACATGTTATCACTTCAGAGAATTTATTGTTTAAAACCATGTTATACCCTTATCTATAAATAGTACATTGAGAGGTTATATAGTCTGGAAATGCATAACAAATTTACTTGATGACTTTCGTAGGACTCCGTGATCTGCTGTGACTTTGTCATAGGCCACTAGTTCTTTATATTTTAATGTTGTATTAGCTATTATTAATCTATTTCCATTTTTCGTGAATTAAATACATTTATTTGTTTATTAATTATTACACCAGCATCCATTTAACAGCTGCTTTCGGCATTAGCCTGAGGAGGTGGGAGTTATACCAAGATAAGTAAGACATAATGTAAATACAGGAGACAATTTTTTGACTAAATAATTAAAACAACACATGATAAGAATACGAGAGACACATGAAAAATCCTGATTAGTGAGGTGATACCAGGCAAGCTTCACAGAGGAAATGATGCTTACACATAGACTTTTGAATGATAAATGTATGTTTGTAGTGATGTAGTTTGAAGTTGTGTTCATGAGTGAATGGTCAAGAATGAATCCTTGAGATGTTTCAGTGCAAAATGTAGTTTTATAAATCACAGGGACAGGACCTGTGGGCAGAAAGAGTTGCACTGGGATTGTGAGGAGCAATTGATTATATACTTTGGAGTTGGGGGAGCTAAAGACAAAGGAAGTTCCCAACAGGATTTTCATATATTAGTGAAAGAAAACTTACAGGATTCTGGGGGCCTAGCTATCATCAAACTAAGGTTGTTTTTTCTTCTAGCAAGACATTAACATTAAGACTGGGAGTTCCTGGAGGAATGTTATACTCTGCCTGCTTCAAATATTTGTCAATGGGCTGCAAATTAGAAAGAAATTTAATTTATCTACATTTCTTTGGCCTTCATTTTCCACATCATTCCCCCCCTCAACAATTTTGGCCCTTAAATACTTTAAGATTGCTGGAGGAAGTTATCTTCTGTAACTTCTACTGAATAAGGGCATAGAGATGTCTCTACCTACAGGTCAATAGTGGTCAGTTGGGGAATGTATAGGGGAGTTACGAAAGGCGGAGGCAGCTGAATCCAACATGGACAGTAAAGAAGTACCTCTGTGGGTGGTAAGGATCATCAGTAGACATGAAAGTTATTGTAGTGATGCACCAAGCAGAGAGATGTTGAAAAAGGCAACATATTAGGATTGATATGGCTATAAGAATGAGAAGCCCAATAAAGAGACCCTTAATAGTTAACCACAATCCTCCTCCAAACCAGGAAGTTAATCAGTCATTGAAAGAGACAATTTTTGTAAAGCTTCAATTTAGGTATTTGTATCTTTTAATAGACTTGTGACATTTTTGTGATAATCTGGGATGTATACACAGCATTATCTTAATAATGGCACACGTACCACCTTGTGCTGCTGTTAGGATATATAAAGCCATTCTGTTTTGTAGAACCACTTTGCGTATCTGTGTAATTTCAGTGTGAAGTAAAGAGATACTGTTCTGTGAATCGCTGAGTGCTTTTATGTTATATTAATTAAGGGCTTCCATATGCCAAAGTATACTTTCTAATCCTACAAATGGAGCAAAAATGGACACCAAATGATCATACCAATGAAAAATAGACCATGTCCATCTTTATTTTAAATTGGGAAGATTAGCTGGGGTAGTGATGATTTTGATAAAGTGTCCATGAATCCAGGCAAAACCTAGGTACAACAATGTATCCACCCTTGAGGAAAAAAGGGTTAGAGATTAGTTCCACATTACCATTGAGTTCCATTTGGAACTAGCCATCTGATACCAGGTTGCCTTATCCAATCAGTAGCAAACCAGTCAGTAGCCTGGAGTACAATGCTTTGAGAACACGCTTCTAATAATAACCATCCTAAATACCATGTGCTATTTGCCCAGGTATCATGTATATGATTTATTTGCTCCCAGCTTAAAATTGCCTTTTGACTGAGCTATCCAATGGTGGGTGTCAGCCATAATTATGCATCTCAAATTTGATATATGTCATCCTCAGTATAGTGGTAAGTAGGGTTTTATAACTTAGGCACTCATCAATTTGTGGGTTTGTAAAGTCAATTAATGTTTTAATAGTTTGAAGGTATGAAAAAGTCTGGCTAAGTCCTGGTAAATGTCATGTCCTGTTGATCATGGGCCAGGAAGAAACATTCTGCTTAGTGACAGATTTATCATGAAACATGGTATCATTATATATCATTTCTGCAATACAAGTATGTAGAGAGTGCCAATTAGTGCCTTGTAAAGGGGAAACCTAACAGGGTAACCAAGATGTACTTGATATGGGCAAAACTCCGCATGTCCAACAAGCTATTTGATTTTGTAGTTCAGCGTAATGATGTACCCATTGTAAAAAAGGAAGTCAGCCAAGATAGGTGAACAGAAAACAAAGATAAAATATACAACCTTCATTGTTGTTTGAAGAGTAGTTTCAGATCTTCTACAGGTTCACGAGAGTAAGAAGGCACATTAGTTTGCTCATTGGTTTCCTGGTAAGGCTGCTGAGAACTCTGTAAGAAAGGTATGAAGCCAATATTTGCAGGGTGTAGCAGGATTCTTGCACAGAGAGAGGACACTGAAGCTTTTCTGTCTAGGAAGCAACTTTATTCATCGTGCTGGCACGGGCTTAGTGGGTTCATACCTGAAAAACTGAGCCCCAAGCACAGCAGGATATAGCTTTTTATGCAATTTCTACTTCTTTGTCTCCCATATATGGTGACATATAGTCTGATTTCACATAGTCCAAGTTACACAGTTATGTCAGAACTATGCCTAGGTGTATTGGAGTTGATTGGGCCACATTGCCTTCCTTTGTTCTGAGGAGGCCTCCACCACATTCCTTAGGGACGGGCTCTACCACATTCCCCCCTTTGATGCTCATACACCCTATTTTGAGTCAAAGAGCATCATCTTGGTTTGGAGGTTTATATTTCTATAATGTCATCGCACACGTGGCTGTTTCCCTTTCCATCATTGCATCAGTGAGGCTGGAGACAGACCGTATAACCAAGAGAGCTAGGCAAGGTAGGATTAAGCAAGCTCCCCAAATCAAGAAAATAATACCTATGAGGGTTTTGAATCCCTCAAAAATTGAAAACCATTTTCCTAATAACTCCCTAGGGTTCCAACCTTTCCAGGTCTGGACTGGGACATGAGAAACCTTTCTTATTCGATCTGTGATCTCCTCTATGACTTTTCCTTGATCATCTATCAGTAGGCAGCAGTTGCTTAGGTTAAACCTTCCACAAACTCCTCTGTCAGAAGCAAGCAAGTAATCTAAGGCCAGACTCTTGACATTTTCTTGGTTGTAATTTCTACAACTGCTTAAAGTCTGATTATGCGGTTTTAGCATGTAAATGGGAGTGCAGTAGCCCCAGGACCCATCCCCTGCCCAGGAGGCAGGGCCATAATATTGGATTATATGCTTGAGAGGCCATTCAGTATTTTTCCAATTGCCAATTTGTAGGGCACATTATTTCCTTTGAGTCTCCCTGTCCCCATACTCTTGGACTCCCAAATGTCCCCCTCTGGCAAGTGGGACACATGACCCTGACCAGCCCGAGGGAAGTACTGTATAGGCTTTCCTACAAATCCAGTATAATCTATCTGGGGCTTGCTATTTGATGGCTGTGTCAACACTGCCCCAGCCTCTCAGATATGAGAGAAGTAAGACAAGGGGTAGGGATCTGGCTCAAGGTGCTCTGGGAACCCCCACCATTGGGTTTCCCAGGTGGTTCAGTTATAAAATCTTGGCTTAGGCATGTTAAGCTTCCAACAGAGATGGTGAACTTCCTTCCTCACCAGTCAAGGCAGTTTTTTCCAATAATTGAGGTTTTGAGGAGCCAAACCCTGGTAGTAGGACTGGGGTATTCTGTTCCACTATAAGGTTTGCACAACTCTAATTCTCTAGCTTCCCATGGCCATTGATCCCCTATGTTACTCCCCCTAACCCCCATAGAAAACAAGTAGAGATCTTTAGAGTCTGGGCTATAAACTCTGCTAGGGCTAGAAATAGATTTTTCATTGTGGCAGAAACAGGAGGAGGACCCTTCTCCGTTTCTTCATAAAAGGAATGAAAGACCTGGTGGGTCATGGCCTTATGTGTGATTGTAGCTCTCATAAAATACAACATGATTCCTGGGTCCGTGCCCTGCCCATAGATAAGTATACCAATCTGGCGGTCTGTTTTCATTTTGAGTCTCCTGAGTCAAGGATGGTAATTTTTTTTTTTTTTTTACATTTATTTATTTTTGAGAGACAGAGAGAGAAAGAGCACAAGTCGGGGAGGGGCAGAGAGAGGAGACACAGAATCTGAAGGAGGCTCCAGGCTCTGAGCTGACAGAACAGAGCCTGATGTGGGGCTCAAACTCACAAACTGTGAGATCAGGTCCTGAGCTGAAGTCGGACGCTCAACCGACTGAGCCACTCAGGCGCCCCAACGATGGTAAAATTAACAGGGTTACAGGTTCCCGATTGGTAGTTTGACTCAGCCATACCCTTTTGGAGGAGTGCTGTTTTGTCTTTAGTCTGCCCATGTGGCCCATGGGCACAGTTCCTATAAAGACAGAAGAATTCAAGTGCCTGGGGCCAGGAACCACATGTACCAGACCCCTCACACATGTGTTTATCATTGAGTCGGTACTCTCATTCTCATGTCAGACCTCCACATGGCAAACCATATGGCAATGTGTCACCTATGGCTGTACATACATCAGAGAATATGGACACTGGCTGATTTGGATATGTAATTTGAATTTTGTTAGTTAGTCGGCCCACACCAGCAGTACCTGTCTTCGGCTACCTTTACTGCTGTAGGGGTGGACAAAATGACAGTGAATGGGCCCTCCAGAGGGGTTGGACATTCCATTCCTTCACCCTTACAGCATCTCCTGATTTAAGGGAGTGAGCATCTGTGGTCAGACTCACAGGTAATTGCTTCTTAACCCAGTGGTGTAAGGTGGTTAGGGTAAACCCAAGGGCCTGCATCTGTCGCCTTAGGGTTAGATGACCTATCTCATTTAGATACCCCCTTATGTCCTTGATAATGGGGAGAGATACCCAAAAAGGATTTCATAAGGGGAGAACCCTGTCTGCTTCTTCAGCCTCCCACTTGCAGCTGCAGTCTGACTCCCTGAAGTTCCCTTTTCTCTCCCTGCTTAATGTTAACACTTTTCCTATTCATCCCTCCCCCTGGAATAGGGCCACTAATGCTCCAGAACAGGGACAATGCCCCTTCTGGCTTCTTCAAGCCGATAAGGGGCAGTGTGGTAGTACAGCAGTTAGAGTCTACCCAACGTTCAGTCAAGTGGCCCACGGTATGGTTCTACAGGCAGGCTGGCAGGCATGAGGTGGCACAAACATTGGCAGACACAAAGAGAAAAACACAAAGTAAAGGTTATACTGACCAACAACAGAGCATCTTAAGATAATGTCCCCAGTTCCCACACCAGTCAAACAATCCAGGAGAGACCCTGACTTTGTCCAATTATGCCTGAATGTCATCTATCAGTTCTAAGACTCTGTGAGAATCATCAGTTGTATTGAAACAACACATGTCAGGGGATCTCTCATAACCCAGGTGATGGAGGAGCAGTAACTAATCGATAGTGGCTCTATTCTCCGAGAGTCCGGCCCTAACTTTATTTAATTTTTTATTTAAAGCATCTAATGCTTGTAAGGTGTTTTATAGAGTTTTGCTGAGTATAAGCAGACATTTTGCTTTATTTTGAGGTGTAAAACTTTTTCAAGAGCTGGAAGTCCTACCAGAGAAAGAGTCAAGGCAGCCATTTACCATTATTATTTTGCAAATTTTTAGGTAAGCTGAACCTGGGTATTATTTTATAAAGCAGAGCTTTTATTACTTCTTGGGCCTTTCCGGGTTTGTTTTTTTTTTTTTTTTTTTTTGGAGGTGGGAGGCCTCTACCCAACTAATAAAAGTATCAAATCATACCAACAGATGTTGGAATTCTTTTGACCTTGGCATATGGGTGAAAACTAATTGTCACTCTTCCCTGGATAGCCTCCAGTTCCTTGATTGCCTGGGAGAGCAAGTTTGTGGTTGAGAGGATTGTTTTTAAGACATACTTCACAAGCTGATACTACTTGCTGAACTGTCCTTGACAAATGTTTCCTGGTAAACCTCCTTTGGGCCATTTGATAAGTTTTATCCCTCCCTAAATGAAAGTCCTGATGCAGTGCTTTAATCATCTTTTAACTCTGTGAGCTAGGTAATAGTAATTGCCTCTGCTCTGTACGTGACCATCCCTACGACTGGAAACAGTGTGCATGAGTCAGACCCCAGTTCATTTACTTGGGACAGTAAGCAAGATTGGGTCTCTTTTAATAATTGATATAGTGGGCAAGCTATTTTCCTGAACCCCAGTATCTACAGCCTACAATATCCAGTAATTCCCAAAAACTCACACAATTGTTTATCTGTCCTGGAGTTAGTAGCACTATAGTCTCCAATTCATTTATAATGTCCCTTCCTGGCAAGGGAGGAAGGCTCTCTGGTATTATCAAGAAAGAATGAGGAAAAATTAGCTTTCCCCATATTCATCCCAGGGGCTGGGAGAAAAATTTAGTTATAAGTTTTCTGGAGACGTCTCTAATCGTTATGCTGAGTTTGGATAGTTGGCCTGGAGTGGAAAGGAGGACAGAGAAGGTGGCTCTGGTATCAAAAAGGAAATGAACAGGCTTTTTAGTTACCTGAGTTTTCCAGAGTTACCCAAGGCTCCAGGCTTCCAATAGACAGTGGGTTCCCAGAGAGCCACCCCAAAGAGCCCCAGGTCCCATCAGTCCCTTTCAGGGACACTGGTTATCTGAACCCTCACAGATAGAGGTCCCTGAGAGCATTCAGACTTCCAGTGGTTATCTCCACATAAGGGGCATGGCTTGTGGGGCTTTGACTTCTGTTGTCCCTTCTGAAGGCAGTCTCATTTCCAGTGCCTTGACTGGCCACATAAGTGGCATTTGGTATAGGATTTTGGGAAATCTGGACTGACATAGTGCATAAGGCATGACTAAGGCCTCAGATTTTTCTTAAGCCTCCTTTCCTGTTTTTTTATTTTTTTTAAATTTTGATCTTGGTTGTAATATACCTGATTGGCAGCTCATAAGAGCTCCTCTGGGGTCCCTTCCAGGCCAACAGCCAATTTTTGCATTTCCTGTGAATATCTAGGGCTGATTGAGTGACAAATTTGTCATTTAAAATCATCTCAGCCTTAGGGGTGTCAGGGAAGATAGCCATATATTTAATGGGAGCCTCCCCCAACCTCTCCACAAAGCCACTGGGCTCTCATTCTGTGTTTGTAAAATTGTGGCTAATTTAGCAGAATTTAAGGGCTTAACCTTAGACCTCCTTAATTTCTCTGAAGCACAAGCTTGGAAGTGGTGGCAATACCATTTCTAAATGGGATGGTCATAGTCCCAGTTAGAATCTTGGGATGGAATTACCAGAACCCCAGTAGGAAACGAGAAGTTCTCTATAGGACCTCCAGCCCCGTGACAATTAGTGAGGTTTTTGTTTGTTTGTTTGTTTTTCAGAGTTATGGATCAAAATCATTCCACATTTTCAGAATGCATCCCAAAGGAGTATGGTCTTGGTTGGGCAATTGCCCATCTATAAGAAAAAGTCCCTTATCCCAATTTTCTATAGCTGGCTAGGAGAAACTTCATCTCTTGACACCTATTGGTGGCCAGGAGAAGCCTCATCTCCTGGCCCTGCCTTTTGGCTGGCTGTTCGGCTGGCAGCCAAAAGCTCTGTCAGTCTCACTAAGTACTGGGAGCAGTCACTCTTATCCAGACTGTACCCTGCCTCTGAGAGCTGACCTTGTCTTTCCTGATTTCTCCTATCCCTCTATTTTCCACCTGCAGGACTTTGGGGCTATCGACTGTGACCAAGCAGGACTTCCCTGGTTGTAGAAGCATGTGCTAATTTTATTTTGGCCCAATAGTAGTCATCTTTACAAAAATATTTTAAAAGGCTGGTGAAAACTGATGAGGTTTTTTGGGGTGATAGTGGGAGTTGTGGGGTCCAGAGCCAACGACCAAGAAAGAATTCTTGAAGACATATTTGGTGCAAAAAGGTAGTTTTATTAAAGAACAAGGACAGTACCCATGGGCAGAAAGATCTGCCGCAAGACCATGAGGAGAGACTTGTTTTATACCATAGAGTTGGGGGAGGTATAGTCCAGGGGAAGTTTCCGGTGAGATTTTCATAGGTTAAAGAAGACTGACAGATTACTGGAGGCCTAGCTATTGTCAAGCTAAGGTTGTTTTTCCCTCTAGCAAAGCATTACAATTAAGACAGTAGGGAGTTCCTGGAGAAATGTTTTATTCTGCCTGAGTCAACTATTTTTCAATGGGCTGCATGTTTTAAGGACATTTAGTTCTATCTGCCATTTCTTTCTGCCTTTGTTTTCCACATCTAAAACCATGTTTTTGTAAGAACAAAATTGGCCATCAAATGGGCTAAAAGGGCCAAAGTTGAAGTCTATTCCCTTGCCTTTTTCAGCAGGGCCCACATAAAAATGTTCCAAAGATGTAGATACCCATTTTAGAGTATCTAAGTTGTTACAAATTGGCATACACTGGGCTAAATGTAGCAAAATAGCTCCTGTGTATTCCAGTAAAAGCCCTTCTTACATCATAGTCATCTATCCCTTATATGGCACAGGTATCCATTCCTTTGCTAAACAGAAACTACACAAATGTGGAGCCTTTAGAAGCAGGCAGTGAGGACATCGTCACCATCTCTCCAGCCTTTGGATCGAGGGAGGGACAGTTTCAACTAAGGCTTGAGTGAAACAACTCATAAGGGTATGCTGTTTGGCTGTCCTGCCTTTTGGTTAAAATCATATATTTTCCCCATATTTTTGGGCAGACAAAAGGGAGGAAAAAAAGCTTTTGTTTACCCCTTTTTTTGATCAAAAGCATACCAACAATCCAAGAAAACTTTGCCTTTTTAACAGAGAGAAAAGCAGAATCTTAATCTTATACCACTGTATTTTTAAAATCCATTTATTTTAACCTTAGTCCATCCTGACCACATACAAAATTTCTTTCCAAAGATTTCCCTTCACAAACCGCCTACAACTTCCCTTTGCTTTCAGATTTGGACCTAAGCCCCTTTTCTCCAACCAACCAGTCTCATTTAGCACAAAATTACTTTCTTTTACCTTCAACAAAAATGTATTCCCATTCCTTATATCTTTCTTACATATCTCCTACTTTTCTACATACAGAGTTATTTTCCTTATTTTTATCAGTCTTAATTACATTTAGCAGAATTTTAACTCTTAGAAACCTTAGTCTCCAGTGAAAACTAAGTAGTAACTAATTGTGAACTGTTACATTAGATTTTTTTTAGATGGCAACTTATGAATCCATTAAGCATAAAGCATGTTTTTAAACAGATCTAAATATCCTTAGTTGGTTGTTGTTGTTGTTGTTGTTGTTGTTGTTGTTGTTCTGTTTTGTTTTGTGTGTGGGAGGTGTTTTGTTTTGTTTTGTTTTTTTGCCATAAAAAAACAAAAGGCTTAGTAAGCAGTGCTTTAGTATTCCATTTGATTTGTAAGAGGCCTAAGTGTCCAATGAATTTAATTTGTTTATTGTATAAGCAAACCTTTAAGGTTTTAGGTTACCAAAGACCCTAAAAGTTATCTAAACAATTACCCATTTGAGACAGACAAAATTAATCATCATTTTAAGCCATCTTTTTTGTTGACAAATTGTAACAGAGGTATCTTAATTATGTTCCACCCATGTTTACTTAAAAGTCCACCATTGTCAACTTTTACCGGGGGTACCAGTGAGGAAATCTGAAGTGGGTGGTGTAAGTCTAAGTGGGTGTTCTTTGCTCTTTGACAGTAAGGGAAGGAGGAGTCCATGGTGCCAGAAGCATCCAGATGGTCTAGGAGTCAGTTATGCAGGCTGCATCAAGATGATGCAGAAACAGGATAGGGAGGAGAAGGCAGAAGAGGTGAGGTGCCACCCAGATGCCTGGAGGCAGATAAAAGGTCAGAGGGCAAAGAAAGAGGTCTCCTGAACCTAAAGCCTATCAGCTCAAACAGATGAGCAGATGCAGATTTCTTCCACCAACAAGTGGAATTAGGCAGTCCTTGTCAGGCCAGAGAAAATAGGGAATTTCCCCTAAGAAAAGGAGTTTTTGGCAGATGCTTGGGAATATTCCTTAAAGTCTCCATTCCAAGGTAGACTAACTAGAGACAGTTGGCTCTAACCATCATAGCCATTGACCCAGGAAATGAATGAGGGAGAAGTCCCCACATACGGTTAGAGTAACCGGAGTGTATTAGGAGAAAAAGTGAGAGAGTTAGTCTCCTGTGTTATTGATGGCCTGTGTGTGTGTGTGTGTGTGTGTGTGTGTGGTGTTGTTTTGTTTGTTTGTTTCCAGCATCCTGGGTTAGGTTTTGGAACACTTCTATATATTTATTAGGGTTGTCTGAAAATTTGCCCAGGTCCTTTTTATTTGCTTAGAATCTTGCAAGGAAAACAGAACCTTTATGAGGCCTAATCCACCATGAGGCATTTCAGTCAGTAGATACATTGAGCATACCTTGATTTTAGAGGGGAAAGTTTTTTTGTGTTTGTTTTTTGTTTCTGTTTTTGTTTTTGTTTTTTGTTTTTTTTTATCCCTGCCAATCCTGGATAAGGAGGGAATGAGGGTCTAACGGGTGGCTTTTCCTGAGGAGAGGCCTCAGGGGCGAGTCTGCAAGTACTTGCCTTTATTGGCCCCTTTAAGGCAAAGAAGACCTGCACATAAGGAACTTCTGACTATTCACCCTCTCTTCTACAATATAGATCTAACTATAAGATAGCGCTGTACTGAATTTTTCCCTTAGGAGACCAGGACTCTCCATTCTCCAGGAGATATTTCAGGCGCCTCTTAGCATTGGCGGGTTCAGTATCAATCCCTGACCCAGATCAGACTCCAGAGGAAGTCTTAAGCTGCCTTAAGCCTTATGAGGTCACCAAGGAACTGCAGATTGTCACTCAACACTCACATTGGCCCACTGGTCAGGTTGGAACCTTTACACTGTTATCTTATTGGCACACAGTCACATAGCAATTCCAAGCCAACACCCAGCATCCAGCACCTCGGAGTTGCAGTTTCGTTCCTTATGGAACTACTCGGGTAACTTTGGGAGGTGATCAGGCTCCCCTTCTGCCTCTTGGGGGCAGGTCTACCAAAATGAACCTGGGTTCTTACCAGTCTGACTGGCGGCATTTCTGAACTGGTTCCTGGGCCTCACCAGGTTCCGTTGTGCATTGATGGGTCCTCACCTCTGCAACCCAGGAGGGTCTATTCTTTTATGGATCAAATGGCCCACTGGTGCCAGGCAAGGTCGTTTCTCCCAGTGCTCAGAGGTTCGCACCCCAGCAACAAAGAAGGTGGAAAGGCACCATCTCTGAATTCTGGGTGCAAGCCCCCAAGAAATGTAGCAGGATTCTCACACAGAGAGATGGGACACCTAGCAAAGCTTTTCTGTCCAGGAAGCAACTTTATTCATTGGGCCAGCATGGGCCCAGTGGGTTCACTCCCGAAAAACTGAGCCCTGAATGCAGCAAGGTGTACCTTTTATAAAGCAGTTTCTACTTCTTTGTTTCCCACATATGGTGACATGTAGTCTGATTGGACATAGTCCAAGTTACAGAGTTGTGTCAGAGCTATGCATTTGTGTATAGGAGTTGATTGGGCCATGTTGCCTTTCTTTGTCCTGAGGAACACTTCACCACATTCCTTAGGAAGGATCTCTACCACAAGGGTTTTATTGGCTCCATGTTTCATAAAGTCAACCTCAATTCCTTAAAGCTGTCTGGTTATATCTGAATCTATGCGTGTTTCTCAAATATGACATTACAGTCAAAGCCTTTGAAAAATGATGAATGTTTCCAATGGTGTCCTGTTACAAGGAGAACAGATTCTTATTGAATTTATGCAAACAACTGTAATTGCCATGAAAGAAAGAATACTCAATGAGAGTTTCTGAATTTCAGAGGGTTCAGGTAGAGGGAAATATTAAAGGCTTAAATTTGTCCACAAATGAATATTTTATTACATCTCTGTAAGTCATAGATATCTTAAGAGAATATTTCCTTAACTTGGAAGAGCAAAAACATTAGAGAACCAGTGATGTTTCAAACAAAAGTCACAAAAACTATAATCATCTTCCTTAATTTGTTTAGTCCCATGTTATTAATTCTTGTTCAGTTAATGCAGGGCTTTAGTTAGTTCTGGAAATTCTGACCAATTTTAGTTTTATGATTTTAAAGGTATCAAAAACCTGTCTTTGTTCTTTTTAGGAATCTCCTCGCAGGTGAAATACATTTCACAAGAGAAATAAGAACAATAACTATGAATGACAGAAAACTCAAAAATGGACATGGTTAAATATCTGATCAGAGGTCATATTATAGCTGGCAAGGAAATCAAGTTATTTCTGTGACACACAACACTTTGACGATCAGAATATCAAGTGATGTGCTCATACCAAAACATATGAAAACTCTAGGAATTGCATATAATCTCTAGAATAGTTATAGCATTTACCCAAACATAACCTAAGGCGTATTATTTGTTTAACAGTGCTACCAGAGTCACTTACATACCAAATAAAAAGGTCTAATTAGTCAAAGAGACTTCATTTCTAATTTAAATCCTGGGAGAAGTTTGTTATAAACCTTAGAAAGTTATAAAGCACATGCTTAAATAGGGTTACAGATCATTACAAATTCTAAAACTTAATCGTTTATTTAACCAAGGTGTTAACGAGAGATTCCAAATGCAAATTTGTAGTGTTATTTGGTTGTTAGCAAAACTTAGATGCTTTAATATTGAGAAGTTTGAACGAAGTAATAAAAAACCTGATCCAGACAAAACATAGACTGGTTTTCTGGGCAGACAAAAGAGAAAAAAAAAATCTTTGTTTACATTCTCTTATCAAGAGCAGAGCAACAATAAAAGAAAACTTTGTCTTTTGAACACAGGGAAAAGCAGAATTTCAACCTTCTACCAGTATACTTTTAAAAATCCATTCTTTTTAACCTTAATTCTTACCACATCTAAAATTCCTTTTCAAAGATTTCCCTTTGTAGGGCACTTTTTTATTCAACAACTTTTTTATTCAGAGTTGCTGTCTTTATTTCCATCAGTCTTAATTACATGTAGTAGAATTTTAATTCTTAGAAACCTTAGTCTCCAGTGAAAACTAAGTAGTAGCTGATTGTGAATGGTCTGTTGCACCAGAATCCTTTGGATGTGAAATTTATAAATATAATTCATAACTTTAAAAACATGTTTTTCAATAGTGCAATCTTTCAATAAAGCACAAGGCATGTTTGCCAACAGACCCCAGTACCCTCAGCTTCTTTGCGATAAGAAGCCAAAAGCACAAAACCTACATTCAGTAATCAGTGTTTTAGTATTTTATCTCATTTGGAAAAGAGATGTTCAATAATTTAATCCCATCTATCATCCTAGCAAAACTTTAAAGTTTCATGTGACCAAAGACTTGACAGCTATTTTAACAATTACTCTTGAAAACTTTGAGACAGACAAAAGTAACCATCATTTTAAGTCATCTTTTTTGCTGATAAATTGCAACAGAGATAACATAGGAGCTTATTTCACCTTTAGTAAACCTAGGTAAAATAAAAGTTTCATATTTAGTGTTGATCACTAAAGACATGTCTTTCTTAAGTAAACCAACACACTTAAATTAGTTTAAGTACTGAATGTGTTCCACCTGGGTCTACTTAAATGACAATCAATTTGATCCCCATTTTCAATTTTTACCTGGGACACTGGTCGGGAAATCTGAAGTGGGTGGTGTAAATTCAAGGAGGTGCTCTTCACATGACAGCAAGGGTAGGAAGAGCCAATGGTACTGCAAGCACTGAGGATAGAATAAGAGCCAGTTATGCAGGCCACACCAAGGTGGTGGAGAAACAAGAGGAGCGGAGGGGAAGGAAGAAGAGGGGAGGTGCTGTCAGGAAAGCTGAAGGTGGATAAAAGCCCAGAGGGCAGAGAGAGAGGTCTCTTATTCATAAGTCTTATCAACTTGGACAAATGAAAAGATGGGTTTTCTTTCTACTAAAGTGGAAATAAGTAGTCCATGTCTGGCTGGAGAAGACTGTGAATGTCCCTGAAACAAAAGGAGTTTCTGCAACTGCTTGGGAATATTCCTTAAAGTCCCCACCCTGAGATAGACTTACCAAAGACAATTATCTCCAATTATTATAGCCAGTAGCCCAGGAAATAAATGATTGAGAAGTCCCCACATACAGTCCAGTAACCTGAGTCTATTAGAGAGGAGGAACAGTGAGAGTGAGTCCCCTTCCTTAGGGATAGTGTGTGTTTCCTCCAGCAACCTTGGTTTATTCATAGGCCTGTTTAGTCATTATAATCCAATATGTAAGGAGGAGGGTTATCAGTGTAGTTATTGACTAAGTACATTCTGCAAGAGGCTCTTAGGTTGGGGTCCCGATCTACAGCCATGAAGGCCTGATCATAGGGTACCTCTGTCCATTTGCCCTGTTTCTTGCAGAAGAAATCGAACTGATAGATCATACTGAAGTCTCATGTCCCATTAGTGGGCCAGTTTTCCTCATTTCCTAAGGAAACCTCAAACAAGAGTCTTAAGATTAGCAACCATCCTGGTGACTTAGGTGGCTGTCCTATGCCCAAGACAGACAACTTTGTATAAGGACAGGAATGAAGAGAGGGCATCACGTTGCTGGGTCTTATTACCATTCTGACCATGGTACTAACTTCCAGCCAATGGCAGGTGTTCTTCTCCCTGTAGATAGCTATGGGATAGGGGATTGCAGCCTAAGCAATTGACATATTAGTGTTCCAATGAGACCAAGTCCCTGAAATGAAATTAAAGGGAGAAGTGAGGAATTACTTACCAAGTTTGTACCAAGCCTCAGAATCCAGATAAGAAGACTCAAGCCACACATTGGGTGGCAAAATGATGCAGTTTGAAGCAGGTTCATGAGCAAACAGTCATGAAAGAATTCTTGAGAACTTTTTGGTGCAAAAAGGTGGTTTATTAAAGCACAGGGACAGGACTTGTGGGAGAAAGAATGGCACTGGCATTGTGAGGAGCAATTGATTCTACACTTTGTAGTTAGGGAAGGTAAAGACAAAGGAAGTTCCCCAAAGGGTTTCCATATGTTCAAGAAGGGGCACCTGGATGGCTCAGTCCATTAAGCATCCAACTCTTGATTTTGGTTCAGGTCCTGATCTCATAGTTCGTGAAGTCGAGCCCTGTGTCAGGCTCTGTGCTAACAGTGTGGAGCCTGCTTGGGATTCTCTGTCCCTCTCTCTCTGCCCCTCCCCACTCTCAAAATAAATAAATAAACATTTTTTAAAAAAGATTCATAATCTTAAAAGAAAAGAAGAAGAAGACTTACAGGATCATAGAGGCCTACCTATGGTCAAGCTAAGATTAATTTTCCCTCTAGCAAGGCATTAATATTAAGACTGAGAGTTCCTGGAGGAATGTTATACTCTGCCTCATGTATTTGTCAATGGGCTGCATGTTATGAGAAAATTTAATTTTATCTGCATTTCTTTGGCCTTTGTTCTCCACATCAATAGGGTGGAGAAAGTGAGGGTGGGCATGGCAGATAAAGATAATGGAGTATGAAAAGGCATTGATATTTTCCTGTATCATGGAGTTAGAAATGGCATGTGAGAGGTGAGCTTTTGTATTTTGTATTGATAAGGAAGGGGCATGAAATGTATTGATCAAGGGAATTGAATAACCACACTTTAATTTTAGATGAATAATTGGAAGCACTTTAATGAATGAAGTGGAGGAGTAAAAACTAGAGACATGAAAATAGTGGAAATAGTGTAGGAGTAAGATGTCAGGTGTCCTGTAATTTAAAGCCATAGAAAAGCAGATGGAGCAGCTGTAATGGAACTCAAAGGATTTGCTATTTGGGATGCATCAAATTTAATACAACCCAAGGAAATGTTGAAAGCAAAGAACTTCTCATTATTCGTTATAAGTAAGGAGACAGGGAGATAGCTCTCAAAGCACTGTCTCCTCATGAGGTTGGTACAGAAAGCTTTTATTCAGTGTCTTAGGGGGTGGGGACAGAGAGCTTGCATAGGCACCTTGGTTCAGTTGTACATGTCTAGCACATCAATATGCTTGTGCATACATCCTATTTTCAAAAAATGGCAGAAAATTCTATCCTTAGGGTTATCCTTAGTATTATAATGAATTAAAGGTAGTTTCAGGACAATGTTAGAGGCTTCTGTGCAGGTCCTCAGCTCCAATCCAGCTCAAATTGGTTTATACCAGGGACTACCAGGTGACACACACCAGGAAAAGCTATGCCTGAAGCACCTAGTTGGGTGCCTCTTTGACTCTAGCTGTTGCTTCTGCAAAACACTTTCCTTTCCTGTTTTTTTTTTTTTTTTTTTTCCCTTCACCATCTCCCTTCTATGGGTAGCTTTCAGTCCTTTTATTTGAGTAACTTCCTGTTGTATCCTAGCTAACAAAGAGAAATTGGAATTTTGTGATATACAGAAGATTAAGGCAGCAAACTTTAGACTGGATGTTTTGAGTTTTGGAAGATGAAGAGGGGGCAGCCTTGTGCTTTGGTAACTGTCTATCTTAATTCTTGCATTCATGCATTGGGAAAATATTTGTTAGTAATATCACATGCCAGGCATTTGGGAAAGAGCTGAATAAGACTTACTTTCCTCATGTCTTGTAGGGAAAAATAGAAACATAAACAATCTAAAGAAGAGATGATTAAAATTATATATATATATAAAAAAATACGGGCTTCCTGGGTGGCTCAGTCAGTTGAGTGTCCGACTTCAGCCCAGGTCATGAGTTCCAGCCCTACATTGGACTCTGTGCTGACAGCTCAGGGCCTGGAGCCTGCTTTGGATTCTGTGTCTCCCTCTCTCTCTGCCCCTCCCCCACTCTTGCTCTGTCCATCTCTCTGTCTCTCTTTCAAAAACTAAATAAACATAAAAAAAGTTATAGCACAATTCACATGTAAGTTTTTAATCCGTTTAAACTTAGAGATGACTTTTATCTCTGAAATGTCTCATTTTAGCCCTTCATGACTCTGCTTTTTCTTGGTAACATGTTCTTATTACTCAGATTTTCTGTTTCTTTTTGGAACTAAAGTGACAATCCACCATTATCACTATTCCAGAGGTGTCTTCACAGGCAGAGCATTATTTAATTTACTAGGGTTGCTGTAACAGATGACTGCAAACTAGGTGACTTAAAAAAAAAACAAAAAACAAAAAACAAAACAAAACAAAAAGACAAAAAAAGACAAAAAACAAAAGAACAAAAACAAACAAACAAACAAACAAACAAAACCCAGAAATTTATTCTCTTATACTTCTGGGGCTAAAAGTCTGAAATCAAGGTGTGGCAGAGAAGTTCTTTCTGGAAGCTGCCAAAGAAGGCCCTTTTTTTTTTTTTTTTTTTTTTTTTTTTTTCCTTTCTTCTGTAGGCCCTTGACCTCCCTTTTCTTAGAGCATTTACTTTTGAGAACTTGCAATTAGAAGTTGTTTCTCTGGCCTTTTGATAGGCAAATCTTATTAAAAGCTTTTTGTCAGTTTTACTACCATGGAATATCTTTCTCAAGGTTCACTCCTAATCTCCCAGATTCCCTGAGAGGGTGAGGAGCCCGGTTTAATAGTTATAAATATCTCCTTAAAATCCTTGGTGTGAGGGTCTGGTATCAGCACATGCTCAAGACTATTTATGTGCATATATGGCAACTAATCTTTTATCCAGGTTTTCAGGGTCAGCTTTTCTCTCTGGCTCAGCAGTGGCTCTCTGGGGTAAATTATTCTCATAACCTCATTCTCTTCTGACTCCTTAACAGGGCAACATTGCAATAGATGTTGGGCCATATGACTGTGGTCTCTAGGAATTTCTCAAGGTTCTTAGACTGGCCCATGTCTTACTTGACGCAGGAAAGGCTAGAAGACAACATATGGAGCTCCCTTAGGCCCTGTGTTCGGCATTGAATTTGCCCAGTTCTGAAAAACATAGACTGCAGTTACTGCTAAGCCTATTTAACATCTTTCCTCTTCCCTAAAATCTCTCCCCAACACCTGGCACATTTTCAGGGATTTACATTTGCTGGTAAGACTACTGAGCTATTTGTAATTATGCTGATAGGATTTCTACATTTTTGTTTTTCTTTTTCCCTGTGGAAAGGATAAGAAAATTTCATGTTCTTCCTTACCCTAGCAGGAGATCATTTACTGAAAATATATTTCCACAGACCTTCTCTGAGAATGACTGTCCATCAGGTCTCTTCTCTTACAGCAATTTCCACGTTTTCCCCTCCTAATCACCATCCTCTTAACCATTTCACAGCATGGCAGTCACCAAACAGATGAGGTATTTCTCTTGTTTTCCCTAAGCAAATTTCCTGAGACTGCACCAAGAACTTTTGGATCACTGAATTTTTGTATTGTATTCCCAAATTTCTCAGCCTACAAAAGCTATGCATAGTTCTTGATATTTTATCATATGAAATATCTTCCTAAGTTTAGTGATGCTTTGAAGGCATGGAGGTAAGGTAAGCTATGAAGTATAGAAGAATGAAGATAAGGTTGTTTTGAATTATCTTGATTAATAAAATATGATGCCATTGATTGATAGGAGGAATACGAGACGGTTTGAAGTAAATTAGTTGGCTTATGTTATAAACATCTGAACAGAGAGGAATCGTCCCCAGAATTTTTGTGTCCTAATCCCTACTGTCCATTAACTCATCCACACTTGTCACCAAAGTGAAGCTCTAATCATAGTAATAAAAGGAAGCCTCTCATTACACAGCCTCTATTACTTAGCTTTTTTTATCTCTATGTTCTAGATGAGGGGGTCAGTATTTTATGATTTATGGGCCGATCTTGCACACTACCTGTTGTTGTAAATAGAGTTTTAGGGAAATACAGCCACACCCATTTATTTATGTTTTGTCTGTGGCTGCTTTTGCTCTGCATTGGGAGAGTTGAGTCTTTGCAACAAAGATCATTTGACTGTCAAAGCCTAAAGTACTTAGGCTGGTTCTTTACAGAGAAAAAGTTTGCTGACCTCTGCTCTGTGGGGGTGTCCCAATTGGATGGGGAGGCTGGTGGCATGGGTGGTAAAAGAATTCATCCAAGGCAGAACAAAAAAGATAAAAGCTTATTAAATACACTGCAAGGGAGCAGTGGGTAAGACAGCAAATGAAGAGACTGTCTGCCATGAGGCAATGGTGAGGAGCCACAGTTATAGAGTGGAGTAAGTGGGTATGGGGATGTATGGAATATTCCTTTTATGGGTAATCTTAGGAACCATGCTTGGTCAGTTAGGGTCTGGCTATTTGGAGCTGGGTTGCTTAATGAGCCTGTTTGTATTCAGCTTGGTGGTCACTATGGGCCTTTTTGTCTTGCTTGAATTTCCATTGTTCAAGCCTGTTGTCAAAAGTGGCCTCTAAATGCTCTAGATAAAATAGAGCCAGATTATTTGCTTACTTTTCTTTATTCACACTAAACTTTACTCGGAATCCTCCCCTGCTCTTTCTTAACCCAACTATCTATGTTTAGCTGGCAAAATTCTACTTATCATTTTAAGACTTGGGAAAGGGATATATAAGCATTTTGTTTTAATTTTTAGTATTGGAAATTCTTTTCATTTCCTTATAAAACTTATGTATAAACTTAAATAATGATGTGGGTATTTTTGGTCAGCAGTGCAGATTAAATACTATGAATATAAACAGCTTATTGAAGGGCTGAAAGGGTAAACACAGAAAGTGGTTCTATGTTTCTCCTATTAATACTTTCTACTACGTTCTATCTAGTTTCACTCCCATCCTGTTGGCCAGACTCTCCACCGCTAGAGTGATCTTATAGCTTTGTGGTAATTTTTAAGCATAAGACCAGTTTCTAAAAAAAGGGCCAGTTTCACTTTATAGATATTAAAGCCCCCATTCTGTGTAAATAAAAGTTCCAGTTGCATATCCAATCAAGTCTTCTGTTCCCATTTATCAAAACCAATTAGAGGCTAAGGAATGGGTAAGGAGGTTACAACTTGTTCTTTCCTCTTGTTCCATTTCCTTCTCCTTCCTGAATCTTCTTTAGACTTCAAATATGGGGGGAAAGGGAAAAATGGTGGGATTAGATATTTTTACATTGTTAATGCTATTTTTAACTCTCTCCTCACTGACTCTTACTGGCCATTATACTTTCTATTATGGCAAGCATCTGAATTGTTTCTTGGAGGCACATTTGTGAATTTTTTTAAGTTTATTTATTTTGAGAAAGAGAGAGAGAGAGAGAGAGAGAGAGAGAGAGAGAGAGAGAGAGAGTATGTGTGAGTGGGGGAAGGGGCAGAGAATGGGAGAGAGAGATAGAATCCCAAGCAGGCACCACACTGTCAGTGCAGACCTGATGTGGGGCTCGATCTCATGAACTGTGAGATCATGACCTGAGCTGAAATCAAGAGTAACTGACTGAGCCACCCAGAAGGCACCACACATTTGTGAGTGCAGAGACACCCTCCTGTGCTACATTCTGTAACATACCACTACTCTATCTTTATGATTGTATCCCACCTTCCACGTCCTACTGAGAGGTAGATAAGGCAAGCTGAGGGCAAAGCACAAGCTAGCAACAGCCCCCCTACCCACCCAGGTGGGATATGTGTGATATTCCTCACGCACTCCTGGCTGCCCAAGGACAAAGGAAAGGACAGAAAACAAATGGTGAATTGATAGAGATCACAGGACCTGAGTCTCCATCAGTTTACAAATATCTTAGTAAATTATAAGAAAAAGGCAATCCAGGGGCGCCTGGGTGGCGCAGTCGGTTAAGTGTCCGACTTCAGCCAGGTCACGATCTCGCGGTCCGTGAGTTCGAGCCCCGCGTCAGGCTCTGGGCTGATGGCTCAGAGCCTGGAGCCTGTTTCCAATTCTGCGTCTCCCTCTCTCTTTGCCCCTCCCCCGTTCATGCTCTGTCTCTCTCTGTCCCAAAAATAAATAAACGTTGAAAAAAAAAAAAAAAAGAAAAAGGCAATCTTATCAATAGCCTAATCTCCAGAAACCTATAGCCCCAACATTACCCTCTCCTCCATAGTGATGTGGGAAACAAAGACAAGAAAGAAATGGCAGGTAAAATTAAATTTCCTTATAACCTGTAGCCCATTAACAAATACTTGACAGAGTATAACATTTCTCCAGGAACTCCCTATTGTCTTAATGTCAGTGCTTTGCCAGAGGGAAAACAACCTTAGCTTGGCAATAGCTAGGCCTCTAGCAATCTGTGGTCTTCTTTAGCATATGGAAATCACTTTAAGAAACTTCCTTTGGTCTTTATCGCCCCAACTCCACAGTATGTAAACAGTCACCCCTCAGTCCTTTCTACCACAGGTCCTGTTTCTGTGCTTTAATAAAATCACCTTTTTGCACCAAGATGTCTCAAGATTTCTTTCCTGGCTATTGGCTTCCAATCCCACCATCACTTCAAAACCCCATCATTACCATCAATGGTCGACCCTACTATTTGTTCTGGTGCCACTTTTTCAGAAAAACAGCTCTCTCAGATGTAAGCTTCTCAGATCAGTCTGACTATAGACACCTGTTTTTTCATCTTAAGGGATTCACACATGATGTGAAATGGTAGAACTCACACAATGTAAAATGATAGGAGTGCAGCTTGATCAACTGTCCCCATCCTTACTCCTTACCATATAATCACTGACAGCTACAGGCAACTTTCTGTATGCAGGGTTTTTTTTTTTTTTTTTTTTTCCCAGAAGGGAAAAATACATCAGGTAATTCATATATATTCCTAAACCCTATGGGGCATATTTCAGGTTGTCATCAGAATTATCTTTCACTCACTTTAGTTGTCCTCAACTTCTAATTTACAGAGAAAGAAGAAATCAGAGATGAATAATCACTAATTCCATGTATTTGATTTATTTCTACTTGATCTGTCTTTTCCTCTTTTTCTCCTTATCTTTTCCTTTCTAAAGCTCATCCCTCTACCAATACTCTTCTATATTTCTAAGGACTATGACTATCCATTATCTTCTCTCTGTTTATCATCAATCTCTTTCTCTTTGCTTCTTTTCAAAATCATTTAACAGGCTTGAATTGCATTTTAAAAATAAAGCCAAATAAGACAATCTTACTGGAATAACTCCAATACCCCTCAAGATTCTTTTATCGATCCCCTATAAGAAATAGAACTCTTGACAGAGTATATTACCCTTTCTTAATTTTTCACCTCACATTCACTGTAATCTGTCACTTAACTTAAAGTGCTAAAATCACTCTGTGTAACTGTAACTGGATGTTAAATTTGCAGTATCTTGAAAAACCAAGATATAATGCATATGATAACCTGAAGTGAGGTACTAATCTAGTACTAACATTTGATAATTAAGTGGTAGGAAAGTTTGAAGAGAACACTCCTAAAAGTCCTCAAACCCACAGACATTATGAAAGGATCTGAAGATTGGAAAGAATTTGAAGAGGAAGATTTACTTAAAGAGAATTGCCACAGTAATGTGATTACCCCTTCCTGCCTCCATCCAAATGAGAGACTGTAAATCCCCTACTTCCTTATCTCAGAACAAGAGATAAGAACTTTAGAGAGGCTGTTAGAGAGTATAGTATCTGTCCATAGTGGTTGAAAATAGGTTTAACTTCTGCATAGTAAATCTAAAGGGACAGAGAAATGGCTTTTAATTGATAGATCAGCCAAATGATTTCTGAACTCTTAGAGATTGTTAGGGAAAAGAGCACGTGTTTTTCCTGGATTTGTGATGGAATACACATGAAAGAAATGAGAGAAGCTAGCAGAGGGAAGAGAGAGAGACTTAAACTCAATCCAAAATGACCACCAGAGGAGGAAACAGGTATTGGTAGAGAAGCTTATGATACTAAATATATCACCAGTTTAAATAGACTATACGATCAAAAATTAATTAACTGAGAGTCACTTATTTGAGACATGGACTTTAACATCCTGTCAAATACCCCACATGATAAAGAAAATTTATGGTTAGAATAGCCTTTAGAATAGAGAAAGTAGAGGCTAGCACTGAGCAAAGGTAAGATGTCTGGGTTGCAGTGTCATATGGTAGAGAAAAAGTTTAAGAATATGGGCAAGTTGAAATAATACACAAGGCTACTAGAGCCGCCACAGGAAATACTCAAGAAGACTCAGAAGACACAATTTTTATTAAGGTCACCGAAAATATGCTGGTGGGGGTTACCAACATCACCAAATAGAGTGGTTGTTCTCACATGCAGCCCAAGGATATCAGTAGGAGAAGCAGTCTCAGAATTAGAACTTGTCTTATTAAATGACACAATGGGGATCAGGAGGCCCAAAAGCAATAGATGTCAAGTGGTGGTGGTAGTGCTTAACCACCAGAAGGCAGAGTTCTACAATTTTCACCATGACTTGCACAAACAATGAGATCTTAACCCACAAATGGCTGTGGAGATCAATATAATATGGCATCCCTAGAAACGAACAAAAGGATAGTCACGATTCTGTTTAGCATCTACTAATCAGAAAAAGTCAAGAATCTAGGAACAGTAAGATGAAGACAGTTGTCTCAATATAAGGTTAAAATCCCCTGCTCAGTCTCCGTATCTGACCCAATTTTAAGGTCTGTATGACAATGACAAAAGAGATGCCTAGGTTTATAAGAAGGACTCTGTAGCATCACGATAAGGACATATTACGGAGATTCTATCAGTGCCTCCCCCAGTGGAACCTATGGAAATTTACTTAGTTTAATGAACACTGGAGAAAGAGGGATATCCCAACATTTAAAGGACAATTAGACCAAAGATCTTAGTTGACAATGATACAAGAAGATACAAAGCATCATTATAGCTTCCTGCTAGACTGGGTACATATGATAGTCAGATAATAAATTAATTTCTAGCTAAAATTCAGCTTACCTTGGATCCACAGTGTCAACATATCCACCAGTTAGTTATGTTACCTGTACCTGTGTGTATAATTGGAATGACATTTTATAACCCCTATATTGGATGCTTGGCTCATGGGATAAGGAATTGTCAAATTCTGGAAGGCCAGATTCACATTTCTGAAACTGCACTTAGATCTTTTTTTCAAGAGAGAACCTGCTATGAAGAGTGGCATTAACTGACAATACTCATCTCAAGGTTCTCGCTAAGGTGGCTCTCTCTCCCGAAGCTGCTGCTGGCTAATGACTGAACATAGTGAGGGTACTAGAACTGGGCCATTCTTACTCCTCTAATGGATGAACCATACTCCAGGGCTGCTAGAGCCTACATAAAAGTTTAATAAAGCTTAATTGCAATCTTTATTCCCATGCAATCCTCCTTTTCCCCAAATGTCAGTTCTGCATCATGGTCCGAAGGCTTTTCCTACATACTCTTAAATTTTTACAGGAATTTTTGCCTACAAATCTCTTGCACTTCTAGTTCTGTCTTGGCATCTGCTTTCTAGAAAACTTGAGCTAAAACAAAATCTGTAACTTGACCTAAAAGGCACTTAATGATTTGGAATTTTCTGTGGCACTGGCCTTGCCAGGTACAATTTTCCCTTTTGATCTTTAGGGATACAGAGTTATTTTTATTTTTATGAACCTATATGGTGTAACATTTTATGAACTTTACATATTTTCTTATTTTGCCTGGAGTTTCTTTCTTCTTTACGTCCTCAGTTTTAATTTAGTTACTATGACTCTCAGGAAGGGCTATATAATTTTCAAGGCTCATCATAAAACAAAATTACAGGACTTCTGTGCAGAAAATAGTAAGGATTTCAAGAGAATGACAACAGAAAATAAGCCAGGTGTAAGCCCTGCTAAATGAGGCTACTGGGCAACTGCATAGTTCACATACCTATGCAGCTGGTCTTGCCTACTCATCTTTTGTGACTGAGCCAAAATGTTTCATCAGGCATGTCTTAGCTGATCCTTTTTATGGAAGAGTACACAGCTTGAGCTGATGACCTTTTATTGTCAACTGATGGCCTAGATTCATACTTTATTTGTCTTGATGAACTCTTTTAAATATATCAGAGTAATCAGATCAAAGAACAATTCATAGTAAGTTTTATAATAAACTCATCCTTTATGTTGCAACAATTACATTTTTAAAGTTCATGCAGGGGTGCCTGGGTGGCTCAGTCTTTTAAGCAACTGACTGTTGATTTCAATTCAGGTCATGATCTCACAGTTGGTGATATCGAGTCCCACATCAGGCTCTGAGCTGGCAGCCTCTCTCTCTGCACCCTCTTTCTCTGCACCCCCATCCCTCTCAAAATAAATAAACATTAAAAAATTAAATAAAATTCATGCAAAATTTAAATTTTTAAAATAGCCTTTTTTTCCACTTAGTCTTTCATTATTAAGTATTGCCTACTAACTGATTTCCCTTTTATCAGTCATCTTTTCCATGTGTATTAGCTCTGACTTATATTAAGAACACATAGGGGCACCTGGGTGGCTCTGTCAGTTGAGCGCTGGGACTTCAGCTCAGGTCATGGTCTTGTGGTTCATGAGTTTGAGCCCCCGTCGGGCTCTGTGCTGACAGCTCAGAGCCTAAAGCCTGCTTCAGATTCTGTGTCTCCCTCTCTCTGCCCCTGTCCCACTTGTGTTCTGTCTGTGCCTCTCAAAAATAAACAGTAAAAGAATTTTAAAAAAGAACACTGACAAATTGGGTGTGGCCCTTGTATTCTCAAGGTGTCCTTTCATTTCAAGGGGATAAACTGTACGGATTTAAACAGTACCCTTAATTGATTTACAATGTACTGCTGATAAATGTCTACTGAGATTGATTGTGCCCTTCACCTTTGCTTTGTCATTCTGTCAATCTCAAAAGCTCTTATTGCTAATAAAAATAAAGTAATTAGTAAAATTGCTTGGATGGTGCTACTTTCTTTAGGTCTCCTGACAAAGTAGAAAATAAAATTGCCCTTTAAGTTTTATGTGTTCATATATATTTTAAGATTATAGACATACATTTTAAGATTATAAAGTCACCAACTTTAATCTCCAAAATGCTAATGATAATTTAGTATATTGTTTTTGTTTGTTTGGAGTGTATGTCTATATTTAGACATATTTGAAAAGAATTTTAAATTATAAAAATGATAACAGTTTTACTGTGATAAGTATGGAATATACACAGAAGTACAAACAAGACAATACAAATCAATCATAATCACTCTTATAGATTTAATTGCAGCTAATCATTATACATTTTATCTAATCCCTATATACTCCCCCGGCTTTAAGATATAGAAAAGATTGGATAAGATTTGTTCAAAACACCCCTGAAAATTACATTCTGAAAATCCAGATTCCTCTCCATGATTTCTGGAAATTCTGCACCTCTGGTTCTATACTTCTCTTTCCACTGAATTGGTTCTCCTGAATGAAGTTCTAGATAATCTAGCTGTTTATTTTACATAGTAATATAAGATTAATAATGGCTGTTAATGATGTTAAGCATCTTTTCATATGCTTACTTGTCATCCATATATCTTCTTTGATAAAGATAAATATTTTGTCTATTTTTATTAGTTTATTAGTTTTATTGTGTTTTTTTGAGAGTTTCTTATAAATGAATACAAGTGGTTTGTCAGATGCATTTTCCATATTTTTTTTACCCAGTTTGTAGCTAGTCTCTATTAACAGTATCTTTTGAAAAGCAGATGTTTTTAATTTTGATGAAATATAATATATCAAGTTTTTCTTTTGTACTATTATCTAAGATATCTTTGCCAAACCCAAAGTTACCAAATTTTTCTCATGTTTTCTTCTAGTAGTTTTATAATGTTAGTGTTCATTTTTAGGTATGAGTTCTATTTTGTGTTAGCCTTTTTAAAATTTGCATTAAAAATGTATATATCCATTTGTTCCAGTATTATTTGTTCAAAAGATTGCCATTTATTTTTCCACTGATTTGCCCCTAGATTTTTGTTAAAAACCAATTATTCATACATATGTGGGTCTAGTTCTAGATTCTCTATTTTGTTCCATTGTTCTATTTATCTATCTTTATGCCAAAACCACACCATCTTAATAACTATAGAATCAGGTAGTTTTAGATCACCAACTTTGTCATTATTTTTCAAAGTTATCTTGCCTATTTTAGGTCCTTTGCATTTGCGTATATTAATTTTTTTACATTTATTTATTTTTGAGAAACAGAGAGACAGAGCACAAGTAGGGAAGGGGCAGAGAGAGAATGAGACTCAGAATCCCAAGCAGGCTCCAGACCCTGAGCTGTCAGCACAGACCCTGACGCAAGGCTGGAACTCACAAACCGTGAGATCATGACCTGAGCCAAAGTCAGAGGCTTTAAAAAAAAAATTTTTTTTTACATTTATTTTTTGAGAAACAGAGTGAGACAAAGCATGGGCGGGGGAGGGGCAGAGAGAGGAGACACAGAATCTGAAGCAGGCTCCAGGCTCTGAGCAAGCGGTCAGCACAGAGCCTGATGCAGGGCTCGAACCCACAAACTGTGAGATCAGGACCTGAGCCGAAGTCCATGCTCAACCGACTGAGCCACCCAGGTGCCCCAAAAGTCAGAGGATTAACCAACTAAGCCACCCAGGAGCCTCTGCATTTGCAAACATCTTAAAGTCAGCTTATCAATTTATGTGAAAATCCTTCTTGGGTTTTAATTAAGAATGTCTTGAATCTACAAATAAATTTGGAGACAATTGACATTTTAGTAATATTAGTCTTTCTACACATAGACATGGAACATCTCATTTACTTAGGTTTTCTTTAATTTTTATTACCATTTCCCCCCTAATTTTAGCATATAGATTTTTAAAATCTTCTGTTTCATGTTTATTGATTCTATTTAAATAATAATTTTAATATTGATTTTTGATTGTTTTTTTTTATGTAATTGATTGAATATAATTGATTTTTTATATTTAACTTGTATCCTGTGACCTTAATAAACTTGTTAGTTGTAGTAGCTTTATTATATACTCCCTCTGAATTTCTACATGGAGGACGTGGTCATCTGTAAAACAAACAAATAAACAAACAAGCAAATAGTTTTACTTTTTTCTTTTCAGTATGAATGTTTTTTGCCTTATTGAACTGGATAGAACTGCTAGTACACTGTTAAGTATTAAAGGCAGGCATGTTGTCTTGTTTTGATCTTTTGTATATAGGGGCAAATTTAAGTGTTTTACCACCAATTGTAATGTTAGCTGTAGATTTTTTTTTGTTGATAACTTTTATCAAGTTGAGAAAACTCCATTCTACTTTTTCTAAGTTTATTTATTTATTTTGAGAGAGAGAGAGAATGAGAGAAAGAGAGAGAGCGAGTACATGCCTGCACTGAGTGGAGGAGGGAAAGAGACAGAGAATCCCAAGCAGGCCTGTGTTGAACTTGGGGCTTGATCCAATGATTGTGAGATCATGACCTGAGCTGAAATCAAGAGTCAGATGCTTAACTGACTGAGCCACCCATGTGCCCCAGAAAATTCTATTCTATTTTTAATATCCTGGTAGTTTTTCGTTCAGGAACGGATGTTGGATTTTTCCAAACCATTTTTCTGTGTCTAGTGAGATGATAATGTAGTTTTCTTTTTTGGGGTTATTAATATGGCAAATAATACTAATTTTTAAACTTGAAAACAATCTTGCATGTATGGGATAAGCCCTAATTAGTCATGATACTTTATTGTTTTTACATTCTATTGAATTCTATTTGCTAAAATTTTGTTTAGAATTTTTGCATCTATCTTCATGAAGGACAGTGTCCTGAAAGTCCCTCTCTTTTGGAAAAGGTGAAAGATTTTTAAAAAAACTTGTATTTTCTCCTGAATTCTATGAATTAGTGGGATGGAAAGATCAGTAGTAGCAGAATAAAGTCTTATGACATATGCTTTCTTTCCCAAATGAAATAGAAGTTTCAGTGTAAAAGCTTTTTTTTTTTTTTTTTTTTTAATTCCCTTCTACTATGGATGTTCTTCAGGCTACAACCACAAAATCATTCTTAAAGAATCTTTTGAACTGTTTTGAAATTCTACCCATCCTTAGCAGTAAAAATGGTAAATTAATTGTTCCCTCTCTATCCAGCACCTTCACTTTGCCTATAATCTTTTTTCCCCCTCTACAATTATGGGAATCAATGGGTAATTCTATCAGATACTCTACTTCCCAGCCGGCTTGTATGTTTACAAGTCACCCTGCAGAATCTTCTCATCTGCAGTAAACCCAGCAGACATTTCGCAACAGTTCTGCCCCTGGGATTATAGCCTTTGCATCAGGGACTTAAATGAGATCTGCAACAAAATGGAGAGAAAGTCAAATGCTATCTTATGCCCAAATATTTGTATGGTTTATTTGTACACTTTATTTAAAAAAATTTAACATTACATTTTCTAATTTGATCCTTGTAATACCTCTGTGAAAAACTTGGAAGGTATTTGTAAATTACATATAAAAATACTTGCAGGCAGAGAAGTCAATAAGTGATACAAGATATACAATACATAAATAAGCAACAAAGCCAAGGCTAAAAGTAAAGGTCCACTCTACATTTCAATGTCTCATGGAAAATGATTGAAGTTTAACTACTTTTAGAAAGCAAATTATTTTTCTATATTTAGAGTATCTTCTGAGCCACATATACTTAACATTGGTAAAACATTTAGAAAAGTAAAATTATTTTTGTTTTGATAGAATTAAAGAGCATCATTTTATATGTTATTATATTATATATATATACACATATATATGTGTGCGTATGTGTGTGTGTGTGTGTGTGTGTGCGTGTGTGTGTGTGTGTGTGTATACCCCATTGAATCAGAAAGGGGTTTTAGTTACCAAGCTATTATCTCTGAGATCCAAACTCTCCTTTTATGCTCTGCTTTATGATAGTAGAGCTATGTCTCTGCAAACTACATTTTTCTTTTCCCAGTGGGCTTTCTGTTCTTTCCACCAGTAAGGATTCTAGTTAAAGGGAAACTAGAAAGCCAGGAATGACCTTTCACCTTGGCAGCAGCAGTTGGCTTACTTCTTGTTTTATTTATTTTTAATTATCATTTTTTCCCTTTGATACTCCCAGAACTAGCCTTGTTGTGTTACCTCAGAGGTAGCAGCGTCAGCTAAACAATCCCCTCAATGTCCTGTGTTCCACCTCTGTGGATCTTCTCTTACAGGTTCCTAGGTTCTAATAACACTAATTTCATCCTTTCTTTTGTTTCCCCATCCCTGTGGGTGGTATCTGTTTCCTGCAGTTACTATATCTTTGTCAGGGCAGTGTTCCCTTTTTGTTTTAAAGTTCTTCTTATTTAACTGATTCCATGTATTAAATGATTGGGAATAGAATAACTGGTGTAGTTTTTATTTGGTTGGCCAATTTATAACTGATTAATTGAGTAGAGGAGGACATGTAGTTGGAAAAGAGGGGAAAAGGCATTATAGTATTTTAATTAACAGCTCATAAAATTATGGAATTTTCAGAATAAATCTCTTCTTATATGTTCAGGAGTATATGAACATATGTATAATTCTGCCATATTTTTATTTGTTTTCAAGTCATAATTTGTTGATTTTTAGAGATTGAAAAGGGAAATTTGAAAGTCCCTCTCTTTTGGAAAAGGTAAAAACTTTTTTTAAAATGCTTGTATTTACTCCTCAATTCTATGAATTTGTGGGGTGGAAAGATCAGTAGTAGCAGAATAAAGTCTTATGACATATGTTTTCTTTCCCAAATGAAATAGAAGTTTCAGTGTAAAAGAAGTGAAATTGGGTTCTACAAAGGCAATCTCTACTTTCCTAGGCTTTTTGTATCTAGTGTGCATCATTATGACTAGCGCTTTACCAACCTGATGCATCTGCCAGCACATTTTGGACGTAAACTAGTGATGGCAAACAAATAAGGATTATACTAGATCCCTTCAATGAAGGGTGGGGGCAGTGGTCAATCTGTGTCTATTTTCAAAGGGAGAAGACTTAGTAATGCAATGGGTGGTATATTTTCAAGGGCTGGTGGTATAATCAGCACTGTAGGTGTTCTATAGCTATAGTACTGGGATATTTGGGATATTTTACCTTCTTGATATTCTGTGAGCTACCAAGTATCCTTGCAATGCATTTCGTTTTGGGGGGGAGCTTGTTAATTAAATAAGTTAGTTGCTGTTGCTTGCAACTAAGAAATATGAATGATATATTCTTTTTCTTTTTAAGAAATTTTAGGTTTCTTTTTTTTAATGTTTTTATTTTTGAGAGAGAGAGAGAGAGAGAGAGAGAGAGAGAGAGAGAAAGAGCGAGCATGAGTAGGGGAGGGGCAGAGAGAGAGGAGGCCACAGAATCTGAAGTAGGCCCAGGCTCTGAGCTTTCAGCGCAGAGCCCAATGAGGGGCTCAGACTCACGAACCATGAGATCATGACCTGAGCCGAAGTCAGACGCTTAACTGACTGAGCCACCCAGGTGGCAAAATGACATATTCATTTTGAGCTCATCAAGATGACAGATGAGAAAAATTAAAATAATTTTATAATTAAAATTAATACATATATGTACACATTAATAATAGTATATAAATAGTAGTAGTATATACAGTATACTATATATAATATACACATTATCCACATATATACACATATGTATATATATGCACATATATATGCACACACACATAATTTATGCATTAAGTAGCATCAAATAGAAACATTTAATGGTTACTAGTTTTTAAAGAGAGTCCGTGTATTTTTTCTTTTTAAAGAAAAAGTATTTTATTCCTATACAAAATTTCCTTCTTTTCCCATTTGTTCCCAATTTTCCTTTACACTGGGGGAATATAGAGATGAAGAAACATCAGCTAATTCAAAGCTGTGATTTACAATTTAGATGAAGTGTGCTTTTCTTATGTTTGTAACCAAGATAACATTTTTATTTTTAAATAAGACATTAAAAAAAAATAAGTTTTTTTTTTAACTGACATAGCAAGGGCATCATGTGTCAGAACTCTGAGACTCCCAGGTGGAAATAGACTTTGCTAGAATAAAAGCAGATGTAGGAATTGGGAACTCTGCCAAAGTAGAAATACCAGTAAGAATACAAAATATTTTTCTATGAGTTTGACAGTGCCTAAAGAATTTTGAGCTGTCATCAGCACTTTGGGTCCCAGAGAGTAGCTTGATAAGGAAAGTCTGTATAATGCTAAGTAGAATTATAGTAATTTTCAGCTGCCTTTCAGTCTCAGGTATATCATAATAGTTTGCCATAAAACCAATACTTTGCAAATCAAGTAGATACAAAGAGAAGTCCCACCACCTGCAGGGGTCAAGCCTGTGAAGCTGGGACAAGTACCCACTCAAATGATTACTCCTGTCCCTCACTCTAATCACTATACCTTGGTCCAGAATGCTGATTAAATTTTAGGCTGCAAAAAATTGCTATCATATCATTTCTTAGGTTCTGTTCAATCAACTTGATTAAACCTTGACTCTTTTGATGTCTCTCATTCTTCACATCCATCACCTCCCTTCACCTCCCTCTTGTACGTAAGTCCTTTGCTATGCAGTTTAGGTCCCAATGTTTACTACTTCAACTATACTCTTGATGATACCTTACATTTTCTTGCCTTCCTGTCTTTGCTTTTGTTTTCTACTTGTGGGGAAAATGCTTAACTACAACAAATAACTGTTTTCTCTGCTTCTGTGTCTAAGTGTTGTGTTCAAGGAATATATGTATCCCCCAGATTGGTGCTACTACCTGTGTCTACCCTCAATTGTTTTTCAAGTTTCTGCTGTAAAATTATTCTGATTTCTTTAGTGAGGGTTTTGTTTTTTTGTTTGGTTGGTTGTTGTTTTTTTTTTTTCTGTGTGTGTGTTTTGTTTTTAGTTTATTTATTTACTTATTTATTTATTTTTTACCAGCGACTGTTTTAAACTTTTTCCATCCAATCTGGTAACAACTTATCTTTCAATACTCGGAAGATTTCACCTATTTATTGGAATGAGTGCCCTCAGTGAACATTTCTTCAAATTTTAGTACATTCATTATTTCTTCCTAAGATCTTGTCACAATGAATAGATTTCTTTCTTCAAATGCAAGAGCAACAGCTCAACCTATGTCCTTGATGTTATCCCCTTTTCCTTCGTCTATTAAATATATCCTTACTTTTATGTATTAGCTACATTTTTTTGTCTATTGTTTTTTTCCCCCCAGTCTTTGCATTAGCAGTCATGAGTATCTTCCATCACAAAATACGCTGTTTCCACCTGACATCACTTTTTATCTAGGGCTCTTTCTCTTCATCTTCATGACTAAGTTACTTAAATGTGTTTTTTACCTTTTTACTCCATATTGCTATACTTCCTAAGATCTGTGTTCTACTCCTATTCACTCATCTCAGTGGCCTCTGCTGCTAAAGAGAATGAAAATGCTTTGGTCTCTATCTTCCTTTCATTTACTGCATTTTTTGAGACTGCTGATTAATCCTTCTTTCTTGAATTTCTCTCTTATTTGATTTTGAGTCCTTTGTGGGCTTCTTGTTCTTTTCCAATCCCTCAGATTCCTGTGTTCTCATCAACATTGCCTTCTGAGATCTTTACCCATGTTCTTTGAGATAAGATACTAGTTTCAAAGACTTCATTTACCAACTCTTTATTAATGGCACTTAAATAAATATTTCTACTCTGGTATTCTCTCCCAAGCTCCTGTCTTATTTACTCAACTGCTTATTATTATTTCTTGCAACACTTAAATTGCAGTGTGACTCAAATGCACATACTTCCCCTACTCAACGAATGCTTTCTCTTTTCTGAGTCTGGCAAATGTCTCTACCACCAGAGCAGCCACCTAAGCTAAATCCTATGTAAACTGATGACCTCCCTCCTTTGGTTCAATATCTATCCCACCTCCAACTAGTCTGTCACTAAGTCATATTTAAAATGTTTCCAGAATTTGATCACTTCTCTGCATTCCTGCTGCCACTCTCTGTCCAGACTGATCAGTTTAGCCTTCTCCTGGGAGTTAGCATATGAACAGAGAAGTGAATGGAGTGAAATAGTAGCCCATGGAAATTTTCAGGGAAGAGTCTTCCAGATAAAGAAAATAACCAGTGCAGAGCCTCTGTTGTAGATATGCTTTAGATATGACCTATGTTTTTAAAAATATTTCTATGGTTGCCAAGTAGAGGATAGATACTAGTGGAGCAAGAGTGGAGATAAGAGAGATCAGTTAGGATTTAGCATTAAATGAAAATTGATACTTTTTTTTTGAGAGAGAGAGAGAGAGAGAAAGAGGGAGAGAGGGAGAGAGAGAGAGAGAGAGAGAGAGAGAGAGAGAGAGAGAGAGAGAATCTTAAGCAGGATCTATGCCAGCACAGAGCCCAACAGTAGGCTGCATCTCACAACCCTGAGATCATGACCTGAGCCAAAATCAAGAGTGGGATGCTCAACTCACTGAGCCACTCATGTGCACTTCTCCTCCTTCTTCTTCCCCTTCTTCTTCTTCTTCTTCTTCTTCTTCTTCTTCTCCTTCCGCTTCTGCTTCTGCTTCTCCTTCTGCTTCTGCTTTATGAGAGAGAGAGAGAATGCACACACATGTGCACAAATGAGGGAAGAGGGGCAGAGGGAGAGGGAGAAGTTGATGCCTTTTTAAATGCCTGCTTTGAAAAAAATAATAAATAAATAAATGCCTGCTTTGTACTAGAAATTGATTTGGAGTTTGCCCAGAATAGTTTCAGAGTGCTCACTGCCCACAAACACACATACACACTTACTGTTCTCCAATCATTATGTAGTTCTTTGGATGGGCTATATTCTCTCTCACTTTTGAATCATCTTACATCCTGTCCTCTATCCATTCATTGCTTGCTTCTAACATCAACTCATTTACTAGGATGTAGTCCAGATGATTACTTCCTCACCTCTAAAGCTTGGGTAACATGCAATTTATGTATGCTTTCAATTCCTACCATTATATTGTCTGGTTACCAATTTACTTTGCACTATATGAAGGTTCTTATTTGATGTGGTATCTCCTGTACCTTATCACAGTAACTAGGTGACATTTAAATAAGATTAGGAAGAGCCATTCATGTAGATAAATCAGGAAGTCAAAGAAGCAGATGGAGAGATAGCAACTGCAAAGACTTAGAGGTCAGTAAGATTTTGTTGTGTTTTAGGAGCAACAATGAGCTAATGTGGTTAAAATGTAGTCAGGCAAGTGAGAGGAATGTGAAATTGTGTGCATACTTGCCAACATAATATTTTTTAATCTTGTGTATAATTTATCCCCTTGCACTTATATAAGGCATTTTGGATCATAAAGTGAGTTTTCATGCCAGTATTTCCATTTGCTCCTAATTACCATTCTAGGATCATTTCTTACACATTTTTTTTCTCCTCCTATATTTGAAACCTTACTGAACCCATGCTCAGTCCCATTCATAAACACATTGTTTCTAGCCTTCTTTACTTTATGAATGGATGCTTTCAAAATCTCCTATTTATTTATTTATTTATTTGTTTATTTATTTATTTGGTTAGTTAGTTAATTTAGTTTTTTTGAGAGAGCAGAAGAGCATGAGCAGGGAAGGGAGAGAGAGAGAGAGAGAGAGAGAGAGAGAGAGAGAGAGAGTGTGAATCTCAAGCAGGGTCTTCACTGATAGCTTAACTGACTGAGCCACCCAGGCACCCTCTTCTTTTTTAATTTTTAAAATTATTCTTATTTAGGGGCACCTGAGTAGCTCAGTCAGTTAAGCGTTGGACTCTTGGTTTTGGCTCAGGTCATGATCTCACGGTTCATGAAGTTGAGCCTTGCATCTGGCTTTGTGCTGATAGTGCAGAGCCTTCTTCAGATCTGTCTCCCTCCCTTACTCTGCCCTTCCCCCATTTGCTCTTTATTTCTCTCTCCCTCAAAATAAATAAATAAATATTTAAAAAAATTCTTATTTCTTCACATTTTACTGATATTTTGCTATGCTGTAAAAATACAACTTCTTGTGAAATCAGCAAGAGAAAGCATTCCATCTTTCATTTCAGAAGAAGATTAGAACTATCTTATTTCTTACTGCTATTTGTCTGCCATGGTTCTACTGCCATCATAATTCACAAACCTTGCCTTCTAAAAATTCACTCAAAGTGTCAATCCAGTTTTCTACCCATCATCAATACTATTATTTGTAAAGATATAGAAACATTTATCTAAGCTTCAGTGAAGTGAATACAGGCTTCCCAGTCTCTCATTGTCTACCTCCTATAACATTAAGATTTCTTAGTTCCTTTACTCCATATGCTTGTATTGCCTTTTCTTTCACTATATTTTACATACCAGAAATGTGTTTTTATAACATTTCACTGCAAAAATCCTATCTCGTTCCAAGAGCTGAATCAGAGCTCTGAATATTTATTTAACCAGTCATCTATTCTTAAATCTACTATTCTTTTCTTTCTTCATCTATTTTGTTACATGCAGTTCTTCAACTCACCTCTAATTTCCCAATTCACGTATTTTACCTACATCCTTGCCAAGTCGGGACAAGATGATGGACTATATAAAAGATGTAATCTAAGTTTTTTTCACCTTCATTTTATTTTCATTGTCAGAGAGACTGTGTCCATTCATTCAACAAACATATAATGAATACCCACTCTTTCTCAGGTACTATCCTAGATACAGTAATACAACAATGAACCAAGCAATGACTGCCCTCCTTTAGCTTTAATTCTAGTCAGGGAAGAGACTATATGAAAATAAGTACATACATATATATGTATATATATATGTACATATATATATATAATGTACATATATATATATAATGGTAAGGCATGCTACAGAGAGGAACAAAACAAGATAATGCAATAGAGAGAAAATATGCCTATATTAAAAAAATAGGTGGTAGCCCAGTAAGGGCTTCCTGATAAAGGGATATTTACGTAGAGAACTGAAGGCTATTAAGGAGTGAACTATGCAGATATCTGAGGGACTGTGTTTCTAAACACAAGAATAGCAAAAAGCCTGAGGAAGAAATGTGTTTAATTTTTATGAGTATGAGTAAAGATGTCAATAAGATTGGAGCAGAGTAAGCAAGGAGAAAGTGGTAGGAAATGAATTGAGAGGTGCCACATGTCTTTAAGGTTATGTTTCTCCTCTGCCATATCCAAACTTACATCCTATAGTTCACTATTTTTTTTTTCTGGTTTATCATTGATTTTTTATTGGGTACAGTGGTAGATGATACTACTTTACTTCAATAATAGTCACTGATTTTAAAAGTATTAATCACCTAACATGATATCCAAAACTAATGTGCTTATCTTTCCAGAATTCATATGCCTCCCCACCTAACACATATATAGCCTACATATTTTACAGTGAAAATTTAAAACATCCACAGAGAGTTTCCTTCAAAGTGTTTATTTATGTGCACCCATTTCTTTTCTTTACCTCTGTTCTGAAGGAAGAAAAAAAACAAAAGAAAGAAGGAAGAAATGGATAAAAACTAATATTTGAATTTGACCTATTCCTACTATGGGTTCCAATATTATCCTGTGTCACTGTATAGTCTTGTGTAATTGAACCTATATTATTATTATGTTATTTCTTTGAGACATAAAACCTGGGGCTACTTTTTAAGGTACAGAGAAATGAAAGCGGTCATTGTGACTTGTGCAGAAATATTTTGATATTGTGGAAGATTCTTTCTGAAAGTGACAACAATTTTTTTAAAAAGAGATTTTTGTGTGTGTGTTTGTATTTTCAACCTGAAATTCCCAAACCTATGAAACCCTAAATTCTGAATTATGGAACTAATCATGCTTATTTCATAGTCTGTTAAAATTTGGAGATATCATTTTGATTGCTTTTCTTCCAAACTATTTTATAAATCAGTTATTTTATTAGTTACTATATGATTCAGTAAAATAAATGTGTTCTTTACTTCTTTAGTTGCTTGCAAAGCATAATGCTGTTCACAAGTCTCATGAACTCATGGTCAGCACAAAGACTTACTGAAAAGTAATAAAAATACTGTTCAAACAAAAATTGTAATCAAAATATCCCCAAGCTATAAACTGGTAACACAGCCATTTCAAACAAAATGTGAGAGAACTCTTTTTTGGGACAAGATATATACAAGCTGTTCTTGCAATTGTGATAAATTTGCTTTATAATGCAACACTTTATTGGAAAACTCAAAATTTGTATGTTTCTTGATATTATATTGTCCAAAAGTTCACTGTGAGGGCCCAGTGTATTAGTTAGTTTATACATAGAATTTGCCTTAATAATGGTAATAATTTTAATAATAACATCAACAATAATAAATTTAGGGTTGTTTTTAATCATCATCTAACAAAGAATAAAAAATTCATTGTGATGATGAAACTTTTCAAGAGCCCTGAAAAACATTTAGAAAAGATTTATTTTTCTGAAATGATTAAAAATAGCTGCAATGAAACTATTCTGTAAGATGTTGTAATGGTAGATATATGATATTATGCTTTTGTTGAAACCCATAGAACTTTATAACACAAAGAGTGAATGTTAATGTGAATAAATTAAAAAAAAATCTTTGGCAGGTTAGAGAATCTCAGGGAAGGTTTCAGACCATGATGATAATTTAAATGTATTCTAAAATTTTTTTATTATATTTTTTATTTTATTTTTGAGAGAGAGAGAGACACAGTGAGAGCAGGGGAGGGGCAGAGAGATGGAGACAGAAACTGAAGCAGGCTCCAGGCTCTGAGCTGTCAGTGCAGACCCGGACGTGGGGCTTGAACTCACAGACTGCAAGAACATGACCTGAGCCGAAGTCAACGCCCAACCGACTGAACCACCCAGAGGCCCCTAATTGTATTATAATATATGAAAGAACCTCCTGAATAGGGAGAGGGAAAAAGAGCTGATCTAAGTAACTTTGGAACTAAGACAGATAAACTGTACATAAGCACTATATTCTATTTGATAAAGCTGTTTTTGATGAGAGCATGAGTTAACAATTCTGATTCTGCTGTGCATGTGTTCTTGAACTAAAAAAAAAAAAAATTGTAACTGAATGGCAGATCCATCTCACCTGGCTCTCATCTGGAATTCAGGTTTCTTAATGTCAGAGTGGAAATTTACAAATAAGGTATCTTATAGTGCCAAAAAGTAGGAAAGTGCTAAAAAGAAATCCAAACAAACAAACAAACAAACAAACAAAAAAGACTGTTAATGGGGATATATTAAAGGAGCATTGAAGCCAACTAAATGAGCTCCCAACGGCTAAAGAAAACAATTTGAGCCACAAAACAAAAAAGTATTATATTATAACCTAAAGTATAAAATACATACCCGTAGTTCCCTGCTGTTAAAAATATATGACTGAAGGGGCACCTGGGTGGCGCAGTCGGTTAAGCATCCGACTTCAGCCAGGTCACGATCTCGCGGTCTGTGGGTTTGAGCCCCGCGTCAGGCTCTGGGCTGATGGCTCGGAACCTGGAGCCTGTTTCCGATTCTATGTCTCCCTCTCTCTCTGCCCCTCCCCCATTCATGCTCTGTCTCTCTCTGTCCCAAAAATAAATGAACGTTGAAAAAAAAAAATTAAAAAAAAATATATATGACTGAATAAATACATACATGTAGGAGAAGATAAAAAAATGAAGAATTTCGAATAAATTTTGCAGATAACCCACCTTGAGGAGAGGGAGTATATCTCATTCCTTAAATGTGGGCTGTGTACAGTGATTTTTTTTCCAAGGAATAGAGTGTGAAAAACAGGGGAAATGACTAACTTTGCAGTGAAGAAATCTGGCAAACTTCAGTTCAGCCAGGTGATTAAGTCAACTTCAAAAGTTATACATCATGTTGATAGCATGTACCCTTGATATGACATGATTAAAATGATATCACTGTGATCTTCCTTTCAAAAAACTATAATCCTAGTCTAATTATGAAAAATTATCAAATTAATTCCAGTAGAGAGTCTTACACAACCTGACCAATACCACCTGAAAATCATCAAAACTATCAAAGTTAGCAAAAATAAGTCTGAGAAGATATCATAGCCAAGAGGAGCTTAAGGAGACATGATAAGTGTATCACAGTAGCTTAGATGGGGTCCTGGAACAGAAAATAAATTAAATAAAAAATAAGGAAATCTGAATAGAGACTTTAGTTAATAATATGGTATCAATAATAGTTAATTATAACAAACGTATCACGCTAATATATTAATAATAGGAGAAACTGTGTGCAACTGTGGGTGTAATATGGAGATTTTATGTACTGTGTGCTTAATTTTTTTTCAATTCTAAAAGATAAAATTTGTTAATGAAAATTGGTTGGGTAGTTTTAAGAATTTCTATTTTAATATTGCTAATTTGTACTTCACTGTTCTGAAGGAGTTTATACCAATGATTAAGGTTCAAACTTACTTATAAAAGTTTTCCTATGATGGATAATATCTTCCTTCATATTTATAAAAGATATAAACAATGTTATTGTGTTTCACACCTACACAAGCTGCAGCTCCACAGATTTGGGAACTTTGTTATTGGAAATTATTATGGGTAGACACATAAATATTTTAGTTGTTATTGAAATATTTGTTTTATTTTTTTAATTGAAGTACTGTTGACACACAATGTTACAATATTTTCAGGTGTAGAGTATAGTGCTTCCACAACTCTATACGCTATGCTATGCTCACCACAAATGCAGCTACCATCTGTCACCATACAACACTATTACAATTCCATTGACTGTATTCCCTATGCCGCACCTTTCATCCTCATGACTTATTTATTACATAACTTTTATTGAAATACTTCATAATAAAAGCTAGTTAAGAAGAAAATATGTAACAATAATAGAAAACCCTTTTCAATCTGGAATATGAATTGTAGATAATACACAATGATGCTTTTATAATTACACTGAATAGTAAGCTTTCCACGTGAATACTATTAATATCATTCCAAACACTAGTAATAATGTAAGTGGATCATTTAGATCCACTTACATTACTGTGGGATCAGATTGCCGACATATTAGGAAATTATATTGTGTCCATGTCATATTATTAGCATATTTAATCATCAAGATGTTGAATAAGCACTTCTGGAAATTGGAAAGCAGTTTGACCTACTTAGTTGGAAGAATTCAACAAAAAAGAAAACTATTTTTTTTAATCAGGATATATTTAGCCCTGAAACCTCTTGATATTAATGTAAATATAATTTTAGGGATTGAAAGTACATATTTGAAAACACTTCATATTTCTTTCATAGGCAACATGCTTTTATTCTCTCTTACAATAATGACAGTCTCCTCACACAGGCTAGATATGTACAGTGGGAGACTGCATGGCCTTTGAACGCCAAGAATGCAGAGTTTAAATCCTGGTCCTTATATTAATAACTCAGTGACTTTAGGTAAACAACCTACCCTCACTGTGCCTTAGTTTGCACATTGATAAATTGGTACTGATTAGTGCTGTCTACCTGGCCAGATGATGAGTTGAATGCTAGAAATAAGGTATGTAAAGCTGTGTCATAGAGTAAGTGCTCAATGTGCTTTAATTATTCATTATTAGTGAATAATTAATGACCATATATTTTTAGAACTGTCGCTGCTAACCATTTCCTTAACTGCTGATTAATAGTTTTTTTCCTCCCTTCTTCCTTCCCCCACGCCCAAGTGTCTTGTATCATTTATGTCTGCATAAAGTATAACGTAAAGTTTAGGACCATACTTGAATCACATATCGTTAAACAGGAGGTTGACTTTTTTGCTTTTGTTTCTGTTTTCTGAGAAATTGAATAGATGTGATTGACAATAAACATGGGGATTTTAGTTTAGAAAAATCAAGGAAGGTGTCAAAATATCATAATATCTTAGTAAGTAAGCCCTGTGTTGTCAGGCCTCTACTCATCCTTCTAGTCTCCACATGGGCCACATTTCTCTATACTCCTTCACTCTAGCCAGCTGTATTGCTGCATACCAGTAACCCATTACTGCTGAACTTCCTTTTAATACAACACTTTCTCTTGTTAGAATGGTAAGGGTACATACGTAAGTGTGTGAGCACACACTTGCATTGTGCACATGCACACACTTTAGCTTAATTAACTTCTAATCAGTTTGTGTGTCCCATCCTCAAAAATGATTTATTTTGATGTTCCTGATTAAGTCAATTTTCTATTATATGCTTTCATAATACTCTACATCTTGCCTTTGTGGCTCATTTAACACTTTCACATTTCAGTTTGTTTTTGTGCTTGATTAAATGTCCATCTTGCACACTACTATGAAAACATCTTTGAAACAGGAACTTTATCTTGTTTTGTACATTGCACACCCCTGACTGCCTCATCACTGCCTGCACATAATAAATCCAAGATAAGCAATTGTGGAATGAATGAAAAGACAACTTGCCTCATTAAACTGAAACAGCCCTGTAACAGGTAGAAAAAAAAGTAAGAGTATTTCTTTAGACTTTGTTGTCCATATTCTTCCAGACAGACTGACATCAGCTGCTTCATGAGAAAGAAAAATAAAATTCACCCCAGGCCCCCCCTCCAACACAGACTTGACGTCATTGAGTTTTAGAACAAATATTTGAAAATTGACTTTTCTGTTGACTTTTATAATCAACACGTAGATTAATCCAAATTTATTTCCCAAACAAAATGATATAAAACTTGATTCCAAAGCAGCTCCTCTACTATATATTGCTGGGCACCACAGATTTGATTTGGTTTGATTTTATTTTATTTTATTTTATTTTATTTTATTTTATTTTATTTTATTTTTTTACTTTTTGTAATTTAATTATGGTAAAGCAATTTTTTTATTTTTTATTTTTTTATTCAATATATGAAGTTTATTGTCAAATTGGTTTCCATACAACACCCAGTGCTCATCCCAAAAGGTGCCCTCCTCAATACCCATCACCCACCCTCCCCTCCCTCCCACCCCCCATCAACCCTCAGTTTGTTCTCAGTTTTTAACAGTCTCTTATGCTTTGGCTCTCTCCCACTCTAACCTCTTTTTTTTCCTTCCCCCCACCCCCCCCCCATGGGTTTCTGTTAAGTTTCTCAGGATCCACATAAGAGTGAAACCATATGGTATCTGTCTTTCTCTGTATGGCGTATTTCACTTAGCATCACACTCTCCAGTTCCATCCATGTTGCTACAAAGGGCCAGATTTCATTCTTTCTCATTGCCACATAGTACTCCATTGTGTATATAAACCACAATTTCTTTATCCATTATCAGTTGATGGACATTTAGGCTCTTTCCATAATTTGGCTATTGTTGAGAGTGCTGCTATAAACATTGGGGTACAAGTGCCCCTATGCATCAGTACTCCTGTATCCCTTGGGTAAATTCCTAGCAGTGCTATTGCTGGGTCATAGGGTAGGTCTATTTTTAATTTTTTGAGGAATCTCCACACTGTTTTCCAGAGTGGCTGCACCAATTTGCATTCCCACCAACAGTACAAGAGGGTTCCCGTTTCTCCACATCCTCTCCAGCATCTATAGTCTCCTGATTTGTTCATTTTGGCCACTCTGACTGGCGTGAGGTGATATTTGAGTGTGGTTTTCATTTGTATTTCCCTGATGAGGAGCGACGTTGAGCATCTTTTCATGTGCCTGTTGGCCATCCAGATGTCATCTTTAGAGAAGTGTCTATTCATGTTTTCTGCCCATCTCCTCACTGGGTTATTTGTTTTTTGGGTGTGGAGTTTGGTGAGCTCTTTATAGATTTTGGATACTAGCCCTTTGTCCAATATGTCATTTGCAAATATCTTTTCCCATTCCGTTGGTTGCCTTTTAGTTTTGTTGGTTGTTTCCCTTGCTGTGCAGAAGCTTTTTGTCTTCATGAGGTCCCAGTAGTTCATTTTTGCTTTTAATTCCCTTGCCTTTGGGGATGTGTCGAGTAAGAAATTGCTACGGCTGAGGTCAGAGAGGTCTTTTCCTGCTTTCTCCACTCTAGGGTTTTGATGGTTTCCTGTCTCACATTCAAGTCCTTTATCCATTTTGAGTTTATTTTTGTGAATGGTGTGAGAAAGTGGTCTAGTTTCAACCTTCTGCATGTTGCTGTCCAGTTCTCCCAGCACCATTTGTTAAAGAGACTGTCTTTTTTCCATTGGATATTCTTTCCTGCTTTGTCAAAGATGAGTTGGCCATACGTTTGTGGGTCTAGTTCTGGGGTTTCTATTCTATTCCATTGGTCTATGTGTCTGTTTTTGTGCCAATACCATGCTGTCTTGATGATTAACGCTTTGTAGTAGAGGCTAAAGTCTGGGATTGTGATGCCTCCTGCTTTGGTCTTCTTCAAAATTCCTTTGGCTATTCGGGGCCTTTTGTGGTTCCATATGAATTTTAGGATTGCTTGTTCTAGTTTCGAGAAGAATGCTGGTGCAATTTTGATTGGGATTGCATTGAATATGTAGATAGCTTTGGGTAGTATCAACATTTTGACAATATTTATTCTTGCAACCCATGAGTATGGAATGTTTTTCCATTTCTTTATATCTTCTTCAATTTTCTTCATAAGCTTTCTATAGTTTTCAGCATACAGATCTTTTACATCTTTGGTTAGACTTATCCCTAGGCATTTTATGCTTCTTGGTGCAATTGTGAATGGGATCAGTTTCTTTATTTGTCTTTCTGTTGCTTCGTTGTTAGTGTATAAGAATGCAACTGATTTCTGTACATTGATTTTGTATCCTGCAACTTTGCTGAATTCATGTATCAGTTCTAGCAGACTTTTGGTGGAGTGTATCTGATTTTCCATGTATAACATTATGTCATCTGCAAAAAGTGAAAGCTTGACTTCATCTTTGCCAATTTTGATGCCTTTGATTTCCTTTTGTTGTCTGATTGCTGATGCTAGAACTTCCAACACTATGTTAAACAACAGTGGTGAGAGTGGGCATCCCTGTCGTGTTCCTGATCTCAGAGAAAAAGCTCTCAGTTTTTCCCCGTTGAGGATGATGTTAGCTGTGGGCTTTTCATAAATGGCTTTTATGATCTTTAAGTATGTTCCTTCTATCCCGACTTTCTCGAGGGTTTTTATTAAGAAAGTTTGCTTAATTTTGTCAAAGGCCTTTTCTGCATCGATTGACAGGATCATATGGTTCTTATCCTTTCTTTTATTAATGTGATGTATCACATTGATTGATTTGCAAATATTGAACCAGCCCTGCATCCCAGGAATGAATCCCACTTGATCATGGTGAAAAATTCTTTTCATATGCTGTTGAATTCGATTTGCTAGTATCTTATTGAGAATTTTTGCATCCATATTCATCAGGGATATTGGCCTGTAGTTCTCTTTTTTTACTGGGTCTCTGTCTGGTTTAGGAATCAAAGTAATACTGGCTTCATAGAATAAGTCTGGAAGTTTTCCTTCCCTTTCTATTTTTTGGAATAGCTTGAGAAGGATAGGTATTATCTCTGCTTTAAACGTCTGGTAGAACTCCCCTGGGAAGCCATCTGGTCCTGGACTCTTATTTGTTGCGAGATTTTTGATAACCGATTCAATTTCTTCGCTGGTTATGGGTCTGTTCAAGCTTTCTATTTCCTCCTGATTGAGTTTTGGAAGCGTGTGGGTGTTTAGGAATTTGTCCATTTCTTCCAGGTTGTCCACTTTGTTGACATATAATTTTTCATAGTATTCCCTGATAATTGCTTGTATCTCTGAGGGATTGGTTGTAATAATTCCATTTTCATTCATGATTTTATCTATTTGAGTCATCTCCCTTTTGAGAAGCCTGGCTAGAGGTTTATCAATTTTGTTTATTTTTTCAAATAACCAACTCTTGGTTTCGTTGATCTGCTCTACAGTTTTTTTTTAGATTCTATATTGTTTATTTCTGCTCTGATCTTTATTATTTCTCTTCTTCTGCTGGATTTAGGCTGTCTTTGCTGTTCTGCTTCTATTTCCTTTAGGTGTGCTGTTAGATTTTGTATTTGGGATTTTTCTTGTTTCTGGAGATAGGCCTGGATTGCAATGTATTTTCCTCTCAGGACTGCCTTCGCTGCATCCCCAAGCGTTTGGATTGTTGTATTTTCATTTTCATTTGTTTCCATATATTTTTTAATTTCTTCTCTAATTGCCTGGTTGACCCACTCATTCTTTAGTAGGGTGTTCTTTAACCTCCATGCTTTCGGAGGTTTTCCAGTCTTTTTCCTGTGGTTGATTTCAAGCTTCATAGCATTGTGGTCTGAAAGTATGCATGGTATGATTTCAATTCTTGTACACTTATGAAGGGCTGTTGTGTGACCCAGTATGTGATCTATCTTGGAGAATGTTCCATGTGCACTCGAGAAGAAAGTACATTCTGTTGCTTTGGGATGCAGAGTTCTAAATATATCTGTCAAGTCCATCTGATCCAATGTATCATTCAGGGCCCTTGTTTCTTTATTGATCGTGTGTCTAGATGATCTATCCATTTCTGTAAGTGGAGTGTTAAAGTCCCCTGCAATTACCACATTCTTATGAATAAGGCTGCTTATGTTTATGAGTAATTGTTTTATATATTTGGGGGCTCCGGTATTAGGCGCATAGACATTTATAATTGTTTGCTCTTCCTGATGGATAGACCCTGTGATTATTATATAATGCCCTTCTTCATCTCTTGTTACAGCCTTTAATTTAAAGTCTAGTTTGTCTGATATAAGTATGGCTACTCCAGCTTTCTTTTGACTTCCAGTGGCATGATAAATAGTTCTCCATCCCCTCACTCTCAATCTGAAGGTGTCCTCAGGTCTAAAATGAGTCTCTTGTAGACAGCGAATAGATGGTTCTTGTTTTTTTATCCATTCTGATACCCTATGTCTTTTGGTTGGCACATTTAGTCCATTTACATTCAGTGTTATTATAGAAAGATATGGGTTTAGAGTCATTGTGATGTCTGTAGGTTTCATGCTTGTAGCGATGTCTCTGGTACTTTGTCTCACAGGATCCCCCTTAGGATCTCTTGTAGGGCTGGTTTAATGGTGACGAATTACTTCAGTTTTTGTTTGTTTGGGAAGACCTTTATCTCTCCTTCTATTCTAAATGACAGACTTGCTGGATAAAGGATTCTCATCTGCATATTTTTTCTGTTCATCACATTAAAGACTTCCTGCCATTCCTTTCTGGCCTGCCAAGTTTCAGTAGAGAGATCGGTCACAAGTCTTATAGGTCTCCCTTTATATGTTAGAGCACGTTTATCCCTAGCTGCTTTCAGAATTTTCTCTTTATCCTTGTATTTTGCCAGTTTCACTATGATATGTCGTGCAGAAGATCGATTCAAGTTACGTCTGAAGGGAGTTCTCTGTGGGCACCTCAGATTTTAAATGGAATCCATTTAAACTCATTCCTCATGCACTGTACTGTATATGAAAGGTATTCCAAACATAAAATAATTTGCATTATATTACCTTTTTTTTACATTTTCTCTTTAATCGTTTTTTTTTTCTTAAGATTGTACCATACACATATCAATAAACATCTTTGAAATCTTTTAATAACCAGCTCTGTCTGGAATAGCATTAGGAAGCTTAGTCTTGGGAAATGCTATTGTAATTAAGGTTGTTCCGAGTCAAATTGAGTTCAAAAGAGATTAATTTTAAGCCTTGAAAATCCCATGACACCTCACATGGTGGCATGCATCCTGAAGTTAATCTAATTATTTGATGACAATTCCAGTATTGAAGATTATTTCACTTAATTGTTTTCATTTTGCCTCTTTGGGGATTCTGCTATTTGAAACAAAGTTAGGAGAATCTTTTTTTTTCTTTCTAAAGGCAATTGAACCTACTCTTTGAAATGAATCAGCTGACCAATGGTCTCCTTTGGTTATAATTAATTTGAATATTTTCAATTAGTTAATTGAGGTTTCATTTTTTAAAATTCATTTAATAAACATAAACGTCCTGTATCAGTTAGGATACAGATACAGTTTATGTTATGGTAACAAAAAATAAAAGAAAAAATATAAAAGAAATCTCAGAGGTTTAGTTCTTAATTCTTTGATGTCAGTGTGATCTTCAGCCCAGAGAGTGGTTATCCATGTGATAGCTCATTGTCTATGTCAATATCTACACATGGAGTCAGGGAAGAGATACATGGAAAGTTAACTCAAAATAAATTATTCCACACAGACGTATCAAACATAAATTCCACTCATTGCTCTGAACAATTCATGTGACCATGTCTTCAGAGATGGGAAGATACAATTCCCTCACTTGCCTGGATTAGAGAGAAATAGGATGCCAATGAATTTTTTCAATGTATGTCACATAGTGAAAGAAACAAGGAAAGAAAGAAAGAAAGAAAGAAAGAAAGAAAGAAAGAAAGAAAGAAAGAAAAAGATCAAATTCTTTTCTCTTTCTTTTTCCCAGTTTAGGTGGACTCCAGAGAATGACTATTGGAGTTATTTTCTTGATCTCTTTCTAGTCATAAAGTTGATAAAAGCATCTGTCAATAAGCATATTCTTTACTCTTATGGGAATCACATTTAGCAACTGGAAAATTAGAGCTTACATCTTGCATATTTATTCCTCACTTTTAGTCGGTGGTTCTCTTTGTGTCCATTAGCATCCTCTTGGGAAATAGTCCCAGTAATTCTTAATGTGAAGATGGAGGTTGTGGGTTAGGGGTTTGTATTTTAAATCACCTTAGGGAGTCTATTGAAAGTTGTTCATAAGTAATGCTTTGAGAAACACTGATCTAGGGGCATGAAATTCTCAAGTGCTTACCCAGTTGAAAATTCAATTCAATTCAAAATCCCACATGACAGTTGACAGTTTTAATTAAAAATAGTAATGAAAGCATCTATTATTGTATCAGCTACTTTTCCTCTAATAGTCAGTAAAGCAGAAGTAAAAGCAGATATTTGGCCACTGAAAGATCTGAATTTGAATCATAGTTATTCTAACTGGACATGTGACATTGAGAAAAATATTAACCTCTCTAAATCACAGTATTCCTTATGTTTATGAGGAGATTAAAGTGCTTACCAAATAGACTTGTGGAGAGGATCTCATGAGTTATAACTGTAAAGCGATTGACACATCAACATTAGTCACCATCCAACATTTATTGTGTGGAGCCAAAGTACCAGATATTGCTTTAAATAAATATGAAAATGTATGTTAGGAACACAACTCCAGAATTTAAAAGCCTAAGTAGTGATAAATAAAACTACATTACAGTATTAGATTATTGAACATTAGATAGATAAAATAACTTGTCTGAGACCATAGAGTTAAGTGGATTTGAGCATGAACTTGAATGCTGGTGGTTAGATACCATCATGCTAAACAGAAAAGAAAGCCTGCATATATATGCTAGAGGATTTTTTTTTCTTTTCTTAAAGACTATGATGAACCACTGAAAAAGTTTAAGGATTTCAATTTCGTAAAGAACATTTTGAAAGCAGTAAAGATGGCTTTCATTTAGTTTTGTTCTGAGAAGAAATTCTGGAGTCAAGGAGGACTGTTTAAAGGCTATTGCAGAAATTTACACAAGAAAAATAAGAAATTATACTGAGGTAGTGATGTTTGACAGAAGACATATTTTTCAAGTTATGTACAATATAGGTCTATAGAACTAAATAAGTGATTATATATAGGTATTTAGGAATAATGGATATTCATACTTGCTTCCTCATTTTTTTCTTGGTGGTTGGATATTTGGCTTGCACATTCATCATAGTTGTGAAAAACACTAGAGAATACCATAGAGTGAGGATGTGAATGATGTATTTACACTTATGTATATTGAGGCTGTGATTTGGTGTAATATTCATATGGAACCAGTCCAAAAGAATACGTTATACCTGTTGTGGAGCCAAAAGAGGACAATTAGTACTCAACATAAAAGGGATGTCATCAACATTTGAGGGTGAAATTATATATTTAGATGAATGTATCCATGGATAGTGAGTAGAAATGGAAAGGCAATCATTAATAACACATATTAGATACCCAAGTTGTATATTAGAATAGTTGAAAGGATAAAATATGGGTAAAGATTAATACTGATACCAAGTAAAATATAATGTCTGTTTACAGTGTTTCAGGCACTATGTTAAGTCCTTTATATGAAATACCTCTTTAATATTTATTTTAACCTTATGAGGTGAAGTAATATTTTATAACCATTTTATTAGAAAGGAAATTGAATCTTTGTCATGTTAAAAATTTCCCAAGTGTTGCATATGTAAAAAGTGAAGAAGTTGGAGTTCAAATTCAAGCATTCTTGACCTATGTGTTATACCGTCAACTATGAGTTACCCTGCTTCCAAGAATAACCATAAAAGGGAAAGAAAAAGAACATCAACTACAAAAATTTAGAGGATACAAAAATGAATTGTTTGCAAATCTTGACCACACTGAAGAACAGTGGTGGGGTTTTAAAGTTAGGTGCAGAATAGGCTGTTGTAGCCTGAAAGTAGAGTAGCATGTGTTTAAAACTTAAGAGATGAAGCAGTTAAGGAAATGAGACAATTGAGGATGTGATATTGGGAGTGAGTGGCTAAAGTTCAGCAGAGGTGAAGATCAATAGAATAGAAAAGAACCGTGTTTATGTTGCAAAATGCTGCGTGCATAGAATGGAGGGCAAGGCAGATGCTGAGTTTCTTGAAAAAAGAGGATTATATCAGTGTTACCATCTTCAAAGAATTGGAGGGTAGGACTTATCTAGAAAGTGTGGCTATTACAGAGATAAGGGAAATAATTATGTGATACATTTATTCAATTTTCAAATTTTCCCCTTATACCTCTTATTTAAGTGCTCAAGACCAGTACCACTCATTTGTCCCCCTGACCCACTTCCAGCAGGGCAAGAAAAAAAAAAAAAAAAAAAAAAAGAGAGAGAGAGAGTGAACTGCCAAAAAATTCAAGTTGATTCTCTTTCTGTGTGTTTGATTCTATAGTTTTCCTCTCCAACTTTCTCAGCCTTTTTGACCTTATGCTTTTGAGAAACTTCTAGAGTTATCTAACTTGACCTTAGGGTGTTTAACCCACAGGCTTTATTTAATATGCTCTAATTCAAGTTTAATCTTGACCCTGTTTATTATAGACTTCCAGCTGCCTGACTGACCCAGTTAACTGTATTCTGGCAACCTTCTTCTCCTTTAGTCTCCTTGGTCCTGACCTTTTATATCTTCCTGACACTCCCTGTAGGGCTCTTGGTTACCTAAGCTGGATATGAATGAACATTTCATGTTTTTTTCTGGCTGAAAAAAGAAATCTACTTGTTCTATGTTAGAAGAAGACTCTACAATGACAGCTCCTACAACACTGTAAGACTAAAACATTTTCATAATGAAGTACCAACTAAGCCATATGTAATTTAAGTCTTGTGTCATATATATATATATGTGTGTGTAGATAGATAGATGATAGGTAGGTAGAGAGATAGGTAGGTAGGTAGGTAGGTAGGTAGGTAGGCAGGTAGATAGATAGAGGCATTTTTTTCCTAAATAGATTTATCGCTGTATTATGGAGGATAAACAGCTCTGATTTAGCATGAGAGAATTTTGGATTTGCAGCTCAGTGGGGTTTTGGCTTTTATAAGCTTCTTTCATTACAAAATTAATTATTTAAATAATTATAACAATGTAAATGAACCATCATCTCAAAATAGAACCCAATTTACTTCCTGCTAGTTCCCTAAGGGTCCTTTTTCTGTAGTTCAGTGTAACCATGTCATTGCTCCAATTCACCAATTTGCGTTCCCTGCTTTATGGATTAAGCACTGCAGGGGCTATAATGTTCTAACTACCTTTGTTTCTCCTTCTTCTTTAGTGCCATGTTAGTATTTTACCAACAACTGACAAGGTTTGGTAGGAGGCAGGAGGTGAGAACAGCACGTCTACAGAGAAATTCAGGTTAAATATATGTACATTTAATTATTTACACTTGGATTTACATATTGTAATTTGGAGTTCTGGAAAAGCATTAGACTCTCTGTTTATTGCTAACAGCATGGCACTTGGGTTTTCAGAGAAGAGTTGATATGGAGCTAATTAGATTTAGTATTGGATATTTGGAGTTGCCTGAAATTGCCTTCTTCACTCTTTCAATAAGTAGTAAGATTTTGCTAAGTCCCTTATCTCAGGGAGGTTGTCTTAAACTGAGACCCTAACGCTACTAAATGATTAAAGAATTAAGTTTTGAAACATATAATAAGATTCTTTCTTATTAAAACCTTGAAAGAAACAGAACAGTGTACGTATGTGTGTGTGTGTGTGTGTGTGTGTGTGTGTGTGTAAGTGGGAAGGGGTAAAAGAAAAAAAGAGCAGTATGATAGGTAAAGAATAAAACATAACTTTCCAAAGACTTACTTGTATGGCATATAGACGTCCTAATGTAGCTACTTAGGAGCCAGTCAAAATATGTGATACCTAATAACTATAGGGAAAAGTAAAACCTCAATTATTTTTCACCACCTCTTTAAAATAATTTAGATTGTCAAAGTAATTATGAATAAACAAATGAAGTTTATGGAGTATATTTTAAAAGGGAGAGGGAATATGCTTGGTAATGTCCACAGTTCTGTCAAGAAATGATGGCTTTGTTGTGGTTCCACATTGGTGTAACCCAGGAGGTTAGACCAAAATCCATGAGAGGTGAGAGAGCTTGGCAGTGCAAAGAGAGTCTGAAATGGTGAGATCAAAGGCATGACGGTAGTCTTTACCTATTTTTTAATAATTTTGTTTACATTTGTAATTATTTTTTTTAATTTTTTAACGTTTATTTTTGAGACAGAGAGAGACAGAGCATGAATGGGGGGAGGGTCAGAGAGAGAGGGAGACACAGAATCAGAAGCAGGCTCCAGGTTCTGAGCTGTCAGCACAGAGCCCCATGCGGGGCTCGAACTCACAAACTGCGAGATCACGACCTGAGCTGAAGCCGGACGCTTAACCGACTGAGCCACCCAGGCGCCCCTACATTTGTAATTATTTCAGAGATATTTGTGTAGCACAGAAACATTCATTTGAATGATGTATGGCTCTTAGAGAAACACAGAAAGATGCCTTTTCACCCATGGGATACCTCGGCTTAGCTTACCTGGTAAATCCATGAGTGACAAGAAACACACAAAAAATAGGGAATTGAGAACAACACATAAAAAGTAATTATGCCATAAATTACCCTCACGACCTCCACATGCCTGTCTTTCATGTCTATTTTTGTGCCTCTGTGCAATACTGCATGCTATCTCAATATAAATTTCCAAATTATTAATTATCTTCCTGACTGGATCAACTTATGGATGTATATTACTTATTGCATTTTTAAATTTTATTCTTATTTTTTTAGGTTTTTAAAATTTATTTTGAGAGAGAGTGACAGTGTGTGCATTTATTCACATGAGTGGGGAAGGGGCAGAGAGAGAGGGAGAGAAAAAGAATCCCAAGCAGGTTCCATGGTCAGCACTGAGCCTGATAGTGGGCTTGATCTCACAACTGTGAGATCATGACCTGAGCTTAAATCTGAATGCTTCACCACCTGAACCACCAAGGCAGCCCTTGCATTTTTTTAAAATTTTAGTCTTTATGATTTTATTTCTAACATTTTATTGTCTTTACCACAATGAATTTTTGCTTTTTTTCTATTTTTAGTTCATATTGCAAATGTAATGTATCTTTTTAAAAAACTTTTTAAGGTTTATTTATTTTTGAGAGAGAGAGTCAGAATGCAGGCAGGGGAGGGGCAGAGAGGGAGGGAAACAGAATCCAAAGCAGGCTCCAGGCTCCGAGCTATCAGCACCGAGCCCAACACGGGGCCCAACCCATCAACTGTGAGATCATGGCTTGAGCCGAAGTCGGATGCTTAACTGACAGAGCCACCCAGGCACCCTGCTAATGTAACATATCTTTGTTTAAACTTTTGACCATGGAAAACATGCCAGTTTTGAAGTACTTGTTCAACTGCTTAATAAAATTATCTGGACCTGGAGAGAATTTATTTCTGATTTTATTTTTATCTACTTTTTGAGGAATTATATCTCTTCATGTGTTACTGAATTTTATATTCCACACTCCCTTTTGATTGATCTCTCATTCTCTCTTTTCCTCTCTCTTCTCCCTTTCTTTTTCTGTGTAGTTTCCCTATCAGTTTAGCAGTTGACTTTACCATGGCTAGCCTTACCCATTCAAGCACCAGGATATAATGGTAGTCATTAGTTCCATAGTCACATATCTTAAGCAAATCAAGTCAGAGCATGATAAGATGGCTTGACCTATATCTTGGTCCTGAGTCTATATCTATGACTTCTTACTTCTCCAAGTTCATAACTTTCTATAGGCCATAGTCCCAACATATCTTCCAAAATAGCAGAATTAGAAACCAGTCCTTGGCTTCATATAGCAATCCCAGTCTTATATGCCCTCTTGAGAGCACACTTTTAATTGCTTTTACATCATTACAAATCCAACCTAAATGTTATTGCTCATCTCCAAACTTTAGGCAAAAGCATCATTTGATCTAATGAAGAACGTTTCAGAAAGATGAAGTGATCAAACCAGGAAGAAGATAATTTAATTCAAAACCTGCATGCATTCCATAGCAGAACTTCAAAATATCTAAAGAAAATTTTATAGAACTAGATGGATTAGATGTCCACATTCATAGTCCAAGATTTCAATGTACTTTTTTCAGTAGCTGATAGAAGAAACTGAACAATAACAAAAACAAATATCAGTTAAGGATACAAAAGAACAAAGGGATAACAAAATTAATGAACTTGTTCTAATTAGAATATATAGAGCATTGCACCAAACAATGATAGAAAATACATTCTTTTCTGAAAACCCATTTAGGAAATTCATCAATATTGGCCATATTATGGTTCAGAAAGTAAGTCTCAACAAACTTCAGTAGGTGGATATAATTCAAAGCATATTCTCTGACCACATTAAAATTAGCTAGAAATTTCCCAAAACTACAAAATTACATATTTCTAAATAACTCAAAAATCAATGAAAAAATGGAAATTAGAAAATATTTAGAATCTGAATTATAATTAAGTGCATACGATTAAAATTTGTAAAGGGCATCTCGGTGGCACAGTTGGTTAAGCATCCAACTTTGGTTCAGGTCATATCTCATGGTTTCTGACTTTAAGCCCTACATCGGGCTTTCTGCTGTCATATCAGAGTCCACTTCAGGTTCTCTGTCCATCTCTTTCTCTCCCGCCAACTCATTTTGCATTCTCTCTCTCTCTCTCAAAAATAAATAAACATTAAAAAATTGTAAGAATCAACCAAAAGACTCCATAGAAAATTTTAGGTTTGAATTTATATTTTAGGAAAGAAGAAGGTATGAAAATCAATAAGCAATCTCCAATGTCAGAAATGAAAAAAAGGATATCACTATATATCTTAAAGATAATAAAAGGATATTACAAATAATTCATGCCAATTAATTGACCATTTAGATAAAATTGACAATCATCTTTAAATACCAACTTTAAAAAAATGACACAAGAAAAAATAGAAACAAAAAGACAAAGTAGAAATTGTTTTATATTTATTTTAACAATTAAATCTGAAATTAAATTCTTTGCTATGGATAAAACTATAGGCACAAATGAGTCACTCATTAACTGCTTTGCACATTTGAGAAATGAATAGCACCAAAACATACAAAGTAGAAAATACCAAAAATAAAAGGAAAAATAAACAATTCAGATTTTTATAGATGAAGATTGTAACATTATTTTCTCAACAATTGATACAACATATAGTTTTTAAAAATCCATGAAGACATAGATAAGCTGAACACTATCAACCTTGTCCTAATTAATATTAGTAGAACACTAGTTAACCAACAATTGCAAAATACATATTTCTTGCAAGTCAAAAATAGATAAGCCAGAAAATAGATTTGTATATATATTGTTTTGTATCATTTGTGATAAAGGTGAACCAGCAGTGCAGTGAGAAAAAGATGGAATTTTTTTTCCATAAATAGTGTTGAATGTATATCCATATGGGAAAAGAAAAAAAAAATTTGATGATTACCTCAAACCATACATATGTACATATAAATATAAAAGATGAAATATTAATGTTTCTTTTTTTGATTATTTTTTGAGAGAGACACAGAGCGTGAGCAGGGGAAGGGCAGAGAGAGAGGAAGACACAGAATCTGAAGCAGGCTCCAGGCTCTGAGCTGTCGGCACAAAACCCGACATGGGACTCAAACTCAGACTGTGAGATCATGACCTGAGTTGAAGTTGGTCGCCCAACCAGCTGAGCCACCCAGGTGCCCCAAAATATTAATGTTTCAATTTGAAATCATAGGAGAATATTTTCATGATTGTTGAAGGCAAAGTTTCCTTAAATAAGATACTAACAGCATTAAGCGTTAAAGACTAAAGTGTGAAGTGGACTGTATTAAAAGTAATAATTTCTGTTTATTAAAAGACATTACTAAAGGAGTTTAAAAACAAACAACAGAATGGGGCAGATATTAGGGTACATATTTCAAACAAAGGATTTGACTCCAGAATATATGAATAACTTCTATCAATCTATAAGGAAAAAAAAAAAAAGAAAATACAGCAAAAGCTTTAAATGGGTACTTCACAAAGGATGATATCTAAATAACAATAAACATATAAAAGTGGTCATTTTATTTGCCATCAGAGAAATCAAATTAAAATCATGATATAATAATACTGCATAGCCATCAGGCATATCTGAAGAAAAATACACAGAAAAAAGTAAGCAACCAAAACTCTCAAACACTGTTCTCAGCAGCATATGTTAAAAAACAAAACAAAACAAAACAAAACAAAAGAACAAAACAAAAGAACTTAACACTTTTTAGCAGTTTATTGAGATATAATCCACATACAATACTATTCAACCATGTAAAGGGTACAATTAAGTGGATTTTAGTATATTCACAGATATGTGCAACCACACTACAGGTAGTTTTAGAACATTTTTCCTATCTTAAAAAGAATACCCATACCTTTTAGCTATTTATGCCTACTCAGCCATAGGAAAGCACTAATCTGATTTCTGTCTCTATAGAGTCCTATTCTGGACATTTCATGTGAATAGTATCATATTATATACTATGTTTTGTACCTGCCTTTTTTACTTAGCATGTTTTCAAAGGTCAGTCATGTTGTAGCATATATCAGTACTTTATTCCTTTTCCATGTGCAAATCATAGTTCATTGTATGAATATAACACATTTTGTTTATCAATACATCAGTTGATGGATATTTGAGTTGCCACTTTTTCACTATTATAAATAATGCTGCTGCATACATTTGTGTACACATTTTTGTATTGACATATACTTTTATTTATTTTGGGTATACACTGAGGAATGGAATGGCTACATCATTTGGTAACTCTATATTATTCATTTAAGAAATTACCAGGATATTTTCCAAGATGGCTGCACTGTTTTGCACCCTTACTAGGTACCGCTTGTTGTTATCTGACTTTTTGATGTTATACATTCTAATGGGGTATGAAACCCCAAATTCATTGGGGTTTTAATTGGCATTTCCCTGATGACTAATGACCATTGAGCATCTTTTCATGTGCTTATTGGTCATTTGTATATCTTATGTGAAGAAATGTCTATTTGAATCCTTTGCTTATTTTTAATTGGATTACTTGTGTATATTATTGAGTTATATTCATCTTTTATATATTGTTGATGCAAGTCCCTTATCAGTTATATGAATTACAAATACTTCCTCTAATTGCAAGAATTATATTTTTACTTTCTTAATGCTGTCCTTGGAAGCAAAAGGTATTTATTTATTTATTTATTTGTTTGTTTGTTTGTTTTGGTGAAGTCCAGTTTATATGTTTTTTTCTTTTGTTGCTCCTGCCTTTTGGTGTCATGTCTAAGAATCCCTTGCCACATCTCATATCATGATGGTTTACCACTATGTTTTCTTCTAATAATTATATGGTTTTTGTTCTTATATTTAGATCTTTGGCCATTTTGAGTTAATTTTTTTATGGTTTAAGTTATGGTCCAACTTCATTCTTCTTCAAGTGACTATACAATTGTCACAGCATTTGTTACCCTTATCAAAATCAGTTGAAAATATATGTATGGGTTAATTTCTTGACTATAAGTTCAATTCCATTGATCTGTATGTCTTCCTTGTGCCAGTAGCACACTGTCTTGACTTTTGTTGGTTTGTTTTAGCTTTTGAAATCAGGAAGTGTGAGTTTTCTACTTTTTTGTCTTTTTTCAATATTGTTTTGACTATTCTGTGTTCTTGGTGATTCCATATGAATTTAAGAATCAGCATGTCAATTTCTATGAAGAAGTAAGCTGGTTTTCTGATAGTGATTGCTCTGAATCTGGAGAACAGTTTGGGGAGTTATGCCATCTTAACAATGTTAAGTCTTATTATCTGTGAACTTAGAATGTTTCTCCAATTATTTAGGTATCTGATTTCTTTTAACAATGTCTTGTAGCTTTAATGGGTTATAAATTGAACAGTTTGGGATAACTGAGAAAATAGATGGTTCGCATAGGAGTAGGGGAGGAATTCTGAGCAGAAAAAAAAGAAAAAAGAAAACCTTTCAAAGAATATTTGCTTTATTTAGGTATCCTATACACAGACATTAAAAGAGGGAGTTTATAAAATTCGAAAAGGTATGCTGAACCTTGCCTTTTTCTAAAAGTTCAGGAAAATTAATTTATATCATATATTGGCACCAGAAAATGATCAAGTTTAAATCCTATTCAAAGTTATTGTAAGTAAAAGGAGAATTAGTAGAATAAGTTGCCTATAGATAGTAAAATCACCTTAGAATAAGATGCTCAGAGATCAGGACTTCTATTTCAAAATGAACTTGAAGATATTAAGAACATGCTACACCATATAAAATAATAATGCACATCAGAATTAGAAAACCCCAAAATTGAGATAATAGAATTTAGGAAAGAATAATATAAAAGAGGGGAGGAGGGGCCAACATGGTGGGGAAGTAGGGAGATCTGAAGTTCCCTCCTATCTCAAACAAAAGAGTATTGATGCTAAAGGACTTTGAACTCTGAGAGCCCAGGAGACACAGAGATAGTCACTTCCAGGGACCCACGGGGACAACCTGATGGGCCAAAAATGAACAGAGGGGAGGGATCCCCTTCTGTGGAGAGACAAAGGGAAGAGAAAGAGAAAGAGAGGCTGGGGAAACATAAGACTGTATCTGGACAAGAGAAAAAACACGGACCTGCATGGAGAAAGGTCCAATCTCTAACTGAGGGGCTTTCTCCCGACTGGAGCCAGCTGCCCAGATTACACACCTGAAAAAGAGGGGAGCCAGCTCCAGTCTCAATGACTAGGTCAGGGGTGCAGTCCACAGTAGGAGAAAGCAGTCTCCTCCCTACAGTGCTATAGGATCGGACAAAACCTGCCTGTGCCTACCAGCGAGAGACCACAGACAGGGAGGTGTGGAGCAGCACTTCCCCAGTACTGGGGTGTGTGGAGCAAGAGTTTGAATCCCAGCCAAGGGCCAGGGCATGGGAGTTGGGGGAGCAAGACAAACCACCTCGTTTGTGCCTACAGCACAGCAAGGACAGATCAAACAGAGTGGTTTGGGGCACCTGGTCTGAGGAGGAGAGACTGAGGGCTCACCATTTTTCTACCCACCACCACCAAGATGGGGCCTCAGGGAACAGACAACAGAGCCCGCAGTTAGGTGGGACCCACCTACACAACCCCCCTCCCCCTTCACCTGGTAACTGCATATCTACTGGAGCTGGATTGATGCTGGTGAACCAGATAGCCCCTGCTCCAGACTTGCATTGCTGCATTGCCTGGTTTAACACTCAGACAATTATTATATAGATATAATCTTCCTTCCCTTTCTCCTTCTTATCTCTTCCCTCCTCTAGTCTGGTTACTCTCCTTGTTGGCTTGTTTAAGCAGACATATTTAATTCATTCTCTTGATATATGTTCCACAGCTCCTTTATTCTCCTTTCTCTCTGGATTAGGCTGTATATTCTCTCTTTCTGGACAACTTAATCTTCTTTTCTTTTTTCCCACCCTTTTTTATTTTCCTTTTTCTCTCTCTCTGGATTAAACCATATAGTTTCTCTGTCTGGTAAATTTTTATTTTTTTCTTTTTCTACACCTCTGTCATTTCTCTCTTTGTACAGGATAAGGACTCTTCCATCAGCACTGCCTCCAGCCTGTTGTTTACTTGTAGCTGGTGTTTCTGTTTTTTTTTGTTTTGTTTTGTTTTTGGGTTTTTTGTTTGGGTAACAAAGAAACCCCAAATGCAACAGAAGAGAAATAATAAAGATCAGAGCAGAAATAAGCCATATAGAATAAAAAAAAAAAAAGAGTAGAACAGATCAATGAAACTAAGAGTTGGTTTTTTGAAAAAAAATAAACAAAATTGATAAACCCCTAGTCAGACTTCTCAAAAAGTAAAGAGAGAGGACCCAAAGAGATAAAATCACGAATTAAAATGGATTTATCACAACCAATCCCTCAGAAATACAACCAATTATCAGAGAATACTATGAAAAACTATGTGCCAATAAGCAAGACAACCTGGAAGAAATGGACAATTTCCTAGACACCCATATGCTACCAAAACTCAAATGGGAAGAAATAGAAAATTTGAACAGACCCATAACTAATGAAGAAATTAAATCAGTTATCAAAAATCTCCCAAAAAATAAAGAGTCCTGGACCAGATGGCTTCCCTGAGGAATTCTACCAGACATTTAAAGCAGAGTTAATACCTATCCTTCTCAAGCTGTTCCAAAAAAACAGAAATGGAAGGAAAAATTCCAGACTCATTCTATGAAGCCAGCATTACCTTGATTCCTAAATAGATAGAGACCCCACAAAAAAAGAAACTACAGGTCAAAATCCCTGATGAACATGGATGCAAAAATTCTCAATAAGCTACTAGCAAATCAAATTCAACAGCATATAAAAGTAATTATTCACCATGATCAAGCAGGATTCATTGCTGGGATGAAGGGCTGGTTCAATATTTGCAAATCAATCAATGTGATACATCACATTAATAAAAGAAAGGATAAGAACCATATGATCATGTCAATAGATGCAGAAAAAGAATTTGACAAAAAAACAACATTCTTTCTTAAAAACCTTCACGAAAGTCAGGATAGAAGGAACATGCTTAAATATCATAAAAGCCATATATGAAAAGCCCACAATTAATATCATCCTCAATGGGGAAAAACTGAGAGCTTTTCCCCTGAGATCAGGAACACGACAGGGATGTCTACTCTCACCGCTATTGTTTAACATAGTGTTGGACATCCTAACGTCAGCAATCAGACAACAAGATGAAATAAAAGTCATCAAAATTGTCAAAGAAGTCAAACCTCCACTTTTTGCAGACGATATGATACTCTACATAGAAAACCCGAAAGACTCCACCAAAAGACTCTTAGAACTGATACATGATTTCAGCAAAGGTGAAGGGTACAAAATCAATGTACAGAAATTGGTTGCATTTTTATATGCCAATAATGGAGCAACAGAAAGAGAAAGAAAGAAACTGATTCCACTTCCAATTGCACCAAGAACCATAGAATACCTAGGAATAAACCTAACCAAAGATGTAAAAGTCCTGTATGCTGAAAAATATAGAAGCTTATGAAAGAAATTGAAGACACAAGGAAATGGAAAAAAAAAAACATTTCATACTCATGGATTGGAAGAATAATATTGTTAAAATGTCAATACTACCCAAAGCAATCTACACATTCAATGCAATCCCAATCAAAATTACACCAGCATTTTTCTCAAAGCTAGAACAAACAATCCTACAATTTGTATGGAACCACAAAAGACCCCAAATAGCCAAAGTAATATTGAAGAAGAAAACCAAAGCAGGAGGCATCACAATCCCAGCCTTTAGCGTCTACTACAAAGTTGTAGTCATCAAGACAATATGGTATTTTCACAAAAACAGACATACAGACCAATGGAATAGAATAAAGAACCCAGAATTGGACCCACAAATGTATGGCCAACTAATCTTTGACAAAGTAGGAAAGAGCATCCAATGGATAAAAGACGGTCTCTTTAGTAAGTGGTGCTGGGAGAACTGGACAGCAACATGAAGAAGAATGAAACTAGAGCACTTTCTTACACCATACACAAAAATGAACTCAAAATGGATGAAAGACCTAAATGTGAGACAGTAAACCATCAAAACTCTAGAGGAGAAAGCAGGCAACAACGTCTTTGACCTCAGCCACAGCAATTTCTTACTCCACACATCTCTAAAGGCAAGGGAATTAGAAGCAAAAAATGAACTATTGGAACCTCATCAAGATAAAAAGCTTCTGCAGTGCAAAGGAAAAAAAAAATAACAAATCTAAAGGCAAACAACAGAATGGGAAAAGATAGTTGCAAATGACATATCGGTTAAAGGGCTAGTATCCAAAATCTATAAAGAACTTACCAAACTCCACACGCTAAAAAATAATCCAGGGAAGACATGAATAGATGCTTTTCCAAAGAAGACATCCAGATGGCCAACAGACACATGAAAAGATGCTCAACATCAGTCATCATCAGGGAAATACAAATCAAAGCCACACTGAGATACCATCTCACACCAGTCAGAGTGGATAAAATGAACAAATCAGAAAATTACAGATGCTGGCAGGGATGTGGAGAAATGGGAACCCTCTTGCATTGTTGGTGGGAATGCAAACTGTTGCAGCTGCTCTGGAAAACGGTGTGGAGGTTCCTCAAAAAATTAAAAATTTATAACTATCCTATGACCCAGCAATAGCACTACTAGGAATTTACCCAAAGGATACAGGAGTGCTGATGCATAGGGGCACGTGTACCCAAATGTTTATAGCAGCACTCTCAACAGTAGCCAAATTATGGAAACAGCCTAAATGTTCGTCAACTGATGAATGGATAAAGAAGATGTGGTTTATATATACAATGGAATACTACTTGGCAATGAGAAAGAATGAAATCATGCCATTTGCAGCAATGTGGATGTAACTGGAAGGTATTATGCTGAGTGAAATAAGTCAGTCAGAGAAGGACAGATATATGTTTTCACTCATATGTGGATGTTGAGAAACTTAACAGAAGACTATGGGGGGAAGGAAGGGAAAAAATAGTCACAATCAGAGAAGGAGGAAGGCAAACCATAAGAGACTCTTAAATACAGAGAACAAACTGAGGGTGGATAGGGAGGTGGGGAGAGGGGAAAATGGGTGATGGGCATTGAGTAGGACACTTGTGGGGATGAGCACTGGGTGTTGTATGGAAGCCAATTTGACAATAAATTATATTCATAAAAAAGAATAAAAGAAAAAAATCATTTTCAGAATTTAGGCATAACCTAAAAAATACAATAGCAAATTAAAAGAGATACTGCTCTAAAAGATATATTGTAAAAAGGAAGAAAATTTTAAAGACAAGAAGAAAGTTCCATGTACGTGAGAAGAATGCTGCTGCTTTAGGATGAAATGTTCTGAATGTATCTGTTAAGTCCATCCAGTCCAGCGTGTCATTCAAAGCCATGGCTTCTTTATATTGACATGACACATAATGAATTAAGTAAAGAAGATCCAATTTACATATCAAAGGATTCCCTGACGAAGAAAACCACAGTAAAGAAATATAACAAATACTAAAACTAACTGGAAGAAACTTTCCTGAAATAAAAGTTAAAAAACAAAACAATGGAATTACATAATAAAAGCATACATGCTTAATATGAGAATACTGACCTAGAAGAGCCAATTTCAATATATATTTCACAAAATTATTGGCTTTTACAGAACACACACACACACATACACACAAATTCCAGGAGGAGGGTATTTAGGCAGGAATACTAAGTAAATTACAAACAAAAGAAAATTAGGTTATCATTGGGCTCTTTGGCAGTGATGCTTCATTAAAGATCAAAATAGAGTATTATATTTAAGACAGTCAGTGAAAAACATGTTCAAGGAATTAATATCTCATAGAAATTACTTTGAAGTATAAAGTTCACAAACTCTTATCTTAACTCAGGAAATACTGTTACAATGATATCTTCTTAAGAACCTATTACAGAATGAGTTTCAGACAACCAAAATGCCTGGAGACAACAAGAGCTTATGTGAGCATGAAAAACATTGTTATTTGTACAGCTAAGGTTGAATGAGGCTTAAAAAGTATGTAGTATGCAACTACTATAAATTCAAATGATGTAAATAAAGTATGAGTATCATAGGGTTTGGGAACATCGTAAGAAAAAAGTATTTCTCAATAAATAATTCTTAGTAAATATTTTGATAGTGGTAGTAGTAGTATTACTACTATTCTCTGTGTAATATGAGATAACATAAATTATTAATTATAAGAACTTCTGATTTGATCATCCCTGTGTCCTTAATAACCAGGATACTTGGTATGGATTAAAATAAATAGAGATATAACACAGAGAACATTAAGAAAAATTCTATACTACTGGATTTTTATTGGAAAAATGGGAGTATAAATATACAGAGACTTAATATTTAATATTCAGTATAGAATTAAAATGATCAACATTCTGGCATACGTGATTAATTAATGGATCTAGGCCTTACCATCAACAGCTATTAATATCACATACACAAACAGGAAATTAGACATTTCGGGTTTCCTACAAAACAAAACGTAACAAAACAAAACCCTAAAACATAAACAACAACAAAATATATATACCATCACCTACAGATTTGACTAATGGATTGAATGTGAATCTTAACAAAACTCTGAATTTAGCTGCTAATTTGTAGAAAATACAGAGGACAATGGTACATGTTGAATGTATCATGACTATGAAATCAGCAAAACCTATAATATGGGAAAATCTACAGATTTTTTTGTAGCTAAATTGTAAGAAAGAGAATACACACACACACACACACATGCACATATATATGTCCATTAAACATGTTTATGTTTATATAAACACCATTAAACATGTTTATGTTTATGTAACATTATGTTATGTAACATGTTTGGTTATATATATGTGTGTATGTATATGTATATACACATGTATATGTATGTACAAAATAAACACAAGAAATGATTCCTATAAAAGTCAGGGTAATGTTTACTTCATGGAGATGTAAGGAGTTAAGATAGAAGCAGGGCACATGGAGGAGTTCCTGGAGTCATCGTTCAAGTTGTATGTCTTAACCTGGTTTGTGTTTTGCCTCATAGTATCTCATTAAGCTCTATGTTTGTTTCACGTGGTTTTCTGTTATCTGTGTTTAACAAAAATAATTTTTAACTGATTTTTTTATTCTACATTAATGAAGTCATAGTTTTTAAGGGATAATTTAAAACAGAAATAACATGCCATTGTTTTTCTAGTTGTAAAATAAAGTTCTCCAAGGCTTAGATTTAAAAAATAATAATTTAAACATATCCCAAACTACAATTAAATATGAGTATGCTGTGGGAAGCATGTCTTTTAAAAAAAGAAGAAAAAATGGGGTACTAGGACAAAAACAAATATACCTAGAAGTTTGTACTGAGCTAAGCAAAATAGAGGGCTTCTTATGGAAAAAATAAGAACATAGACTCTACTAAGAAGAGAACCTGGCATCTTCTAATTCCTAACACTTTTTTCCCCCTGGTTGTACTATTATGCTTTCTTTCATTACTACCTAAAATAGTCACCTGAATTAAGGCAACTTTAAAAATAATTCTAAATGATACCTCACTGACTAGGGAATAAATGTAAATTGGCTGCTTAGTTAAAATTGACCGAGGTAAGCAAAATGTCTATATTGGAGATATGAACAGACAGACATGTACATTTTACAGTAGCAATTTATTTTGTCCTTTTAAAAAGTTTTTATTTAAATTTCAGTTAGTTAACATACAGTACAATTTAGTGATTCATTACTTACATATAACACCCAGTGCTCATCACAAGTGCACTTTAAAAAAAAATTAAGTAGGCTCCACACCCAATGTGGGACTTCAATCATGACCCTGAGATCAAGAATCTCATGCTCTACCAACTGAGCTGGACAGGTGCCCCAACAAATATACTTCTTAATCCCCATCACCTATTTAACCCATCCCCCACCACCTCCCTTCTGGTAACCATCAATTTGTTTTCTATAGTTAAGAGTCTGGTTCTTGGTTTGCATCTTCCTCTCATTTTTTCCCCTTTGTTCACTTGTTTTGTTTCTTAAATTCCACATATGAGTGAAATTATATAGTATTTTTTTCTTTCTCTGAGTGACTTATTTTGCATAGCATAATACTCTCTAGTTCCAAACATGTCATTGCAAATGGCAAGATTTCATTCATTTTTTTGGCTGAGTAAGATCCCATTGCATATATTTACCACATCTTCATTATCCATTCATCAATTGATGAACATTTGGACTGTTTCCATAGTTTGGCTATTATAGATAATGCTGCTGTAAACACTGAGGTGCATGATGTATTCCTTTGAATTAGTATTTTTGTATTATTTGAATAAATACCTAGCAGTGCAATAGCTGGGTCGTAGGGTAGTTATATTTTTAACTTCTTGAGGAACCTCTCATCTGTTTTCCAGAGTGGCTGCACCAGTTTGCATTTCCACCAACTGTGCAAGTGGGTTCCCCCTTCTCCACATCCTCACCAAAACCTGCTGCTTCTTGTGTTGTTATTTTAGCCATTCTGGCAGGTGTGAGTTGATATATCATTGTGTTTTTGATTTTTTAATTGGATTATTCATTGTTTGGGCATTTAGTTTTATAGGTTCTTTATATATTTTGGATACTAATCTTTTATTGGATATATCATTTGCAAATATCTTCTCCCATTTCATAGGTTGCCATTTAGATTTGTTGATTGTTTCCTTCACTATGCAGAAGCTTTTTTATTTTTGTATTTTTTTTTAACGTTTATTTGTTTTTGAGAGAGACAGAGACAGAGAATGAGTGGGAGAGGGACAGAGAGAGAGAGGGAGTCACAGAATCCAAAGCAGGCTCCAGGCTCTGAGCTGTCAGCACAGAGCCCGATGCGGGGCTCGAACCCATGAACCGTGAGATCATGACCTGAGCCAAAGTCAGACGCCCAACCAACTGGGCCACCCAGGCGCCCCTATGCAGAAGCTTTTTATTTTGAGGTAGTCTCAATAGTTATTTTAGTATTTATTTATTTATCTATCTATCTATCTATCTATCTATCTATTTAATTTTGGCTTATATTTCCCTTGCCTCAGGAGACATATCTAGAAAGAAGTTGCTATGGCTAATGTCAAAGAAGTTATTGCCTATGTTCACTTCTGGGATTTTTATGGTTTCAGGTCTCACATTTAGGTCTTTCGTCCATTTTGAATTTATCTTTGTAAATGGTGTAAGAAAGTGGTCCAGTTTCATTCTTTTGCATGTTGCTGTCTAGTTTTCCAACACCATTTGTGGAAGAGACAGTCTGTTTCCCACTGCATATTCTTTCCTGCTTTGTGGGAGATTAATTCATTATACAATTGTGGTTAATTTCTAGGTTTTTTATTCTGTTACATTGATCTATGTGTCTCTTTTTGTGCCACTGCCATACTATTTTGATTATTACAGCTGTGTGGTATAACTTGAAGTCCGGTATTGTGATGCCTCTAGCTTGGCTTTACTATTTCAAGATTGCTTTGGCTACTCGGGGTCTTTAGTGGTTCCATACAATTTTAGGATTGTTTATTCTAGTTCCATAAAAAATCCTGTTGGTGTTTTGATAGGGATTTCATTAAATGTGTATTATTTTGTCTTTTAACAAAGTATGTAATTCATCCATTTAACTGCATTTAGACTATAATCAGAAAGCTTTTTTATACATGAGTGGTCCCAACTTTTTACTTTGTTTGCTAAAGAATTTTGGAATAAAAAAAAAAAACACATATTTTTTTTAACGTTTATTTTATTGTGAAAGAGAGAGAGTGGGAGTGGGGGAGGGGCAGAGAGAGAGGGAGACAGAATCAGAAGCAGTCTTCAGACTCTGAATTGTCAGTACAGAGCCTTTAGCTGGAGGCGGCGCCGGGGAGGGGGGGGGGGGGCTCAAACCCATGAACGCCTAACAGACTGAGCCACCCAGGTGCCCCGAATTTTTGGAATTTTTAAATTTCTTTTCTTTGCCCTTTTCCGACCTCAGAGGAGAGTCCTAGTGTGGGATTTGTTATGGGGTTTAAATGCAGAGTTTGTAGGAGTAAAAGATATGGGGAAATATGCCTATTGGAATTGAGCTGGAATTTGAATTAAGTGGTAAATAGGGAACAAGAGTAGAATTTTTAAAACATACTGCTTTATAGATTTGTTCACATTATTATAGTTAGTTTGACATTGCTTTTTATTTCTGTGTATGATATTTTGACTTACGCTTCTCTGAGAATGAATCATTTTGATAAGAGATTTACATGCAGTAAACACGAAAAAGTAGAGCCTTGTATCAATAAGCTATCAGTGGGCCATAAACCACTCCAAAACATGGTGACTTAAAACAATTTATTATTTCTCACTAGCCTATTAGTTGGCTAGGCAGTCCTGATGTAAGCCAGATTCTGCTGATCATGAGTGGGCTCACTTATGTATTAGCAAGGATTACCTCTGTTTCCGGGGTATGTATGGGGAGACTTTAGCTTTCCTCCATATATTCTCTCATTCTCCTGTGGGCTGGCCCAGATTTGTTTTTGTGGCTGAAATGGGAATTCCATGGAGACAGTAGCACACAAGGTCTTTGAAACCTGAGCTTAGAAATGATGCACCTTCACTCCTGCTGGTTGTTTTTTTTTTTGTTTTTTTTTTTTGCCAAAATAAGTAATAAGTCCAACTCAGATTCAAGGGATCATGAGGGAGGAAAAAACAAAACAAAGCAAAATAAAGCACAATAAAACAAAACTCCACCTCTTGAAGTGAGGAGCTTATGAAGTCCCATAACATAGGGTTTGGAGATAGGAAGGCTCTTAACTGGGACCATAATAAGTTAAATCGGTCTATTGTACAGTATCAAACATCATTTAAGGTTTAATTTTATAAATGTTTTTCTAAAAGAATAAGAGCTTCAGCTTTTCAAGTTTCTATGTTTCCTTTATAAATATAGGGGTATTTGACATGTATTATAGCTTATTACTCAGTTGAACATATAAATGAGAATGAACAAAGTTAGTTACAGAAAGTCTTGATAGTTACAAAGTGAATTAAGGGCTTGATGGGCTGCTAAAAATAAGCAGCAGAAAACAAAACCACATTGTATTTGCAATGTGTTTTCTCGAAACTGATTGATTACTTTTTGTAAGTTTTGTGTTTGTTTACTCCTTGGATATGAGTTTAAGTTTGGCTGTGAGTAATAGAAGACCCCAAGTAGTAGCCATTATATAAGTTATAAGTTTATTTCTTGGGGTCACAGCTATAAAGGATTCCATGGTGTTAGAATCTAAGTTTCTTTTGTTCTACTATACATTTTAATTTTTTTTTTGATTTTGGAATATGCTTAGATTTACATAAAGTTACAAAGATAATACAAAAAGTTAATGAATACCGTTTACCAAATTTCCCTCATTGTTAACATCTTACACCATGTAAGAAACCAACATTGATATATTACTATTAACTAAAATCCTGACTTTATTTGGATTTACTAGTTTTTTTTCACTAATGTCTCCTTCAGTTCTAGGATTCAATCCAGGATACCACATGGTATTTATTTGTCATGACTCTGTAGTCTCCTTTGGTGTGTGAGACTTTATCAATCTTTCCAACTTTTCCATGACCTTGATAATCTTGAGGCACACTGGCCAGGTATTCTGTAGACTATTCCCCGATTGGAGTTTTTTTTTTTATTTTTTTGGGGGGGGGATTTAATTGGGGTTATTGGGTTTTAGCAAGAATACTAGAAGTGGAGTGCCTTTGTCATCACATCCTATAAGTGGATAGATGACATTGTTACTGACATTAACCATCACTTGGTTAAAGTAGTGTTTGCCAGATTTCATCACTCTGAAGTTACCTTGTTTTCCTTTCTATGCTCTATTCTTTATAGTCATACCTTTATAGTCTTTGTAATCACATTTAAAAGCACATCTTTAAGGGGTGGGCACTAAGCTCTACCTCCTGGCATGGGGAGAATGTACATATATTAAAATGAAGTTTATAAGGAAGTAAGGAAAACATATCTCTTCTCTTCCATTTAATTATTTATTTAATCATTTATTTATATCATTGCAGTTCATTGATATTTATTTTATACTATAGGTTATAATCTAATGATAAATTATTCATTTTGTTGCTCAGATAATTCCAGTTTTAACTATTGGGAGCTTTTTAAGGTTGGTCTCAATTTTTCTTTGACATGTCACCATCTTGTTTTTTGTTTGTCTTTACTTCAGGATACTCCAGAATAATCTTGTGTTTTCCCTGGCCACACTCTACAATAACCATTTCTCCAATTAGCTCTAGTTCCTTTTATGAAAAGGATACTTAGAAACCAATATGTGGGTGGTAGGTGTGCTTGTTCCCCATGAGGTGTGCATGTTTCTAGGCTGTCAATGGACAGAACTAGGTAATATATGAATGTATACTAATGCATGCATATGCAGATATTTATAATTATTTATATATCCTCTGTGTGTATACAAATATATGTATATGTGTAAACACATATATGTGCACACATGCATATATATATTAAATAAATATGAGTTTATTCTTATGTCCATGATTCTAATCCAGTAACACATGGCTTATTCTAAATTTACTTTCTTACTCAGCTGTAATTTCCCTCTACAACAGCAAGAAACCTGGCTTTCACTATCATCTACTCTTTTACTTATTTGTTCAACCCTATTGTACACACCTATCTCAGTGTGCAATATAAGAGCCTGGAGATTCAGAGTTTCTTTTCCCTTTTCTGCCACCCTGGTATTTGGCTAGTTCTGCTTGTAATACTTTCACTTTCGATCTTTCTTGTTCTAATGCAGCATGAAGTGAAGTCACCTGTATAGTTAGCTCATTCTTGATACTTTGTGATTCATCAACTTGCAGAGCCTGGAGATTCCATGTAGAAGGACAGGTGGAGAATTACAGGCAAAGAACACACATAGAATTTCCTTTAAGGAAAGGTTTCCAGAAGCTGTCCTGCAACCTTTCTGGCTGATATCTCATTGGCCAAAAACTAGTCACAAGGCCACATAAAGCTGAAAACAAGTTTGGGAAATGTAATCTTTATTCTGAGAAGCAAAATGCCAACCTTAAACAAGAAACAACTATTACATTCAAAGATGGAAAATAAAAGGGAAGAAAATTGGAAATTTGCTAAGATTGAAAAGTTAGAAAATATTCACATTTCCTGGATATTGTTGTTACTATTATTATTATAATGAACAAAGCAAGGAAAACGAAAATGGTCAATTTTAGAATTCATGTGGCATTTATAGAAGGTAATATAAATAGACTGGAAAGATAACTTTTGTATCTTTTTAATTTATGTTTTATTCTCCTTCGTCTTTGCCACTATCTATAGTCCAGTTGAATTTAAGGAAAATGAACAAGTGATTAATATATTTAAAGCCAAAATGGGTCTAGGAATTAGGTTGAGAAATCTAATACCTGCTGTCATTAAGGGGTCTGGAGAGACTATTTCAACACATTGTCTAAAATGTTCTTTAAATGTGTGAAGGGAGAGGTACTTTTATTTTTATATCAATGTTTTCCCTTTTCTTCTAACAAGGATTGTGAGCAGTGACATTAATCTGTTGACTGTTGCTGAATATATCAGATACGCTTCATAAATGTGCACCTGCTGTGCTGCTGAAAGAACCTGGTATTTTCTGATGCTCCATTGAATACAATGGACTGACAGCTTAAAGAGGCAGAACGAAACATAGGTGGGAGGGAAGTCCAAGAGTAAATGGGTTAATAATACACCATAATATACTCTTCACTGAAACCAGTTATTACTGAAAAGAATAGAAGGACAACAAAGTCTTAAATAAAGGCTATCTTATGAAATGTAATAATACTAGAACTTGTGCTAAAATAGATATACTCCTCAGGCTGAACTGATTATAAATTCTTAAATGCATGGTACTGTGGCTTTTTTTAAAAAAGTCTGTTATTTAGAGGTAATGGTCTTGCGTATGAGCTAGGCAAATTATGCATAATACTTATACAATATTAAAATGCAAAGAACTTTTATCAGAAAAAAATTGGCATATCATACTCCCCTATGTAACATTACATTTTTAAACTTTCAACAAAAGACCTATAAAACCTCTGGGTATAGCTGCATAATGGTTCCCAATTGTTCTAAGAAATAGCTCACTCCATGGAAAACATTATAAAGAAATTTCATTCAGCCCTAAATATGTCTATTCTTTTGACATAGGCATAGCAATTCAAGCATAAGAATGAATACAAAATAGGCCTTACTAAACCTAAAATGGGATTTTTCTTTATTTTTAAATTATATTCCCCTTCTAAGAAGCGAGAATACTTGGGTGTAATTCAGTCTAAGCTACTACATACATGAAACTTCAGTGTGAAAGTATTTCACTAATTAATCCTTCCTTCCTAATTATAGTTGTAGAAAAGCACTTTTTCTTTATAATTTCTGAATATGTATCTTACTACAACTTTCAAATTAAAAACTCATACATTAAAAATAATTGGGTTACATTTAAATAGAATACAGAATGTTTACATCCTTCAGGTTTCTATTATTATCATACAGAATATGTTTTAATAATATGAATATAATTATTTCTCTTCTGATAGAAATATACCTAGATTTTGCCAGTTATTAACAATGATTATGATTACAATACTAATAGAATAGAAAATTTTTTTCTACCTGAGTTTTATTAGTTCTTGTAGTTTGTTGAATAATTTTTCATTATATGCAAACATTTCTGACATTTTTCAATACACATAAAATTATTGCAACCGTAGGTTTTCATGTTTTATTGTTTTTTTAATTTTTATTTTCAAATTTGCATTTAAATTCTAGTTAATTAACATACAGTGCAATAATGGTTTCAGGAATGGAGTTCAGTGATTCGTCACTTACATACAACATCCAGTGCTCATCATAACAAGTACCCTCAATACCCATCACCCATCTAGCCCACTCCCTGCCCACCTCCCTCCATCAATCCTCAATTTGTTCTGTCCTAAGAGTCTCATAGTTTGTTTTCCTCTCTTTTTCCCCCTCCCATATGTTCATCTGTTTTGTTTCTTAAATTCCATAAGAGTGAAATCATATGGTATTTGTCTTTCTCTATTTTGCTTAGCATAATACACTGTAACTCCATCAATGTCATTGAAAATGCCAAGATTTCATTCTTTGTGATGGCTGAGTAATATTCCATTGGATATATATACGGCATCTTTATTCATTTATCAGTCAAGGGATACTTGGGCTCTCTCCATAGTTTGGCTATTGTTGATATTGCTGCTATAAACATCAGGGTGCATGGACCCCTTTGAATCTATATTTTTGCATCCGTTGTGTAAATACTTACTAGTGCAATTGCTGGGTCATAGGGTAGTTCTATTTTTAATTTTTGAGGAACCTCCAAACTGTTCTCCAGAGTGGCTGCACCAGTTTGCATCCCCACCAATTGTGCAAGAGAGTTCTTCCTTCCCCATATCCTTGCCAACAGCTGTTGTTTCTTTGTTAATTTTAGCCATTCTGACAGATGTGAAGTGGTATTTCACTGTGGCTTTGATTTGTATTTCCCTGATGATGAGTGATGTTGAGCATCTTCTCATGTGTCTGATAGCCATCTGGATGTCTTCTTTGGAAAATTGTCTATTTGTGGCTTCTGCCCATTTCTTCACTGGATTATTTATATTTAGGTGTTGAGTTTGATAAGTTCTTTATACATTTTGGATACTAAACCTTTATTGGATATGTCATTTGCAAATATTTTCTCTCATTCCATAGGTAGCTTTTTTAGTTTTGTTGATTGTTTCCTTCACTGTGCAGAAGCTTTTTATCTTGAGGAAGTCCTGATAGTTCATTTTTGCTTTTGTTTCCTTTGCTTCTGGCAAAGTGTCTAGTAAGAGGTTGCCATGACCAAGGTCAAAGAGGTTTCTGCCTATGTTCTTTTTTAGGATTTTGATGGTTTCCTGTCTCACATTTATGTCTTTCATCTATTTGGAATTTATTTTTGTGTAAGGTATAAGAAAGTGGTTCAGTTTCATTCTTCTGCATGTTGCTGTCCAGTTTTCCTAACACTATTTGTTGAAGAGACAGTCTATTTCCTATTAGATATTCTGCCCTGCTTCATCAAAAATTAGTTGGCCATATAGTTGTGGGTACATTTCTGGGTTTTCTGTTTTGTTCCATTGATATATATGTCTATTTTTGTGCCGGTACCATACTGTCTTAATGACCACAGCTTTGTAATATAGCTTGAAATATGGAATCACAATGCATCTAGCTTTGTTCTTCTTTTTCAGTATTGCTTTGGCTATTCAGGGTCTTTTCTGGTACCATACAAATTTCAAGATTGTTCTAGTTCTGTGAAAAATGCTGCTGGTATTTTGATGGGGATTGCATTAAATGAGTATATTGCTTTGGGTAGCATAGACATTTTGACGATGTTTGTTCTTCCAATCCATAAGCATGGAATGCTTTTCCATTTCTTTGTGCCTTCTTCAGTTACTTTCAGAAGGGTTCTATAGTTTTCAGAGTACAGATCTTTTACCTCTTTGGTTAAGTTTATTCCTAGTTATCTAATTGTTTTTCGTGCAATTGCAAATGGGATCAATCCCTTGATTTCTTTTTTCTGCTGCTTCGTTATTGGTTTATAAAAATGCAGATGAGGGGCACCTGGGTGGCTCAGTCAGTTAGGCATCCAACTTCAGCTCAGGTCATGATCTCATGGTCCATGAGTTCAAGCCCTGCATTGGGCTCTGTCCTGACAGCTTGGAGCCTGGAGCCTGCTTCAGATTCTGCATCTACCTCTCTCTCTGCCCCTCCCCTGCTCATGCTCTGTCTCTGTATCTCTTTCAAAAATAAATAAACATGAAAAATTTAAAAAATAATAAAAATTCAACTGATTTCTGTATGTTGATTTCATATCCTGTGACTTTGCTGAATTCACGCATTAGTTTTAGTATTTTTGGGTGGAATCTTTCAGGCTTTCTATATAGAGTATTGTGTCATCTACAAAAAATGAAAATTTGATTTCTTTTTGCTGATTTGGATGCCTCCTATTTCTTTTTGTTGTCTGATTGCTGAGTCCAAGACTTCCCATACTATTTTAAATAGTAATGATGAGAGTGGACATCCTTGTCTTGCTCCGACTATAGGGAAAGGTGCTCAGTTTTTTCCCCACTGAGGATGATGTTTGCTGTGGGTCTTTCATATGTGGCCTGTATGATGTTGAGGTATGTTCCATATATCCCTGCATTTTTGAGGGTTTTAATCAAGAATGTATGCTGTATTTTGTCAAATGCTTTTTCTGCATCTATTGACAGGATCATATGATTCTTATCCTTTCTTTTATTAATTTAGTGTATCATGTTGATTGATTTGCAAATACTGAACCATTCCTGCAGCCCGGTAATAAATCCCACTTGATTATGATGAATAATTCTTTTAATGTAGTGTTGAATTCTATTTGCTTATGAGAATTTTTGCATCCAGGCTTATCCAGGATATTGGCCTACAATTTTCCTTTTCAGTGGGGTCTTTGGTTTTGGAATCAAGGTAATACTGGCTTCATAGAATGAATTTGGAAGCTTTCCTTCCATTCTATTTTTTGGAATAGTTTGAGAAGAATAGGTATTAACTCTGCTTTAAATATCTGGAAAATTCCCCTTGGAAGCCATCAGGCCCAGGAATTTTTTTTTTTTATTGGGAGATTTTTTATTACCTATTCAATTTCTTTGCTAGTTATAGGTCTGTTCAAATTTTCTATTTCTTCCTGTTTTAGTTTTGGTAGTTTTTAAGTTTCTAGGAAACTTGTCCATATTTTCCAGATTATAATTTGTTGGCATATAATCTTTTCATAGTATTCTTTAAAAATATTTTTTTGATGTTTATTTGTTTTGAGAGAGAAAGAGGGATAGGAAGCATGAACAGGGAAGGTGAAGAGAGAGAGGGAATCACAGAATCTGAAGCAGGCTCCAGGCTTTGGGGTGTCAGCACAGAGCTCACACAGGGCTCAAACTCACGAACTGTGAGATCATGACCTGAGCCAAAGTCAGTCACATAACTGACTGAGCCACCAAGGTGCCCCTTCTTAGTATTCTTTTATAATTATTTATTTCTGTGGTGTTGGTTGTCATCTCTTCACTTTCATTCATGATTTTATCTATTTAGGTTCTTTCTCTTTTCTTTTCATAAGTCTGGCTAAGGGGTTTATCAATATTGTTAATTCTGTCAAAGAACCAGCTCTTAGTTTCATTGATCTGTTCTACTGTTTTGTTAATTTGTTTCTATATTGTTTATTTCTGCTCTAATCTTTACTATTTCCCTTCTTCTGCTGGCTTAGGCTTCATTTTCTATTCCTTGTCTAGCTCATTTAGGTGTTAGGTTAAGTTGTGTAATTGAGACCTTTATGCTTCTTAGATCTGCCTGCATTGATATGTACTTCTCTCTTAGGACTGCCTTTGCTGAATCCCCAAGGGTTTAGACTCTTGTATTTTTCATTTTTATTGGATTCCGTGTATTTTTAAAAATTCTTCTTTATTAATTTCTTGGTTAACCCATTCATTCTTTAATAGAATGTTCTTTAAACTCCATGTTTGAAGGCTTTCCAATTTTTTTTTTCTTGTGGTTGATTTCAAGTTTCATAGTGTTGTGGGCAGTAAATATACATGGTATGACCTCAGTCATTTTGTACTTGTTCAGGGCTGATTTGTGACCCAGTATATGTGGTCTGTTTTGGAGAATGCTTCATGTACACTCAAGAAGAAGGTGTGTTCTGCTACTTTAGGATGAAATGTTCTGTATATATGTGTTAAGTCTATCTGGCCCAGTGTGTCATTCAAAGCCATTGTTTCCTTGTTGATTTTATGCTTAGCTGATCTGTTCACTGATGTAGGTGGGGAGTTAAAGTCCCCTACTATTATGGTATTATTATCAATGAGTTTATTTATGTTTGTTATTACTTGTTTTGTGTGTTTGGGTTGTTTCATCTTGGGGGGCATAAATATTTACAATTATTAGATCTTCTTCATGGATAGATCCCTTAATTATGATATAGTGCCCTTCTTCATCTCTTATTACAGTCCTTGGTTTAAAGTCTATTTTGTCTGATATAAGTGTGAATACTCTGGCTTTCGTTTGATGGCCATTAGCATGATAGATGTTTCTCCATCCCTTTACTTTCAATCTGTGGTGTCTTTAGGTCTAAAATGAGTCTCTTGTAGGCAGCATATAGATGGGATCTTGTTTTGTTTTTAACCCATTCTGGTACCTTATGTCTTTTGACCAGAGCATTTAGTCCATTTACATTCAAAGTGATTATTGATGTCACAGACTTTGAGTCTGGAGTTCTCTTTTGTCCAGCAAGAGAATGGACACAAAATTGAATATGAGAGAGGCATGTCTGTGAGGTGACAAGAGCCCCGAATAAGTGTCCTTGCTCTGTATTTATTAGTATCAGAAGGCTTACAAATGTGATGGATGTACAGAAAGAGACAATAAAACAGTGATCATTAACTCATGTGTGTGAGAGAAAGGGGGTTTTGAAGATACGTGGTGTCAGGGGTTTGGGTCAATACAAAACAAAATCCTTGTGCCAAGCAGATTGCTGTTTAAAGCAGGCACCAGGCACCGTGTCTATTTATCTTAATCTGTCTAAGGGATAAGGCAGATAAAGCATACTACCTCAGGGTCAATAAGGTACTTCTTATTTTTATTTATTTATTTTTTGCTAATTAGCTCTGGGCAATTTCACCCTGCTGTGGCAGTCTTTCACCCTGTTTACCTGTTTACCTATCCTCGGACACTTTCATCCTATGGAAGCGGCTTCCCGCTCTATGCTTTGTTCTACACTGGGGGCACTTTCACCCTGTGGTGGCTTTTCACCCTAAACCTTGTTAATCCATTGGTGCAAGTTCACAGAATTCTTAAACTTATTCCCCACAAGTGAGAGATGATTTAGTGTCATTGTGTTACCTGTAGAGTTGGTATTTCTGGTGAGTTCTCTGGTCCTTTTTAGTCTTTGTTACTTTTGGTCTTTTTTTCTCCACTGAGAGAGCCCCCCCTTAAAATTTCTTGCAGGGCTGATTTAGTGCTGACAGACTCCTTTAGTTTTTGTTTGTCTGGGAAACTCTTTATCATTCTTTTCTTAATGACAGCCTTGCTGCATAAAGAATTCTTGGCTGCATATTTTTCTCACTCAGCACATTGAATATAGCTTGCCACTCCTTTCTGGCCTGCCAGTTTCTGTAGACAGATCTGCTGTGAACCTGATCTATCTTTCCTTGTAGGTTAAGGACATTTTTTCCCCTTGCTGCTTTCAGGATTCTTTCCTGAATCCTTTCAGGATTCATGGACTATGATATGCCTTAGCAATGGTGGGCTTTTGTTGAATTCAATGGGAGTTCTTTGTGCTTGTTAGATTTGATGTTTGTTTCCTTCCCAGATTAGGGATGTTTTCAACTATAATTTGGTTGAATAAACCTCCTGCCCCTTTTTTTCTCTTCATCTGGGATTCCTTTGGAATGATTAACAAATGTTATTCCATTTTGACATTTAACATTTTAACATTAACAAGTGTTATTCCATTTTAATAAGTTGCTGAGTTCCCTAAGTCTACTACTGTGACCTACTTCCTTTCTTTCCCTCTTCTTTTTAGCTTCATTATTTTCCATTACTTTATATTTTATATGACTGATTCACTCCTCTACTTCATCCATCCTCATTTTTATGGGCTCTGTTTGGGTTTGCATCTTCATTATAGTATTTTTAATTTTGGCATGACTAGATTTTAGGTGTTTGTCTTTGTTTTTGTTTTTTATCTCTGCAGAAAGGGATTTTCTAGTCTTTTCTATGCCTTTTTCAAGCCCAGCTAGTATCCTTATAATTGTTGTTTTAAATTCTAGTACAGACAACTTACTATATCTGTATTGATTAAATCCCTGGCTATGAGATCTATTTCCTGTTCTTTCTTTTGGGGTGACTTTCTCCATCTCATCATTTTGTCCCAAAGAGAAGAAAAATAAAGATAGATAGAAAGAAAGAAACAAACAAAAAACACAAAAAACTATATCCTGGGCGTGTTTTGGTCTGCTTGTTAAAAGCAACTAGATCCAAAAATTAAAAATAAGTAAATAAATAAAATGAAAATAGACAAAAAATAAAAAGTATACAGAAGTGTATAAGTAAAATTAAAAAAATAATAATAAATAGGAATAAAAAATAAAAGAAATTTAAATAGAATAATAATAAAATAAAGAATAAAAGTAAAAAGAAAGCTAGATCTTACTTCCCATAGAACTGAAGCTTTGCAGCACTCTATGATCAGTAGACTTGGTGCAAGCAAATTGTTTGTGCTGGTCTTCTGGGAGAGGGGCCTGTTGAATGGATTCTCAGGTGGACTTTCCCTAGTGGAGATGGCCTGCAGGGTACAGAAGGGTGGGGCATGGTGTAAGCAGCTTTGGCCTCCACTAGTGATGCTCGTTCGCTCCCTGAAAGGCTTTCAGCACTAAAGGGATTTAAACCTCCTGCTCTCCAGCCTCCGAGCTGAAAGTTCCCACTCCCCACTCTTTAAGGAACCTTCACAGAAGAGCAATCAATCACCCCTCTTGTGTCCCTGGTTTCCAACAGAACCGTGAGTTCATTCTGCCTGTGTCTAAGCTTTTTTATCTCAGATGCACGACTGAATTTCAAAACTCCAAATTTTAGGGACACCTGCTATGTGGACCTGAGCTGTTTCTCTGGGGTAGTGTCTCACCTTACTTTTGCTGTTTGCTGGCCATGCAAAGAAAGTGGTAACATGATCGTGTCTCCATTCAGAGCTTGTGGCAAAACAGAGCAGAAAGCCAGCACCCCAGGTCACTGCCCTTAGCCAGAGTCCCTGCTCCTATGCCTGGGAATAGTGTAGCACGTTGGTGCCATCCTTTCTTCTTGCAACCCAGGAAATCCTCAGTCACTCCTGAAACACCACCCTGCTATGCCACCTAAGCATCTTTAAGCCATGCATGTCACTTTTGGTAGCAGACTTCTAAAAGTTCATATTTTGTGCTCAGCTTCTTGCAATACTTTGCAGTAGCTTCTGTAAGCAGACTTTTTCCCTGCGGCCATAGTACCCACAGCTATACCTTCCCCAAGTCCACTCTCCACACATCCTACCTTCCAAAACATGGTTGCTTTTCAACTGGTAGACTTGTAGTTTTTGTTCTCTCATAACTTTGATTGATTTCTTGGGTGTTTAGAATGATTTGATAACTATCTGTGTTTGAGGTATGAAACAAGCTTACTCCTCCACCATCTTAACTTCTTTCTCTCAACCACAGGCTTCTAATTTTTTGCATTGCAAAAATATTTCACTTTTAGTAAGTTTGGCTGAATTACACTATAATTAATCACTTTGTCCCTTGTTTTATGCCTGGAACCATGCTACAATCCTCTTTCAATGATGTTTAACTTGTATACAAACTTTCAGATAACTATTATATTTCCCTTTAAGCTTTGCTTGGCTAAACTGTATATATTTAATCCTTTAATATTTATTTTATTTTATGAGAAAATCTTCCTATTCAGAGCTCTAAGTATTGTTCTCTGAATTTTTTTTCTATTTCTCCTTATCTTTTGAGACTGATGTTTACCATTTGTGTGGTGGTGGTAGGGGATAGCTGATTTGTGTGGTTTCCTATTTCTATAGTGGAAATGTTCCCTCCATGGTTATATCAAGGTATATACATTGATATACCAAATACACATTTGGCCTCTCAGAGCTTACTGGTGAAGGCTCTGGTTCACCATTCAATTTATTTATTTTTTCTTTGTAGTCAATTGCCTCATAACCTACTAAACTGTACTATGATTATTCAAGAAAGGATGATCACTATTAACTAAGTTCCCCCCCCCCCCCCGTTTTATTCCCACAATATACTTGCATGACTTTCCATATTAGAACATGACTGGAAGTTGGAAATTCTCTCAATAGATATTTGTATTCCCTCAAACCAGCTTCCTATTCTTTCAACAGTTTTTTTTTACCTTTTTTTTTTTAACGTTTTATTTATTTTTGAGACAGAGAGAGACAGAGCATGAACGGGGGAGGGGCAGAGAGAGAGGGAGACACAGAATCAGAAGCAGGCTCCAGGCTCTGAGCCATCAGCCCAGAGCCCGACGCAGGGCTCGAACTCACGGACTGCGAGATCGTGACCTGGCTGAAGTCGGACGCTTAACCGACTGCGCCACCCAGGCGCCCGTTTTTTTTTTTACTTTTTTATAAATTTCAGTATATTAACATTAGATCATAATTCCATTAATTTCCTTATTTCTAATATCTGAATTCATGACTCAACAAATGAAATGATTATCTTCTAAATTACTTCTAGTTTTTCTGCCAATCTGGTCACGTCTTTTTTTTTAAGTTTATTTTATTTATTTTGAGAGAGAGTAAGTGTGAGAAGGGAGAGACAAAAAGAGGGGGGAGAGAGAGAATACCAAACAGGCTCCACCCTCAGCACAAATCCCAATGTGGGGCTTGATCCCACAACCATGAGACCATGACCTGAGCTGAAATCAAGAGTCAGACAATCAACTGACTGAGCCACCCAGGCACCCCTCTGATCACTTCTTTTAAGTTCCTCATTACAGGCTCCTTCTCCCTTACCAATCCCGTAGTACAGTGTTTCTCAAATTCTAGTATATGAAAGACTCAAATGGAGAACTTTAAAAAATGTAATATCCTGGACCTAATATTCTGATTTAGTAGATTTGCCTCCCACCCCACAAACAGCATTTTTACAAGCACCAAGATGATTTTTACATGGATGATTCATGGATCACATTTGGATAAATACCACATAAATCTTGTTCTTCTTCAAGGATCACTTAGGTCCTTTCCTTTGGCAATATTATCCTCTTTAGCTTAAATATGCAATGGGTTTAAAAATCTATATCGTAAACCTTGTCCAAATATGTTCACTAAATACACTTTTTAAAGCATTGAAGATTTAAGTATAATATTAAGACTACTGGTTCATTGTGACAAAGTCCTTGTTACATGTTTCCACAAAAATATGTTTAGACATATTAAAAATTTCACCAGTGTCCCTTCAAAAGAAGAGAGATAACTCACACAAATAAAGAGCTATAAGCAATGTGGTTTAAAAAAATGACAAACTAATAAAAACCAAAAAACAATGTGGTACTATCTAAATGTGGTGTAGAATTGAATAAATGAGCATTTGAACAAAAATATTTTAAGTAGTTTCCAGGTATCCAGCTGAATTGCTATGTCTTTGTCATTATTTGTCAGTATGTGGTATTCACAGGATTGGGGGTTGGGGGGGGGAGACTGTTCAATTATAGCATCCTGGTTTCAAAACTTCAATGGTTCTGCCACAACTAGTTATGTGAATTTAATAAGTGCTTTCAGCACAGTAACCTTTCACTTACCCATTTTTGATAGAGGCATGAAATTGTCTACTTGGATAGCCTATAGGTCCCTAGATAATCCAACTCACAATTCATTGACTAAAGGCTAACAGACTCTTCAGGAGTTCAGCAAGGGAGCAAGTTATCTCACTAAATTGTCACTTATCCATGATCCTCATCTTTTGAGCCAAATTGGTGTATTTCTTCCATTAACATCTGCTACTAACCTGGAAGGCATTGCGCTCCCACATCATTCTCATCTTCACACACAACTTCACCAATAAATTTAATGCTCCCCTTAACTATATATATATATATATATATATATATATATATATATATGAAGCTCATTAAATTTTTATGGGATCTTGTGTTTTTAGGATTATAATATCTTCAGATATTTAATTTATAATTTAACATTTTATATTGAAATTATTTATTCATAATTTATTTTGTGCTTGATATGTGTAAAATGTGATGTATTTTCCAAATCACCAATGAAATATCCATATTATTACATAATCTTTTCCTCACTAATTTTGATACTTTTTCATATGTTAGGTTATTACCCTACCTGTGCTTTTATTCTTGATTGGCAATTTTCTCATTGATTTGTATCCATCTTTCCCTTGTGAGGGATGAGAGATACAGACATTTTCATGGTAGATGACAGGATGGAAAAGTAATAACTAGTGTAGGTAAAGATATGAGACCAAATCAACCTCATCTCACTCCCCACCCCATCTATTGTGTCTTAAGATTTCTAGAAATAGGGAACTAGAAATTTGAGGATAAAAGGAAAGCATGGAAAGAAATCTGAATTGATTAAGTTTATTCTAAATTGATGAAGTTATATTGTTTCCAATTAGAAAAAGTGGAGGGGGCTTGTGACAGAAATTTCACCTAACTTTGATATGCTACCAATTTATAGTTGGAGGCTCAAAAAGTTAATTTTTAGGTGGAGAGAAAACAAAACCAAGACAAAATTATGCTTAAACATTCAGTCTATTTTTTCTTTTTGATGTTTATTTATTTATTTTGAGAGAGATTACAGAAGAGGGGCAGAGAGAAAAACAGAGAGAGAGAGAGTCCCAAGCAGGCTCTGCACTGTCAGTACAGAACCTGATGTGGGGCTCACTCCCACAAAATATGAGATCATGACTTGAACTGAAATCAACAGTCAGATGCTTAACTGACTGAGCCATCCAGGTACCCTCATTCAGTCTAATTCTTAATACTATTTTGGTTTTCTTTTCCACAGACACATAACTATTCCTAGCAAATCACACATTCAACCTTCAAAATAAAGTTTGAAAAAGACTTTTCCTGCTCTTTTATCAATGAAAGTTTCATGTTGGAATTAATTATTTTTAATTGTGTATTTAGAAGGTGACTTTTCCACATAGACAATAATTTTTTGAGTCTCTAAACCTCAGAACACTAATTTTAACTTAATTAGTTTATACATTTGTTCCACTCAGTTTCAAGGTCCCTGCCCTATTTCAGAAATTACACGTCCTTATCTGTAAAAACAGAAAGATTAACTCACACATATTAAACAGAGTTACTCATGGTTGAAAGTGATAACATAAGATGTGTGTAAGCATAGAATTTTAATTTTTATTGTGTTTAACCTTCTCTCTACTAGGTATCCCTATAGGGAGGACAGGATTGTGGATAGAAAGACAATTTTTTTTCTTTTTAGCTACATTTACTCACTCTTCCATATAATCTACATGTGAAATAATGGGTTTGTCGTTTCTTTTTCCTTTCTGGGTCATGGCTCTTTATCATTTTAAAGCTAAAATGTGGAGGTGTATCTTGTTAATTGATGTTTTAAATAGTCATCTTCTTGATCACCAACCCAACCAAGAATCTTTACTTGTATATGGCCCCTAACCCTCCCTATACAAGTCTCTGTTTTCTTTTCTTTTTAAAAAATGTTACTTATTTTTGAGCAGGGGGAGGGGCAGGGAGTGAGGGAGCAGAGGATCTGAAGTGGGCTCTGTGCTGACAGCAGACAGCCCAATGTGGGGCTTGAACTCACAAACTGGTGAGATCATGACCTAAGCCACACTCAGACGCTTAACCAACAGAGCCACCCATGTACCCAGTCTGTTTTCTATTACAAATACAAAAAAAAGCTGTCTTCTACTCTCAGGCTTTTTGATTTACTTCTGCATGTCACACAGATGATCCCTAAATGCTAGAAGCAACCACATGAAGCTTTTCATTTCTCTTGAATTTTCTGTGTCAAAACTGAGGGGAAAGGCTATAAATTCTAAGCTACTATCTTCACCACTGTGCTGTATCTTGCATAAAAGGAGGTGTGAGACCGAAGGAATAAAGATATGCCAAAATACCAGAATCTTTCATTGCCCAGACATCCATGTAAATCTCTCTACAGCTCCCATTATCCTCTGCAGGGGCAAGTCCCTTGTTTCCTAGAACAAGAGGAGAATTGGCAGATAAAGGAAGTGACGGAGGAAGTTCTTAGATATTCTTCACTTCATTTTTTTTTTTGTTTGTTTCTCTCTTCACTTCATTTTGAATGTTCTGCCCTATAGCTCCAAACAGATGTCATAAATATGAGCTGAGCAGCTCAACTCCGTAGTCCAATGATGTTCCAATCTATGAACCTCTTAATTCCATATTTTACCAGATTGTTTAGGTATATGTCAAAGTCTAGGTCAGGAATAATTTCAGAGGCAATGATTTTAGTATGAAATATACCTACAAGTAAGACAAAATATATTTTATATAACTCTTATCTTTTTCTCCAAACACTATTCCATGATTTTTCAGTTACTACTATATTGTGTTCAGTTCTTTGCTGTGCAGAAGACTATTTCAAACTCTTTGCTAACTGGATCCTTCACATTTTATGGGGGAATAGAGAGAGGTTTCAGTTACAAACTGACTACTTTCTAAAATGGAAGAGATATTCTAAATGTTTTATAACCTGTCCCAGGGAGCATCCAATTATAACTTCATTACCTAATTAAAAAAGATTTAATGATTAGGTGTTTCCCTGTCCTTCAGTTTGAGCAGTAAAGGTAAGCTAATGGGATTTTTCATCCAAGTTTTCTTACTGGAACTTTACAAGCACTGCATGTTCCATTTACTGTAATTGTATGAAATGTATCTTTCTGAGAAAAGTGTACACATATCTTGGCATAGCTTTCTTGAGAAAAATAGCTAACAGTCACAATTTGTTATATCCATCTTTTTTCCCCCTCCTAAGAAAGATAAAAACACAAGAGTGAGTGTTAAAGAACTATAGGCCTATAAAACAATTTACCAAGGTCTCTTGGAACTCAGGCTTTGAAGGAAGTTCTACCAATCTGAATGAGTGATAGAAAGAGACTCAGAGAAGTACATTGCCTCGTGTATGCTTTACCAAAGAAAAATTGAACAATCCTCAGGTCATCAGATAAATTAGGAAGCTGCTTCATCCTCTCTTCACTTTATGTACCATGTTTTTAAGCTCAGGTGCTGGGCAGCCAGGAATCTACTACCCTATTCTTTTCTTTTGTCAGGGGTTGGGGGGAGGCAGATGGAGTGCCCTCTGCTCCTTTCCAGCCCCATGTGTATTTTCTGTCTCCTCACTACTGCTTCTTCTGTCGATTCTTTAAAAAACATTTTGAATCAATTTAAAATGCATCTTTGCATTTGATATGGAAATTGGGAAGAAAGGGATGGGGAAAGATGATATTTTTTGGACATGAATATATTTTTCTTAATAAGGGAGTCTATACACTCATTTTTATTAAATCTAATGTATTCATACTTTTTAAAACTTATTTTATATTTCCTATTTGCTTTCTAGCCATAATCCTGATTTTTTTATTTTATTGTTTTTGCTGAAGTTATTATCATTAAAAAATAAAATTCTCTGCAAGTGACTTGAGATTGATATGTTACATTTTAAACCTCCTGGCATTTCTCCTTTATTTTGAAAGACATTTGAACTCTATTTTTTCATTAAATAAGGAAGGAAACAACGAATTTTGTGATGATGATGAAATATTTAACATGGTTTTATTCTTCTCTTGCTCCCTTTCCAGCCTCCATATTAATAATAATAATCACAACAGCTGCGATGGCATTATTAATTCATTACTTGTGCTCTTTTCCTTTCTTTTTTTTAAATAAGAAAAATCCAATGGGCTTAACTCCAAGTTTTATTTGTCTTTTGCTCATTACTAGATTAATAGAATGATATTGTCTTGATTAATAAATGTTTCTATATATAGTATACATAGTGTATATATATATATGGTATATATATATGGTATAACCTTCTGAAAATTTTTTTGTTAAGCACTAAGCTCGTAAAATTTCTCAAGACCTAAGCAGAGCACAGATGAGTTTTAGAGTGGTGAAAATACTTTATATGATATAATGATGGATATATGTTATTATGCATTTGTCCAAACCCATAGCAGGTGCAATTCTAAGGGTGAACCCTAAGGTAAACTATGAATTTTAGGTGATTATGATGTGTCAGTGTAGGTTCATGCTTGGTAAAAATGTGTCACTCTGAGTAATGTTAATAATGGGGGAGGCTATTCATTTGTGGGAGCAGGAAGTAAATGTAAACCTGTAAATCCTCTCATTTTTGTTGTAAATCTGAAATTGCTCTAAAAAGTAAATTCTAAAAAAAAAAAAAATACCCTGACCTTTAATAAAACTATTACCTGAAAGTGTTTCATCCTAAGAAGATAAACATAAACATGCTGGGGCGCCTGGGTGGCTCAGTAGGTTGGGTGGCCGACTTCAGCTCAGGTCATGATCTCATGGTTTGTGAGTTCGAGCCCCGCGTCGGGCTCTGTGCTGACAGCTCGGAGCCTGGAGCCTGTTTCAGATTCTATATCTCCCTCTCTCTGACCCTCCCCCGTTCATGCTCTGTCTCTCTCTGTCTCAAAAATAAGTAAAACGTTAAAAAAATAAATAAACATAAACATGCCAAAACTTCTTGCAACAGTAATAATAATTGCATATTTCTAAAGTGATGGAATATTAGAAATCTTCCTCATGAACTTCAGTTTTGTGTTTTTAAATTGATGATATAATATTCATAGGGTCAAAGAGCATGTTGATGGAGTGTATTGGTAAATTTTTAATGACATGGATAAAGGATTATAACACATTAGAAGAATAAAATGTACACTTGCAAAAACATGAAGTCTAATTCTATTTTGTTCAAAAGCATATAAATGTAAGCATGTAAAATGCATATATTTATCCTCACATATTTATGTGGGACATGATGCATTAAGTTCTTTGGGAGAGTGATTATTTGTAATTATTATTTCTTTCATGATACTTCTTTGTAGTTTTTATTTTACAATAAATACTTCTTGTAACAGCTCATACAATAATATTTTTTAACGTTACGATAGGTATCTATAAAACAAAAGATACAAATATAACTGAATAAAGATTAAATATATTTTTATGGCAAAAGACATCATAAGAAAGTGATAGACAGAGGGAGATATTTGCAATACATATGATCATCCAAGAATTAATGCCCAAAATAGACAGTGACCTTTTGCAAATTATTATAAAAACAACACTCACTCCAACATGCAAAGGGTCAAAAGATATAAAGAAGCAATTCACAAAACAGCAACATTCAAATAACCAAACATATAACATCAGGAAAGTTAAAATTAAAGCAACAAGGATATATCAATTTTTGCCTGTCGTGTTGACTCAAACAAACATAATGCATGTCAAAACTTAGTGCTGCCAAGGATGTGAATTACTATGGCCACTTGGAAGATAATTTGACAGTATCTACCAACAGCAAAATTAAACATAGCCTTTAATTTGCTTCAATACACATGCCAAAGAGATAAAAGCATTTGTGCAGAGCGTTATATGTATTATGTTCTTTTCATTGTTTAAAGTGCCACAAATCTGGAAGCCAGCTGAATGTCCTACAATATAACTACAATTCAGCTATTAAAAACCTACAGGAATTTCTGTGGTGCAATGTCAATGAAAATTCAAGTTACTAAAAAAATAAAATAAAAATTAGATTTGTTTTAATCCCATGTTTTTTTAAAATATTTATTTTTGAGATAGAGAGAGAGGCAGAAGGTGAGTGGGGAAGGGGAAGAGAGAGAGGGAGACATCTGAAGCAGTCTCCAGGCTCTGAGCTGTCAGCACAGACCCCAACATGGGGCTCGATCTCACAAACCATGAGATCATGACCTGAGCCAAAGTCAGATGCTTAACCGACTGAGCCACCCGGGCGCCCCTAATCCCATGTTTTAATGAGCAACATAACATAATAAAATATTTAAATCTTTATATGTATTTGTATTTGTGTAATACATAGAAAATTGGGAGGCTGTTAACACAGCTTGCATGGATTCAGTAGGTTTTCCCTGAGTCAGTGGCTCTTCACCTTGGCTAATAATAGATATAGATAACAGAATTACCTGAGGACTTTGGCAGTCTTGCTAAATGCAGTGGTTCAGCACCATCTGGATTATAGAAAACTATCTATCACCCCTGAGTTGGAGGCAATTTTACCAAATTACCAAGGCAATTTTACCAGTAGAAGCTAGAAGGTGCAGCAGCCCCTTTGGGGAGTGATTCAGAATACTGACCCCCAATGTCCAGGATGTGCTTCTCCATTCTCTTCCAGGCAACTAGATTGTGTCAGAGAAACCCCTTGGAAAAGTTGGAGTGCTGGATGCACATACCAACTCTTCCCTTCCCTGGCAGAAACTGGGAACCAGGGGTGTTTTTTTCTTGATCATATGGCACCAGGCTGGTGGTAGGAACTCTGGTGAAAGTGTATCCTGAATCTCCCTACCAGTTCTGATTCATCCAGCTTCGTGTTTGTCTCAGATACAAGAGTCTTTCAATAAGTTTCTCAGTTTCTCACAAAGAAAATTGTCTGTGAATTATTGCTGAATTGGTGTGTTCGTGGTGGGGAAGGAATGTCTAGGGCTTTTTACTCTACCATCTTGCTGATGACACTCTCCTAGAGTGTGTTTTAAATTTTTTTTGTTCAAACTTATGTTTTTAGAGATTTAACTATGTTTTAAATTCAACTCAGGATAAGTATAGCTGTAAATTCATTCCTGTTGCTATATACAGTTTTGTTGTATGACAAAGCAGCGATATTTATCTGTTCTAATGTATAACAGTTACATATTGTGTGTATTTTGTTTGTTTTGCTATTACTAATGATGCTGTTGTAGACACAGAGAAGAGATTTTTTAGAACAGTGAATTTTAACTATACATTCTAGCTATCTGAAAAGCTTAAAAAACTAGTTGCTTGAGAACCCATTCTAGCCCAGTTGGAACAGTAATTCTGGTGGTGCCTTGTAAAATTTCCCTAGGTGATTCATAGCTGCAGGCTATGGCTGAAAACCACTGCTATGATTCATTTGATTCATTAATATCTAGGAGTAAAGATTTTGGTAATGAAGTGGGTACACTTTAATTTAATTAATGTTAAGTTGGTTACTATATTGGTTATACAAATCTACAGTCTGACCAAGGTATATTAGATTGCTGTTTCTCCCACGTCCTTGCCAAAACTGGCATTATTGTCATTGTCATAGTTTAGACATTATTATGAGTCTGATGAATGTCGAAGGGTTACCATTGTGTTTTAATTTTCATTTCCCTGCTTACTAATGAGATTGTATACATACTCAGTTGTATATGGCCACTTTTGAGTGATGTATTTATAGCTGTTTTGTCCATTTTTTTCTTTTGGTTTTCATGTTTTTTTAAAAAAATTCCTTGAAGGATATTAGACAGAGTGCAACATCTAGACCTGATCCATTAAAGCCTCTTCAGTGGGAGTCTCCCATTCTTCTTCATCTGTTCGCCAGATGAATAAAATCCAGTAGAGGACCTCAAAGTTATAGGGGAGTATTTTTCAGTCTCAGCACTATAAACACTTGAGATCAAATAATGCTTTGTTGTTGGGGATTTCCTGTGCACTATACAATGTTTAGAACCATCCCTGGCCTCTATATATTGGGTGCCAGTAACACCCAGTTGAGACAACCAGAAGTGTTCCTAAATATTACCAAATTTACCATAGGGGGGCAAGTACTGCCAGTTTTCCCAGTTGAGAAGTACTGCCATGGAGGACGGTGGAGCTAAAAAATGGAAGAAGTCTAGGGGCGCCTGGGTGGCGCAGTCGGTTAAGCGTCCGACTTCAGCCAGGTCACGATCTCGCGGTCAGTGAGTTCGAGCCCCGCGTCAGGCTCTGGGCTGATGGCTCAGAGCCTGGAGCCTGTTTCCGATTCCGTGTCTCCCTCTCTCTCTGCCCCTCCCCCCGTTCATGCTCTGTCTCTCTCTGTCCCAAAAATAAATAAATAAACGTTGAAAAAAAAAATTAAAAAATGGAAGAAGTCTATATACCTGAATCACAACTTCACCAATGAAGAAGCCATGATATTTTCAGGTTTATTTGTTATCTAATGCAATTAAATTATCCAAATCTTTACAATTCCTTATTTTTTGTTTGATTTATTAATGAGGAAATGTGCTCGGGGCCCCTGGGTGGCTCAGTTAGTTAAGTGTCTAACTTCGACTCAGGTCATGATCTCACAGTTTGTGAGTTTGAACCCTGCATCGGGCTCTGTGCTGACAGCTCAGACTCTGGAGCCTGCTTCAGGTTCTGTGTCTCCCTCTCTGCCACTCTCCTGCTTGTACCGTATCTCTCTTAAAATTAAATATTTAAAAAATTTAAAAAAATAATTAGGAAATCTGTTCAAATCACCCACTAAGATAGTCATTTCACTATTGACAATTCAATTCTATTACTCTGCTTTGTACAACTTAAAGCTAGATTAAAATAAGCTTAGAACATTATGCAGGTGAACTTGACTCAGACTTTATCTAGTAACCTGTGTATGTGGGCATGTGTATGTGTCTGATAATGCCTTTATCTTTCTTTACATTCTGCCTCATAATATAGTTACATGTTTCTTTTCAGTAGTATTTTATTGCCATACTTTTACTTTGCTTTCAACTATTTGTGGTCTTATATTTATAAATTTTCTTGCTTTATTTGGATTGATAGGGTTTGTTTTTTATCTCATTTCGTTTTGTCCCCAAACAGGTTGGAAGTTTTATGGGCTCTTTTTATTCATTTAGTAGTTACATGCTTATTTAAATTTCAAAAGACTAAAGTTAATCAATGTCTTTATCCACCTCATGAAAAATGCAGGTATCTTAGAATGCTTTAATGTCTGTGGCTTCCCTTTCCAATTTATGTGTAACTGTTATACAGTATCCTTCATATTTTTCTTCCACTTTACAAATTAAATGCGGTTGTTTGTTTATGAATTTGATGCCTGTTTATATTTACCCAAATGTTTTCAGCATGTTTCTAAATTTTTGGATAACCATCTGGCATCATTTTATTTCCTCCTGATTTATATCCTTTAGAACGTTTTTAGAGAAAGTCAGTTAATATCTTCATTTATTCTTCATTCTTGAGATACTTGGACTATACAGAATATGTTCTTTTTTAAAAAAAATGTCTTTACTTTCTCACTACTTTAACGATTTTCTCTTGGGTTTTGGCATTAAGTAGATTCATTATGGTGTATTTATGTCAGCTTCTTTTAATTTATTCTTCTTAAGAACTATTCAGCTTCTCTATTGAAATTGCTCTTTTTATGAATTTGGTACATACTCAAGCATTATCTTTACTAAACCCCCATTCTCCCTATTATCTTTCATTTAAGTCATTTTTGACATAAATAAGAACTTTTTGCTTTCCTTTACATGTTTAACTCTTTTTTTTTTTTTTGGTATGTTTCCATGTCTTTGTCTCTATGCTCACTATGGGTAATTTGTATGTCAATCTATACTAGTTTCTTTTCTCATTTGGTTGCATGCTGAGATAATAGTTTGTGGTTAGAATTCTTATAGTTAGAATTCTTATAGGAGATTTTTCTCTTCCTTCTTCCCATCATTTCTCTCTCTGCCTTTCTCTCTCTCTGTTCCTCTCATTTTTCTCTATTTAGCTGAAGTAAGATAGCTGAGATATCTTTATCACCTCCATCTAGAGGGGGGGTTATAATTTTCTAATTTACCCATTGAGGATTATGGCTTCCAGAAGCCCTAATTTATACAGGATTTTCCATCATTCTCCCTTTCACTTGAGTATTTAGCTTTGTCCTCTATCTCTTGTACAGGACCAATTAATCTACAAACTTTAGGTCTGCAGACCTAGAAGTTACTAGGTAAGCACTACAACCTTAATTCTTAAGATTTTTATTTTCTCTTATCTTTATCCACCAGTTCAAGTTTATAACTGGGACATTTGTGCTTCTATTCTCAAAGAGTTTTCTGGCCAAAATCAGAAACAGAATTAAGGAAGTTCTCTGGCTTTTTGAAAGTTATATCTTCTTAAAACTTCTGCCCATTGTCCTTGAAAGAAAAGGTAAGAGGCTGGTACTCCTGAAGTCAACTAGAGACAGCAGTATGTCCTCAGCCAAAACATGCACCTAGTGATCTTATTTCCTGTGCAATGAGATTTACAGACTTTTTGGGAGCTCCCATACCTACAGGTGATGCAGTGGCATATAGAAGTCTCATGGATTTGTATCCATGAGACTCTAGTGAAAGACAGACCCCAGAATAACTGATGTTTCTGTTATCATTAGTCAAACAACCTGGGAAGAGTGTTGGGAAAGTGAAAAAGGGAAGAAAGATTTGGATTTTAAAATGATTAATATAAAACAAGTGTTACTTATTTCTGCACATCTCATTCATACCTGCTTTTTACACCTACGATTGTTCTCACAGGCTCACTCCCTAGTATGGTGATCGTCCTTGAATAGAACTGTTCATTGCCTTGTTTACGTTCTTTTCTATCTTCAGAATCAAAGTCCTTTATCTCCATCCATTATCTCTGGAGTTTTCTTATATGTTTCCAAGACATATAAATATGCTATTATTGTGTGTGTCTGTATGCTGATCTCAGATTCAGATTTTCATAGAAATTATATCTTGCTCAATGTTTTATAGTAGTTACCCATCTTAACCTTCCATTGACTAGTTACAATTATATAAATTTTAGGATGTCTATAGATGATAAAGAGATAGACATAGACATAGACATAGCTGATATAGATATAGATACAGATCCCTAAATTTTATTTACAAATTGATTAGCACTTGGTGACACAAGTGTGAATTGTACAATGGCAAAGCAGGTTACAGCTGTCACTAATAGCTTCAGGCCATGAACTATTTCCTTTATCTCCATCCGTTGTCTCTGGATATTTCCATTTACTGGAAATATACTACACAGATACATTTTTAAGACTGTCTCAGCCCTGTTGTAATTTATTTCCATAATTTAATGTAACACTGGTGATGTGTGCAAATAGTGAGAAGAGATGTGTTCTAGTCCAAAATCATAAACCCTGAGTGCATTGTATGTATTTTCATGTGTATAGTGATGTTAATTTCCTATTTATTTCACAAAGTCTTGAATGATTCAAGTGTGAATGTGCCTTAGTAATAGTGATTGCTAAATATAAGGTGTTATTATTATTCCCTTGTTATTCCTATAGATACCTCAGATTGCTTTTTGCAAAGAGAATTAAATACATTTATTGTACCATTTGATAGGCTTTGCTGAGCTTGTGGTTGTATTTTATTTTGGTTTTCAAAATTTCGGACAGAATATTCCATAAGAAACTAATGATGACACTTTCAAACAGTTTCTAAATTCCCTTGTGTATGATTGCTATAATATTTTCCAAGTACTACTAAAATTTGGCATGACTTTCTTTTCTCAATACTGAAGTAACTGGGTTGTATAGTAATCAGCTTTGCCAGTATTTGCTCTCTTACAGCCCAATGATTTTCTGAAATGCACATCTTCAATTGATTAGGATATAATTTCTTGATTTATTCCTGAACAACAACAACAAAAAGCAGAAAGATCTGTTATTTTTCTCTCCTCAGGAACATTTCTAAGCCTATGAAATTTTAAAAGGTCGGTTAAAGGTTTACTGGTTTCTTTGCTCTTTTCCCTTAATCTTCTTAATGCTTTGTATGCCATCTAAAATTGGTGCTTTAATCAATTTCAAGTGCATTTCGTCTTCTAAAAAAATCACTCTTATTTTTCTTTGTTTCTTAACTTGTCTGTCTTGCCTGAAAAACAAATCAAATATTTGAACCAATGCAATATCCTATTAGTATAAACCAATTTAAGATATGATTCAATTTTCTATTCTGAAAAAAAAGATAAATTTGCTTTTATTAATGCATCAGCACAGACACAAATTATAGATATGAGATTATAAGTCTCAAAATTAGTCTGTTGCCTTCCTGAGAAACAATTATAAAAGTATTCCAAAGAAACATTTCTTCTAAGATTCTAGATACTTCGACAAATAAATTGTCTTCCCATCAAGTAACTAGAGTTCCTTTCCTGGTAAGCAACTATCTGATAATTTGCATATCTTGGAAATTTAATGAAGTTTTTAAAATTTCAATTGTTGCCACAAAATAATAATGCAAATATGTAATTCTAAGTAATATTTAATATTGTAAATATAAGGAAATATCCCTGCTCTTTTTCTACAAAGTGAAATATGTTTTAATTGAATCTCAAATACGTCATATTCATGCCATATATATCTTCTAAGAGACATGCCATTTGGACAAAATGCATTTCTAGTGCATACTTTACTCAAAAAAAATCACCTTGGTTTTTTTTTTCACTTGTTTAATGTTTACTTGATGCTTTTCTCAAGTATGAACTATAAATATAAATAAGATATATGAATACCTAGCTTGTGTCAGGTACCTTTCTTACATTAATCATAAGCCTTTCTCTAAAATAATTCTCAAAACAAGTTTTTTTTTATTTTTAATACAGCAAAAATTAAATACCAGTGGATGTCATTAAGTTTCTCAAGAGAGAAACAGCTAGTAGGCTACAGAGTCAGAATTTAGTGTTCAAGCTAGGACCTTCTGACCTGTGTAAGCACAACGCCAGCTATGAGGAAGGACATTTCTTCAGTCTTCATTTATGGTGGATGAGAAAGTGCCTTCAAAACATATGGTATTTCAAATCTTATAGGTTGATCCCTTAGACTTCTCCATTTAGGAATGCATTGGTGTTTCAAATAAAATAAAGTCACATATATGTCATCAAACAATACAAATAGAGGTTATTTGTAACACATAACAAAAGTTCACTGATATTACTGGTATATGTTCAATAATGCTATTGATCATTGAAGTAGCCCTATAGCCCATCAGGTTGTCCCAGTAGGTCCCTGGAAACCTCTCTGTCGCTTTGCCACCTGGAATCTTGGAATTCAAAGTCCTTTGTCCTCAATACTGCTTTGTTTGAGAGACGAGGGAATTTTGGATTCTCCTACTTCTCCCCCACGTTGGTCCCTCCTTCAATAATGCTATTGAGAACGAAGGCTCTTGTTACATTTTGTGCTTACATATTTTTCTTTAATATTTTTCTTTTGGTTTTTGGTGTTCATTCTTATAACCTCAGGGTCACAATATGGCTGCTGTACCTTAGGCCTCATACTATTTGCCTATTACAGGCCAGTGGCAGGAGAAAACCAAAGGGACATCTTTATGCATGTATCTTATTGACCTGAAAAGTGCCAACATGTGGTATCTCTGCATCTCTCTATCTCCTATCTCTGTGTATCTCTCTAACAGTAATGGAAAACTAGGATTTCAAGATTTTGGCATTATTTCAGAGAAAGGACAATAGGTTGGAAATGCAGTTTTGAATAGCTACCTTACAATATCTGTTATATACACGTTACCCCTGCATATGTTACTTTTTTAGAAGTACCCAAAGTATGTTTCATTCATTCATTTATTCTGCAGTCACTCAAGAACTGTTTATTCATATGGATTGCTAGGTGCTGAGAATATCTGTGAATAAAAAAATGCCTATCTTAAAAAAATACACAAAAATCATTCCAAATGGATTTCAGGTCTAAATGTTAAAGACAAATGAATAAAGTTTCTTCAAGAAAAGATAGAAGAATGTCTTTGTGACCTTGGGATAGACAAAGCTTTCTCAAAGAAGACAAACAGAGTGAAGCACTAACTATATGGAGAGACAAAGAGAGACAGAGAGAGGAGAGAGAGGAATATTGAACTATATTAAGATTGAGAACATCTGGAAATCAGAAAACCACCATTACAGGGTGGACAGGAATATATAGGGCTGAAAAAAAATAGTCACAATACATATGCTGACAAGAATTTCTAAAATCAACAAAAATGCCATATAACCCAATTGAAAATAGACAAACATGTGAATAAAAATTTATTTAAAAGGATATACAAATATCTATAAACATATGAAAAAGTCCTTAACTGTATTAATCATGCAGGAAATTCAAATTGCAGCAAGAGTGAAATTCTACCATATACCCAGCAAAATGGCTGCAATGAAAAAGACTGAAAATATCCATTATTGGAAGGAAATTTTAAGTATTTGAAGCACCTGAAACTCTTCAGTGAGAATACGGATTGGTACAATCACTTTATTTTTATATATTTTTAATTTTAAATAGGCTACATATCCAATAACGGAGCTGGAACTCACAACCCTGAAATCAAGAGTCACAAGCTCTTCCAACTGGTCTAGCCAGGTACCTCTGGTACAATTACTTTTAAAACCTGTTTGGCAATGTTGACTGTAGCTGAACAATGTGCTCTTGGCCTAATATTTCTGTTCTAGGTATATGCCCCAAAGAAATACACACATATATTCACCAAAAGACATGTGCAAGAAATTCATAACAACAACATTGATAATAGCTCAAACCTGGAAATAACCTAAATATGCATCATGATAGAATGGATAAATAAATCATGGTATATTTTTATAATGAAATGTCATACAGTAATGAAAACAAACAACTTAAATTGTATGCAGCAGTATGGATGGATCTCATAAACATAATGATGGAAAACATTAGAGCAATACTTGATATATATATAGCAAAGGTACCTATACTATTAAACTCAGATAGTAGTTAGACCTTGTGGGGAGGGTGAAGACAGGAGTTAAGATTGAAGGGAACGTCCTGAGTATTAATAATAAACTGTTTCTCTATCTTGGAGCTTTATTACACAGGTGTTTTATGTGTGGGAATACATCAAGCTCCACACTGATGGATTTTATACTTTTCTCTCTGAAAAATATTTTCATAAAAAAAGTTAAAAGTAAGTACACAAAAACAGAAAAGAAAACCAGATATGACACTGACCTCATAGAGGTTATTGACTAATGAAGACAGATATTAAGCAACAATCATGAGCGTGACTATACTAATATGAGTTTTGCTAAAGAAATTAAAGGATAATTTCAGGTCCTTCAAAGAGAGTTAGCAAAGTGCTTTAATTCAGATCTGAGGCTTTAGGAAGGCACCTCTAAAGAAGTGAGGCCAAAGATATTATCTGAAGCATGAGGGAATTTCAGATGAAGATTAAAGAGAAGAGTACTGTAAGAAAAAGGAGAAAAGCACGTGTAGACCCTCAGGAGAAAAAGAGTTTGGCTTGTTAGAACAATTGAAAGAGTACTAGCATAGCCAGTATAGATGGAAGGCAGCATGATGTGATTAATTCCTTTAAGTCTTTAAGACGTAGGAATTTCCCAAATCCAGAGATCTAGGGTGAATTCAGAATTCATCAGTTATACATTAACATTTGGTATTGTCTCCATACTGGAATTTCAAGTAACTTGGGGTCAAGTGGAGAATGGAATGTAAATAGGAGAATAACACTTCATAAGGAGAGTGTTATGGCAATGGTGTGCACACGTTGCTATGAGAAGACACAGAAGTGGCGTATTATTAAGCCATAGGGGATCAGAGGTTATTCTCCGTAGAAGTGATAACTAACATGAATCCTAAAGACCAAGTAGGAATGAGCAGGCAAAGAAAGTTGGGGCATGAACAAGGATCATCTACTGAGGAAGGAACATGGACAAACCCCAAAAACATAACAATAGTTGAATATGGATGGAGAATAGGGTATGGGTACAGAGAGAAGACAGGTAGGAGGGACACGTTGGATAAAGAATAAGCAAGATTCAGATCATATAAGACCTGGGCACACATGTTTAAAGAATTGGAGTAGTATTCTAAACAGAATAGGAGACTTGGAATCAGTTTTTAACAGTGATTTGAGATGATCAGATTTAGGGATGGTATTTTTTGCTGCTATGTACTGGATCCTAGGACAATACCTGGCATATAATATGACCCAATAAATACTTGTTGCTGAATGCATTTAAAAACCAGATTTAATTGACAGTTATATGGACCTTGGATCCACTCTGTTGGAAAATCCTATTGGTATAGGGATTCCTGGGTGGCTCAGTTGTTAGGCATTGAACTCTTAGTTTCAGCTCAGGTCATTACCTCACAGTTCATGAGTTTGAGCCCTGAGTTGGGCTCTATGCTATCAGCATGGAGCCTGCTTGGAATCTTCTATCTCCCTCTCTCTCTGCCCTCCCCTGCTCATACTCACTCACTCTATCTTTCTCCTTCTTTTTCTCTCTCACAAAAATAATAAATAAACATTAAAAAAAGAATATCCTTTTGGGTATGCTGTGAAAATATGTCCATATCTGATCATGTCACATCCCACTGCCTTCTACTTAGATTTCTGTAATAACTTCTTAACTGACTTGCTTGCATCCACACTTGCTCCTCTACTGTTCATTCTCAAGACAGTACTAAAGTCAGAATCCTTTAAAATTTAAGTCAGAAGATGTGATGTGTTCAAAACTCTTTAATGCCTTAACTCATACAAAGTAAAATTAATTGGCCCTTCAAACGCTTGTGTAATCTGGTTCTCACTTTCATGAGCTCTCTGATCTTCTTCCTTCTCACTTTTATTCAGTCTCTTCAGCCACATGGAACTCCTTACTCTCTTCCTAACCACAACTACAGTAACAAATCAACTTTGACCCTATTGACTGAGGGCCTTTCTTTATATTGAGTCTTTGGTCATTGTGGCCTACCTTGGCCACTCTTTAAAGGTAGCACTTCTCCCCTGTTCCCAGAACTCTCCTTCCTCTTATAATACTTAATTTTTATAACACTTATCACTTATAATATATAATTTGCCTAAATTATTATGTTCATTGTATGTTTCTTTCTTTCCTTCCAGAAGAATGCAAGCTCCATGATGGCAGGATTAATTTTTTTCGGTTATCAAACTCTATTGCCAAAAATGTCTGTCCTCATAGTTGGTGCTTAATAAATATTCATCAAATAAAGAGATAGGAGCAGGAAATGCAGTTAGAAGGCTACTATCCATTGACCAGGATAGTACAGTGCAGAGAGAAGTGGGTCAATGTACTAACATTGCAAGTGCAACCACTGACATTCTCGTCAATTCTATGTAGAGTGCTATATGCCCTAGTTTCTAACCTTCCAGCTCATTGTGGTTTACACCCTCCCCTGAGCCCTCGTGGAAAGGTTTCTGGAACTGCTTTTATAAACAGTAATGAAGTTGAAGTGGAAGATGAGAAGCAGAAATGTGCCCAAGATGACTCTCAGATTTCTGGGATGAATTTCAATGTGCCATTTGAGAGACTAGAAGTACTCGAAGAAGAGCATATCTGAAGGCAAGATCAAAAGTTTAAATTGGTCATGGTAAATGACTCATCTAGGAGGCAAAACCATTTTGACCAAATAGACCAATCAGTCAAATGCCGAGTAGAGACTAGCTGAATTCAATTATTTGCCATTAACTTTGAAATAACTGCTTGCTAAGTGACTATATATTGACTGAAAGGGATTGTAAATATGACATATGAAGACTTTAAACTCCATGTCACTCTCAGTGTTCATTGAGAGAAATATAGTTAGGGATTTACTGCAAGGAATTGACTCACATAATTTTAGGAGATAATCAGGCAAGTCTGAAATTGCCAAGGCGGACTTTCAGGAGGGGTAAGCTGGAACTCTGGGGCATGAGTTGAAGCTTCTATCCATAGGTAGAATTTCTTCCTCTATGAAGATACTCAGTTCTGTTCATAAGTCTTTCAACTGATTAAACCAGTCCCACCTAAATTAACTAAAATAATCCCTTTACTTAAAATCACTGTTGTAGACTTTAATCATATACAAAATGCCCTCACAGCAACACCTAGATTAGTATTTTGTTGAATAAGTGGGAGCTATATCCTAGTTTAGCTGACACATAAAACTGAATATCACACTCAACTCCCTCCTGTACTGCAGCTTTTATGAATTCTTTAATTTAATAAGCTTTAGTGTTTTTTATGCATATTAGGGAGAGGTTTTAATATAACCAAATATGTTAAGGGTCCATTTGCATCAACCCTCACTAGCTTATTTCACATGTGTGTCCTTGAATTTACCTGCTTTCTGACTTTCTCCTTACTTATTTTAATGGATTCCTTTCTTGTGATTCTGCCTACAAGAGTGACTTCATTTCAGAATGCCTCTAGTATAATTTGAAAAAAAAAACAAGTCTATATACCTCTTTGATATGCTATAGTAGTTTCTCTGAGTAGTAGGAGTTTCAGTGTCCTGGAAAAATACCTATTTGAAAAAAAATACATATTTATATGTTTTGGATGTACAAAGCAGTTTTATTTCTCACTCTTACATTTACTACAGGAATTTTTCAATATTATCACAAAGTAAACTATTATCTTTCTCCTCCCACCCACCCACAGTCTACTTTGCTGAGAAAGCATTCATAATGAACAGCAATAGATCTATTTCATATTGGTTGTTTTATAATATTGAAATTTTAAATGTTATTTTTTAAATTTCATCCCTTGTTTTCTGTGAAAGTGGAAGTTCATGGTATAATTTAAAATTTTTTTAATGTTTATTTTTGGCAGAGAGAGAGAGACAGAGCATGAGTGGAGGAGGGCAGAGAGAGAGGGAGACACAGAAGCTGAAGCAGGCTCCAGGCTCTAAGCTGCCAGCACAGAGCCCGATGCGGGGCTCAACTCACAGACTGTGAGATCCTGACCTGAGCTGAGGTCGGAGGCTCAACCGACTGAGGCCACCCAGGCACCCCATGGTATAATTTTACGCTAATCTGAATGAGGCAAGAACAAAGCACTGAGAGAACTCAGAAGAGGGAGTGAAGAGTCCTTAGTAGGAGATTTAGGAAATATTCGTGACTAGGAGGCACTTTAACTGTGATCTTGAAGTATATAAGTGTTTGACAGTTGAGAAGGACATATATCCAGGTTGTGGGAGAGGAGCGTATCATGGACAGCACCACAGAGGAATAAAAGGGCTTGCAGTATTTAGGTTAAGAGAAGTTCAGTGTGAATGGAGGATTGAGTGCATGAAGTGGAATAAAAAGAAATGAAGCTGCAGAATGTGGTTGGGTTTGCAATTAGAGTTACATATGTCATACTGAAGAGAGTGAAGTTTGCAATAGAAAAAACTCAAGACTTTGTAGACTTTCATGCTTTACTGATATTTATCGATGTGTGCCTATCACAGTGGTTTATACGTAGCAATCATTCAATAAATACCTTTGGCAATGAAACATATCCTGTGTTGTTTACAAAAAAGCAGATCTATTTTTACACAAAGTAATCTCATTGGGTTGAAGAGCAAATTTGCATGAGGATGGTGAGAATGAGTGGCAGAAAGATCAAATAGGAGGCTAGAGAAGAAGAAATTGAGTTTGAGAACTTTTTTCCTACCCATAAGCGTTTTAAAAGATAGATTTTACATTGGTATCAAGAGTTTAAACATGTTTCTGTGAAAAAAGGGGCGGTTGTGCATTGTAGCATTAAATCATATTGAAACTCATCTGTGAGCAATAACTTTACAAACATCTAAAACTATATCAGCTGGAGAATAGTGTGATGCAATTTCATAGAGTTTTTATATTCCTTTCATTGAAAGAGACTCTGAAAAACATCTTTGAGCATTGGATCAATGTTGTGAATTTGCCAACATATTTTTCCTGTGACAGCAGAGATATTCAAAGATAACTAGAAATTGGATCTGAAATAATAGTCCAGCCCTGGGATTGCATCTCTTTCTGCTGTTGAATAATTGGGTTGTATCTAAGGGTAATACTTTCTGCTAGACGGGAGTATACCACTGTGTCTCTGACAAGTTTTTATCCAATTTGCACAAATTGATCCCAAAGATTAAAAATTCATGGTTGTGATTTCATGTTAGACTTATTGACAACCTGCTCTTACTGAGTGCAAAGACAAATTGATAAGCAATTTATTTTAATCCTCTTGGGAAAGGGGTGGGATTACTTTAGAATGCATGTTGGTTAGTTTTTAGTGTTTTTTTTTTCACCAGTGTCTGCCAACTTTATCACCCCAAAATAAACTAATTTGTTTCTAATTTGTATGATTAAGATAGATACCTGCCTCAGAAGATAGGAAACAAATCCCTGAAGCTCACATTTTACTTAAAATATAGCAGAGTTGAAATAAAGCCAGCCCAAACTATTACATGCAAATAATCATCAAATATGAAAAATATTTTTATACCAGTAAACAAATTTTAAATGCATTTCTTAAAATCGCATTTAAAAATAAACTTTGTAGGAAGAAGTTAAATAAACATTTTCAGTACTAAGTGAAATATGGACATAGATACTTGTCTAGTCCATTCTTTAATTTTTAAACATTTTTAAATATATATTTTTACGAGAGTGAAAGAGAGCAAGAGTGAGGGAGAGGGCACCATAGAATCTTAAGCAGGCTCCACTCAGTGCAGAGCCCAATGTTGAGGCTCAATCCCATAACTACAAGATCATGACCAGAGCCAAAATCAATACTCAGATGCTCAACCAATGAGCCACAAGGCACCCCTAGTCAATTATCTTTTACACAAACACTTGATATGGTGGTCATCCATGTAGCCATGGATAGTTCTCATTCCTTGATAGCTGATGTTTTCAACCAGAATCAGGGATCTTTCTCACCAGGCCCAAAAATCTCTTGTTCATATATAAAACCAGAGAGAGAACATTTGGCTAAATAGATACTTCAGGATCAGACAGATGTTGATAACTGTGTCACTTTGGTAATAAAGTAGGACTTCTTGAGAGTGTATTCTTTCTCTTTCCTTCTGGATCCCCCTCTGACAAAGACTTATAGCATAGTGTGACTCTCAACTATATCTTAGCTTCACGTGGTATGCACGAAATACTGTAGACTCTCTGAGGGTCCTGTTTTGGTTTTAGTTGTGTATTTTGAAATGATAGGATGTATCTTGAACACAGTAGTTGCTCAAGAAATTCATGCTTAATTAAAAAAAAAAATAAAGTCTCCAGGGTTTTGTTGCTGTTACATTAAGTTAATTAACATTAATTCACATTTATTATAAGTGTACTAGGAGAGTTTCATGCTTGGAGATGATAATAGACTGCCCTGAGCATACTTCCTTTTCCCCAAACTTTGTACATAAATGAATGAATGAATTGTTCACTTATGACATAAATTCCTTTCATTAATCTATTTAATATTTAGAGGAAATTAAGGAATAGACTAAGTGAGTACTCTGTCCAAGGTCACAGTGCCATTCCTAGAGTTAAAATATGAATGCAACTGGGGCAACCTGCGGGCTCAGTGGTTATAGTGTTCGACTTCAGCTCAGGTCATGATCTCATGGTTCATGAGTTCAAGCCTGCATCAGGCTCTGGTGCTGACAGCTCAGAGCCTGGAGCCTGCTTCAGATTCTGTATCTTCCTATCTCTCTGTTCCTCCTCCACTCACACTCTCTCTCTCAAAGTAAATAAACATTAAAAATAAATTAAAAAACAATCATGAATACAATCTGAATTCAAAGCACAACTTTTTTTAATCACTCCTTTATAAAATAAAAACTGACCATCCATCTTAGCCAAGATTGGTATTCCCAAATATTTGGATTTCATGATAGGGTTAATAACTTTAATTTTGTCAAGTATGGTATGAACAAAATTACTGTTGCCCAAATCGTGTACAAAATACATATAAAATATATTTTCAGTACAATATAAATTACAATAATCATAACAATAAAGGACAATTCTTTAAATTGACAATAAAAAATCGTGAACCAATCAGTGTGTTGTCCTCATTTCAATGCTCCTGATCACAATGTTCTTATAGATGGCAATGGCAAATACTCTGGCATTGGTGAACTTCTTCAGTATATGTACTTTTGCCATGAACCTTTCTATTTCCATTTGTCTCTTTCTACCTAGGATGGATTTTAACATGCCCTAAAAGTCTATACACAGCAAAAGGTCATCATTGCTTCTTGTAGAAATGAGAACATGACCATCTCATCAGCTGACCTGCATTTCAGGGTATCTGGGCATGAAGCCAGCAGCCCTAGAGAATTAAACTAGAATGAAATCCTCTTGAGTTCATGTCCAAGAAAGTATTTTTCAGTGCCCTCAGGGATCAAAGGCGAGAATAAAGCTGATTTTTTATAACTGGCTAAAACAAACTGATAGTAGCATGAATAGATAGCTGTGCTTGAGACTAAGTTAAAACATTAGTAGCTCTTCAAAGGTACAGAGTTCAATTTAAACTTGCTCTTTGGCTGCAGATTCACTACTGATTTCATTTTAGTACTTAATTATTTCTGATAACAGATAAAAGCACATGTTTTCTTGTATTTCTTCATATGTTAAAAATGTTCACAAACTGGAGCATAGACGATGGCACCTATGAATAGTTCATTTGTGTTCTCCCCACAAATTGATAATATTTACTATTCAGAATTGATAATATTTACTATTTTATGAGAAATAAGTTTAATTATCTCTATATAGATTATCAGTTTATTTCATTCAAATTATTTTGTTATTTTATATTGCTAATACACAGATTGCATACTCTGATTCATGAATTCCCTTCTCTGATCACCAGAAAAATCATCAACATATGTGAATATTTATCCCTTTTTCTTGCCTGCTGAGGAGTGAGGGATAAAGTATTGCCCCTCTAGACAAAGAGAATCCTTCTATCTATGCTCCCTAGGTGCCATCCCAGGTTGCTTCCTCAAGAACTTCTCTTTTGCATTTCTTCCTTCCACCCCTATTGCCTCCATTGCCTCTCCCTGGATTATCCACTTGAGCCTGGGATCCCCTATTTTGAGGCAAAACAAAACAAAATAACTGAACAAGTCCTCCTTTATTTCCACTTTTCTATTTTATGTTCACTTTCATATTAAAAAGTTTTGAAAAGTTTTATACAGAGATTTACATGAAAGATCAAGGTTTTAGTGATGTCAATGTGATCATGAAAATATGGAAGAGAGGCAACAAGTTTATTTTTTATTTATGTCATTTATTTATTTTTTAATATTTATTTATTATTGAGAGAAGAGAGAGAATGTGCTGGGCACAGAAAGAATCCCAAACAGGCTCTGGGCTGTCAGTACAGAGCCTGATGCAGACTTGATCTCACAAACTGTGAGATCATGACCTGAGCAGAAATCAAGAGCCAGATGCTTAACTGACTGCCACCCAGGCACCCCTGGAAGCCACAATCTTTAGTAGTCTTATCATGGAAGTGGATCCCTTCACCTTTGTCATATTTTACATGTTAGAAGCAAGTCACTAAACCCTGTCAAGGAGTTCACAAAAATGTGAATATCAGGAGGTGGGATCACTGAAGGCTCTTGGAAGTCTGTCTACACTCATTTCCCAACTACTGATAATGTAAACGTCAAAAATAATTCTTCAGAAAGAATAAATATGATGTAACAGCAATAATAATTTCAATGTAATATTAAAAATAATACAAACATAAATGAAATTATTAAGTGCATAAATAGCATACAAATAACCAAATGAAACATGTTTAAAATTTTATTGAAATATCAAATAGAAAACATCAGAATGATATAATGAGTACATTGAGCCATAATTTAAGATTTTAAAGAAAAAATGTGGGTATAGTCTCCCACACCTGTTTTTTTCTTTTTTTCCAGTATGTATAGAAGAAAAGACAGGGCCACAATAATTAAACAAGATTGTAATAGTATTGTGTAAGGAAGTGTTCTAAGTAGCTTATGTCTGTATTATGCATATTATTATTTACAAATGCCATTTAAGTATTTTATGTATGTTATCTTATGAGGAAGCAACTGCTATTATTTACCCATTTTAAAGATGAGGAAACTGAGACCAAAGTATCATAGCTAATAACTGATGGAGATAGGAATTTAGAATGAAAGGAATTGTTACTAAAAATATGCAGGAGAACAAGCATAAACTAGCCACAAATTTGCTACCTTATTTTTCTGTAATACACCAGGATTGGCCTGTTGAGATGGCTACCCAAAGGAGTTTTCATAAAGGAGATCACGGATATATCCTGTCCATCTTCGTCTCTGTATGAGTACAAAATATATCTGTGGACCAAATACGACTGCTTCATTCTCATTGCATAACAACCTCTTCTCATACACTTTTTTTAGTTTATTTTTTGAGAGAGAATGAGAGTGGGGAGGGAAGAGAGAGGAGAGAGAGAGGAGAATCCCAAGCAGGCTCTGCACTGTCAGCACAGAGCTCAACGTGAGGCTCAGACCCACAAACCATGAGATCATGACCTGAGTTAAAACCAAAAGTTGGACGCTTAACTGACTGAGCCACCCAGGCACCCCTTTTTTTCTTTACATGAGTAAGAGCAGTTGAGGAGCTAATGTTATTAAGATAAGGTTACCAATATGAAAGAGTATGAACAAGACTAAGACTTTAATAAAACATATCACTTGGTTAACTAGTGTATCCCATCCCTAGTTCTGCCAGTTAGCATAACCTCCTACATCAGGCAAATTCTGGTTGTATCAGTATTTAACTGGGATGATTTTGAACTCAGGAGAATTTGGGCAATATCTGGATAATATTTTTGGTTGTCATGACTGGAGAAGTTGCTGGTAGCTATTGGATAGAGACCTGGGATGCTACTGAACATCCTCATGTAGGATGTTTCCTTTTATATGAAGGGAGAAATGAAGAGTTCTTGAGTCTTTACTTTTTTTTTTTCCTCTTTCTAAGTGAAGAGGAGCTGCCTACTTACATTTATGCATCTATATAATATCTGATGGCCGTCATTAGGACAGTGAGGTTAGTAAATCAGTTTTTAAATGAGTGAAAGAAGTTTCTCAGCTTCAGCGCTCTACCTCAGAGCAATTTTTCATTGAAATCTCACAAGTGATTGTCAACACTTTCAAAAATATCTATGCCAACCTCTTGACCTCTATATCAGAAATCTATAGTTAATCCATCTTCCCCTTCAAGCACTTCAGATTATTATTAATTATCAAACACTGATGTGTTTCCAAAAGGCAACATTAAAGAGAGGGGAAGAAGAGGACTGCTTATGAGAGCTTAACTATCAGGTAAAAGGAAATTAAAAAGTATTGAATATCAAAACTTTAAAAAATAGCATGCGCTGACTAGATTAATAAAATTTAATGTATTCGAAGCACCTATAAAATATTGTCAAAACATATTAAGTAAGGAAGGATGCCTCAAGCATTAGGTTATTTTAATTGGCTTACTCCTATCAAAGTGTCCATGAATTTTATTTTGATATTTCAGCTACGAAGTGACAGAGAAAATAGAATTTTTTGTCATATATATATGTTACATTTAGAGAAAAGTCACTAGAAAACACGTAGATATAGAACATCATTGCTATTGTTGTGCCTAATACTCACAAATCAGTTTAGAAAGGAAAAAAATAAACAATATTTATTTTTAATGATTAAACTTGGGAAATAAAACTGGCTTCTTTTTTTAATCAGTAAACTGGAAAGGCACAAGGAAGCAAAGTAAGATTACATGATATATCACTACACAGAGACGTCACTATTAAAATTGTCATTCTTCCAGGTTCATGCACATGCTCATATACAAATGGAATCTTTCTGTGAACTATTTTATATTTTTTTCTGTGACTTTGAGATAGTTGACTGATTCAGTAAATAACCATTTAATAACAAGGTTGGTGCAAAGGCTAATTGCTGTTTTTGAGACTACATCTAATATAATAAGCTATATGGTATGGGTTATTTTTTCATTGTTTTTAGTCTTACTGTTTTAATTTTTTTAAGAATCATTTTCCCTTATAAGAAAATAATCTTAAAAAAAAAACCTCTGAGATACTTCAAGTGTAGTCTGAAATCCAGTTACCCTCATACGTATATTGTCTAAGTGATAGAAAATATTTTGAGTTGTCCTAACTGAGTTGTCTACATCCTTTCCTATAAAACACATGTATGCATGCACATTTTTTATATGAATGATCATAAGATTAAATTAATATTGAGGAATGATTCAGAAGACAAGGAAACTTTGTTTTATAATGCCTTAAGGTTAAATTATCACAAATTTGGATATATAAGCCCAAATGGTGTCAAGACCATGATGGATTCTGAGACTTTATGCTACTTGCAGGCTAATAAGCTAGTCTGCTGACAGTTTTAATTGGATGCTGGAAGCAAACATGAGACTCTGGGCTCAGAGACAAAAGATAGTTTATTAACTGCTACAGTAGTGCTCAATGTATGATCATTTCTTGTGGTGTTTCCTGAATCTAAACTCCTATAGAATGAGGCAACAAAACAAAGCAAAGTGATGCATGCATAGCAGTGAATTATAAAAGCATGCTCACACACCCGCGCACAGCGCACGCGCGCGCAACACACACCACACACATGCGAGCTCATGAACTCCATTCCTTTTTTAAATTTTTATAATTTTTAATTTATTTTTTTTAAGTTAGAGTCCACGTAAGTTAGCATATAGGTGCAACAATGATTTCAGGAGTAGATTCCTTAATGCCCTTACCCATTTAGCCCATCCCCCCCCCCCCTCCCCACAAAACCCTTGTGTTCATCTGTTTTGTCTCTTCAAGCCCTCATGTGAGTGAAGTCATATGATTTTGTCTCTGACTAAACTGATTTCACTTAGCATAATACCCTCCAGTTCCCATTGGACGTAGTTGCAAAAGTAGCAAGATTTCATTCTTTTTGATTGCTGAATAATACTCCATTGGTGTGTGTGTGGTGTGTGGTGTGTGTGTATACACTTGTGTCAAAGGGACACAAGTATATGTGTATATATATATAATTATATATATATATATATATATATACACATACTTGTGTCCCTTTGAAACAGCACACCTGTATCCCTTGGATGAATATCTAGTAGTACAATTGCTGGGGTCATAGGGTAGTTCTATTTTTAATTTTTTGAGCAACGTCATACTGTTTTCCAGAATGTCTGCACGAGTTTGCGTATCACCAGCAGTGCAAAAGAGATCCTCTTTCTCTGCATCCTTGCCAACATCTATTTTCCCCTGAGTTGTTAATGTTAGCCATTCTGACTTGTGTGAGGTGGTATCTCATTGTGGTTTGATTTGTATTTCCCTGATGATGACTGGAATATTGAGCATTTTTTTTCATCTGTCAGTTAGCCATCTGGATGTCCTTCTTTGGAGAAATGTCTATTCATGTCTTTTGCTCATTTCTTCACTGGATTATTTGTTTTTGGGGTGTTGAGTTTGATAAGTTCTTTCTAGATTTGGATACTAACCCTTTATCTGATATGTCATTTGCAAATATCGTCTCCCATTTGGTGGTTGTGTTTTAGGTTTTGCTGATTGTTTCCTTCACTGTGCAGAAGCTTTTTATTTGATGAGGTCCCAATAGTCCATTTTTGGTTATGTTTCCCTTGACTCCGGAGACATGTTGAGTAAGAAGTTGCTGTGGACAAGGTCAAAGAGGTTTTTGACTGCTTTCTCTTCCAGGATTTTGATGGCTTCCTGTCTTACATTAAGGTCCTTTATCCATTTTGAGTTTATTTTTGTGTATGGTGTAAGAAAATGGTCCAGGTTCCTTTTTCTGCATGTCGCTGTCCAGTGATTCCAGCATCACTTGCTGAAGAGACTGTCTTTATTCCATTGGATATTCTTTCCTGCTTGGTCAAAGATTAGTTGGCCATATGTTTTGTGGGTCCATTTCTGGGATCTCTATTCTGTTCCATTGATTTGCATGTCTGGTTTTTGTGCCAGTACAATACTGCCCTTGATTACAGCTTTGTAATACAGCTTGAAGTCCAGGATTGTGATGCCATCCAGTTTTGGTTTTCTTTTTCCAGATTGCTTTTGGCTATTCAGAGTCTCTTCTGGCTCCATACAAATTTTAGGATTGTTTGTTCTAGCTCTGTGAAGAGTGATGGTGTTTTTTGTTAGGTATTGCTTTTAATATGTAGATTGCTTTGGGTAGTATTGACAGCTTAACATATTGTTCTTCCTATCCAGAATCATGGAATATATTTCCTTTTTCTGTGTGTTGTCTTCTTTCAGTTTCTTTCATAAGCTTTCTATAGTTTCAGCATATAGATTTTGCATCTTTTGGGTAATTTATTCCTAGGTATTTTATGGTTTTGGGTGCAATTGTAAATGGGAGTAATTCCTTGATTTCTCTTTCTGTTGCTTTCATTATTGGTGTATAGGAATGCAACCAATTTCTGTGCATTGATTTTAATACCTGCCACTTTGCGGAATTCATGGATTAGTTCTAGCAGTTTTTTGGTGGAATCTTTTGGCTTTATACATATAGAGTATCAAACTTCTGAGAAGAGTGAAAGTTTCACTTCCTCCTGGCCATTTGATGCCTTTTATTTCTTTGTGTTGTCTGATTGCCGAGGCTAAGACTTCCATACTATGTTCAATAGCAGTGGCAAGAGTGGATGTCCCTGTCGTGTTCCTGACTTCAAGGGGAAAGCTCTCAGTTTAGCCCATTGAGGATGATATTAGCATTGGGTCTTTCATATATGGCTTTTATGATCTTGAGGTATGATCCTTCTATCCCTACTTCTTGAGGGTTTTATCAAGAAAGGAAGCTGTATTTTGACAATGCTTTCTCTTGCTCTATTGAGAGGATCATGTGGTCTTGTCCTTTCTTTTATTAATGTGATGAATCACATTGATTGTTGTGTGGATATTGAACCAGCCCCAATCACATGTGTAATCCCACTTGGTCATGATGAATATTTTCTTAATGTATTGTTTGATCCGGTTGCCTAATATCTTGTTGAGAACTTTTTCGTCCTTGTCATTAGGGAAATTGGTCTATAGTTCTCCTTATTAGGGGTCTTTGTCTGGTTTTGGAATCAAGGTAATACTGGCTTCATAGAAAGATTGAAAGTTTTCCTTCCATTTCTATTTTTTGGAACAGCTTCAAGAGAATAGGTGTTAACTCTTCGTTAAATGCTAGGTGGAATTCCCCTGGAAAGCCACCTGGCCCTGGACTCTTGTTTTTGGGGAGATTTTTGATTACTAATTTGATTTTACTGGTTATGGGTCTGTTCAAATTTTCTATTTCTTTCCTGTTTCAGTTTTGGTAATGTATATCTTTCTAGGGATTTGCCCATTTCTTCCAGATTGCCCATTTTATTGGCATATAATTGCTCATAGTACTCTCATATTATTGTTTGTATTTCTGCTGTGTTGGTTGTGATATCTATCCTTTTATTCTTGATTTTATTATTTGGGTCCTTTCCTTTTTCTTTTTGATCAAACTGGCTAGTGACTTATCAATTTTGTTAATTCTTTCAAAGAACCAGCTTCTGGTTTCATTGATCTGTTCTACTGTTTTTGTTTGTTTGTTTGTTTGTTTGTTTGTTTGTTTTTGATAACATTGATTTCTGCTGTAATCTGTATTGTTTCCTGTCTTCTGCTGGTTTTAGGTTTCATTTGCTGTTCTTTTTCCAGCTCTTTAAAGTGTAAGGTTAGGTTGTATATCTGAGTCGTTCTTTCTTCCTTCTTTGGAAGGCCTGGATTGCTATATACTTTCCTCTTATGACAACTTTTGCTGCACCCAGAGGTTTTAGGCTGTGGTGTTATCATTTTCATTGACTTCCGTGTACTTTTAAATTTCCTCTTTAACTTATTGTTTAGCTCATTCCTTCTTTAGTAAGATGTTCTTAGTCTCCAAGTATTTGTTATCTTTCCACATTTTTTCTTGTGGTTGATTTCAAGTTTCACAGCATTGTGGTCTGAAAATATACACGGTATGATCTTGATATTTTTGTACTTGTTGAGGGCTGATTTGTGTCCCAGTATGTGATCTATTCTGGAGAACGTTCCATGTGCACTGGAGAAGAATGTATATTCTGTTGCTTCAGGATGAAATGTTCTGAATATATCTGTTAAGTGGACCTGGTCCAGTGTGTCACTAAAAGCCATTGTTTCTTTCTTATTAGATGATATGTTCATTTCTGTAAGTGTGGTGTTGAAGTCCCTACTATTATGGTATTATTACCAATGAATTTATGTTTGTGATTAATTGATTTATATATTTGGGTGCTTTCACATTTGGAGCATAAAGGTTTACAATTGTTAGATCTTTTGGTGTATAAACCCCTTAATTATGATATAATGTCCTTCTTCATCTCTTGTTACATTCTTTATTTTAAAGTCTAGATTGTGTGATATAAGTATAGGTATTCTGTCTTTCTTTTGGGGACCATTAGCATGCTATATGGTTCTCCATCCCCTTACTTTCAATATGAAGGTGTCTTTAGGTCTAAAATGGGTCTCTTGAAACAGCATAGGTGGATCTTGTTTTCTTATCCATTCTGTTACCCTCTGTCTTTTGATTGGAGCATATAATCCATTGATGTTCAGAGTAAGTACTGAAAGATAGGAATTTAGTGCCATTGTGTTTCTTGTAGAGTTGGAATTTCTGGTGATATTCTCTGGTCCTTTCTAGTCTTTGTTGCTTTTGATCACTTTTTTTTCCATCTTTTCTCCCCTCAGAGAGCCCCCTTAAAATTTCGTGCAGGACTGGTTTAGTGGTCACAAACTGCTTTAATTTTGGTTTGGGAAACTTTTAATTTCTCCTGTTTCAATGACAGCCTTGCTGGATAAATAATTCTTTGCTGCATATTTTTCCAATTTAGGACATTGAATTATCCTGCCACTGCTTTCCTGGCCTCCAAGTTTCTCTGGATAGGTCTGCTGCAAACCTGATCTGTCTTCCCTTGTAGGTTTAAGGACTGTTTTTCTCTTGCTGCTTCATGATTGTTTTCTTGACTGATTATTTGGTAAATTTGACTATGATATGCCCTGTTGATGGTTGTTTTTTGTTGAATCTAATGGGGGTCCTCTGTGCTTCCTGGATTTTGATGTCTATGTCTTCCCCAGGGAAGGAAAGTTTTCCACTATGATTTGCCACATAACACTTCTACTACCCCTTTTCCTCTCTCTTCATCTTCTAGGACCCCATTGATTCTGATGTTATTCCTTTTAAGTGACGCACTAATTCTCTAATTCTTAAATCGTGCTCTTTTGCCTTAGTCTCCCTTTTTTTTTTTTTTTTTTTGCTTCATTATTCTCCATACGTTTGTCCTCTATATTGCTCATTCTCTGCTCTTCCCCATCCATCCTTGCTGCTGTGGCACCATTCGAGATTGCAGTTCAGTTATAGCATTTTTTATTTCATCCTGACTAGCTTTTACTTCTTTTATCTCCACAGAAAGGGATTCTAATCTATTTCAACCCCAGCTAGTATTCTTTTTCATGATTCCAAATTCTGGTTCAGATATCTTGCTTGTATCTGTGTTGATAAGTCCCTGGCTATCATTTCTTGCTGGCTTTCTTTTGGGGTGAATTCCTTCATTTCATCATGTTGAAGGAAGAAAGGAATTAATAAGGTTAAAAATACTAACAGTAAAAAATTAAAAACAACAATGCACACACACACAAATCAAATAAATGAGGCTAGATCCTAGGTGTTTTTGGTCTAGTTGTTAAAAGGAGCTTGATAGGTTAGAGAAAGAAGGAGGAAAAAAAATAAGAAAAAGAAAATATAGGGAAAAAAAGAAAAATAAAAGGGAAAACGTTTGAAAATTTGAATAAATAAATAAAATGAAATAGAATAAAATGAATGCTGGAAGTAAAATAGAATTTGAATAATTCACAAAATAGTAAAAATGTAGTAGAAAAATTAAATAAAAATATTTTTAATAAAAATTGAAAATAAAAAATAAATTGTTTCTCTTTCCTAGTCAAGAAACAGAAAAGAAAGGACAAACGGAAAAAAAAAGAAAACTGAAGAGATGGACCAGTGAACACATTGAAATACGATTGAAATTACATTTTCCCCTAGAAGTCAAACTATTAATCAATTTATAGTCCGTAAACTAAGCAGGCGAGAGACTTGTGGTGTTCCTGAAGAGAGAGGTTGGCTCAGTGGGCGGGGGCTTAGTGTAACAGCTCCCTTGTCCACTAGATGGTGCTGCTTAGCTTAATGGGGAGGATTTTTGTGGCGCTTGTGTGTATGCACATGCGCAGGAGGGGTGAAAATAGCGTCACCCTGTTACCCAGTCTCTAGTATCAGAACTCCATTCTCCCAGTCAACAAATAGTGCACCTGTTCTTTGTCTCCGGCTTCTGTCCACTTCCAGCTTTTACACTGTCCATGACCAAGCTGTCAGTTTGCCCGTGGCACCTCCCTCCTGAGTTTTGTCTCAGATGCGGCTGTGTTTCCCAAACCCTCACTTCTGAGGGACTGTGGCTTTGACCTGCTCAGACCTTTTGGGGAAGAGTCTCACCGAGCTAGGGCCGGGTTGCGGCCACACCCAGGAATGTTCGCGGGACCGTGCTGCTGCTGGTGCTCAGAGTGTGGCTGGGTGCCAGGCTGCCCCAGAAAAAGTTCATGTTATTGTGTAGCAGCAGCATTTTAGGGGCTACAGAAAATCACAACACATATCTGGCACCACGCTTCACCCTTAATGACTTTGTTCCAGCACCAGTGAATATGGTTATTCTCTAGGGGTCTGCTGGCACCTTTGCCTGTGGTGGGGGGGGGGGGCACACAGCCTCTAACAAATGTCCTCCCAGCAGGGGAACTGCCTCTATCCATGTGGCCCGAGGACCCCCGGACCTCACTCTCCCTCCTGGGGATTCACCCTTCCCACCAGAGCACCACCAGTGTATTGACCTTCAGAGTTTCAGACTCTGCACTCCCCCTGTTTATAGACTCTTATGGAATTAAACCCCTCTCCTTTCTCCTTTCTTCCTTTTTAGTTCAATCCCTGTGGCTGTTTCCACTTTTCCACTTTCTCTTCAGCTGCTTTTGGGGGGAATGCTTTTCCCGTACTCTCCCCCCATCTGCATCCTCTCTCCACCAAGCGATAACAGCTCCCTGCCCTCCACAGCTTCTCTCTCCCCCAGTTCACCTCTCCATGCCGAGTACCTGCTGAGTTCTGTGATTCAGGTTGTGCAGATTGTTGTGTTAATCCTCAAATCAGTTTTCTAGGTGTACAGGTTAGTTTAGCATTGATCTCAGGAACTCCCCATCTTTTGTAATGGGCTGCAAACAAACGTGTCCTTTGCCTTGGAAGGAGACATTCTTTTGATTATACTGATTATAAACAAGTCTGCCCTGTGCTCTAGATGGAGATACTATCTATGCCTTCTACATCTGTTTGCTCTACAAACATCCTTGAAAAGATAATCTGTACAAATAACTGTCAGTGCTTCTGTTTGCAAGACTGCAGAAATGTTAAAGATTCACAGAGAAGTATCTTCTAACACATTAGGTAGTTCAAGGATCAACAGAGTCATTGATTTGAACAACCTTGGGTGGATTGCCTAGTTTTTTAATCAACATAGTCTAACACAGGGCTAATGTGATCTAAAACAAACATGTAAATCAGGAAATAATGTTATAAATTCCTTATTTGATTATTCACTTAAATGACTATGTGTGAAAATGTTCTGTCATAGTTCATCTTTCCATGAAGAGAAAAAAGGTAAAATAAAGTGTTCTCCTAAAAAAACACCCTATAGGGGTGCCTGGGTGGGTCAGTCAGTTAAGCATCTGGCTTCAGCTTAGGTCTTGAGGCTCAAAGTTCGTGAGTTTCATCCCCAGATGGACTCTGTGCTGACAGAGCGGTGGAGCCTGCAGCCTGCTTCGAGTTATATGTCTCCCTCTCTCTCTGTCCTTCCCCTGCTCATGCTCTCTCTCTCTCTTTCAAAAATAAATAAACATTAAAAATGTTTTAATTAAATAAAAAGACACATTATAAGTTTTTGAAGCATGCTATTGACTATTCATTTAAACATTAAAATAAGTATGAAATCACACCTCTTCCTTTCCCTTCATATTTTTGCCTCTAATGTTAACCACTTTTTCAGTCTCATACATGTCCTTTCAGCTTTTATTTATGCAAATATAAACAAATATGAATACATTTTTACTTTCCAAGTTTCTTAAGCAAAAGTAGCATATTATTTCAAAATTCTATTGATATTTTTATTTGATGCATATTGAATCATTTTCCCCATCTATATACACATATAAGAGAAAGCTTCATCTCTACAGAGTATTTTGTTATACTTTCATTATACTTTAGTTTCAATTACAAAAGTCTTTATCATTGAATAAATGAGTTTTTTCAATACCTTCCTACTTCAGTAATGTAAAGATGTATTTCATACATGTTGGTTTACACCTGTGCAGGAATAACTTCAGAAAGAACATTACTGGGTCAGAGGGAAAATGTGTTTAAAACATTTGATAGATATTGCCAAATTACACTCCATATGTGCCTAACATTTTGCACTCATCAGTGGTATATAAGATTGTTTGCTGTCTGAGAGCTTTATTTAAGTTAATGATGCTCAAACTAGATATTTATCTGCAAATCATAAAGTTGGTCCATTTTAATACATATCACATACTAATATAACCTTAAAATGCATTAATGATTCAGATGCAGAAAAAAATCATAAAGCTATAAACACAAGAACAGAACATAGGTGAGCGGCTTGCATACCTGGATAGATACAAGTGTTTCGACAGAAACACACACACACACACAAACATCATCTGCATGATAATTATAATAATATTAAAATAATAATAAGGGAAGAACAACACTGACAAGAAGAGCAATGAGAGAATAGTAGCCCTAAAAGATTTATTAATACAGTAATGAAAACCCGTGTTACTGGTTTGTGAGTAGGCAAACAGCTAAAAAAAGAAAGGAAAAAAAGAAAAAAAAATCCTCAAATACTGATTCAAACACACGTGGGAATTTAGGGAGTGATTTCAATTAGAGCAGTTAAAGATAGGTTCTTGGATCTTGTTGGACATTTTAACTTTTTCTCATTTCTCTTAAGGTTCGATTTTTTTTTATTATTATTCTTTCTTCCCTCCCTCCCTCCTTTCCTTCCTACCTTCCTTCCTTCCTTCCTTTTTGTCTCTGTCAGTTCTCTTTCACTTTTAGGAATTGTCTGGCCATGTCTTTCTTGAGTTCTTATATTCCTGCTATGAATTTTACCTACATTCTCTGATTGGTTTATCATCACTGTAGTTGCTTTTAACTCATGATTTATCTGTTCCATAGCAGTGTTTATCTAATGAACTATATTGTAGAAAAAATTCTGGTGCTATCATTTATATAATCTGTATTTGAATATCCCTTCTTCATTTCTGGTTACCCATATTGGGTAAGTGCAATTTTATGGACCAGCTCTTTGCAGGGATTCCTGCCTGGGAGGGGAGGGGCAGGAGCAGTAGTGATGAGTAGATATCAATCCTTTGCAAAGGGCTTCTTCTTCTCTTGATGATTTGCTATTTCCTTCAACATAGTTTGTCTTTGTAGCTAAGCTTTGCTTTCTCTGCAAGTTTAGGCAGGTGCTAGAAGTTTTCCCTACCAGCCCTCTGCTCCCAGAGTTCCATCATCAGTCCCTGCCACCCCCCTCCCCCATGAATGCATCCAATATGATTCCCTTACTTTTGAAAGGTAATTTTGCTGGTGCTTTCAGAGGTTTTCATTCTGTGCCTTTTCCTCACCTTTTCTCTACCCCTTTGCTGCTATTCTGGCTTCTCTAGGGAAATTTGTCCTGCTCATAAAATTTTTAGTTATGATGGGGTGCTCACCTTTTGGGAATGATTTTTACTGGAGGTATTTGAGATTCATCATTGCTGGCATGCTGTGGCTCAGCTCCCTGTGTAACTTCTTACAGAAAGTTTTACTGTACTCTATTGGCCTGAGCTATTTTGGTAACACTTAGAATAATATTGCGATTTTTAAGTTTTAGTTCTCATAGTTTGTATGAAAATTAGAGTATAGATTCCCCCCCCTCCGCCCCCCTTTTACTTTGTTTCTCAAGGAGGAATGGTAGATTCAGAATTAAGTTGCTGGAAAAAAAAAGAACTAAGTTGCCACAATGTTAATACAATAAATTTTTTGAGTGTTTTATTTTTAATGAGGAGTTTGATGCCCAACTTAAATTTAAAAACACATTTAATCAGTTATAATTGATAGACTCATTACACATAAATATTGATAACAGACATATGGTTTTATTAAACAGGGAAATATGGCCTCATAAAGTTAGCATGATCTAGTTAGTGTAAAAAGTTATCTTCTTTATAATTTCTGCCTAATTTTTATTGTAGCAGTTCAGAAAGTACAGGGACAGCTTTAGGAGGATTGATACTCTCTGGAGGCATCTCAAAAGTTATATTTGATAAGATATTAAGTGGGACTTTGAGGAACATGGTATCATTGAGAAAATTATATCAAGAAATCACTCTCTGACTTCTTCTTGCTCATTGAAAATTTCCCTATAGCCAGCCTTAGCATTGTATTTCAAGTTATTCACCCTGGAGATCTAGTAGCAAAAAACTCCACAACTTTCTTTTTTGTTGTTGTTTACTTTTCATCTCATTAGTGCTGGCTTCATTTTGCAACATGTATGTCACTCCTTCAGAATTAACTTTGCATACTTTGCATTATTAAGCCATTCATTTTTTACTTTGTCTTGTTTTAAATTGCAAAAAAAAAATTCAAAACTATGGATTGATTGGAGTGTATCTCAAAAGCATACAGCACTGTTCATATCCATTTTTAATATTATTTATTATTCTATTTTTGTCACAAGATCTATCCTTTGCTTATAATGCTGAACGCTTTTAATCTATTACTAACCATGTTAAGGAATTACCTCTCTTAGGCAATAAGACCATTTTATTTAATAGATATAATATGTGTATTTAAATGAATATTATTTTTCATACTATCCATTGTTATCCATTATAAAATTATTTTACTTCGTGTTGTCATTTAATCATTGTGGGAAAATATTTTATTTTCTTTCAGAGACAGTTCCAATCAACAATGGAAACCCATTCACTATTTTATAGTAACTGAATACTTCTTTTGGTTCAATATCTATTTCTCCTTCAAAAGTTAGTTAAATGAGCTAGGTTGATTGATTTCAGCTCAGCTCATTCCTGCATCTGTAGTTATTTGGAGAGTTGTCTGGGTTGTGTCTGATCTAGGACAACCTTACCTAGGACGGATTACTGTCCTTCCTGGGACAAATCACTACATATTGTCTCTCATTTTCCATCAGCCTAGTTTGTGACAACATGGTAGTCACAGTGGTCAAGAAAGAGAGCAGAAGCATTCTATTGGCTAAAGCAAGTCACGGAGCCATCCCAGATTTAAAGGGCAGAGAAACAGTCTCTTTCCTTGGTAGAAAGAACTTCAAAGTCACGTTACCTTGGAAAAGACGTACAAATAGACATACGAAAAATTGAGGTCTTCTTTATAATCAGTTGTACCAACCGTTGCCATATAGAACTACCCTACCCCAACCCTGATATTTGTTAATTACAGTGGAGATCAACCAGATCTTCCTTTTGCCTCCTGCCTAGGTACATGACTCAAGACCTGGGGCTGTCAGTGTATCCAAAGACCCTGATACAGTAAAAGTTCAGAGCTGGGCACATGACCAAAAAAGTCTCTTCTTTTTAGAATACAAGCTGATAGTATACTTCAGAATAAGGGGAAGCTTACAAAAGGAGACACGAGTGATGGAGGAAGAAACAGAGCCCTGATACATTATTTTAGACCCTAAATCAAGATGTCCTGATGTTAGAGTCCATCTAGTTTCTGAGAAGTCATATTTACACTCTTAAATAAATCCCTTTTCTTAACAAAGCCAAGTTGAAATAGAGTAGTGTTTGCTTCAAAGTGAAAACTATCCGAGATAAACTTTTGAGATATGTCTATGAGAATATGAACCGGTATAAATTCATGGGAATGTTTCTTGCTATTTTGGTGTCATATATTAATAATTTTAGTATAATTGACTGAGTGCCCAAAATAAGAACATTATGAATTAATAACCTGAGGGTTATCTGCATTTTACTTTTATGTGATACATATATTTCATAATAAAAATCCTTTTTACTCATTCATTAAGTTGATCACTTTTTTTTAACTTTATTAAATGAAAAATATTGGGTTAGGTTGTGTGTCTTATGAATTAAAGAGATAAAGCCATTATCCTTGTGGAACTTATGTTTTTAATAATATTTAGAATCTTGAGATATTTAGATTTCTGGAAAAAAATTGACTTGCTAATCTTAATAGTATCAATATTGAAATTGTGAATGTTGAATGATGGACTATTTTAAAAGTTAAGCTTTAAAAAACCTGTTCAGCTGTTTTTGAGACATGACCAGCAGAGTGAGAAAATCTATTTTATTCGTTTTTCAAAAGTTGCCCTTTTCTAATGTCAAGCAACTACAGAGTGGATGAACTTTGGAAGTGTCAGTCTTGGAGTGTTATGCAATTTGTTCTGAGTATGAATTAGTCAGGCTGAGCCTTCGAGTGCATTAGAAATAAGGAAGATGAGCTGAACACATCCCTAAAGGGCAAAAATACTTCTAGGTCTGTTTAACTCACTTGGTGCATTTTTTTTTATTTTTTTGTTTTTGGTGTTTTGTTTTGTTTTGTTTTGTTTTGTTTTTACAGTGGAGATCTCCCAGTTTTACTTACTGTGATCTTATCCGATAATATATCCTTAAAATCTTATGGTCAGGACATAATAGACAGAAGATTTCAAATAAAGTAATGACATTTTGGGAGGAGGTGGCAGGTGGTTGATGACTAGCCAGAAATGAATAAACCTGCTTCACACAAAAGATGAAAGCTATAAGGACATTTTTTTTTCTACAGTCATCATGCTTCAAATCTGTACCAGTTTAAAGTTACATAATTAATTTACTCAGCCAGCATTTTATCTGAAAATCATAAAGCCATTAGTGTGATTGTGTTTTAACTGAATTCACAAATTTTCAGTTGAAGTGGTCAGTGTCTTTAATACTATAAAACACATAGTCATATCATAAAAAGACCTTTGCCAGTATACAAATAGTAATACCCACATAATACAGTCACACTACGACTCCAGGATGCTGGGATGTAGAGATAATTATTGGGAAGTTCACGGAAAAATGCAACAGAGCAAAAAGGAGAAATGCTAGAAGCAAGTGTATACAAGGACCTGGCTGGAAAGATACCAACTCCTGCTTTGTTTCCGCTCCCTCTGCCTTTACTAGTCCCTGATAAACTCCATCTGAACACTGAAACCTATCCCTCTTTTTGGAACAATCTTAATAAATACAATCCATAGCTCAGAGTATATACATTTTTTCTGCTCCAATTCTGGGAGCTATCCTTCCCCATTTCATGTGATTTCCCTGGCTTTCAGAGAAGAGGCCATGTATGTCCCACCCTGTGTTTTGGCTATGCAATCACTCAGGGCACAGGGATTGGTCCACAAGTGAACACATTACCCGTATGGAGCCAGTCAGACCCTTATAATGTTTATACCATGACAGAGGTTAATTATTCTTATATTTATTTTGTGATCACTTTAATGAAATGTTTCTAATATTCTAAACACTATTCCAAGTAGTTTGCATGGAAGAAATTATTTAATTCTCACAACCACTTTATGAGCTTTAATACTATTATACTCATTTTATAGATAGAGAAACTGAGGCTCAGAGGTATTAAGTTGCTTGCACAAAGTCGTATAGCTTTTAAGCTGCAGGACTAAAATTCTAAATAATACTGGCCCAAGCTGCCTTCTCTTAACCAATTTATATTATTTCTATTCTGAAATTATAAATTATAAACACTGCATGAGCCTGAGCCTACTAGGGATCTTGTTGGAAAAGAAAGCCAATAGAATAAAAGCACAGCCAATATAATAATAATAGTATAATAATAATTATATATGTACATACATATGTACGTATACATGCATAGAGAGATTCACAATGACATTATTTGAGCACATCTCCATTCAATCTTAGAATAAATTGCAATAGTTTTCTCCATTCTTTTTTTTTTTTTTTTTTTTTGGTAGGCTATTTCTTCTCTAATAAATATAGACAGAACAATTACTGTCATGTGATACATAGATCTTGGATACAAAGGATCTTGATCCTTTGCTATCACATTCTGATAGTTTGATAACACATCAAAATGACTGTTTTTGAGAATTGACAAGTCTGGTAAATGGCTCTCTTTTCTGGAAATAGCCTCAGGTGTTTATTCATTTATTTACCTTTACTTCCCTCATTCTTCCATTCTGAGAGTATTATACTGAGATGGACTTTAATAATTCATATAGATGAATTAGTTCAGGTAATTGTGAGGGAAGTAAAACATCTAATTATATATCAGAAAGTATTACATAGTAAAGGAAAATCATCCATGGGTACTTTCATGCTCCACGCCAAAGCAGGAGGATGCCATCGCTTAGGCATCCCCAAAACACAAAAACAAATACAAAACGGATGAACACAAGGGAAGGGAAGCAAAAACAAGGGAGACAAAACATGAGACTCTTAAATATGGAGAACAAACAGGGTTACTGGAGGGGTTGTGGGAGGAGGGATGGGCTAAATGGGTAAAGGGCATTAAGGAATCTACTCCTGAAATCATTGTTGCACTATATGCTAACTAACTGGGATGTAAATTTAAAAAAATAAATTAAATTAAAAAAAACACAAAAAGAACTCTGTCCTTTTCTATATTCCTCAGCACACCAAAGGAATCAGTTTCCAAACAGTAATAGAACTCATGCAGAACATTCCCACATACGAAGTTTGTTTTCCTGCACATATTCTGTGGCCTCCCTTCTCCACTTCACTCCAGGCTGTCATCATGCCCTCACTCTCAGCCAGCTGTTCAGCAGATAAATTACTGCTTTGGATAGTTATTATAGAAAGAGGTATTTCAAATTTTCCAGTAAAGTACTTCTTTAACAAAAGGAAGAAAACTTATGTCACTGTTTTTGTACTTTGTTTCTTGTAGCATATAAATAGAAGTCCTTAAATGGGACAAGCTGAAGAAATAGTAAAAAAAAAAGAAAAAAAAAGAAAAAGAAAAAGAAAAAAAGCCAGAGTTGTTTTTGCTCTTAGCACTCACTAACATACAGAACAATTCTCTCACTTACCTGGCAAAATCTCTTAAAATCTCTTAAACGTAAAGCCAGGACCCAAATGTGGCATTTCCTTTTTCTGGGATTAGAGTCTGGTATTTATTCTTAGGCAGTTCCTGAAGCTCTGACAAACTGTGACTTTCTTTAAATGCGATTCTGTTGTCTCTTCAGGACCTGTAACTGGATGTCCAACATCAAATAACTTTAGCCTTTAGAGTTTCTTTTCTTCTTTTCTTTTTGTATTTTTTCTTCCTTATGATTTTCTTTTTTCTAATTGAAGTATAGTTGACATACAATGTATTAGTTCCAAGTGTACAACATAGTGACTCAACAATTCTGTACATCATGTAATGCTCACCACCATGATAAGTGTAGTTACCATCTGTCATTGTACAGTACAATGTTATTAAAATAATATTGGCTGTTACTGACTATTCCTATGCTGTACTTTTCACTCCTGTGATTTATTTATTTCATAACTGGAGCTTGTACCTCTTAGTCTTTTTCACCTATTTTCCCAACAACACTCCCCCGGGAAATATCAAAACACCAATCTGCCTCTGTATTTATGAGTCTGTTTCTGTTTGTTTTATTTTTTAGATTCCATATATAAGTGAAATCATATAATACTTGTCTTTCTCTGTCTGACTTATTTCACTTAGCATTATACCCTCCAGGTCTATTCATGTTGTCAAAAAGGACAAGATTTCATTCTTTTTTATGACTAAGTAATATTTCATTCTTTCTGTGTATGACATCTTCTTTATCCATTCATTTATTGATGGGTGCTTAGGTTATTTCCATGTCTTGGCTATTACAAACAATGTAAAAATAATGCTTCAATAAACATAGGGGTGCATATATCTTTTTGAAGTAGTGCATTTTATTCTTTGGGTAAATACCCAGCAGTGGAATTACTGGATCATATGGAATTTCTATTTTTAAATTTTTGGGGAAACTCCATACTGTCTTCCACAGTGGTTGCACCAATATATATTCCCACCAACTGTGCATAAGGGTTCCCTTTTCTTCACATCCTCACTAACATGTTATTTCTTGTCTTTTTGATACTAGCCATTCTGACAGGTGTGAGGTGATATCTCATTGTGGTTTTTATTTGCATTTCCCTGAGGATTAGTGATGCTTGAGCATCTTTTCATGTGTCTGTTGGCCATATGTAGGTCTTCTTTGGAAAAATGTCTCTTCGGGTCTCTTCGCTGTTTTTTTAATCAAAAAAATTTTTTTTGGTGTTGAGTTGGGTGAGTTCCTTATGTATATTGGATATTAACCTTTTATTACATATATGATTTGCAAAATATCTTCTATTCAGTAGGTTGTCTCTTTGTTTTGTTGATGATTTCCTTCTCTGTGGTAAAGCTTTTTAGTTTGATTAGTCCTAATAGTTAATTTTTGCTTTTGCTTCTTGCCTGAGGAAACTTATGTACAAAAAAAAATATTGCTATGGCTGCTGTCCAAGAGATCATTGCCTATGTTTTCTATCCTGCTCTTATATAGCTGCTTCTCACATAGACCCAGATGAACCATGACCCTTTCTTAATTTTGATGGCTCTCTGTGTTATTTCCTTTACCAGCTGAGGCCAAAGTTTAAATTATCTTTGTGATTCTTTGTTCTGAAACATTGTGGTTTTCCTGAGGGATAATTATTTTACTACTTTCTTATAGATAATTATATTGCCATATGTATTTTTATTTTGAAATTTAAGCTTTTTAAGGAAAACGTTATTAATCTTTTACTGAAAGTTTTTGATGAAACATTTATTTTTCAATGTAATTTTTGTATACTTTGGTTTGATTCTTTAGTAATCTTTGAAACAACATTGTCTTTAATTACCAGGATAATAAGTGCAGCCAGGTGAGTGTGTGTGATAACTTAATTTACATCCTTTTCAACAGAATACCAGTTAGTTCTGTTTGTTTCTTCAGTGTTTTATGGAGGCAGCTGCCTTAGTTTTGTGTAGATTGATACACTGACTCAATCTAGAAGGATTCACTTTGGCTCCAGCTTCAAATTCCCAGTTCCTTAGAGAACAATTAGGAACTCTGTTGACAATTGCCGATAGCTGAAGTTTTTTGAGTGAGTCACACAGCATATTCAAAATACAATCTGAAACATCAACTCTGTTAACTGTGTACCTAGCTCTATCCCCCACAACATCACCAATATTGTCTATTATGTCTATAAAATGTCACCTGAATCTATCCCTTGACCTAGTGCAGACTTTTATCATCTCTTAACTGAAGTTTTAACTTTCTACATAATATTCATGTATCCGTTCTCTTTTATCCCATCAATCCATTATGAATATTGCTGACCTTGTTTTTTTATAAAAGAAAATATTTGCAAATAGTTCTCCTGTTGAATAACTTGGTGATACTCTGTTTCAGAATAAAAATCTAATGTCTTTACCATTATGTTCTGGGACTTTCACTTAGCATAATATTAATAGCTAACATGTATTCTGTGTTTACTATTAGTACATATAGTATTCTAAGTACTTTTAATGCATTAAATTATATTACCAAGTTATTATTACAGATGAAGTAACTGAGCTAAGAATGTTTAAACAAATTGCCTAAACAATAACTAGGGAAGCCAGGAAAAGAGTCTTTCTTTAGAGATTGCATTCTTAGCAACTGTGCTCTGCTGTTTCTCTACTCTTGGGACCATAGTTATTTATGTACCTAAAAACTTCCTCCTTCCAATGACTGTTGAGCTCCTTGTTGGAAGGGGCTGTACCCAAGTCATGTTTATATGTGTCCATCACGTAACTAGTGTTTGATTGTTATCGAGATATCGTTAATGTTCTTGAAGAATGGAAGGTGAACTTGTCATTACCCTTTCTACATGTTGAATGGGGAGCAGAGAGAAAGAGAGGGGATTCTCCATAGTTTCAGTACAAACTTATTTGAATTAGCTTAGGGTATATATTCTTTCTAAATAAAGCACTGTGTACAGAGTGGGAGCAACAGGTTGTCCAATCCTGATTCCTATACTAAACCCTTGCAGACATAAAACAAGGCCTTCCCTTTGTTGGGAGTGAATTAGTCATGAATCTCTCATATTACTTCATGGCTAGATATTAACAGCCAGTTTGCTCAGATTTATTTATATTCCAGTATAGTAATCATAGAAATGTCTCCTTTCCATCCCTAGAGAAGATTCACTTACAAATCAGGATAATAAAGATCATATCTGTCTTTGGAGAAGAACATATTCAGATTGCCAGCATCCCTTACATAAAACCAAGGGTTTCCTAGTCTCTGATTTCCTCTCTTGTAATACATTTTCACAATGTGTGCATTCAACATGTGGCCCTAATTGTGTTGCTGTGTGGGAACAGCGGCTCAACTAACCAGAACTGAGGTGATATTCTGGCTATTGTCATTTTTAACAGTAATAAACAGCCTTTATTCCTCTGACCCAGAGGTTTTAGGTTTTTCTGCTAGCATATATGAAACTGTGGCAAGATAACTTATCTTGAAAATCAAGTAAAAGCTCTGATTCTTCATAATTCCTGACTTAAAAACCCATAAAAAGTCAGAAGGGAAGTTAAATTCTGGAAAGTGAAAAACAGAAATAATGAGTAATGTATTAACACCAGGAACTAAGTTTTTTTCCATAGCTATTTCCCTGGAACCAAGCAGCATCTGTCTTTATACTTATTAGAATTTTCCTTAACAAATGAATGAATAATAATACAAAAAGTAATACTCCACTTCTCACCTTATTGTGGGCTGAAAAAAATCATTCCAAATAATATTTATGGTTTAAGTTCCCTTCACAGGGCTTCTAAGTAACACACAAATCAAGGCTTTCTCCTGCATATCTGTTTCATTGTTGCTGGATAGTTTATGAGAGTTAGAGGTAATTTTTATTATGATGTAATTTAGATAATATGTTGTTGGCAAACAAGACACACTATCCAAATAAAATCTCATCTCTAATCCACCCACTGAAGCCACTATTTAAGTATTTAAATATAAATCAATAAAATTTTACTTTCTAAGAAATAGATTCCTAAAAGTAAAAGGAACAGTAATGTTACTGATATAGAGAAAATTTAAATGAATTGCTTAAGTCATACCTAAGAAAGCCAAGAAAAGTCTTTCTCCAGAGCTTATTCTCTTAGTAACAGATCTGCTGTCTCTTTACTCTTGGGACCATGGTAATTTAAGTGCCTACACACTCCCTCTTCCAAATGATAGTTGAGCAATTTGTTGAAAGGCACCATGCCAGTGATTCTTTATATCAGTAATGTTACTTAGCCTTACTGCAGATGACCTCATGAGAGTTCAGTACAAGACCTTCTGTACATATGTTCTATTTCATATTTCTTCAAGTGAAGCTCCCAGTCTTGATGAACTCATGTGATAAACTAGTTCTGTGCTAAGAATTTTTAATGACATTTATCCTGTCATTTGTAAATAAAGATACTTTTCCTTCTTTTTGCCCCAATTACTATAATTTTCATTTTCATTTATTTATTTGTTTACTTATATATTTATTTTGCCTTCTTGGAGAACCTATGATATTCAATATAATTAGGAATAAAGATTCTGACAGTGGATGTCCTTGTGTTGTTACCCAGTCTAGGGAAAAGGCATTCAACTTTTACCACTTGGTGTGATGTGAGCTACAGGTTTCCTGTAGATGCCTTTCATCAGTTTGAGGAAGTTACCTTCTATTACTAGTTTGCTGAAAGTTTATATTGTGACAGATTATTGACTTATGTCACTTTTTTGGTTTCTATTGAGAAGATCATTTGTTTCCTTCCTCTAAATGATATTGTGGAATGAATATTATGGTAGCTGTCAGAAGACTGTAGAAGTGAATATCATGTTAAATGTAAAAAATAGGTGAACTGTGTCATTTAGGAATTATTGGTTGAAAACTTCACCCAAATTCAGGAGCTTAAAACAGCAATCATTTATTATTGTTTAAAGGCAGTGAGACAGCTGCATTTTGACTGATCAAAGCTAAGCATGACCACTTAATGCACCAGTGACAGGGGATGATCTGTGCCTCTCATGACAGTTTTGGGGGTTGGCTGGGGAAGCTCTGCTCTTCTAGTATTTTATCCTTATTTTGTTGTCATCAGGCTTGCTGGAATGTTTGATGCTACCTAAGGTCAAGGCTCTAAACTGGCACTCTGTCTCTTCTGTCTCATTCTATTGACTGAAGCAAGTCATGTGACAAAGTTTCAAATTAAGTGACATGTAAATATAGTCTGTCTCATGGCAGAAAGTCCAAATTCATATGACTTTGGTTACAGGAAAGGTGAATAATTGCGGCAAATAATGTAATCTACTACCTGAAGCAAATATTGAAAAATGCTAATCCAACAATACATTAAAAGAATTATTCACCATGATCAAGTGGGGTTTATTCCTGGGATGCAAGGCTGGTTCAATATCCACAAATCAATCAATGTGATACATCACTTTAATAAAAGAAAGGACAAGAAACACATGATCCTCTCAATAGATTCAGAGAAAGCATTTGACAAAATACAGCATACTTTCTTGATAAAAACCCTCAATAAAGTAGGGATAGAAGGATCATAGCTCAAGATCATAAAATCCATATACCAGAGACCCACCACTAATATCATCCTCAATGGAGTAAACTGAGAGCTTTCCCCCTAAGGTCAGGAACAGGACAGGGATGTCCACTCATCACTGTTATTCAACATAGTATTGGAGATCATAACCTCGACATTCAGACAACTCAAAAGAATAAAAGGCATCCACATTGGCAAGGAGAAAGTCAAACTTTCACTTTTTGCAGACAACATGATACTCTATATGGAAAACACAAAAGATTCCACCAAAAAACTGATAGAAATGATTCACGAATTCAGCAAAGTTGCGGGATATGAAATACACAGAAATCGGTTGCATTTCTATACACCAATAATGAAGCAACAGAAAGAGAAATCAAAGAATAGATCCCATTTACACTTGCACCAAAACCATAAAATAACTAGGAATAAACCTAACAAAGAAGATGAAAAATGTATACACTGAAAACTATAGAAAGCTTATGAAAGAAATTGAAGACACAAAGAAATGGAGAAATATTCCATGCTCCTGGATAGGAAGAACAAATATTGTTAAAATGTTACTACCCAAAGCAATCTATATATTTAATATAATCCCTATCAAAATACCACCAAAATTCTTTAAAGAGCTAGAAAAAACAACCCTAAAGTTTGTATGGAACCAAAAAAGACCCCAAATAGCCAAAGCAATCCTGAAAAAGAAAACCAAAACTGGAGGCACCACAATCCCAGACTTCACAATGTATTACAAAGCTGTAATCATCAAGGCAGATTGTACTAGCACAAAAACAGACACTCAGATCATTGGAACAGAATAGAAAACCTAGAAATGGACCCACAGACGCATGGCCAACTAATCTTTGACAAAGCAGGAAAGAATATCCAATGGAATAAAGACAGTCTCTTCAGCAAGTGGTGCTGGGAAAACTGGACAGTGACATGCACAAAAATGAACCTGGACCACTTTCTTACACAAAAATAGACTCAAAATGGATGAAATACCTAAATGTAAGACAGGAAGCCATCAAAATCCTTGAGGAGAAAGCAGGCAAAAACCTCTTTGACCTTGGCCACAGCAACTTCTTACTCAACGTGTCTCTGGAGACAAGGGAAACAAAGGCAAAAATGAACTATTAGGACATCATCAAAACAAAAGCTTCTGCACAGTGAAGGAAACAATCAGCAAAACTAAAAGGCAACCAACGGAATGGGAGAAGATATTCGCAAACAACATATCCAATAAAGGATCAGTATCCAAAATCTAGAGAGAATTTATCAAACTCAACACCCAAAAAACAAATAATCCAGTGAAGAAATGAGCAAAAGACATGAATAGACACTTTTCCAAAGAAGACATCCAGATGGCTAATATAAATCAAAACTACAATGAGATACCACCTCACACCAGTCAGAATGGCTAAAATTAACAATTCAGGCAACAACAGATGTTGGCAAGGATGCAGAGAAAGGGAAATTCTTTTGCACTGATGGTGGGAATACAAACTGGTGCAGTCACTCTGGAAAACAGTATGGAGTTCCTCAAAAATTAAAAACAGAACCACCCTATGACCCAGCGATTGCACTACTAGGTATTTATCCAAAGAATACAGGTATGCTGTTTTGAAGGGATATATGCACCCCAATATTCATAGTGGCACTATCAACAATAGCCAAAGTATGGCAAGAGCCCTAATGTCTATCGATGGATGAATGGATAAAGAAGATGTGGTATATATATATATATACAATGGAGTATTACTCAGCAATCAAAAAGAATGGAATCTTGCCATTTGCTTCAGTGTGGATGGAACTAGAGGATATTATGCTAATTGAAATTAGTTAGTGAAAGATAAATATCATATGACTTCACTCATGAAGACTTGAAGATACAAGACAGATGAACATAGGGGAAGGGAAGCAAAAATAATATAAAAACAGGGAACGGGACAAAACATAAGAGACTCTTAAATGTGGGAAACAAACAGAGGGTTGCTGCAGGGGTTGTGGGTGGGGGGATGGATAAATGGGCCAGGGGCATTGAGGAAGACACTTGTTGGGATGAGCACTGGGTGTTATAAATGGGGGATGAAACACTGGATTCTACTCCTTAAATCATTATTGCACTGTATGCTAACTCACTTGGATATAAATTAAAAAATTTGAAAATTTTAAAAAATTAAAGAAAGAAAAATGCTAATAATTGTAAAAATTGTAGGTATTCATTATGCTCCTCTCTTTACTTTTATGTCAATATTTGAACCTTTTAATAATAATAAAAGAAAAAAATCATTTAAAACAGGAAGATGAGGAATTAATACATATAGCATGCAAAGAATTCTTAGAAATTGACAAGAAAATAAACTAAAATGAAAATGGCAATGTATAGAAATAGAAAATTTGGAATATCACATCACATGCATCCTGAGGAGTAGAAATTAATCTAAAGATGAGTAAGGCAAAATATATTTTTAAAAGATTAAATACTGCTAGCGTCAATGATTCTGGGAAAAATTTTTTTTTCATCTTTTGCTGGTGGTTATATGAATTGTTAAAGCCTTTCATTGGAAAACAATTTAAATTGAAAATTGACACGGTGGCTTTTGAAAATATATCCCATTAAAATATAACATCGATAAATGCTTACCAAAGTATTGTACTGAAGGATGAAACGTAATGCCCTTCCACTGACAAATGGTTGAACCTAGTATCATGCAACCAGTAAGGAAGGACTTCATTTTTATCAACGGACTAGGAAAGATTTCCATGGTGTATTCTTGACTACAAAAGTAGATTCACATAACTGTATATAATATGACACTATTTTTTAAAATTAACATTGACAAATCCTACATATGAATCAATATGTTGGTATATAATTATATGATTATGGTTAAATACATTGAAGGACACCTATCAGGTTATGATCATTGGGTGTAGAAGAGTGAGGAATGGGGAAAGAATGGGAAAAATAAGACAAAATAAAAAAATGTCTCTAACAAAAATGCCATGTACTATATGATATTACATATGTAAATTCCTACAGGCATATAATAGTATTTTAATGTCTTTAGTAATAGTATTTTAATAGTATTTTCATGTCTTCCTGTGGTCTCAGAATTCTAGGCTTTATCCTCAAAGGTAAGGACAATGGATTTTAAGAACTCCCTAAAAAAGGGATCCAGACACACTCTTGTGGGATTAATAGTGGCTAAACTCATTCAGTGATTGTCACCCCAGCATGCTATATAAGAGAGGCTATTTATCAGGAATTGAGGATTCAAGGAAGAAATTTGAAAGCATAGAAAAGACGTGGTAATGCCCCTGGCTTTTTCTTTTTCTTTTTTTTTTAAAGTTAATTTATTTATTCCGAGAGAGAGAGAGACAGAGAGCACAATCAGAAACCATACTTAGAGGAAAGGACCCTCAGAGTACTACTCAGAGAGATTATCCTGAGAGTCTGAGTCATTGCTCATGGAGCTGGTTTTTATTGTTTTTTTCTTTGTTATTCTGTTTTCCTTCTTTCCTTTCCTTTCCTTTCCTTTCCTTTCCTTTCCTTTCCTTTCCTTTCCTTTCCTTTCCTTTCCTCTTTTCTTTTTTCTTTTTTCTTTGCTGTTCTTTCTTTCTTTCTTTCTTTCTTTCTTTCTTTCTTTCTTTCTTTCTTTCTTTCTTCTTTCTTTCTTTCTCTTTCTTTCTTTTCTTTCTTTTTTTGTAAAAGGCAAAAGATTTATTTGATCTAAAGAAAAACCAGAGTATGTGGAGCTAGAGTTTTAAGACATTTCTTGGTAATGCATGGAGCACATGTTTGGATTTAAAGTTCACGGTCACTGGGCCTCATTCTCTACTAAAGAAATTGAGAACTCCCTTAACAGGTGTGGAAAGAGGAAAGCCATGGACAAAATCATTTCTACTCTTTGGTGGGGCTGAGATAGAACAACTCTGGCTTTAGTGTATGGTGGCTTAACACTGTCTTGGAAGGACTTTACCTGAAAGGGACTTTAATTGAGAGTCTGTGACTGGATATATTGCCAAAAGCAAGGCCTAAGGGACCATTGTGAAAAGCCACCAATGACCGTTGTCTGTGTCATTAGTCTCTGCAGTAGGGCAGTAATCTGGGTGAAGAATCTACACACACACCTTCAGAGAAAGAGAAAAGAAAGAGGGATAGAGAGAAATGGCACTTGAACATTTAGACACTTGTGGTAGAAGATATGTATGTTGGCAGCCAACAAAGGTTAATAGATAGCCCCAGTGATGGAAACACTCCCTCCTCCTAAAAAATTCTAATCTAATCCTAGTGGAGGGAGGAGAACGACTGAAAGTTAACACATGCTTACTTCTCTTTACTGTTTTTTCCTGGTCTGAAGAGAGAAAAGAAATCTTACATTGAATGTAGGATAAAAATACTTCCTTAGCTTAGACTAGACATTTCATTGCCTGAAAGTGACTGTTAAACTTTGAGTTCTGACCACATCACTGACAAGGGCAGGAGAGTAAGAACCATCACGGCTGCTTAAAAGTGAAAAATAAACTAAATTTACCCTACTGAGTTCAGCACATCTTTATAAAATCAAGGCATTGGGGAGTTTATACATTGTGCTTCACATATATACACATAGATGTAAGCAAATCAATTGCTAAAATATTAATGTTATAGCAAATAAACAGGATTTCAGGGTTTTTTGGGGTTTTGTTTTGTTTTTTGTTTTTTACATGAAAGCACAATCCCATTCAGTTGTAACCTGAATTTAGAATTAGAAATTGGTATTGATCTTTCTTTTAATTTATTTTTTATTTTTAAAGTTTATTTATTTATTTTGAAAATGAGAGAGTGTATTTATTTTGAAAATGAGAGAGGGGAGGGGCGGAGAGAGGGAGAGAGAAAATCCCAAGCAGGCTCCACATGGTCAGCACGGAGCCTGCTGTGGGGCTCAAACCCATGAACTGTGAGATCATGACCTGAGCTGAAATCAAGAGTCAGACACTCAACTGATTGAGCCACCAAGCGCCCGTGGTATTTATCTTTCTCTTAAAGCAAATGCATTTTCTTTAGGCTTATCTCTAATTGCAACTATCCAGATGCCAGCAAAACCTCTCACCCAACACACACACATGTGCATACATGTCCTCGCACACATGGATGCAAGGAAAAGGTCTTCCAGACACCAACATTAAGTTTCTGAGAGACCTTTTTTGCAAAGATGCAATTTGTGTGGCTCGTTACAGTATGAGTCTCAATCAAAAAATATACAAAGGCTGAAATATTCAAATATGCAACACAATCAAGAAAGCACACAGCTGATTGTTAAAATATGCAGCCTGTTAAGTAAATCCCATTAAAGACAATTTTAGAAACTAAAATATGTTTGGAAATTAGTAAAATAAATGATTTCATTTTGTCAAATATATTCAAATATTTCAAAAGATACAAGAACTTGTGAGGAAAGAAAGATACAAAACATTCACATTCCTTTAGTGAAGAAAGCCTAGCCTAGGTCTGTGGGAGTGGGCTCGAGTGTGGTGAGAATGAGGGGTGAGAACTAGAGTAAGCGATAGGGACCCTCTATCACAGATTTTCTTTTGAAAATCTTGGAAAACTAGAGCATGGTATGGCGAATATCAAATGGTGAGATTTGCTCTTCCTTCCTTCCCTAGAGGAATAGAATTTTAGTCTACTAGAAAAGATATAAAGTGCCTAGGGGATAGTAACTAAAGTAGAGAAAGGGAGTCGTTTTTGCAAAATTGGCAGAAATTGCCTTTTTATCTTCCAAGAAAATGTTGTGAGGCAAAACTGTCAATTTAGCACAGTTTTGCTTTAAAATCATTTCCTTACTTTGTGCATTAATTTTTAAAACTTTTCTTCTCCCACAAAGAATAAAACTGTACCATTGAAATACTGTGGTTGATGCTTATGTTATGTACCTTGATTATGTTGTGTTGATCATTTCATGTATCTTTATTTAATATGAAAAGGAACACTTAAAAATATTTATAGAGTCTCCACTTTTGGTGAATTTGGCTTGTGATAGGAGAGGAGATGGCTGGTTTCTCATAAGCAGGCACTATGCAGCCTTTCCATAAATGTGCAGATGGTTAATTGGTAATATCAAGTAGTCTTTTGCACAGATGGGGGAATAAAAATGATTAGTGAAAATTACACAGGAAGATTCATTCAGATCATGGCAAATGTAACAGCACAGGAGTTATGGTTTATATTTGTGAGCTAAAATAGGGCATAAAGAAATTGGCCTATCAAAAAAGCTGTAATCAAGTCAGTGATCAGTACCCAGAAGTCCTATAACATATTAAACTTATGGTCATTTTAGAAAGACTCAGAAGACTACAATTTAGCTTTTTTCTTACTTAGAATTTTCCCTCAACTGATTGTGAAAACATTTATTAGGAATCATATTCTCTCAGCAACAATAGTTTTGCTTATAAACACCTTTGGGAAATTTCACTCATTGTAAGTTTTCTAGTTCTTTTCTTAATTATTGAGCTATCCCACTTTTAATGCATACATAAAGGCTAGTGTGGCTTTTATATAAAACAACAAAACCTTAGAGATACATCTATGAGAATTTTTGTTTTACCATAGGTCAAGGCATATGTGAGTTCTTTCAAATTGCATTCTATACAATGACTTTTTTTTTTTTTTTTTTTTTTTTTTTTATAGAGAGAGAATCCTTGGGATGCCTGGGTGGCTCAGTCTATTCACATTTCAACTCTTGATTTCGGCTCAAGTCATGATCCCAGAGTCATAGGATCAAGCCCCACATTGGACTCCATGCTAAGCATGGAGCCTGCTTAATATTCTCTCTCTCCCTCTGCCCCTCTCCCCTGGTCATTCTCTCTCTCTCTCTCTCTCTCTCTCTCTCTCTCTCTCTCTTCTCTCTCTAAAGTAACAAAGAGAGAGAGAGGGAATGAATCCCCAACTTAGAAGTTTGGAAAGGTGATTCAACCACACCTTTAAAATATTACTTAAAAAAATTTTATTCATTTATTTTGAGAGAGAGAGTGTGTGCACAAGTGGGGGAGGGGCAGAGAGAGGGAGAAAGAAAGAATCCCGACAAGGCTCCTCACTGTCAGTGCAAGCCCAATGTGGGCCTTGAACTCACAAACCGCGAGATCATGACCTGACCCAAAATTGGATGCTTAACTGACTGAGTCAACCAGGTGCCCCTAAAAAAATTCTTAAATGTAAAGGTCAATGAGTTTTATTTAGAAAACTATTAGTATATTGTTATTGGTACTTTTTTTAAGGGAAAAAAGATAGATTTTTATTTATTTTTATTTATTTTTAATTTTTTTAATGTTTATTTTTGAGAGAGAGAGGCAGAATGAGAGTGGGGGAGGGGCAGAGAGAGAGGGAGACACAGAATCTGAAGCAGGCTTCAGGCTCTGAGCTGTCAGCATAGAACCCTACATGGGGCTTGAACTCATGGACGGTGAGATCATGACTGGAGCCAAAGTTGGACACTTAACCAACTGAGCCACCTAAGGTGCCCCATGAGATAGATTTTTAAACTCAATGCCAATATAAATTGATTTGGTTTTTTGACTATTAATCCATATTTTATTGAAACCACTTTTATACATAATGTTTTAGTGAACTTGCAGTGTGTTTTATGGAATTATAATGTAGGTTCTTGAGAGCTTCTAATTCAAGGTCCTTCAAAGAGCAATTTAAGCACCAGTTAGAAGTATAATGGAAAAATCGCTCACTCACAATGACAACAAATATGTACTATCCCTAGGTATAGACTTTTAAGAAATATTCAGGCTATCCATGAAGAAAATGATAACTTTCTCTTCAGTCACCAATGATGTTTTGTGCTTTTTGGAATGAAGTTTTGAAAATACATGTATTATCTTAGAGAGGAAGACACAGTAAAGATCAAATTTCTCTAAATATTTCTCTAGATTCAGTGCAGTTCCAATTAAAATTCCTATGGGATTATGTAAAGCTTGATTAAATGGTTCAAAAGATCACCTACAAGAGTATAAAGGAAAGAGATTATTAGAAACATCCTAAGAACAAAGTAGGGCTGGAACATGCCCATTCAGAATTCCAAATGTATTAGGGAAATATAGTAAGAATAAGTGTATAATACTGATTCAAAGATAGACACACAGGAGAACCTGGTGACTCAGTCAGTTAAGCATCCTACTCTTGATTTTGGCTCAGGTCATGATCTCACGGTTCATGAGAATGAGCCCTACATCAGGCTCTGTAGTGATGACTTGGAGCCTGGTTGGGATCTCTCTCTCTCTCTCTCTCTCTCTCTCTCTCTCTCTCTCTCTCACTCAGTTTTTCCCTTGACCCCCCCCCCCGCCCCCTCTGCTCTCTCTCTTTCAATATAAATAAATAAACTTAAAAAGTAAGATAGACACATTAATCTATGGACCACAGCAAAGAATAAAAAGATAATATAAAAATGAGAATTTTGTGAATAATAAAGTTTGAGAAAAGGGCATCAGATATAATTAAGAGATTAATCAAGGAAAAATTGTGTTTTCTTAAATTCATTCAAAGTTTATTAAACATTTTGGTCTTGAATATCTACTACATGCCAGAACCCACTCAAGTTGCTAAGAGACAGAAAACTAAAGAAAAGAAACAACCTTCACACCATTAAGAGTGTAAATCCAGGTGGGAGAAGGCAGAAAATAAATAATAAATAAATGTATGGTATGTTAGTGACAGTGCTATGAAAAAAGAATAAGGGAGGTAGAGTGTGGCTGTTGAACAGAATTGTGCTATTTTATAGAAGGTGACCAGGGAAGTTGTTCTCCTAAGTGGCATTTATAGACAAATAAGATACTTTTGTATAAAAGATTGGCAAATATGAGAAAAAAGAGATGACATCAGCCATAGGGAAAGAGGCAGTTTTACGTGATATTGGTGAATGTGTAGATTCATGCAGATTTTCTGCTATGCATTTTGACAATATGCATAAAATTCTTTTCATAAAGGAGATAAACAACTGGCAAAGATTCATACTGAAGCACCTTTTATAGTGACATGAAAAGGAAATAACCCCAAATTTATTAAAAGGTCATGGGAGCAGCACCTGTGTGGCTCATCAATTGAGCATCCAATTCTTGATTTTGGCTCAGGTCATGATCCCAGGGCCATGAAATTGAGCCTTGAATTGGGCTCTGTGCTGAGCATGGGGCCTGCTTGAGATTCTCTCTTTCTCTCCCTCTGCTGCCTTCCCTGTTTGTTCCTTCTCTAAAATAAAAATAAATAAATAAATAAATAAATAAATAAATAAATAAATAAAATTTTAAAAGGCAGTGGGAAAATAAAATTATGGTTATTCACACAAGGAGAGGGATTATATAACCATGGAAAAATAGAAAAAAGCTTTGCTCAATAAGAAAAAAAGTTGTAATATTTGGTTGGAAGTACAGTATAAATACATGAATGAAAATTACATATCAATTCATATTTTTTCTCCCCTCTTCTCTTACACACATACATGTGTGCGTGTGTGTGCACACATACACACACACCTTAAAGGTCATTCATCAAAATTTTAATATAGACTGTCCAAGGGAAAAGGAATTTTAAGTGTTTTTTGCTTCTTAATTTTTTACTGTTAGAATTATTTAGAGTAAGCATATGTTATTTTTATAATGGCATGCAAAGTAATTTTCTTGTTTTAAAATACTCTATAAACATCGATTCTGTAGTAGTTACAAAGAAGTTACTATACTATTAAACAGGTTAATTAATGAAATTAAAAAAATAAATTTCAAACAAACATTTAAAGTGAAGTAGAGTTGTGAACTGAGATTAATGCTGTGTTCTGTGATTGGGGCAAAAAAAAATGGTCACTGGTAAAGTCAAACATACAAAATACAGATTGTCATTTTCTCTCCATGTTACCTTAAGTAAGGTAGAAAGATAGTAAGATTTTTGAAGGCAGTGTCACTGAACAGTCTATAAAGAAGGGTAATACTGTGAGTAAATCCTAGAGCAGGGCAAGTCCTAAATTGATATCCTAAAGGAAGGGATTCCCTTTCTTCTCAATGTTTGCCCTTGAGTCATCTTTCTACTTGAATTAGGTAGGCATTGAGTTAATAAGCAGTAATCCCTTTGAAGAAGACTTCATTGAGTTGTTATTAAAACAACAGTATTAAAGTTGTCTCAATGAAATCATGAAGGAAAAGAAGAAAGATGATAAAGATTCATAACAGTTCAAATTTAGTGCAATCACATACAATTTGTACCTTCTATTTAAAAATTCTTTAACATTTTAGCTTATTGTTTAACAATAAGCTAGTATTGTCTAACAGCAGCTAGCTTATCCCTGCAAGGGATTATGTTCTATTGTAACCATTATCAAATAGAAAAGCATGCCTCTGGATTTTTGGTGTGTGTGTGTGTGTGTGTGTGTGTGTGTGTGTGTGTTTTGTTTTGTTGCTTTTTATGATCACTTTAACAGTAGCTGTTCTGGTTATTTGAAACACAAGAATATGTAATCTCCCAAATCTGTTTCTTTCTCCTTATTGCTTTCAAGATACATATTGACCCAATCTAGAAGGTCTGCCAAGACAAAAACTAAAGCTTGACTTTTAATTCTTTCCTATCTCTTAAACAGTGACAGTGCAGTATCTGTCATTGTATCTTATTCTTTTTAATGTCTTTAAAATTTACCTCTTTTGAGCCAAAGCATAAGAGACTCCTAAAAACTGAGAACAAACTGAGGGTTGATGGGGGGTGGGAGGGAGGGGAGGGTGGCTGATGGGTTTTGAGGAGGGCACCTTTTGGGATGAGCACTGGGTGTTGTATGGAAACCAATTTGACAATAAACTTCATATATTGAAAAAAATTTACCTCTTTTTTTTCCCCATCTTCACTGTTACCACCTTAGTTCAGGCTTTTATGACTTCTCACCTGGACTCAGCAACAATCTCAAAACTCTTTGCTTTACTGTCATCTCTCTTATATTCCATAAGACCTTTTGTTGTCTTTCTTAAGCATAGACATAGTCTTTCTTAAGCATAACTTCAGTCCTTTCACTTTGGTGCTTAAAAACATTGAAAGACATCCTCTCTTATTACAAGATAAAATATAAAAAAGTGTAGAGGACCTATCCACTACACACCCTCCTCACTCTTTTCTACCTCAGAATCTGATATAATCACACTCCAGTTACCCTAAAATATTTTAATTGTTTAAGTTGTCTGTGCCTTTGGGCTTTTTTACACAGGATAGTCTGTCTGTCTGACCCTTATTTCTTTCAAACCACTCACCAATCTTATCACTGTTGTTAGCTCTAAACTGGGTTAACATTTACTAGTCCTTTAAAATCCTACTCACATATGACTACTTTTAAGGCACTTTTTCTGTGTAATCCAATATGAGATAAATGATCTCATAGCACCTGGGCTTACTGTATCAGAATCTTCTTTGCACTGCATTGTAATTATGGGTGCATTTGTTAGTTTCTCCTAGTTAGAGCTCCTGATGAGAGGAAATTTATTTAAATCTTCATATTCCCTGAATCTGGCACAGTGACTGTGATCAATAAATACTTGTTAGATGTAGAATCTGAAGATAACACATTTTATCTATATGAATCTATGAAACCCCACCAAATGGTTATCCTTAGACCATCAGAATAGAACTAGTCTTTTGGCTTGGGGTTTGGTTTTGTTTTGTTTTATTTTTCCTTTTTTATGTACGAATTCATAACACACATTATGGTATGTTTATAATAAAACATAAGATCATCTTTCTAAGGCTATACATTAACAAGTACTTTTCATATTAAGTTTGATTTTAGTAAGTGTGATCCTTATACTATATATCCATAACATTTTATGAAAATGAACAATCATTGATTCATCAGATAGGAATTGAATATATATACTATATGTCAAGTACTGGCCTACAGTAAACTCTGGAGTACAAAAAATAACAGGTATATTCTCTATTCTTTGGGGACAGTAGATCTTAATCTTCTCCATGGGACAAAAACCAGTGCAGTTAGCCTATTGGTAAGGTCTCTTCCCTGGATAGAAATATAAGAAGCCTATAAAAATCAAACAAGCTTGTTGATTGGAGTGAATGTTAGTGAAAATGTGAAAAACTAAGAATTGTTTAGCTATGATGACCAGCTTATTTCACATATGATATTTAAACCTCTTAAAGTGGGCAACTATCAAACGTTTATGTTACTTCATAACATGAAATTATTTGTGATTGACACTAATAGAGGTTTATAACAGCAACATTGAAAAAGAAAGCAGAGTGAGATTTGGCACAAAGGCCTTGATGGAGAATATTATTTTGGCAAGGAGATAGAAAGGGAAATAGAAAGGAAAATAACTGTTTCAGCAAAGATGTGAAGGTAGCAAAGTTAATGAATAAATATATTGGGTTTGAGCAAGCATTTGGAGTAGGAGAAGAACAAGCTTAGCTCTGGAAAGGCAGGCCTAGTTAGATTAACCAGTCCCTTGAGTTGAAGTTTAAGGAGCTTGGAATTTATCCTGCAGGTAGGGAAGTGAGGTGTCCTATTTTTTATTCTGCAAATGACGCTATTGAAATTGTGTTTTAGAAAGATTGATCTGGCTGGGGATTGTAGGATGCATTGAAAGGAAAGAAACCACCTGTAGTGAAAGAGGAATGCATAAAAGATGTGGCCATGGAAATGGAAAGCATAAAGGACATAGAAATTTAAATTTAACAGTTTTGTCAAGTAGAATATGCTCTAATGTCTGTTTCATGTCTATTTGCCCTGTCTTTTACTGTTGCTAATATTAGGATCAGCAAATTCAGTCAAGCTGGTTATTTCAAACATTTGGGATGTTTGGGGATGAACCTAGTTGATTAACATCAATGTTTACTTTTCAGAGTTTATTTGTAATTTGGAAAACTCAGCTCACATCCATACCTTTTCTTTGTCATCTTCTGGAAAGTAATCAGAATAAAGGTGGCCTGGACAAAGAAAAATAACTAACTCCAGGAAAATGGGGAAAGTGCAAAATAGAAAAGCATCTAGTTTTGGATTAAGCACAGTGCTTTAGTACAATCAATACGCACTAAAGGATTTTTTTTTTCCAAGTACATTAGCATCAATACTTTATCACTTGATGCGCTGGATGAAATTTTTTAATTTTGTTTAAATTTTTTTAATGTTTATTCATTTTTGAGAGACAGAGAGACAGAGTGCAAGCAGAGGAGGAGCAGAGAGAGAGGGAGACACAGAATCTGAAACAGGCCCCAGGCTCCGAGCTGTCAGAACAGAGCCTGATGTGGGGATCGAACACACAGACCGCGAGACCATGACCTGAGCTGAAGTCGTCCGCTTAACCGACTGAACCACCCAGGCACCCCCCTGGATGAAATTAATGTATAATTGGAATTGGAATCAAAACCAATGAATGCAAGTATGAAAGACTATAGCATTCAAAATAAATGGAATAATAAACAAATTAGTCTTTTGAGAATTGTAGAAAGATAGAAAAAAGGAGACTGTAGAAAGCAAGGTGTCATTTTCAATTCAGACTAGATTCACGTGAGAAGAATGCCCTGTCAGGTTACATAAAGATGGTTTTTCAGATAGGTATATCATCCAGGTGTGAGAAGTGTATCCTGCTGCTTTATTAGGAATCGCTTCCTGGTAGGGAATACCTCCTACCGTCAAAGGTAATGATCAAGCTACCATATTGTAACAGTATAATTTTAGTTTAGTCTCTGGGCCAGATTCCAGTTAGGCAGGTAAGGACCTATTGCAACATTAGTTTGTATGTAGTATATAAGAATATATCCTTCAACATATATAGTTGCAGGAGCAGAAGGCATTATTTCCAAGTCTTATTTCATTCTCAAGCCTCATATTTATGCCTTTGCTCATGGTTTTGCACTGATTATTTGGTCTTCTGGCTTTTACATAGCCATCCCCATCAGAAATTCATCATCTTGGGGCACCTGGGTGGCTCAGTCAATTATGGTTCCAACTTCGGCTCAGGTAATGATCTCATGCTTCATGCATTTCAGGCCCCCTGTTGGGCTCTGTGCTGACAGCTCAGAGCCTGGAGCCTGCTTTAGATTCTATGACTCCCTCTCTCTCTCTGCCTCTTTCTCACTTGCACTCTGTCTGTCTCTTTCTTTCAAAAATAAATAAACATTAAAAATTTTTTAAAAAAGAAGAAATTCAGCATCTTCAAGAGGATACATAGCTAATTTTCATCAATTACAGAAATGAACAGGAAGATCTTTTAATAAAACCTGAGGTAAAGGTAGCTATCTTAGTCTGTTTGGGCTATTATAACAAAAACACCATGAACTGGGTGGCTTATAAACAATACACATATATTACACAGTTTTAAATGTTGGGAATTCCAAGATCAAGGTGCTGGTCAAGGTGGTGTCTAGGGAGAGTTGACTTACTCATAGATGGTGCCTTCTTATCGTATCATTAGATGATGGAAGAGGCAAGCAAGTTCTCTGGGATCTCTTTCAAAGGACTAGCCCATTCCTGAGGATTATCACCTAATCACTTCCCAAAAGCCCTCCCTCCTAATACCACCATTTTGGGAATTAGGATTTCAACATATAAATTTGGTGGACGGAGTGGGGGTGGGTGGGTAGGGCACAAACATTTAGACCATAGCAGTAACTCAGATGTCTATGAAACAGAGTCATTTTTGCCCTCCTAAGAAAGTAAGATAAAATACCATTCCTTTTTTTCCTTCTTGATGAGCTGATAGTCTGGAGGAAAAAAGAAAAAGAAAAAGAGATGATTAGATTAATTTTTTTTAGGCAGGATATCCTAACTGTTCCAGAGCTCATCAATAGATTGAATTGATAATTACCTTACTATAATTTCTAATCCTTGTTATTTTTTAAAAATTATTTTTTGTTACATTTATTTACTTTTGAGAGACAGAGCACAAGTAGGGGAGAGGCAGAGAGAGAAGGGGACACGGAATCCAAAGTAGGCTCCGGGCTCAAACTCACAAACTATGAAATCATGACCTGAGCCAAAGTCAGACGCTTAACTGACTGAGCCACTCAGGCATCCCGCTAATCCTTGTTCTGAATTCTGTCTCTTTAAGCCATAATACTAAAAAAATAGAATAATAGCAATTTTATAATTGCTATAATTGCTAACATTTCATTTTTGAGACCATATATTTCAGTCATTTCTTCTGAACGCACTTTAAGCATACTTTAATCTATATACTTACCCTTTGAAACAGATGTCATGAGTCTCATTTAGAATGTAGCAAATTGTAACCTAAAGAGTTTAAATAACCTAGCCCAATTAGTAAATGGCAAACCCAAGTAAAGAATCTAACTTGGTTCAAAGCTTACTTTAAGAATTACATTGGGCGCCTGGGTGGCGCAGTCGGTTAAGCGTCCGACTTCAGCCAGGTCACGATCTCGCGGTCCGTGAGTTCGAGCCCCGCGTCGGGCTCTGGGCTGATGGCTCAGAGCCTGGAGCCTGTTTCCGATTCTGTGTCTCCCTCTCTCTCTGCCCCTCCCCCGTTCATGCTCTGTCTCTCTCTGTCCCAAAAATAAATAAACGTTGAAAAAAAAATTTAAAAAGAATTACACAGTGCTACCTTGTGCAGTTCTATTGTGCTGCCTGGGGAAGGCTCTTTGGAGGCAAGTCAAAGATTAGCAGGTCACAGGGGTCATAAATGAACAGAGACTATTGTTGAACTGTAGTTAAGGGCTGCTCAAATGATTTCTCTTCTTTTCCTAAAAATTCCCAGCTTAACTGAAGTTCATGCTACAAGGCTATACTACCCATTTCTCTTTCAGATTATGCACTCCTTTCCATCTTTCAATTTATTTATTCAAATACTTCTAATATCACTATTTTTTGGCCCCCTTGGAGAAATGGGTTTCCTCCAACCCTTTGATGTTTCAGCCATTTAGAATCCATCTCATATTCTCAATCCCTTCATTCCCTTTACAACTCAGTTTAGATATGATAGTTCTTCCCTTGCAAATAGTCTTTAGTTCTTTTCCCTTCTGTCCCATAGTCATAGTCATCTGATTAATCTCTTTTCTCTGTGTAAACCCAACTGAGCAAGAGACTAGTGCTGGGGATATTCAATAGGATCTATGAATTTCAAATTGACTTTTAAACTATCACACTCTACTATACTTTCTTATTCTTTGATATTACTATCTCCCATTTTTCACATATATTAGTGTATCCAACTCTCCTGTCCTCCTACTTTCTGTTGGTGGTTTGCTCCATAATTCCTAAAGAAAACATAGGCATTCAGATGAGATCCACTGATACCTCTGATCACCAAAGCCAATAATTTGACCTCACTTTTGTATGTGTTATATTCCTTTCTTCTCATATAAACAGAAGTGTTCTTATCCTATGTAAGCCCAATCCACTTGTGCTATAGATATTGCCACTTGAATAATACATTGGCCTTCACTTAGAATAATTCAAACTACTGAACAAAATATATGCCAAAATACATAAGACCACCACATAATAGGAATTTATACATCCCTCAGACAACTGTTCAAGAACAGACATTTTGATCTACAAATGATTTCCTCTATTGAATGATTCAGAGACTTAGGTTTTTTTCTACCTTATGGATTAAGATGCCTTGGGGCCTTAGTATTAAAAAGAAAAGGGGAACATGGAACTTGGTATGTATATCCATTACTTAAAAGTGACTGACATCACCATCTCTCTCATTCCATGGGTGATAATTAATTCCACAGTCAATCCAGAAGATTAACTGGGAAATACAGTGTCCAGTATCAGGCATCTACTTCTAAGGAAAAACTCCTATGTTTGAAAGGAAGAGCAAAAAATACGGTATACAGAGGCACCAGGGTGGCTCAGTCAGTTGAGTGTCTGGCTCTTGATCTTGGTCTCACTTGGGTTCTGTGCTGGCAACAAGGAAACTGCTTGGGATTCTCTCTCTTTCTCTCTCTCTCTGCCCCTACCCTGATCTCTCTCTCTCAAAAAATAAATAAACTTAAAAAAAACAAGAAAATATAGTGTACAATTAGGCCTCTTTTCCATAGGGATATGACAAAAGATATCAGGTGGTAAATAGTTTGCTTAAGAAAAAAGAAATTAAAGAAACAATGCCTGTTTTCTTTAAAGCCTAGAGGGGAAAAAATCAGTTAAAAAAAAGTACCAATTAAAGACAGAAGTTTTCAGAGTGGATCAAATAACAAGACCCATACCAAATAATTATGTTGTATACCTGGAAATAATACAATGTTATATGCCAATTATACCTCAATAAAAAATTTAAAAAAAATTTTAAAAATCTGACATTATGTTATCTAAAATAAACCCACTTTAAAAGGCAGATTTAGGTTAAAAGTAAATGGATCAAGAAAAATATATCATACTAATACTAATGAAAAGAAAATAGGAGTAGATATATTAATTTCATACAGAGCAGACTTCAGAGCATTTAGAAAAGTTATCAGGAATAAGAACATTATATTTAAACAAATGGTGTTGCGATAACTTGACAGCTACACACAAAAGAATGAAACTGGGCCACTTTCTTGCACCATACACAAAAGAAACTCAAAATGGGTTAAAGTCCTAAATGTGAGACCCGAAACCATAAAAATCCTAGAAGAGAACACAAGCAGCAATTTTTTTCTGACCCTGGTTGTAGCAACATCTTTTTAGGTATGTCTCCAGAAGCAAAGGAAATATAAACAAAAATAAACTATTGGAACTATATATAAAAAAATAACAAAAAACCAAAAACAAAACAAAACGAGACAAAAAAACCAAAACCTCTGCACAGCAAAGGAAACAACGAAAAAAACTAAAAGACAACCTACCAAATAGGAGAAGATATTTGCAAATTATGTATTCAATAATGGGTTCGTATCCAAAATATGTAAAAAACTTATACAACTCAACATCCAAGAAACAAATAATCCAATTTAAAAATGGGCATAAGACATGAACAGACATTTCTCTAAAGAATACCTACAGATGGCCAACAGACATGTGAAAAGAGGCTCAATATCACTCATCATCAGGGAAATGTAAATCAAAACCATAACAAGATATCACCTTATACCTATCAAAATGGCTAAAATAAAAAACACAAGAAACAACAAATACTGGTGAAGATGTGGAGAAAAAGGAACCCTTATGCACTGTTGGTGGGACTGCAAACTCGTGTAGCCACTGTGGAAGACAGTATGGAGGTTCCTCAAAAAATTAAAAATAGAACTACCTTACAATCTATTAATTGCGCTACTAGGTATTTATACAAAGAATATGAAAACACTAATTCAAAAGTATATATGTACACCTAGGTTTATTGCAGAATTATTTACAATAGCCAAATTATGGAAGCAGCCCAAGTGTCCATTGATAGATGAATGGATTAAGAAGATGTGGTATATTTATGTATACAGTCGAGTATTATTCAGCCATAAAAAGGGCTGAAATCTTGCAATAACAGGGATGGATTTAGAGAATATAATGCTAACCGAAATAAGACAGTCGGAGAGAGACAAATACTACATGGTTTCGTTCATATGTGGAATTTAAGAAATAAAACACACACACACACACACACACACACACACACACGAGACAAACCAAAACAAAGACTCTTAACTATAGAGAACAAGAAGATTGTTACCAAAGGGGATTCAAGATCAACACTCAAAATTAGATCACTTTTGTATATACCAGAAATGAAATGAACAAGTGGAACTTTAAATTACCAACAGAATATGAAACAACAACAACAAAAAATAAATCCAAACAACTGAAATAGTTAGGTATAAATATAACAAAATGTGTATAAGGTCTGTCTGAGGAAAACAACAAAGCCCTGATCAACAATCAAAGAAGAACTAAATAAGTGGGGAAGTATTCCATGTTCCTGCATAGGAGGACTCAATATTATCAAGATATAAGTTCTTCCCAATCTGATCTATAGATATAATGCCATCCCAATAAAAGTCCCAGAAGGTTATTTGTTGGATATCAACAAACCAATTCAAAAGTTTATATGAAGAGGGGCACCTGGGTGGCTCAGTCAGTTAAGCATGTCTTTGGCTCAGGTCATGATCTCACGGTTCGTGGGTTTGAGCCCTGAATCAGGCTCTGTGCTGACAGCTCAGAGCCTGGAGCCTGCTTCTGTCTCACACTGTCTCTGCCCCTTCCCGGCTTGCACTTTGTCTCTCTGTCTCTCTCAAAAAATAAACAAACACTAATAAAATAAAAAAAATTAAAAAAAATAAAAATTGATATGGAGAAGCAAAAGACCCAGAATAGCCATCACAATATTGAAGGAGAACAAAGCTGAAGAAGTGACATTACCTTTAAGACTTCAAGACTTATAGTATAGAATTACAGTAATTGAGACAGTGTGGTGTTGGTGAAAGAATAAACAAATAGATCAATGGAATAGAATAGAGAACCCACAAATAGACCCACATAAATATAGTTAACTGATCTTTGACAAAAGAATGTTTGCAACAAATGACACTGGAATAACTGTGTATCAGCATAAAAAACAAACAAACAAAAAAAACAAAACATAAAATTCCATCCTTCCCAAAGTTAAAATGGGCCATAGACCTAAATATAAAAGATATAACTATAAAACTACTAGAAGATAACAGAGAAGAAAACCTGGGTGACATTGGATATGGGGATGGATTTTTTCTAAATGTTCATTTATTTTTGAGAGAGAGAGAGACAGACCGTGAGCATGCCAGGGTCAGAGAGAGAGGGAGACACAGAATCCAAAGCAGGCTGTAGGCTCTGAACTGTCAGCACAGAGCCCAATATGGGGCTCAAACTCACAAAATGCAAGATCATGACCTGAGCTGAAGTCAGGCGCTCAACCGACTGAGCTACCCAGGCACCTCTAGTGATGACGTTTTAGAAACAACATCATGGATCTTACATGATCCCCAAAAAACTAACTGATATGCTGGAGTTCATTAAAATTAAAAAACTTCTACTCTGCAAAAGACTATTTCAAGAGGAAGAGAAAACAACCCACATACTGCTAGAAAATATTTGCAAAAGGTATATTTGATAAAGGATTGTTATCCAAGATATACAAAGAACTCTTAAAACTCAACAATAAGAATATAAACAACCCAATTTAAAAAATGGGCTAAGACCCTAACAAACACCTCACCAAAGAAGATATACATTGGCAAATAAGCTCCATTGGAAAGATGCTCCAAAATATTTTATCAGTGAAATGCAAATAAAAACAACAATGTAAATTCATATAACTAAGTGAAAGAAGCCAGTCTGAAAAAGGTTCTATGCCATATGATTCCAATTACCTGATGTTCTGGAACAGGCAAAGTTATGGAGACAGTAAATAGATCAGTGGCTTCTAGGAGTGGGGTTGAAGGGAAGGGAACAGTAGTAGGAATTAAAAGGTGGAACACAGGGGCGCCTGGGTGGCGTAGTCGGTTAAGCGGCCGACTTCAGCCAGGTCACGATCTTGCGGTCTGTGAGTTCAAGCCCCGCGTCAGGCTCTGGGCTGATGGCTCAGAGCCTGGATCCTGTTTCTGATTCTGTGTCTCCCTCTCTCTCTGCCCCTCCCCCGTTCATGCTCTGTCTCTCTCTGTCCCAAAAATAAATAAATGTTGAAAAAAAAATTTAAAAAAGGGTGGAGCACAGAGTATTTTTAGGACAGTAAAAACCCTCTATATGATACTATAATGACAGATACATGCCGTTGTCTGTTTGCCCAAACCTGTAAAATGTACACCACCAAGAGTGAACTTTAATGTAAATTATGGATTTTGAGTGATTATTATGTGCCAGTGTAGGTTCATCAGATATAACAACTGTACCACTTTGGGGAAATATGTTTGTGATGGAAGAGGTGATGCATGCGTTGGGGGAGAGGTACATGGGAAATCTCTGCAGGTTTTTTTTTTTAAATTTTTTATTAATGTTTATTTCTTTTTGAGAGAGACAGAGACAGAATGCGAGTGGGTTAGGGGCAGAGAGAGAGGGAGACACAAATCTGAAGCAGGCTCCAGGCTCTGAGCTGTCAGCACAGAGCCCAACGCAGGGCTCGAAGCCACAAGCTTTGAGATCATGACCTGAGCCGAAGTCGGATACTCAACCAAGTGAGCCACCCAGGCACCCCTCTGCAACTTTTCTGTTTTGCTCAGTTTTGCCTAAAAATACTCTAAAGAAAAATCTTTAGGAAAAGAGGATGTGGTCAACTGTTTTGAATGGTATTGAGTAACTGGATAAAATGAGAAGAGGGTAGAGACTATTGAAATTAAAAAGCATTACGTAATTCTTAACTTTAACAAAAGTAGTTCTAATGGACATTTGGAAAGTAATTTCAAATGATGTGAGCTGAAGGGGAAAAATGTTAAGGAATTGCCAATTGTCTGCAAAAACACTTTTGAATATCTTTGCTGTGATGGTGAGTACTGAAGTGACGTGTAAGTTGAAGGATGACATGGTTAATTTTCAATAAGTGTATGGATATGTGAGTAAATGAATAAAGGAAAGTATAAGTGAAATGTAAATATTTCTGAAATTCTTTGAAACTGCTATTTCCATACAAATGTCAGGTAACACAGCACATTTATTCATAATGTTGCATTTATACATCATTGAGAGAGAGATTTATGCCTTTTTGACGGTTGTTTACTTTTTAAATAAATAATGAGATTTTCTTGATTCGAATGCTGACAGCCTTCAGAAACCTGTTTCGGCAGCCTGACACTTCTTTCCTCTCACATTATCTCTCCCTTTCAAATAAACAGATCCCACACAGATAGGCTTCAATAACAAGAGTTCTAGTTACTTATTAAAATCTAAACAAAATGTCTAGCTTTACATTTCAGTATAATGCAGGAAATTTAGTTCTGAGGAAACACTGCTATCTTTAAGTCTTTCCAAGTAAGAAGGAAAATATAATATTAAAAGAGGTGTATATGCTTTTGTGTCCTTTGTTAAAATAATTTTTTTAAGTTTGTTTATTTTGAGAGAGAGAGAGAGAGAGAGAGAGAGAGAATGGGGGATCTCTCCCAAACTGTGAGATCATGACCTGAGCTGCAATCAAGAGTTGGACACTTAACTGAGTCACCCAGGCACCCATTTTGTGTCTTTTTTTTTTAAGAAAAAGGTGCCTATTTTAGGGGTGCCTGGGTGGCTCAGTCAGTTGAGGTCAGACTTTGGCTCAGGACATGATCTCATGGTTCATGAAGTTGGAGAGTTTGAGCTACACATAGGCTCTCTGTTGTCAGCACAGAGCCCACTACTGATCCTCTGTCCCCCTCTCTCTGCCTCTGTCCTGCTTGCACTCTCTCTCTCTTTCAAAAATAAATATTAAAAAAAATTAATGCTGATTTATTTTTGAGAGAGAGACAGAGCGCAAGCTGAGGAGGGGCAGAGAGAGAGAGAGAGAGAGGGAGACCCAGAATCCAAAGCAGGCTCCAGGCTCCCAGCTGTCAGCACAGAGCTTGACACGGGGCTGGAACTCACGAACTGTGAGATCATGACCTGAGCTGATGTCAGACGCTTAACTGACTGAGCCACCCGGGCACCCCAACATTTGTTTTTAAAGAAAATGATGCCTATTTTAAATGAAATGTAAGAACAATTCCTGCATTGCTTAGTTCATCGTAGAGTGGGTCATATAGAAATAAACATATATTTTATTACTAACCTCCCCCAAATAGCACATTCTCCAATTCAACTTCTTTGCAGGGCTCAGAAAAAGTACATTTCTAAACATCTCAAGACCAAATGTCAACTTCTGCCAATGCTCAAATTATTCCCTTTTGTCTGATGCCATAGATCTGGGCAAGCAGCCTTGGGGACCAGAGAGAAATGGGGATATACTCTGGGGACTTTTACCACCAGGGCCTCCATATCAAAACTGCATAAGAAGCCGATCTCTGGCAGTTAGAGGCTGAAATCCAGTTTACGCTTTCCTCTTTAATGAGCTCTGTCACCTGAAGCAAGGGACATCTTCTAATTTGTTCACACACAGAAGGCTTCTATTTGTAACTCAAATGAAGATGCTATGTAGACTAGTGTTGGCTCTGATAACCACTTCTCAGAAAAAAGTCCAGACAGCACAAATATGTAGCATGTGTGTGCAGAGTTGTCTGGTTCCCCACCCCCACAGACTGCTTCTCTTTTGTTCTTTACTACTCATTATACAATCCAAGAATTAGCACATTTATTGGCATTCTTCCACCTGCACTCTTCTAGGAATCTTGTGTATATTTTCTTTATTTTTTTTATATTTCCCTTCAATGTCAGTACAGTTATTTTCATTTTAAAGAAGAGGAAATTGAGAGTTTAATTACATTTCCAAACTACCTAATAAATCGCAGAAACACCTTTTATTTTTTATTTAAAAAATTTTTTTTGTATTATTACATTTCTTTGTTTTTGAGAGGCAGAGTGAGACAGAGCATGAGTAGGGGAAGGGCAGAGAGAGAGAAGACACAGAATCTGAAGCAGGCTCCAGGCTCCAAGCTGTACACCCAGAGCCTGACGCAGGGCTTGAACCCACAAATTGTGAGATCATGACCTGAGCCGAAGTCGGACGCTTAATCGACTGAGCAACCCAGGCACCCCAGAAACACCTTTTAGATTCATGATTCTGACACTGGAGCTCATTTTCTTCACAATATGCAATTTAATATTTATGTGATCAGGTTTCTTACCAAAATGCCTCTTATTGGTGAACTACTTATAATATCCCCCTTAAAATATGCATACCCTGCCACTGAAACATCACAATAATGGTGTGGAGCAGAAAGGACAGATAATAATACCTTAATTCCACAGATGAGAACACTGAAGTTCAGCAAGGCTGACTTGCCCTTCACCACAGCCTCTAATTTATGAAAGTAGAGTAGGACCACTTCAGATTCCTTTTCTCTTCTTCTGTCCCTCTTGAGTACACTACCCTGTTGAATATATTTTATTTTTATATCAGAATCAAAATGCCTTTGATATTTCTACTTCTAGTCAAGATAGTGTTACTTGAACCAGATTTAACCTCCTGGTTCAATTAAAAATGAAAAAAAAAACAAGAAAAAATGTTTATTAATGATTTTCAAATATAGACTATAAAGACAGTGAACCCATAGAGAAGGGAAATGGGTAATGTGAGCCATTCAATTGTCTATGCTTACTGTCTTGAGAGAGTTCTACATTTTTGTCCAAGGGGAGGGAACCCAGACATAGTTTGGCAGTCTTCTTGAATTGAGAAGACAGAACAGGGAATCTGAAAGTCCATGGTGACTAGAGTTCATAGGGCACACTGGGGCTTCTGAGGGTTTCCTCAAGCCTCCAACTGAATACTTATCAGCACATGCTGTTGACAAAGCTGTGCCAGACTGGGAAAGAACAAACAGAACATCAGAATAAAGAACACCTAAAATTTACACAGGGTCAAAAGTAGTTCTTTTTACCACCAGCCAAAATGAAAAACCTCATAATGCTTAGGGTACTGGACAGAGTTCTGAAAAGGGTTTTGTCTCAGTAGGTGTGTGAGAGATGAACGTGTGAAAGATGAAGGAGTAATTAACCCTACACTAAATTCTGCCTGATCTCACCAAGAAAGCTTAATATCAGTGAAAGGATGAAACCGTTCACAAGTAATTTAATCACTATCCAGAATAAAACACAGTAATAGTTATAAGAATACAAATATATCCAGCACACAACAAAGTAAAAAAAAAAAAATCACCAGGTACTCAGAGAAAAAGGAAAAAATGTCTTATAATGAAAATGATTAATCAAACAGTCAAGGCGCCTAGGTGGCTTAGTCAGTTAAACACCTGACTCTTGATTTTGACTCAGATCATGATCTCAGTTTGTGAGACTGAGGCCCACATTGGACTCTGCACTGACAGTGTGGAGCCTGCTTGGAATTCTCTCTCTCCCTCTCTCTTTGCCTCTCTTCCACTCATGTGCTCTTTCTTTCTCTTTCTCTCTCCCATCTAAATATAAGTAAATAAACGTTTTACAAAAAGCAAATGGCACAGATAATAGAATTAGTAGACAAGGGTATTAAAACAGTTACCACTGTATTCCATATGTTCAGGGAGTGAAAGTATATTTTGATCATGTAAGATATATGAAAAACCCAAATCGAGTTTCTGCTAGTGAAAAATGCATGTTTGACATGAAAAATGCAGTAGATGGATTAAATGTAGATTCGATACTGCAGAAGAAAAGCTAGCTAACTTGAAAACGTGGTGATGACAATCATCCAAAATAAAACACAGAAGGAAAAGAAAAATAAGCAAAGCACCAGTAATCAGTGAGATAGCTTTAAGCGGCCTAACGTAAGGACAAGACAAAAAAAGAAAAGGCAATAAACTGCTGGATGCACATATAAGAAATTACACATAGGGGCGCCTGGGTGGCGCAGTCGGTTAAGCGTCCGACTTCAGCCAGGTCACGATCTCGCGGTCCGTGAGTTTGAGCCCCGCGTCAGGCTCTGGGCTGAAGGCTCAGAGCCTGGAGCCTGTTTCCGATTCTGTGTCTCCCTCTCTCTCTGCCCCTCCCCCGTTCATGCTCTGTCTTTCTCTGTCCCAAAAATAAATAAACGTTGAAAAAAAAATTAAAAAAAAAAAAAAAGAAATTACACATAGTTAGGGTATACAGTTTCAGATATGCATATATGTATACATATGTACGTATCTATAGTATCATCATCACAACCAAGCTAACGATGTCTCCCGAAGGTCTCTTGTTTCTACTTTGTCATCCCCCTGTCTTTGTAATTCCTTCATTCTCTTTTGTCAACCAAAAATCCCCAGGCAACCACAGATCTGCTTTCAGTCACAGTAGATAAATATTTATTCCCTAGAAATGTATACCTATGGAATCATACAATTTCACTATATATTTTGTCTGGGTTTTTTTTGGCAAACCCCCTCTTTTTGAGATTCATCAATGTTATTGCATGTGTCAATAATTCATTGCTTTTTATCACTCAGATGTCATTGTGCAGATATACTGCAGTTTGCCTATCTAATTACTTTAGGCTATTACAAGTAAAGCTGCTATGAACATCTGTGTACCAGTCTTTGCATAGCTGTTTTGCTGTCTTTTTCTTGGGTAAATACTTAGGAACTGAATGGCTGGATCATAGGATAGTTGCCTGTTTAACTTTTAAACTGCCAAACTATCTTCCAAAATAATTGTACCATTTTACATTCCACCTGACAGTTTGTGAGAGTTCCAGGTACTCCACATCTTTCCCGACGTTTTATTTGCTAAGCTATTATTTTTTTAACAGTTCTAATAAGTATAATAGTAGCTTAATGCAGCTTCAATTTGAATTTCTCAAATTACTTCTTTATTTAAAAAAATTAAGTTTTTTTTTTTTTTTAATTTTGAGAGAGAGAGATTGGGAGAGAGAGTATCCTAAGCAGGCTCCACACTGTCAGCATGAGCCCAGCTTGGGGCTCCAACTCATGAACCGTGAGATCATGATGTGAGCTGAAATCAAGAGTTGGATCCATAACTGACTGAGCCACCCAGGTGCCCCTCCAAAATGACTTCTGATGTTGAGTATCTTTTCATGTACTTATTGGGAATCCATATGTTTTTTTGGTAAAGTGTTCATAGTTTTTGCTCATTTTTTGAAATGGGCTGTTGTCAAATTTTGAGAATTCTGTATTGATTCTGGGTTGAGTCTTAGATGTATGTTTTGCAGTGTTTCATGTTATTCTGTGGTTTATCTTTTAGTTTTCTTGACAGAGACTTTTAAAAGGTAGAAGCTTTTAATTTTGAAGAAATCAAAGTTATTAATATTTATCTTTTATTAATTTTGCACTTGACATTCCATCTATGAAATTTTTGCCCAATCCGAAATAAAGACATTTTCCTCCTATGATTTCTCCTAGATGTTTTATAGTTTTAGGTTTATATATTTAGGTTTACAATCCATTTTGAGTTAATTTTTGCCTATGAGTTAGGCATGGATTTAATCTCATTTTTTTTGCCTGTGGATATCTAATTGTTCCAGCACCATTTGTTGAAAGGACTTTCCTTTCTCCGCCGAATGGTCTGTTTACCTTTCTTGAAGATAAGTTGTACATATGTATTTGAGTCTATTTATAAACTCTCTATCCTGCTTCATCTCTATTTGTTTATGTTTGTGCTAATGCCACACTATCTTGATTGTTGTAGCTTTGTCCAAGTCTTGGAATTGAGGAGTGTTTATCCTCTAAGTTTTTCTTCTTTTTCAAAGTTATTTTGGCTATTCTAGGTCCTTTGTGTGTCCACACGAGTTTAAGAATGAGTTTGTCGGGGCGCCTAGGTGGCTCAGTCGGTTGAGCGTCCGACTTCGGCTCAGGTCATGATCTCACGGTCCATGAGTTCGAGCCCCGCGTGGGGCTCTGTGTTGACAGCTCAGAGCCTGGAACCTGCTTCGGATTCTGTGTCTCCCTCTCTCTCTGGCCCTCCCCCGTTCATGCTCTGTCTCTCTCTGTCTCAAAAATAAATAAAAAAAAATTAAAAAAAAATTAAAAAAAAGAATGAGTTTGTCATTTTGCGCGCGCGCGCGCACACACACACACACACACACACACACACACAAGGTTTTAATAAGGATTGTGTCTAACCTCTAGATCAATTTTAGGAGAATGACATTTTAAAGAGATTGCCTTCTCAACCTGAACATGATGAATCCCTCAATTTATCTAGTTCTTCTTCAATTTCTCTTAGCCTTATGTATCTTGGCCTGATTATCCCTAAATATTTCATATTTTTTCCAATTAATTTCCAATTTCAATTTCCAATTATTCATTGCTAGTGTATAAAATAAGCCATTTTTATATTAATCATGTATTGTGAATATCATATTAATTTCCAATTTCAATTTCCAATGATTCATTACTAGTGTATAAAATAAGCCAATTTTTATATTAATCATGTATTGTGAATACTTGCTAAACTCATTTAGTAGTTTTAGTAGCTTTTTTGTTGATTCCATTAGATTTCTACAAGACAGATCATTTCATTTATGAGTTAGAACAATTTCTCTTTTTCCTGTCTAAACTAGATGCTTTTTGCTTCTCTTTCTCACATGTATACACTGGGTTTAACATTCAGTAATATGTTGGATAGAAATTCTGAGAACAGACATCCTTGTCTTCTTGCTGATCTTAGGGAAAATCATTCAATTTTTCACAGATAAATATGATATAGATACAAGATTTTCATGAATACCTTATTTTTTTTGCATTAACTAGATAGAATGATTTCTGTTGCCTACAGTGGAATCTGATACAGATATTATTAAAAGAGAGAAGGTTTATTTTTCTGTGAAATTAAAAGTGCTTCCCATCATTCCAATGCACATACAAACCAATCTTTTCTTCACTCTATTATGTGAGATCCTGATATTAGTTGGCTAAGGCTGCCATAATATAATGCTATATGAACAGGTGACTTAAACAATAGAAATTTATTCGCACAGTTCTGGAGGCTAGAAGTCGAAGATCAAGGTGTTGGCAAGTTTAGTTTCTCTTAGGACACCTTTAAAAAATATGTTTATTTATTTATTTTGAGAGAGAGAGAGAGAGAGAGATAGTGGAGGAGGGACAGAGAGAGAGGGAGAGACAGAGAATCCCAAGCAGTCTCCATGGTCAGCATGGTGCCTGATGCAGGGCTCAATCTCACAATTGTGATATCATGATCTGAACCAAAATCAAGAATTGCATGCTTACTGGACTGAGCCACCCAGGTGCCCCTTGGGGCACTTTTCTTACCTTAAAGATAGCCATCTCCTTGCTGTGTCCTCACATGACCTTTTATCTGTATGTATACATCTCTGCTGTCTTTGCCTCTTCTCTTTTATTTTACTTTACTTTTATTTTATTTTATTTTGCCTCTTCTATTTTATTTTACTTTTATTTTATTTTATTTTATTTTATTTTATTGAGAGAGAGAACAAATGGGGGAGAGGGGCAGAGACAGAAAGAGAATCTTTTTTTTTTCAGTTTATTAATTTTGAGGGGTGCAGAGAGAGAGGGAGAGAGAGAGAGAGAGAGAAAGAGAGAGAATCCCAAGCAGGATCCAAGCCATCAGCACAGAGCCTGACTTGGGGCTCTATCCCACGAACCATGAGATCATGACCTGAACTGAAACCAAGAGTTGGATGCTTAACTGACTGAACCACTCACGTGCCCCTTTTCTTCTTATAAGGACACTAGCCGTATTGGATTAGGACCCACCCTTATGACCTCATTTGATTTCCGTTACTTCTTTAAAGGCCCTGTCTCTAAATATGGTCACATTGGGGGTCAGGGCTTCAACATAAATCTAAGGAGAGAGGAAAAATTTAGTTCATAATAATCACATTGTTAAATTCTAGTTATATGCCTTAGTTATTGTTCATTAAATGCTAGCTGAGGGGTGCCTGGGTGGCTCAGTCGGTTAAGCGTCGGCCTTCACCTCAGGTCACGATCTCACGGTCCGTGAGTTCGAGCCCCGCATCGGGCTCTGTGCTGACAGCTCAGAGCCTGGGGCCTGCTTCCGATTCTGTGTCTCCCTCTCTCTCTGTCCCTCCCCCGTTCATGCTCTGTGTCTCTCTGTCTCAAAAAATAAATAAGTGTTAAAAATTTTTTTTTAAATAAAAAAAAATAAATCCTAGCTGAATCTCATATATACCCCAAATTTAAAACATATGTATATAAAATAATTTTATAGCACTCTAAATGCATATTGATGTGTCATCTATTTTTACCTTAGCAAATATCTTGAAGAAAATAACTCCGGGTTTTATACCATAGAAGTAATAAAGGTGTCAATGGCATAGACTTCGCAATTAAACAGAATTTCATTTCTGGTTTTTGCCTTTTAAAAGCACAGGCTCTGGTATCAGAAAGTCTTGAATCTTGGCTCTACCATTTCGCAGTTCTGGGTCTTGTTCAAGTTGCTTTAACTCATTCACCTTTATTATCTTCAAATGCAAAACAGGAAGAGAACTTGTGAAAATTAAGTGAATGTAAATGTAACCACTTTATGAAATGTTCCTGGAACATAGTTAATGCCAGACACACATTTTTTATTTTTACTATAATTTCTTCTCTTCTTCATTTTCTGTGTTATGGGGAAAATACTATCTATGCATGCTGGATTGCCTATAGCCAGGTTAGTATAGTCAAATCTAACAAAGGTTAGAGATTGCTTTCCTCAGAATTCCCATTGCTGTGTGTTTCCAAGCTAGAGTTTACTGACGAAAAATCATTTGCGATTGAGAAATAGAGATGGGTCCAACACAGTGGCTGTATTCGATGCGGTGATCTGAACTTAGCACAGTGTCCAACATATAGGCACGCTCAGGAAATGTTAATTTATTTTTTTTCTATACTATACTTTATGAGTATATAACTGTATATTAAGTATATATTACATAAGTTTGTATTCAATTCTATAATTATTATGTAACATAGTTTCTGTCGTGTTGTTCCCATTTCATGAACTTGCTACCTGAATTTCAGGTGATTTGCCCAATACTGCACAGAGAAAAAAATGTGAAAGCTGGGATTTAAACCCAGATCCTGCTGATTCTAAGCCTCATATAGTTTTAATAAATCCATTTTGCCTACACAGATAAAACTTAATGAAAGACTCATGCTTCACAGAGTATGATTCCTACTAAAGATGTCACTTACATATCAGTTTCTGATTAATGTGCTCTTAATAAATAATAGAGGGGGGAAAGTTCATTCAGGAGCTAGATAAGCCCCACATAAAAGTAATTTTTTTCTTTTAATGTTTTTATTTATTTTTGAGAGAGAGCGATCACATGAGCACAAAGGGAGAGAGGGAGGCAGGGGATCTGAAGTGGGCTCTGTGCTGACAGCAGAAAGCCAGATGCAGGGCTGAAACTCACCAACCATGGGATCATGACCTGAGATGAAGTCATATACTTAACCAACTGAGCCACCCAGGTGCCCCCAAAGTAAAGTTTTAATGTGTGGGAAAAAAAGATAAGAAATGTGGATTCTTATATTGATAGCAATTAGCTTCTAAATGCCTAATGTAACAAATATCAGATTTTATATATTTTAATATTTGTTCTGGTTCTGGAATTTTGTACCTGTATATGAGGTTTTTCTACCTTCAGTGATATTTTAGTTAAGGTGATAGAACTGCTATAATATTTACACTCCAAAACCTCAGAAGCTAAGTGCAACCGAAGTTTATTTTTCAATCATGTAAGTCCAAACAGCTAGATCTGATAGGTGGACAGTCCTCTTTGAAGATGAGCTGTATAGACACTTGCTGCTTCCACTTTGCACTGTTTCTGTATTGAAAATGTGGATCTCCATGCTTCCTAGCTCCTCTACGTGAAGACAGCAGAGTGGAAAAAACTTAAAGAATCAGGTGTGAGAGGGTTTCAAGGACCCGGCCTGAAGGTGGTATGTATTATTTCCACTCCATAAGCTATATATCAGCTACACTGTCACCCCTGCCTGCTAAGGATGCTGAAAATGTAATACAGCTGTGTGTACAGAAAAGCAGAAACAGGATTGAAGATGAGAAAGGAGACAGCCACAAAGGGTAATGTCATTTTACCGGAACAAAATATCTAAATCTAGAAACTTAGGAGGCATTCATAGCTTGAAAATAAAATACTTATGCATAGGAACTTAGATTAGTTCTTGCATTATAAGTATGAATAAAGGTAAAGAAAGAGAAATTTTATTGAAAGTTTATAGGAATGGTACTAGAAACAGTGTTTCTGTTACACTGATAAAATACTTATAATGATGATATAAAAATGACAGATATCAGGCCATTTTCTACTACCTTTATGAATGTTTTTTCTCAATCATCTCAATAACTCATGAGATGGGTTCTAAAGACTTGAATGTTCAAAGAAACTGAGACTCACATATATTATTTCTTCAAAGTTAAATGGCAACAGGGTGGACCCAGATTTGAACTCACATACGGAGACTCCAGTGTCATGCTCTACACTGTAGATAATCCCTTTAATAGCTTAGCATTCTAAAAAAAAAAAAATCAAGCATTTTTGCCTCATCTAGTCTTTTCAAATATCACAGCTGATAAATCAGAATAGTTTGTTTCCTTTTGGAATTACATATTGAAAATAAGAAGCCTTGTGTTTTGTTTTGTTTTGAATAAAATAGCTTAAAGAAGGAAATCACAGAAATAGGTGCTTTCTCAGCTTCCTGTTATTCTCCTGTGTATGCAATTTCAAACCATATTTTAAAAAGTGTGAAGTAGCTGCATGTGGTCATATAACTTTCTTTAGCAGGAAACCCGAGCTTCCAAGGAAATCTTTCAACCAAATGCTGAGGGTGAGGGCATGAAATAGGTGAAGGGATGCACACCTGACACAAAATGATTCTTGCTTGTTATCTGGTAACTCAAAAAGTTGTTGGCTGACGAGCTCTGCTACTTGCTCCTTTGCTGCAGCTGTCAACCAAATTACCCCTGTTCCTTGGCTCAGTTCTTTCAAGCCAGACTTCTGCTTAATCGATGTTTTCAGATGTTGTTTTCACTTTTCAATAAGCTTCAGAACACCATAGCATCTCGGTTCATATTTGCACAATGTATTTCAGTTTCTTTACTGGGCCACAATATTTGGCCTCTTTCTCAGAGTCTGAAAGGTGTGAGTCCACTTTGCAAAAGGAACTGAATTTGCTTAGAATTTCCTGTGGTGTCTGGATAATATCAATCTCAATTTGATAATATTCTACTATTAGTAAGCCAACTTAATTGATTATACTTCTATGATTTTTTTCTTCAAATCAACATTGTCTTTCAGCATACATATTGCGTAAATAAATATTTACAACTCTTCTCAACCCACAGATTATTTAAACACATTATTTGAAAATAACCATATATTTCTGAATGAAAGGTGACTAATTGGGATTAGTGGCTGGGTTTACATGCAATTTATTTTTTTGAGTGTGCAGGGTGCCTATAAATGAAAATATGCTATTTAAATTTTTTTTTTCAACGTTTATTTATTTTTGGGACAGAGAGAGACAGAGCATGAACGGTGGAGGGGCAGAGAGAGAGGGAGACACAGAATCGGAAACAGGCTCCAGGCTCTGAGCCATCAGCCCAGAGCCTGACGCGGGGCTCGAACTCACGGACCATGAGATCGTGACCTGGCTGAAGTCGGACACTTAACCGACTGCGCCACCCAGGCGCCCCGAAAATATGCTATTTAAATCACTGAGGTTAAAGTTATTTGTCTTTAAAAGGTCTAAGTGCATACTGATTAGGTAAATTTTTTCTTCCTTTACCATAAGACTCTTGTGAAAGTAAACCTCAGGAGTGAATTTACTTAAGAGAATCTCTTGTCTTTTTTCTTCAACATAGAATGCCCATTAAACAAAATTATTTGGGGTGTGCCTGGGTGGCTTAGTCAATTAAGCATCCGACTCTTGGTTTCAGCTCAGATCATGATCTTACAGTTCCTGGGATCCAGCCCTGCTTTGGGCTCCACACTGATGGTGAGGAGCCTACTTGAGATTCTCTCTCTTCTTCTCTTTCTGTCCTCATGCTTTCTCTCTCTCTCTCTCTCTCTCTCTCTCTCTCTCAAAATAGATAAACAAACTTAAAAATGATTTGGAATTTTAAAGCAGTCGTGTAGACATTCTCCCTAGGGACTGTGAGATTTAGTGTGACATTGCAGACAGTAGAGGATGACAGGAAGAATAAATATCCCAACTAAGGCACTGATAGTGCAGATATAAATTAAGCTTATTGAATAAAATAAAATGAGGTAATATCTAATTCTTTCAAATTTAATTATAATATAGGGCATATGAAAAATATTTTCAGATGGGGATTTAGAATAGTCTTATGATGTACACATGAACATTTTGCAAAATCTCATATTCTGTGAAACATAATGCAAATTATAGAATAAGTTATAATTTTGCGGCATGCAATAGTGCCATTGACTTAATTTTGTCAACTGAATTTCTTTAAAGATTTAATATTTTAAAAATATTCTTCCTTTTACAACTCCTTTTACAAAAGAAGTAGGTATTATAGCAGCACAATGTGTATGTATTGATTTGGAGTGTGGATGTGGAATAATTAAATTGGAATTTAAATTTTATGTTTCAATTACTGCAAAATGTGGTTCAAATTTCTATATTGAACTTTGAAAATAGCATGAATATTGAATACACCAGAATTAGTAAGAATTTATTTTAGGTAGGATAATAACCTAAATAACTTGTAATTATTTTAGAGAACGTCCTTAGACACATGATTAAGTAATAAGTGTTCAGTGTTATAATCCCTGAAACTTACTTCAAAAGTGTTCAATAAAAGTTAGAGGACAGATAGAAAAATAAATAAACATAGCAACTATGGCAAAGTATTGATAATTGTTGAATTTAGGTTTTGAGCATAGCATTCTTTTAACTTTTTGTACATTTGAAAATATGAATAATAAAAAATGTTGAAAAAATTTAAAAATCATAAATCAGAAGAAAAAACCTACATTGCATGATTGTCATTTAAGCAAAGTAAATTTTAAATGTTTGAGGATAGATATTTTCTTAAATTCTCTTGTAAATTAGCATAATAAATAGCTAAAGACTATTTTATTTATTCATCAACAGTATCCTCACGTATAGTACTTGTTTTCTTAATGTTATACACCTTCCATCTTCACTTATATACAATTGAAAATATAACATTTCCTGTGAATAGTTTAAATACTCAGTGCTGTCAGTAGGTATGTGTATAAATGAACTCTAATTATACCCTGGGGTAGCTTTTAATGATCATTTCACATTAGGCATTTACTCAGCTATTGAAAGCCATTGAAATCTTAGTACTTAAGTTCTAATAGGAATATTAGTACTTCCAAAATTAGTGCATTCCAATTTTTCCATTAGTACATTCCAACTAATAGGAATATTAGTACATTCCAAAAATAACTACAAGAAGTTTTTTTAGGATATTACTATATAAATAGCAATTAACTTAAAAAATAAATAGAATTCTTCTTTGTTGAACTGAATGGTATTCAAAATATATAGATGATAGAAATATGGACCACACACTGCTACCACTCTATGAACTATGGAGAATATGGACTAAATATGCCAGTGATCTTCAACCATCTAAACAGTACCTAAAGTCTAAAAGTCTATTCAGTCTTCTGTCCATTCACTTAAAGGAGGCTTGTATAGATTACTCTAATGAGAAAATTTGCTGTTGTAGCCAAGAGAACAGTACTGTCTTTGACTAAAAAACTGAGACCCTCTTTGCCAATATCTGTGACAACATTACATCTGTTTTGCCAGCAAAAAAAAATTGCCAGGTAATATAAGACTGTAAACCAATAAATAACTTTAGTGTTTGCTTCAGGAAACTCCTAGAAATCAATTCATCAGTGACAAGAATTTGCTCACCTGGGCAAACATCTCACTTATCAAATGACAGATAAAAAAATCTTTTAACAATTTAAGAATACAAGGAACATATCTCAACATAATGAAGCCCCTATATGATAACGCTGCAGCTAACATAATTATCAATGGTAAAAGATTAAAAGCTTTTCCTCAAAGATCAGGAATACAACAAGGGTGTCCACTTTCACCAATCCTAATAAGCATAGTATTGAAAGTCCTGGCTAGAGCAATCAAGCAACAAAAAGAAATAAAAAGATATCAGAATTGAAAAGGAAAAAATAAAATTGTCTTTATTTACAGATGACATGATTTTATATACAGAAAATTCTAAAGACAACCAAATTAAAAAAAAAAACAAACCTGTTAGATCTAATCAATGAATTCAGTGAAGTTGCAAGATACAAAGTTAACATACAAAAATCTGTAGCATTTCTATATACTAACAATGAATTTTCCGAAACAACAAAACCGATCCCATTTACATAGCATCAAAAATAAAAATACAAATAAATTTAATTAAGAAGGTGAAAGATCTGTACTCTGAAAACTACAAGACGTTGAGGAAAGAAACTGAGGAAGACACAAATAAGTGGAAAGATATCCTGTGTCCAGGGATTGGAAGAATGAATATTATTAAAATGTCGATACTACCAAAAACCATCCATAGGTTCAATGCAATTCCTATCAAGATTTCAATGGCATTTTTTACAGAAGTACAAAAACACTCCTAAATTTGTGTGGAACTACAAAAGACCCCAAATAGCCAAAATAATCCTAGGAAGAAGAACAAAGCAGAGATTATCACATTTCCTGATTTCAAACCATACTGTATAGCTATAGTCATGGTCTGACATAAAGACAAAGAGACCAATGGAACAAAATCAAGAACTCAGAAATAAGCACAAGCATATACAAATATTTGACAAGGGAGCTAAAAGTACTCAGTACTTCAATTAATGGTGCTGGGATAATTGGATATTTACATACAAAAGAATTAAACTAGATATCTTTATACCACTCAAAAATTAACTCAAAGTGGATTAAAGACTTAAATGTAAGACCTGAAACCATGAAAATCCTAGAAGAAAACATAGGAATAAAGCTCCTTGAAAGGGGTCTTGGTAATGAGTTTTTGGATAGGACATATAAGCATAAGCCACAACATAACACATAAGCAAGTGGGACTATATCCAACTAAAAAGCTTCTACACAACAAAGGAAACCATCAACAAAGAGAAAAGACAAATTACAGAATGGGAAAAAAGTACTTGCAAACCATATATCTGATAGGGGTGTTAATACCTAAAATATATAAAGAATTCGTCCAACTCAAAAAGCAAACAAAACAACAAAAACAGTGACAAGAAAAATACTATAACAACCCAATTAAAAAATGGGCAAAAAACCTAAATAGACGTTTCTCCAAAGAAGAACTATGAAAGGCCAAGTTAAAACAAATTAAATGAAAATGAAAATCACAATGAGGTATCAGCTCATGTCTGTTATCAAAGACAAGTGATAACAAATGCTGGTGAGGATGTGGAAAAAGGGAACTTTTGTGCACTGTTGGTGCTATTGTAAATTGATACCACTACTATGGAGAACAGTATGGAAGGTCCTCAAAAAGTTAAAAATAGAGCTACCATATCATCTGGGGTGCCTGGGTGGCTCAGTTAAGCATTTGACTCTTGATTTGGGCTCAGGTCACGATCCCAGGGTAATGAGATTGAGCCCCACGTCGGGCTCCACACTTCCTAAGATTCTCTCTCTCTCTCTGCACTTCTTTCCTGCTCACACATTCTCTCTCTCTCTCTCAAATAAAAAGAATAATAATACCCTCTTTTTCTCTGAAATAATAATAATAATAATAATAATAATAATAAAAGAACTACTGTATTATCCAACAATTCCAGTCTGGGAATATATCCAAAGGAAATGAAAATACTAACCTGAAAAGATATCTGCACCCTCATGTTCATAGCAACATTATTTATAATAACCAAGACATGGAAATTACCTAAGTGTCTGTCAATGGATGAACAGATGAAGGAGCTGTGCTAAATATATATGATGGAATATTATTCAGTCATAAAAAATGATAAAATCCTACCATTTGTGACAGTGTGGATATGTCTTAAAGATTTTGTGCTAAGTGAAATAAGTCATAGAAAAACATGTACTGTGTAATCTCACTTATGCATGATATGTAAAATGAACAAACACTCAGAGAAAAAGAGATCAGACTTGGGGTTACCCGAGGAAGAAGGTAGGGGGAGGGGGAATTGGAGGAAGGTGGTCAAAAGGTACAAACTTCCCATAGTAAGATAAATTAGTACTAGGGATGTAACATACAAACAACATGATGATTACAGCTAACACTGATATATAATATGTAGGAGACTCATTAAGAGAGTAAATCCTAAGAGTTCTCATCACAAGGAAAAATGTTTTTCTCCCTTTTTCTTCTTTGTTCTCTTTTTTTTTTTTTTTGTAACCTAATGGGAAGATACATATTAGCTGAACCTATTATGGTAATCATTTGACAACATGTGTAAATCAAACCATCATCTTGTACACCTTAAACTTATACAGTGATATATGTCAATTATTTCTCAACAAAGCTAGAAAAAAATGAACCAACTAAAATCAGCATCCAGAAAGCAAGATTAAATAACAGCTGTAATATCACATTGCCAGAAATGTAGTTTACCATTAAAGAAACTTAAACCACATACATTTTTTCTTACATATGGCCTATCAGATATGACTGTATTACTTAAAGAGAATAGAACATTGCTTAAAAATAAAATTGTAAATAATCTTTATCTTTGGGAATCACAAATACCAGAGTTCTGAATACAGTAAGATTTTAATAAAAACATACAATACTGTATCTCACTCAGCATAGTTCCACATTGTTGTAGCCTTTGGGGGAAATTATACAGTAGTTGAAGCTTGTTTGTGAATTACTCTCTTCTCTTGGCTTTCTTAAGATCTCAGTCTGTATAGATAAAGAGGTTTGAGTTTTACTCATTGTAAAGCATGAGTGATGGAAATCCATCAGTACTAGATTATTTGAACTATACAACTAAAAGAAAATCACAATGTAGAAAGCACTATGATGGGCTTGGATGGATTTGCGTGGGAGAGGTATGTTTGTGTGTGTGTATAAGATATATATATATATCTTGTCAAAAAAAGTACTTGAGGTCTTTGGAGTCAGATCTGTGTATCAATTCAGGCTCAGCCTTTTATTATTTGTGTCATCATGTGAAAGTCTCTTAACTTCTTTGAGCCTTAGTTTTCTTATATCTTAAAAAAATTGGGTCACTGACCCTTAAGTCCTATAATGATGTGAGGATTAAATAAAATAATATACAGGAAGCACCTTTTATTGTATTTTCTACTCTCAAAGGGGCCATAATCTAGCTGAAGAAACAGATGAATATAAGTAAATAGCTATGGAGCAACCAGTGTTAATGTAGAAATGTAACATTACTATCACATGCAATGGGTAAAGATAATTCTTCTGGTAGTTTATGGGTACATGTCTTATTGGCACATGACGATTTCAGTGCTTCTGAGCATTTGAAATCACACCAACAGGTAGTCACTGTTTTTCAAAAGGCTCTGCATCACACAATTGTGAATACTTTACACGTAGGAATATCATCTTGTCTCTCACTTATGCAGTAGTAAATTTTTTTAGATCATGGAATTAGATTGCCCACTGAAATATAAAGAAGGTAATACACCATGGGTGAGAGGATGTAATTATCATAACTGCCTTTCTCTTCACCTTGTCCCTTGAAGTGTAAATTTTAATGAGATAAAGACTTGAAGTAGAAAATAGCTCTATGGGTTTTGTTTTTCATATGAAGGAAGGCTGAGCCAGGTTGAGCTTACTGGCTTCATTCTCAGTGGAGAAGTGGATGTTTTGTTTTAAAAATGCTCTGACTCTCTAACACCTTAAGCAACTTCACGATCTCACAAGTTCATTTTGCAGCTCCTGCTGCTGATTTTAATGATGTCAGTGTGCCAGTTATTATCTACTTTTATATTTTTATTTTAAATATAGTAGAGGAAAAGGTAAAGTTAATTTGCCTTTTGTTGTTTCTATTGTCTGTATAATTTCTGAAGAAAAAAAAATAAAATACTGCCCCCTCTGGGGGAAAATAAAAAATCTTGAAACAGAAACAGCAAATGCAATTTTGTTTACTTGAGAGGACAATATTCTATTCTTACACTATATATACAAATTTTCTCCTTTGATTTCTCAGTTAAAGTAGAATCCTCTTATGATGTGAGTCATTATTAGAGTCGGATCACACCGATTATAAGCCTATGTTCTTTAGATTAATCCCCTCCCCCCACTTACACACACATCCTAAATGGCTTTCTCTCTTTTTTTCATCTATGCAAACTATTCCCATTCTTCAAGAAACAGTTCCTGATCTGTCAGCTCCATATTCTATATCCCCCCATTAATTTCCTTAGCACATTTTTAGATTTCAAATTGACTAATATTTATTCAATGCCTATTGTGGTCCAAGTTAAAAATATCCTTTTCTGAAAATATGTTTTTAAATAAGTATGTGCTACTGGGTTCAATTTCCAAGGCAATCCATATGACCTCAAAATGTTACTGCTTTACAATGTTTAAAATGAAAATGTAATAGTATTTACATATGGGTTTATTGTGCATATTTATTAAGGTAATGCATCTCTAGGATTTAACCAAGTACATAGTGAATGTTTAAGAACTTTTTTATGATAATGATTAGTGTCTATTATTGCTATAGTAGAGTCTCTGCCTCCAACAAGTACTTGATACTTAAATAATGTAATGTTTTACATAGTTATGTAGATGATAAAATTATGAATCCCTCAAAGGTTGTGATAATGTCACTGGTTTCTTTCGTGTCTGCCCACCCTTTGCAATACTGTGCTTTATTCAGAATTAGGCATATACTAGGAAACTGCTGTATAATCACATCAAATTATTTGGGATAGTTATTAATTTAATAAACATTTATTAAATTCCTTCTATGTGTAGAGAACTGTAGTAAACACAAGCCTTCTTTCCAGGAAATTCACAGAAGATAAATTAGAGTTAGAAAGTAGAATCCTAGTGGAAAAGGACATTTATTATGAGATGAATACAGCCCAACAGATTCATGACATTCAGAATATACACATATATTTAAGATATATTTTTGTTTTTGTAGATCATACAGTTTCTGTTGCAACTATCCCACTCTGTCATTGTAGCATGGAAACATCCCTAGACAAAGCATAAACAAATATATGTGGATATGTTCTCATAAAACTTTATTTATGGACAAGAAGTTTGAACTTCATTCTTCCTTTGATATTTTTCCCAGACACTTAATAACGTGAAAACTATTCTTAACAACATCATTTTTCACAGAACGAAAGCAAATAATTCTAAAATTTGTATGGAATCACAAAAGTCCCCAAATAGCCCAAACGATTTCAAAATGAGGAACAAAACTGGAGTTATCACAATCTCAGATTTCAAGATATACTACAAAGCTGTAATCAAAACAGTATGGTACTGGCACAAAAATAGACACATAAAGCAGTGGAACAAAAGAGAGAGTCCAGAAATAAATCCACTTTATTATAGTCAATTTATCTGCGATAAAGAAGGCAAGAATACACAACGGGAAAAAGACAGTCGCTTCAACAAATGTTGTTGGGAAAACTGGACAGCTACATGCAAAAGAGTGAACTGGATCACTTTCTTACACCATGCACAAAACTGCACTCAAAATGGATTAAAGACCTAAATGTGAGGCCTGAAAGTACAATTCTTAGAAGAAAACGTAGACAGTGATTTCTTTGACGTCTTCTGTAGAAACATTTTTCTAGATAGTCATCCTCTGGCAAGAGAAACAAAAGCAAAAATAAATGATTAGAACTACACCAAAATAAAAAGCTTTTGCATAGGGATGGAAACCATCAATAAAACAAAAAGGCAACCACTGAATGGGAGAAGGTATTTGTAAATGATACATCCAATAAGGCGTTAATATCCAAACTATATAAAGAACTTCTACAACTCAAAATAAAAATAGAAACAGATAATCCCATTCAAAAATGGAGAGGCTCTGAATAGATATTTTTCCCAAAGAATACTTACAGATGGCCAACAGAAACATGAAAAGTTGCTTAACATCAGAAATCATCGTTAAAATGAAAATGAAAACCACAATGAGCTATCACTTTATATTTGTCAGACAGCTAAAAAAAAAAAAAGGTAAGAAATAGCAAGTGTTGGCAAGGATGTGGAAAAAAAGGAACCTTCCTGCACTGTTGATGAGAATGCATATTGGCACAGCCACATGGCAAATAGTATGGAGGTTCCTCAAAAAAATTAAAATGGAGTTACCATATGGATTCAGTAACTCCACTATTGTATATTTACCCAAAGGAAACAAAATCCTTAATTCAAAATGTTACTTGCACCCCTATGTTTATTGCAGCATTATTTACAATAGCCAAGATATGGAAGCAACCCAAGTATACATCAATAAATGAGTAGATAAAGAAGATGTAGTATATATGTATACAATAGAATATTACTCAGACATAAAAAAATAATGAAATCCATTTGCAATATCACGGACGGACCTAGAGGGGGTATAATGCTAAGTGAAATAAGTCAAACAGGGAAAGACAAATACCATATGATTTCACTTATATGCAGAACTGAAGAAACAAAACAAATGAACAAACAAAGAAAAAAAAATGACAAACAAAGCCAGACTCTTAAGTACAGACTACAAACTGGTGATTTCCATAGGAGAGTTGGTTGGGGGCATGGGTGAAATAAATCAAGGCTATTGAAAGTACACTTATCTTGACGAGCACTGAGAAATGTATTTTTGAATTAAAAGAAAAAATATTCCAAAGAAGTAGTCTTAGCTTGCAAACTATATAAAAACAGGTAGTGAGTGAACCAGGTAGAGTCCACAGGCCACAGTTTGCTGATCTCTGGTATGCATAATTGTATCTTCTTAGGCAGTAACTGTTTTTTCTCTCTGCTATGCTAAAAAGTCTATGGTGTTAAATGCCAAAAGAAGATTGAGATAAAGTGTTCAGGAAAGCCTCATGAAAAGTGATGATTTTGTGCTGCCTCCAAATTTACTACCAGTGGGGAGCAATTAGCTTCATTCTCTTCCCTCGCTAGAAGTTGCAGGCATAAGTCAGGTCAGCCAACTGAGAAAGTGTGCGCTCTTTGGCATACCAAAAACTAAATGAAAATTCCCCGGACTGTTATGTAAGTATTTATTTATCTTGTTCAGTCATTAGCATTATCATATCTCCACAGGACTTTTTTCTAGTTAGTCTTGGCAATATATGCAGAATTTCTTAGAAGTATTTGACTATATTTTACAAGTTAAGTAATCTTTTCCTTTTGTCTGCCACCATTTTCTTCTTGGAAATTACGGAGATTTCAATGAATCCAGTTTACAGTACTTTGTTGCTTATGAAACGTCCCTGGCTTTTAGTCATCATGACCCCAATTTGAAAAGTTTTTTATCCTTAAATCTGACCCCTTCCTGCCATGCCCTCAAGCCTTGGTTGCACACAAAAGCCAGAATGACCCTTTTATCACACCTAGGCTGTAGCATACTTTCAACAAATAACCTGGCAGTGGCTTTGGAAAATATTTCCTGGGGTGTGTTTATACAAAATTCTGTAAGATGTAATACCTTTTTTCAGTAATTGGAATATGCCTATAGTCACAGCTAATATCTAAAATCTTGAAATGTGTGACTCTTACTTGTTAACCCATGATTTTGTTGTCTCGAGTATTCTGTGTCTATGGCCACATTCATTTCATAAGCAATATCCTTTTTCCATTAGGATTCTTCTCTCTCACTGGGTTTAAAGAAAGATTTATTTTCACTCCTACAGTTAGTCTGGCTTCCCTGACTTCTCTATTCTTTTGTTGTCTCTTTGAGCTTGTCTCTTGGTGTTATGGGATATTTTATATAGGTCATGCACTGTATAGGTATTATCTCTTGCTGAATCCTTTTGTCTCCTTCAAATGTCAAATAACCAGCCTGATAATACTCTAAAATATTCAGTGTTTTTCAACAGATACATCTATGTGTATATAGAGTTAAAACATGATTTCTTCTGAAAATTATTTTTCCTTTTCCTCTCCATCCAGACTATTTACACTAGAGAAATTCTATGTTTACAAGCTATAACTTCTTTTCACCCCAAAACAAAAAGGAAATTCAGCAATATATACCCAAATGCTTCTTTTTACATGAATAACAGTGACGCATCTTGGCTTGGTGATCAGAAAAAAAACATCAAATGTGGGATTAGACCTATATTCAAGTTTTTAATCTTTGTGTCTGTCATTCAATCAAGCCATTTGACTTTACTGAGTTTCTGTTCTCTTATCTGTAAATCTGGGAATCACAAGAGCAATAATATCTACCTCTAGAGTGGTTGTGTTAAATGTTTTATAAATGCCACTTATTATAACAGTAAATAATCTTGAAAGATTGCTCTTTCTCATAGAAGTACAGAGCTTGTCTCTCCCAAATTCACTTTCCCGCACAAGCATTTACAAGGAATGGATGTTTAGAGAATTTGTGGGAGGAAGGGGAAAAGAGTTTGCATCACAGATCACACACGAAACTAGGACAATAAATACCCTTTGTATTGCTGATTTTTTTTTTCTGCAACTGTCTTCTCTTGGCAATTGCCAAAACCTCTCTCTTATCTTGTAGAGCCTCTCAGGCACTCTTTATTTTTCCTCAGATTTCAGTCCTGGCAATTAAAGTTTCTCTTTCCGCTTAGCCTATTCCAAGTCCAGCAGCCAGTTAATCCTATCTCCCTAGGAACATATTTTGGCAGCCACCTCTTATATTAAATATACTTACTAGTGGTCTCATTGAACGCTCTCTTTCCCCCACTCCACAAACGCCCCAAGAGCCTTGTCAAAACATTCAGTCTAAGAAACATCTCTTCTATAAGCAAATCAACTGCTTTGATATTATATCACATGGTGGAAGGAGTGTAAACTGTAAATTGACAAACCTTGTAGGAGATACTTAAGTACAGTATCTAAATGTAACAGTATTTTAGATCAGTAAGGTCACAACTCGGCATGAATTTGGACATCATACATATATTTATTCCATAAGTTCTAATTAGACAAGCTTATACTTTGTTAATCATGAATGATCTATACTTTCTTTTGTAAAACAGAATTGTGTTTCAAGACATCCCTGCACACACACACACACACACACACACACACACACACACTCACAAATGACAGAACCATCCCATTGGGAAAAGGACACTTATTATTGAGACCCTTTTCTTTCTCAGATCCATTTTTCTTGCCTACTGTGCCTATCCATCCCTGGCATCAAATGACTGAGAGGACCACTTCTTCTAGGCTTGACATTACAATACTGCTGCAACATTCACCTGGCCTACTAGTTCCCTAGAACTCACTCTTTTCTTTCCAAAATAATAACTAAGGGCTTTATAGATAATAGTGTCGATATGTTAGTTGTTGTCTAATTTCTCCTCACAAGTAAATCCATGTACATTTCATTTGGTATGTTTGGAATGATGAGGCCTTAAATGAAAATGTTAGGCATTTTGTGGGAGATCTTTCAGGTCAAACTTCCAATTTATGATATCATGACACATAGCCCATTTCAAGAGATAATGTGAAATGCCCCATTTAATTGGGTTAGTTTGATGTGGCACCATTTGAATGTAAGTGAGAGCAGCCATTTGGAGGTCGATAAAATTTAGGATCACAGACTACTCAGTTAAACTGAGGACTTTGCAAACATTTTATTGTTGTAAATGACTTAAGTACAATCTTTTCTTTTAAGGAAATCATACAGGAATGTCCTAACATACTATGGTTATTAATAAATATGCTTGTGGATTGTTCTAAGATTGTTCTTTCTTAAGTAACTCAATTCTATATATCGATTATCTTTTTAACTCTATTAATCAATTTGTTCAACAGATTTTTTGGTTCTTATTTATAATATTTTCCTAATTTTGAGGATATAATGGTGGTGAAAACACTATCGTTGCACTTGCTTCCTTAATCTATGCACAAAAGTGTAAATTTAACATTTATTTCTTTCTACTATTCAAATATGAATTCAAGAATCTTTAATTTTCAAGACATTTGTTCTAGCACGAAACTTGAGAGACAACAACTTTGCAAAGTATGCAAATGAATTGTCCGAAAAATAATAAATAATACAAATAATAGCAAATGTAACAAGAGATTACTAATGTAGGGAACCCATTATAGCTGTTAACTCATTTCATCCTCACAGCCCTATGGCTTTGATACTGTTGCTATTTTATGGAGGAGGAAACTGAGGCAGAGGCTTAATTTAACTGAGTCTTAATATGCTCAAGATTACACATAAAGAAGCAAATGGTAAAATGATAAAATGTGGCTCTCTCTTAAATCTTTCAGCTCCTAAATAAACTTCTAAAGCCACAAGAAATTCTCCAAAAATAGTCAGCAGGGCCCTTTTACCTGGATCAAGGGAGTAACTTATTACTGTTTCTACTTTTTAAACACATGGAAAGCTTTAGAAAGACTCACTTATTTATGTGCACATGTTTCTGACCTTATTGGATACTCTCTTTTCCAACTATTCTTTTTTTTTTCTTAATTTTGATTTCATTTACAGTTTTCAAAGCTAAGATTACATGTAGCTTTTGTTTATTGTGCCCACAGATGACTAGCTCTGTGAGTGGTTGCATGGTCACTTACATTGGTTTTCCTTAACAATGGAATTCCTAATTCTCCAATATGTTAATATGTATTGTGATCTCCCCAGAAGAAGATTATACTTTGAAGAGTTTCTCATATTTATCTGCTCCCCCTTCAAATTCTTGATGTTTTTATATATGCATGTCTTAAAGGTGTACTGTTCTTTGGAAGTCACTCTGGGGGAAAAATGGACTGAATGGTTATAATTAAGATACCTGTGATGACTAATATGTATGTTGACTATATGAATATTAAAACATCTAACTTGAGTAATTCATCAAATGAGATGGGCCAGCCTTTTAAATGCATAGAAAGATATAAGAAAGTAAAAAAAAAAATTGCAAAGCCTTCTGTGAATCCATGTTTACTGCTGGGTTTATGAGGGCAAAATAGTTTCCGCGACTCCCTTGCTCCTTTCCTTCTGCTGACATATGGAGAAATGCACTAGAAAACTGTGAGGACTCTTCATTTCTGTAATTTCATCTATCTCTACTTTCCCCCTATTATCATTCTTTTCAAATAACCATAATTTGAAAACATGAATCAATTAGGATCGTGTTTTCAAGAGGATCAATTATATTAAGCTAAAATTGTATCCAAGCCCTGTGAATGTGTTTCTTTCAATAGTCTATTGCTTTTCAATGAAATGAGTGGCAAAAAATTTGTGGTCATCTTTAACCTACCAAAGTATTTTTTTCTTTCATATTTTACTTTCTTTTCAACTATAGTTCTAACATGTAGATTAAAAAATACTATATTCACAAAATGCCTTAACCTTTTTAATAATTTAATAAGCAAATCATTATTTTACATTAAATATCTGTTTCCAAAGGAAAAAATATGTGGAGCCAAGGTAGAAAATATAAGCAGAGCGGCTTATAAGAGAAAGCATCTAGGAAGTCATTTATATGATTTTAATTAATGCTCATTACACTCTAATGCTGAGTGTCGTCAATTCCAATATATCTAAGTCAAATGCTTAAATTCCTTTATTTTTTATATTATTGACAAAATGCATGGAAAAGAAGATGGTGAGTAATCTGTTTCTGTACTTCCCCCCTTTGGCAAACTTAACATTGCCCCTGCTTCCAAAAAAAATATTAAAAGAAACCCTCTTCTTCAAGAGAAAATTATGGAACTCTTACAACTGAGTAAGGTCTCTTAATGGTTATGAAATATATAATTCCCTCTCCTGGTTTGTTTTTAATTCCATTTCTGTCAAGGATTTCTAATAGTAAATCCAGAGGTGGTATGACAACTTGATTAGCTTACTGTATTTCACATCTGTCTAAGTTTCAGTAGATTTTTCATACACAGACTCAAATAGATACTGATAAAGAATTTTCTTTAGGGAATGAGTCTCCCTTCTGTACCTGGTTGATTGGTGTCATGCTGTTATCCCTGAAATAAATATCTCTCATTGGCTGGCCAGCATCTTGAGAATGTGCTGCTCTACCAAAGATAAGACCCCATCACTTGACACAAAATTTGTGAATACTTTAATTTTGTTGGCTCTGTTCCTCTGAGCGACTCTAGAGGCATTTGTTTCTGAAGAATGTCAAAAAAGTAAAGAGAGGAAAAAAAGTGTTTGTAGTTAATGATTTTGGCTAACTACTAAATGCAGCCAAGTTTTTGTCTCACTGAATGAAATGGGATAAAGATAGGGAAATGCTCATGTCAGTGTGTAGCTTGTTTATCTGTGGTGTTATTCATGCCACTGAGCAATGAAGGCTGTATTTCCTCAGAAGTTTTTAACAAAATGTTATATTTGTTGGAGGTTGTCCCAGTGGAAACCTCCTTGGAAACCTTGGAAAAAAGTGGTCAAGGACCTTGTCATATCAGAGAGAAGAATTCTGAAACTCACAATGGAAAGAGCATTTCATATCTTTGTGTTGTTTGTATGTCTCAAGCCAATGTTCTGCATCATCTTTCTTCTCAATAATATTCTTCATGTCTTCACAAATGAGCCTGCTTTTTTTTTTCCTTATGAAAGCAATTTTCATCTCACTTTATTCCAGCAGGTCTTTAAATGTTACTTCAGTCAAATGGTTAATCATTGGCTGGTAAATTTTTGATACTTAAAATTTTATCCTTTAATAAAATTTATTTCTAGAATTTTGTGTAAGCTAGCTTTTGCTAGATAACAAACCACCCACAATATTTTGTTGTTTTAAGTAACAATCAATTTTAATTTCTTATGAGCCTGTGTGTCAAGTAGGTGATTTTGCTGATTTAGACCTGGTTCAGTTGATTTTGACTGGGCTCACTCAAGTGTGTGTTCAATCACCTGGTGGTAGGCTAGAGGCTACCTGATCTTAGATGACCTTTGTTAAGTAACCGAGTTCTCCTTCACATGATAATAACATCACTCCATAGGCTAACCTGGGGACATTTTCATGACAGTGACAAGAGTGTAAGAAAGTTGGATTGTGCAAAAGCTAGTTCAATACTCTGCTTGAATCAGATTTTCTACTGTTCCATTATCCAAAGTAGTCAAATGGTCAGCCCCAGAAACAGTGGAAGAAGAGACTACTATCAAAGGGCATTCATTGATATAGGTAGGCATGAAACACTATGTCCATCAATACCTTCTACCACAAATTTTATCTGAATAAAAGACATGCAAACAAAGACTAACATATAAAGGTACCCACTGCAAGGATCATTAAAATATGAAAATAATGGAAATGAACCTAAGGAATTGCTTAAATAAATGATGATACATCCATATATCAATTTTATGTAGTCATTGGAAACACTGAGAATAATGTGAATAATATGGGAAAACATTTCTAATATTTTAAGTAATATAGTAAGATATAAAATTGAATATGCAATAAGGTTTAACAGTTAAAAGCCTTTATATATACCTGTGCAAATAACAACAAATCACAAAAAATGTTAATAATGATTACCTATAGGTGGTGAACTTAAAGAAATGTTTATTTTTTATTTTCTTTATTTCCTTTATAATCATCATATAGTATTTTATACATATAAAAGAATATAAAATAAACATTATGTAAATAGTAGCCCATGATAGGCAGAATTCTAAGATGGCATCTAAAATTCCCTTCCTTGGGTATTATATACCCTGTGTAATCTCTTCCCCTTAAATGTTAAGAGGGATTATGAATGTTACAAATTTTATTCTCATGATTAGATTATATCACGTGTTAAAACTGAAAGATTTTGAAGGTGTAATTAAGATCCCACATTAGTCGGCTTTGAGTTCATTAAAAGTAAGATTATTTAAGGGCACCAGGTGGCTCAGTCAGTTGAGTGCCTGACTTGATTTCAGCTCAGGTCATGATTTCGAGTTCTGTGAGATTGAACCCCACACTGGGCTCTGCGCTGACAGTGTGGAGCCTACTTGGGATTCTCTTTCTGCCCCTCCCTCCACTCTCTCAAAATAAATAAATAAACATTAAAAAAAAGTTTAGGGGTGCCTGGATGGCTCAGTCAGTTAAGCCTCTGACTTCCGCTCAGGTCATGATCTCATGTCTGTCAGGTCATGATCTCAGTTTGTGAGTTGGAGCCCTGCTTCGGGCTCTGTGCTGACAGCCTGGAGCCTGGAGCCTGGTTTGGATTCTGTGTCTCCCTCTCTCTCTATCCCTCCCTGACTAGTGCTCTGTCTGTCTCTGTCTCTCAAAAATAAATAAATGTAAAAACAAATTAAAAAACAAAAACAAAAAGTAACATTATTCTAGGTAGTCTGAGCAAATCAGATGAGCCCTTAAAAGGGGCTAGGTCCTTTCTGAAGAAAAAATTCAAAGCATGAGAAAGATTATTTTTCTGTTTTTGGAAAATTAAGATGCCATATTGGGAGAGGTCCATCGGGCTATGACCTGAGGGTACCTTCTAGGAACTCAAAGAGATCCTATGACACTCTAAACAAGAAAATAGTGGCCTTAGTCTCATAGCACAAAAGAATTGAATTCTACTAACAATCAATGAACTTAAAAGAGGTCCTTAAAACTGAGGAGACTGTAGCCCTGGATGAAGCTTGGATTTCAGTCAACTAACCTGTACCCAGACTCCTGGCCCATAGAGACTGAGAAAATAAATTTAAGATGCTAAATTTGTGGTATTTTGTTATGCAGCAATAGAAAACTAATACACACCATTTCTTTCCTGGATTTTCTGGATAGTTGTTGTGGGTAATAGTATATAAATCAAAATCATGCCACTCTCACAGAGTTGGTTAACATTATTGTGCATATTCTTTCTCACAGCCTCTCAAAATGACAGTTTAACCCAAGTTACTCATGAATTGAGAGTCACAACATTTAAGTTTTGCTACCTGGACAGTAACATAGAAAATTAAGTAGACTAGTAGAGTCTTGGAATTGACAGGTTTTCCAGCTATCACACAAATATGCTTTTACTGGGTGGATCAATCAATATTTGATTAAACAATAGGTGATGAGTAATGTCCCCATGGTCATAATTAGCAGCATAAATCTTCAGCAAATTTAGAGCCATGCAAATATTTTTTTTACATGAACAATGTATAAAAACATCAGGAATGACAGTAACAACCCAGAATTTGACACTGTATCATACTTGGTGTTCTTCTATCTTTGTTACCTCTGGTAGATAATTATCTTTTCCTCCAAGCTCCAGCTTAGCCTCAAAATAATTTTCAGGACAGCAACTATAACCAATACATCTGCTTTGGCCTGGGAAATAAAATCAATTTTCCCTTGAGAACATAGCATTTATTCCATGATTTAAATAACTCATTTTTTTCCAGTGCATTTCAGTAATTGAAGACTAACTAGACAAAGTCTGTTTCATTCATTTCAATTACAACTCTAAAATGGACTAATAGAATTCATTGTAATAAAGCTCAAAAGAAGAGTTAACAAGATTTGTGAGAAAGTGGCATCAAACATACTATGCTGATTCCTTTTCCTGAGGACTTACTTAGTCCAAAAGTGGCTGGGTACCATTGTAGCTATAACCCTGAATTTGAGCAAGGCCACAACCATACTGTTATAAGAATATTGATTCCTTATAATTTCTTTGGACAAATCTCAGTGGTCTTTCATTCATTTACCCTTCCAAGATCATTGTGCAACTTTGGACAGTGTCATCTGGACTTCAGTTTATATAACGTAATAATTTAGTCTGTATAAATATAAGATGACTTAGTCTATAGTAGCAGTTGTAAAGTATGGCCTTAGATCAGCAGCATTAGCATTACCTCAGAACCTTTTAGAGATGTAAATTTTTTACCTGTGACTTAATGAATCACAAACTCTAGGATTAGGGGTGGTCAGCAACGCATGCTTAAAGAACAAGTCTGCGAGGTGGACTAGATTATCTCTGGAGACATTTTAGATCTGATGCTGTGTCCCTCTAGCAGCATTAGGTTGTTGCACACACAACTGTGATTTTTCAAAGTCCCAGCTTAGCTGAACATGAGGATTTTTAGTTTAGAAAGGGACCAAGGTTACCCCTCTTTGGGAATGGTCGGGTCTACAGTGTTGATTTTAAAATTAAGGAATTGCTTGCATTTGCCCCCAGTACACTTCTCTTTTTACTCTCTCCGCTGAAGGTCCTAGCCACTCATGCCCCCATCTTGTCACCCTTGGCTCTAGGAAGTCACATTCCCAAGAAGAGAGTTTTGGTTTTGATGTAAAATGAAGTCTCTGCATTGTAGATAGATTAAATTCATATATCAGAAACTCTTGGAAATTCATTCCTTATTTCTATTAAAACAACAAAAAACATGAGAGAAGAGGTTATTAGCTTTGGATCTGGATAAAACTAAGTTTGAATTCTGACTTTATGATTTAAACTTCTGTAATATTCTGTAAATTACCTGATGTCTCTGTGTCTTTTCCTTTATAATCTGTAAAAACAGAAATACTGACAACCCTGAAAGAAGACACCATGAATGCAATTACCTGGCATATAGCAGGTGCTCAGTAAATTGTATTTTTGTTCCATTTCCCAGTCTCGACAATCAGGGATTGGGTGCCAGACAACTCCATTTTCCAAAACCATTTGCTGCCTGAGCTAGCTGGCCTACATCCACAATCCCCGTGTTCCAGACAGATAAACTTCTACCTACTGACTGGACATTTCAGTTTTGTGGCACCATCATCATCACTGATTGTTTCACTTCACTTTTGACTACTTTTCATCCTCCTACTCCCTTTGCCAATGATGGTTTGTAGTTGGCGGTAAACATTCTAATCTCAGGAAGCATCCATGGTAGTAATAATAATGATAAGAATTTAAACTAATAATGAAGTTAGTATTTATTGAGAATTTACCATGAGTCAGGTACTCTTATATGTAACGATTAATTGGCTCATCAAAGCAACTTTTAGACACAGGTAGTAATATTATCCCCATGTTATGGATAAGGAAACTGAAGCAGAGAGAAGACAAGTATCTGGTCCAACATCACAAAACAGAAATGACAGAGCTGGACTAGGAGTAAGCATAGAAATAAAATAGGATTTTTTGCAATCTGGACTTCCATGGAAAATTTTAAAATAACTAGACAGCTTAAGCAAAATATTTTTAAAGCCAGACTCACATATAAAATTCTCAAAATGTAATGATACTTGAAATGAATAACTATATTGGGGAAAAATAAAATTCAGCTTATATTATTGTCCACTTTGACATACTTCACATACAGGTTCCTCAATTTATTTGTAATGTCCAATATAGCTGGATCGAGTTCTGAAGTATGAAGTGTGTATTTGTGGATGTGTGTATGCACTTATCTGTGTGTTTATACACAATTTTCACAATACAGAAATCAGACTGAGACACCTTCTGAGTTTAAGAACCAGATGAAATTATCAAGGATCATTTGACATGCCGAATTCTAAAGTACATAGTCTAGTACAAACATACATATCCTTACAGTTACCAGTTACTTACTAATACCATTGTATCTGAATAGGGTAAGTTATCAAAGAATAGACAGGTTTAATTATATACAATCTGTTTCCAAAACTGGGTTTGCTATCCCCTTCAGCACTCAGAAGGTACATATAATATTCATTCAATCATCTGTGGGAAGTCCAAATCTCAAGAGGCATTAAAATTCTCAGGGATAGGGGAAGAGAAATATCATTGTCGTAACCTTTACCTCTGAGTTCCTATTCCAATAAATTAAGTCATTGTAGGGATTGTTTTATCATCTCAACCATATCATTTCTCTCCTACCATGTTGACCTAAATATAGAGTTCTACCTTTTTCTTTAATTTCTACAAAACAGCTACGTGCCCCCACCCTACAACACCCACAGAGCATTTTACTTATTCTTTCAACAAATATTAGTGAAATCTACAATATGGGTTATGTACTATCTAGAAGCAGGGATATAAGTGAGATAGATAAGATCTCTTGTGTATCAAATCTAATGATTTGTCAGCAATAAGTATTAAATAAGAAAACAGGAGATAGTGGTACATATTCTATTTTAAACATTTATGTATGTCTGTATGCATTTAAAGAGCACATATGTAGACATAGGAGAAGACTTGACAAGACACAAATATGGCAAATAAGCCAAAGACAAGAATCCAGAATGACTAACTCCTCTAATTTTGTCTGTTTTTAGGGGAAAGTGTGAGTAATAGACTTTTCAGGAGATAAGGGAAGGTGAGAAAAATTTCTCTTTACAATTAAATAACTTCAGAATCAATGTTGGGTATCCAGCTAAAACTTCCTCAGCCATTTCTGTAATCCCCAAGCTTCCATGGATACTGTGATACTTAACTGCTCATATTATCTCCCTTCATCCTCTCTTTTCTCTTCTTTGTTCTCCCTACTTCCAGTTTACGCTCATTTGTGTGCGTAACAGATTTCTTCCTCCTTGTCTCCTCCACTCTATGAGCTAAAAACTAAAAGCCAAATGTTCTTTCCTTCAAGGTAATTTTTAAACAAACATAGTTCTTGTTCAATGAAGAATTCTAGTAGCTCAGCTAATAAGAAAATATATTTCAATCCCACTAAATAGGAAAGTCAATTTTGATTTGCAAAAATTTGAAAATAATTTCAGTAATGATTGGATCATTTTAAACATTGAAATTAAATAAAAAATAACGGGGGCACCTGGGTGGCTCAGTCGGTTAAGCGGCCGACTTCGGCTCAGGTCATGATTTCGCGGTCCGTGAGTTCGAGCCCCGCGTCGGGCTCTGTGCTGACAGCTCAGAGCCTGGAGCCTGCTTCAGATTCTGTGTCTCCCTCTCTCTGACCCTCCCCTGTTCATGCTCTGTCTCTCCCTGTCTCAAAAATAAATAAAACGTTAAAAAAATTAAAAATAAATAAATAAATAAAAAATAACGGTATTGAAATGTTGCCTAAGATACTCACTAAGAATGTTTAAATTACTGGCCAGCTTTGATGGTTTTTCAGGTCTGTTTGTTTGGAACTTCAATTAAAGAGTTAATTACAGTGTAGAACCTTGTTCAAATACATTTTTGTAAATATTCCACTCCATTTTTTTATAGTCTTTCTCAAATTTTGGTGGCAATTATTACTATTATACTTTAAAATCTGATAGATAATTGAATTAATGGCTTAATAATTTATTATTTAATTTTTAAAAATTTGTTTTCCATTTCAGTTATTGTACTGCAACATTATGCACCTCTTTGTAATATTGATGTGATAACACTATATAACAGAATTCTTTTCTTCTACAACTGTTGTTCTTTTATAAGAATGCTGCTCTATTAATCATAGCTGTGGCAGCTCAATTCTTGGATTGTAGCATAAAATGTAATTTATTAAAATCTGTTCCAGCCAGATCTGAGACAGGGAGTTCAGTATTTATTAATGCCTTCTCCATTTTAGGCTTAGGGAAAACTGAATTAAATACAGCAAAACTCAGGGCACTGTCTTCACACTCAATTTTTTGAGGCACAAAAAAGTCTCTATCAACTAAAAGACTAAAATAAAAATCAGTTTCTGAAGGCTTTTGACATTTTTGTGTTTCTTTATCTTCTAGAGAATTGCCTTTATAATTAAGTGCTAAGCCACTATACTGTATTTTCTTGTAGACTGATTCTTTGTGTACATATTTAATATATATTAAAGAAAAACATACTTTTTTTCTGGTAGGTACTATAGGGAAAGATGACAATTTGTTGAGGGTAATAGAGTACATACTTTGTAAGCTGTTAATGACAGAACAGTAAATGTTTTCAAAATAATTAGATGCTCTTCAGAATTTATCTTTTCTGTTTTCAAATGTTTGTGTATTTTTACATAATATAAGAATTGTTAATAGTTTCTTTAGTATTTATTTTAAAAAGAGAAAAAAAATAAAAATCTTTAAAAGCATTCCAATATCTCTATTTTAAGGTTTGTGGTGACTTTCTAATGTGTCAAGTAGGTTAGACTAAACTACTCAGAATTCCCTTTGTTCTATGCTTCCTATTAAGGGAGCAGGGGAGCGGGCACAACAAATTCTAACAAGATTTGGAGGGTGAAGGGAAGGTAGCAGTCATTTTTCCATTGCTGCCCATGTGCTGACTCACCATGTGGAATGAAGGAGCATTTGGACTAGGTATGTGTAGGATGCCTTCATCATCAAGGTCAGCAACAAGAATGGCACAGAATTCAGACAGCCCTTGGGGAACTCCTAGATCGTGTTTCTGAGATTCCAGCCAGCTCATGATCTTCCCTTCCTGACTGCTGCCCTGTGTACCTCAGCCTCTAGCATTAGAAGTGGAAGGAGGCTTGCAGGCCATGTTGAAGTAGGTCCCTCCCCTGCCTAATGTGTAAGCCGTTTCCCTGTGTGTGTGTATGTTTGTGTGTGTTTGCGTGTATGTGTGTGTGTGTGTGTGTGTATGTGTGTGTGTGTGTATGTGTATTTCCTAGTGGTTGACGGCTGACAGATACAAGGTCTAGACTTTTTTCCTTGCTCATCAAGTATCTCTTGATCTCTCCTAAATTGCCTTTTAAGTCTCATATTCATGCACAGTTCTGCACATAACATAAAATTAGGCTGTAATTATCTACCTATCTTTAGAGAAACAGCTAAGAACCTTTGTAACTTCATTAGTCTAAGTACTTCTTTACCCCTATACCACCCATTTGGCATCTATCAAATATAGTGTGTTAGTGATGGTTGATTTTTGTGTGTGTGTGTTTGTTTTGAGTTTTAAAAAATTCTATTTACTTATTTTTTATTTGTATTTTGTCAGTATAAATAATTTCTTCTTCTGAGTTACACTACTTCCTCACTCCACCTCTAAGAATAAATACCTTTAGAATGCAGCCCACATAATCTCTTTGTATTACTCTCTATGCAACACTGAACACAGTCACTTGCACATTAAATTCTCAATAAATAACTGTTGGATCAAAGTGAATCTGTCAAAAATGATGAAGGGTCTGAGACTTTACCCTACTTCTAAGCTAACAAGTTATTCTGCCACAGTTTCATAGATGCTGGCAGAAGGCCAAAGACCCCTGGGGTAGAGACAGAAGACTTTATGGCTCACGATACAGCCAGCAGCATGAGCTTCATGTTTACATCCTTACTCTTTCCCCAAAGCCCTAGGGAGTGCCATGAAGAATGGCCCAGATGGATACTGCACCAGCCGTGGGCCCATGTCATAACTGTGGAATTCTGAGTTTAGGTTTTTCCCAGTCTTATTATGGATGGAGAGAGTTATTGTCTCTATTATCCTGGTCAGCAAACCAATGTGCCCACTAGCTCACAGACAGACACCTCGTCTATCCTTTCAGGATGGTTACTGCACAAACATCTAAAAAGATAGTCCAAGCCAAAATTGTCACACAATGCATGAAAAACTGTGGAAAATCGCACCCCTCCCCGCCACCCCAACACCCCAACCCCACCCCGCAATAGAATCCTCTACTGGAAAACAGTAGCTATTTCTTAAACTCAGTGAAATGGCATTTTGAATATCCTTTATATTTAAAATGTTGGTGTGTTTACTTATAATACAGTTTTGTTTTCTATAGATCTCATTCCCAAATATTTACAGCTTGGGACAAAGTTGCCTCATACTCTATAATTAAGTACCATTGAATCTGGCATGTTATCCTGCTTTAAAAGCATATTGCAAATCACATGCTATTAATCTCCATGGAGATAGCTGAGCTGTCAATCACTTCTTAAATTCACAAAAATTCAGTGGACTGTGCGGAAGAAATTGGAGCATTTGGGACTAGACAAATCTATATCAAGTTGTTCCTGGGAGATATGGTGACCAAAATAGCTTACTTGGGATGCACATCCAATTTCATTCTTTTTCTATGCTAAATTTTAAACCAAGCTATTCCAAAGAGATAAAAGAAATATGGAACTTGCAGTGAATGGTTGGAGAAGTAAACTATTTTGAATACATGGTTGATAGTTGATTATTAGGAATGAGGTAAAATAACACTGGAAAGTACATTTCTAAAAAAGCCAAACCATGAAAAATATTTATATGCGTGCAAATTCTGCATATAATCACCAGAAGTTTGAATTTGAGTTTCCATTTATTTCAAATATAGGCTTATGTGGAAAACATTAATTTCATAATTTTAGAGGAATTTATGTGTGAAGGGAGATAACAAAATGAATGCACCCTTAACTAAAAGACCATGTGACTGTATGACATAATCATTATATTACCTTATTTTATCTTTATGTCAGTTCTATTTGATATGCAGGAAATTTATGAAAACCTTTATTTTATTAACATTAGAATGGATTCAGAGAGTTTATGTGTTTTTTCCAAGGTTTCAGAGCTCTTAACTAACAGTGTATTTACCAGAGCTCAGCACTTCTTGGCTAGAGTTATTTTCACTATGTTATAAATTCAGTTTGATTAATAATATCTATCATTTATTAAACATTAAAAATGTGTCTGGCACTGTGTAAGGAGTTTCCTTGGGGTATCTCATTTAATTTTCATAACATCACTACCATATAGGGTTAATTATTATTTTCAATATATTCAATATGTGGTAATTTTACGAGGTCACAGAGACCATAAGAATTTGATCCCATCCTCAAACTTAGGAATTCCAGAACCAGGAATCTAAACTGAAATGCAATCATAGAAATTTAATAGATTCAGCAACCTTTTAATCACATATAACCATATCATATACTGGGGATTTGAAACACTCCTCTGTCAATCATAAAATATATTTTACGATTCCATCAACCACTTAAACTTCAACAGAAACTCATTAAAAATGTAAATTCAAGCATGCTTTTTTAGCCAAAAGATTAACCTTAGAGGAAAATATCAACAGAAAATTCTGTCAGTAAATAATACAGTCTATCATGTATGATAAATAAAGTATCATCAAGCCATCTCTTTCAAAAGTCATTTTGAAATATGTTAGCAGGTGAAATATTTTCATTTCTACTGCCGAGAGTTAACATTACATTCACTTTGTGCGATATCCAGTGCTCATTTGATCTGGCTGATGATTCAGAGGCAGAAGCTAAGCTTAGGTTCTGTTTATTATTCTCTGCAAATTTCATATTACTCTGTGATGTTCTAGAAACAAAACAATTATTATTCATCTCCCACAGGGAAAGCAAAGCTGTATATAAAGCTGTAGCCAGCCAGTTTCATTCCTACAGCAGCATTTTATGAAAGTTTCCCTGCAATTTTGTTAAGGAAAGAAAAATAATCAGAATGCATTCAAATTCAAAATCCTTGAAATCCATCCCACCTACAAATCTAGTAGATTTTGAAGTCACATTTCAAAGCAGTGGGAATTCAGAAGAATTTACTGTGACATGCTGCTAAAAACAAAACAAAACAAAACAAAAACAAGCTACAGAAAGATTATTTGTATTGGCTTTGCCTTTTCAGAAATAGATAAGACATAATACAGTGTTTACAAAGAGCTGCATCACAAAGACTGAGAAATTAGATCAAATTTAAGGTTAGAGAAAAATAGATTTTTCTCATTTTCCATTCCTTTCCTTGAGGAAACTTTTATGCAGAAACACAACAGAACACTGTCTTGATGATGATGATGATGATGATGATGATTGTTATTCCAAGTTTTTATTTAAATTCACTAGTTAACATACAGTGTAATATTAGTTTCAGGTGTGGAATTTAGTGATTCATCACTTACATACAACACCCAGTGCTCATCACAAGTGCCCTCCTTAATTCCCATCACCTATTTCACCCATCCCCCCACCTCACCCTCCCTCTGGTATAACCGTCAGTTTGGTCTCTATAGTTAAGAGTCTGTTTCTTGATAATATTATAAACTCTTAAATATATGTGTGGTAAGATCAGACATTTTTATGGAAAATAATTTACATTATATGGGAAAAGAAAAGAACAATCCAATGGCCCCTTTTCCAATTAATCCTTTGGACCAAAGTTGCACTGATTCAGTTATACCACAGCCATTACACACTCTAACTTAATGCTTAAATCTGTATTTTGAATGAGTTTAGTGACAATTTTCAGCACTTTCTTTAGAAAGTATGATGTAAGTAGAAAATGTCTCATTAATCTCTCTGAATGAACTTATGGTAAAATATCAAGTAAACAGATTTTATTTATTTTTCTGCTTTCTTGTATTCCTAAATGAAAAATGGTAGAAATCTCTTAATTTAACACTTTTTCATTATAAGATGTCAAATGAATCATTCTATAGTCCATCAGAAAATTCTAATTTTCCAATGATGCCAAAGTTAATAGTCTTACTTGCTTTAGTGATACTTAGTTTTAGGTAGGATAGCTTGACCGTGTAGCTTACTGGAACTAATAGATCCAGGTGGAATAAATTATGTGTTTTGTTAAGAAATAATATTTTTTAAGTTCATTTTTGCGAGAGAGTGTGCGCACGAGTGGGGGAGGGGCAGAGAGTGAGAGGAGACAGAGGATCCCAAGCAAGCTCTGCTCTGTCAGCGCAGAGACCCCTGAGGGGCTCAAACTCACCAGCCATGAGATCATGACCTGAGCTGAAGTCGAGAGTCGGTCAAGAGTCACTGGCTTAACCAATTTAGACACCTAGGTGCCCCAAGAAATAATATTTAAAGAGCTGTCAGGATGGAGTTTCCTTGGGGTTCTCTCTCCCTCTCTCTGTTTGCCCTTCCCCTGCTCTCTCTTTCTCTCAAAATAAATAAATAAACTTAAACAAATAATAAATATCCTAAAAAAATGTACTAAATATGCTAAATAATATACATACTAAAAATAAAAATAAACTACAAAAAAGTAAAAAATAATATTTAAAAATATTTTTAAAAATGACTGTAGGTGGGATATTCATAGTAAAATTCCATTTTTTAGGACACAAAACATCCCAATGTATTCTTTTTTTAAAAAATCCCAATATATTCTAAAACTTACAATAGTTGACCACATTATCTGATCACAGTGCAATAAAACTATACATCTAAAAACCACAACAAAAAACATTCTCTTATTCATCTACAAATTATATCAAAACAAAACACAAAACTGTCTCTTAAGCAACTCAGGAGTTATAAGGGAAGTTTTATCACAAATATCAAAATCTTTAAAATTATGGCAATCAAAGCCTAACATATAAAAATATATGGGGAAGATAAATAGGGCTCAAAGGAAAACTCTTACATTCAGTACATGTACTCATGGAGGAAACAAAAAAAAAAAAAGGAAAAATAACTCAGTCATTCAAGACACAACAATAGGAAAGTTACAATAAAATTAACAGAAAGGCGTAATGAAGAAAATGACCAATGTTAGAGCAAGACTTGAGTTAGACAAATACAAAGGAGAACAAAAAATCAGAACTTCTTCAGTACTTGGTTGTTTGAAGAGATGCTGTCTGCTGAACCATCTTGCAAACATGAGAAAAATCTGAAGACCAGTAAGGTTGGCAGGGCAGACAGATAAAAGGCTCTGGCTTCTTCATTCACGGAACGCACATTTATTGAATTGTTACTCTGCTCTAGGCATGAATCAAAGCATTGGGAATGAAACGGGGGGAAAAAAGCTATAAAAATCCTTGTTCTCACAATGTTTACATTTTAGTAATATTCAGGAAGGTCAACCAACCAAGGGAAAAAAAAAAACAAAAAATGTAAGTTAATTTTACAGTATACAGAGGTATATGGGAAAAATAAAATGAAGTAAGGCACCTCAGGAAATATGTGGATGGTAGTGATTTTTAAATAGCTTGGTCAGTGTAGCCCCAATGGGAAGATGATATTTGAATAGACTTGAAGGAACTGAGGATGTTAGCCACCCAAAGCCTTCAGGGAGGTATTTATCAGGGCGCTAGCAATATGATCATATGCTCATACATTTTTGTAGAATTTTGAGAAATTACATTTTTTAATCTTCAATTAGGTACTATTATTGTCTCTTAACTTAAAATTCGTCTTCCTAATACCCCTATTTTTGTAGGGTGGTGTCTCAGTGTCATAGGCATTTTTGGAAAACCAGCTAAAAAAAAAGTTGAGCTGGGATACATTTAATATGATTACATATGAGTTCAGTGGGATATATGTATATAATTCTCAGTAACTTCCATTTATGGTTATTATATGGCTAGTTATCCCAACGGAAGTATGACTTCTAGAAATAATTCTATTGCTCACGGAACTGAAACTTTGAGGGTTGTGACCTAAAGGTGAAGGGCCAGAGACCATATGATGTTATGAGTTATGTTACCCACAATTTCATATTATTGCTCTAGAGTATAGAGATTTTGATGTGTATGATATTTTTCAGCTTTTTGAGAATTATAATTTGTTGTGATTTATTTTTTATTCTAATAAAGATTTACTTTTTACCTTATTTTATAGTAATAATTTTGTGGTTTTCTTAACAAGATTCCAGAGTTTATTTACTTACACAGTAAGAGATTAACTCAGAGTGGTCATAGGGGCCAAATCACAGAGCACAGCCTAATAGAAATACACTGCAAGACACATACACAATTTTATAGCATCCAGTAGCCACATAAAAAAAGTAAAATGAAACCAAAATAATTTAGTAATACATTTTATTTAACCCTATACATGCAAAACATTATCTTCTAAATATGTTATCATCATAAAACTATTAATGCAATATTTTGCTTTTTTTTTTCTTTTTTCTCATAAGAAGTCTCTCAAATCCAGAATGTATTTTTTACTTAAAGCATAAGCATAGCATCGTTTGGACAATCCACATACCAAAGCTCAATAACCACATGTAGCTAGTGGCTACTGATAAGGACAGCAGAGCATTAGAACATGTAACTTTAATGAAATGGGCAGCAATAGAAGGCAGTCAGCAGAGAAGTGACATGATCTGATATATAGTATAAGAGAATCACTCTGCATTTAAGAGTAGACTGTAGACATATAAGGTTTCAAGTAGAGAAAGAGGTTAGGAGGTATCACAATAATTCGGCCCAAGAAAAGGTGCCATATATCAAGATGGTAGGAATGGATGCAATAAAATGCAGTCAGATTCTGTGTGTATTTTACAAGTTAAGACATCAAGATTTCGCTAATGAGTAAAGTGAGAAAGAAGGGAAACATTTTATGAGAACAGGACAAATGTTAATTAATGTCATTTATTGAACTGAAAGCTAGTTTGAATTTATTTATTTATTTTTTTATATTTGTTTTTTGGGTTCTTGTTTTCATGACATTTTCGAGCCAGTAAATCAACCAATCTTAACTCTTTATGTGATATTATAAATGTCTCTATTTTATAAGTCATTTTGAGTTGAGTTCCTTCTTAAAGCTGAAAGTTGAATGCACATATTATGAAAGGTGGTGATATGTTTTCATTTCATTTTTCCAGATTTTCCATATTCTTCTACCCCAATAAACAAAACATAAACATCATAAGTTAAAAAGAAAACACACTTTGGGAAATGACTGATCCTGAATGTTATTTAAATAAGATGTGTACATGCCTGGTTTTACTTGGGCAGCACCAGTTAATGCCTGTTTTTCCAGTGTAATTATTGATACCAGCTCCTTTGATTCTCAAAACCCTAGGCTTAGAAAATAAATAACATACTTACAGTATATTACCTTTTACCACAATATTGTCATGTTACAAACTATCCCCAAACTTAGTGGCTTAAAATAAAAACTATTGATTTTTATACATCTGAGCTCAGTTGAATGAATCTGCTGGCTGAGCCAGCTTGGATGCTCTTCTTAGCTGGGCTTGCTTATGCTTTTGGGGTCAACTAGCAGGTTGGCAGCTTCCTACTGGTCTAGAATGACCTCAGCCAAGATGACATGTATGTTTCAGTTGGTCTTCCTCTAGCAGTCCATCCCCGGGCTTGTTCTCATGGTCAATTCAGAGTTTTGAGAGGGTAAATGGAAGCATGCAAACTAAAAACTAACACAGCATCATTTTCACACCAGTGCATTAGTATATTCTTTTGGCTAAACAAAACCACAAAGCCAGTCCAGACTTAATGGGGAAAGGACTAAGAAGTTACAGAGCAAGGGTTGTTAGACATGCTAAAGTCATTTTTTTGATGTGTCAGTGCAATCAACCAGTCACTTTGCCTCTTCCTTAAGTCCCTTCAGTTTTCTCTAGTCAATTACACATGCCTTTTCAAAAAACACATTTCAAAACGTTCATTCTTAAAAAAAATATCTATATTCTATAAAGCTTTATGTTATGGGGCCTCTACAATGAACTTATAGTAAACATTTGACAAACTCACTGTATAAGATTCATTTCCTTGACATTTTTCTCAAAAATATATTTCCATGAAACTTCCAAATTCCCCTAATTTATTTTAATGTTTGATATAGATAGAATTATAGTTATATTTTTGTCTGCATATTCTTAAAATGAGTTCTTCCTTCCTTTATAAGTAAGCCAGCTGGGAAAATATCAGACACAATCATCTAACAAAACTTGCCAAAGAGATTATTTGTCTTTTAAAATTCAAGTGATTATTATAACCCAATAAGCATTTCCTTGAAAACTACCATATGCTCTTGATTGCTGATAACAGTTATGAGTATTCAGGAAGGCCGTATATTGATTTCCATCCCTTCAATAACAGATCTAGTGTTTTCTTTTATTATCTAGTTTATGTTCTCATCACTGTTCTTCAATATAATTGTTCTCTATAATTTTATACTATATAATGTCTCCCATTCAAAAATATAAAATAGTACTTAAGGATCTTCAAATATATATGATATTAAAACTGTCTACTAATTAAAATGGCCTAGTGTGTGTGTGTGTGTGTGTGTGTGTGTGTGTGTATTATACTAGAGCGGCAATATCACTTTTTATCACTATATATATTCTAGAGCTCCAATATCACTTTTTTGGAAAACTCATGTACTAGGACAAACTTCTTTCCAAAGTATCTTTTCCTTTAAAAATAGATTTCTCACTTGTTGCTTATTATATGGATGCCACTGGGGCCTGTGAAATACAGTCTCTTATGTATAAGTACAGATTATTACAAAATAAAGCCTTTTTATTATTATTCAGAAAATTGGATACTTTCCACAGTCTCACAAAAATTATTGGCTAAAGCTTGCTCAGTGGAAGAATTGTTGCTTCATATTTCTACAGTGTATTTTGGGATTAAGCAAACTTCATGAACCCAAAATCTCCATGTTGAAAAATGCCTTGAATAAAAAGATACAGCAATTTTTAATCGTCTTCATAAAATACAATTTTGTAAACTTTCCCAAAATAAGTGCAGAGGACAACATATGAGGCTGTTATTTCCTTTCGGTTTTAACAGATATTGTCACATTAAAACAGAGTATAGTTATTTTCCTTGATTTTAAATATCAATAATTCTTTCTAGATATTTTAATTTTTTTAAGTAAATAATCTATTAAGCTATTGAATAGTTGTGGAAAACCCATAAAAAGGCTTTCATATAAACACACCCAGAAAAAAGTATACATTACTAAAAAAAGTATACACTTAGTATGTACGCAGAAAAAAAATATACATTACTAAAAAAAGTATGCATTTAGTATGTACTAGTAATCTTTTAGTAACACATGAATATTTTTTTTAATGTATAAGAGGGATACACAAGAAAATGTCTATATTGTTCATGGCTTATTCTATAATGAAGCCATCTGTTACAAAGAACAAGAGGCTGAGTCAAAATGACTGCTTATTGCTAATATTCTAGTCATCCAAGTTATATTACAAAAATTTATCTGATCAAAGATCATGGTGGTTAAGTAACAATATGATATGCTTGATATAAGAAATTTGATAGTTCCTAGAAATATGATATGATTCTTGATAACAAATATAGATTGTCTTTCAAAAAGAAAAGAGATTACCCACTCAATATTATTGAAATTCTGCACAGTTATGCAATTGTTTTTATCTCTTACTACCTAATTAACAAAACTGCAAAATATTTTATTAAAGTAATTGATTCCAGAAACAAGCTGTTTGGTTCTGATAGTTAAGTGAGAAAAAGCAGAGATCTAACCAGGGAAATATCTAAAATCCAAATATATGGTTACAAATACATGAACTTTTCTAGAAGGAGTAGCATGGTCCAACACCTGTGAATTAATATTTCATAAAGATAATCATGATTGTTCACCATAGTCTTAGGAAATCCATCCATGGTAATATTGAAACAGTTTTTTTCTATTCTATTTCAGGTATTTTGTGTGTATCTCTTCTCTTGTGTGGGAATGAACAACTTCTTAGATCATTTGAGGTCAGTAGAAATCCAAGTTTCTGTATTGCTATAGTGTACTATAATGATTTTAAAATGTTTGTTATGTTCTAAATTTTAACTCTGGTAGCTGATTTGATGATTGCTTTATATATCTTGATTCTCTCTGTTTCAGTCTGAAGTTTCCATTTTTTCTACCCTCTCTCTGGTCTTGATTCTATATCTGTTTAGGCATCCATTGAAACAATGTTTTTCTTGGCAACTCTTTGACTTCTTGATATGTGGCTTTCCAGCAGAATAACCACCCAACTAAATCCAGGCCACCCAACTAAATCCAAGTTGCAGAAAAATTAGCAAGTAAATTCTTGTATTTTAAGCCCCCAATTTTTAAGATGGTTTATTCTACAAAGTTAAATAACTGATATACTCCATCCCAAATATTGGAATTCAGTGTGGCACTGCCCATTTTAAAGCTCTTCAGGTGATTCTGATGTGAAGTTGCTGTTGAGAGCAATAGCCTCAGAAAGCTGAGATCACAGAACATGTATCCATAGAAATTCTAAGTAAAAATATTTGAACACATTAACTTTTTAATACTAGGAAGTGCAGGGCTTAATATATAATGCATGGCTTTGGGACCTCTTTCTGAACATAAAAGGCTTTGTGTTAAATATAGATTGTTGAATAGAAAAAATACAGTTGTCACTGGTGTGTGCACAATTTTAGAAAAAATATCTAACGAGTTTGCTAAGAAGACTGGATCACGATTAACTAAGTTGTTTATTTGATGCTTTCAATTAAATTATTAGGTAATAATTTTGTTATATTACTGGGTTTTGTTAAAATATTAGATCTGGTATTATTTTGTTAAATTTTTAGTGCATTTGAACAAGAAGTTTGTCATTTCCTATAAACTAACATTTTCCTAGAATCCCTTAGTCTATTCCGATGGGGAAATATGGAAAAGTTGCAAAAAAAAAACAAAAATAGAAAGGACTTATCATTATCTTGAGGAATTATTATCACAAGTTTTATCATTGATTCTGGCCTATTTAATATGTTTATTAAGGTCTATGTTAAAGATAAGTATTAGCTTATTACATTTTCTTAACACTTATACAGCAATAATAGAGATGCTAGAGGGAGAAATAAAAATTAAGAAGTTTCTTCATTAAATATATGTATTTAAATTTCTGTTTGCCTTTTAATTCCTTACAGTGGTGGTGGTTCTTTCATTAACTCAGGTGAAACCTTAACCAGGCGCCATAAATTCTATCACCTCTCTCCTACCGAATAAGCCTGTGTCCCTTTCAAGTTACAAAATTAATTTCACTTTATTAATTAAAATGTCCAATCTTAGATCATAATCAAAATTCTAAGTTTTATTAAAAGTTGAGGTTTTGGGGGGGCCTGGTTGGCTCAGTTTGGTTAAGTGTCCAACTTTTGATTTTGGCTCACGGTTTGTGATTTTGATCTCACGGTTTGTGATTTTGAGCTCCCCATCAGGTTCGTTGCTGACAGTGTGGAGCCTGTCTGGGATTGCTTCTCTTTTTGCCCCTCCCCTGCTCACTCTCATGCTAAAATAAATAAATAAACTTTAAAAAAATGAAGAAAGGAAAAGTATTAAAAATTAAGTTGAAACTTTTGCAATCCCCAGGAGTTTCTGACATTGACTCGTTCTCCCATGAGTATTTTGCCAAGATATTTCAGAAGGCTCCCCCAACACCCATCAAAGGGAATGTGTCATTGGCTATTAACTAAACAAAAAATCAAGAGTTTCTATTTTGTTTCTCTTTCCATTATTCCTTCTATCATAGTGACTCCTTCATTTTCTTTTCTATTAAGATTTAATGCCTCCCCATGAAGTCTGCTTTGATAAGACTTAAGAAATGTAATTTTTCCCTCACATGAGTGACTCAGATCAGGTCCATTAGAAACATTCATAACCCCTGTTGGGAATATATTTTCAAATTTTTTCCTTCCCCCCCAAAATTGCCACTGCCCTTTTGTTCCATGATATAAGTGGTTAGTCCACCTGTCTTTTACTCACTAGACTTCACAGATGAGAGGTTATGTCAGTCCGGAGGACACATTATATTCTTTTCAAGAATCCCATTAAACACCCTGTCTCTAGGATTAAGCGGATCCTCCTCTCAGGATCAACTTGATTCTTCAATAACCTTGATGTTGCCAAGTGGTTAAGTGTCATGTAGCTGTTTTTCAATAATCTATGTATATGTCGCATATGGTCCAGCACCTACTTTTGAATGTGGTGTTGCTTAATTTTAACATCCTGTTCACTAGTGTTTATTTATTTATTTATTTATTTATTTTTCATTTCCTCCTCTAATCTCAGATCTCTGATATTGATGTGGCTCAGGACTGAATACTTAGGTCTTTGCTTTCTTTTTACTCTCTCCCTCGGTGATTTCATACTGTCTCCCAGCTACATGCTGAGCACTCTCAACATCTTACATGCAGTCTGAGTAGCCAGTCTGAATACCAGATTCACATGTCAAAATGTATGAACAAAATTTTGGTTTGGATGTCTAATAGACATCTCAAAAATAAAATAATCCCAAACCTCTGATTTCACCCACTCTCTATGCTCCTCCTACAGTCCTTACTTTCTTGACAAAAGACAATTCCATTCTTCTGATTTCTTAGCCTCATATCGTGAGAGTCATCCTTAACTTCTCCTTTCTCAGTTTTCATTACCAAGTCGTAACATCCTGTTAGGACTTCCTTACATATTGTTCTAGATTTGGGTTACTACTCCTTACTTCTACTGCCCCCCAATTGTCCAGACTACCACCATCTCCTACCAAGGTCTCTTAACACCTTCTCAAATCCCCACCAGTTTTTCCCTATCCCCTTTTCCTCCTCCATTATTCATCTATTTGTCCATAGCCACTAGGATGTGAGCCCCATGACAGCAGGGACTTAATTTTGTTCACCAATTTCACCTAGCTAATAATGCATCCTCAGTAACTACGTGTTGAATGAATAACCAAACTAATTTTAATTCTTGATAAGTAGTTATTACTTTCTCAGTCATTTTGATTAGCCTTTATGCGGAATGGTCTTATTCTTGTAAGACTCTAATAAGCCAGTTCGACTCTGGCTAATACAAATGTATCCATTATCTTAATTCAAAGCAAGATAAACCCTCGAGAATATTCTATTATTTTAATGTAAACATTACCAAAGGGTATTTCATAATTAGTTTGTACTATGGAACACCCAGTAACCTGGGTGGTTAAGGATGCTATTGTGAGGCATATTCCTTTGCATTTATAATCTGTAGTATTTTCCCTAAGTGTTAGTGATTTTTTGTTTGTTTGTTTGTTTGTTTTGTTTTGGGTTGGTTTTTGTTTTTTGGGTGCCTTATTATTATTATTATTTTTTTTTTTTTTTTGCTTATTTTTTCACTCTTTCTGAGCTCTGACACAAAGGTATACAGTATTTCCATTATAAGATGTCCTTCTGACTGCTAAATCTTACTAATCAGTCAGTCATGCTGTTTTCTTATGGAGCCATAAAAGTCTTAGAAAAACCTTTTGTTTCATGTTTGGGCATTTCTTTCTTCACAAACTGATGGAGGTCAGGGGTCAGAAAATGAAGCAGTGAGACTAGGAGAATAATGTTATCCTTGGGCTGTAGTTCCAATTTCAAATAAACATTTAGAGAAATTCAGAGGAGAATGTGGGTTTACTTCTGAAAAAGAAGCACTAAAAATACAAATTCTTACACTAAACAAAGCAGTGAAACAGCTGTGTGTACTGGCTTACTTAGCTGTGCTCACCCTAGCACTCTGTGTATACCTGCCTACAACACAGTTTATCACGATGTCTGACCCTCTGCCATGTTTGTGAGGCTCCCCTTTATAGACAGGCTCTCACTCCTTTCTTTATCAGCAGTAAAAAGAAGCATGCTTGATCCACAGTAACCACTAGGTTAAACTTTTTTGATGTTAATTAAATTTACTGCCATATTCTGACGAATTACTAATGCTTTTTAAAATTTGCTATGATGATTTTAGGATTTTCTCTTTTGGGATTATCTTGTAAAATATTTTGCTGCCCTAAAAATGGATTATTTTCTCTTTTATGCTTTTTAGCATGTTTTGGTTGTTTCAATAATAGGCATGGATTACTTTTGTAATTCAACTGTAAGTTTAAGAAGAATCTAAAACTCATTATTATTACCTCATTATCTTAGTTAATATTTGTTCTGAAATGGCATTCACCAGCCAATATTTACTGAGTACCTAGTATGTGTAGGTTTCTATATTAGGTACTTTGAGAAATACTAAAGTAAGCAGAACATATATGTTATCTCTAGACAACATGGCCTGGAACTCATCCGAAAGATATGTCTGTGAGTGTGTGGAGGCTGGTGATGGATGGGGGGAGTGCAGTGGGTGGGAGAAAAGAAGTGCTGTCTTTAATAACTTTCTCATGGTAGAAATAGTGACCCCATAGTAAGCTTCTGTTACACCTCTTATATTATTTGGCATGTTGATAAATAAGTCCTTTACTATTTATAAAAATAAAGTAGAAAAGAATACATTATGGGTTTCTAAGCAAAAGTATTTAAGCAGAGGATTTGTAGATACTGCTTGTAGGTATGTACCAATCTCTAGAACTGGATTCTTTGCTTAAGAACAATACATAATAGGCACAATCTGCTCATCCCATCTGTTGTCCGTGAGAGGAAAATCCATTACATGTAGTAATCAGGATGATCAGGTTAGATGTTGAGAATTTTCCAATGCCTTCCCATCATATCAAGAAATATAAAACAAATCAGGCTGAAAGACGATGTGCTTAATTAGAGCTAATGTAGTAGGCGGTAGAGTCTGGGGTGTTGTTTAAATGCTTTTCTTGATGGGCTATCAGAGCAGCTTGAAATGCATAAGAAAGGGAAAGATGTCTATGAACCACTGAGTGTTGTAAGCAAGGTTGAAATTGAGTAAACAACTTAAATAATTGAAACATTGAACAAAGTTGATGATTTGGGGCCCAATAATTTGAATTATAGCAGAAGAAAATAATTTTGGAGAGGGTTGGCATAATTAAAAGATGCCAAAGGGTTGGATTAGCTAAATTTAGTCTGGATATTTGACTCTCAGGATTTAGAAAGGACAGCAAATCTTTATAGATGTCAATAAAGAGGAGGCCAATTAAACTGATGTTATAAACTGATTAAAAATCATTTCAGATTAAGGGAATTAACTCTTGTATCATGCCTGGCTTTAAAGCTGGATGCTTATAAAAAATGTGCAGCCGTTTAAACACCACATCTGTGAAACTTTTGTGAGAGGGAATCTCTGATTCAATTCCCGTTTTCTGTTCAGGACGTTTATTTACTATGCTTACTGATATTGCTACTTTTTCAGAAAAAAAATATCATATCTTTGTGCCTGTAGTAGATCAGTGTGAAGTGTTTCATCACGTTTTTTAATCTGAAGATGGAATGTAATTTTTTCTGACCTTTTCAAATATATTTTTCTTCCTTGTTAAATATCTAAAGGCAACAGGAATTGAAGCACAACAAATTGAGAATTTACCTCAAAATTCCACTGTAATACATTGCTATTTTAATAGAAATTGGGATTTCTTTGAATCTGGAGCCTTCTATGGTTTTATTTTTCCTTTTTCTTTTGGTTTTTGTACTAGCTCTAAAATTGCACACACACACACATATAAATATATATATCTATATATCTATATATACCTTACTGTGTAAGGTAATATATTCACACATTCTGAGGATTAGGACATGGAAAACTTTGGGGATTCATTAGTATGTTTAACACAGCTACTTAAAGATGTGATGATAGTGACCAATCAGCTTCTAGGTTCAAGTTTTACAAAACTACTTTCAGAGTCTGACTGTTGACCTCACCTTATTGTATTAACTATATTTTGGATCCTAACGTCTGATGAATGGCCAGTAACCTAGACAGTCTTATACTATTAATTCTGTTGTTCTTGGCTTCTTACATTTTGGGGATCATGTGGCTAAGCTAGCAGGAAGAGACAGATACTGTCACAAAACAGCGAATATGGACATAAATTTCACAATATAAATATGAAGACACATTTATGCCTTTATTCAATGTTGTAGCCCAAAGAGACTCCAGAGGAGGCAAGAGAGTCCTCTGTGTCCATATGGTCATTTGCTTACTCATTATGCCCTGGATTCGGTATCATTTTCTGCCTAATTTCTCCTAACATGAATTTGGCTCTATATGCCCCCCCCACTTTTATTACTATTCTAATGCAGAAATCCAAACATCTCTAGCAGATTTCCATAAATAAACTGTCTTCACTGACAAAACTTAGAAGTGACAGTTATGAGTCTATGCTGGCCCTGAGAATTATGTTTACCCATCATTACTTTAGTCACAAAATATGTCCAGGCTGCTGCACAAAACTCCTCCTTAGAGAGAGAAGCCCACCATTGGAAATAAAGGAAAAATGGCAGATGTTTTTGACCGTCCGTATCCAAGGTGCATTCTGATTGACAAGAATAAAACATACTTTTTTCAATTAATTTTGCTTTTCCAAAAATTCTATGGTTGCAGAAGCCCTGAAAAGCTGCAAAGAGATAGGAACTCAAACCTTATAAGGATATGAAGCTCATATACTTCTTTCCAGAACAATTGAAAGTGATCATCTTACTTAACAATTTGATGGAATGTGTCCACAGGAATATAGAAGCTGAGGACAACTGAAGTCTGTGCAATATTGGGAAGGGGAGCTGTCACTAAAAAGAAGATTACAAAATACTTTTTGTAAATTTTACAAAAATATATGATCATGTCAAATATTGATAGAGCCTTTCTTGGAAGGAGTCTACAGAAAGTGAGGGGCTCTGAAGGTTAAACTCAGTAAGTTTGGCCATTGGTTTATCAGTGGATGTCCATCTCCCATTTACATGAAGTTATTCATGTAATACATGAAATTGTTCCCTTGCTTGCTCAGTATATAGTGGAAATTAATAAATCTGTATTCCACAGGACACACTTATTTGGCTATATCCAATGCAAGGTACCCAGAAAGAAGAGAAATTTTTTTTTTCCTGAAGAGTGAGCCATGTCTACCACAACATGTTTCTTTATTGGAAGAAATGTTATCATTTATGAGTCATCTCTTCTCCTAGCAATGTTACTTGTATCTTAACCAAGAAAGCAGTATCCTCCCTTTACAAAATTGGAATATTCTGGAATAAGGGACAGTAGTGGGATACTTGGATGCTTGAAAGAGAATATTAAAGTTTCTTTAAAAGTGAGACCATTCCAGAAATAAAAATAAAGTAACTGGTCTTGCTAAGACAATAGAGCAAGGAGAGGTAAACATGTCTTGGACTTTTGAGTACAGAAAGTTCAATGATCATCAATGTAGTCAGATCTTTTTTTTCTTTTCTTTCAAGAAATTTGTCCATGTCATTTAAATTTCAAATTAACTGACATAAAATATAGAGGAGACAATAGAGACTGGAGGTGACTGGGATTTATGTCCAGAAGTGGGCACACCTCTCCTGCCAGGCCAATAGTATGGGGAGCTGAGGCCTCTAGTCAGTTGGGCTGGTTTCAGATTACTTCAGGATGGGCTAGCTGTAGTTACCTCATGCTTTGTGTGGGGTGCTGGTGTTCACATAGCATTTCTTGTCCTTGGGAAGTAGCATATGTTCAGACACCTTTTTTCTTGTGGCATCTCTTCAGTCTCAGACACAAGTATCATGGGGGAAAGGGGTTGCACACAATTCTTGCACTCCTTCCCAATCAGTGGACTGACCTGGCTTGTTTCTCTGGGGGATCAGGTAACTGATGGATTTGTCTAGTAGAGAAACAACATACAGAATCAAATATGCAGTTGCCATCTTTATCTGATGAAGTTTGTGAAAATCTGTCAGTCTCTATGACCAACCTGGCTTTCACAGGAGCCAAAGAGGCTAGTAAAATGAGTAATGATTAGAATTGCCAATCCTGCCACTATCCAGGGCTTCGTGAAATTACCAGTCCCCCCAAACTCCTCCATGATTGTGTATTGCCTGTGGTTTACTCTGAGAAAGGGGGTCGTTCCAAGGACAGATAATTTGATCCTTTCTTCCCAAATAACCTTCACTCCTAGGTTCAGAAAATCAAAGTGGGAATTCTACCAGGTGTTAATATATCTATTTCCATTCTACATTCTGGAACTGGGGAAATAAGTATGGGATGAGTCTGTTGTCACAGTGAACAAATTGTTAAATGTGTGCCAAAGCACTTTCTATCTCTGGACCTCCAAAGCTCCTACACCAACTGATGGGTGGGCCACATATCATTTCTGGTCCTTGGGAAGTAGCATATATTCAGAGGCCTTATATAAAAGTCTCCATAAATCACAGTATTTTTCTTTTACTAGAGTATGGTCATACTGGCAAATGTCTGCAGCTTTGGGGACATTTGGGGAAAGCTGGACCTGCGGGGAGAGTATCCATGGCACACATCTGAGACTCTTGCAGAGTCCAGAAGGCTCCAGGGTTATCATGTCTCTCTTGGTCTAGGTGCTCAGAGTCCAACACTTAAGGCTAAGACTTGTAGCTAGAAAAAGACCATGATTGTTTATTGTAGCAACTACTAATTCTGGATTTTCTTTCTCAGTGGACTGCCCAACAATTTCATTTCTAGGCACACCTGATCAACTGCCCATTACCACATATTCCTGAAAGTCACATTGTCTAACTTCCATCTTATCTCTGTGGCTTCCTGTGTGAATGACATATACTCTGTTTATGATGGTTGAGGCATGTGCTCCTATCACTCTTTACCATTTCCTACCGTCATCCCCTGCAATGAGAGACAGTCCCCACGGAGATTTTCAAGTTTGCTCGTGCCTCCCTTGCCAATGTATTTTGAATGTTTCAATGAAGGGAGTGAACTCCTATTTCTCCCAGCAAGCATAGTTAGGGGTGGATGAGCAGGTTGCACATCACAGATCCATTTTAACATTCCTGATTCCTTATGTCTTCTGACTTCTCCCTGCCTTTCTCAACAGTATACCAACAAAGTTCCAGCATTTGACCTCATTGATCTGATACAGGACCCAGAATATCAACACCTCCTGTAGGTGATCAAAGCGATTTTTTAAATCACAAAACCTTAGTGAGTACATTCATGTCGGTGAATTCAGTCCAATTAAGACCTTCATGTTATCCCTTTGCCCTACTGCTCTTAAAGCTTACTCCCACCCACACGCTCAGGCTTTTGCCAACACAGATTGGCAAGGTCCTGCAAACTTTCAGTGTGTAATCTCTCTCCTGTAAGAAAGTCCTTGGACATTTTTCTATTCTGGCTACTGTTTTTTGTTTTTTGTTTTTGTTTTGTTTTTTAGTGTTTATTTATTTCTGAAAGAAAGAGAGACAGAGCGTGAGCAAGGTGGGGGGCAAAGAGAGACAGAGAGAGAGACAGAGAGAGAGACACTCAGAATCCAGGGGAGGGACAGAGAGAGAGGGAGACACAGAATCCGAAGCAGGGTCCAGGCTCTGAGCTGTCAGCACAAAGCCGGATGCAGGGCTCAAACTCACAAACCGCAAGATCATGACCTAAGCAGAAGTAGGATGCCTAACTGAGGCGCCACCCAGATGCCCCTATTCTGGCTATTTTAAAATCTTAGATCTACCTATATTTTGGGCTCTCACCAATACATATCAGTAAAGTCAAAAATTCTTTTATGTATTGATCACCTTCTCCCTGAGCAAAGGAAGAATGAATCTGTAGGGACAAACAACAACTAACAATATATTACAAAACAAGCAAGAAAAATCACTAGGAGTTATACATATATGTACGTCAGTTTAATTACAGTGCTGGTTTTAGAGGGTTGTACATATGTCACGACTCATGAAATTGTACACTTTAAATCTATGTAGTTTTTGTTATAAAATTATACTTCAAAAAGTTTAATACACCTAAGAAGCTGAGCACTTTGTACTTATCAATATGAAATACTATGTAAAAACTCTTTTCAAAAATAAAAATAAATAAACAAACCTTTACCAAATCCCTATTACTTTCCTTACTTTCCCTTTCTCTAGAGTACTTTTGAAAGAATTTCTAGAGACCTGTCCCTTTTTCTAGAGGACTTTTTAGAGACTCCCTCCATCACACTGTATTGCCCTGTGGCCTGAGGGTGATATTCCTTTTTATTGCTAACAGCAGTTAAAACAGAATCTTCTCTGCTCTTACTCCCTACAATATACATCCCAAGATAATTGTCTACTCCTCATCCAGAGAAATAAGCACAAGTGTGACCTCCTTAGACACTACAATAATGATGTTCACTGACACTGAAGTTCAGCATTAGCCTTCCCACCCTAGTAAATAGCTACAATGTATAGTTTCATGCTGACCTGAGAGGCACAGTTACTGACTGAGAGGCCTTTCAATTTATGGATTTCTGGTATGATTGATAACTCTGCCTCTTTACCATCCTACTCAAGAATTGGCTGTAAGTAAAGATCATGCAGGAATTAAGGCAAAATTAACACCTTAATGTAAAATGTTTGAACTGGTTGAAACCGATTTAGTATATGTTTTTAATTATCTATGTGAAAAAACTGTTCTATCACCTACTTTTTTCAAAATGGTATCCTGTATGGTTTCATAAATGTTCCTATGATAAAACACCTAGAAATTTTGGAAAAAATAAGATTAGCATAATTTTGAGTGTATAGTTGTACTTGTGAGATAATAAAATAAATTCTTAAAAGCAAAAGAAAAACAAATAAGAAAACTTGGTTCCTGTTTAAATTGGGTGGGTTTTTATGTTTAAAATGGCTCAGAAACATTTAAAATTAATAGCTTGGAAGGAAGTTGTAGTTTTAGAAACAGAGAAACTCTTTTTCCCCTAAATCCATAATTAAAAAAAAAAGATTTGTGGTTTCCTTTGGCTTTAATTTCTTCCTTTTATCCTCCTATCTTATAATCCTGAAGGTGTTTATTTTTTTTTTAATTTTTTTTTCAACGTTTATTTATTTTTGGGACAGAGAGAGACAGAGCATGAACGGGGGAGGGGCAGAGAGAGAGGGAGACACAGAATCGGAAACATCCTGAAGGTGTTTAAATGTAGTAATGTTTATTAGTCCTGTGATTATTTTGTGGAAGTAGAAATCTTAGTCCTTTTATAAGGCAATGGGGGATAGAGGAAAGGATTTATAAGAAAGAAAGAAAGAAAGAAAGAAAGAAAGAAAGAAAGAAAGGGAACAAACCTGCCTCCTACTCAGCTTTCCATATAAATGCCATAGGAGCAAACAACAGTCAAATTAAATCCAGTGTGTATAATGTATGGGGACATTGAGGTAGGAAATGGGGATATAATTAAACTCTTAGTACCACTGTTGCCTTACCTGAAAAATGGAGATAAAAATACTTGCATTGCCTAGCTCATAAAATTGTTTTTGAATTTTTTGAATCAAGACGGAAAAATGTCTGCACTCTGAAAACACTGATAGTCTGTACACTATCATGGTTGTGACTCTGCCAGCATGTCCCTAATTCTGAACATACTATCCATTCCTGAAAGCTAGTGGGTTTTTGGTTCATGACTTTTCAGGTCTACCATGTGCAAGACAAAAAGATACACTATTTTAGAGGAATATATGTGTATATATATATATATATATATATTTCAAATATGATGCTAGGCTCATATTTTCCATCTCAAAAACACATTTTCGTTTAGAAATATTTTGCATCCAACAGAATGTTGTAGCGTTTCTTAGTGACTGATCTTCCAAATTTTGTGTGCAAAGAATTCATCTGAGAAACCAATTTTAAAACGTTTATCCTTTAAGTGATTCTGATTCTGGGTAAGATTTTAAAACATACCAATTTTAACAATTACTCTGTGATTCTGATAGATGTGGTCTGTGGGCCATGCTTTGAGTAACACTCTGAGTTGGAGAAAGACTCTTAGCTAATATTTACTATTCCAATACAAACATTTAGGTATGTCTTGGGCTGGGTGTCTCATCTCCTGCCAGCGCATACTCTATGTTCTTACGTGTTTCCAAAAAGTGTATGCAGAAGAGTGTACTTGTGAGATAATAAAATTTTGTCCTTTTAATGAACTTGATAGGAAAGTAATAATCAAGAGAGGGAGAGAAAAAGAAATGAAGAAGAAAAAGCAAAATAGTATTAATTGCACAATGACGTTTGGCACACAGGGACTATGTAGGCTATTACCTTCACAAGATAACATTCTGAATATTTACAACTGTATACTGACTCGTTTTACAATATATTTCTTAAAGAAAATATACATTAGTAATAAAATGTTCACATTGATTAAAGAGACAAAACTCTAATTATATGAGTCTATTTTATAAAAATTTAGCACCCAGGATTCTTGTATGCCTGGATTATAACCATGTCTTGCAAATCAGTTAAAGTGAAATATAAAGTTGTGTATAGGAGAAATAGAACTATCCTAGAGGTCATTAGTGGCGGCTTTAAAATCTATTGGAAAATCAATGTATCACCAGTAAAATGAGTAAAGAAGGTCTCTATTATTTTGTTGGCTATAATTGGTATAATCTTATAGCTAGCAACAACTAAAACTTTTTAACTTGAATAAAATTATACTAATGCTTATTTCTAGAAGTCTTGTAAGAGTGGTCTGCAATTAAATAAAAATATGTAAACCACCGAATATGGTTATGACACTGTACACCTTGTATAAATTACAGGCTATTAAATGAGTAAAAGGCTATTAAGATGGGATACAGTCTTCTAAGCTTAAAGATTAGCATTTAAATGGATAAAGGAGGAAGAAGCCAGCATGTGATCAAGTCAGACTGGTTCAGTGGCTGGAACAAAGAACATATGAGTAGTGGGGAAGAGAGAGGGCTAGTGGACACAGGAGAAATACACATGAGCTCACTTAACCTTCTATTCCAAATTAATGTTATTTATTATTACATTTTATCAGGATTAAAGCATTAGCCTTAAATCAGCTATTCAACCCAGCTAGATTATCAAATAAATTAACTAGATACATTTATAGTATAATTAACTACTTATCCCATTACCTTTCACAATGAAATCAAGCCTACAACTCAACAACTAATTACATAGGATTAGTTTTCAGGGCAGACACACCACATTTTTCATTCTCCTTGGAATTAATGAAACTTCCCATTCAACAATGTGCATTTCATCACCAAAGTCTCAAATTCCCACTGGGCAGCAAGGTATTAGTATTTGAATATTCATAATGATGCTGAAGTATAGTCAGTGATTGTATTTTCTGTGATGAAAGTAATACTAAGAACAACCTTTTTTCATGTATTATAAGTTTTCTGCATATTACTGGGACCCTTAGGGGGAAAATTCCATTAAAGCAAATCAAATTAATAAACGTGCATCTAGCCACACCATCTGCATTCATCATTTCAAAATTATAATATCATTCACCTTCTATGGTAGAAATGTAGTTATTGTTATAGATCATCATTACAAGATCAATGTCTCTAGCTTCAAAAATATATTTGTCTCTTTTGGCTTCAAATTAATCTGCTAGCAGGAGTCTGGTATTAATTCAATGTATTAGTATGAAAATATGTCCATGAATATTCATTAATGAACATTGACTTCTCAATTTAGACAGTTAGCTTTTTAGTATAGTTTCTTTTATTTTGCTTGGCCACTATCCATTATTACTTTGCATTTACACAGCAGCTTTCCTCCAAGGAGCTTAAAGTACTGTAGTTTAATTGTCCAAAAGAAATGGTGTCAGGGTAGAAGGAAGGGAGGTAGAAAAATGTGTTTCCTGATTGTCTTAGGGAATTGGGAGATACTTAATTTTAATTTTGGCTTGAAGCCCAGACAGTGAGGCTGTGTCTACACAAGTGAGGTAGTGTTTGAGACTTCTAAATTTTGCTTTCATGAGTGCATGTACATGGAGTCCCATTTCAAGAATTCACAACATTATTGTCTAAGCCAATAGATCTCAACCTGGGACAGCATTTCCCTTCTCTCCATCCTCCCCCACCCTGGGGAAGTTTGGCAATGTCCAGAGTAATTAAGGGCATGAAAAGAGTGTGATACTAGCATCTTGTGGATTGAGGCCAAGGATGCTCCTAGAAATCCTACAATGCATTGGACAACTCCTACAAAAAGAATTACCCAACTTCAAATATCAATAGTGCCAGGATTAGAAACCCTGATAAGACTTACTACTGCATATAGACTTGATTTCTCTAGAGTTTATTCAAAAAGTAGTAAATAACAATAATAGATGACAAGTATAATTCTGATTCTAGTGAAACCTCATTCATAATAGGGAGAATTTTCAGAATGGTGTAACTTGTATCTTTAACTCATCTCAGAAACAAAGTAAATTTAGACCCTAGATTTCTGCCCTGTATCTAAAATAATAAAGGAACACTTTTCCAATTCCCATTTTGTCTGGAGTGTCTGAAACCCTCTCTACTTTTTCTGGAGTCAGGTTAAGTTTCTATGTGGTGTGCCCAGGGGGATCTCTTCCTTCCAGTGAACAAAACTGACTCCAACTATTGTCACTTTTTTTCCCTCAGAGAAATCCAGTACCTTCCTTAGTAGGTCCAAGAAGAGAAATGCTTAGAACTGAAGCTTTTTAAGAAAGGAATATTAGCCCAGACATGTACACAAAGTAATCATGCAATTATGGAATTTACCTGTTCCTGTTAGTGGAATCTATTAATTCATCAGTAACATGGCTGAGAGTACCTTAAATCTTTTAGTATTCTAAGTATAATACTTAAACATACTACTAAATATAGTACAATATAATGTAATAATTTCAAAAAGCACAGTTTACATTTAACTCTTGTCCTTGTCTTGCTAAGGTACTTTTCAGTTTCCTCCAAATTTCTCCACTTCTAGGGTTGGTTACATAATAATTGATCACCAAAATTGGAACTTTTGGAGAGTGTGAAGGGGAACATTAATAAGTACTCTGTCAGTCAGGTACTATCAGGTAACTCAGAAGTATTTCCAGGAAACTGTGATATATTTGTGATGATTATACCAACTCCATATATCTCAAGTAATTTAAACCCTGGCATCTGTGATTTTCTTCCTTTTTTTTCTAAGATCACTCTTGATATCAAAGTTTCCTGAATTATGCTGGCCCCTGTACTGAGAACAATTTCTCTTCTTAGTATCAGTAGAGAATTCACTGGGCGCTCACCTTTTCCAGTATTATCATGACTTTCTCGATTTCCTCTGGATAGCCACCAATTCCTACTGTACATCAGGCACTGCCACTGCCATTACAGTACTCTGGAGTCCTCCTGAAGCCAAATCTTCAGAGTCAAGTGTTTAAAAATGGGAAAAAAATGCCCCCTTTTCAAAAATCAAGTCTGAAGCACACTGATCTTCTAGCTTTGAATTTTATTAAACCTTTTCAGACAAGATGTGACAAATGTATCTCAATTTGTGGTTGCATAGAATCTAATTAAATTTTCAAATGTTATTATTTATAACATAGAATATATGAGTATAAAACAGGTGCTGCTTTTGTTCTAGCACCTTCAGATTTTTCATGCAATATACCATATACATCAAACATAAGTTTATATATGGCTAGGCTGATAGATAATTCTGATGGAATTATCATATGCTTTCCCTTGCAAAGATAAGACTTTTTTTTTAACTGATTAAGCTTATGGCCCATGACTACTTCTCTTAGAATGTGTTCTCCAACCCCAAGAGACTCCTTAGATCCTTATGTAAGTAGGATTCCTATAGATTCATCCAACCATAATGTGAACATGTCCAGAAAGATTGGGGTTCACACAATTTAGAATTAATCTAGGAATGGGGCGCCTGGGTGGCGCAGTCGGTTAAGCGTCCGACTTCAGCCAGGTCACGATCTCGCAGTCCGTGAGTTCGAGCCCCGCGTCGGGCTCTGGGCTGATGGCTCAGAGCCTGGAGCCTGTTTCCGATTCTGTGTCTCCCTCTCTCTTTGCCCCTCCCCCGTTCATGCTCTGTCTCTCTCTGTCCCCCCCAAAAAAATAAACGTTGAAAAAAAAAAAAGAATTAATCTAGGATTTATTGACATATTAGAACAAAAAATGAACAAGTATATTATTTTTTATTTATTTATTTAATGTTATCTATTTTTGAGAGAGAGAGAGAGAGAGGGAACATGAGCTGGGGAGGGGCAGAGTGGGAGACCAGAATCCAAAGCAGGCTCCAGGCTCTGGAGCTGTCAGCACAGAGCCCTACACAGGGCTTGAACCCACAGACCATGAGATCATGACCGGAGCAGAAGTCAGACACTTAACCAGCTAAGCCACCCAGGCGTCCCAACAAGTATATTATTTTAGAAGTAAAAGTGAAAATAAAGGAGGCAGCTGGCAAATAATTGCTAATCATCCATAGGTAAAACATATGGTTATAAATGTGGCTGACTTTTATTTTTCTACACACTTCTTATTCATATGCATGACTCTCCAGTCATCTTTTCTTGTATGTCAATTTCTTAAAAGCATAAAAGTTAAAACTATTTATGCTCACTTGGCTATTTTGAATATCCGTATGTTATGGACTGACACATCCCCTCCCACCAAATTCCTATGTTGAAGCCTTCACCCCAGGGTGACTGCATTTGGAGGTAGAGCCTTTAAGGACAAAGGATATAACCTATTTTCCTATATTACATAGCACAATATCATTAGGTGACTGTCAATTATTTTCTTAAGAGAAGGATGTTTTCCTGAATGTAAATGAGTCTTTACTACACTATTTCCATCATTCTTTGCCATGGTTTTTAAATACCAAGTTAACCTAATAACTGGAGTATAGCATGCACTTTCCATAAGTACAGCATTATTTATCTGATACATTTATCTAATTTGGCTTGTTCAATCAACCTTATGTACACTTTACAATGTTTAAGGATTTTAAAATGGTTTTAGATAATTAACATTTTGGTAATGCTATTGGCTTCTGATAGAAATGTCTCCAATGACTTAATGATATCTGGCTGACTGCTTAAATTTCTAATTACATATTCTTTGGGGTATATAGGTAGATCAGTGCTTAAAATCTAATTTATTCATCTAATTATTTCTTTTTTAAAAGGAGTACCCTATTGGGAAGCTATGTAGCGTATGCATTAGATCTCCATTATCTTTCTCCAGGTAGGGCATTCCTCAATAATGAGTGAATTAAGCTTAAGCTCTTAGACTGTAGCATTCTATTGCTATATGATAAAGCTAATTCACTTGCCTGTGATAGTAAAGAGGTATTGGACTGCTGTAAAATTCTTTAAGAGCATTTGGAAATGCCCTTTTCTATACAGGCTGGGAAAGAGCAAAAGGGAGGAAGAAATAGGAACAAGGATGAAAAATAATCTCTCTTAGCTTGATGTCCATAGCAACTGATGAGGCAGTATTGCTAATGAGCCCCTTAGAGGTGGCACAACTGAGGCATATTAAAAATCAAGTCTGAAGCACATTGATCTTCTAGCTTTGGATAGAATTTTATTAAGCCTTTTCTACAAGATGTGACAAATGTGTCTCAATTTGTGGTTGCATAGAATTTAACTTCTGCAAGTTAGGATATCATCAAGAGTCATGGAATAGGGGGTCTGAAGAGCACTGATAACAATAGTTACCATTAATTAAAGGCTGCCTAGATGCCAGGTACTGTACTAGCCACTTTATGGTATCCTTACAGTAAATATTATCACCACCTCTAGGAAGTAGGAATTATAATACTTTTATTTTTTATTTTTTTAATTTTTAAAATTTTTTTTAACGTTTATTTATTTTTGAGACAGAGAGAGACAGAGCATGAACGGGGGAGGGTCAGACAGAGGGAGACAGAATCCAAAACAGGCTCCAGGCTCCGAGCCGTCAGCACAGAGCCCGACGCGGGGCTCGAACTCACGGACCGCGAAATCATGACCTGAGCCGAAGTCGGCCGCTTAACCGACTGAGCCACCCAGGCGCCCCAATACCTTTAAACATAAAGAAGCCAAGACAAAAAGAGAAATGAATTCCTCTAAGGCTGACTTAGGTGTAAATGCTAAGATTTGAACCCACATATATCTGAAGTGCTTTCCAGTTGGGAGATTCCTTTAATTCAGTCAATAAACATTTACTGAGCACCAACTACAATTATGGCTCTAGTTATACAATTATAAATAAGTTAAAGACCTTGCTCTCTGAAAGCTACTTGCTAGAGCAACACTTATTTCTCCAAAACTGGGAAAATAATATTTGAAGGAGGAAGAAAGCTTCTAGTCCCCTCAGAGTTATGAGAAACCTCAGGAAACCTGAGGAAGTCTCTGTGTCTGAGTATATATACATATATACACACGTACCTCATTCAGAAGTATGCTATTGAAATACTAACAACTTACAAATACTAGTAAGTTATTTATCAGGGATAAATCAGTATCTGTTGATATCACACCTGGTTTATTAAGCTTTAGATTATAGACCTGGCCCTCTCATAAGGAACTGACACAAGAGCTACAGTACTGTTAAAATTTCCTTAGTATGAATCTGTGATGAGGTAAAGCCCTTTATAGTCTAGCAACTGTCTTATTCTCTAACCTTATTTCTACTCCCTTTTCTATAGATACCCTCCTATTCTTGCAATTCTGAAATACTTTGATCCTCAAACTGCTTTATTCTTTATTGCTTCATGCTTTACTCGATCTACTACCTTGCTCTGGAACAAACAAACCACATACATCACAGCCTGGAAACATTTCCAGCCTGATCTCAAGGCTTATTTCCTCTAAAACATCTGTGACCTTTACATGACTTTGGGCCATCTTTGTTTACTTACTTTTCTTTGCATTCCTATTTTACTCTTTGCATACTTCCATCAAGAATATTTGGGCTATTGCAGCACCTGAGTGCCTCAGTCGGTTAAGTGTCTGACTCTTGATTCCAGCTCAGGTCATGATCTCATAGCTCCTGAGACAGCCCTGTGCCAGGCTCTGCACTGACAGCACTGAGCCTGCTTGGGATTCGCTCTCTTCCTCTCTCTCTGGCCTTCCTCCATTTGCACACCTTTTTTTTGTCTCTCAAAATATATAAATAAACAAACAAACACAAAAAGAATATTTAGGCTCTTGGTATCATTTACTTGTATCTCCTCCTCACATAACTATTAGATGTTTAAGGTTAGCTATTGCCACAATAGTACATAACAAACTATCTCAACACTCAATAGCCTCTGATAATATTTACTTTTCTTCTGAAACAGAAAATAAAACGAATGGTTAAACTGACATATTCTCTCACCAACAGTTTGTAAACATCCCATTGTTCAGCCAACAATTAATATTGTGAAAGTTTATAAACTCTTGCTTATTTAGAAGAGGTAAAATAATTTTTGATTGTTGTTTTGCTTTAGATGCTCTATTCTACTTTTATTATTTTTATAATAATCTTTACCATAATTAAATATTGAATTTTATAAGCAAGTTGTCTGTGTCTATTAGATAATTACTTGAGTTTTCTCCTTTAGTCCATTATGTGGTAAATTATACTTATTGGTTTCCTAGAGTTCAAACAATTGTATTACTGGGATAAATGCACATTTATCAGGACACATTTTCTTATTATTACTATAACTATTATTATTACTTCTTGGTATAGGGATCAATATAGTTACATTTTATTTTGAAATGTTTCATTGTGCTTACAAGGATTACTGGCTTTTAAAAATTTATAGATTTTATTTTTTAGAATAGTTCTAGGTTCACAATGAAATTAAGAGGAAAACACCAAGAGTTCTCACATACCTTCTGCTCACACACACACACACACACACACACACACAGTGTCCTCCACCATCAACATCCCAAGCCAGAATGGTACACTTGGTGAGAAATGAGAAAGCCTATATTGATGCATCATAATCACTTAAAGTCCATAGTTTACGTTAGGGTTTACTCGTGGTGTTGTACATAGTTATGTGTTTGAGCAAATGTAAAATTACATGTATCCATCATCCAAGTCTTACACAAAACAACTTCATTCCCCTAAATTCCCCTGTACTACCTATTCATTCCTCCACTCCTTCAGACTTTGGCAGTCTCTGATCTTTTTACTGTCTTCTTAGTTTTGTCTTTTACACAATGTCATCTAGTTGGAATCATACAAGATGTAGTCTATTTAGATTGGCTTCCTTTATTTGATGATATGAATTTAAAGTTCCTCCATGCTTTTCATGGCTTGATAGCTCACTTCTTTTCAGCACTGAATAATAATCCATTGTCTGGATATACCATAATTTATTTATCTATTCACCTATTCAGGTCATTTGGGTTATGTCCTAGTTATTGCCAACTATTAATGAAGCTTCTATAGCATCAACGTGTAGTTTGGGAGGGTGGCAGCATGCATTTTCAACTCATTGGAATAAAATACCAATAAGCACAATTATTGTATTAATATGTTTGCTTTGCTAAAAATCTGCTTTTTTTTTTCTCCAAAAGTGACTGAACTATTTTGCATTCCCACCAGCAATGAATGAGAGTTCCTGTTCTTCCACATCCTCACTTGGTGTTGTCAGTGTTCTCAATTTTCGCCATTCATTGAGTTGTCTTCCTCCAGTTTTGCAGTAATTTATGCAAACTTCACAAAACATTTGGGAGAAACTTCCTTTTTATTCTCTTGAATAATTGATAAAAAGTTTTAATTATTCTAGGTGCTTTTCTTATAAATAAAGTTTTGTTGGATTTTTTAAATAAAACTAAATATTCTACATGTATTTGCTTTTTAACTAGGGAGTTGGTTGATTTTTATTAATTTGGATTACTAACATCGTTTTATTCATCCTACTGACTTATTTGTGTTTTCTATTAATTCTGATTGGGTTTTTTGCCACATATTTTGTGTATAACCTGACACTTAGGAATGACTTTTACATATTAAATACATTAAAAAATGAAAGAAGAGTAAAATTCTGTGACATGGGAAAATATGTGAAATTTAAATTTCACTGATGCAGTTACAAGACCAAAGTATTTTGAGTGCCACATGTATTGCCATACCAGGATTTTCTTTATTTTTTTTTAATGGAAGTGTATCCCCATCGTGTCAAAACAGGAAAGAAGAGAAAGATGAACTTCAAAGGTATTGATATTTAGATATAGTGCAGTGTGGGTTATTTGGTATCCAATTAGATAACAAATAATTGTGTTATTCAAAGATGCTATAGCCAAGCTAAATGAATAAAATATATATAAACATTATAACTGCAAGCATCTGTCACAATATCTCCAACCCCAGGACACAAACAGCCATAAATATTAGAAAATTTAAAATGGAATTTTTCACCACAGTGGAATGAAAAAGGAGACTACATCCAAAGTAAGTGGTTCATTTATTGATATTAGTATTTGGCACTATCTATCTGTGTGAAAAGACATTTCTGAACATGAAATATGTAAAGTCTCATTACAGATTGGCATTAACACATGCACATTTACAATCAATTTTGGTGATAGAAAACACTAACTTTGCACTCTAATTAAACAAAATGTTATCCCCCGACCCAGCCCATTTTTTTCCCTCAATGATAGATCTGTATCACACCTACACACACAGCACACACGCAGTTGCCAATAATTATGATTATACTTTGAACATCACGAATTTAAAAATTTCTGGAAATGTGTTTCACTTTTGTTACATAGGTTATCTACATAATATCTTGTATTTTACCTTCTTTGTCCTTCAAAGCCTAAAATATTTACTGTCCAGGTCTTTACTGAATAAGTTTTCCTATACCTGTCTAAAGTGCATAAAAATTTTTATGCCTCCAAAGAGCACTAATTTTATGCTACTATATTCAGATATTTTAATTCTGTAGTTGTTTCTAACTCACAGCTCAAGTAATTTTGTTATTGATTAATATATATAATATATAATTATATTATATAATTACACTATATATTTGATTATAATATATTAATTGATCAATATATATTAATATATTAATAATATAAATATATACTAATATATTAATAATATAAGTTTAGATATACCCACATGTTTTCTAGTATCTTTGCTACCATTACTTTTAATGCCTCAGACCTTCCATTGTGGATCCTTTACTTTCTTTCTGAAGTATATCTTTTAGAAAGTCATTTAGGAAAGACTCCGTTTTGTCTAATCAATATTTTCCCTTTATTCCTAAAAGATAATTTTGCTTAGTATATTTTGGAAGTTATTTTAACTCAGCATAAGGAAATATTTTCCTTCTGTCTCTGAGCTTCCATTGCGACTATTGAAAATTCTGCTGTTGGTACTGGGTTCGGATACTCAAACAGTTTCTAACCTTCAAAGTATTCATTACCAATCTAGACTGTATACTATAGCTAATTTAAAAATAACCTAATTATCAGGCTATAAATGTTTTTAATATTCTGGAATCCATGACACTTGTGCCCTCCTTTTAAAATATTAACAATATTTTAAATCTGAACTATAGAGAAATTCATGGTCAGAGTGAAAATTTCAAACATATCAACATTGCTGAAAATTTGTCACTTTGTACTCTGGCTAATAATGATAACATATAACTGTATAATAGTGCTTCTCATTTATGTATGTATATCCACATATTTTTTAATTTGATTGAAAATTAAAATATTAAAACATTTTCAGATACATTGTTCCATTTCATTCTGGCAAAAGCTTTATGAGTTACATAGCTTTGGTGGACTGTATTTAAAAATTTTTTTTGCAATAATACCTTCTACCTCAGGGTCCTTTCTTACACTGTGACTTAGACACTCTTTTCCTTCCCACTACAAAGTGGGGTCTATGCTTCCTCTTCTTGAATTTGAGGGTGCTTATGATTATGACAAATATGACAATCACTGTCATTTCTGAGATTGTCAGAAAAGCAATATTATATCTGCCTGGCTTTCTCTGGGTGGGTGCTCATTCTTGGATCCCAGCCATTCCAGTAGCCATGGGGAGATGCTAAATGTAAGTGTTCTGGTTGAGAGCCCAATTGGCATTCTTGGTGACAATCAATATTAACCACCAGGCCTGAAAGGGAGGGAGCCTTCCAGTGCTTTGATCCCAAGCCATTGAGTCAACTCCAGCAGGTAATGTGTATGGAACAGAGGTAGGCTGTTCTTACGAAACCCTGCAAAGTGGCAAAATAAATCTTTATTATCTTAAGCCACTAAGTTTGGGGTGGTTTGTCACTCTGTCACAGATGACTAAAATAGTTATTACTTTTACCAATTTAAACATAAAAGGCCTGAGTTTCAAAACAGTAAATTGACTTTTCTAAGGTTCACACAGTAACTGAGTAAAGATATGGATTCAAAGTAAAATTTTATAATTCTAAACACTTTACATATTTTAAGATTGTTTAATTTCATACAGGACTCCAAAAAGATACATACTGCTATTGTCACCAATATCCTGATGACAAACTTAAGGGTATGGAGAAGTTGAGGCAAATTGTCCAAATTTGCAATGTAAGTGGCCGTAGCCCGGATTCAAAACTGCTAGCCTCCCTCCCAAGTATATTTTCTTAACCATTACATAATCTCAGCCTCTTCCTCTTTTCACCAATGTGTGCCTACTTGACAGCTCTAAAACTGTAAAACTCTGAGAGAGGAATTTAATTATATACTCCAAATTATTGGTTTGGTGGTCTAAAAAAGTCATAGGTTCTTTATACAATCAAATACACATTCACATAAATGGGTGCACATTTTTTTCAGAGGATTATAGACCACCTTGAAGCCAATAGATTTAAATGTAGGTTTTCAGGAAACTCAGAATCTCTTCCTTACACTATAATTGGACCTCCAGATTTCTAATGTGTAAGCAACAGAAGGAATTTATTCTATAATGACCAAAAATGAAGAAATTGATGAGTTATTGTAAATAAAGCTGAGATAAGATGAAAATCAATTTTGTTTAATCAAGATACATTAGACAGTTTCCCAACTGTATAATCATTATAGGTAACATTCTCCTTTATCTACAATCTATTTGGGAGATATTACTCTTGGCTTCTAGTTCCTTGAGGCAAAACATGATATTTAGCAGAACTCAAATAATAAGCTGTCATCTAAAGTGTTTAGGTACAATTAGAATATATATGTTTCAAAAAAATTAATTTGATTGTGTAAGGGTTAAGAAAAGCTGTTTGAGAGTGAGGTTATTGGGGATGACACTAAACTGTGGCCATATACTACCTATAAAAATTTGCAAAATTTTCTTAATGTCTTTGCCTTAACTTTGCCATCAGTTAATTGAGGATAATAGCATTATTATGGTATTGGAGTCTACTATGGAATTACACAGTTTTAATATACACAGAATTTCTAGAATAGAACCTGGAAAATAATAGGTTATCAGTAAATGCTATATATATATATATATATATATATATGTGTGCACACATATCTGTAAGTGTATATTTATGTGCATGTGTTCTGAAATAAGCTTATAATACATTCCTGTAACTTCACAATTATTGCTTTTCATTTCATACTTACAACCAGTTTTAATTTCCTTATTTTTAACAATTTATTTTTTTTTTCAACGTTTATTTATTTTTGGGACAGAGAGAGACAGAGCATGAACGGGGGAGGGGCAGAGAGAGAGGGAGACACAGAATCGGAAACAGGCTCCAGGCTCCGAGCCATCAGCCCAGAGCCCGACGCGGGGCTCGAACTCACGGACCGCGAGATCGTGACCTGGCTGAAGTCGGACGCTTAGCCGACTGCGCCACCCAGGCGCCCCTAATTTCCTTATTTTTAAACATAAGACTAAGTTGTAGACTTCTTGTATGCTACCTGGCAATATTTTTTTCCTATCAAATCCTTTAGACAAGGAACAAATATATGGAGTTAAAGTGAGGTGCAAAGACATCCTACATGGAGTGAGGCAGTTCAGATTTTATGCAGAACAATGATATCAACTAGCAATAAAAACCAATGTTTGTTAGTTATGGCTATATAGTTTAGACTGTTAAGTTATAAACCAGCAACAGAAGGTCTACATGGCCATGCTGGTAAGCTAAGATGCAGAATGTAGATCTCTAACATATGTTTAAGTCCTCTGGTAGATGAGGAATTACCTAGAAACATAAGGATGCACAAATAAACACACACATATACAGGAAACATTTCATTTTCAACTGCCAATTCAATCTCATATGAGTCTGAATGCCATTCTGATACCACAAAGTTCAATTGAATTGCACTTCTCAGCAACTGGCTAATTCAATCATAGCACATAGAGTTTTCATCAGTTTTTAATTTGCTTAATTTTTGTGAACTGGTGGTTCAGAAAATTTCCCATTTTTCAATCCTAAGACTGTAGGGATAAGGCCCTGTGCTATTCTTTCTCTGTGTCATTTTCATTTCAATATAGATTTTATAGTTCATTACCTGTCAATCAGTTTTAAATGGTGCAGTATTCATTTTATCATGTTCTGTAAAACTATTTTATGCTTCTTTCAATGTCTTACATTCATTTTAGGCTGAACCCTATTTATTTCTCTTAAGAGCTGTAGTCATCTGTATCTGTGCACATCTGAATGTGTATTTATTTTAGTAAATGCAACATTTTGCTTTATATGATATATTCATTTAGGATATTTATTCAAGCAAGTGAATACTGAGGAAGCAGTACAGTGTGAATGTTTTATCTGCAACAAACCATTTTATGTCCTATGTTTTCATTTATCTCAAACCTTGAGGGATACAATTTCAAATACAATTTGAGACGCTGACACTGTATTTTGTCACCCGATTAGATTATTCTTAATCTAATAAAATATATTTACATAATTAGCATTTAAAGCACTAAGGAAAACAAACATAATTTCTTAACCTCAAAGTCTTCACACAAATTAATGTTTAAGTACCATAAGGAAAAGTGTATATATGTTTGGATTGGAAATTATCTTTCTTTTTCATACAGGTTTGTTCCTTTTTCCCACTGTCACATGTTTTCTTCATTCGACATCTTTCTCTTCTTAAAATAGATATCAGCTTTATTTCTCTTCCTTTCACTAAGGAATATTGAAATTTTTTTGTTATTTAAAAACTTTAGATACGTCATGAATCTAACAAGAAAACTTAGAAAAATTTCCCTCAGGAACTAATTAGTACAGGTACAATTTTACTGAGGAAACTGTTTTTAACTTTTGACCCATTGACTAAGGAACAATTTAAGATGATACTTATCACACTCTTTTTAAAGTATACCAGAAAAGTCTTTTTGATAAACTTGTTTGGAAACTAATTTCAAGTTTCAACAATAATTTGTCTGGTGTGCTAGTAAATCAGTTTCCTAGAAAAGCAAACAAAATCCTGACTTGTAGCATTGGCCAATTTCCATAGTAAATTTTCCAATCATTGCCAATTTAAAGACACCAGTATTTAAACAATCAGCTCTTTTGCACAAAATAGCTCAGCACACCTCTGTTTCCTACTATCTACCCTAAAATTTCTCTGAACATTAAATGTAGATGTGGATTAATCCAGGTGTCCTCTGCATTTTCTCTTTGCCAAATACGTATTTTTTTCTTTCCAGAATTAACTTGACATACTGTCTTTCACATACTTTTGCACTAGGCAGTTAAGGTGTTGGGATTACAGTGGCGTTCATGGGGTCCGGAGATGACAACCAAGAAAGACTTCTTTGGTGCACAAAAGTGATTTTATTAAAGCATGAGGACAGGACCCATGGGCAGAAAGAGCTGCTCCTGGACCATGAAGAGAGACTGGTTATATACTATGGAGTTGGGGGAGGTAAAGTCCAGGGGAAGTTTCTAGTGAGATTTTTATATGCTAAAGAAGACTCCCAGGATAATGGAAGCCTAGCTATTGTCAAGCTAAGGTTGTCTTCCCTCTAGCACAGCATTAGCATTAACACAGTAGGGAGTTCCTGGAGAAATGTTTTCCTCTGCCAGACTCCAGTATTTGTCAGTGGGCTGTAGGTTATAGGAAAATTTAGTTCTCTCTGCCATTTCCTTCTGCCTTTGTTTCCCACTTAACTATGGAGGGGTGAATTTGGGGCTCTAGAAATGGAGTCTGTAGGTTTCTGGAGATTAAGCTATTGATAAGATCGCCATTTTGGTGACTTACTAAGATAGTTGTAAATAGATGGAGACTCAGGTCCTGCAGGACTAGGATCTCAATAAGTTAACCTTTGTTTTCCCCTTCCCTTTGTTCTTGGGCAGCCAGGAGTGCCCAGGAATATCACATATATCCCTCCTGGGGTGGAGGGAGGGTGTTGGCAGTCTGTCAGCTTGTCTTCTGCTCCCTCATCAAGCATACGCGCCACACTCACTTTGCTTTTTCTCACTTCAGATATATTGGATTGTCATTCTTCTTACCAAATCCTTGGCTTTTCCTATTTTCAAAATTAATTTCTAAGCTTACTACTTCCTTGGAAACCTAGATAGCTGTATTTATTCTATTTGCCAAAGCACTTTAGGAATTTCGTTATTTTTTTTCCTTATTCCTTTAAACTACATAGCACTTTTGTATCTTTGTATAGCTAGCTTATTTTTATAACTTTGTCACATTGTTGTATTTATGTAAAGGAAAACATTATGCATATTTATGTATTAGAAAATTGAGGCATTTGTATATAGAAATATGCTATATGCTTATGCCTTTATGCTTTGCATGTGTTATTTTAATCTATTTTGTTTTTTCTTTCTTTGAATAAAACTTCATAAGGCAAGTATCCTTCAGCTAGAACATTTCTAAGCACATAGCCTTCTGCTGTGTACACAAGGGAATTCTCAACAATTGCCTGACTTTCTCTAAGTGCATCTCTAACATTGCCTTTACCAGCCTAAAAAAGCCACGCTGTCCATAAGTCTATTTCCTAAAATCTAGGGCCTTTAGTTCTCTATTGTAGCCTTTCTTTAAGTCCCTAGAAAAAATGATAAAATTTCCAAATAAAACCTTTGTCTTCCTTCATTTTATTAACTTCCTGACACTCTGAACTTCCTCTATTTTCCTGTTTATTGTGGAGTTTTTAAATGTTAATTTATTTTTGATAGAGAGAGTGCATGAGCAGGGAAAGATTTGAGAGAGGGGGGATAGAGGATCTGAAGTGGACTCTTCACTGACAACAGGGAGCCCAATGGGGGGTCAAACTCACCAACTGAGAGATCATGACCTGAGCAGAAGACCTCTGCTTAACCAACTGAGCCACCCAGGCAACCCTGTGAATTTTATCTTTATATGCACACTTAAAGGAGAGAGGCATGAAAAGTTTAATTCTTTGACAACTTACTCCCAAGAGGGACTAATTTGAAGATTAATACCAATGAAACAACTAAGCAATATTGCATCTGTTTATTTTTTATTCCAAAGAATACAGTGAGAATACAATGCATCAAATGTTTCATTCAGTTTTGTCTTGCCCAGAGTAGATTTTCATATTTTCACAAATAAAATGTTTTTTTTTTCTTTTCTTTCAAGGAAAGCACTTTCTGTAAAAGCAGCTTAAAAAAAAAAAAAAACAACTAGCCCAGAATATGTGATTGGTAGGGCAAGCTGAGAGGCTTGTAAAATGCAAATTGAGTAAGCACTAGGAAGTGGAGTGTTGAGTTAGGAGAAATGCCAAAAGTATTTGGAAGCTCTTAACACAGAGGGGATGGTAAACCCAACCAGAGAAACAGGGATGACTGACTGCTTCATGGGCTTGGGAAGAGTTATTCTATTGGGTCCATAAGAACCACATAGAGAGCCAGCAGCAATAGATTTCAGCATTTGATACTGGGAGTAAATCAAGCAAAAGCTATAGGGAAAAATCCTGAGTTTTAACAGTGCAAAGGAACCATCAAGCTGCAATTTTTTTCTCCTCTGAAAGGAGAACACTGAATTATGGAGACAAAGTATACATAGATCCCACAGATCTGATTTCACATCCTAGGACCACAATTTACTAGCTGTGTGATCTATGTCGGGTTGCTTGATAATGTAGAACACTCAGTTACATTTGAATTTCAGTTCACCAAGGGAAGATTGTTTAGTATAAGAATGTCCCAGGGGTGCCTGGGGGGCTCTGTGGGTTAAGAGATCGATTCTCCATTTCAGCTCAAGTCATGATCCCACGGTTCATGAGTTTGAGCTTCACATCAGGCTCGGCACTACTACTTGGGATTCTCTCTCTCACCCTCTCTCTCTCTCTGCCCCTCCAGCACTCTCTCTCTCTCTCTCAGAATAAATAAATAAACTTAAAAAAAGAGTGTCCCAAATAATACACAGGATATACTTGTACTTAAAATTCATTATATATCTGAAATTCAACTTTAACTGGGCATTCAGTATTTATATTTGATAAATCTGTCAACATTAGACCTAGGCAAGTTATATAATATCTCTAAGTATCACTTATCCACAATAAAGTGGCAACAATCACACCAAATGGAACAGAGGTTATGAGGACACACACACACACACACACACTCAGGATGTGAAAGTATTTGGATAATACCAGGGTCAAGGTAGTTCTGGTAATGAGAATTACCAGCAAGCACTATTCTGGGTATGTAATCATAAAGGGGCTTTATTTTTCTTCTTTTTACACCTTTATATTCTCTGGGGCTAATCCTTCCCTTTACTTTTGATGAACTTTAGGCAAACCCAACCAGTGTGGTCTTGGCGGCATTTATCCAACCATGCTTTCCTTTACATGTTTTGATGTAGCTCTTGATCATGAGACCTCTCCCTTTCTCAAGCTTAGTCCTGCCTTAAGTAGAAGCAAGGTGGGATGGGATTCTTCTTTTTTTTTTTTTTCGCCATTTATTTATGTTTTTTGAAACTTTTATACCAGGTTGCATACCATGGTTTCTCACAAAACTAAGGAATGTGCAGACAGAGGTAGGGGCAAGGTGTGGGGATATCTAGAAGAGAAAAGAAAAGGGGCTATAAAATATCTTATTTGATTGCTTCCTGTAATGCTGTTACGTGTGTTATGTAGGTCTAACCTGATGATCTCTGTGCCTGGGAGAGGTCTAAAGTGATTATTACTGTGATGACTGAGTTTTTTAAATATTTATTTATTTATTTTGAGAGAGAGAGAGAGCACAAGTGGGGGAGGGACAGAGAGAGAGAGGGAGAAATAGAATCCCAAGCAAGCTCCACACTGTCAACACAGAGCCTGATGTGGGGCTCAATCTCAGGAGCTGTGAGATTATGACCTGAGCTGAAATCAAGAGTCGGACATTTAACCGACTGAGCCACCCAGGCCCTTCTGTCATGACTAATTTTATAGGCTGTTTGTAAATACGACCCTCCAAAAAATATGTCTCCATTCCAAGAAGTCTATGACTTCCTTTCATCTCTTGGTTTATCTGAACATGTTATTTTAGTGGTAGGACTGAGGCTTCAACATGTAAAAGTTTGTATTATTGAGAGAAAACATCTGATAAATTCAAGGTCTGAGAATCATTGTTTAAAGCAGTACTACTATAAAAATATGCATCGTATTTTAAATAACATTCATTATACTTTTTCTGTTTAAGGCTTACCACTCATAAAAAGTGTTTCATTCACATTTTAAAAAGTCTAAAATAGTTTTCATTTCTTAGGGACAAATGTTTCTGATATATTTTATCTATGAGAAGAGAGAAAGTAAAATCATAAAGATATTGTCTATTATATGATATTAACTTAATTTAGCTCCCTGACTCGTATTATTCTTCAAGTGGAAAATTCAACTTCTGGTAGGAATGGAGGTATGGAGTTCTAAAGAATAGGCAAGCTTAATTAATTTAAACAAAGAGTAGGGGGAGGTATCTTCTGTATGGTTTTTACTCACAACACTTGTGATACCAAATTGAGTTTTTTTCCTCCACCCAACAGCCAGTTTTCTGACTTTCTTGACATCACTGGGTGTCCTACATTCAATTAAGTTCTAACACCAGCTAGGATTTAGTGCATCCACCAGGTTAAGAGATCAGTCCCACAGGCTGCCCCCTTTTCAGAAGCTAATTACAACTCTGAGTCACCCATACTTCTGAGGTACTGGCTATACACACTTGGGTTGTTCTCACAACCACCTCCTCAAGTGTGATAATTTGCTAGAACTGCTTATAGAAGTCAGGAAGTCACTTTACTAGTACTGGTTTATTATAAAGTGTATAACTCAGGAATAGCCAAATGAAAAAAAATGCATAGTGCAAGGTTGGGGGAGGGTTACACCATACACCCTCTCCAGGCATGCCACCCTTCAAGCACCTCAATATGTTCACCAGCTAGAAGTTGTCTATACCCCATTGTTTAGTGGTGTGTGTGTGTGTGTGTGTGTGTGTGTGTGTGTTAGTTCCATTACGTAGGCATGATTGATTAAATTATTGGCCATTGATAATTGAACTTAACCTTTAGCTGCCTTCCCCTCCTCAGATATTTTCAGGTGGGGCTGAAAGTTCCAACCTTCTCATTACAATGGTTTCTCTGGCAATCAGCCCCCCTCCTGTAGATATCCAGGGGCCCACCAAGACTCATTTTATTAGCATAAATTCAGATACCATGCAAAGAGGCTTGTTATGAATAACAAAAAATGGTCTTATCACTGCTTGTCACTGAGGAAATTCCAAGGGTTTTAGAAGCTCTGTGTCAGGAACTGGGAACAAAGGCCAAATGTATATTTATTTTTATCATAGTGTTTTAGTTAGCTCAGGCTGATATAACAGAATATAGAAGACTGGGTGGCTTAAAAAACAGAAATGTATTTCTCACAGTTCTGGGGGCTTGGAAATCTAAGATCAAGGTGCTGGCCAATTTGGTTCCTAGTGAAAATGTCTTCTTGGCTGGGACAGCTGCCTTCTCACAATACCCCCATATGGAGAGAGAGAGAGACAGAGAGAAAGAGAGAGAGAGAGAGAGAGAGAGAGAGAGACAGAGATCTGGTCTCTTTTCCTTCTTTCTTATAAGGAGACTAATTCCATTATGGATGTCTTACCCTCATGACCTCATCTAAATCTACTTACTTCCCCAAAGTCCAAACTCCTGATGTTATCACACTGGGAGTTAGGGCTTGGACATATGAATTTTGGGGAGAACACAAACATTTAGTTCAAAACAGAAGAGATTTTCAATCAGTGTCAGAGAATGAATAAAGGTCTTCCAGATTTTTAGTTTGATCTCATCTTACAATCAAGATCATATAGGGAATCTGGTGGAAAAGTGAATGACTTAGATTTTACCTATTCCTTTACTGCAGGCTCTTGCAAAAAGAAGAATGCTTGTTTGCTCTCATTAAATATTTACTGACTATAGGCCTATAAGCCTGAAAGTGTGAATGAATGAATAAAAAAAAGGATGATGCAAACATTTAAGTAAAATTTACTTTTAATTATGTACTGTAAATATTAGTTATAGAAAGTGGTTTTTACTTGAAAAAAATTTTAAAAACATTTTATTATACTACATTGTGTGTATACATTATATGTGTATATATATATGTGTGTTTATATACACATATACACACACACACACACATATATATATATATATATATATATGCTTTTTTTGTCACATTTCTGCAAATATTACCTTCTTTTCTTGTATTTGTATGGTTTGCTCTTCCTCTTGAGTGAATTAGCTTTCTTAGACCTCAGTACTAAAACTTACCTTGTTGATAACCTCCTACACTTCAACTTGTCAGGTTTTAAAATTTTATCCTATTCTCTAGGTGATAACCATCTCATCCAAATTAATGTTGTCCATGATTTAAGGAATAAGTTTTCTATCCTAGAATCTCTAAACTCTGAATACATTTCTCACAGCAAACATGGACCTGAATATTAGTATAATGACTTCTGATCCAAAAAAAAAAAAAAAAAAAGACAATGTGGACTCAATACCTGTAATTATCATCCCTGGTATATGAAACAGATGAACCAAGTTCAGTCCCAGTAAGACCTCTTATTTCTTGAATATTTTATGGCCAAAGGTTCTCTGGTTCCCTCAGGAACTGAGCATTTGAGATTGTCCCATATTTACTTGGTTAACTGTATGTATCTATAGGAGGTTTCAGGCACTTTACAAATGGGTATAATCAGCCCTCAGTCTACCAAAGTTGATGAAAGTTAATGATCTAAGAAAGCAAATGATTTGGGAAAGAATTCTTGCTATTGTTGTGTCCAATAAAGAAGTGCAAAGTTGTATTCATTTAAAGTAATATTATAGGGATGCCTGCATGGCTTAGTCATTAAGCATCTGACTCTTGACTTAGGCTCAGGTCATGATGTCATTGTCATGAGACCAAGCCCTGTGTGGGGCCCTGTGCTTGGCATGGAGCCGGCTTAAGATTCTGTCTCTCCCTCTGCTCCTCCCCTGCATTCTTTCTCTCTCCCTCTCTCAAAAAAAATTATAAAAATAATATTACAAATAACATCCACTGTATAAATGTACAGCTTCTCTACCCTAGAAATATCCCAGAGACATAATATAGATTAAAAGATATTAAAAATGTTCATACAAATAATGGAATAGAGGCTTGGCCATGCCTTATTGAGCTTAGTATTCTCTCTCTCTCTCTCTCTTTTTTAATGTTTTATTTATTTTTGAGAGACAGAAAGAGAGAGAGAGAGACTGCAAGTGGGGGAGGGTCAGAGAGAGAGGGGAACACAGAATCTGAAGCAGCCTCCAGGCTCAGAGCTGTCAGTATGGAGCCCAATGTGGGGCTTGAACCCACGAACCTCGAGATCATGACCTGAGCTGAAGTTGGCTGCTTAACCAACTGAGGCATCCAGACACCCCACGCTTAGTATTCTGAAACTGGGCAGGCATTTTATAGAACCTTAGGAAAAAATTTGATGCTGCAAGACCCATCAAAAAAAAAAATACTGTTCTGTAATAAGGTTCCTTTAGGGTCCTTACCTTAAAATAAGTATATGATATTGAAGAAAATGTATTTGTAGAAGGAAAAGTTATTAAAATAATTACAGGGAAGAATATTTACCTCTGTAATTGTAAAGATTTTTAAAAACTACCATACCAGGAACAAATATGCAAATTTGAGTAAAGCAAATTTATAACATATGCCCCTGCATCTGTGAGATTAGGGTAAATGACCTCTACTGTTTCAAGTAAGGCTAGTGTTTTATGATGTATACATAAGAGTTTAGAGAGTTGCAGTGTAGTCTCTCCCTTAAATTGTGAAATGTTGAAAGATTGCTGTTTATATTTTTCTTCTCGTATTCCCCACTAGACCTTTGAAAGTAAACCAGAAAAATAATTATCAAATAATTAAATTTAAAAAACACTCTTTTTGTAATTTGCATGAGTCTACTTATATTTCAGCTGTTAAGGCCCATCCATCATTCCACAGGTAGTTATTATCCGCTTGCTTGAGATGTACCAGATTACAATGGGAAACAAACATAGCCAGGTACTACATAATGAAAGAGAAATGGAAAATGCTAAAACATTGTAAAGCCTGATTCATGTATTATGGAGCTTAAAATTAAGTGAATTAAGATAAAGTTATACAGTAATTATGATACAATTTAGGGCAGAACTCTAAGACTAGTTTATGTCAAGAACAGTGTCCTGTTGTCATCTATAATGCAGAGGCAGACTGACTTGGTTTGCCTTCTTCTGGCTCATCCACCTGCTGGCTGTGTGACCTTGGACTAATTTACTTAGCTTCTCTGTGTCTTGATGTCCTTAACTATAAATGTTTGTAATAATAGTGCTTATCTCCTCAAGTTGTAAAGCACTCAGGACTGTGCTCCATGTTTTTGAAGTAGGAGTTATTGTTATTAGGCGAGAGATCTTAGGTTTGTTTTCAAATAGTGGTTGAAAATAAATATTGGAAGTGGGAATGTTAAGTCTCTGAAAAGCTGTGTGCGACTGGAATGAACGATTTTGTTCAAAATGTGGATTTAATTTGTTAAAAATACTGAAAATGCTGGATGTATAAAAACAGAGACTGGCCATTTTCATTATATTACTGATCGATTTTTTTTTAATAATTACTATGGCAAGAACATTTGACAGAGTCTACTCTCAAAAAAATTTAAGTGTAGAATACAGTGTTATTAAGTATAGGTACAATGTATTGATTGATTTTTAAGATAGTTTAATTCAAAAAACTTTTAATATGAAATCATTTCTAAAGAAATAAAAATAACAGATATCTGTGTACATTAAAGCAAAATAAAATATAAAAATTTATATGGATTTTTCTGAATATGACCAGAATATGTCCTTATCCTTAGGATGTATACATGTCTTTAATCAGTTTCTGAGCCACATCTGTCTCTAGTGCTGTGTCAATGGTATTTAACTGAAGAATGTATTATTTTCAATATGGAAAAATTATTTTAATTGTTTTCAGAAAATATTTCCTGGAATATTACTCAGAGTTTTATTTTATGGTTAATAGATTTGAAAGTTTTGACATTTCAGGGTGCCTGGGTAGCTCAGTAGATTGAGTGTCCAACTCTTGATTTCAACTCAGGTCCTAATCCCAGGGTTGTGAGACAGAGCCCCATGTTGAGCTCTCTGCTGAGCATGGAGACTTCTTACCATTCTCTCTCTCCTTTTGCCCCTATCCTCCACTCACTCTTACTCTCTCTCTCTCTCTCTAAAATAAAAAATAAAAAAGAGAATATTTTGACATTTTCAAAGCTTTTTTTGGAAGATCATAATATCTTAATTGAGATGCTATTTTCTCTGTACCTGCTGAGCACATTCTGCTGCATGGGGGATATTTTAGTTCCATATTTAGTATTAAATTTTGTAAATATTTTAGACCAATTATTTTCACAAGTATCTATAAGAAGTAAGATTCTTCACATACCTTGTCTCTTAACAAGTCTTTCATTTTATTTTAATTTTTTAATGTTTATTTGTGAGAGAAAGGGAGACAGAGCACGAGTGGGGAAGGGACAGAGAGGGAGACACAGAATCTGAAGCAGGTTCCATGCTCTGAGCTCTCAACACAGAGCCTGACACGGGGCTCGAACTCATTTTCCAAAATCTGTTTAATTTAACATCAGAGTCATCACAAATAAATTTCTGGTTGAAGTCTTATGTGAATTTTTTGAAAATTATAAATTTTCAAAATTTCATCTTCTATTTAGATTGATAAAATATCTCACATTAGTTGATAGCAGTCATACATTATGTATATACGATGGCTAATTCCAAATATATTGCTGACCCCCTTAATTTGTGTTTGTGTGTGTGTGTGTGTGTGTGTGTGTGTGTATATACAAAAATATAGAGATTGAAGTTGACATACATTGTTATATTAGTTTCAAGCGTAAAGCATATTATATATAAGTCTATATATTTCACACTGTGCTCACCCTGGTGAGTACATTTACCATGTGTCGCCATACAAAGTTATTACAGTGTTTTTAACTATATTCCCTGTGCTGGAACTTTTCAACTTCTGACTTACTTACTTTATAACTGGAAATTTGTTTTAATTCCCATAACCTAATTTGCTCATCCCTCCAGCCCCACTTCTCTGGCAGCCACCAGTTTGTCCTCTATATTTATGAGTCTGTTTGTCTGCTTGCTTTGTTTTTTAGGTTCCACATATAAGGAACACATGAAATCATACACATGAAATCATATGGTACTTGTCTTTCTCTGTCGGATTTATTTCACTTAGCATAATACTCTTCTGTACCCATTCATCTATCATTGGACCCTCAGGTTGCTTCCATATTGGCTATTGTAAATAATGCTGCAATAAACATAGGGGTGCATATATCTTTTCAGATGGGTGGTGTTTTTTTTTTCTTTTTTGGGTAAATACTCAGAAGTGTAATTACTGGATCATATGGCATTTCTATTTTTAATTTTTTGAGGAACCTCCATACTGTTTTCCATAGTGACCACACCAATTTACATTTCTACCAACTGTGCATAAGGGTTCCCTTTTCTCCACATCCTCATCAACACTTGTCATTTCTTGTTTTCTTTTATACTAGCCATTCTGAGTGGTATGAGGTAATATCTCATGGTAATTTAGACTTGACATTTCTCTAGTGATTAGTGACATTGAGCATCTTGTCATGTGTCTGTTTGCCATCTGTATGTGTTCTTTGGAAAAATTTCTATTCAGGTTCTCTGCCCATTTTTAAATTGAATTTTGGGTTTTTTGGTGTTGAGTTGTATAAGTTCTTTATATATTTTGGTTATTAACCCCTTATTGGAAATATCATATGTAAATATTTTCTCCAATTCAGCAAGTTGCTTTTTCATTTTGCTGATTGTTCCCTTCACTATGCAAAACCTTTTTTATTTTGATGTAGCCCCAATAGTTTTTTTTTTTTGCTTTTGTTTCCCTTGCCTGAGGAAATGTATCTAGAAAAAATTGCTAAGGCTGATGTCCAAGAGATTGCTGTCTGTTTTCTTTCAGGATATTTACGGTCTCTGATCTTACATGTAGGTCGTTTATCCATTTTTAGCTTATTTTTTGTATATGGTCTACATCATTTTGTATGTAGGTGTCCCGTTTTCCCAATACCATGTACTGAAGAGACTTTCTTTTCCTTCTCATATATTCATGCCTTCTTTGTTGTAGATTAATTGATGATACATTATTTTAAATAGTTTTTAAAAAGTTCCATGAAAATAAGATCCACCAAAATTTGTATTCATAACAAGAAACACACAAGTTTATCTTCAATGCTGATGTTTTAAATTGCATTTGGAACAATCATATAAAGTCAAATATTTATTTCACCATTGAAAGATTAACTTCAAAAAGCTTTATTGCAATAAATTGGTTGAGAACTCAATTTTTTCTTGAATTAACTTTACTGATTTTCTATTTGAAACATTTAACAACAATGATGTAAAACTGCTTTCTAAGTTCTGTTAATGAAGCCTACTCATGAATAATTACTAATTCACTTTTCATATGTGTATAGAAAATTATAAATGGACACTATTAATTGAGAATATTCTAATTATGACCCCAATTCATTGCATACTAAATACTCAGATACATAGGGATTTAATGTTTACATGATTTCTGTGTTCAGGCCTGCAAATTTTGAGATATCATAAAATTTAAAACTGTGGATTAAAGGCCACTTAAAAGGCAGTAAGTGAGGTTCCTTTTTATTTGTTTTTTTCTGAATGCCAACTGGTGAGAATTACTTGAAAAAACCTAGTGGCTGAAAGCCTACTTACCTACCTGTTGAAAATGTCCAACCCGTAAGAAAATGTCAAAAATATTGACAGAATTTTGTTTTCTTTTTCTTTTATAAATGTTGGAGGGTAGAGCTTAATGCTAAAAGAATCATTTCACACTTTTTTTTCCAGGCTATATATAAAATCTTAAATACATTCTTCCTGGAAGATAGACTCTAAGAAACACTTCCTTATTTGGTTTCACAGACTGTCACAGACTGTCATCTAATCATCTTCATATCTTTCTCTGAAAAAGAAAATACACTTAATTCTTGAAACAACCTGAAATCCATAATGCATTTCAATGCTTTAAGATTCAGGTCAACTTTGATTTCTGAATGGCAGCCTTATTTTGTTTTTCTTTTCTTACTCCCTGTTGGGTTATCAATTCATGGTTTTTACTTTTGTGTTAACTTTAAGTGAAGTGTGCAATTATCTCTGAAATATTTTGTATTAAAGCTCTAGAAAATATTTCATTTTGTTGCATCCTTTAAGTAGAAATGAATATCTATCTCTCTGCACTGTGCCTGGGTCAGTGCCTGTCAGTCATTTTATTTGCCTGCCCAATTTGGAGTTGTAGACTAAATTTGACTTTTCTTACAGCTTTTATTTTCTCAGACCTGCTACATCTACCACTTGTGTAAAGTTTCTTTTTAGTGCACATCATTGTTCCTTCTCCTTATCTATATATGTCATTGGGAATTAGAGTAGTTGATTATTACATCTTATCTAGACAGAAAGAAAAAGAGTGAGAAAGAAAGTGGGAGGAAAGGAAATGAGAGGAAAGGAAACGAAGGGAAGGGAAGGGAAGGGAAGAGAAGGGAAGGGAAGGGAAATAAAAGAAGAAAGGAAGGGAAATAAATGTGTAAATATGTATTTTGAAATACTTTAATGTGAAGAGATGGCACCTGGATAGTATGAAGACTCTTCATGTGTGCTAATAAGATAAAAAAAAAGTAAGTAGGTAATTACCTTTCCTTTAACCATTATTTTCCCATTATTCTAAATCCTCATCGATACTATTCTAAATCCTCATCGATACTAAATCCTCATCGATACCATTACTATACTGTATATGGGCCCATAAATCTTATATTTTAAAATGAAATTGTATATACCAATGAAGACCTCAAAGAATGAGGTGAATGTGAAATTTTATCTGCTATGAATATCATACAATTGATAGATCTTTAATCATGCCTGCCCCCACCCCCCCACTTTTTTTTTGACAGTTAGTTTGTAATGCTAGACATCCAGTTGGATTTGACATGGTCTTAGGATGCTACATAATCCTGATTCTTGAGAAGGATCACATTGAATCTTACTATAAATCCTTGTTGATCATTAATTTCATTTTTCTTATTATTGCTTTTATTATTGGCAGAAATAAATTCAGAATTTCATTAGGAACTTCTGATCTCATTCACCTCTGCATGCCTAGAACAATGTCAACATTCATTGGAAGGTTGACAAATGTTCAAAGATGGTATAGTGAATAAATTAAAAGAGAAAAATTGAATACAAATAATTAATTTATTTTGCCTTTATTATAATATACTGTTTATGCTCCTTATTTAAATATACTTTATTTATTATGATCCATAGAAACTCTTAATTTTTAAAAACAATGTTTTATGTAAAATCAGAAAGAAGTGGATGATTTCAGTTCAAGGAAATAGTTATACTATCTGGAATTAGTAGTAATTCTGTTTTTCTAATGTACAGAAACTTCCTGCTGAGGGCATTTCATCTTTTTTTGTTTGTTTTTATCTTACCATTAAAAGAGAGATATTTTAAAACATATTTGGCTCAAGCACTATCAGATTTAGGGAGAGACAGAGAAAGAGAGAGAAGGAAATTATGGGGTAGGATGTAGAATTTTCACAGGAGTCTAGTTGACCATACTTGGAATATGAATAGGGACCAAGAAAGGTTCTGATATTTGGCAGTACTTACTAGGGTTTTTCACATGCGTAGGTTCTTTCAAAGGAACCATCTGGCCCAATGCTGGCTGTGCTGAGTAGAATCTGAGACCATGGTTAGTGTTGCATTATATCTGACAACCAAAAGTTGCTTCTATTTTTATACTGGTAATTAAGCTACATTGTAGTACTGTTGCATTGATTTAAAAAGTTTTGATATTCATATTCCTGTTTTCTGAATGTGTCCCTGGACGGTTAGTGATAAGATCTCCTGAACTTTCCCTGTGGAAGGCGGTTGAAAAGGGTGGCCAGAATTACTCTACTGAGATCATCCAATAAGGAATCACCTCCAAATGAAAGTGTGGAAATTGAGAAGAAGTTGAGAGTGGGGTGAGGGGATGGGTTTAAGCCAGACAAAAATCAGATAGATAAATGCCACAGAAGGCAACTCAGTCTAATTAAACACTGAGTTTGATTTTAGGAGACTTGAGTTATATACCACATTCTGCCACTGACTTGGGTAAATTGCTTGACCTTTCTGAACCTAGATTTTCTCATCTGTGAAAAGAGGAGGGGGTGGAAGATTGAATTAGATGCTATAAAAGGTAAATTCCACTGCTAAAGTGCAGTCTGTTCTATACCACCTTTCCAAGTTTTGCCTGATATTTTCCAAATCCATAATGTCAATAAAAAGAGCTGAAGTCTAAGATTAAATTTATATAGGACAAAGGCACATCAGTGCAACTTTAATTAAAGGTGGGAACTTGCTTGGATGTGCTAATTGAGCAAAAGAATGAATGATTTCTGAGTCCAAGATGCAAGATGTTGTTCCATTTAAATGGAAACATTTTTTAAAGTTCCATTAAGGGCTGTTTATTTTTTATGTTATTTCAAAACGGAAGTCAAAGAATTCTGGACCTGTAAAAAAAAGTTCAAGATACTGACAAGCACTGTATTCTTTGATAGCTACTGTGAACTCTATGGATATTACTATATCACAATTAGCAAACTGTATTCAATATGTTGGTGTATAATTATTTTTTTCAGTCCTAGTATAGTGCCTAGTATTTAGAAACTCTCGGTATGTATTTCTGGAATAAATGAATATGTGTATTTAAAAAAGTAGGTCAACAAATGGTTAAAATTCTGATTTCAATCACATATTCTGGAGACAGTGCCAGACAATTTTGAAAACATTTGGGTAATAGATTGATATTCAGGTTTCATCTGGATCCTTTCCAGCATGAAATCCTTCAGAATAATTGCTATGAAACTGTTTCTGTTTACACAACCATTAAGCAAAAAATTCATTTAAGAAATATTCAATAAGAATATTATAGGTGATGAGGAAATGAATACAGTACTGTTTTTTTGCACTATAAATAGCTTAAACTATGTTCAGGATCTAGTCCCTAGAAATTATTCTGAGACTAGGAAACAGATCAAGGGAATCATTGGCAAACCCTGCAATTTCTTACTGAAAAGTTTGTCATTATGGGCAGACCAAGCCAAGAAGCATGAGAGCAGATGGTGAAATGCCAAGTATAAATAAATTCATGTCTCTCTCTAGTATCCTAAGCCTAAGGACTTGGATATGGACCAACACATACTACTGTGGACCCACTGAGGAGCAAAAATTATTCAGCAATCATCACAGTAAGGAATGGAATCCTGGAGAGTAATAGCAACACTTCAGCCATCTCCATTACAAATCCTTCATGGTTTCTAGAAGGCCATTTGGAAGGCAGGGAACCTGCCAACGCACTTATGTAAAGTTAGCTCCAACTTCTGAAGATGCCTCAGGAAGAGCCATTCAGAGTATTCCTTTTTTACTTTCTGTTCTTTTGGAATTTCCTACTCATCTGTCCCTGCAGGTTATTTTGAGTATTAAATAAGACAGTTAAATAAGATTACTTTGAAAGATGGAGCCTTCTCTTTAAAAATTATTTAGTTTTACTACTTTTATTATCACAAGTTCTTAATTAAATTCCAATTTTTCTTTGAGAAAATGTCCCTAGAAATAATGAAGTTGGTTAGAGTGGCAATATTTGCAGAAACATGGGCTCTTTCCTTCAAAGAAATAGTGGTGTATATAGATAAAACTTCCAAACATTTTCTAGTATATAATAAAACTTAAAATTTAATATTTCACAGGCAAATTAATTATCTTTTAAATTGATTATATTTGGAAAAGGATAACTGTATTATGTGAAATAACTAAGACCCCTGATTCATTGGATTCTGTGATAGAGAAATATACAAGAATCAATCAATTTAAGAGTGAACATAGTAAAATAAACCTACAAGATTCAATAGAGTAAACAATGATTATATAATGATGTTCACCTCATGGAAATGAGGCTTATCAATGCAAATTAAATAACTTAAAAATAATTTTCCAAATTGGACCAATAATACAATACCTAAATTGAGAGTAACTATGTAAATGGGAGAATAATAACTTATCCAGTTAGTTTTATTTAAGAAGACAGATACCCCAGGGTTAGAGATTTCCCACTAAGCAATTAGTTCAGTGATTTTTAACCACTTAATCAACAAATGATCCATGTTTACTATTTATTGTGTCCTGTGCTTGAGGCATTGATGTGATAACATAAGGGTTGATGTCAAATATGCTTTCAAACATTTGCATATATGTGAGTACATACATAAAGAAACTATATTGTTTTTTGATATTATAGAAAATATGAGGGGTGCCTGGGTGGCTCAGTCGGTTAAGCATCTGACTTTGGCTCAGGTCATGATCTCACGGTTCTTGGGTTCGAGCCCCACATCAGCTCTGTGCTGACAGCTTGGAGCCTGGAGCCTGCTTCTGATTCTGTGTCCCCCTCTCTCTCTGCCTGCGCACACTCTGTCTCTCTCAAAAACAAATAAATGTAAGAAAAGAAATTCAAATATACTGAAAGAAAGAAAATATGAAAGAAACATTATCAGTAAAATTAAGTTAAGATGTTTTCTTTCATTTTGTATAATCTATTACAATTCTTCCTAATTCATTATTTACAATCTTAAATTAGATACTAATTCTAAAGGCTTATTTTGGGATACTATAACAATATTATTTTTCTCTTACCAAACACAAAGCCAAATCTTCTGATAATGAAAATTTTATAAAGTTCTATGAATTATTGTGTGGGGATTGTGCTGAACTGCACTGGTCCCTACTCAACCCATTGTACAGTGCCACACTCATGTAATAACTACTTATTAAATGCCTATCATGTAATAGGCACTGTGCTGAGCATACACAAAGTTAAAACACTGCTCTCAAGAAACTTTCACAGTGGTTGAGGGATAATTAGTTTAATAAAGTAGCATGAAATATACAAAATTAAGCATTGGCGTTATGAGGTATATAAGCAAGGCAATTAATCATCCATGGTAGCTCAATCTACTGTTTCATTATTTAAGTAGTATTGTGATCCATCAGTATGTGTGTGTGTATATATAACAAATATAAAAATAATTTTAAGAGTTGTTGGCAGAAATACTTTTGACTTTAATATGGAAATGATTGTTTCAATCAGTGGTATTTATCCTTGACATATTTTTATTGACATTAAACTTCCTTATTTGAATTGATTATTTATTTTGCACAAGATTTGACGTACTTACCTTAGGAGATGCTAAGGAACTATTATTGAATGGTCTCAACCCACTTAAAAAATACAAAATAAGTATTGCTGAGTTTTTCTTTTTTTAGATTTTTAAAAAAATATTTATTTATTTTTGAGAGAGAGAGCGTGCAATCGGGGAGGGACAGAGAGAGAGGGAGACACAGAATCTAAAACAGGCTCCAGGCTCTGAGCTGTCAGCACAGAGCCTGATGCGGGGCTCAAACTCACAATCCATTAGGTCATGACCTGAGCTGAAGTCGGACACTTAACCGACTAAGACACTCAGGCGCCCCAGTATTGTTGAGTTTCTTACTAGTCATTTTTCTAAAATATTTTCATTTCTGAGAAGATAGATTTCTATCAAAATATACTATTTGAAATGTTTTTGGCTAAAACAATCTTTAGTTTAATTGAATGAATACAGGTATATGCCATATAATACAGTCAAAATATGTTCTAAGTTCCTTTAAATTCATAAGATTGGGAAAAGTGATATATAACAATTTTTTCCCAATTTACAAAACAAAAAGAATTAGGGAAATATTTTAATTGGTGGTGCACTTTTTCATATGCTTTCCTAGAATAAAAATGAGGATTCTGTACTTTCTTTAGATTATTTAGACATTTAATCATACATTCTTGTGTATGTGAGTGTGTGTGACATACATATATATCACATTTTTTTGTATGTACTTATTGCTTGATATGTGTATGTGTGTGTGTAAGACAAATTATTAATAAATTATTATACTTCTATCTTACTGAAATGTTAAAATCTTTCTCACTAGTATATTAAAATATGCACATTTTCTTATTTAATTATTTGATCAGCCAAGTTAAATGCCGGACTTAAGTTAGATACAGTACAAAGATGAATGGGAAGCAATCTAGGTCTTCCCTTATCCTCTTGTTTATAATAGTAAATCAGGACATTAGACTGTAATGGCTTTGCAGAGGCTAAAGCATTAACTGCCTGAGTGTTTTGGGGAAAGCGTCATTGATAATTATCTAACTCAGTTCTTAAAATTTGACATATTTTAAATGTACGAAAAATGCATTTAAACTGCACACGTTTGCCAGGATCGCCTCAGATCTTTTGCTTTAAAGAAACAGAATTTAACAATAGCGCTTGAAGCCCACTTGGCAGCTCTGATTCTCTTTCCCTCCTTTCCTCCCCAGAGATAACTACACCAAGGTTATGTGCAATATTTCCACACAGGCTTTAATACTTTAGCTATATACCTATCCACAAACAATATACTTTGAAATATTTATCAGTTCTCTCATATATTGCACATCTCCTTCTGCAATATGCTTTTCATTCAAAAATTTTACATACATTCACATCAATACATGCAGACTGTATTCATTCATCTTAATTGTTGAATTGAAATATGCTACATATCATATTTTCTTTATCTACTTGCCTAGTGATAACATTTCAAGTACCACACCACTGTAAATAGCGGTTCAGTGAACATTCCTTTGCATGTCTCATTAGATGCATATTCAAGCTTTTTACTAAAACATATATTTAGAAGTGGCATGGCTGGTTCCTGTGACATGTGCACCATCAGCTATTCCAGATATTGCCAACTTGCTTTCCAATTTTAGATCACACTCAGCATAGCCCACATACTTGATATTCATGAAACTTTTGATTACAGGCAATCTGGTAGATTTGGAGTGAAATGGCAGTGTTTTAACTTGCATTTCCTCAATAGTAACGTGGTTGAGCAAATGTTCTTCTGTTTATTGCCAGTCAGGTTTCCTTCTCTGTAAATGATCTGTTCATATGTTTTCAATTATTTATTTTTTTCTGTTATGTTTTTCTATCTACAATTCAAATGTTAATCTACGATGACATATATACATATACATGATCATACATACATATCTTTTTTACACTTTGATTATGGTTTTCTTAGCCATATCAAAGCTTATATATTTTGTATTGTTATCAAATGTATCCAGTTTTTAAAGTTTTCTGAATTTCTATGATTTTAAAACATTTTTTCTTATCTCACTAGCATAAAGATGTTTTCTTCTAAATTTGTGTTTGTTTTTTTTTTACATTTAAACTTTAACCAGAATATATGCATTTATATATTAAGTATGTAAATGTGTGTGTGTGTGTGTGTGTGTGTGTGTGTGTATGAATACCGAGATGCAAGGATCCTTCATGTGTTTTTGTTTTTCCTCCAACTGGATGGCCAGTTGTCAAAGAATAGTTTCAAAAATAATTCTTACACTCACCTACTGGTTTGAAGTGCCCATTTTATTACATGTCAGATTCCATATGTGCATCCATCTGATTTGAAAACACTAATGCTATTCCTTCTATCTACATTTCTTTTTCTATTCCATTGCAAACACCACTCTATTTTAATTATTATGGATATTAAATATTGGTTTTCCTTTCCTCTTTTTTTCCTGAGAGAATATTTTGATTCTCCTAAGATATTTTCCTTGTAAAGAATTTTCCTTATAAATTTCAGCATCATCTTGATGTTTTTATTGGCGATGACTTGTTGAAAATGGATTGAGAAGCAACTGACTCTTTACAATGTTAGGTCTTATATCCACTAATATTGCGTCTTTTTATTTATTGGGTTTTTATATCCTTCAATGAAGTTTAATTTTCATATAGAAGCCTTAAATATATATTGTTATAGTTATTCTTAGGTACATATGATGAATGAGACATGTTTATCTCTTAGTTATTACTAATGAGTGATGGCAGGTTTTAAGGAATAATATTGTTTGCTATAGTTTTCTCTTATTCTGTTCTGTTTTATATTTTTTAACTTAATTTAATTATTATTATTATTTACATTTTGTTTCCTCCTTTCCAAATCTTATATAGTCTACAAAATAGTATCCACTAGGGTCTGCATGTCAATATAGAATAGCAACTGTTATGACTGACTTCTTCCTATTCATAATTTTGAAAAATGAACATCAAATTTTAACTTTTTTAGTTTCTTTATCCCTGTGCTATGTGCTAGAAAGTCATTTCAGACTGTGATATTGAACAACCCTAGGGCTCTCTTTATTTATTTCCTTTTCTCAAGGACCACTATCTTGCACTGTCTTGTTTAATGCTTGAAAACTATTGTTTCAAATATTGTTTGCTTTCTAGTTTCTAGGATGGATGGGCCAATGTTTTTGTGTTACTTCAACATGGCTTGAAGCAGATATCCAAATTTTAATCCTTGAAATAGTTTATTTGTATTTCTTGCTTTCTTGGGTTGACTAGATCTTTCCCTTCAGTGTTAAGTAGGATCACTTGTTTAGGGGTATCCTAGTCACATTCCTCATCTTAAAGGAAGATGTTAATGTTTAAAATGGATGATGTTTGCTCTTTCCCATCCTGCAAGATGGTGGGTGAAAAAGCTGAGAAGCAGGATACTAAGGAGAAGAAGCCTGAAGCCAAAAGGGCTGATGCTGGTGGCGAAGTTAAGAAGGATAATTTCAAGGCTAAAGTGCCAAAGGGGAAGCCCCACTACAGCCAAAACCCTGTCCTAGTCAGAGGAATTGATAGATAGTCCTGATCAGATATAAATTCCAGAAAGGCCAAGTATAAGAGGAAGTATTCAGCAGCTAAATCCAGGGCTCAGAAGAAAAAGAAGGCTCTTAGTTCTGTCACAAAACCAGTTGGTGGTGACAAGAATGGTGGTACTTGAGTGGTTAAACTTTGTAAAATGCCTAGGTATTATCCTACTGAAGACATGCCTTGAAAGCTGTTGAGCCGCTGGGAAAAAAAAAAACAAAAAACAAACAAACAAACAAACAAAACAACCTTTCAGGCAGCCTGTGAGAAAAGTGTGAGCTAGTGTCACTTCTGGAACCATTTTGATCATCCTCACTGGGCACCACAGAAGCAAGAGGGTGGTTTTCCTTAAGCAACTGACCAGTGGCTTGCTACTTATGACTAGACATCTGGCCCTCCATTGAAAATGATATCGGCAAAGTGAAAATCCCCAAACATCTCATTGATGCTTACTTAAAGAAGAAGAAGCTGTGTAAACCCAGACACCAGGAATATGAGATCTTCAACACAGAGGAAGAGAAGTATGAGATTACAAGAAGCACAAGGTTTACCAGAAAGCTGTGGACTCTCAAATTCGGCCAAGAATCAAAGCTGTTTGTCAGCTTCAGGGCCACCTCCACTCTGTTTTTTCTCACAAATGGAGTTTATCCTCCAAATTGGTGTTCCAAATTTTTACAAAGAACCCAATTAAATCACTGATCCATTTAAAAGGAAGAAGAAATGGATGATGTTTGCAGGAGATTTATGGTAGATGCCTTTTATGAAGTTGAGGTGTACCATTTTATTATAATTTGATAAAAGTTTTATAAAAAGTTGTTTATAATGACTTTTAAATTTGATCAAAGGTATTTTTGGAAATTAAAAATTTTTATTTTAACCAAGGTAATAAATTAAATAACATGAATTTTCTAATTTTGAAAAATAAACATCCCTAACCCTGAAATAAATTTGTATACTTGAAATAATGTGCAATGAGAAATTATCTGTTGATCCAGAAAATAATGTAAGTATTTAGGTACATGTATTCATACGCATATGCACACACATACACAAACACACACACACACACACACACATATGTTGATCCATTAAATACTCATGTAAATGCTTTTGATATTTCTGACTTTGCTTTTGATATAATTTTTTTTGGCCAAATTGGGTGTCCTTTGTTAGAAAAAGAGGAAAACAAGGATTTCTGGAGGATTTTATTTATTTATCTTCCTATTATTTATTGTTCTAAATACCTGAAAGTCTGGGGTTGCCACTGACTGATGAAAACTGAAGATCAAGCAGTTTTAGTGGCACAGTGATGCAGATTTTGATGTTCATTCTACATAGATTTGGATATTTTAAATTTGAAATTTTAACTAAAAATCCAAGTGGAAATGCCAAGTAGGCAATTGAATACTTACAACTGGATTTTGATGGAAAAATTAACCTGAGAGTTATTTTGTGTTTTTCAGAATGAGACTGACTTGAGAAAGATAAGGCCTTTCTCATTGCTCTGTTTAAAATTGTAATCTCGGGGCGCCTGGGTGGCGCAGTCGGTTAAGCGTCCGACTTCAGCCAGGTCACGATCTCGCGGTCCGTGAGTTCGAGCCCCGCGTCGGGCTCTGGGCTGATGGCTCAGAGCCTGGAGCCTGTTTCCGACTCTGTGTCTCCCTCTCTCTCTGCCCCTCCCCCGTTCATTCTCTGTCTCTCTCTGTCCCAAAAATAAATAAACGTTGAAAAAAAAAATTAAAAAAAATAAAATAAAATAAAATTGTAATCTCCATTCCCCAGAAAACATTATCATGCTTCATTGAGTTACTTTTTTTTTACCAGAACACTCATTAAATTTTAATGTACTAATTATTTACTTTTTAATTTTTCTTAGCAATCTTTCCTACTGCAATACAAACTCTAAGATATTTATCTTTTTTTTTTAAACTGTTGTAAACAAGTGCTAGAGTAGTGCCTGGCGCATATTAGGTGTCCAATAAATACCTGTTAACTGAATAAATTAATTAACTTTATTTCTTTTTCTGGCCTCTTAGAGTTTCCCTCACTTCAGTTCCTTAAAATTATACTTTAAAAAAAAGACACTCCCATTTCCCACACTTAAAGTTACTCAGTGTTATAAAGCATTATTCTGTGAATTTAATTTTGCATATTAATCTACCTTCCTTTTCCTTTGTGTTGTATTTCTTTAATTTATGGCTTTCTCTTTATTATTTCTTTATTTTTGTTTCTTTTAAAATTTTGATTTGAATTGTCGGCTTAGCAATTTTCACTTTTTCTGGTGCTGAAATATTTTCATCAGAAGGTATACGTTTGCCTCTAACTACTATTAAGCTGAATCTCACAAGATTTAAAATAGAATTCATTGCATTCATATCTTTCCATTTTGAAGTTGCCTTTTGTAGCTTTCAAATACAGCTTGACACTATTTAAAATAAAAAAAAAACATTTTAAAATAAAAAATATATATTTTAAGTTTGAATGTGTTATTTCAGAGAACACAGTAGATAGTAATTATATTTATATGGTGTTTTTATCTAACAAATCACACAGGCATACGTTCTATTCAATCCTTAATACAACACTATGCAATAGGTAAGGCAGGTAAAATCATTTCATTGTTAAGATAATTAGAATTCAGAAGTTTAAGGAACTAGTAAGCAAAAAGCTTGAACTTGAACTTAAACTCAGTTATTGTTACCTTGAATTGGGATTCATTTTTTTTCTTCCCAGTATAAAAACAATGGTTGAAGTATTCCACTCTTCTTTCACACTTATAAGGAAACATAGTATTGGCTGATATATCTTCTAATGTGCAGCATTGTAATGCATATACATATAAGCAGATTCATATTTCCAATTTTCTTTTCAATTTTAATAAATGCTCCCTCCCACCACCTCATGGCCTTTTAATGTTCCTAGGCAAGAAGGCATGAATTTACGTTATTAGAATCCCATGCCATATTGCACTTATTATGAATTATAGTTATTAAAATTAACTGAAGCATGAGAAGAATTTTTATTTATACAACTATAATTATTTCCAACTTTACAGCTGTAAAGATATCTAAGTATCCTTCAAAGAATGTGGACTTTTGAAAGTGATAGACTTAGGTTTGTTAAGCAGAAATTCTCAGAGCAAGAACTTCTTTTTGAACACTTTGGAACTCATTTCTGTATTATTATCTGAATATATCACAACAGTACTGTGTTTGTTCTGTAAAGTACTGAACATATTAAAGCCAAATCACCTAAGTAAGATAGAATAGTTTTGACTTGTCAGGAAGTTTTTGTTTTGTGGGTATAGTGGGATTTTAGAAAGAAGATATGTATGTTGTAGTGAAATGCACATTGATTTTATGGTCCAGACATTGAATTTAGCATGTGACTTTACTAATCACTAGATGACTTTGAGCTTAACCTTTCCAATCTTTTTAATATTTTTTTAAAGAATTTTGTAATGTTTATTTTTGAGAGAGAGAGAGAGAGAGAGCGAGCATGAGCGGGGGAGGGGCAGAGAGAGAGGGAGACCCAGAATCCAAAGAAGCAAAATCCAGGCTCTGAGCTGTCAGCACAGAGCCGGACACGGAGCTTGACCTCACAAATCATGAGATTATGACCTTAGCGAAAGTCAGAAGCTTAACCGTGTCACCGAGGCACCCCTCCAATCTTTATTTACTTGTAGGTAAGATTTCTAAGTCCAAATAAAATGAAAATTTATAAATAAGTATCAAAATGAGAGTAACATGTTCAACTAACAGAACTATTGATATCTTTTACTTCACATAGCTATCATAGTCTTGGCATATTCATATGCCAGTCAAAGTATAGGGTAAGAGATAACAATGATGCCACATCAGGAGTACCAGTAAATTTTGATGTGGACTTGCACATTCAGCAGAGGTCATCTGAGGACTGGTAGTCACTGCAGCTTCATCTTTTTGACTTTCTACTTGCTTCTGAGTTAAAATGCAATTAAACAGGACGCCTGGGTAGCTCAGTAAGTTAAGCGTTGGACTTCAGTTCAGGCCATGATCTCATTGTTTGTGAAGGTTCCAGCCCTGCATCAGGCACACAGCCTGCTTGGAACCCTCTGTCTTCCTTTCTCTCTCTGCCCCTCCCCAACTCTCTCTCTCTTTCAAAATAGATAAATATTTTTTTAAAAGTTTTCATGCAATTAAATAGAGAAGACTGAGCTGTTGTAAGTCACTTAATGCCACTGTGTGAAGGCAGAAGAGGAGACAATCATTTCTGAGGAGAAAATAAAGAGAAGAACTTTTGAATCCAAATGCCCTCAAGTTAGGAAATTTGTATAGAAAATATCACTGGGGACACCAAAGATCTTTACTGGTCTCAGACAAGGGCTCAATACCACAAAAGAAAATGATAAAATTAGTTGTTTAGAACCAAATTAACTAGTAAATTGATGTACGGAGGAGGCAGCAAACATAGAAATCAATTTACAAAAAAATGGCAAAAATGGGCGGTCAATTTACAAAACTTGATTCTAAATAAAAAAAAAAAACTCAGAGGCTGAAAATTACACATGTAAAAAATAGTTAACTGACTCAAACATTGTTGATTAATATTGCAAAGGATATAGGAGCATAACTGTTTCCATATAATTCTCAGAATATGCCCCCCTCAAAAGACATAATCTTTATTCTATTTTATATTCACATTGATAAATTAAAGCAACTATGCTTAATAATAGAGGTTGGATTGGCATTAAATTTTTTTTTCACTAATTTGGATTATAAAAATGTAAAATAAACAGAAATTGTTAGAAGACAATGTGGCAAATTGTGGAATATCCATTAACATCCATTACCTTTTTATCTTCATAGCATCCTGAATTTTACTGCTTTGCAGTAAGAAGGGAATTCAATAGAGGGGCGCCCAGGTGGCTCAGTCTTTTTAAAGTCTGACTCTTGATCTTGGCTCAGGTCATCATCTCATGGTTTGGGAGATCTGGCTTTGCATAGGGCTCTGTACTGACAGCACAGAGACTGCTTGGGATTCTCTCTCTCTCTCTTTCTGCCCCCCCCATTTATAAAAATTAATTAATTAATCAATTAAAAAAGAAAGGAATTCAATAGAATGTTATGGCATTGTTTTTGTTGTTGTTTGATTTCCTCCTTGCTGTATGCCTATTGTCATATAATGGACAGTTAACAATATTTACTGATTGAATTGTTTCTCATGCCCTAAAGCTGTTTAGTGTAGACAGTCTTTCTAGCTACAGTAATTGGTTAGAAATGGACACATACTCAAACTCAGATAAACCAGAAAAAAAAAAAAAAAAAAACAGGACCAACAGAATTCAGTTCCAGAACTCTGACAACCCACTGCTCAGTGGACATTTGATATTTTTCCTAATTTAGACTGAGAGGGCAATAAATTCCATGTGCTGCTGGTTACTGCCTTGGGAACATAAGGGGTTAACATTTCTGAGAATGTAGCTAACATTGAGAAAGTACAGCCAGGTCCCCTCCTTTAAACTATGGGTAAAATCTTTTCTAAAGGAAAATATAACCCCTGGGTCATGACTGATTGTTTGAACTGGGTGTACAACAAAAAAACATCACCATCATTTAGCTACTAGGAAGTCTTCTTCATCTCAGCAAAGGATACTATTAACACATAATCCTGGTCAAACTTAATTTTCTCCTTCCCTCCATTTTCCAATTCTAATCAAATATCAATTTCTCTTCCAAAGTAAATTTCACATCTTTGGTGTCCGTCCGTCTGTCTGTTTGTTTGTTTAATCTTCAACGTTACTTCTCTAGGTAAAGCCAATATTACCTCTTACCCAGATTATGGCAATAGACATATATATCTTGTTTCCATCCTTTTGTGCCACCAATCCATTCTCTGTACTTTAGAAAGAAAGAATTATTTGAAACCTAGCTTTCTTCCCCACCTCAACATGCTTCAAACTCTTCCTTCAATGCCTGGTGTATTAGATTTATGGCTAAAATTTTGATATAAATATGAAAGTCTTGCACAGTCTTCCTTCTGCTCACCTTCCCAAACTCTGTTTACTACTGTCTTCGGCATTCATTCTGCTGTAGCTTGTGTCTCCTTTCTGTGCAGAAACACAATGCACTTTTTCTCCTTCAAGGCTTTTTTCACTTGCTATTGACTTTGCCTGAAAAAGTGTGTCTCTCCCATGGCTGGCTTCCTCTGATCTTTCATGTCTCAGAATAGATGTCAATTTCTGAGAGAGGCTTCTTTTTTGACAACCTGTCTAAAGAAAACTTAAGTCCCCAACCTAGATTCTCTAGACCTCATTCCTTTCGCAGCACTTCTTGTATAAGGTAATTATCACATTTAATTATCTGGGAATTCATTTATGGTCTGTTAATTCCAATAGAATTTAAAGATGATCAGATCTTGTTCATTGCTCTCTCCATAGGAGTTGGCCCATAGAAAGCATTCAAGTCATATTTGCTGAAAAAAAAAAACTATATGACATTATTTAAGCATGCAGTGTGTTCATTTATAATGAGATATAGTTGTTGGTGCCTGATAGGATGGTGTTGCCAGGACCTCTTCTGTGAGAACCTCACACACTTACTCAAATGAGCAGAACCCTGTGGGTTATATATTTGTCTTTCAAATGACACTTCCCTCTTGATCCTGCTTGATTAGATAAGGGGAACTAATCAGGCTGGGCTAAACAGGTTCTTTATTGAGAATTCACAGTGAGAAATAGAGAAGTGGAGATTGGACATGAGTCACATTAATGGTAAAACTTGGTTAAGAATGATGACATCTGACGTCTGTTGCTAAATGCTATGGCTACTGCCTTAATTTTTTCAGTCTTGCTGTTTACATATTTTTCTTGGATTTTTTTTTTGAGCTATCCCTAATATCTCCTAATAAAATTTCATTTTTTTCCTGAAGAAGTTTTAGTGGAGTGGATTTGTGCAAATAGCAATGAGAATATCTTCATATAATATATAAATATGTTTTTTTCACTTTAAAATTCTTTTATTTTTGTTGTCATTTAAGTATAGCTGACATACAATGTAATATAGTTTCATGTGTACAACATAATGATTTACAATTCTATAAATTACATAATGCTTACCACAATAAGTGTAGTCAGCATATAATGTTATTATAATATTATTGACATTATTTCCTTGCCGTACTTTTCATCCCTGTGACTTATTTTATAACTAGAAGTGTGTGCCTCTTAATCCCCTTCATGTATTTATCATATCCTCCCCCTCCACCTGCAGCCACTGGTTTGTTCTTGGTACTTATGAGTATTTCTGGGTTTTGTGTTGATTTATTTATTTGTTCATTTGCTTTGTTTTTTAGATTTGAAATATAAATAAAATCATATGGTTTTCTCTTTCTCTGTCTTATTTAACTTGCATGATACATTCTAGGTTCATTCATGTCATTGAACATGGCAAGATCTCCTTTTAATGTCTGAGTAACATGTCATTAGTTCTTCTTTATTCATCCATCAATGGACACTTAGGTTGCTTCAATATCTTGGTTATTACAAATAATGCTGCAATAAACATACAGTGCATATATGTTTTTGAATTTATGTTTTCGCTTTCTTTGGGTAAATGCCCAGTAGTGGAATTACTGGGTCATATGGTATTTCTGTTTTTAATTTTTTTAGGAACTGCCTATACTGGTTTCCATAATAGCTCTGCCAATTTACATTCCCACTAATAATGCATGAGGCTCCCTTTTCTTCTCCTCACCAACACTTGTTGTTTCTTGTCTTTTAGGTATTAGCCATTCTGACAGATGTGAGGTCATATTTGACTGTGGTAAGCATGTTCTTTATATAAAAAACATTTCAAGATAAAATAGATTTAGTAGCTAACCCAAATAGGAGAAGTTTCTTAGTTATTTGTAAATATTTACTATTGTTTTGAACATATCGAGTTATTTGGGAATAAACGTATCACAGGAGACAAGCTAAATAGATTAATATATGTATCCATACTCTATGTGAAACTATTCTGGTTGAAGTCTTTTAGTTTGAGGATTGTTAATTTTCTGAACTTTTATTACCCATTTAGAAATGCTGCCAATTCTATTTCATTGGGAGTTCTTGCTGAGGATGCTGGGAATCTAAAAATATGGACACACTGAACAAAATTAGATTAGCTTGCACAAATACAGGTTAATATGTCTAGGGCATTATAACATGAAACAGATTACATGAGAGGGACTTGTTTGGAGAAGAAGGTTGCCAAAAAGTTTTCCCTCAAGGATGATATGCTATATATCCAAACATTTTAGAATATTGTGCCAAGTATAGACATACTTGGAGGAATAGCAAGATAAACCATGGAGAGCAAAGATGTGGATTGAATTTATAAAAATAGGACACATAATGGTTTATATGGTAATAATATCACTTATTTGAATTTATATAGCATCATTCCTCTGAGGAGATAATATAACTATATAGTTATCCATATCATTTTATTAATCTTTAGTATAAGAAAAAAGCAATCAAATTTATTAACAAATCGGGAAAAATATAAAGTAAAAATTCAAATCTGATCTCTTTATGTGCTGACAAAGCTCTCTTCATTATATTATAGCCTCCCATAACAGGCAAAATAGAAACAAAAAGAGTATTAATAGCAACAACAAAACCACGTGACCACTTATTAATATATTATAAAAGACCAAGAATGTGGTTTAATAATAAAAAGAGTCTAACTTGAGGCTTACATTAAAAAGTTCATCAACCTTTTGTTATTTCTATAGAATATTTAAGAATACTTATAAAAAAGATAAAATACAAATCAAATGTTAAGATGGCTTCCATTAAAAAGATAAACACAAATAGTAAAACAAAAGAAAAACTTTATTAAACGACTCAAGTAGCAAGAGAAATAAAGAGATATTTAGTAGTAGAAATCCAAGACTTTATGTATAAAGGGATGAACCAAAAACCTGTCCCATAAATGATGGGCAGGAAGAGTTAATGTATTTTAAAGAATTGGAAATATCCTTTCTGTTTGAAAAGTAGCAGTTTGAATATGAGCTATAAAATTTGTGTGTCAGGTGTGCCTGGGTGACTCAGTCAGTTAAGCATATGACCTTGGCTCAGATGTGATCTCATGGTTCATGGGTTTGAGCCCCCGGTTGGGCTGTGTGCTGACAGCTCAGAGCCTGGAGCCTGCTTCGGATTCTGTGTCTACTTCCCTCTCAGCCCCTCCCCTGCTCATGCTCTGTCTCTCAAAAATAAATAAATGTTAAAAAAATTAAAAGTATACATTTAAAAAGATAAAATTTGTGTGTTAAACATGATTTTTAACACTGTTTTGAATTAAAGCTACAATGAGAAGCATTTCTGAAATATACACGTAGATACAAATTTATGCAACTCTGTTTTCCTCTCTCATCCTATATCAGATATGGCTGTGTCCACATCTGTTACCCTCTAGTTTATGCTATGAGACAAGGTGTGGCTTTTATCTTTGTTTTCTAACTTTTAAGAGACAATGTCTTGGTGCAAAATAGATTTCAATAACTGGTGGTATCATGAATGAATATTATTTTGTTACTGCTTAATTAATTTTATGCTGGCATAATATTCATTCTTTCAGCAATATTTCTTCAATTGATTCTAAGTTTAGAGGGGTATTTCCCACCAAAATTATATGATTCCTTTTACTTCTTTCAATTTTGGGGCTGATTTTTAAATTTCTTTCTTCATTTGCAATTTATTTTGTTGTGAACTAAAGTGAAGTTCACATTTCTTTTTCCTAAGTGATAGTGTAACAGATGATGTTATACTTCCAAAATCATGTTTCTGACTCTTTCCATTAAGTCTTATCATAGTAAAGAAAACAAAAGATAAAGGAAGTGACATATGGGGGGGGGGATGCTAAAGCTACAGTTTTCTTAATCACATGAGAATCATTGTCCCTTTTCTTACTTTTGACTTTCTCTGCTTCCTTAGATTTGCAGTTCACTTTAAGTATTAGCATTAATGCTCTTTAATTAATAGGAAAAAATCCCTGAAATTCTGAAAAGGATAAAAATAGAATAACCAAGCGGTTCCTGGGGGGCTCAGTAGGTTAGGCCTCCACCTTTGGCCCAGGTTACAATCTCACATTGGAGAGTTCAAGCCCTGCATTGGGCTCTCTCCTCAGCACAGAGCCCACTTTGGATCCTCTGTCCCCTCTTTCTCTGCCCCTCTCACACTTGAGCATGAGCATGCTCTCTCTCTCTCTCAAATAAAAAATAAAAACTTAAAAAGATTATAATAGCCATTTAAAAGAATGGACTACCACTCTGGTGATGGAACATTTGCCTGAGTAGAGAGTTATGAACATATGTGACAGGTGGAATCATTTTAAGGACCTGAGTTTTAGGAATTGGTTTTAGGTAATGTGACTTAAAATGATTATAATAGCCATTTGAAAGAATGGACTACCACTCTGGTGATGGAACATTTGCCTGAGTAGAGAGTTATGAACATATGTGACAGGTGGAATCATTTTAAGGACCTGAGTTTTAGGAATTGGTTTTAGGTAATGTGACCATGAAGCCCATGATCAAAAGAAGGACGCTATTAAGAATAAAATGTGTTGTTGCTTTAAACTTGGGCAGTTTCTACTGGAGAAACTGATATATATAGTACTCTTGCCTTAGGGGATAGGCTTGACCTTGCAAGCTTAGAGGAGTCTGAGATCAATTTTTAACGGCAGTCACTTGTTCTAGGTACACAGCACAATGCTTGTAGAATAGTAAGTACTTAAATATTTGTTGAAAAAAGTTAATGAATGTTGCCATACGATCCAGCAATTTTATACATACCCAAAAGAAACGAAAGCAGGGACTGAACCAGATATTTGTACCCCACGATCAACAACATTATCACAATAGTCAAAAGGAAGAAGCAACTCAGGTGTTACAGACTGAATGTTTGGATCCCTCCCAAAATTTATATGTTGAAGTCCTAAACCCCAGTGTGGCTGTATTTGGAGTGGAGACTCTGAAGCAGTAATTAAGGTTAAATGAAATCATAAATGTGGGGTTCTATTCCGGTAAGGTTAGTGTCTTTATAAGAAGAGATGCCAGAGAGCTATACACACTCTCTCTGTTTCCTTATGTATGACCCCAGGAAAAGCCATGGAAGGTCACAAGGAGAATGTAGCCATCTACAAGCCTGGAAGATAGCTATCCCCGGAAAACAAATTAGCCAGCATCTTTGATCACAGACTTCCATCTTTGATCGTAGACTTCTGTCTTCTAGAGTTGTGAAAAAACCAATTTCTGTTGTTGAAGTCACCTAATTTATGATATGTTGTTTGCTGGCCCAAGCAGCCTAATACAGATTTTGGTAATGTAAAGTGGAAGGCTCCTGTAACAGGTATCTAAAAAAAGTGGAAGTGGCTTTGCCCTGAGTAGAGAACAGGAGAATTTTTGAGGTAGGTGCTGGCAGAAGCCTAGATTGCCTTGAAGGGACAGTTAATAGAAATATAAATAATAAAGGCAGTTCTGTTGAGGAAGAAAAGAAGAGAGCTATGGGAGAAACCTCTGTCATTGTAGAGAATACATATATCATCATGAATAATGTCATTAAGATGGGCATTAAAAGCCATTCTGGTGAAGTCTCAAACGGAAATGAGGAATAGGCTGTTGCAAAATTCAGGAAAGGGTATCCTTGATACAAAGTGGCAACAAGTTGGGCTGAATTATATTTTACTGTTGTACAAAAGGTAAAACTTACAAGCAGTGAAATTGGATATTTTGCTGAGGATATTTCTAAGCAAAGTGTTGAAGGAGCAATTCCATACCTCTTATAGTAAAATATGAGGGGAGGGATACATTGAAGGAGTTGTTAGGCAAAAAGAACCAGAATTTGAAGATCTGGGTATTCAGCCTGTCCATGTTGCAAAAACTGAGAAGGCTTATTCTGAAGAGGACACTAAGGATGTGATTGAACAACCATTCGATGAGGAAATTAGTATGAGTATAAACTGGAAATTAAATCAGTTTTGTCAGTAGAAGCTGCAAATAGAGTTGGAATTATACCAGTAGAAACACTGCTGACTGGGAATAAAAAAAAAAGAAAAAAGAAAAAGAAAAAAAAAACAGAGAAAATGGGACAGAATGAAGGAAGATTGCTAACAAAACAAGGGATGACTGACCCTGAAGGTGATTCAGAGATCATCACTCCCACATAGGCCCTGGGAGCAAGGTATCTCCATCTCAGTTTGGGAAGGCAGGGCCCTTAATGACAGGTGGAGTCGTGGAGCCATGCTGGAAAGCATGGATAGCCGTTGCAGCTGCCCCTATGGGCCTGGAGGACAGAGCATGGAACCAAACAATATTATTCTGGAGCCATAAAATCAAAGGATTTTAATCAAAATCATCTTAATGGACACTAAAGGCATTAAGTAATCTTTTGAAATATTGTAATCTGATTAAGTAGATGAATGAAGACTTACTTACTATAAGAGGGGTATATTGAATTGAGGGGAAATGTTTTTTTTCTGACTGTTCAATGTACTCAGTCCCCAGATGGCTGAGTAAACACACTGCCTTCATGGGAAAAAAATAAAAAATAAAAGACTTTCTTAAGAAGAAAAAAAACCACACCAAGATCAAATGGAATTTAATTTGCTAGATTTTGGACTTACATGGTTACATCGGATCTGTTCCTCCTTTCTTCCTTGTTAGGTAGTCAAAGATTTTCATGACCTTCATCTCTAGTCTTGTCTTTAATTGATATAGATCACATGTCCGTGCTTAATTCACATATGATAGGGAAGGACACTAATTACTAACACAATGGGTTTGGAAGGAAAGGAGATAAACCCATAAGATTATCTATCATATTTCACTGATTAAGCCTATCAAGCCATCATATTTAAATGAATTGTTAATATTCATGAATCTACATATAAAGAAATAAAGTCTCAGGGCACCTGGGTGGCTCAGTTCGTTAAGTGTCTGACTCCTGATTTGCACTCAAGTCATGATTTCATGGTTTGTGAAATGGAGTCCCGCATAAGGCCCTGTGCTGATAGCACAGAGCATGCTTGAGATTGTCTCTCTCCCTCTCTTCTCTGCCCCTCCCTCATTCATGTGCACACATCACTCTCAAAATAAATAAACACTAAAAAAAAAAAAAGAAATAAAGTCTCTACAAGGTTATATAGTTGAAAAAAATCACCAAGCAGGTGGCAACTTATTAAATTCTGTCAAATAACTTCTTAACTTCATCCACTTGGCTGATTATCTACCGCTCTCAAGTCACTCCAAATAATTATAATCTCTTTACCGACTAGCACAATAGCCTCTAAACCATGTTCATTACCATCAATGTATCTCCTCTCCACAGTACAGCCACAGAATTTTCTTCCAAACATGCACCTGACTATATCATTTTGTGGCATAAAAGCACTTGGTGGCTTACCGATATTTTCAGGACTGAGACCAAAGCACTGCATGAACTTTCCTGACTACCTTTTAAGCTTCATGTTGTATCATTTACTTTTCCTTTCCCTGGTCTTTTTAAGTTTCTTAAATATGTTATACTTCTCATAACACAGAGTATTTACCTGTGAGATTCATTTGCTTAATTTTTCTTTGCTTAATTAATTTCTTGTTACCCTTTAGACTCCATGTCAAGAGTTGCTTTCTCATGTGTGCAATCTCAGCCCCTCCCCAGGCTAGGTCAGAATCCAGTACATATCCACATAGATTTATTTGCTTTGTTTTCTGTTTTTCTTGCCATTATGTCATTATTTGATGAATGTCTCATACACACGCTAGCTAATACACTATGAGACTAAGAAGTTTGACTAATTGTATACTCCGAGTCTTTAAGATGTTGCTTAACATAAATAGATACTCAACAATCTATTGTTGAATGAATAAGTGAGCCAGAAAGAGAAAGTATATTTTCAATGCTTATTATTGCAGAATACTACCCCAGAATAATAAAAACTGAGAGTAAGTTGTAATCCAAAAAAATAAAATATTTTATCATTTCAGTATTAACATTTGTAGTAGATATCATATTCTGATTCTTTCATAGTCTTACCATTTTAATCTATCATCATACATCACTACGATACAATCCATAGATTGCTTCCAAGTTACATGACAATGACTATATATAATAACATGGTTTTTAGTGGTATTTGAATGTAATTTCTTGGAAAAAAGAATTTTCACATTACCTAAAGAATTTTATCCATTTATTAATTGATTAATATTCTTGGTGTGCCTGAAAAGAACTGGAATTGAAATTACCTTCTTTTCTCGATAAAAATCATGGTACTTTCTCGAGATGCAGCATAGAGTATTTATAAGTGGTTTTGATGTTCAAAGTAGCCGCCTCAGTAGGATAGGAAAATAGATTAAGAAGGGTTTAAGTTTTATTATCTTTTTCTCATTATAAAATATTTTGTAAACTGCTCTCTTACTTATATTTCCAGTGCTTCATTAGCACAGACATAATAAAGTTTTATTTTTGCCTTTGATACCAGGGAAATCCTGCAGGACAAAGAAGAGTAATACTGGGTTCAAAAAAGAATTTTTTCCCCCAAAGGCCAGAACATTGCAACACCATTCACTTATTTTGTATCAAAACAGATTGTTTTGATATAAACTGAACTGTGTGTGAAAAATATATATAGTCATTCCTGGTAAGATAAGAGCTGTGTAATTTTCAAATCTTGTAACAAACTATGTCACCTGTTTGAAAAATGTGTCATTTTTATAATGAGTTTATGTCAGCACAAGGTGTCAGATGGTAGCCCTAGGGAGTGAAATTCTGTTTGTCCACTTACTTTGCATCCTATTTTTGATCTTTAAAAATAGACTGAAGTGATATGTGTGTCTTATGATTTTCTGGCTCTGCTATCTCTAACACCTTTCCTTATATGCACTTGTCAAAAATATAAGGATCTTTCATCACTAGCAGCATACTATATTGCTATACAAAGACTATGCCAATACTATGAGGAAAAATGAAAAAAAAATTAAAAATCTGGACTTTTCACTGAAAGCCCTTATTTCCTAGACATTTACATTTTCTTCTGCTTTGCCTAGAGATAACAGATGGCTGGGTGGTGATTTGGGATGCTAATTAGGCTGCTGTGGTTTTCAGCTAACCTTAGGTAGACAGAGTCCTTTGGGGGCTGATTACCACTATGCCTTTTAAAAATGCTAGCAGATAACCATTAAATACCCTTTCCTAATGAACTTTTTATAAACAATAAAACTATGATTAACTCTAGTATGTGTGTGTGTGTGTGTGTGTATAAATCCTATACCAGCAATTCAGTAATTAAATGCACTGTAGCATTGTAAGAGTGATTTTTCAAGTTTTAACTGAGCTCCAAAACTAGTAGGCACACAACAAATGTAGACTAGTAGTATTTTTATGTGAGTCATTGAACCGTCTGTAATACAGTGACACAAAGAGAACTCCAGGCGAAGTAGATTTTCCAGGGGCAGAGTTAAGAGCTGGGAAAATTTAGTCTAACTCAGTCATCTTGAATAAAACACTGAAAACTGAAGGGAAAGAACATGAACATTATCTCTGGTACGATATGTTAGGAAAGAACTATGATTAAATTCACGAATAGGTAATGATATCTTATACAAAGGGAGATTTTTATCCAATTGATGTATGTGTGTTTTAAGATACTGTAAATGATATCTACATCAGTATTTATTAAATAACATTTTAAGTTTATTAACTGATTAAAAGATGCTCATGTTATATTTAGAAAACATACTTGGATAGGAAAATTGTTACATGTGGGGCACCTGGATGGGTCAGTCAGTTAAGTGTCTGGCTCTTGATTTCGACTCAGGTCATGATCTCACGGTTCATGAGATCCAGCCTTGCGTTGGTCTCTGCTCTGACAGTATGGAGCCTGCTTGGGATTCTCTCTCTTCCTTTCTCTCAGCGCCTCCCCTGCTCTCCATCTCTCTCTCTGTCTCTCTCTGTCTCTCTCTGTCTGTCTCTCTCTCTCTCTCCCCCTCTCTCAAAATAAATAAACTTGAAAAACAAAAACTGTTACATGTTGAAATGGAATACCTTCTCCTGAGCCCCAAACAATATTTTTTAAAAATAAACATGAACACATTTCCTTTCAAGAATTGAAATGAAGTTATTTGAAATTGTAATTTGAACTGAGATCTGAAGTAACATTTAGATGTGCAAAGTTGTTGCAAATCTGACACTGAAGGTAAGTCTAATATTTGAATCAGTGCTGACTTTAGTAGCAGTATCAAACAATCTCAAGTCTCCCATAACAATGTGTTTATCTGTCCAGAAGCAGGAGCAGAGTAAAGTAGTTAAAAACAAAAGTTCTGGAATTAAAAAGTCCCTGGTTCAAATTCTGTCTGTAACATTTATTGAACTTGTGAAATTGGACACATTTTTTAACCCTTTTTAACTTCAGTTACCTCAAGTGACTTAACTCTACATGGCTTCTGTAAAAACTAAATAAGGCAATTCACACTAAAGATTTACCACTCAGCCTAAAATGTGGTAAATATAGATGATATCATCATCATCATCATCACCTTTGGAGGGATGTGAGAGATAAAATTATAGGTAAATACAGTATACATTCTAATAGCAAACACAGGTTTGAGGTTTGAGGTTAGAGAAATAATGTTAGAGAAAATAAGGTTAGAGAAATAAGGTTAGAGAAATAATGTTTTCTAGGAGTTTTATAAAACTTCATTCTATAATTGATCTACTCTAGTTCATGTGTTTGGTAATGGTGGTCAACACGAATTCAAAAGAATCAGAAAAAATTTAAATATACATCAACTGGATTTGGATTAGGAAAAACCTTTCTCTGTTCTAAGTTGGCTATGAAAACAGGTTACTTTTCAGTAGAGTTGCACTGGATTTATTGAACTGCATTTCCAATATATGGAAATTTTAGTGGCAAGAATATGTTTTAATTCCTATTTCCCACTATGTTAATATCCCCTCATTTCTAAGATTTGTACACTTCTATATCAAACATTGTTTGAGCATAATCCACTAAAGTGCATGCCCATGTGATTTAGTAGTTACCAAATAGTTTATATGTTAATAGTTTTGGAACAAATTCGTTAAAATCAGAAAATCAGAGATTCGGTTCTGTACTGGCATCAGTATTTTGTCTGCAGAGTCCAAAAGGGGTATTGCCTCCTGATGTGTCATCTTTTACATATTAATATGCAAATTTATATATATGTCAATGTGTTTCCTATTTTAAGTTAAATCAGTTGATTCTAACACAGAATTTCATTATTTCAAGTAAAATTTTACATGTGTTATTTCATTTTATTTTCCGTGGACTATTATCTCTGTTCCAAGATGATTCATTTTGAGAAATTCTACCCCATTTTACAGATTCCTCAGATTTATCTGTGAGGTACACAATATTCACTTAAGATAATTAAAGTTCAGAGAAACTAAAGCACTTGTCTAAAGAAACAGTAAATCAGGGGCAGAACTACAAGTGCAACCCAGATATTTTTAGTTGTATTGCAATGTACTTTCCATTACCTATTTGTTTCTTTATTTTACATATTCGTATGTGTGTGTGCACCTGTGTTTTCTTATAAGGAAAGGTATTTCAAGGCTCCTTAACTGGTACGTATTTGTCATACTATTCTTACATCTTGTATCTCAATTGTCCAATACACCTCCTCTTTATAGAAGTTGCTTTGGGGTGCCTGAATGGCTCAGTCTGTTAAGCGTCAGACTTTGGCTCAGGTCAAGATCTCCCAGTTTGTGGGTTCAAGCCCCACGATTGGGCTCTGTGCTGACAGCTCAGAGTCTGCAGCCTGCTTTGGATTCTGTGTCTCCTTCTCTCTCTCTGCTTCTCCCTGCTCACACTCTGACTCTCTCTTTCTCTCTCTCAAAAATAAATAAACATTTAAAAAATTAAAAAAACAGAAGCTGCTTGTTTACTCTCTGTGCTCCATTCACTCTTCAGACATGTTCAGCTATTTTGAAATTTTGATCAAAACAAAACTCATAAAAAATTTACTAATTTGCTTCTCTTAAAAAAAGGAACATTAAAAAAATAAGCAAATACTGATGTTTTATCTAGTCCAGGATTCTGAATTTGAAATAACAGCAGGGAACAACCAGTTGAAGAATATGGTATTTTCTCTGAAAATCTTGAAAGCCCGTTAACTTCAACTTTTCCATGAATGTAGCACAATATGAATGTACTGTTTCTCTGTTGATTTGTGTTGTTATTGTATTTATATTATGAATGTAGAAAACGCTTATAAATAAAAGACTGCTAACTTTGTGCAGCTTCTAGTCACAATACCATCCTTTTAACAAATCACTCTGCCAGGAAGGACCTCAGGTTTGGTGAACTAGGAAGACTCAGTCCCTGACTTTTTTAACTTTTAAATCTAGTTCAAATATGAGGGGAGATAGACTTATTGCTGTAATGCAATGATTTAGAAAAAATTAATAAGGAACATAGCGTATATCATACCAGGAATACCAATTAGTAGATGGCTGGCCCAATCCAGATAATAGGATTCAAAATATGGCAGTGGCAATGTGATAGAAAAAGAAGAATCATATCAAGGGTCAGTTTTTGTCTCATTAATGTTTGGTTAACTTACCCTGTTTGTCTCTTTTCTGTCTGTTTTCTGAAGGAAACATATTATTCTAGTTTCTTCCCTCACACTATCAAAAAATAACCTCTAGACATGAAGAAAAAAAATAGGCTGATTTCCAATTATTTTATCTTTTATTTTTTTATTTTGACAATTCATTACATTACATTAAAATTACAATCATAGTAAAGACAACACAGATTTCTCAAATGCTTACTTTTTATCACATTTAGGTTACTTTTTTTTTTTACCTCTCACATGCACACACAAACTCTCCCTCATGCACACACATACAAATGTACATACTTTTTTTTTTCTGAACTTTTTTAGACTATGTTGATGTCCCTTTACCCATAAATATTTGGGTGTGTATTTCCTAAAAACTAGACATAATCAGGGGCGCCTGGGTGGCTCAGTCAGTTAAGCATCCGACTTTGGCTCAGGTCATGATCTCATGGTTCGTGAGTTCCAGCCCTGCATCGGGCTCTGTGCTGACAGTTCTGAGCCTGGAGCCTGCTGCAGATTCTGTCTCCCTCTCTCTCTGGCCCTTACCCTCTTGAGCTCTGTCTCTCTCTCTCAAAAAAAGATAAACATTAGAAAATTTTAAAAACTAGACATAATCCTACAAAACCACTATACAATTATTTACTATCTCATGTGTTTCAATGTATCCAATCTAATCTTCAGCAACTCAATTGTCATTCTCTGGCATAAGGTCTGTTTTTCCTCATCTTTACTCTGCTTACCCATTTATTCATCTGTCTCATAAATTTAGATTTCCACGTACAAACCTCTAGCCAATTTCTAGTTATTCCTGGCCCTAAATTTAGGAACATGACCACATCTAACACATACCACAAAAAACCTATACTGACAAGTTGAGGTTCTGATGGAGCCAATAGTCATCTGGCCAGAAATGAGGTTTGAGCCTTCATGGGGCTCATCTGTTTCAGGGAGGAACACATTTTTCACACCAATGTCCATGAAGATGAACTGTGCTAAAGCCTATGCCCTTGAGCCTAGAAAATGGAAGTAATGAAGGTGATTTACTCCATGTAAGTCTAACTTCTACATGGGAAAGTGTTTCCTGTGGAAGAGAGGATGGTCAATGTACTGTACTTTTTCTCTCTCTTCCACCACCCCACCCCCAGGAAGGTTTCCATAACAAAACCAGATAAAATACTTCACAGGCAGACAGTAATCTCTTTTAAAAAAAAAGCTCCTTTAAAGTGCAAGTACAAAATAAATTTACATATTTATACAGCACATATTCTAAATAGTCTGTTACATGAATAATTATACTTTAAATATGAACCTTAAATAAATGCATTCTTCAGTAGGAAAATACATATTTAAATGTGATGTAACAACTCACATATTTATACAGGATATATTCTAAACACCGTGTAACTTCAATAATTGTACTTTAATGTTGTACTTCACATAAATGTTTTCCACTGGCAAAACACATCTTTACTATATAAAGATGAGCATAATGCCCTTTCTCATGAAATTATACATGTGTTTTTGTTTGTTTTTAAGGTAGGGAAAGAGTACCTATGGGAACTAATGTATAATGTCTATTGTGCTTAGTGTCTTATCTATTAGATTCTAATATCTGACTTATTGCAATATCTTAGAAACTGGTCTTCTTATTCCTGACTTGTCATTTCCCTAAATTATTGCCACTAACTAGTGGATACGTTTTGTTGCAAGAAATCAAGATGGCAAGTGTGATCCTGCTTCAGATGTTCGTACTATTTGAGATTACAAAACTGTAATTCACTAATTTATGATTAAGTTATATAACAAAATCATTAAGGGACAATATCTCTTTTCTTACTTATTTTGCGGATAGAGAAATAAAATATTCCACATAATTTCATTTTAGAATACCTCATGTAGGGGTGCCTGGGTGGCTTAGTTGGTTAAGCGTCCCACTTTAACTCAGGTCACGATCTCACAGTCTGTGAGTTTGAGCCCCGCGTCCGCCTCTGTGCTGAGAGCTGAGAGCCTGCTTAGAATTCTCTCTCTCTCCCTCTTTCTCTGCCCTTCCCCCACTCTCTATCAAAATAAAGAAACTTAGAAAAAAAGAATACCTCATGTATGTGGTGTTAAAATTATTCAGTATCTTGGGGCACTGTGTGGCTCAGTGAGATGAGTGATTGACTCTTGATTTCAGCTCAGGTCATGATCCCAGCATCATGGGATCAAACCCTGAACCGTTCTGTGCTGACTGTGGTGCCTGTTTGGGATTCTCTCTCTCTCTCTCTCTCTCTCTCTCTCTCTCTCTCTCTCTCTCTCTCTCAAATAAAAAAAAAGTTAAATTAAAATTAAAAAAATTAAAAAATATATTCAGTATCTTGACTGTGGTGGTGGATACAAAAATCCTACACATGTGGTAAAATTGTATGGAACTTTAAAATGCACACATACACCTACCAAAATGACCACAGGTAAAACATAATAAATCTAAATAAGCTATTGTATCATATCAGTATCTTGGTTGTGATATTACACTATTGTATTGCAAAATGATACCTTTGAGGGAAACTGAGCACAGTATACAAGGAACCTCTGTGTATTATTTCTTACAACTGCATATGAATCTAAAATTATTATGACAAAATTTTAAATTAAAAAAAATGATACTCTTAAACGATTTTGTTCCAGTTGAATATTATTAAGAAAAATATTTGATATTACACATTTATTCTGCATCAATTTGAAGTTTATCTCAAGGAATGTTGTTAAATATATTCAGTTTGCAATAAGACTCTAGGCAAATGAATATCATAAAACATGTACACTCAATATCTGATTATTTAAAATAAAGTAGGACTATTATTTATTATATTTTGGATAAAAATTAAAAATGTTAATTTGCCTGTAGCAATCAAAGAATTCATTATGTTGCTAATTGGGCTTGTTTTGTGATAAGAAAGGTAGATATTTTCTTATGTGTGTTTTACTCTCATTTCTCTTGCTTTCTTTTCCTTTACTTCCCAACTTCTACATCACCATTCCAATCCATTTTCCACGACACAGCTAGAACAGACTTTTTTAAAAATGCAAATGCTTCTGCTACTTCTCCATGCCAAAGTCATCAGTAAGTCTTGTGGCAAGAAGCAGATTTACCACAAAGCTAAAGAAATTTAATCTTTAGGGTCCCTTTCATGCACAGACTCTGCCCAAGGCTCTGTACTTATTTTAGAGTTTTTAATTTTCTGTTGTTTTCTTCAAGAAGGCAAAATATGATTATACTTCAAGAACCATGAAGCTGGAAGCCAACACTGCCTGTCATCTTTTAAATTATTTATTTATTTCAATTTTTAAATATTTATTTATTTTTGAGAGAGAAAGACAGAGTGTGAGTGGGCGAGGGGCAGAGAGAGAGAGAGAGGGAGACACAAAAGCTGAAGCAAGCTTCAGGCTGTGTGCTGTCGGTACAGAGAGCCCGGACACAGGGCTCAAACCCACAATCTGTGAGGTCATGACCTGAGCCGTAGTCAGAGACTTAACTGACTGAGCCACCCAGGAACCCCCTATCATTTTATTTCTTTCTATTTCTAGTGGTACCCTCCAAGCCCCTCATCCTCCTTTTGCCTGGATTGCACTAATGCCCAATGATCTTGTCTTCCTATGGCAAATAGGTCAAGCCTCCCTCAAAGTTCTAGTTCTAAAACTCTAGTCTTATTTATATCCACAGCTATTTCCTAGGCCTCTTCCTTAAAATTGGAGAAGTCCCTTCTTACCTAAATGTATTGAACTGGATTTCCCCCTTCCAACTCTCCTTCAACCAATTTCTTCTTTACTCGCCCACATGTTCACATTTTCCTTCAATTTTAACTTTTCTACATGCATATGTAAACTCATTCAGATTTGTTTCTGCTCAGACACTGCAGCAGCAACACAACTGTGAAGGACACACAAATAGGCCTTGGGATTCCTATTCCTATCTGGCTACTGCTTTTTATGTTACAAACTTCTTGTAAGTAGGCTCTGCACAATTTATGTTTCTCAGTTCTCCCCTCTCCCATTGTCTGAAACTTACTCCCAAGATTATTAATAAACTTTCTGCTAAATCCAGTGTTGTTTGTTTGTTTGTTTTTTAGTCAATCCTAGTTTATGGTTGGCCTGTGGCATGGCTACTTATTCCTTGAAATACACTTCCTGAGGCTCCACGGTATTCACCAGAACCCTGCTGTCCTCCTACTGGCCTGGGTGTTCCATTGGGTTCCTATTCCATTGTTTATCCCTGAAATGTTCCCATACTAGGCTTACTTTTTAAAAATTTTATTTTTTAGAGCATTTTAGATTTAGTTCAACATTGAGAGGAAGGTACAGAGATTTCTCATATAATCCCTTTCCCCCACAAGCAAGCCTCCTTTTTATTTTAATTAAAATTGTGTAGTGTTTATTTATTTTTGAGAGACAGAGTGTGAGCAGGGGAGGGGCAGAGAGAGGGAGACACAGAATCTGAAATAAGTTCCAGGCTCCGAGCTGTCAGCGCAGAGCTGGTCACAGGCTCGAATTCATGGAATGCGAGATCGTGACCTGAACAGGAGTCAGAAGCTTAACCCACTGAGCCACCCAGGTGCCACGGACATAGCCTCCCTTATCATCAACATCCTCCACCCAAGTAGTACATTTGTTACAACTAATGAAACTATATCTGTTAGCCATCACACCATTATCACCCAATGTCCCCAAATTACATTGGAGTTCACTCTTCATGTTGTACATTCTGTTTGGACAAATTTATAATGACCTGTCATTGTAGCATTATAGTGAATACTCTCACTGCCCTAAAAATACTCCATGCTTTGCCTGTTCTTTCTTCCCTCCTCTCTAACCCCAGAAAACCACTGATCTTTTTTCACTGTTCCATATTTTTATCTTTCCTAGAATGTCATAGAGCCCAAATCATATACTATGTACCTTTTCATACTGGCTTTCTTCACTTAGTAACATGCATTTAAGTTTTTCCATCTTTTCAGCACTTGACATCTCGTTTCTTTTTAGCACTGAAAAACAGTTCATTGTCTGGATATGAAATCCATTTACCTTTATCCATTTACCTACTGTTGGACATCTTTGTTGTATATAACTTTTGGAAATTTGTAAGATGCTATAAACATTTGTGTTCAGGTCTTTGTGTGGACATGTGTTCAACTCCTTTGAGTAAATACTGAGGAGCATGATTGCTGGATCATATGATAAGAGTATGTTTAATTGTATAAGAAACCTCCAGACTGTCTTTCAGTGTTGCTATACGATTTTGCATTCTCACCAGCAGTGAATGAGTTCTTCTTGATCCATGTCCTTACCAGCATTTGATCTTCTAATGTGCTGAATTTTGACCATTCTAATAGGTAAGCAGTCATATCGTGTTGTTTTAATTTGCATTTCTCTGATGACATATGGTGTAGAGCATATCTTTGTATGTGTATTTGTCTTCTCTGTGTCTTCTTGGTGAAGTGTCTGTTATGGTCTTCAGTCTATCTGTGTTTTTAGTGGGTTGTTTGTGTTCTTATGGAGGAGTTTTAAGAGTTCTTTGTATAGTTTGGGAGACAGATATGTCTCTTGTATGTTTTTTCTTCCAGATGTGACTTGTCTTATTCTCTTGACATTGTCTTTTACAGAATAGAGGACTTTAATTTTAATGAAGTCAAACTTACCAATTATTTCTTTCATGGATGGTGTGGGTGTTGTATCTAAAGTCATCACCATACTGAAAGCCATCTAGAATTTTTGCTATGCTATCTTCTAGTTTTATAGTTTCGTGTTTTATGTCAGATCAGTGATACACTGGATTTAATTTTTTATGAATGTCAGTTGTTCTAGCACCATTTGTTGAAAAGATGATCTTTGCTCCATTGTATTGCCTTTGCTCCTTTGCCAAAAACCGGTTGACTATATTTGTGCCAGTCTGTATTTGGGGTCTCTATTTTATTGCATTGATCTATTTGTCTATTCTTTCACCAATCTGAGCAAAAGTGATATGCTCATTAACCTTAATTGAATAATCATACAAATAAGTTGCTAAGTATAATCCATGATCATTGTTATTTAGGAAAAATACACTACTACACCCAGTGAGTATATGGCAGCTAGACCTGATATGGAAAGGGTTTCTTTGAGAGCATATATTTGAGCTGAAATCAAAGCAGAAGCAGGTATTAACTTACCAAAAAGAAGATAAAGTATTGCAGGCGGTAGTGGCAGCAGGATAAAGGTCCTGAGGCAGTATATGGAGCTTTTGAAATTTTGGCCATCTGTCATGAGTTGCAGAGACTTTTGTAAAAGCAGTTTAATTTACTTTTGGAATATTGTGCCTCCTCTACTGAATGTACTGGTCGTGTTGTTGCTCAAGTCCTTCTGTCTTCCCCTTGCCAGGGAATGTGTATGTAATCCAAGCGAAGACAGTCATATGTTTTTTCCTTCCAACATGACTTTGGAACAGGATTTTTTTTTTTAATGAAAATAAAATTGGAGCTCATTCATTTCTGTATGGACACATTAAGTACTTCTCTCTAGATTCCAGAAAATCTTCTTTTTCTTTCTTTTTTTTTTCTGTTCCTATTTTCCTGTTTTCTTGTCAGTTCTGTGAAGTCTTCCATTTAATTCTTGATAATTTACCTTTATGCTGAAGTTAGTTCAATTCAGTTTTAATTTTTCACATTGAAAGAACCTAGCGATATATATGAAAAAGAACATGGAATTTTTGAACAAAAAATTGGTCATTGTGGGTGAGTCAAAAGAATGAAAGAATGAACCAAATATAATTAGGGCAGAGAAAGGGATGGATAATACCCATTTTGAGTCTGGTTTAAGGATTATGTATTTTTGTTAAGATAATAGGAGAGCCATTATTATAAAATATTGAAGAAGAGTTACATGATCAGATTGATGCTTTAAAAACATAGTTCAGGATTGTTAGGAAAATACAATGTGAGCAGAAAGAGGAAATGCAATATCATTTAGGAAATTGTTACATTAGGGAAACAAAGTTTGGGAAGGAGAAAGCAGGTGAATTTCAGAAGTATTTAGGTGGCAAAACTGACAGATGGGTCTCTCATGGTAGCAGAAAGGAATAGTGAGTATATAGGATGACCCTTGGGTTTCTTGAAATATCAGATATGGCTTTCAGGATGAGTTTCTTAAGTCTCTGGTGTTTAGAACTAGATAATATAAAATGCCATTTGTAATGAAATGGGAAATAATTGAAAATTAGATTCAGGCATATTTTAGGTTAGGCTTTGAATAAGCTAAATTATTAGCAATTTTGAGCCATACAAATAAAGATGTCCTGTAGACATTGACTATTTGTGTCTGAGGCCTAAGAAATAGTTTTGGGGGTCATCTCCAGCCAAGACTTTTCTGAGTTCCGGATACATATGCCCACTTCCTGTTTGGCATCTCTATTTGGAGGCCTCCAATGCACTTCATACTCCATTTGTACAAAACCTGAAGTCTGCCTGCAGTCTCCTCAAAAAGCACACACTCTTCCTCTTCGACTACTGCTCATCTCAGTGAAGATCACCACTATTCACCCAGTTCCACAGCCAGGGATGATAATTATTTGTTCTTTCTTCTACAGTTCCCATTTCAAAAACAATCAACAAGGTCTTTTTACATCAAAAATTGTTCTCAAAATAAGCTTGACTTTATTATATACTTATGCCATACCATAATTCTTTGCTTTTATTATGCAATTGTGAACATTAAACTTTGCATTTTATCTAGAAGTTGAATATATTCCAAAGAATGATGTGTGTGATCCTTTTAATGTCAGACGTTATTCTCTCTGGTTTTACTATTGTTATTAGGTTGCTATATTTAAATTTAATGAAGCATTTATTCTCAATCAAGAAGACCAATGAGATGATACAATTCTATAAGTCGTGGTATGAAATCAGAGTAATAAACTTTATTTGGTGTGAGATGAGAAATGATTGAATATGCTTTCTATTCATTAAGATTCTTTTATTCTTCTTGTATGATATTTATAAGTCAAGTAAATAATAAAAGGTGTTAGATTTTTTTTTCCCCAATCTTTGCTGTGAACTTAAGTCATAAAGTGTAAAGGCAAATCTTCCTGGAGAAGGACAACCTGTTCCGTTTTATGATCCTAGGATGCAACAATATAAAACACAATTCACTTCTGACATCCCATGGTAAAGTCAATCTTCATTATAAATCTACTCTTCCTAAACATGTAAGTATTTTTAAAGGATAAGGTAAGGGGGGAAATAACACAAAGTAGTGTATGTTGCTTAATAAATATCAAGTTTTGAAATAGTTATTTCAAATGTCAACATAGGAAATTCAGAAATTTTGTACCCAAATAAAGGAAATTAGTGTATGTATTTATAGTGTGTTAATAAAATCTGTATAATGCACATACAATATGTGTAAACGTATAAAATAAAAATTTCTTCTATTGCTCCTAAATTAACTAGAAAAATAAGAACAAAGAAACAAAAATAATTCCTTTCTTAGGCAACTGTTTTTCAATTTTCTCTAAGCAAACAAGCAAAAACTATCCACATTTTGAAAGTTATTCATCCACTGAACTAATTGTTTTTAGTATTATTTTGCCTTGCATATTGCATCTTTCCAGTGCTATTCACATGTGAAGTATTTCTTAGATTTGATCCATGGACCACCACACTTACTAAATAAAAAGATTTCTGATCCCTGCCCCAAACATATTATAGCAGAAAAAATGGGTATCAGGTCTAAGAATGCATTTAAATTCCACTCAGTGATACATTAAATTTTAGAACGAGTGCTATTGAAAACTCCCCCAGGGGTGATTTTATTTTGCCATACAGAAAGTAATACAGAGAGTAAGCATCAAGCAAGAAAAGGCGATATCAAGTTTACATTGCTAAGAAGTAAAACTGATAACATTTTTGGACTTGAAATCCAGTCGCCCTCCAAATAAATGCAAATTTCATGGTGAATATGATCTTTCCAAAGCAAGGAAGAAAACCTAATAGAACAAATGTCATTGTAAGTTTTAGGATTTTTGCCCGTTTTTTTTTTCTTGTGTCTCTAACATGTAACCTAAAATTTTCATAGCCAGGAATAGATGTTTTTAAATTATTGATAATCATAAAATTCCATACTAATTTCAACCTTCTTTATTCTTTTGCACATTCTCTGTATGTGCAAATACAGAGTACATTTACATAGATAAATTTAGAAGGATAAATTCATTTTTGACATACTGTAATAAATTGATTTGGACCTACTAAATATTTTATTTAAGAGACTAAGCTATATATAACACAGGATTTTTGTATCTTCAAATATAGGCGAGTCCTCTAATATATATTTTATGTCATTAGGATTAAAAGATAAGTTGAGGGACCCTGAGTGGCTCACTCGGTTGAGGGTTGAGCTTCTGACTTAGGCTCAGGTCATGATCTCACGGTTGACGAGTTTGAACTCCACATCATGCTCTGTGCTGACAGCTCAGAGCCTGGAGCCTGCTTAGGATTCTGTATCTCACTCTTTCTCTGCCCCTCCCTTCTCATGCTCTGTGTCTCTTTGTCTCAAAAATAAATATAAACATTAATTTTTTTTAAAAAAGATAAGTTGAGAAATAGATGCTTATGAAGAGAATTTGGTTAGCCTAGATTCTGACAAAAGAGTTTATTACCTTTCTGTAGAAAGTACTGAATTGTTTAGTGATTCCTCACACTCCCTCCTCCTTTTTGGTAATTAAATTACTTTAAAAAATGATTTTTAAGTGTTTCCTTATTAGTACATGCCTATTGCTCATATTTGAGATAGATCAAATTTCAGCAAACTGTGACCAGAGGGCCAAATCCAGCTTGCTGCCTGTTTCTGCAAATCCAGTTTTATTGGAAAACAGCCAAACATATTTGTATTGTCTATGACTGATTTCATGATACAGCTGCAGAATTCGGTAGTTGTTGCAGAGACAGTATGGCCTACAAACCTTCAGACATTTACTATGTGGGTCTTCACAGAAAAAGTTTGCCAATCTCTGTGGAATACACCTAGCATACTAGACAACTAGAGTGAATCAATTTTTATTTCTTCCTATTATGGCACATTTACATTCAGTAATAACTGTGAAATGAACTGAAAATAATGGCTAGAAAAAATGCAGGCAGGCAGTGAAAAATTTCTTTTGTTCTGTGTATTTTTATATTCATGCCATTAAAAAATAACAAAGTAAAAAAATTTAAAAATAATGGAAGTATATAATACAAAAAAAGAGAAAAGGGTACTGTTTTACTTTTTTTACATTCAATTACTTTATTTTTAAATGGAAAACATGTACTTATAATTGGCCCATAACAGTCATCAGAAACAACCTCACAGTAATTTATAAGTGAAGTTTAATAAAACTGTCTGGAATGTCTATAAAATACATATTTTAGACAAACAGCAAGTTGCACCATTGATGCAATGCTTCTTTCCTCGATTTTAACAAACACGAATAAAGGGTAGAGAGAAGAAATTTAAATTTTTAAAAATTGCTCAAATATCTTTAGCGAAGCAAAACATTGCACTCAGAGTTTCTACTCCCTGCTTTAAATTTTAAACACAAGTAAAAACTCCGAGTGGAATTAGAATAAAAATGAACACAAATTTTGTTTCTTTGTCTTTACAATCACTGCACGATCATTGTTCATTTCTAATCTATTATTTAAACTCAGTGATATGAAGTACCACAGGAGCTGGAGACAGAAACTGTGCCCAAAGCAGTGCTGAATGATTTTGAACTGCTGTGAATTTATTCTTGAATGAAGTGTGGGTATTCTTCCAGCTGGAATACAAAGGTGTAAGTAATATATCTACATGCTAGTTTCAAGGTTACTATATTTTGAAACTTGGCAGTAACTTCAACAATTACATAGCAATTACTTTATAAATGATTTGTGTTTAAGTCTCCACACACTGTACTTTCTCATTATTTACACAGCTGTAGATATCTCCTATTGCCTGTTCTTGTTACACACTGTTTATGTTCTATTGAATTTTTGCAATGTCTTTATTTCTTAACAATTTGCTTTTCTGGCTCTTTAATATTTATTTTTTCTTTACCTAAAAAGTGAAAATATCTTCCCTAAATATCCTTACTTTTCATGCCACTTTATAAAAATTCCTTTTCAAATTTCAAGCCCCTTGTGTCACTTCATTTATTTGGACCTTTATAAACCCTCACATGCAGAACTATCAGCTTTCTTCTGTGCTCCTCTAGCACTTTATTCATACTGCAATTATACTACTTGTCATATTGCTAAGACCATTTCTCTCCCTGCCTCTCTTTCATTTTTGCCTTCTGAGGCCACATAATGTGCTATGATCATATGATAATCACGAAAGCTAATGCAGTACTCAGATTATACAGTAGGCATTTGGGAAAATTTCCAGAGACAACTGGAGCCAATCTAGATGAGGATTACAAGGGAATCTTATAGTGGAATTACATTTGTGTAATTAGAGTATTGAGTCTTTAATTTTAGCAACAAAAGTTGTTACATATTGGAAAAGATAATATGCCTTTTGAATTCTGTTTGAAGGAATTAAAAATGCACACACACACAAAGAAACAAAAAGGAATTTCCTCATTTCTTTTTCCAGTTTAATACCCCCGAATTTTCTTCTTCATCACCTGGGACACTTATATGAAATTTTTGCCACAGACATTTGATTGTAGTCTGTTTACTGATAGACTAGAGTAATTATTATTGTTGTTGATATTGAATATGTTAATATTATTTTTATTATGTATGTAATTGATGCATTCATTATTTTTTTTAATTTTTTTAATGTTTATTTATTTTTGAGAGAGACAGAGACAAGATACGAGTGGGTTAGGGGCAGAGACAGAGGGAGACAGAATCCAAAGCAGGCTCCAGGCTCTGAGCTGTCAGCACAGAGCCCGACATGGGGCTCGAACTCACAGGCTGTGAGATCATGACCTGAACCGAAGTCGGACACTCAACTGACTGAGCCACCCAGGCACCCCGGTGCATTCATTTTTAAAATAATTTGTTCAGGCAACTTTACCCAATGCCTACTTAAACATTCTATAAACAGGAAAAAAGTAACTACTTTGTGACAACAAATTACATATCATTAAGACAGATTTATATTTTCTTTCTGGAAAAAATAAAGGAGACATTCACTTATTGTTTCAGAAGCTTATAATTTACTTCATTTTCTTCTGAGAGGTAAACTTTTTTTTTCAAATTCTGTTTAGCTCCTTCAACATCCCTTATTTTCCTTTGAGAACAAGGTGGAATGATTCTTTTAGATGCTAGACATTAAAAGAAAGGAGAGAAAAGCTATTGTGGTACTCATTGAAATCTTAAGCCGTGATCTAATTGTGAAAAACACTTTATAATGATGTCTTATCATTTGGCCAAAAATATATTTTTTTCTCTGTGAAAGGTACATCTATCTTGATCTGGACACTGTAGAAACAAACAAACAAACAAACCAAAGATGTGCCTTCGTATTATGCAAGAATATTGGGAAGTTACATGAATTCGGTGCTCCAAAAATTTGTTTTTCTTGAATTTCACTTAGTATTTTTCAATAGTTTCTACTGAGGAAAGAGTGCCTTCTTGTTTTCACTTTAAGAACATGGTGAAAGATCCAGCAGGAAGAAAATTAGTAAGGACATAATTGAACTGGACAACACCATTGATCAATTGATAATTGGCATCTATAGACTATTTCATTCAACAGTAACAGAATAGACTTTTTTCTCAAGCTCACATAGAACATTTACTAAAATATATCATATTCTGAGACATAAGAAAGAAAAAATAGAAATCATACAATATCTGTTCTCAGACTAAATGCAATTGAACAAGAAATGATAACAGGAAAATTCCAAAATACAGAGATTAAACAACATACTACTAAATGACACATGGATCAAAGGAGATATCTTGAGAGAAATTTAAAAGTATTTTGAACAAAATGAAAATGAAAACACAATTTACCAAAATTTGTGCAATGTAGCCAAGTCAGTAGTTAGAGGAAATTTTATAGCATCAAATGCATTTACTAGAAAAAGAAAAGTTCTAACATCAATAATGCTAAGTTTCCACCTTAGATAACTAGAAAAATCAGAGAAAGTTAAACCCAAAATAAAAGGAAAGAAAGAATAAAAATTAGAGTTGGAAAGCAATGAAACTGAAATAGGAAATCAAAAGAGAAAATCAATGAAATCAGAAACTGGTTATTTGAAAAGATCAATAAAATTGATAAAACTCTACCCAGGCTAAGAAAAAGGAGACAGAGAAAGAGAGCTGGGGAGAGAGGGAGGGAAAAGGAAAGAGAAAAAGAGAGAGAGAGAGACATACACATAGATTACTACATCAGAAATAAAAGAAGGGAGATTACTAAAATATGTAGACATTAAAAGGATTATAAAGGAATACTATGAAAAGTTATATCTCCACAAATTTGATAACTTAGAAAAAGTTACCAGTTCTGTGAAAGATGCAATTTGCCACAATTTACACACAAAGAAATTAACTATCTGATTAGGTCAGTAGTTAGTAAAGACATTGGACCAATAGTTAATAACCTTCTGAAAGAAAGCAAAAGGCTCAGATGGGGTTCACTATTAAATTCTACCAAACATTAAGGGAAGAAATTACACCAATTCTCCACAATCTCTTTCAGAGGATAGAGAAAGAGGAGATACCTCCTAACTCATTCTATGAGGTCAGTGTTACCTTAATATCAAAAGCAGGCAAAGATTTTTTTAAGGTTTATTTATTAGTTTTTGAGAGAGAGAGAGAGAGAGAGAGCACGAATGGGGGAGGGGCTGAGACAGAGAGGGAGAGAGAGAATCCTAAGCAGGCTCCACACTGTCAGCACAGAGCAGGATGCAGGGCTTGAACTCATGAACCATAAGATCATGACCTGAACCGAGATCAAGAGTCAGAGGCTTGGGGCGCCTGGGTGGCGCAGTCGGTTAAGTCCGACTTCAGCCAGGTCACGATCTCGCGGTCCGTGAGTTCGAGCCCCGCGTCGGGCTCTGGGCTGATGGCTCGGAGCCTGGAGCCTGTTTCCGATTCTGTGTCTCCCTCTCTCTCTGCCCCTCCCCCGTTCATGCTCTGTCTCTCTCTGTCCCAAAAATAAATAAATGTTGAAAAAAAAAAAAAAAAAAAGAGTCACAGGCTTAACTGACTGAGCCACCCAGGTGTTCCCCAGACAAAGGCATTTTAAGAAAGAAGACTAAAGATTAAGATTTCTCATTAAAAAACATGCAAAAATCCTCAAAAAGTATTAGTAAATTGGATCTAACAATGTTTAAAAATAATTATAGATGCAACAAAGTGGCATTTATCCTGATATTTATCCCAGATGTGATCAACATTTGAAAATCATTTAATGCAATGTGTCACATCAACACACTAAAGAAGAAAATGCACACTATTATATCAAGAGATTCAGAAAAAGCATGTGACAAATTCCCACACCTATTCATGCTAAAAACTCTTAGTTAACTGGGAATAAAAGGGAACTTTCTCACCTTTATAGGGAATATGTAAAAAAAAAAACCAAACCAACAAACAAATAAATAACTTCTCCATCTAACATCATATGTTGGATGGTAAGAACCTTAAATCTTTTCCACTAAGATCAGGTAGGATGTCTCCTCTCACCAGTCCTTTTCAATATTGTACTGGGAATTCTAGCTAATAAAAAAAGACAAGAAAATGAAATAAAAGGTACAGATTGGGAAGGAAGAAGTAAAATTGTCCTTGTTTGCAAATGACATGACTCTTTAGTTAGAAAACAAAAAATTAGACCAAAAACTCCTGAAGCTAATACACAAAAAATTATAGTACAATGTTAACATATAAAAACCAATCATTTTCCTATATATCAGCAATGAAAAGGTGAAACGATATTATAAACACAATGCCATTTTTATTAATATCCCCCAAAATGAAATACTTAGGTATAAATCCAACAAAATATGTATAAGATCAATGAGAGGAAAATTACAAATCCGTGATGAATGAAATCAAAGTATTATTAAATACATGGTGAGTTATTCCATGTTCATGAAATGGACTACTCAATATTGTCAATATGTTCTTCCCAACTTGATCTATATACTTAAGGCAATCCCAATCAAAATCCCAGCAAGTTATTTTGTGAATATTGACAAACTTATTCTAAAGCTTACATTGAAAAGCAAAAGACTTAACAAAAAAAAAGAGAAGAACCATATGATCCTGTCAATCGATGCAGAACAGGCCTTTGACAAAATCCAGCACCCTTTCTTAATAAAAACCCTCGAGAAAGTCGGGATAGAAGGAACATACTTAAAGATCATAAAAGCCATTTATGAAAAGCCCACAGCTAACATCATCCTCAACGGGGAAAAACTGAGAGCTTTTTCCCTGAGATCAGGAACACGACAGGGATGCCCACTCTCACCGCTGTTGTTTAACATAGTGCTGGAAGTTCTAGCATCAGCAATCAGACAACAAAAGGAAATCAAAGGCATCAAAATTGGCAAAGATGAAGTCAAGCTTTCGCTTTTTGCAGATGACATGATATTATACATGGAAAATCCGATAGACTCCACCAAAAGTCTGCTAGAACTGATACATGAATTCAGCAAAGTCGCAGGATACAAAATCAATGTACAGAAATCAGTTACATTCTTATACACTAATAATGAAGCAACAGAAAGACAAATAAAGAAACTGATCCCATTCACAATTGCACCAAGAAGCATAAAATACCTAGGAATAAATCTAACCAAAGATGTAAAGGATCTGTATGCTGAAAACTATAGAAAGCTTATGAAGGAAATTGAAGAAGATATAAAGAAATGGAAAAACATTCCGTACTCATGGGTTGGAAAAATAAATATTGTCAAAATGTCAATACTACCCAAAGCTATCTACACATTCAATGCAATCCCAATCAAAATTGCACCAGCATTCTTCTCGAAACTAGAACAAGCAATCCTAAAATTCATATGGAACCACAAAAGGCCCCGAATAGCCAAAGTAATTTTGAAGAAGAAGACCAAAGCAGGAGGCATCACAATCCCAGACTTTAGCCTCTACTACAAAGCTGTCATCATCAAGACAGCATGGTATTGGCACAAAAACAGACACACAGACCAATGGAATAGAATAGAAACCCCAGAACTAGACCCACAAACGTATGGCCAACTCATCTTTGACAAAGCAGGAAAGAACATCCAATGGAAAAAAGACAGCCTCTTTAACAAATGGTGCTGGGAGAACTGGACAGCAACATGCAGAAGGTTGAAACTAGACCACTTTCTCACACCATTTACAAAAATAAACTCAAAATGGATAAAGGACCTAAATGTGAGACAGGAAACCATCAAAACCTTAGAGGAGAAAGCAGGAAAAGACCTCTCTGACCTCAGCCGTAGCAATCTCTTACTCGACACATCCCCAAAGGCAAGGGAATTAAAAGCAAAAGTGAATTACTGGGACCTTATGAAGATAAAAAGCTTCTGCACAGCAAAGGAAACAACCAACAAAACTAAAAGGCAACCAACGGAATGGGAAAAGATATTTGCAAATGACATATCGGACAAAGGGCTAGTATCTAAAATCTATAAAGAGCTCACCAAACTCCACACCCGAAAAACAAATAACCCAGTGAAGAAATGGGCAGAAAACATGAATAGACACTTCTCTAAAGAAGACATCCGGATGGCCAACAGGCACATGAAAAGATGTTCAGCGTCACTCCTTATCAGGGAAATACAAATCAAAACCACACTCAGGTATCACCTCACGCCAGTCAGAGTGGCCAAAATGAACAAATCAGGAGACTATAGATGCTGGAGAGGATGTGGAGAAACGGGAACCCTCTTGCACTGTTGGTGGGATTGCAAATTGTTGCAGCCGCTCTGGAAAGCAGTGTGGAGGTTCCTCAGAAAATTAAAAATAGACCTACCCTATGACCCAGCAATAGCACTGCTAGGAATTTATCCAAGGGATACAGGAGTGCTGATGCATAGGGGCACTTGTACCCCAATGTTCATAGCAGCACTCTCAACAATAGCCAAATTATGGAAAGAGCCTAAATGTCCATCAACTGATGAATGGATAAAGAAATTGTGGTATATATACACAATGGAATACTATGTGGCAATGAGAAAAAATGAAATATGGCCTTTTGTAGCAACGTGGATGGAACTGGAGAGTGTGATGCTAAGTGAAATAAGCCATACAGAGAAAGACAGATACCATATGGTTTCACTCTTATGTGGATCCTGAGAAACTTAACAGGAACCCATGGGGGAGGGGAAGGAAAAAAAAAAAAAAGAGGTTAGAGTGGGAGAGAGCCAAAGCATAAGAGACTGTTAAAAACTGAGAACAAACTGAGGGTTGATGGGGGGTGGGAGGGAGGGAGGGTGGGTGATGGGTATTGAGGAGGGCACCTTTTGGGATGAGCACTGGGTGTTGTATGGAAACCAATTTGTCAATAAATTTCATATATATAAAAAAAAAAAAAAGAAAAGCAAAAGACTCATAACAGCCAGTACAATAGTGAAGAACAAAGTTGTAGAGCTGACAAGACTTCCTGTAAAGCAACAATAATATAGACTATGTGACCTTGCTAAAATTATAAATAGATCAATTCAACAAAATATTGAGCCCAGAAATAGACTGGCACAAATATAGGCAACTGATTTTGACCAAGGAGAAAAATAAATTCACTGAGGAAATGACAGTTTTTCCAACAAACAGAAGTGGAACAACTGGATATACATATGCAAATTAATCCAGATCAGACCTTTTCACAAAAATCCACTCACAAAGGATCATAAACGTAAAAGTAAAATGTAAAACTATAAAATATAGGAAAACAAAGGAGAAAACCTAGATGACTTTGAGTATGATAATACCTTTTTAGATAAAACATCAAAGACCTGATCCACAAAAGAAATAATTGATAAGCTGGACTTCATTAAAACTGAAAGTTTCTGCTCTGCAAAAGTCAATGTCAAGGGAATGATGAGACAAGCCACAGACTGGAACAAAATATTTACAAAGGCACATCTGTTATCCAAAATATGCAAAGAACACTTAAAGCTTAGCAATAAGAGAACAAACAGCCCAATTAAAATGTGGACCAAAGACCTTAGCAGACACCTCACCAAAGAAGATATACAGATAACAAACTGGCATATGAAGGAATGATCCAAATCAGAGAAATGAAAATTAAAACAGTAATAAGATAGGACTACACAACTAGTCTAATGGCCAAAATGTGGAACACTGACAACATGAAATTTTGGGAGGATGTGGAGCAACAGGAACTCTCATTCATTGCTGGCGGGATATAAAATGGTACAGCCACTTTGGAAGAGAGTTTGGTGGTTTGTTATTATACTAAAATTAACCTTCAAGATGAAACATGCTCTTCCTAACGTCGAGCAATCATGTTCCTTTTTATTTACTCAAAGAAGTTGAAAACACACATTCTTCATTTGTCTTACAGTGTCTTTGATCTCTAGCATTTCTTTTTGTTTTTTCGTAGGATTTCTAGGTCTTTGTTTGCATTGGACATCTGTTTTGCATGTTGTCTATTTTATCCATTAGAATCCTTGTTATAGTAATCATAATTGTTTTAAAATCTTGGTCTGATAATTCCAACATCCCAACCATGTCTGGTTCTGATGCTTGCTACACCTTTTCAAATTGTGTTTTTGCCTTTTGATATGCTCTGTAATGTTATCTTGATTGGTGGACATGATGCCCTAGGTAAAGGAAACTGCTGTAAATAGGCTTTTAGGAACATGGTAGTGAGGTGTTTCTGGGGAATGGAAGCTTTTTATAGTTCTATGATCAGATCTCAATCTTTAAGTGATCCTATGCCTCTGGACTTTTTTTCACAAATGTTTTCAGTCCTCATCCCCATCCCCTTTATGTAGGACAGGACGGCTAGAGTAGGCTGGAGGTGGGTATTTCCCTTCCCTTTCCCTTCAGTGCTCTGATAACGCTTGAACAGGTTATGCTATGGTTAATGAGTTTCTCCTGAGGGCAGACCTTGTTAAGAGCAGAGTGTCCTGGCATATTTCAAAATGGTTCCTTTCCCGTTCCACTGCCGGAAGCCCAAGGGTATTTTTCTCTGATATTTACTGTGGGAATCTTCCAGAGCTCCAGGGATAAATTTCACAATATTATGGGGCCATTCTGATGATTGGTTCCTCCTGGAATTTTTAACCCTCATACTTGTGGGTCTGACACTAAGCCTCCAGCAATTCGTCAGTTATGGATCAGGTTTTCCTCCCTGAGCACTGGAACCAGTTCCTGTAGCGGTATCTGCTCAGGTAGGCACTGGCACCCTATATTTGTCTGTCTGTCTCTTCAGTCTTGGGGACAGCTGTTAGCCCTGTGTCTTCCCCTCTCTTATGGATCCAAGATGAGTTGTTGATTTTTCAGTCTGTTTAGCTTTTTACTTGTTGTTAGGAAGCACAAGTGGCAACTTTTAAGCTTCTTCCATGCAAACCCCAAATGGAAATTTAATTACTTCTTAAGATGTTAGTATGTATAATTTAGGAAAAGGGAATATGGATATAATTCATATCAGTTGAAAAGTAATCATGACAGCAGCCACTGTTTAGTTAGCACTATTTTAAGCTGCCAGGGACTGTGTTAAGTACTTTCCCTGCAGTTTGCTATTAATAGAAATATTAATATATGAGCTCTGAGAGTTCACATTTGAGGCTAAAGGGCACAAACCTACTTTTAATCCATTTTTGCAGCATTGCAACATAAAGTCATACAAATCACAATTTTAGATTCACTAATAAGGGAGTAACCATTTTATAAGAGAGAATTGCACATAGTTTTTCTGAAAGTGTCAGGCTTGTTCCAGATCATTTCATTTAAAGCAGATTGTTCAACAGGAAAACCTTGATATCTAGCCCATGGCAATGCATTTATCATACTATGTTCTTATTAAAAATATTTTCCTAGCAAGACACAGGTATCACTTAGATGATAAATATAAGAATCAATCTTTGCCCTCAAACATAATACACTTCTCCATAAAGTACTATGTACCTGGAAAATACCACTATGGAAAAAATATATAATAGCAAGCAAACAACAAAACAAATATCCCCAAAACACTTGCTCTTGATCAGTTTTCTTAAATGCTGTTTAAAAGCCTTTGCAAATATATGTGCTTTGATAACATAGCATAGTGATTTCTTAAAGTGAATTTTCATTTCACTATCAAATTGAAAATTGTATATTTTACTCCTGTCATATACATTTTGTTGTTATATCTATATCCATAAAAGTTAGGAAGTCATGGGGGAAGGAAATTCACTGAAGTATTTCTATAGTTGTCTTCTTTATGCCCTAACATTATGGTGCTGATGTAAATAATTCCAACAGTTGGTAACAGTATAAGGTGTTCAATATACTTAAATGGGTAATATATGCCTATGGAAATAATTTTCCGAAGGCTAAAATGATATGGTTTGTTGGTTTCCTAAAGTAAATATTTCTTTGTCTTCTACTCCTTTGTTCATATAAATAAAGCATGCTTAGCATACAAAATAATTGACATTAAATGTAGTAATGTTGTAAATTTATAAACATTTATCTTACTGTGTGCCATGTCACTGACTCCATTCACCCAACATAAATCAAAATCCCTGCTCAAAATATGTTGGGATGAAAAAAAGAATAGATAAAAATAGCTGATACCTCTCCCGTCAAAAAAAAAAAAATCAATGAGGAAAATAAAGGTGATGCAACTTACCTTCTTTACAGCTGTTCTTTTTTTTTTTTATTCCAAAATATAGTAATGTATTTTATTTTATTTTTTTTTCTTTGTAAGCATCTCTTTATTTTTTTTTATATATGAAATTTATTGACAAATTGGTTTCCATACAACACCCAGTGCTCATCCCAAAAGGTGCCCTCCTCAATACCCATCACCCACCCTCCCCTCCCTCCCACCCCCCATCAACCCTCAGTTTGTTCTCAGTTTTTAACAGTCTCTTATGCTTTGGCTCTCTCCCACTCTAACCTCTTTTTTTTTTTTTTTTCCTTCCCCTCCCCCATGGGTTCCTGTTTAGTTTCTCAGGATCCACATAAGAGTGAAACCATGTGGTATCTGTCTTTCTCTGTATGGCTTATTTCACTTAGCATTACACTCTCCAGTTCCATCCACGTTGCTACAAAAGGCCATATTTCATTTTTTCTCATTGCCACATAGTACTCCATTGTGTATATATACCACAATTTCTTTATCCATTCATCAGTTGATGGACATTTAGGCTCTTTCCATAATTTGGCTATTGTTGAGAGTGCTGCTATGAACATTGGGGTACAAGTGCCCCTATGCATCAGTACTCCTGTATCCCTTGGATAAATTCCTAGCAGTGCTATTGCTGGGTCATAGGGTAGGTCTATTTTTAATTTTCTGAGGAACCTCCACACTGCTCTCCAGAGCGGCTGCACCAATTTGCATTCCCACCAACAGTGCAAGAGGGTTCCCGTTTCTCCACATCCTCTCCAGCATCTATAGTCTCCTGATTTGTTCATTTTGGCCACTCTGACTGGCGTGAGGTGATACCTGAGTGTGGTTTTGACTTGTATTTCCATGATAAGGAGCGACGCTGAACATCTTTTCATGTGCCTGTTGGCCATCTGGATGTCTTCTTTAGAGAAGTGTCTATTCATGTTTTCTGCCCATTTCTTCACTGGGTTATTTGTTTTTCGGGTGTGGAGTTTGGTGAGCTCTTTATAGATTTTAGATACTAGCCCTTTGTCTGATATGTCATTTGCAAATATCTTTTCCCATTCCGTTGGTTGCCTTTTAGTTTTGTTGGTTGTTTCCTTTGCTGTGCAGAAGCTTTTTATCTTCATAAGGTCCCAGTAATTCACTTTTGCTTTTAATTCCCTTGCCTTTGGGGATGTGTCGAGTAAGAGATTGCTACGGCTGAGGTCAGAGAGGTCTTTTCCTGCTTTCTCCTCTAAGGTTTTGATGGTTTCCTGTCTCACATTTAGGTCCTTTATCCATTTTGAGTTTATTTTTGTAAATGGTGTGAGAAAGTGGTCTAGTTTCAACCTTCTGCATGTTGCTGTCCAGTTCTCCCAGCACCATTTGTTAAAGAGGCTGTCTTTTTTCCATTGGATGTTCTTTCCTGCTTTGTCAAAGATGAGTTGGCCATACGTTTGTGGGTCTAGTTCTGGGGTTTCTATTCTATTCCATTGGTCTGTGTGTCTGTTTTTGTGCCAATACCATGCTGTCTTGATGATGACAGCTTTGTAGTAGAGGCTAAAGTCTGGGATTGTGATGCCTCCTGCTTTGGTCTTCTTCTTCAAAATTCCTTTGGCTATTCGGGCTATTCCTTTGTCAAAGGCCTTTTCTGCATCGATTGACAGGATCATATGGTTCTTCTCTTTTTTTTTTGTTAATGTGATGTATCACGTTGATTGATTTGCGAATGTTGAACCAGCCCTGCATCCCAGGAATGAATCCCACTTGATCATGGTGAATAATTCTTTTTATATGCTGTTGAATTCAATTTGCTAGTATCTTATTGAGAATTTTTGCATCCATATTCATCAGGGATATTGGCCTGTAGTTCTCTTTTTTTACTGGGTCTCTGTCTGGTTTAGGAATCAAAGTAATACTGGCTTCATAGAAGGAGTCTGGAAGTTTTCCTTCCCTTTCTATTTCTTGGAATAGCTTGAGAAGGATAGGTATTATCTCTGCTTTAAATGTCTGGTAGAACTCCCCTGGGAAGCCATCTGGTCCTGGACTCTTATTTGTTGGGAGATTTTTGATAACCGATTCAATTTCTTCGCTGGTTATGGGTCTGTTCAAGCTTTCTATTTCCTCCTGATTGAGTTTTGGAAGAGTGTGGGTGTTCAGGAATGTGTCCATTTCTTCCAGGTTGTCCAATTTGTTGGCATATAATTTTTCATAGTATTCCCTGATAATTGTTTGTATCTCTGAGGGATTGGTTGTAATAATTCCATTTTCATTCATGATTTTATCTATTTGGGTCATCTCCCTTTTCTTTTTGAGAAGCCTGGCTAGAGGTTTGTCAATTTTGTTTATTTTTTCAAAAAACCAACTCTTGGTTTCGTTGATCTGCTCTACAGTTTTTTTAGATTCTATATTGTTTATTTCTGCTCTGATCTTTATTATTTCTCTTCTTCTGCTGGGTTTAGGCTGCCTTTGCTGTTCTGCTTCTATTTCCTTTAGGTGTGCTGTTAGATTTTGTATTTGGGATTTTTCTTGTTTCTTGAGATAGGCCTGGATTGCAATGTATTTTCCTCTCAGGACTGCCTTCGCTGCGTCCCAAAGCGTTTGGATTGTTGTATTTTCATTTTCGTTTGTTTCCATATATTTTTTGATTTCTTCTCTAATTGCCTGGTTGACCCACTCATTCGTTAGTAGGGTGTTCTTTAACCTCCATGCTTTTGGAGGTTTTCCAGACTTTTTCCTGTGGTTGATTTCAAGCTTCATAGCATTGTGGTCTGAAAGTATGCATGGTATAATTTCAATTCTTGTAAACTTATGAAGGGCTGTTTTGTGACCCAGTATATGATCTATCTTGGAGAATGTTCCATGTGCACTCGAGAAGAAAGTATATTCTGTTGCTTTGGGATGCAGAGTTCTAAATATATCTGTCAAGTCCATCTGATCCAATGTCTCATTCAGGGCCCTTGTTTCTTTATTGACCGTGTGTCTAGATGATCTATCCATTTCTGTAAGTGGGGTGTTAAAGTCCCCAGCAATTACCACATTCTTATCAATAAGGTTGCTTCTGTTTATGAGTAATTGTTTTATATATTTGGGGGCTCCGGTATTCGGCGCATAGACATTTATAATTGTTAGCTCTTCCTGATGGATAGACCCTGTAACTATTATATAATGTCCTTCTTCATCTCTTGTTACAGCCTTTAATTTAAAGTCTAGTTTGTCTGATATAAGTATGGCTACTCCAGCTTTCTTTTGGCTTCCAGTAGCATGATAAATAGTTCTCCATCCCCTCACTCTGAATCTAAAGGTGTCCTCAGGTCTAAAATGAGTCTCTTGTAGACAGCAAATAGATGGGTCTTGTTTTTTTATCCATTCTGATACCCTATGTCTTTTGGTTGGCGCATTTAATCCATTTACATTCAGTGTTATTATAGAAAGATACGGGTTTAGAGTCATTGTGATGTCTGTATGTTTTATGCTTGTAGTGATGTCTCTGGTACTTTGTCTCACAGGGTCCCCCTTTTACAGCTGTTCTTAATCAAGCAACTAAGTTTATGTGCTTTGCAGATGGATCAATAGTTGCTCACTTACAGAACAGATAGCTATAACCAGGGCACAGGTGTATATACTGATTCTTATTTGCCTGCAGTCCTCAAGTATTTGGGAAATAAGTATCTTAGAATTAAATTTTTACATGCAAAAAGGCTTATACTCAATTTTTATTATCCTGCATTTTACCTAAAATACATATAAAAAATAAAATAAATTGCCAGATACTTTGCTATAATAATTATAAAGAACATTTCTTTGAAGTAAATAGACAGTTTTTAAAACCAAATACCTTCTATAGTGTGTATACATGTGCACACATGTGTGAATTTATTTGTACTTTTTCCATCTTTGTGCATGTTATAATTTTTTAGGCCTAAAATTTCATTTCCACGATGGAATTTGCACAATGGGCAACCACCACTTTGTGCCTGGAAGCTTGAGGCTGATCCTCTAGATTCATGTCTGTTTCGTTCCTCACCCTAATCACAATCAAATTCTTCACTTGGTTCTGTGATTGGCTTGAGAACAATTTGGATTGAAATCACACGAGCAACACAGATGGTATCTAATATTGCGTCTCAGTTTTTGGCTTGACTCTGTAAGCTGCTTGCTCGGTGGTGGAGGAGAAAGGGAGAGCTGCTGACAGATGACAGTATTAGGACAATCATAGCCAAGATAGACTGGCACCATTAGAGTGTTCAACAATCTGTTTTATATCTCCATGTTTCTAAGTCCATATTATTAAACAAACGTGTCCTTTTTTACAAGGAACATAACACCTGAAACAGAGGCCACTTTTTACTCTGTAAATGTCTCATTAAGCAGAATGATTTTTTTAAAGATATCTATATTGAGTATCAGGCTACATGTTATAGAGGTTAACTCTATGTAGTAGTAATATATTAACTTCTATTAACTCATTTAAATATATAATATACATTTATTTTACATTTTTGAAGGCAAAACTTATGTTTCATTATAACCTGAAGCAAGTTACAGATGTGCATGTAATATTAATTCAGTAGTTGACTATTGATTTTTAATAGTTAAACATTTCAATTCACCATGGGTATCATTTTGAGAAAATTATAGGCATTTCAAAAGGGCAAGTATTCCTTTCAAGTAAATTATATGTAGAGTGTATTTCTTCTCTAAGATGAATGTGGATGCAATGCAGAGGGATTTTTAAAAATCAAAGTAGAAAATGCAAATCAAATATATTTCAATCACACAGAGATGATTGTTAACTTACAGATATAGTTTTTCTTTTCTATGTCAATTTCTCAGTATTTATGACGTATCACGTATGCTGTTTGTTTAGGAATAGTCTCTCTTTTCATTTGTAAGGTAAGTTGGAAGATGAGAGAAATTGGTTGTGAATATGTAGCAATTTGTACATAATATAATGATGGTTGCAACCAGAGTTATGAGGGTCTGGAATAAAAGAGTAAAAAGTCAATACTTATGTTTATCATATACTGAGGATTTTCTCATGTTCATCTAATTTGCTTTTAACAGCAGCCCTCTGAGATAGGCATTTTATTTCTCATTTTTCATTTGAGAAACTATTTTCTGAGAAGATGGAGAATTTATCCAAGTTGATGTAACCTGTGAATAATCAAATCAGAGTATGTTGCTGCTTTTTCTAAATCCAAATCATTATGTTTTTTTTTCTCTAAACTTTTGTCCAATAACAAAATTAGTAAAACCATGTGTATTCTGAAGAATATATCAGCAAAGTGGGTTAAATATTTTATGAAGTGTATTAAAGAAAAAATTAAATGTCTCTAATTTTGAGTCTGGAAAGTGTACATTTGGTTGGAATGAATGGAAGTAATGAATTTCCTTCATTTTTGTGGACACAGCCCAGATTTGATTACTTTCTACTCCACAAAAGTGATTCTACTAATTTTCCGGCAGCTAGATTATTATAATGGTTGGTAATATTTTTCTGTCTTAGCCAATGAACTATCAGTATAAGTTGCTTTAATGAGCCTTTTTCAAAATGGAAATCATGAAAAACTTAGATTGACCAGTTTGCCACAGAAAATTTAGTCTGCTTAAATGCTGAGTTTAAATGTTTTTGTTGGATATAAAAATTGTAGGAGAACTTGACAACACCTGATGTCTCTGTGTAATAATACTTCATACGCTCTTACCATAAGATCCAGGAATTGTGCTGCTTGGTGTTTAGGAAAAGGAGTTGAGCATTAATGTCCACACAAAAATCTGGACACATATGTTTATATTTATTCATTGTTGCCCTAACTTGGAAGCAATCAAGATGCCTTCAATAGGTGAATGGATAAATAATCTGAGGTATATCTGGACAATGGAATATTATTCAGTGAATAAGAGAAATAAGCTATGAAGCCACAAAAAGACATGGAAGAACTTTAAATGGCAAGTGAAAGAAGCCAATGTGCAAAGTCTACACACTGTATGATTCCAAGTATATAATATTTTGGGAAAGGCAAAACTATGGAGAGTTAAAGATCAGTGATTGGCAGGGGCACAGAAAAAGAAATGGAGAGGTGAATAGGTGAAACACGGGGCATTTTTAGGGCAGTGAAAATATTCTGAATGATACTATAATTGTATATACATATCATTCCACGTTTGTCAAAACTCATAGAATGTACAACACCAAGAGTGAACCCTAATGTCAATGATGGAGTTTAGTTCATAGTATAGTAAAAATATTGGCTCATCAATTATAACAAATGTCTAATGCAAGATATCAATAATATGGAAAACTGCATTGGGGAGGTTGGTGGCAGGAGGGTATATGGAAATTCTTTGTACTTTCTGCTTAATTTCTTTGTAAGCCTAAAAATGCTATAAAAATAAGAAAAATTAGGAGAAACTTAAATATTTAGTTTAGAGTTTGACCATAAATTCAGCAATATACACATTCTACAAAGTCTCTCTTAATTCTCTACCTCATGTTTCAACTAACACTAAATGCTCCATTTTCCTTAATAGCAAAACTAGAGATAGTTATCAATATTCACTATCGCCATTCTTCTTTTCTTCCTCCTTTTAACTCCTTCCATTTCTAAAGCTCAACCAAAGCTGTTCTTACCAAAGTCGTTGACGACTTACACATTGCAAAATCCATTGATCAATTTTCAGACCTCTTGTGAAATATTTGACACAGAATATCACTCCCCATTCCTTTCTTGCCTCCACACAATTCTGTTTTTCATATTCTAGGATGATATTCTCAGTCCTGTTTGCTGGTGTTTCCTCATTTCTTTGACCACTAAAGGTGAGGAGTGCCCTGGAGCTCTGCCTTTGGACTGCTTTTCTTCTCTCTCCTCATTAATTCATTTGTTCATTCTGAGTTTTTTTTTTTAATTTTTTTATTGTTTATTTATTTCTGAGAGTGAGACGGAGACAGAACATAGCAGGGGAGGGGCAGAGAGACAGGGAGACACAGAATCTGAAGCAGGCTCCAGGCTCTGAGCAGTCAGTATAAAGCCGGATGCAGGGCATGAATTCAAAAACTGCATGATCATAACCTGAGATGAAGTCCAATGCTTAACCAACTGGGCCACCCAGGGGACCCCATTTTCTGAGCCTTATATCCCACCTATCAGCTGATGAATCACAAAGTATAATGCCCAGCCTGGATCTCACTTTTGAAATATGGATTATGTATCAAAGTTTTTAGTCAATATTTTTAGCCTTACTATATGCCAATCAAACTGAATCCTTCCTGACCTACACCTTCTTACACCAAACCTACTTCTCTTCATGCCCTCTTCATCTCAGTAATTGGCTCACTATTCTTTCAGTTCCCTGGACCCAAGCCTTAAATCCATAAATCTACCTTTTTTCTCCCCCACAGCCCACTTTCAATATATAAGCAAATATCACTGGTTTGGCTTTCAAATTATATGTGCTGAATATGAATACTTCTCATCATTTCTATTTGTTATCTTCATTCTCATACTAGTCCCCATCACCTTTTCCTGACCAGATTAATGACACATCCCTGAAATTGGTTTTCCTATTTCTGCAACTGCCTCATAACAGGCTGTTCTTAATGATGAGCTATCTCATTGGGAGCAAAATCTGACATTGGACTAGAAAGCTGTATACCAGAGCAGACTGATGGAAATATTATGTGAGACACATATGTAATTTTACATGTTCCAGTTACTTCAATTAAAAAGAAATAAGAAAAAGGTAAAGTTAATTTTAATACTGTTTAAATATTTTACCTCTAATCATATCAATATGTACTCAGTATAAAAGTTATTAGAATATTAATTTTTTTTCATTGTAAGTCTTCAAAATCTGGTGTGTATTTTACATTAACCAAACATCTCACGTTGAACCAGCTGCATTCTCAAAGCTCAATATATTGGTCAGCACAAGCTTATAGAGTCTATCACAGCAGCCCTCACACCAATTCATTATCTCTCTGCTCTAAGCATTTACTCTACTTCTTAATTCATTTTAGCCTTGTTTCGTCTTTTTCCTGTGGTTTGAACACATCAGCCCCAACCCACTTCAAGATCACTGCATTGCCATTCTTTCTATTAGGAATATCTTCTCCTTGATAGCTACAGAGCTCACTACATCATCTCTGTTTTCTCAAATAACAGCAATTCTACTTTTCTAGTTCCCCTTAGGCCATTTCAATTTCTCCAGTCTAGATAATACTACTTTTCACCATGTGAATTTTTAAAAATTTTTTAATGTTTATTTATTTTTGAGAGAGAGAGACAGAGTGTGACGGGGGAGGGGCAGAAAGAGAGGGAGACATAGAATCTGAAGCAGGCTCCAGGCTCTGAGCTATCAGCACAGATCCTGACACGGGGCTTGAACTCAAGAACTGTGAGATCATGACCTGAGCTGTAGTCAGACACTTAACCAACTGATCCACCCAGGCACCCCTCACCACATGAAACTTTTAGCATTTAATCATTTTTCCTGTGTGTGTGTGTGTGTGTGTGTGTTCAGTTTGTATTTGTGCCATAGAATGTAAGTTGTTTGAAGGCAAAGATTTTTGTCTGAATTCACTGCTCTATTGCCAGCAACTAGTACAGTGATGGCTTATATTGGATAGTCAATAATTAAATATTTATTTAACAAATAATTGTAAACATTAGAAGGTCTAGACATTATTATAAATTAGAATAATATGGTGTGAGACTGCATTTAATTAAAACAATCATTTCTGGCAATATTTTGCTAAATGTATATATTTACCTATTCTTAGGTAAAAATCCACCTAAAAATGTAGTGGCTTAAAACAGGGATCAGCAAAACTTTTATGTAAGTGACTATGTAATTATTTTAAGTTTTGTAGTCCATAAGCTCTCTACCGTAACTAGTTGACTCTACGGTTGTAGCATTAAAGCAGTTGTAGATAAAACATGAAGTGGGTGCAACTGTGTTCTAATAAAACCTCATTTATGAAACAGGGGGCCAATATATGGGTCCTAATTTTCCAAGTCTTAAAATAACAATCATTAATATCACTTATGAGTCTGTGGGTCAGGTGGATGGCTCTGCCAGTTTAGACCAGGCTTGGCTGATCTTAGTTAGGCTTTCTAATGTGTCTCAGATCAGATGGCAGGTTTCCTGAGCTAATCTGGCTTCATTCACATGCCCGGTGTCTGACTGTTGGCGGAGGCAATGTGAATAACTGGAAATGGTCATGTGGAGGCTGGCAATGTTCCAGGGAAGAAAATGAAAACAAGTAAGGCTTCTTGAGAACGCATTCTATTGGCCAAAGAAAACCATGAGGCCATCCCAGATTCAGTGATAGCCTATCAGATTTACTGTCATTGGAGACACTGCAGAGTCAAAAGGCAAAGAAGTATGTTTACAGACAAGTGCAAAATGATATCCAGTTTTGCAAGCTATCTACAATTATATGAATTTCATACATTAAGCAAACAGTTTCTATGAAATAGCCTATTATTAGAAATACTCTGTGCCAGTGTCAACTATAGATACAAGCCCAACATTATTTTCTACTTAAAATAGTCACCATTATCTTAGCTTAGAGCACTGTTTGAATTTGACAATTAATCTTTGCCAATATCTGTAGGTATCCGTATACTACTTTGATCATACATGTCCTATTTTTATTGTTATCTAACTTATCAGAGCCATCTGGATATGTACAATGACTTTTAATTTGTAATTTTAGCTAATGGTTCTTAGGATTTCTATTTCATTATTTATATTATGGCTGAAGTGCATCTCTAGGGGTGCCTGGGTGGCTCAGTCAGTTAACCATCTGACTTGGGCTCAGGTCACGATCTCACGGTTTGTGCGTTGAGCCCCGTGTCGGGGCTGACAGCTCAGAGCCTGGAGACTGCTTTGGATTCTGTGTCTCCCATTCTTTCTGCCCCTCACCCACTCATACACTGTCTCAAAAATAAATAAACATTAAAAAAAAGAAATAAGTCTCTAGTCAAGTTATGTTAATTATCTTATTTTGCTAGAGAATACTGAAACTTCATCTCCTGAAAATAAAAAATTCTAGATTTTAATCTCTAGTGTTAAATATCACCATGATGCCTTTTATTTTGGTAGTACCCTAGAGGTAGTGATTCAGTCAAATATTTTATTACCTGCTTATCTCTGTTTGTTCATCAAGCTGTTTAGAAAATGAAAGCAGATGGAGCTGGTCAGAAATGTAGTTCATAAAGACTGTTACTCATTAAAGTTTGTAATAGATCTAAACAGGCAGTGCAGAAAAAAACTTTATTTTTTTTGATGGTAGCAATTGATTTTTTTTATATACTGTCTTATCTACCTAGAGAAGAAAACACTCTCTAAAATTATTTTCAGAGTAATTTACTATTCAGAAATATATATAAAACTAATGAAAGGTAGGATATGTTCTAACAAATCTACATTTTAATCATAGGGAAAAATTAATAAATATTTTTAAATGGAAGATATTAAACTAAATAATAGAAAGGTATCTGTCCTATACTTAAAACTTCATCTATATTAGAAGAGGTTAGAATTATAAATTAACTATACAAATAATTTCAACTTATCAGGGCAAATTTTCCTCAATTGTCTAAATCTTTTGAGTAACTTATCTTGAAAACTATCACATTTGTTCTTTTGATTTTGAGTTAAATTGATATTTCTTGACACTGGATGGATTGACATGGATATTGAGATGCACTTTGGTATATTGTCTGAGTATCTTCAATTTGAATGATTAATGGTGAATGTTATAGCTATTTATGGAAACATGAAATTAATTTACTCTGGAAACATTTCTGGCTAAAGTAAGCTATTGTAAGGAGAGATATTGATTAGAACTGAATGTATCATGAAAATGCTTACATTACTTAAGTATTTGGCATTTAAAAACATTTATGCATTTTATTATGGAAAAATATTTGGCTTAGAGTATTCCTTAAGGTTTCTTTACATGAAATACATCATTAGTGGGGTACCTGGGTGGCTCAGTCAGTTAAGCATCTCACTTTGGCTCAGGTCATGATCTCATGGTTTGTGGGTTTCAAGCCTCGCCTTGGGCTCAGAGCCTAGAGCCTGCTTCTGATTCTGTGACTCCTTCTCTCTCTGCACCTCCCCAACTCACACTCTCTCTTTCTCAAAAAATAAATAAACATTAAAAACAATAAAAATAAAAAGAAATACATTATTAGTAAAAGGAAAAACTTAATATTAGGACATTTTCTCTCGGATCAGTGTTTTAACACTCTTGAAAACATAAATCCCCCAATTATTCTTTACTCAGAAACAGTGGCTTTAGCTTCAAAAAGCCTCAAGCACTCCTAAGTTCACACATATATAGATGTGCACACATACATACACACGCATATACAAGCATTATACTCATACACAAAGACAATAAAACCTGGCATATATTGTATTCCCTTATTGTCATATGTAAATTTTACAGTTTTGAGTTTAAAATAATAGTATTCCTAAGGTTGCAATTTTAATTCTAGTATTTCTGTTTTCTCACCTTATGCAAAATGAAAGTATGTCTTTATCTAAAGGGTTAATTGGCATATTTAAAGTTGAAATATAATACGGTAGTAAGATGAAAAGGGATTTAATCATAAAATATTCACTCTTCCATAACAATATTTACTCTCAAGTTTGCTTTCTTTCTTATTTCTTGATAGACTTAAAGAAAAACAACTTTAATTCCTCTCATCCAATTATTATTTTAATGTTAAAATCCCTCTTGGCTTTGGATCCACGAGTTCCACTCAGCATCCTTTTATCTTCTTTTGATTGGGATAGCTAGCTACTCCCTGACTTAGCAAAAACAACACAAAATAAAACAATTTTAACAACCTCAGGTTAGAAGAGAGAAACAAACTAAAAGAGAAACTTTCCTTCCAAGATCTCATTTTTTTGCCCCCATTGAATCCTTGTAGCAGGAAACCAGAAGAGAAGATTATGGCTACTTATTATTTCTGCTTACCAGTTATTAGAATCCTGAGATAGCTGTTTTCACAGAAAATACCACAATTTGTTTCACAGTGAGGAAAATTTTCAATTCTCCTTAGATATATTTCTATTTCACTCTGATAACTGTTACTGATTAAACTATAAAAATTGTAGGTTTTCAGGAATTTCTGGATTAGGACCTTTGCAATTAATTCATTTAAAGTGTTCAAAATTCAATAGAGTATAATTTAAATTTTGTAATTATAATTTTTGTATTATAAAAAGTAAAATGATATGCTAAAATCAAATAATCATTACACATTTAGTCAGCCTTTATATGTTACAGAAATATTTATGCATGATCTCATCAGTAATAATGTAAGCAATTTTTACATAGTTTGAGCCTTCAGAAACTGAAAATTTTTAAATATCATTATTCTTGTCCTGTATCTCCATGATTTCTATTAGTTTGCGTAGCTTTTAATGTCCAAGAAACATGAAAGTTAATGGTTGTGTATTATTACATAGTCATTTATATTTCAGATGTATTGTTCAAACATTTGAGTCAAGATACAGGAAAATCTATTTTTTTTACACTAGTTATAAGGAAAGGGTAGTCACCCAAGAGACCAAAACATCACCAAAACCATGCCGGAGAAAGAGTTACAGACAAGGATCATAGCAGAAATCTTGACTTTAGTCACTACATACCTGGAGTAGCCTACTAATAACAAACACATCCTATCACTAGTTATAACTTGCTCAGCAGCAAGCCATAATGCTTGGTGGGTGTTCAGGAAATGTTGGAAGACTGCTATGCCAGAAGTAGCTGTATCTTTTTGCTAGGAAAGGAAAATAAGAGTATGTGATATGGGAGAGAGATGAGAGATGATGAGAATATTAGTGAATGCTGCTGCATATGATTCATGGACCTTGTTGTTATTTTAAATACATGGATTATTGGGACACCGATGTTGCTCGGTAGGTTAAGCATCTGACTTCAGCTCATGTCATGATCTCGTGGTTCCTGGGTTTGAGCCCTGTGTAGGGCTCTGTGCTGGCAGCTCAGAGCCCGGAACCTGCTTCAGATTTTGTGTCTCCCTCTTTCTCTGCTCCTCCCCTGCTCATGCTCTTTCTCCCTCTCTCTCAAAAATAATAAATAACCTTAAAAATTATTATAAATACATGGATTATTTTACATGCATATATTAACCTGACAGAATAGAGCCCGATAAAATATAGAATGAGAGGAGGGCAATAAAATAGAAGAAATGAAGAGTGCAAAGGGACTTTCTGATGAACTATCCTAAATGAAGTGAGCTGAGCAACTACTTTTGTAACATAATTTTACCTACAGAAAACACAGGCAAGTTAATCAAGAAGACATTTGATAAACAAGTAAGACTGAAGAGCTGGGCATCAGGGAAGTCACAAAGGAACTGCAACATTTTTACAACTATTGTTTTCATGCTTTATTTTCCTGCTCAGTTTGATAATTTTTGTTCTTTTTTTTTTTTTTTAATAGGCTTCCTGCCCAGCATGTGGCCCAACGCAGGGTTTGAACTCATGACCATGAGATCAAGACCTGAAAGAGATTAAGAGTCTTAGAGTTACTAAATACACATATATATAGCAACCCAGTCTCCCCCCCTTTTTTTTAAATGATCTGTTGAAGCCCTTTCTTCCATTTACATCTACCAATTGTTTCCCCCCATTTTTAATACAATTTACCTATTTTCCCTCTCTACCTTTAAATATTGTCAGTTCCATTTCTCATTTTTCTTTCAAAATTCAATACAAAATAACAAAATTTATTTTGCAAAAGATGTTTTTTTCCAAGCACACGAAAATAATTTAATTTAGAAGGACTTCTTATAATTCACGTTCATAATTTCATATTATGATGCACATTATGAGATGCAACCTATAGTATTTGAAACTCTTTTTATCTAAGCTGTGAATTTTTATAGCAATAACAATGTAGGTGAACTTAAATAAATGTTTAATGAAGAAAATATACTATCTATATCAATTTTTTGACCCCAATAGTCACTGTCTTGACTGACATATTAAAATAATGTGAATTTAATTGAATGCCATATTTTACTCTTCTTTTTTCTTTGGATATCATATGCAGCATAAAATTTTTCAGTAAGTTTCTATTTTATAATATTGCCTCAGATGATTTTTATTTTATAAAAGTAAGGCTTAGAGTGCAGTAAACACAATGAAAGTGATAGTGTATAAAACAGGGACATGATTCAACAAAAAATTAAGTTCATCAGTCAATGAATAGGGCTAATGAGAAAATATACAACATACTTAGTACATAGTAAGCACTGCATAGTAGGCACTATTGACTAGTAATAATAACGATGCAGATGATGTTGATGATGGTTCAGATTAATCACCCTTAATGGTGATGAGAACTCTGTTAGTAATGAAGCAGGTTCTATTAGGTGGAAAGTACAATCTAGATATTTAAATACATGACATAACCTGTAAAATGGAGTAATATCAAAAGGTTTGAGAATATCACATGGTCCCAAGCTACATTCTGTGGTTATTTTATTTTCTAAGTGCCACGGTTCACGTTCAGAATTTATGTCTATGCACATATATCCATGTTTTTTGTTTCTGTTTCATACATATTTTGTCAGAGACTTTTTTTCCTCATTGATTTGGAAAAGTTATGTTACAACACTGAGTGTGGATCTATTTTTTTTTCAACAGTATAATAAAATATAAAGTTCACTATAGACAATAGACCAGACAGTTTTAAAATTCATACAACTGCTTAGTTTAATATGTTAATAAGGGACAAGGAAATATTACTAATTATCATTTTATTTTTCATGCTTAGAACGCTAATACTTGTAGGTCATTTCAGATAGAGAATTTTCCACTGTTTGTTCTTCCAAATAAAAGATCCAATTTAATACTCTTTTTCATAAGCTAGTATCTGGTTGATTTTTCTCTAATAAGGAAACCAGGAGTTACCTATAGTCGTTTCATATTTAAATCTTTAAATGTGGTTTCTATTGACCAATCTTTATCATTTGTTATTGCATGAATAGGTGTTATTTATCTTTTTTTAATTAGCTTTGACACTAATAGCCAGGGAAAAAGATTTGTGTGGATTTTTGAAGTCAAATTTATAGACTGGCTTGATGAACATTTAATAAAACTATACAATGCCTTAGAGTTAACATTATATTCTTGTATGTATAGTTCAAAATCATGCCATTCCATAAAGCAATTACTTCTTGTGGAATAAAATGTCTGAATGATAATGACTACTGTATTAATGCGATAAATTTTAAACAATGCTAAAAATATTTTATTTTGTTGTGGCAACATCTTTCTAATTTACTCTCCAAATTTAAATGTGCTACTTAAAGCCTGGAGGATAAAAAGGAAACCAGGGGTGCCTGGGTGGCTGTTAGGTAAGCATTTGACTTCAGGTCAGGTCATGATCTCGTAGTCTGTGAGTTCAAGCCCCGCGTTGGGCTCTGTGCTGACAGCTCACAGCCTGGAGCCTGCTTCGGATTCTGTGTCTCCCTCTCTCTCTCTGCCCCTCCCCTGCTCACTCTCTCTCTCTTTCTCTCTCTCTTTCAAAAATAAATAAACATTAAAAAAATAAATTAATTAAAAAATTAAAATGGAAACCAGACTGCTAGAGTTTCTGGAATATTCTGATTATACCAATGGAAAATAAAAGACTACTTTATTTTTTTTAATTTTTTAAAATGTTTTATTTATTTTTGAAACAGAGAGGGACAGAGCATTAGCAAGGGAGGGGCAGAGAGAGAGGGAGACACAGAATTCGAAGCAGGCTCCAGGCTCTGACCTGTCAGCACAGAGCCCGACGCGGGGCTCGAACTCACGAACCATGAGATCATGACCGGAGCCGAAGTTGGACGCTCAACCGACTGAGTCACCCAGGTGCCCCAGAAAAGACTGCTTTAGATTCAGGTTATACACTTTTAAATCTCAAAGATATTTCTGAATTAATTATGACAAATGACACTAAATACATAGTCACATGACTAAACGAGCTCTAGTACTAAATAATACTTAAATATCAGGTATATTTAAGTATCTAACTACTTGAGTCTTCAAATATGCCACACACTTTCCTGCCTTGGTGCCTGTTCATTATTCTTTTTTTTTTTTTTTTTTTTTCCCAGTGTTCTCTCCCAGGTAAGCTTATCCTTCAAGGCCCACTTAATTATCAACATTTATCTTAGTCTTTCTGTGATTTTCTTCCTGCAATGAATCGCTTCTGTTTCTCTGCTTCTTTAAAACCTTGTGTTTAACCTCCACTACAACACATTTTACACAGTGTTATAATTATTTCCTTAGGTATTTGTCTCTCCATAAGATTTCATATTTCTTGAAGAGAGTGTCTAATTCTGACAGATTTTGAATCCCCAGCTCAAAGCACACAGCGTGCTACATCTTGATTACCTAATGCATATTTGCTGAATGAATGAATACACAATCAGTCAAGAGAGTCAACCAATCCCAGATTTAAGGCCAGAATGAATGATCACGCTGTGACCTCAGAAGGTTGTTAAGCGAGATACTGACAAGCCAGGTGGGATTGTTTTGTGGGATGGTAGTTCTTATCTAGCTGTTTGTGGATGTAGTTTATGTGAGCCAACTGGCCTGGCCTGTATATGAAGTTAATACTCCTAACTCTGGCTTTCTTATATGAATCACACTTATGTGCTGCCTAGTGAGTGTTCTGAAATACCAGTCCTGACACTTTCTCCAAGTTAATGAAGATAACTCAATGTATAGGATCATGTATTTTATGGTTCTAAATTCATTGGTTTAAAACCTAGAATAAAACTGTAATGCATACAACACATAACTATCTTTGTGAGACCCATTGGAATAAACTTATCAGAGGAGGCTGTCAAATGCATAAGTTACTTTCTGAGTATGTCTTTCTCTAAGGTGTTTTAACTCCTATAGGTCTCTAGAAGAGCACTTACTAAATTAATATTATAACCCTTCTGCTCTAATGTATCTCCCAATGAATTTGCTGTATTCTGACACTCTACCTATACCTATGCTATAGTCAGCATGTATAGGTCCAAAATATTCCTTCCCTGAAGGCTTCATTTTTATCTGGATAGAACTGTATTTAGTCAAGATATCCTTGAAAAGCCACTTGGATTTAGAACTCCTAAGGTTTTATATTTTTTGCAGTTACTGAATCTTCACATTGCCTCCAGTCAGTCACATAACTTCTCCATATCTAGATTTATTCTATTGGAGGAGTAGTATAGCATAAAAAAGTCTTTAGATTCACAAATTAAAGGTTTTTACAGAGTAAAACCCTCTTTGGTTACTTACACGTAAGAGAAAGATTAGCCCTGCTAATATTACTTAAGTCAGCTCTATATACTTGCCAGCAACCTGAAGCTGGGCCTATCTAGGTGGGTACCTGGCTAACTTTGCTTGTTCTGTTTCAGTTAATGATTTCTGTCTCTATTCTCTGGCATGAGCATACAATGGATACTCGACAAAGAGTCTCTGAATGAAGTAATTAATTCATCACTCATTCATTCATCCAAAAGATACTTAGCAGTGGCAAATATCAAACTGCTGGTGCCAGAATCTTACATTCTATTAATTCTGAGGATTATTTTTTCCCAGCATTTTAAAAGGCAAATTAGTAAATAAATTTTCTGCTAATGTTGAATACTATTGACAAATGTCACAGGGGAAAAGACTTCATGATTTCCAAAAAGATAAGGAAAATAGTAAGTGTAGGTGTTGATCATTTGTTACATACAAAACCCCATGGTGAATAATGTATTGATAATATTTCTTCACAAGATGTCTTTATGAGATATTTACAGGTAAAGAAATTAAGGTCAGGAGAAGTTAGCAAACTAAGTTCATACAATATGTGATGGTGTTAATATTTGGAAACAGGTAGGTTCTAAGATCTTAATAATCACTGCTGGAAGAGTACTAGTACTTCTGTTACCAGAAATTTTGTTAATATTTGTGTGTGTGTGTGTGTGTGTGTGCACACATGCACATGTGTAAGCATTATAGTCATCCTTCCAACTACTAATAAATTGTCAAACAATTAATAGAATATACTTCAACCTGGGTGGTTAATAGACCAGAGCTCTACTCTTAGACAATCTCTTCAAACTTTACCCTTTAGAAAGAAGACTATAATTATAAATAATTGGACATAATTTTTTTCAAGATTGGAAAAGAGGATTTAATAAAGCAATACCAGGTTAAAGTTAAAGAAATGAGACTTTATTAAAGGTCAAATTAACCAAAGCATTTTTGGGGAATGGAATAGAATATTTTTATTTCTTAGTAAAATTTTATATTTAAGGTGTTGAAATTTATATTTGTTAAAACAAAAAGAGAAATTGTGTTTTCCTTCCAATGGGTTAATATAGAGATGGAGTTAAAGCAGTCCAAATGACTGCTATAGTCCTACAATTAATAGTGTGTATCAGAATAGGTAGTTCTTGCTAAGCTAAAATTCCTCAGATCTTATAGTTTATAACAGCAGTAATAATAGAAATAATACAGATTCATTTGTGGTTCATGCTGTGTGTCCATTGATGGTCAGCTATGGATTCTGCTCTACCTTATTCTGACTCAGAAATGCAGGCTGAGGGAGGCTCTATCTCAATGCTTCTGTGATTGCTAAGGCGGGAGGCAAAGGATGAATAAACCACAATTTGGCTTTTAGAGTCTTTTCTGAGAAGGATAGTATATCATTTCCAATCACATTCTTTTGTCCAAAGCAAGAAATACTGCCATTGAAAATTTTAAGAGACATAAATAAGTGAAATATTACTATATACTACTAAAAGAGAAAACTGGGAATGTTTGGGGGACTAGCACACTGACAAAGAAACCCAGTAAGAATTTTCATGAGGCCAACTGAGGAGAGATGTTCCTTCAGCTAAGTTATCTGGACCACAACCATAGCTGTATTTTATAGTTACTAGAGGATTTGGAATATCAGTTTCTAAAACTTCCTTCCCACTCAGAAGTAAACTTTTATAACAAAAAATTATTATACTTCAATTTTACAAAATTATCAAAGTAGCCATCTGCCATTTTTCACTGTTCAGAAGTTTTTCCAACACCCCCCACCCCAAGGAACACTCTTCTTTACATTCAGATTTTCATTGTAGAGAAGTGGATGATTTAAGGTAGTCTGCAAATTATAAACAATTTTCAGGGACAGGTTATCATTGCCATTGTATTTTACAACTGATGAATGTACATTAGTTTCTTTGTTTTTATTGAGATATAATTGACATATAACATTAATTTCAGGTGGATAACATAATGATTCAATATTTGTGTATATTACAAAATGATCACCAAAATAAGTCTAGTTAATATCATCTTTATATATAATGGCATTATTTTTTTCATAAGAGACCTTTTAAGATTTATTCTCTTAGCAACTTTCAAATAGATAATACATTACTATTAAGTATTGTAACCATGCTGTGCATTAAGTTCCCATGAGTCATTTATTTTATAACTGGAAATTTGTACCTTTTGACCCACTTCACCCATTTTGCCCACCCCAAGCCCCCACCTCTGGCAGCTGTCCATCTGTTTTATGAATGTATGAGTTTTTGTTGTTGGTTTGTTTCAGATTCCACATATAAATGATACACAGTATTTGTCTTTTTCTTTCTGACTTATTTCACTTAGCATAAAGACCTCAAAGGACATCTATTTTGTTGCAAATGGCAAAATTTCTTTCTTTTTTATGGCTGAATAATAGTCCGTTGAATCTTGCTCTCTCTTTCTGTCTCATTTTAACCTGATTATCTGTGATGGACACTTAGATTGTTTGTATACTTTGGCTATTGTGAATAATTCTGTAATAAACATAGGGATGCAGATACATTGTTTTGAGTTAGTGTTTTCATTTTCTTAGGTAAATAACCAATGGTAGAATCACTGGTTCATATGGTAGTTCTATTTTTAAGTTTTTGAGGAGCTACCATACTGTTTTCCATAGTGGCTGTACCAATTTGCATTCCCACTAACATTACACAAGGATTCCCTTTTTCCACATCTTCACTAATATTTGTTACTTCTTGTCTTTTTGAGAATAGCCACTCCAACAGTGTGAGGTGATATGTCATTGAGGTTTTGATTTGCATTTTCCTGATGATTAGTGATGTTGAGCATTTCTTCATGTACCTGTTGGCCATCTGTATGTCTTCTTTGGAAAAATGTCTATTCAGATCTGCCTTTTTTTTAAGTTAATTTATTTATTTTGAGAAAAGAGAGCGAGCACAAGCAGGGGAGGGGCAGAAGAGAGAGGGAGAGAGAGAGAATCTGAAGCAGACTCCATGCTGTCAGCTCAGAGCCCGATCTGGGGCTCAAACACACCAACTGTGAGACTGTGACCTGAGCTGAAATCAAGAGTTAGGCTGGGTTTCTAACTGACTGAGCCACCCAGGCACCCCTGGATCTGCCCATTTTTAAATTGGATTGTTTTTTGCTATTGAGTTTGTGTGAGTTCTTCACATATTTTGGATATTAACCCCTTATCAGATATATGGTTTGCAAATATCTTCTCCCATTCAGTAGGTTGCCTTTTGTTATGTTGACAATTTCCTCTACTATGCAAAAGTTTTTTAGTTTGATGTAGTCCCACTTGTTTATTTTTGTTTTTGTTGCATTGTTCTTTTCCGTTGGTGTTTTCTTGCCTAGGAACTGCTGGTCAATGCAATTCCCACAAGCACAGCTTTTTATATATATATTTTAATAGTAACATCCTTGAATTCTTTAATCAATATCATGTTTTTGTTTTGTCTTTTTTTGTCTGTGTTTGTGTTATTCTTATTCAAATAATAAAAAAGTGCTAAACTGGACTTTTGCTCTTAGCTACTTGGTGAGTTATATGAAACAATTACAAACAAATCCATTGATTTTTTTTAGCCCTTTTTAAAAAACAGTTTTAGGTTTATACAAAAATTGAGTAGAAAGTACAGAGAGTTTCTAGATTTGCTCTGTCTGCACAAATTTCTGGCCATACATAATTTCTCCTATTATTAGTGTCTTGAATTTGTGTGGTATATTTATTATAATCAACAAACCGATATTGATACAGTATTATTAATTAAGGACCATAGTTTACATTAAAGTTCATTTGTGTGGTTCTGTGTATAGTTGTATAATGCCATGTATCCACAATTAATGTGTTGCTACAGGCAAGATAGTTGTGTATCCTCAAAATTTGTATATTGAAACCCTAAACCCCAGTGTGATGGTATTTAGAAATACAGCCTTTGGAAAGGCTGGATTAGGTAATAAGGCTGGGGACCTCATGATGGAATTATTGTCCTTATAAAAAGAGGAAGAGACACTCAGAGATTTCTCTTTCTCTATTCCCATGCACCAAGGAAGACCATGTGAGTATATAACCAATATGAGGGCACTCACCAAGAAACCAACCATGTTGGCACCCACGTCTGGCTTCCAGAGTCCAGGACTGTGAGAAATAAATGTTTGTTATGTAAGCTATCTAGTCTATGCTAATTTGTTACAGCAGCCAAAGTAAACTAAAGCAAATATCATACACCCTTAGTTTTCCACCTGTTCATCCTGCCGTCCCTCCCTCAAACTCCTAGCAACTGCTGATCTTTTTACTATCTCCATAGTGTTGCTTTTAGAAGAATGTCATGTAGTTGAAATCATCTAGTATGTGGACTTTCAGACTGGCTCCTTTTATTTAGCAATGTACATTTAAAGTTCACCCATATGGCTTGATAGTTCATTCCTTTATATTGTTCATTAGTATCCTATTGTATGAATACACCACAGTTTATTCATCCATTCACCTATTGAATTCACCTGTTTGCTTACAGTTTATATGGGTTATGAATAACACTACCATAAACATTTATATGTAGTTTTTTTGTGTGTTCTTGTTTGCTTTTCTTTTTTAATGTGGAGATAAATTTTCAGATCAGTTAGATAATACCTAGAAGCATGAATGCTGGATTGTATAGTAAGAAAGTGGGGTGAGGAATGGGCAAAATTGGTGAAGGAGAGAGGGAGATACAGGCTTCCAGTTATGGATTAAATAAATTACAGGATTAAAAGGCACAGCATAGGGAATATCATCAATGATATTATGACAGTATTTGTTGTATGGTGACAGATGGTAGTATAGCAGAATGAATAGAGAAGTTGAATCACTGTTATATACCCACAACTATACATTGTGTATCAACTATACTCAAAAAATTGCTTAGAGTGTTATAAGGTAGAGGAGGGACAGTAAAGTGTCCTCCAGACAGAGAAGGCCCCCTGCCTTTTTGTTGTTGTTGTTGTTGTTGTTGTTGTTGTTGTTTTTGAGTATAGTTGACATGCAATGTTACATTAGTTTCAGTAGTACAACTTGGTGACTTGACAAATTTATGCATTGTGCATGTTCACTACCAGTATAGCTACCATTGGTTCCATTACATTGCTATTACAATATCATTGACTGTATTCCTTCTGCTGTGAGAAGGCAGTTTGAGACTGAAAAAGGAAGCAAGCCACTCGATACCATTCATACGGTTTGACTCAGGGGATCAGGTGGATGGGCAATCTAGGCACTAGGCAGCTATTCTCTGGATTGGACCTTAATCCACAGCTTTTATGGAATTAGACTTGTGTTGAGTCAACACATAGTTATCTAAAGTGGCACCACCTTCCCACATTCCGGTCAGGGCATATATTATAACCACCAAGGGGCCTGGAACTTATAGCCTTGAGAGAGGTCATTGCATTGGCATGAACAGGGTAGAGGGCCAAAGATGGAGTCAATGCTGTCAACACTTCTATGGGTTTGTAGGAAACTGCTAAACTGTTTTCCAAAGCAGCTATAACATTTTGTATTCTCATCAAGAATGAATGAGTCACTATTGTTCTACATTCTACCAAACTGGTATTGTCACTGTTTTTTTTTTTGTTTGTTTGTTTGTTTTGTTTTTTTTTTGGAGGTGGGAATGGGATTTGGCCATTCAAGTAGGTGTGTAGTTACATGTCTTTTTGTTTTAATTTACATTTACAGCAAGACAAATGGTGCTGAGCTCTTTTCATATGCTTATATGCCACACACAAATAATCTTTGATATGGTGTTTGTTCAGAACTTTTGTCCATTTTTAACTATTTATTTGCCAACATTTTGTTGACTTTTAAGTGCTCTTCATATATCTAGGATAAAAGCAAAGATTTTCTCTTAATCTGTGGCTTGTCTTTCCTTCTTTTAACTATTTTTTTCACAGAACAGAAAGTTTTAGTTTTAATGAAGTCCAACTTCAAGGTGAGCAGAATATCTCTCTGTTGCTTCTTTTTAAATATTCACCTGGTTAGATGAGGCCCATAATGATAATGTACATTATAAACAATGTAAAGTCAAGTAATTAGGAACCTCAATTCTATCTGCAAAATTCCTTCACCTTATCTCATAACCTAATATTAGGATTAATATACCATTATGGTCACAAGTCCTATTCATGCTCCAGGGGTGGTATTGCACAGAGCATATACACCAGAGGGTAGGAATCCCAGGGAACATCTTAGAATTCTTCCTACCACAGTCCACCCTCTGTCCCTCAACTACCCACAACCTTTCCAAATGCAAAATGCATTCACCCTCTCTCCAGGTTCCCAAGAGTCTCATCCCATTGTGACATCAGCTCACAGTCCAAAGTTTTTTCATCTAAATCTAAATCTCATTAACTCAAAACCTCAAAGTTCAAAATTGTCACTTCTAAAAAGATGTAGGTGAATTTCTTGGGTATAATCCATTAAGTACAGCAACTTAGGGCACAATTTATTTCTCTGCTCATCCTAAGCTATTTATATCATTGAGCCAAAGGCACATGGGTTTTCATTTGTTTGGTCTCTCAAAACATTAGTACAGAAACTCAATAATGAAAGGAAGAAAGTTTCTGAAGTAGAGTATCTGCCTTAATGGAAACTTCTTTGAAAAATGTTGACAATCCATTGAAATAGAAAGTCCACCTTAATGAAAACCTTTGAAAAATGTTGACAGAAGAAATATTTCACAAATATTAGTGTCGTTTTCATATCCCTTTGAAAAAAAAAAGGAAAGTTCCATTTCCATACATCATTTAGTATTATTAGAAATTATTGATCCATTGATACTAGAATGAAAAAAGTGGGCCATTTAGTTAAATGTGTAATCTGTGTGAGCTTTTATAACAAAGCCCAAATATGGTTTTGATCTTACAGCTTTGTGAGGATATATTTTCATTTTGATGGTGTAGATTTATGTAGAGGAGTTACTCCCTTTCTTTCTGAGGAGTCTTAAGAATATGTCTGTATATCTACATTGTTTTAAAGTCAAAGTACTGTAAGACTTATGCCAATTAAAAAAACAGGAGACTTACCTTTTCACTCCCTAGGGACAATTATTTTCAGTGCCTACACTTCTTATCTGTGGCATTTGCTTCTGTATTTCTGTAGCTTAACATTTATATATTAGTTTCTTCATTTTATTTTTTTATTTTTAAAAAAAAATTTTTTCAACGTTTATTTATTTTTGGGACAGAGGGAGACAGAGCATGAACGGGGGAGGGGCAGAGAGAGAGGGAGACACAGAATCGGAAACAGGCTCCAGGCTCTGAGCCATCAGCCCAGAGCCTGACGCGGGGCTCGAACTCACGGACCGCGAGATCGTGACCTGGCTGAAGTCGGACGCTTAACCGACTGCGCCACCCAGGCGCCCCTAGTTTCTTCATTTTAGATAAGAAACTATCATGTTTTTATGATACATGATTCTACCTTTTCACATACCCATATTATATTTATATGGTTGGTTTCAAAAGATGGCGTAACTGGATTTTTAGTATATGTCTTAAAAGATTTTCCCATGTTAGTAAGTAATATTCTGGTAAACTTATTTTACTTGATGCATATGAATCAAGCATATGCTTGATCAAGTGCAAGTGCGTATGAATCAAGCATATGAATGAAGCATATGAATGCTTCATTATTTATTTAAACAACATTCTAGTGTTGGAAATTTACATGTCATTCTAATCAATTCTTTCATTCAATTAGTGACATGTGTCTTATCTGTGGAATACTGGTCTGAAAATTTTAATTATTTAGGCCATAGCTGAGAAACTGAGCCTTCTCAAAAATGCAACCCCCCCCATCATCTCATTCTCCACCCCCCCCCCCCGTCCTCGAATCTGTTAGGACACTTTTTTTAAAAAAAATTTTTTTAAGAAGGTAGAAACCAGCAGAAACCCACTCAGAGGTTAATTTACCATGAAGTAGAAGAACAACTCTGAGGTTGTTGTGTTCAAAGGATACCCCCAGAAGTAGACACAAAACAGCCAAAACTAAGAAGTAGGAGCCTGACATCAAGGAAGAAGAAAGAAAAGTCTGGAAATCAGAACTCAACATCAGAGTAATCAGAGATTCTTTAACTTAAAATTAAATATTTATACATTCCTGAATAGCCCATCAATGCATCATTAGATTCCAATATGCACATAGAATCTTTTTTTTTTCTTTTCTAATTAGAACCAATTAACCATAAAGGTAGAACTGATTTTGATAGCCACTGTTAAAAAGAATAACAGGGATTTTAAAAAAGGAATGAAGGGAATTATATAATATATCTTAAAGTTCCATATTTAAAAATTCAGGTTTTGGAATATTTTTGACACTTAGGAGATAATATTAATTTCTGAACATTTGATAGTCAACATGTTTGTGAAATAATAAGAAATAGATACATATTGGTCTCTGCCTCAGGTTCCTGCTAGTATTTTCTGTTTAATCCCATTTCCTGACACAATGTTCTTCAAAAGTATCCTTGTAATTTCCTGAGTGATAGGAATGTCTGATACAGAGCTCCTAAATCCCTTGGAATTCCCTGAGTGATAGAGTTTTGTTCTTTTGTTCTGATGAGGTGACTCTTAGTGGACCTGCTCCTGCATGGGGCTGGTCACCAGAAAAACAACACTGATTAGAAGTTTGAAACTTTGAGTCCCACCCCCTATTCTCTGGACAAGGGAGAGACACTGGAAATTGAAGTAATAGTTGATCATGCCTATCTGATGAAGCCTCCATAGTAATCCCTAATATACAGGGTTAGAGATCTTCTGTGTTGGTAAGCACATCCATATGCCGGAAGGGGGCACAGTCTAACTCCAGGAGGATGGAAGCTCCTGTGCAAAAGACTCTTCTAGACCTTGCCCCATGTATCTCTTCATCAGGTTATTCATTCATATCCTTTAAAATATCCTTTGTAACAAATTGGCATTAGTAAATATACTGTTTTCAGGATTCTGAGAGACACTCTAGCAAATTGTCAAACCCAAAGAGAGAGTCTTGGGAACTTAAATTTATAGCCAATTGAACAAAAGTTGTGTGTAACTTAGGAACTGACTAGTTGTGACTGACATCTGAAAGAGAGGTAAATCTTGTGGGACTGAAATCTCAACCTGTGGGGTTTACACTAACTCTAGTTAGTGTCAGAATTGAACTGTAGGATATCTAGCTGATGTCAGAGAATTGGTCAGTGTGGAGAAAACTTTCACATAGAACTCACACAGAAGTAGAGGAGAAACACAAGATTATATCTTTATCATGTAAGAAAACAAAACAAACAAACAAACAAAAACAAAAAAAAAACAGAGGCTTTCAATGGCCAGGTCTATATTTGGATCAAAATCAGCTATATAACATGGTGCCCATAAATGAATGTGCCCAAATTTCAATCTTTTCAAAATTAGAATGAATATATTGAGGAATATATCTGTTACACAAAAAATCCTGGCATATAGAAAACATGTAGTAAATGAATCCTATCTTAATTATTCACTGACATTAAATTCTTCACACTCTGATAACAATGGAATTAATGTGAAACTGTGACAGAAAAAAAAAAAACATTGTTGAAACTTTCTATCTACCTCATAAAATTTTTTAGTTTTAGAATACGTGTTAAAAAATATTCTTATCAACTTATACTTCAAAATACTTTTAAAAAATTACATGTACATGAAGAAATACTATCTCTCCCTCCAAGGCTGAAGTAAACTGTATTTGACAACATTTGAGCAATTCACAAAACTTTGAAAGTCCCATTTCCTCTTAGCATTTTGTCCTCCACATCAGACAAGTTTATGTTTGTTTCTGTACTGTAGCAATGACGTCTCCAATCAATTTACAGTTGCTTTCAGGTTGGATAGTTCACTTCAATGAATGCTCACATGGGTATTCTGCCCAAACAGCATGAGTGCAAATGCAGCTGGCATATCCACAAGAATATGGTATCATGAAGCTTGTGGTTTAATTATATCAAGTATAGAATTTTAGCCATTCTCTAATTTATTCTAAAGACACATCACTTTAATGGGGTTTCAATGAACTGTGTGCCAAAGGCATGGTTTTAAAAGCAAAATGTGCTGTTTTTTCTTTCCTCTGCAGAACCAAGGGCATTGATCAGGCCTGTGATTAAGTGCTAAGTGAAGAATATATTCCATCAGCATAAGCCCTCATTTATTTCCCTTTGATTACAAAAAACTATGTGCCAGGCTACTATTTTTGGCTAAGCACTGACATACAGTAAATGTAAGCATGGTCAAGGAGTCTCTGCAGATGAATTGAGAAATGCAGGGAGTATGAACGTGTGTGCGTGTGCGCGCGTGCACGTGTGTGTATCAGCTGTTTTCATCCAGTAATTATATATTGCCTGACATTAATTTTGTCTGTATCAAGTGAGGAATCTGGGTAACTTTATGAATGTGTGTACTGGATGGAGAATGTGAGATATACTGTTATCATTCATTCTTTCATTTATTCAACCATTGGAGCCCTGATCTTATGCTAAAAGATGCAGACACTTTGTGAGCACATGAATATATAGGTGTATTTTTCTGAAGCTGAAGTTTATGAGGGAGATGAATGCCAAGAAAGGATCACACACTCGTGGCATTATAGGAGAGTAATACTGAAGAGTTTAATAAAGTCACAGAGTGTAGGATTTCCTAAGACAATAACACTTGAGCTCAAGGAAAATAGCAGTGAACCAAGTAGCAAGACACATGTGTCTACATTTTGGTGACTTGACTTTACTACTCCCTGGGAAAATCACCATTTTAGAGATGCCCTTCCATGATAAAAGGGGATTATTCTTTTATATGGGGAAGTTCTTTTTAAATTTCCCCTTCCTTGTCTTCTTTGTATCTTCTTCTCGCCTTCAAGAATTTGGATAAATGATTCACTTAAAAGAATATGGAAATAAACTGGTAATGTTCTTAGAAAACCATAAATCCACAGGTAATAACATTAAACTTTGAAATGCTTTCCCCAGGAGCTTTAGCTTCTTGTTATGCCTTTGAACTCCTGGCCAGGTAGAAATACAGAACAACATACATAAAGGAACAATCTTTGTAAAGAATAAATTAAAGCAGTTTTCTCTGACAGAAGACTATAATTAACTGAAAATTCAGGAAAAAAAATCTTCCCTTACAACTTTCTCAACTGGCTTTTGTGTTAAATTTGTGAATCTAGAAGTTTCAGAGGATAATTTAAATGAATTTTATGAGTTTCTCTAACTACTTATATTTCTCCTTAAATGTTAGATTCATATAGTCTAAAGATCATGCAGATTTATAATTAGACCAAATAAAACCTAAAACATACACCATTTTCTTTGTAATCTTCGTGAATTTGGAATTGCTATTTGGGAGAACATCAGGAATAATTTGTGTTTATAATATCATTCTATTTAAATATATATTGCATGTTCCTGTATATCTCCGTTACCATGTGATTGCTTTGCAATAACAGGTTCAAATTATAACACTATTTTTTTTAGCTCTTTATGAATTTATGTTTGATTAATTCTTTTCAAATACAAACGTAACTTTGAAAAGATCTTATAAGGTTATCTGTTTCATTCTTTTAAACCCTGGAGCCTCATCTAAAATTTATAATGTGGTCCTTTGTCTATCTTGTTTCAATTGAAGGTGTAACACCCACTTTCGTCCACGTAACCCTTATTTCCCTAATTCTTAACCAACCTGTCAACACTAATGGGTTTATAGGGAACCAGATTTGACTGCCATCTTGTCTGTATAATTTAAACAGGCTTTTAAGGATGTCTGGTACTTGGTTGAGGGCATCTGACTTGTGGTCATGAATAAGTTTATTACTATTAGGTAATTTTTTTTTTTTTTTTTGCCAAAGTGACAGACTGCTGAGGCCACAGACAGGATAAGTAAGAAGACCCGTCCTTTCATTGCACTGTGTTGTATTAGAGATTATCCAAACTGTACGGCTTGTTTCCACATAATTTACAGGATTTTCAATGAAACAGATCTTTCAAATCTAACTCATATTGTCCCTCCACTCTGTAAGGATTATTTGTCAAATATGGGCTGGAACATAAGGGACAACTGAGATAAAGACCCAGTCATATAATCAAAATCACTGTCTCTGATGCGTTCTTTTCCTGGGTTTAGCTTGCTTCCTTGCTTCCTGTTTCCTTAAGAGTCCTTCAAAGATGGGGCGCCTGAGTGGCTCAGTTACTTGGGCGTCCAACTTCAGCCCAGGTCATGATCTCATGGTTGGTGGGTTCGAGCCCTGTGTCGGGCTCTGTGCTGATAGCTCAGAGCCTGGAGCTTGCTTTGAATTCTGTGTCTCCCTCTCTTTCTACCCCTTCCCTACTAACACTCTGTCTCTCTCTGTCTCTCAAAAACAAATAAGCATTTAAGAGTCCTTCAAAGAGGCTTTGATCTTGCAAGTAAATAAGCTTCTGGTGACATCACTGCATCAGTTCCCTAGACATACCTAAACATGTTGGAATTCCAGTTGGGACTCAAACTGAGACTTTCACTAAATGCTTACTACGTCTTGACACCATATGTAACCCTAAAAGTTCAGAAATCTGATACATTGCTCCTATTCTAAAGTAGCTCAAAATCCTACTGGGGATTTTGCAAATAATTTCAATACAGTGTGAAGTCACTACAACAGTTCTTTGAGGGTACATAAAAACTGATGACTAACTTTTCCATAACTATATTCCAGCTTAGTTTTGCTTTTGTTTGTTTTGGTATTTATCTGATAGGTGATCTGCTTCATCTAAGTGTCCCACAGAAGTCTTAAATAATATTGAAGGACCAATTTCTTTGGAAAGACATAGAGATAAACCGATTTATACAACAACAGCAAACATGTGTGCGTGTGTATGTATGTGTGAATGGTTTTACTGTGTGCTGTGTTAAATAGTGTTCCTCCAAATCCACGTCCACCCAGAATCTCAGAATGTGACTTTATTTCAAAATGGGGGCTTTACAGTGTCAAAGAGAGCCAAAGCTATACACTGATTAAAGTAATAAAGATAAGTTTGTTTGTTTGTTTCTTCCAAGATTTTATTTAAATTCAAGTTAGTTAACATATATATAGTGTAGTATTGTGTAGTGTAGGTTTCAGGGGTGGAATTCAGTGATTCATCACTTATATATAACACCCAGTGCTCATCATAAGTCCCTTCTTAATGCCCACCACCTATTTAGCCCATCCCCCTCCTACTGCCACTCCAGAAACCCTCAGTTCATTCTCTATAGTTAAGAGTCTCTTATGGTTTGCCTCCCTATCTGTTTTTATCTCATTTTATTTTTCCTTCCCTTCTCCTTGTGTTCTTTGTTTTGTTTCTTAATTCCACATATGAATGAAATCATATGGCATTTGTCTCTCTCTGACTGACATATTTTACTTACCATAATACACTCTAGCTTCATCCACATCGTTGCAAATGGCAAGATTTCATTCTTTTTGATGGCCGAGTAATAGTCCATTGTATGTATGTGTATATGTATATATGTATGTGTATATGTATATAAGCATATACACACCACATCTTCTTTACCCATTCATCAGTAGATAGACATTTGGGTTCTTTCTGTAGTTTGGCTATTGCTGATAGTGCAGCTATAAACATTGGGGTACAGTACCTTCAAATCAGTACTTTTGTATCTTTTGGATAAATACCTAGTAATGCAGTTGCCAGGTTGTAGGGTATTTCTATTTTTAACTTTTTGAGAAAACTCCATACTATTTTCCAGAGAAAAACTGACTGTACCAGTTTGCATTCCCAGCAACGGTGTGAGAAGATTCCCCTTTCTCCACATCCTCGCCAATATCTGTTATTTCTTGTGTTTTTGATTTTAGGCATTCTGACAGGTGTGAGGTGATATCTCATTATAGTTTTGATTTGTATTTCCCTGATGATGAGTGATGTTGAGCATCTTTTCATGTGTCTGTTAGCTATTGGTATGTCTATTGCAACACAGGGGAAGATACTTTAGTATGGAATAGAGCTCTATTTTGAATATAACAAGTAAGAGTAGGGATATAGAGTTAAGAAACAGGGTGAGGGAGTCCCGAGGGTGGAAAATTGCTAAGAGCATCAAAGGTAAGGGTATTCTTGCTAATCCTGCTTAACAGGATTCTTGCTGAAGGCAGGCCAAGGTGATCAGATATCAAGGATGGGGATGAGGAACATGATCAGATATCAAGGGAGATCGTATAACAATGGTATGGGAATGACCTAGCAGGATTTTTTGCTAAGTCTGGGTGGGCAGGCCAAAGAAGGATTTGGATCAATGTTGAAGCCTCATCTAGAAGAGATCTCAGAGGAACCTGACTAAAATTTGGTGGAGAGAGATGTAATTAATTAAGATGAGGTCACACTGGATTGCGGGGGTGGGGTGGGGGAGGCTTAAGTTCAGTATGACTAACAGCAAAGACATGGCCAGACTGGGGAAAATACCATATAATTCTGGGGCAGAGATTAGAGTGACTCACATACAAGCCAGGGAATTCCCAAGGACAACCAGAAGGTAGACAACAACCAGGAGCTAGAAGAAACGTGAGGGAAGGAAGATTCTTTCCTAGAGCCTTCAGAGGAAGCATGACCCTGATAACATCTTGATTTTGGATTTATAGCCACAGAACTGTGAAAGTAAATTTCTGTCATTTTTAACCACCCAGTTACTTTATAATGGCAGCTCTAGGATGCCAACACATAGTGTTATGTTTACGTGAGCCCAAGGAAATGGAGAGTTGAGAAGGATGCACATACAGCACAAACGGTGCTTCTGTTTTGGGAGGGAGGGGGAATGACACCGGAAATGGGGTACAGGAGAGGACTTCACACTGTAAATTTTCTTTTCTCTTTTGGGGGCACACTCTACATTTTCTATATTTCTTTTATAAGGTGTTTCATCTTTTTTTAGCTTTGTCTTTTTAGTAGTATGCAAATATAGCATTATGAAAGAAAGAAAGAAAGAAAGAAAGAAAGAAAGAAAGAAAGAAAGAAAAGGAATATAGACAATGGACATGGGGAAAGTTTAAAACTTTAGAGGAAGGCTGAGAAAATGTACCTATGCATCAGTTAAGTGAATATCACTGTGTTGGGTTAGGGTTCGTTGGCTTGCCTCTTTACAATTGCCCCGAACAGACCCTGAAGTATCATGAATATACTGATGGGAAGCTTTAGTTTTTTTTTACATTTTCTATATTAATATCTTACTATTTGGGGTTCTATATTTCAAGTGGTTCCTTACATATAAGTACCAATCTGACAATACGTATCAAAAGGGAAAAATGTCAGTGTTCATGCTCACATTTTTGTAACTTATATCTGGTATCTCACCCACTGCAAAATATGCAAGTGTTCTTCATCATTGAAGATCTCTTTTCCCTGCTAATGACACTCTGATACTGTACCAGTGAACTGCAAAATTAAATAGGTATGTCCACAAAATGATTTTTAGAATATTTGGACATTTATGTTATAAAGAAACACAATGTGGTTGAGCACATATGGTACTGACCTAGAAGTCAAGAGTCTATGTCGGGAGTCATCTCTTTGTCAGGTCTCTTAGTCTCAATATTTACACTTTTAATTGGATATTGTCACCACATATTTTGAATATATGTAAAAAATAAATATTTAAACACTTACCTTCAAAGAAGAAAATACGTACAATCACATGCTCCATGAAAGCAGAGATTGTTATCCATTTTGTTCACTGCTGAATCCTCAGTTCTTTGAACAATATTTTTGCATATGGTTGTGTTCAATAACTATCTATCCATAAATTAATAAATGGACATAATAATGCATATACTAACTAATGCATGACTTAATTTCCACCAGGAATTATTATCTCTGTATTTTGCCAAGAGTGCTAGGAAAATTATATAAATGACACTGACCCAGATATTCAAACACAAATGAATTCTGCACAATAGCATTCAGGTAAGATCATATTTTCAGAAAACCAAATTTTCGACTAATGTGATTGTTAATTGGTTTTTTACAAGGGTTTTATTTAACCCATTAGTTTATCTGCCTAGGTAAAATAGAGACCAATTACTATAGTTTGCAAATTTCCAATTACCCTGATTAATTATTAAGGGTGTGATATTCTACAGAGGCATAATTGCACTGACATAATCTCTCAGTGTCCAGAAGACTGTATTTGGTGACTTATAATTTTTCAGCCTTTTTAACATACCTATTTCACTGAAAATTACTTCCTCTTTATGTTATTGCTCTTACAGCTTGATTATATTTTACTACAAACTATTAGGAATGCTGACATGCTTATTAGACTTATGGAGCTTTAAACAGCATTTTTTAGATTCATGATGAATGTAAATGCATGTGAAGAAAAACCTTACGTCTTAACCATTCTTTTCATATATGTGTGTGTGTGTGTGTGTGTGTGTGTGTGTGTGTGTGTGTATGTAAATGGGTATAGCGATGTCTCATTGCTTACTGGCTATTACAAAGAAAGCAAACATGATATTTTTCACATAATTCCAGATTTAATAAGTGCCTATATACTTTTTTGTGCTATATTAGAAAATATACTTGCAGGCTTTTTTGGGTTATATTATATGACACACTGTCACATTAGAAAATAAATTCCATCTTTAACATCACTAGAATATGCAATACACAAATTACAATGCTTAGAATGATTTCTGCCACTGAAGTAAAGATAAGTTCAAAGATAATTAGATAACTTTCATTTCAATGGTTTCTGGATAAAGCTACAATGAGCTGTTCATGAGAGATCAAATATTAAAAAAAACAAACAGATAAACAGAAGCACAGGAAACTCATTGACTTTTCAAGGAAAATAAACATTCATGAATTACTTACTATACCCACAGCATATGGGACCCTCAGGTAAAAAATAACTGAATTGTTTCTGGACTATTTCCCTTTGGACTGAATGGGAAAGTCTTAGCTTATGCACAGCATGTGACGGAAGAGTGTTGCAACAGTCTAGGGATGAGGCTGGGAACCACACATCCCTCTTGTTGCTGTTGTCACTTAATAGATATTGAGGTCCAAGTGCAGTAGAGAACACATAATTAGGCATGGTTTCAGAGCAGGATATTAACAACTTTTGTTAATGGAAAATGTCTGGACACAAACAATTTATTCTCCTCGTCTTTAGCAACCTTAAGGCATATCAGATTAGGTTTCCTATGAGAGATAAGTTTTGTGGAAAGATTGTAAAGTCCAGAGAGCTTAAGAATCAGACTTCTTAGAATGACCTTGGTCTCCCCTGTCAAATGTCATTAAGACTAAATTATTGCATTCTCTGGATACAAGTTGATTCTATTTTAATTACAGAATATAAGTTTCTTCATTGGTTAGCCTCCCTAAAAAGTTCAAGCTGTTCCTTGAGCATTTTCAGTAGATATATCTGCCTTTGCCTTAATATATTGGGAAGTACTAATATATATATGATTAATTACTGTGGACCATCTTATCATATTTTTCTAGTATAGCCAAATGTAATAGAAGGTAGGGTTGACAAAAGAATAGTCAATGGTGGGGTATTCTTTTGCCATAGGAAACTAATTAACTATATGGACATGAGGAAAAAAAATAATGCAAAAAGATGTAAATAATTGTTGAAAGAAAAGTACTTATTAGTATACTTAAAATTACATTCCTATCTAACATTGAAGATAAAAAACTGTGAAATAAAAATTATTTCATAAGAGATTTTAATAGAAATTTCCTTCTTCATCCACTATCCCCAGGATATGTGCATCTGTGTGTGTGTGTGTGTGTGTGTGTACACACACACACACATACACATATTTTTTATTATTATAGTGTATATAGATTGTATATTTTTTCTGGAAGGAAATATATGCATATATGTCTATCTATATTTATCTATCTTCTTATTTCCTGGAATAAGATTAAGTTAATCACACCTTCATCAACATGTCATAAGAGGCTGAATGGCCAGTACAGACGTTATTGCAGGTGATAACTGAGTTGAATATGAAATTAAAACATGTATATCATGCAATAGTTGGTTCTCTTAGAATTGGTCCCTCAGACTCCCTTTGTACAACTAATAGATCTTAAAGACATATCTAATTTCCTGCCTTTGTTATTCTAGCTTGAAATTTTACCTAATACATTTTGCATTCTTTAACCAAGAATATGATGTACTGGTTCTAGATAACAGTTTTAATTACTGTTTAGTTTAGAAATAGGAACATAAATCCCAATAGAAATAGAGTAATAGACATAATTTAGACTCAATTAAATGAAAGCATGTTTTGGACACTTCAGTGATAATACTGGTTGTCTATAGTAATTAGACTTTATTCAGTTCTTCTACTAAATCAAAATTCACTTAAAGATTCTTAAGGCGAATTTCTTTTTTACTAAGCTTACTTTTTGACAACCCATATTGAGAAGAAATATCTATTGTTAGAAAAGGTAAAATTAAACAGCAGAGCCATCATAGTAAGATGGGTTCACAAAATGTAAATAAATATACCACAAAAAGGACTTCACCACAAAAGGGAAAGTATCTACTTTAACAAAACATTTCTTACATATCAATATGGAATAGGTGGAAAAATCTAAGATGAGGTGAGAATATATTGAAGACTAGATTACCAGTGTGACATACTTCAGTCCACAAATGCACTATTTTTCTTAGTTTCTAGAATTTAAGAGGAGAATTAATGTTCGATGAGAACTTACGATTTTCTAGATAGTGTGTTACACGATTTCCTTAGGGTGACTGTGGTGGTCCTCTTTTTAAAAATGTCAAGTGTACCTGGTAGTGACAACACAATCTAAGTAATTATCAGATCTCTTTTCCTTAGACCGGAGACTTGGTGAAGCGGAGTTCCCTGGGGAGGAAAATGGGGGAAATGAATAAAGAAATAAGAGGCACACTCAGACAAATTTTGAGCTTGAATCTCACAGGTTAAGTGGGTAAGAATCTAGATTCTCTGTCAATGAAGAAAATTCTTTATGAATATATAAGTGTTATTTTCAGCAGTATTACTAAAAGATGAGGGAAGCTTCTGAACGATGTTAATTTCTGATTACATGATACATATTTCACTCATCATTTTCTTTTATTATTCTTCAAATTATGTACCTTTTTTCATTTTTGCCATTTTAGGAGGTGTTAAAATATACAAGAATTTTGTTTTAGGTGCTGGAATCTTTCCCAGCAATGTGGGACCTAATAGATTGGATTCCAAGAATAGGCAAACTGCAAAATAAAGCCCACTTGTGTCAATGGCTGGAGAGACAGAATAACAACCCAAATATCTAATCCACATAGGTCATTTGTGGAGACTAAAGAAATCAAAGAAAATATGTCCGAAGAAAGTATGTCCATGGTTGACGAATGAGGAAAAATAAGTTCTGGGTAATGAGTAGAAGGTGGGTTGAGGTTATCCTTTTAGGGGCGCCTGGGTGGCGCAGTCGGTTGAGCGTCCGACTTCAGCCAGGTCACGATCTCGCGGTCTGGGAGTTCGAGGCCCGCGTCAGGCCCTGGGCTGATGGCTCGGAGCCTGGAGCCTGTTTCTGATTCTGTGTCTCCCTCTCTCTCTGCCCCTCCCCCATTCATGCTCTGTCTCTCTCTGTCCCAAAAATAAATAAACGTTGAAAAAAAAAAAAAAAAGAGGTTATCCTTTTGTAAGATGCCATTAGTTCATTGTATCCTCTATGTATTGGTATGCATTGTATGCATTGTATGCATTGTATCCTAACGATGTATTGTTAAAAGCATAGTCAAAAAAGGTTGAGTTGACTTTGTGATTCTTTCAAGTTCTAGAAATGTTTTTATGTGAATATATTTGTTCTGATATACAGCCCTGGGCAAATGTTTTCAGCCTTTCCAAAAATGAGATTATTAATCTGTAAAACAGGGACATACCACTTAGTGTTCTTAACAGGATTATATAAATGCTGATAAAGTGTCCAACATAGTGTCTGGAACCTAGGAAAGAAAAGAAATTTGTTAACTGTGATTTATGGTTATTAAGTCACATAATAAACTGTTCAATTCCCTATAATCTAGTTCTATAATCAGATTTAATTTGTGTAACAACATTTTATTCTAAATCTGTTAGTTTCAGGTACACTGAGATCTGTGTTGGCTTTATGAACAATTTAACTATAATTTGCTTCTGTCTCCAAATAATGTTTGCTTTTCTTTTTCTTTTTTTAGATAATACATTTAGCTGAATATTTATGCTAGCATTAATGGGCTTAAATTGATATACTAAAGGAAAGAAGATAGACAACAAAAATATTTCTCTTTAATATTAACAGGAAATGTCATTAAACAGCACTTGTCATATACATGTGAGACTTTATTTTAGCTAGAATGATAGGTTATGTTACTTATGTCTTTTTGTTTCTTCCTTAGAATGAGTCATCAGAGCTTTTTGGTTATAGTTCAATATTAGCAGAAACTGAAAAATGATACCATAGAGGTTAGATACCTAGAACTGTGGGTCTACAGATGGATTATCAAAATGTTCACAAGTTTCTATTAGGCACCTTCCCCCAAAAAACAAAATTTGAATTAATGTATCACTTGCCAATTAACTACTGACAATAATATTAAAACCGCTCTTTGGGTACCTGGGTGATTCAGTTGGTTAAGCATCGGACTCTTGGTTAGGGCTCAGATCATGATATCAGGGTTTGTGAGTTTGAGCCCTGCTTCTGGCTCTGCACTGGTAGCCTCCAGCTTGCTTGGGATTCTCTTTCTCCCTCCCTCTTTCTGCTTCTCCCCGCCCCACCTCCCACTTCCCAAAATATATGAACATAAAAAAAATTAAAAAAAAAGAAAGAAAACCATTTGAGGTGTCAAGGGGAGGGAGTTTTCTATGATTCACTCCAGCAAATAGATCAGTAAAAAGGTATAGTCTTTATGCAAAGGTTTGTAGTTAGCCAGGAAACAAAGGAAACATTCTGGCTAGTTATCATGGAACTGCTTTAAAATTGCAGATGCCCTAAATTTATAGCTTCTGCTATTTTCTATATCACTTTGCAGTTTGCAGTTTAAGAGAAAATGCCATTGCTTAATGACAGAGAGTTATGTTTGGGTTACACTTTCCTTAGTGGAACAGAATTAGCACTCTAGGAAATACAAAATTATGTTTGCTCAGCCTGGTAGCTTCAAAGATGTAGAAAAAAACATACAAAATGAAGGTACAAAGGAAAGGTAATGTGGGAAAAATAACAGGTTTGTAAATAAGTAAACCTTTACAAACTTAGGATGTCTATTTCAAGATGTTTTTATATGTCTATGAAGTGACTGCTTGAATAAGCTGCTTACAACACCTCTTCACCTAGGTGTCTGTCACCTTATTGAAAACCAAGACTTTAAAACATGTCTTTAAAAAACACATTGAGTCTTCTAAAGAACTCATTTCTGAGCCTCATTTTAGTGTTGTTTTTAATCTATGTGATACATATTTTTATTCTCTGACATTTTTATAGAAATTTCATTAGCAATGTTATGTGTACTTTTCCTCAATGATCTGTTTCCTTTTTATTTCAGTCAATTTTAATATGGAAGTTTTCTCTAAAAGAAATGTATGCTCATTTTTCATTGCACAAAAATTGAAAATAAACTCACAAAAATTGAAAAGCTAACGTGGTCTGCAAGATTATTATATTGCAGACTGTTTTACTTCCGATGTTTCAGAAAATATCAATAATCTAGAGCAGAGGTTGGCTAACTTGAGATGTTCAAATGTCAAATAGAAGTACTTTAGGGGTGTCTGAGTGGCTCAGTTGGTTAAGCGTCCAACCCTTGATCTCAGCACAAGTGATGATCTTGTGGTCCATGGGTTTGAGCCCAGTGTTAGGCTCTGCGCTGGCAGTGTAGAGCCTGTTTGGGATTCTGTCTCTCCTCTCCCCCTACCCTGCTCATGCTCTCTCTCTAAAGATAAATAAACTTTAAAAAAAAAACAAGTATTTTAGACTTTATGTGCCATGTGGTCTGTTTCCATGACTTGACTCTGCTGCTGTAGTACAAAAGGAGTCCTAGACAATATGTACATAGTAGGTGTGGCTATGTTACAATTAACATTTATTTACAAAAACAGTCCATAATTTTGTCTGATCTGTAGAATAAGGGACTTATCCTAGGTATCAGAACTTGCCTCATTAATATTTTGAGTATCTTCTTCAAGTCACTTTTTCTTGAATAGGAGTAGGTAGATATGGATAATGGATAATTGTATGTGTGTGTATGTGTGTGTGTTTGGCCTGTATCTAAATTTTCTGTTTGTATTATCTTCCACTTTGTGAATATTGGGATTTATATCCTACTATAGGAAAGTGAGATACTCACTTTCCCACACTCTCTTACAGATAAAACTAGTATTTTAAATTAGGCATACTGACAATATAATTGAATATACAAAATTATGTAAAGAATTATGTTTCAGGAAGAATACCTTCAGGCTGGGGGTGATAGCAGAGACCACGGCAGGACATACATTAAATTCCCAGGTGCAGTTGCTTGCAGAGACCAGGACTGTCATAGCGGGCAATGGGCAGTGCTCTGTGCATTGTTAAGCAATGGAAGATTAATGTATTCATCGGATGAGCATTTTGCTAAAGCCTTGCTTGTTTCTGACTGTTTGCCAGTTCTTATGCTTGTAGGTTTTCTTGTACGTGTGCTCTCTTACCAAATACCCTTTTAATGAATTACTTGTGGAGGTGTTCAATGGGAGGTTTTATTGCTTGAAACTAACATCTCTGATACAGAAATTTGTATTTGGAGAGATCGTGGTGAACTGAGGGAATGTTAGATTGAGGAGTTGGAACCAAAGGTAGTAAAAATAATGCTAATAAACTGAGAAATAGTCTCTGGAATCCCAGAGCTTTCAAAATTGTAACTGGTTAAATTATTACTGAATGTGACCTAATATGAAGTGACCATCAAAGACAAAGCTTATCAAGAACTTGTAGCTGCTCTAATAGAACAAAATAAAGTTAAGAATAATTCAGAATTGGTGTGGTAGGAGTTATCACTAACTCCACTACACAATCTGAAGAGAGGAATGACAACATGAGTTTCTAATTTCAATTTTTTATCCTCTGGCACAGACTTTCTCTTATGACACTAAGTAATCTCTTGTAAATAAAGTTGAAACACCATAATATCACTTCTGAGAAAAACACCAAAGTTTGATTCTGTAGGCTTCCTTATTGCAATATTAGTGAAACCACAGCCTTATCAAGTACCTTAAATGAAAGTTAGGGCATTGAAGAAAAAAAGAGTGGGACCCAAGGAATAATAATGTGAATATTTGGAAAGATTGGAGGACTCAGGTTCATCTGAATTCCTAAACCCAATGAGCTTTCCTTGTAAACTGAATAAATTGTCACATTTTTTGTCTACTGTGACAGTCCCTCCTTAAAATGCTGAATGTCTTTGTCTAAGGAATTTGTTTTACATGAGGGAGCCAATGTGCTTAATGCACCCATGTCAACAACATATTGTTTTAGCCCAACTTCTAAACCGAATCAGTTTCCAACAAGTGCTTGAGGCCACTCAACTAGAGTGTCAAATTGGCAATACAAAACATTCACATGATTTGGCATTTTACTTTTGAATACTGTATTAGTTTATTTTATTGAATACTTTATTATTTTAAAGAACTATTTGTTCCTCCTTGAGAGGATTATACATCAATATCCTAGCCATGTCTCTTCAGCTTATTATTAGGCATAGACACTTCGTTTATTTTGGCCAATGGAAAGTGGGAAAACCTAAATTGTGTTAAATATAAGTAGAAGCTATTAATGTGATTCTGATTGAACTTCGCACTTTACGCTCTGCCCCCTTCCATAAGAACAAATGGTACCAGATAATAAGTCCTCCTTTAGCCTTGGCCCTAGAATGAGATTATACATAAACTAGAGACACAGGTGATCCAAAGTCCATGAAGAATATAAATAATGTTTCTGATCATAAAAAAATAAATGTTCTGTTGTAAGTCATTGAGACTTGGTGATTTTTTTTGATACTGGAGTAGCATTGGTGAAAATATGAGGAATAGATTTGGTAACAGATTCTAAAGCTGTTTCCAGTGACAAAATTATGTAATGTTAATTTGGACAGAAACCACCAATATACATACATTTCCTACTTATTCTATATTCAGTCTTTTCTAGAAGAGCAAATAATTTGAATTGTTAAGCTCATAGGTTTAGAGCACTTAAGTAAATAAGACTGTTCAAATACATTGATCATGTGTAACCTGTCAACCTACTTCTAAATATGTCTCCTGAGAGGGCCCAGAAGACAGTGCTTTCTGTAAGAATACACTAGGGAGGTCATCACTAGCATTCATTATATCCATATTCATATCTTTAATGCATAATATATATTATCTTCAAGGAATATGGGACACAAAGGTGAAATGTGCTTCCTGATTTCAAAAGATACTAGGGTCTCAAGGTGACAGAAGACAAATGGTAATTTAACTTTGGTGGCAAGGTGGGAGGGTTACCATGACAGGTAACTTAGCCAACATTTACCCAGTGGTACAGAGATGAGCATGTTGTTAATGTCTTAATGCTTTCTATAAACAAAAACACTGTACCTAATCCGAGCACTTTTACAGAGTCATAGAACCCTATTTACTTTCCATTTCTGAGTTTGTCAAAGTCTTAGAGCACCTTGAAGGAAGAAATGTGATATACCAAATGTATAACAAAGCACACAGGAAGCAACTGATAGGATACAGAGTATAAGATGATTATGTATTTCACATTTCTAGAAGGGTGGTAGAGGAGGAAAGTTATATAACTTTCAATTTCTGGAGATGGGGAAAGCTGGAACAATAGGAAAGAATCGGTCTGAATATTCAGGGAAGATAGTACAAGCAATAATTTGCAATCATTAAATTATAAGTTTCAAGAGTAATAAAATATATTTTCAAAAACCTAAACTTATTTATATTAAGAGTTTTGTCCATTTGTCTACCAAGTTTTTAGTAAATTGAAATAATTACTACAATGAGAACAACAAATTTAATTAGTAATGGATGACATTAATTTGCCTTAGACTACATAGATAATTTTAAAAATTATGAGTGTTGATGTGAATATTGAATGATTCATATCATTACATTGATTTAATTACTTTTTAATTATTAAAGTCCATAAAGCAATCACATTTTAATCTTCTTAAATTAATAAATTCCCATTTAATTTAGAGAAATAATTTTGAAGATATATTTTTTCTGGCTATGACTGAGATTTATGAATTGCTGCTTTAGGCATTTTACTTAAAGAACTACTAGAAAAAGGACATTTTTTTTCTGGTATCAGCTTTAAAAAAATATTGTGTTTGTATCTTGCAATATGTTTTAATTTTAAATCCAGTGAATGGTTTCGACTTTGCTAAAGTTGCAGGAATCCCTTTGATTGGGTGGAAACAATATCACATGATGGGTAACAACATTAAATATGGGGACAGATTGTCTAGGTTTGCACCCCAGCTCCAACCTTACTATTCCCTAATATATTTACGTGTAATTTCCTCTTAATGTTGTTGTTATAATGAAATGAGTAATGCATCTAAAATATTTGCAGAAGTGCCCAGTACATATTAAAGAGTGCCTATGTGTTAGATAAATCTTAATCTTGACAAAAATGATATGTGGAATTCAGATATACTTGAAAAAATCAGGTATTAAAGTTTACATTTATATAAAGAAATACTTGACTGGCATCAAAATACCCAGATGATTCCTATGGTATGTAGAAAGGTCTTGTTAGGATACCTGAATTATCATGACCTTATTGTTTACGTGCTTTGTAATTTCAAGGAAGCAAAAGTCATTCTTTAAAGCAAAAACAATAATATTGAGCTTAAACCATAGGATTGAGATAATTTAATGGAATAGCTTCACTCATGTGTCTTATGAATTTCTGATGGGAGTCCACAGGTCAGTTTCTGTAGATGGGATTCTAATAATTAGGGCTAGATATGATAATGAGTGGGCCTGGCCCACACTCTCAGGACAAAAAGCCCATGTAGGATTTTAAGGTCAGTTTTCAAGCCACAAATGCAGGACAGGCCGGTGGAGAGAAAGAACACAATCATAATAGGTGGCTCTGCAAAGGACAGGCAAAGTGAAAGATACAGGTTCAAAAAATAGTCTGGAGAGACTGAGAAAGGGAAGGCTTTTTAAAGCCCATGAATGGCAAGAAAATGCTTTACTATACTAAATTAGATTAGCCAGCACACTGGAAAGTACCATCTAAGTTTATAAGTCATAAGTATTAAACAGCAACCTCCACCCACTGCTGTCCCAGGTAGACATTATTGTTCTCTTCACAGAGTTTTAATTAAAGCAACCACTGTGGTCCCCCATTAATTCACTGTTATGAAAGACTCATTACTTTAAGATAGGGAGTTTTCCTAAGCTCTATGTTGTAGATCCCTTGTTTTTTGGTGCTGATTCCTCTTCAGGGAGCTTAAGTTGCAAAAGAAGCAGAAGAAATAGTATGTGGCATTGATTCTGGATAATTTCTCATCATAGCAACTATCAAAATCTTCCTGGATCCAAGTCACTTTCAATTAGTGGCTTCCTTCACTGACCTATTGTTGATCCTGATCCCCTGATTTCTCCTTTAGACTAGGTTGCATTCACATTAATTATTTTTCCTTTCAGCATTTGTCTTTCCACTTTCGACCTTAAGACAGATGGTATTTTCTAAAGGTGTGCACACCGATATATATCTTACTTGTTCTTCTAATTTTATGTTGACACCCTTCTTTTGAGAGATGGAGGTGTGTATTTTCTATCCTTGGAATTGGTGACCAATATATTATCATGAAAGTGATGCTATGTGACTTCTGAGGCTTCTGTCTGCCTCTCTCTTGAGCAAGTGTTTGAGGAGCCTGGGTTGGCATATACGAAATCAGGTTACACTGAAATCACTATCCTGGGGGGGACCACATGAAGAAGCCACGTAGAGACAGAGCTGCCTAAGGAAATCCAGATGTTCCACCCTTCATGTATTCTCCATGTTCTCAGCGTGCCCTTAAATGATTCTAGCCCCATTCTCCAAGCCACTTGAGGTGATGCTCAGTAAAACAGAGATAAGCTGCTGTAAGCAAAGGAAATGTTGTTTTAAACTACTATGTTATTGAGTAATTTGTTATATACCTCTAATGACTGGGACAGGACCCTTCAGAAATTGGTATGTGAGTCTAATGAAAGTCTATATATGTGACAGCGTAATACTGTGTTCTCCATTCCATTTTGGCTCTCTCCTATGTGTCATTGAAGAAAAAGACCTAACTATTAAAGCTTCTTCAGTTTAAGGTCATATTTGAACATTACAATTCTCATCTTATTTCTAAACTTTGTTCTCTCCATTCTATGACCAATGCATGGAGAGGTGTCAGCTGTGCATGTTTAAATTTTTCATATATGTTTCTCACAGACCTAGTAGAAATTTTTTAGGTTATTGAATGTTGTGAACAGTAGCACTGAATCATAAGATACTTTTGTTCAAATCATTTAACCTGAACATGAGGACAGCTTGTCCAGCTATTAAAGAAAACATTAATGTACCTTAAGTAATACCATGCATAAGGAAATGATGTATTTAGCTTGACTTGCATTTTTTTTTTTCTGGATAAGGTCCAGTTTTCAGTTTATCAGTTGCCTTCTGGCTCGCTGTGTATAGTGCAATCAGACAACTCTGCAATATTCCAAAGGCAAAACCTGAAAATAATATAATATAATTCAGTCTGCAGTATGTCACTTTTATTAAAGAATAAGCTGTTAAAAATAAATTCAAAATTATATGTTAAATATTAGTTTTTATTTTCTACATATTTTCTGGGTTATATTAAAACATGTTTTAAATCTGTAAGACAGATTTATATATTTTATTTGATAAAATACTAATCTCTCAAATAATAAAGTATGAGGTTGTTTATGCTTTGACAAAAATCAAATAGAGAGATAAAGGGGATAAGGACGATTTGTGGAAATCTGCCTGATACAGTCTAGGGTGAACTTTCTCCTGTTCAATTATATGTTATTAATTGGAACTTGGCAAAGGGATGTAAGATGTAGGCATGTTTATATCTGGACACAGATATGTTTCTTTTGAAAAGCAGCAGAATTTGGATGAGGTCATACTGTCAACAGAAGAGAAAATCAATTCTTATCCTTATTTAACCTGTGATAAATATTGAACATTGTGTTGGACTCTTAAATTCAACTTCAAAAAGAATATAAGGTATATGTAAATATATAACATTTTTGTAGTTAAAAATTTTAAAACATATACTCTCCTAAGAAATATTATTTGGTTTCAATGTCAGAAAAACTCATTTCCTATATGGTTGAGTGGTAGAATGGTAGCAATACTATAGTATAGGATTTCTCTTATTTTTAAAATATCTATGTATCTATCATCTATCATTTGATTCATTTATGTGTGTATGTACATATAATATGTTTGCATGTATCTGTTATTTAATATTCATAAGAGAAATAACTTTCATAAGAGAAATAATTCACTGATATAAAATCCTTTTCAATTTCTTCAAGTCTCATTTTATCATTAAATTAAATAGTGAAATCAAAACTGATAAAGTGGTATTATAAGTATTTAACATAGAAAATTAAAATTCAGAGGAATTAAATAACTTTGCCAAATTTACATAAATTCTGATTGCAAAGTCCAGTATTTGAACAAGTGTTTTAATTCAATATTTATTCATTCATTTATTCAGTTAATGCTTATTGTGATCCTGGAGAATATATTTGCAAGACATGTAATCAAAATAGATTAATATCAAAAATATGTCAGGATGTTATACAAATAACCAAGAAAAGCATAAACAATCCACAGGAAAAAAATGGCATAAATAGGTATCTCAAAAACAAACAAACATGATATATTATAGACAATAATATAGGAAGAGATGTTCAACTTCACTAGTGTTCAAGGAAATAAAAATCACAGCCATGATGGGATAATATTGTATATCCACTTTATTGGCAAAAAATAATAGATTATATTGAAGAATAATTCTGACAATAAATGTTGAAGAGGATATAGATCACTGAGATCCATTCATAGTGGGAGTGACAGGATATATCCACTTTGAAAAAGTTTGGTGCGACAGTTTAGCATCTCATAATTATAAATTTATACCTGTACTTCTCTCTAGCAATTTAAGCGAAAAGTATCTGCTCAAGAGAAATAATTTCCCTTGTGTTTCCTGAGACATGTGCAAGGATGTTTATAGCTCAGTATTATCAAAAGCAAACTCCTAGAAAAAGAATCAAGTATTCATCAACAAGAAAATAAAAAAAAAAACAAAAACAGGTGTGCATTTATACGATTAAATATCATATCATTCAAAATGAACAAAAATATAGATGATTCTTAGCAAATGAAATGAATAATTCTCTAACAAATACATAGAAAATTATTCCTTTTTCTGACATTTTCATACTTCATTTTTCATTTTTAATTAGTTATTATGCAAACATAATGTCTCTTGACTAAATCCTAAAATAGATTCAAGATACAATTAGAGGAAATGTAGATTGTATTTATGTGCATGTCTATATGTCAAAACCTTAAAAATATAGCTATAAGAAACTGTTATCTTGCTAGCTATTCCAATTGTTTTAAAAACATTCCAAAGAAATTCCACATATTCCAAATTAATGGATCCACATATACCCATTACCTAAAAATAACTCGCAAGCATTTGCCCCAGTTATTTTTACTTCTTTTTTAGTGTTGTAGGGTTTTTATACATAAGCAGTTTAAAGGAAATTCCAGGTACCATGTCATTTCACCTCTACATAATTTATATACATATGAATTCAATTCTAATACATAAGAACCATAAACAGCTTCTTATGTAATATAGTGCATTATAATAATAATTCGTAATTTTTGGTATAAATTTTCAAATTTTCTATTTTCAAATTTTCCCACTTTTCTCAAAAGTTAGTTGTTAACACTTTTTCTTTTCCAAAATCAGGATCCAAATGAATATTACACATTACATTTGGCTTTTATGTCATTTAAGAGTCTTACTTTTTCTTTTTTTTCTTTTTTTAATTTTTTTTAATCTTTATTTTTGAGAGAGAGACAGCGTGTGAGCAGGGCAGGCACAGAGAGAGAGGGAGACACAGAATCGGAAGCAGGCTCCAGTCTCCGAGCTGTCAGCACAGAGCCTGACGCGGGGCTCGAACTAATGAGCCGTGAGATCATGACCTGAGCAGAAGTTGGATGCTTAACCGACTGAGCCACCCAGGCGCCCCAAGAGTCTTCCTTTTTCTTATGTTTAGGTATACATATGGCAGGATAAAGACAAAAACCAATTTAGGATGATTTCAATAGAGGCGGAACAACTTATTTAATGTAGTTCACTAAAACTTTATAAAAAAGCTGTCAGCAAATCAATAATAGAAGGAAAATTCCTCAAAGTAATAATGTAGCTATAAAAATCCTACAGCTAACATCAGAAATAATGTGAGGTCATAAAATCATGAAAAAGAAAAATGTATTCTCATTAATTCTATTTTATATATTTTTGGAGACCCTTGCCAATACAATAGGCAAGAAAAAGAAAGTAAACAAAGTTTGAAAAAGAAATAAAACACACTATATTCATGCACAGTATGGGCATAATACATACTTCAAAAATCTGAATAAATCTAGAAAGGCTTATTAGAAATAATAAGTGAGCTTAGCAGGTTGTAGAATGGAAGATCAATACCGACATATTGTCTGTGTGTGTGTTAGTAATAAACAATTAGAAAAATAACTTAAAAAATTAAATTGACAAGTATAAATCGCTGCTGAGAAAAAAAATGCCTAAAGAAATGAAGAGGAGAACGATGCTTTTAAACTGGATAACTCAATATTATTAAAATATTATGAGCTTGTATATGTATATCTGTTATCCCCATGATGAACTATAGATTTGATGCAATTCCAATTAAAATACCAGCACGTGATTCATCTTCTGGTAGTGACCAAGTAATTGGCACTATCCACTACTGAAATCAACTGTAGCACTGGACAAGATCTGAGGTAACAGTTCCCAGGCACTAAACAGTATGTATCAGAATACTTTTACTTTTAAAAGAAGGGAAACACATAAGATAAGCCCAAGGTAGTCTCTTGATCACTTTGTCTCTTCCTTGAGACATTTTCATACAGTAGAATAGAGGGTGGGAAGTGAGACATTCCACTTCCTCATATACATGCCCTAGTGAGAGCTACCCTCCCTTCACCCCTACCTAAGAAAACTGCTTTTATTGAATAGAAAGTGGCAAATGTGGTGATGTCATTTCTGTGATTAGGTTAGAATAACTTTTATCTTCCTAGCCAACTCTCTCTATAGCCTTGTTGGCGTGAGTTTGATGAAACAAGCTGCATGTTGGGAATACCCATGGAGCAAGAAACTGATGGCAGCCTCTGGCCAAAAACCAGCACAGAACTCTGGCCCTCACTCTCACTGCCAAACAATCACATGAGCTTGGATGTGCCTTCTTCCCCAGTTGAGACTTTAGATGACTATAGCCAAATGACATCTTGATTGTAGCCTGTGAGAGACCCTGAAATAGAAGACCCTGAAAAGCTTTGCCTGGATACCTGACCCACAGGAACTAAGACAAACATATGTGTTGTTTTAAGTTTCTTGATAATTTGTTATGCACCAATTTATAACTAATATACCTCTCAAGTACACATGGGACATTTTCTAGGATATATCATACTCTGATATTCTGGCCATAACGCAAACCTCATAAAATTTTAAAGAATAGAAATCATACCAAGTATGTTTATAGAAGGTAACAAGAATAAATTAGAAATCAGTAGCAGAAAAAGGTATGATAAATGCTCAAGTATTTGGAAATTAAGGAACATATGGAACAAAGGAAATATGCAGGGCAGTTAAGCATATTTTGAATTAAATGAAAATGAAAATTTAGCTATAAAAATTGTGGGATACAGTTAAAGCCATGTTAAAATTGGTGGCATTAAATACATATGTATATATATACAGAAACATAAAGAATTTATTGAATTCAAGTTCAACAATGAATGAATGAATGCAATAAATATCATCAAAAGTCCTGAAATCATTCTTCATAAGGGAGACAAATGACGAATGAACACTTGAAAAGGTGATCAAATTTATTAGCGATAAGAGTAAAGTCAGATAAAACACACATAAGATCCCACTAGACACCCATGTGAATGGTTAATACAAGAATGATCATCTCAAATAATACAATCACTTTGGGAAAATGTCAATTCCTTATAAAATTGTATGTATTGTATCTACTCCTATTTTTCACAACTGTAATGGAAACATATACCCACACACAAAAACTTTTACAAAAATAATTAAAGCAACTTTACTTTCAATACTCAAAAGCTGAAAACAATCCTAATTTTATTCATTCTCCAGCAAGAGAATCTTCAGCAAGTCGAGCAAAGTTTAACAGTGAAATGGAGAAAGGAAACGAAGGGAGGAAGATGGAGGGAGGGAGGAAGGAATGAAGGAAGAATAAATGGATATTAAAGGAAGAATAAATGAATATGAACAATATAAAGGAAGAATAAATGAATATTCTTTTATAAAAGAATAAATTCATTATAAAATTTTATTCATTTTATATTCATTCGATGGATTATTATTCAGCAATACAGTGAAACTACTGAAACGCTTACATCATAGTTTTGCCTCACAGATACTATGCTGAGTGAAGGAAGGCAGACACAAAAAAGTACTGCATTATTTTTTTTAAAAAGTGCTACTCCATATATGTGAAATTCTAGAATAGAGAAAAATCAATTATAGTGAAAAAAGCCATAAAAGTGGTTATCTTTAAGGCAGCTTGACTGAATGGGGGCATTAGGGAACTTTCTGGAATGACTCTTTATCTAGACATGTCTACTTGCATGTATGGAGATTTTTCAAATGTCAGCACATTGTACATTTAAGATTTGTGCATTTTCTTTATGTAAATTTTACCTAAGCAAAAGAGAAGTATAAACAAATATTGAATTCTAATTAGTCATGAATGCTTTTTTGCAGTAATACAGCTTAGAAATTCTGAAATTACCTTCTTGGTATTTTAGGATTGATAACAGGAGCTAGGTTTATGACTTGGAGATGGGTATTGCAAAGATGGAAAAGGATAAAATTAGAATTTACCCTGAGCTATAATACTGATAGCAGCATGAACTCAAAGTATTTAACATAGATGATAGATGATAGATGAGAGAAATAGAACTAGAGTGGTAGAGAAGTACAGAAAGAAATGAGATGGATATTGCTGTGCGTTAGGAAGAGGCTTCTGTGTAGGGGTTGTGGGTACATTACTAGAAAGCTCTCTTTTATGTTGTTATCTCAAAAATTTTAAACATATGGCTAGTCTGAATAGCCATCTCCACTATTCTCTGATGTGCCTTCTCTGGAATCCTCTACCACCAAATAACTGAATCTACCTCCATTGTATCTTACCTGTACAATTTGGTTATATATCGTAGTTTTTCTTTTCAAAGCCCATTTATACCCCAATGACCCCGTTTATTCTTCCTCCCTTCCTCCCTCCCTCACTCCCTCCTTCCCTCTCTCCCTCCCTCCATCTTCCTCCCTTCTTTTCCTTTCTCCATTTCACTGTTAAACTTCTCAACTTGCTGGAGATTCTCTTAGTGTGATTTTTGTGGCTGATTTTTCTCACCCTGGGATTTTAGGAACGTCTGAATTTTCTTTATTTTCCCTATGCTATCTATCTCTGAACAGCTTTTAATTTTGTATAGAACCTAACTTTTTTTTCTCCCCAAACATTCTTTTCTAACACTTTCAGGATAATTTTCCACCTACTTTTGTTAAAGATGTTGTTACTAATTTTTTTTTTCTTAACTGGCTGTATTTTGTCTCTTTTTAAGATGAGTTTGGGGGTGTACTAAAAACTCTGCCCCAGTCATAAAATTTCATGACTAGATCTGATATTATAAATTTAAGGAAATTAACCCTCACACAGAAGATATTCAAAATAATGTTAACTTATTTTGAAGGTCAATGGGTGGTTGCACAATATGGGCTGTATAAATAGCTAAGTTATTTTCTACATTTGGGTTTTTATTTTGACTTCTAATGTGTTTGTGTGCTCCTATTACATTATTAGAAATAAGAAAAATATAATCATAAGTGAATAAATGGTGAAATTATTCTTTGATCCAGTGTTTGTGACAAATCTTATGTGATGAAAATTTTAAAAAATATTCCTTAAAAATAAAGACAACTTTATTCCAAGATTGACTTGTTCTAGGCATTGGGGATAGAGTGGTAGACAAATGTTTCTGTCTTTTTGTAAGTTAAATTTTAGTGGGGAACGAGACACACAGCAAATGATCCAATAAAAGATTAATTTTCCTCAATATTTAGCAAAAATATATGCAGAAAAATATATAAAGTTGGGTATGGAAAATTAAAGTTTGGTATGGGTGGTTGGGGAGTCTTATTAAATAGACTCTTTTCTAACTTGGCCAGGTTCTGAGGCAATGAAACTCAAAGCAGAGATTTTTCTGGAGTCAGTTAATTAGCATGCAAAGATATTGAAGGAGTATTTTGGGAGCAGGTACACCAAGTACTAAGAACATAAGGCAGAAAGGAATTTGGTGTTTTAGAGGCATAGAGAAAAATGCAAGATTTCCACAGCATAGCAAGTGGGAGGGCTGCTGGAAAGTTAATAGGATTAGGCTTCTTCCTAATGATAAACTGATCATGTAAGGCCCTCTAATCCATTTGGATTTTATCTCCCAGGTAAATATCTGGATTTTATTATGAGATGGAGAGAAACCTTTAAGCAGGGGAGTGATAGGTATGATTTTAATTTACAAAATATCACACTAGTTGCCTTTTAGACTTACTAGAATTAGAGAAAATGGTTAGGAAATTTTTGCATCAACCTAGGCATAGGGTAACTTGTACAGGAGAGGCAGTGGTGAATGGTTGTATCTGATAAGTATTTTAAAGGTAGCGGCCATAGACTTGCTGATTGAATGTAGTAATGGATGAATGAATGGAGAAAACAATGACTTACAAGTTTTAGGCTTGAGCAAATGAGTTAATAGAAATGATGTTTAGTGATCTAGGAAAGATAGGGTAGTAAAGCTTGAGAGAGATACAAATTACTCATTTTGCTTGGATTATGTTAAATCTGAGCTATTTATTAAGAGACCAAGTAACCTCCATACCAACTAGTTAGTTGGATGTAGATTTCTACCATTTAGGGAAGATGTCATCGGTAGAGATGTTTATTTCAAAGACACCAATAGGTGACATGTCACGACAGAAATTCTCCACACTAGCAACCAAGTAAAGAAAAAAAAAAAAAAAGAATGGAGATCTGAGAAGTGGGTTCTGAGACACTCCAACATTTAGAAGTTGGAAGAGGAGATAGGGATGGAGATGGAGAAGGAGCCGCAATGAAATAGAGAAAAAATTGGGGGACTTTGCTGTCCCTGTGGCCAAGAGCATAGAAGTATTTAAAGAAGAATGGAGTGAGCTACTATTTCAAAATTCAAATTCTCTGTACTTTACAATTATATTAGTAAAAAAAGATAAATGTGTTTACATGTGTTCCACTGCTGCTCTCTTCCACTTATTTGTGTTTGTTTTTGTGTTTGTTTCTTGTTAGTGGACAGTATTTTTTCTTTGCTTTCATTATCACTTAATTAGATAATTATAATAACACTTTAGTTGGACACCCTGCTGTGGAATAGCCAGAAAAGGGCTTTTTTTTTCTTTTTTTTGGAATGAAGGATTTGAAAAATTATTGTTTATATACATGGCTGAATTCCACAAATGCATTTGAATGTGGGGACTGCCAAGGAAGAAACATTATATAAAGATATCATTTGAAATTGCCCTATCCACGCAAAGGCAACCATAGGAGCTCAGCTTAGAGTAAAGGCACAAATTGGAGCGGGATCACAGCATTTGAAATGGGTAATACATTCATTTTTATTTAGTCTTTCTGTGCAGTAAAAACAATTTGTTTTGATATATTTCCAGGTATGATGATAGTGTATAAACAAGGAGATAAATCAGCCTCAGTTCTAGTCCTGAAATAGTAGTAAATTTTATATTTGATACATCTGAAAATATTGGAAATATGACTTGAACTGCCTAGAGAAAGCTTGTTATTATAATTACAGTTTTTCTTCTTCTATTAACGTGAATTTATTAGGTGCCTAATTAATGTTTCATGTTGAATGAATCATACTGAAATATACTTAGTGTACAATTTGTCTATTTCTAAACATAAATGAGAGACACTATATGTCTAGAAGTAGCTGAATTACTGCAGAAGTTATACATTAAAATTGTCAAATATCTTTAAACTGTTTTCTATGATTATCTGGCACAAACTAGGAAATATGAGCAACTTTAGACTGATAATGAAGAGGATCAGAGAGACACTGCCTAACAAGTTTTAGATCCAGTTACATTGATTGAGACATTTAAATGTGGACCGATAGAACAGTTCTTTTTTTTTAATTATTTTTTAAAATTCTATTTTTTTAAGTTTACATCCAAAGTAGTTAGCATATATTGCAACAATGATTTCAGGAGTAGATTCCTTAATGCCCCTACCCACTTAGCCTATACCCCCTTCCACAACCCCTCCAGTACTCCTCTGTTCTCCATATTTAAGAGTCACTTCTGTTTTGTCCCCTCCCTGTTTTTATATTATTTTTGCTTCCCTTCCCTTATGTTCATCAGTTCTGTGTCTTAAAGTCGTCATATGAGTAAATTCATATGATATTTGTCTTTGACTGACTAATTTTGCTTAACATAATACCCTCAAGTTCCATCCATGTAGTTGCGAATGGCAAGATTTCATTCTTTTGATTGCTGAGTAATACTCCGTTGTATATATATACCACATCTTCTTTATCCATTCATCCATTGATGGATATTTGGGTTCTTTCCACTTTGGCTATTATGGATAGTATTTCTATAAACATTGGGGTGCATGCAACCTTTTGAAACAGCATACCTGTATCCCTTCGATGACTACCTAGTAGTGCAATTGCTGGGTTGTAGGGTAGTTCTATTTTTGATTTTTTGAGGAAGCTCCATACTATTTACCAGAGTGGCTGCACCAGTTTGCATTCCCACCAGCAATGCAAAAGAGATCCTCTTTCTCCGCATCCTCGCCAACATCTGTTGTTGCCTGAGTTGTTAATGTAGCTATTTTGACTGGTGTGAGGTGGTATCTCATTGTGGTTTTGAATTGTATTTCCCTGATGATGAGTGATGTTGAGCATTTTTTCATGTGTCGGTTGGCCATCTGGATGTTCTTTGGAGAAGTGTCTATTCATGTCTTTGGCCCATTTCTTCATTGGATTATTTGTTTTTTTGGGTGTTGAGTTTGATAAATTCTTTATAGATTTTGGACACTAACCCTTTATCTGATATGTTGTTTGCAAATACCGTCTTCCATTCTGTCACTTGCCTTTTAGTTTTGCTGATTGTTTCTTTAGCTGTGCAGAAGCTTTTTATTTTGATGAGGTCCCAATAGTTCATTTTTGCTTTTGTTTCCCTTGTGTCCAGAGACGTGTTGAATAAGAAGTTGCTGCAGCCAAGCAATTTTGATGGCTTCCTGTCTTACATTTAGGTCTTTAATCCATTTCGAATTTATTTTTGTGTATGGTGTAAGAAAGTGGTCCAGGTTCCTTTTTCTGCATGTCGCTGTTCAGTTTTCCCAGCACCACTTGCTAAAGAGACTGTCTTTATTCCATTGGATATTCTTTCCTGCTTTGTCAAAGATTAGTTGGCTATACATTTGTGGGTCCATTTCTGGGTTCTGTATTCTGTTCCATTGATCTGAGTGTCTGTTTTTGTGCCAGTACCATACTGTCTTGATGATTACAGCTTTGTATTGTAGCTAGAAGTCCAGGATTGTGATGCCTCCTGCTTTGGTTTTCTTTTTCCAGATTGCTTTGGCTATTTGGGGTCTTTTCTGGTTCCATACAAATTTTAGGATAATTTGTTCTAGCTCTGTGAAGAATGCTGGTGTTATTTTGATAGAGATTGCACTGAATATGTAGATTGCTTTGGGTAGTATCGACATTTTAACAATACTTGTTCTTCCTATCCAGGAGAATGGTATCTTTTTCCATTTGTTTGTGTCTTCTACAATTTCTTTCATAGCTTTCTATAGTTTTCAGTGTATAGATATTTCACCTCTTTGGTTATTTTACCAAATACTCCTAGGTATTTTGTGGTTTTTGGTGCAATTGTAAATGGGATCGATTCCTTGATTTCTCTTTCTGTCACTTCATTGTTGGTGTATAGGAATGCAACCAATTTCTGTGCATTGATTTTATAAGCTGCAACTTTGCTGAATTCATGAATCTGTTCTAACAGTTTTTTGGTGGAATCTATAGGGTTTTCCATATAGAGTAATATGTCATCTGCACAGAGTGAAAGTTTGACCTCGTCCTGGCCAATTTGGATGCATTTTATTTCTTTGTGTTGTCTGATTGCAGAAGCTAAGACTTCCAATAATATGTTGAATAACAGTGGTGAGAGTGGATATCCCTGTCTTGTTCCTGACCTTAGGGGAAAAGCTCTGTTTTTCTCCATTGAGGATGATATTAGCATTGGGTCGTTCATATATGGCTTTTATGATCTTGAGGTACGATCCTTCTATCCCTACTTTCTTGAGGGTTTTTATCAAGAAAGGATGCTGTATTTTATTAAATGCTTTCTCTGCATGTATTAAGAGGATTATATGGTTCTTGTCCTTTCTTTTATTGATATGATGAATCACATTAATTGTTTTCCAGATATTGAAACATCCCTGCCTCTCAGGTAAAAATCCCACTTGGTTGTGGTGAACAACTTTTTAATGTATTGTTGGCTAACATCTTGTTAATGATTTTTGCATCCATGTTTATCAGGGAAATCCTTTTTAGTGGTGTCTCTGTCTGGTTTTGAAATCAGGGTAATGCTGGCTTCATGCTAGCTTCATAGAAAGAGTTTGGAAGTTTTCCTTCCATTTCTGTTTATTGGAACACCTTCAAGAGAATAGGTGTTAACTCTTCCTTAAATGTTTGGTAGAATTCCCCTGCAAAGCCATCTGACCATGGTCTCTTGTTTTTTGGGAGATTTTTGATTACTAATTTGATTTCTTTACTGGTTATGGGTCTGTTCAAATTTTCTATTTCTTCCTGTTTCAGTTTTGGTAGTGTATATGTATCTAGGACTTGTCCATTTCTTCCAGATTGCCCATTTTATTGGCATATAATTGCTTATAATATTCTCTTATTATTGTTTTTATTTCTGCTGTGTCAGTTGTGATCTCTCCTCTTTCATTCTTCATTTTATTTGGGTCCTTTCCTTTTTCTTTTTGATCAAACTGGCTAGTGGTTTATCAATTTTGTTAATTATTTCAAAGAACCAGTTTTTGGTGTCATTGATCTGTTCTGTTTGTTTGTTTTTTCGTTTAAATAGCATTAATTTCTGCTCTAATCTGTATTATTCATGTCTTCTGCTGGTTTGGGGTTTTATTTGCTGTTCTTTTTCTAGCTCTTTAAGGCATAAGGTTAGGTTGTGTATCTGAGACCTTTCTTCCTTCTTTAGGAAGCCCTGGATTGCTATATACTTTCCTCTTATGACTGCCCTTGCTGCGTCCCAGAGGTTTTGGGTTGTGGTGTTATCAATTTCATTGGTTTCCATGAACTTTTTAATTTCCTACTTAACTGCTTGGTTAGCCCATTTATTCTTTAGTAGGATGTTCTTTAGTCTCCAAGGATTTGTTACCTTTCTAATTTTTTTCTTGTGGTTGATTTCGAGTTTCATAGCGTTGTGGTCTGATAATATGTACGGTATGATTTTGATCCATTTGTGCTTGTTGAGGACTGATTTGTGTACCAGTATGTTGTCTATTCTGGTAAACATTACATGTGCACTGGTGAAGAATGTATATTCTGCTGCTTTAGGATGAAATGTTCTGAATATATCTGTTAAGTCCTTCTGGTCCAGTGTGTTTTTCAATGCCATTGTTTCCTTGTTGATTTTTTTATTAGATGTGTCCATTGCTGTGAGTGGGGTGTTGAAGTCCCCTGCTATTATGGTATTACTATCAATGGGTTTCTTTCTGTTTGTGATATGTGGGTGCTTCTACATTTAGCACATAAATATTTACAATTGTTAGATCTTCTTGGTGGATAGACCCCTTAATTATGATATAATTTTCTTCTGCATCTCTTGATACAGCCTTCATTTTAAAGTCTAAATTGTCTGATATAAGTTTGGCTACTACAGCTTTCTTTTGTTGACCATTATCATGACAGATGGTTCCCCATCCCCTTACTTTCAATTTGAAGGTGTCCTTAGGTCTAAAGTGGGTCTCTTGTAAACAGCATAGAGATGGATCTTGTTTTCTTATCCATTCTGTTACCCTATGTCTTTTGATTAGAGCATTGAGTCCATTGACATTTAGAGTGTATACTGAAAGATATGAATTTATTGCCGTTCTGTTGGTTGTAGAGTTGGAGTTTCTGGTGGTGTTCTCTCATCCTTTCTAGTCTTTGTTGCTTTGGTATTTGTTTGTTTATTATTTTCATCTTTTCTCCCTCAGAGAGTCCCCTTAAAATTTCTTGTAGGACTGGTCACAAACTCCTTTAATTTTTGTCTGGGAAAGTTTTAATGTCTCCTTCTATTTTGAATGACAATCTTGCTGGATAAAGAATTCTTGACTGCATATTTTCCTGATTCAGCACATTGAATATATCCTGCCACTGCTTTCTATACCGCCTAGTTTCTGTGGATAGGTCTGCTGCAAACCTGATCTGTCTTCCCTTGTAGGTTAGGCACTTTTTTTTTCCCCTGCTGCTTTCATGATTCTCTCCTTGCCTGAGTATTTTCTGAATTTGGCTATGATATGCCTTGTTGATGGTCAACTTTCGTTTAATCTAATGGGAGTCCTCTGTGCTTCCTGGCTTTTGATGTCTGTCTTTCCCCATGTTAGGAAAGTTTTTCAGTATATATTATATTGCTAACATAACCCTTCTACCCCTATTTCTCTCTCTTCCTCTTCTGGGAACCCTATGATTCTGACGTTGTTCCTTTTTAATGAGTCACTAATTTCTGTAATTCTTAAATTGTGTTCTTTTGCCTTAATCTCCCTCTTTTTTTCTGCTTCCTTATTCTCCATAAGTTTGTCTTCTATACTGCTGATTCTCTGTTCTGCCTCATCTATCCTTGCCACCGTGGCACCATTCAAGTTTGAAGACCAGTTATAGCATTTTTTATTTCATCCTGACTGGCTTTTACTTCTTTTATCTCCACAAAAGGGATTATAATCTATTTTTGGCTCCAGCTAGTAGTCTTATTATCGTGATTCTGAATTCTGGTTCAGACATCTTGCTTGTATCTGTGTTGGTTAAGTCCTTGGCTGTTATTTCTTGCTGCTCTTTCTTTTGGGTTGATTTCCTTCATTTTGTCATTTTGAAGGCAGAAAAGGAATTGATGAGGTAAAAAAATTAAAATAATTAATTTAAAACATATATTAAAATTAAAAAATTGAAAACACACACACACACAAAGATTGAATAAATGCTGCTATGTCATAGGTGTGTTTTGGTCTAGGTGTTGAAAGGGGCTTGATAGATTAGAGAAAAAAAGGGCAAAGAAAAAAGAGGAAGTCTTTTCAAAATTTTTAAGAAATGAATACACTGAAGTAAACTAAAATAAAATGATGGAAGTAAAATAGAATTTTTTACTTGTTTACACAAAAGTAAAAAATACAGTGGAAAAAATTAAAGACAAATTTTTGTAATAATAATTGAAAATAAAAATGAATTTTTTTGTCTCTGTGCTTTCACAAAAAAAAAAAAAACGAAAAAGAAAGAAAAGAACAAAAAAAAAACACAAAGAAAGTTGAATATATGGACTGGTAAAGAGAATGAAATATGACTGAAATTACTTCATTTTCCCCTAGAAGTCAAAGTATGAAACACTTTATTCCATAAACTAACCAGGCACAGAGACTTGTGTTCCTGAAGAGAGAGGTTGGCCCAGTTGGGCAGGGCTTGGTGTAATGGCTCCATTTTCCACTAGATGGTACTGCTTAGCTTACTGGGGTGGATTGTTGTGATGCTTGTAGGTGCATATGCGCATGCGTGGGAGCGGTGAAAATGGACTTACCCAGCTATCCAGTCTCTAGTATCAGAACTGTGTTCTCACTGATCAGCGATCACATGCTTGTCCTTTGTCTTTGGCTTCTGTCCACTCCCCACTTTTACACAGTGCATGACCAAGCCCCAGGCAGCACCTCCCTCCTGAGTTTTGCCTCATATATGGCTGTTTTTCCTGACCCCTTACTTCTTTTTTTTTTTTTTAATTTTTTTTCAAATTTTTTATTTATTTTTGGGACAGAGAGAGACAGAGCATGAATGGGGGAGGGGCAGAGAGAGAGGGAGACACAGAATCGGAAACAGGCTCCAGGCTCTGAGCCATCAGCCCAGAGCCCGACGCGGGGCTCGAACTCACGGACCGCGAGATCGTGACCTGGCTGAAGTCGGACGCTTAACCAACTGCGCCACCCAGGCGCCCCATGACCCCTTACTTCTGAGGGACTGTGGCTTTGGCCCATTCTGCCCCTCTGCAGGAGGGTCTCACTGAGCAGTGTCCAGGTCTGACTGTACCAAGGAATGTTTGCGGGACCGTGCTCCTACCAATACCCAGAGACTGCGGCTGGGTGCCAGCCTGCCCCATGAAAAGTTCATAAGGTAGTGTAGCAGCAGCATTTCAGGGATTATGGAAAATCACAATACACATCTGGCACCAGGCTTCACCCTTAACGACCTTGTTCCAGTACCAGTGAATGTGGTTGTTCTCCGAGGTCCCCTGGGTCCTTGCCTTTGGGGGACCCACACAGCCTCTACCACGTGTCCTCCCAGCAGGGGAACCACCTCTCCCTGTGTGGCCTGAAGAGCCCCAACTCCACTCTGCTCCTGGGGATTCACCCTTCCCACCAGAGCACTGCCAGGTATTGAGCTGCGGAGTTGCAGCCTTTGCGTTCCTGTTGTTTACAGTCTTAATGGAATTTAAACCCTCTCCTTTCTCCTTTCTCCCTTTTTAGTTCAGTCCCTGAGGCTGTTTCCACTTTTCCTCTTTCTCTCCAGCTGCTTTTTAGGGAGGGTGCTTTTCCTGTACTCCTCCCCCCCCCATTTCTGTCCTCTCTCCACACGCAAAAGTGGCTTCCTGCCTTCCATGCTTCTCTCTCCCCCAGTTCAGCTCTCTGCGCTGCCTACCTACTGAATTCTGTGGTTCAGGTTGTGCAGATTGTTGTGTTAATCCTCAGATCAGTTTTCTCGGTGTGCAGAATGGTTTAGTGTTGGTCTGGCTATATTTCATGGATACGAGACACACAAAAAACTTCCATGCTGTTCTGTCATCTTGGCTCCCCTACTGCCAGACCAGTTCTAATGCCTAGGACATTAAAGCACTTAAGGTTTTTATTATCACATTATTATTTGAGTTCTTAGGTTCAGCACCTTGGAGGTTCCATATATTTTCAGGAAATAGATTCATAATACATATTTTTAATGTTTATACTTATATTTTATATTCATATTATATTTATATTTATACTTATATTTTATATTCATATTATATTTAGATTTATACTTGTATTTTATATTCATATTATATTTATATTTATACTTATATTTTATATTCATATTGTGTATATTTATAATTTATATTTATATTTATATGTAATGTTTGTTATTGTTTACCAACATCTTCACTAATAGAGAAGAATAAAAGAGGTGAGGTTTTGACCCAAATAGTAGAGTTCAGCTTAGATATGTCATGTGGTGTTTGGTTTCTACTGTGTAATTAACCCAGTTTTTCTCTTATTAAATATTATTCTAATTTATTTTCACTTTTAACCAATATATAAGTGAAATTGTTGTGTGACTTAAGGTACAAACTAATCTGCTGTGAAAGAGTCCTTGGGATGATTGGAGCAAGTAAGTTGAAGAAGTAGATTCGGTGTGGCCTTTCATGAGACAGGATGGGGGTGTTGTAAATGGGCTCTGTACCATGATGTCTGCAGAATTTTCCAAAGTGGTTTTACCAATATTATATTTTTATCAGCAATTTATGAAGATCTAGTTTTTTTTATCTTTTTTTTATCTTATCTCACAGCAAGTGGGGTGTTAACCTCCATCATCACATTAACATTTTAGCAGACTGGAATAGAAACATGTGAAATGGAAAGCAAGATAGTTTTTTATACAGTGTAATAGGGAAGTTGTTCACCTCATGCTTCTTATATTCCATTGATTGTGCTTAGTCACATGGCCATGCCTTATCTGAAGGGAATCTAGGAAGTATCTGTTGTGGTTTGGAAGTCATGTGCATTAAAAAATTATTTTACTATTGGAGAAGGGGAGAATGGATTTTGTGGGGACCAAACAGAAAAATGCCACAAAGAACTAGACAGGATGATGATAACTTGGAAACTTTTCAGCTCCCAACACACTACCCCTTAAGTCTAGGAGAGTGCATACTACTGTTAAAAGAACATAATTAACTTAGGTTATTTCTTCAACATTTGAGGACATTAACTTTCAATAGACATAGCATGCAGAGATAGAGATTAAAGAATATTTTTTATTAAATTTAAATTTTTATTTAGAAATGACAGTTACAAAATTTTGTTTTAAAAATTCTTTAAGAAATATTTTTAATGTTTTTTAAATTTATTTTTAAGAGAGAGAGAGAGAGAGAGCGCAAACATGGGAGGGGCAGAGAGAGGGAGGCATAGAATCTGAAGCAGGCTACAGGCTCCGAGCTGTCAGCACAGAGCCCGACATGGAGCTCAAACCTACAAACCAGATCATGACCTGAGTTGAAGTCAGACGCTTAACCAACTGAGCCACCCAGGCACCCCAGATTTAAAATTCTTATTCCAAATTGTTCGAACTTTCTATTTTTGTAGCATCTTGTCATTTTAGCATTTAAAATCCCATTTCTAGGTATTTCTGAATATGACTAAAATGCAAGATAAGAACTCAAGTTCTTACCTCCATGTAAATATTATATATTTTATAATATACCTGTATGTAACATGGCATATGAAGCTTGCAAAATTCCATTTATCCATACCTCACCACAAAAAAATCTTTGAGGAATGGGGGTAGGGGGCAGAAAAGAAAACTTCACCTATGCATGTCAGATCCATCTTATGTGGACTGAATATGTGAGAAACCTTTCCATTTGTGATCCCTTGTATCATTCTTTGGTGTTCATGGTTCTTCCTCTGTGATAGTTAGTATTACAGTAGGTGATCACCTCAGTTGTGTAATGACCTAATATAAGTATTCTAAATTCTAAGTTCACATGGCGCCACTCAATTTAGAACCTTTCTTTAAAAATGGAGATCACAATCTCTTAATTCTCCCTTGAACTCACCCTTATTTTCTTTCCAGTCTTTTTTTCTCTTTTATCCCTCACAAACATCTCCCCTGAAAATTCTCCTAAAGTATCTTCTTATAGTGTGTACCTGGCTTCTGCCCATTTATACAACCACGTTGCACTATTTAATAGTAGTATGGCATATAATCAAATATTAAAATATAAAGATTAAATTAAATTTAAAAATATAATTTGAAGATAAAATCTGCTACTATACTTCTTATGCCATTAACCCCATTGCATTATCATTGATATGTACCCACATATACTGATTATTTCCATGATAAATACTTACTATTACAATTGCTAATTATTATTTAATATGTTTCCATTCACCCCCAAACGATAATATAGAAATACCTACTCTGATGACTTTTTAATATTATAGTTTTGAATATTATAGTTAATATTTGAATATTATAGTTTATGAATATTATAGTTTGAATTTATAGTTTATGTAAAAGTTAATTTGAAATAGAATACTGTATCAGTTTACTAAGCCTGCTGTAACAAAGAACTGAAAACATATGCTTAAACAATAGAAATGAATTGTTTCGCATTTCCAGGCACTTAAAATTCAAGATCAAGGTGTGGCAAGGTCATGCTCCCTCTGAACATGCTAGAGAAGGATCTGTTCCAGGTCTTTCTTCTAGCTTTGGGTCATTTCTTGGCTTATGCCAACATAATTTCAATCTTGACACAGAGTTTTCCCTTCTGTACATAATGTCTATCTGTCCAAATTACTCCTTTTTTATAAGGATGCCAGTCAGATCAGGACCCATCCTAATGACCTCATTTTAATATAATGAATTACAACTGAAACAACTCTGTTTCCAAAGACGGTCACATTCTGAGGTACTGGTAGTTGATTTCAACATAGGAATTTGGGGGTGACAGAGTTCAACCCATAACAAATATTGCTTTGTTTTCTTCAAGTTTTGTAACTGATTTCTAATGCATAAATTCTGACATAAACTTTCTATTGAGGACCATCCTAACCTTTGCATTTGGGTTGGTATTTGATTACATTATATACTTTTTAGAGTGTTGAAGATTTCGTCCATCACTAACTAAAGTAAATATTTTCACCTTCGTAGTATTATCCTCCTAATTAAAGAATTAATACATTGAAAAATGCAAATCCTCCTGGGAAGAAATGTGAGGTAAAATCTTACTATATGGATGGCATTGCTGAGAGGGTGAGAGTATTGACATTGACAAAAGACAGAGATCGCTGTGTCACCAAAGAAAAATGGTCCAGACGTGGGGCAGTTTGGGATCCTGAAGACAAGTTTCTCTCTACAATGTTTTGAGGCCACAGTTTATCTACTGATGTTCTGCAGGGCTTTTCACTTCCTGCCAAGTTAATCTTTAGCTGTCTCCATTCTTTCTGTCTTGCTTAAGCCTGAAGTAAAATTCATGTAATTCTATGCTTTCATTCATTTTGCTGTTTCTATGCAGGACTTCTTTTTTTATGAACTGATATTCCGGGTCATTTCATAGGAAGTTGATATGGCTACTTGTCAGAGTTTGGTCTTTTCCAAGTCAAATCAGACCCTTGTTATCCTTTAAAACTCTACTTAAACCACAGAACTGCATTAGATAATCTTATAAACTCTTCATTTTGAATTGCTCATACCTAAAAATAATGAGGTTTTCAAAGCAGAAGTTAGGAACAATGAGAGAAGTGAAATATCTAGTATGTTAAAATATACAAGGAAAGTTAAAATATAAACAGAGTGGCCACAGGGAATGCAGTAAAAGTAAGAATTCAGAAATCCTGGCTATAGAGAAGATAATATTCAAGCCAAGTGTCATTAAATTTTAAAGGGCAGAATGAATTGAACAAGCTGGAATATTTGGGGAGCATCCAGGGAGTTGACATCAAAGCTCTCTGATGGCATCCAAGGATGTTTAATTAATTGTTTGTATGTTAAAACAAAGTACCATGAATTTACAGGTTACACAAATGATTGCAAAGCTTTTTAACTTGGGAATAAAATAAAATAAATTGTAAGGGGCAGACCCTATATTTCATGTGTTTCAGGCATTAGATTAAGGGATTTATATGTGATTTCTTATGTAATCACCACAAAAATTATTATTCAACTTAATGAAAAAGTGAGTTTTAGATTGGAGACTTAGAGGGTATACAATCAGTATTGGTGTGAAGTATAATGTGAATTCAGTTTACTGAGAAAATTCTGAAATCAGCAGTTGTTTTAAAACTACTGTGACTTGCATTTTCCTTCTATTTGTTTGCCTAGGCCAGGTGGCCAATCAGCTGAATCCCCTCTGAAGACATAGGCCATTTCTTTAGCTGTTTGTTGATTTAGCATGGAACAGAGAAGTTAACATAGGTGTACAACTAATTGCAAATTAATAAAATATACAGTGTGTCTCATATCTAGATCGGGGAACATGGGAACATAGAAGTTCCTTTCGTTTCCCTCGCCAGGTATGAACCCCTCAAAGAGAAGTTTACCTTGATTTATAATACTTCAGATTACTTGCTACATAAATGGATGAACACAGCATAATTCTTTTCTGTCTGTCTTCCTACGTTTGTTATTATATTTGTGAGACTCAGCCATATATTTATGTTCTAAACTGTAGCTTGTTCTTGCCTGTTTTATGCTATTCTGGTGTGTGAATAGACTTTACACAATTTATCCATTCTATAGTTGGATTGACATTTGCTATTTAAATAGTTTGCATTTGGCATCAATTATAGTGTTGTTTTGAAAATTCATGTCTTCGGGTGGACACATGTATGCCTTTCTGTTTTATATACACTAAGAAATAGAATTGCTGGGGCACAGGGTATATTTATATTTAGCTGTGGTCCACACAGAAAATTCTCCGAGTGGTTTTGCCAATATTACACTCATAATATATGACAGTTCCAATGCTGTTCATCCTCACTAACACTTGGTATCTTTTTCTTTCATTTTAACCATTCTGGTGGGTGTATACCTGTTGTAATTTTTTGCAGATATTCTATTGAGTTTTCTATTTATTTGTTTGTTTATAGAAGATTCTTTTATATATGCACGATATATAACATATATTATGAATACTAATCACATTCAGATTTATGTAATGTGATATATTGTGTTTTTATATATTGCTGTATTTAATTTATTTATATTTCCTTAAGAATTTTTGCATTTATATCCATGGGGGCTATTGTTCTCTAATTTTATGTCCTTGTAAGATCCTTTGCTGGTTTTATAATCAAGGTTATACTTTCTTCATAGAAAAAATTTCCTCTATTTCTAAAAACTGTAAGGGTGTAGTATATTTATGTATTTATTCATTACTCATTCATTCATTCATTCATTCATTCCGGAGAAAGAGAGAATGCGAACAGGGAGAGGGGCAGAGGGAGAGAGAGGAGGAGGGAGAGAGAAGTTTAGGCAGGTTCCATGCTCAGCACAGAGCCCAACATGGGGCTCAATCTCATGACCCTGGAATCATGACCTGAGCTGAAATTAAGAGTTGGAAGCTCAACCGACTGAACCACCCAGGTGCCCAGGATGTAGAATTTGTAGTGGGATCTCCTTTACATTGCTGCTCTTGACAGTTTGAATATTTTCCTATTTTGTTTTGCTAAATCTTCCTAGGGGTATTTGATTTTTAATATACTTAATTAAAAATTCTGTTTCCTATTTAATTTTACTCTTTTATCAGTAATTTTATGTGTACATTTATTAGGCTTAAATATGTATTCTGAAATATAAGCTTTAAATCACTGATTTAGCCTTCCTAAGTTTCTAGTATACATAACTAGACTCTAAATTTCTCTGTAGCATATCTCTTGCTGCTTCTCACAAATTCCTACCTTTTTAATGTTTTTTTTTTTTTGAGAGAGCGAGAATGCACAAACACAAGTGGGGGAGGGGTGGAGAGAAAGGGGGACAGAGGATCTGAAGTTGGCTCTGTGCTGACAGCATAGAGCCTGACACATGGCTTGCACTCATGAATCACAAGATCATGTCCTAAGCCAAAGTAGGACACTTAACTAACTGAGCCACCCAAGCGCCCCTGCTTCTCCCAAGTTCTAATACACTGTATTTTTATTTTCTTTCACTTAAAATTCACTTAAAATTTTCTGATTTTCAGTTTTAGTTCTTTGATACATACTTTTAAGCCCTTGGTTTGATTTCTAATTAAATGGGAATTCTTTAGTTATCCTGTTATTGTATTCTAGTTTAATTCAATTTTGTCATAAATTGTACTCTGAATAACATAAATATATTAAAGTCTGCCAATCTAATTGTCCATTTTTAGATTTCTTCTTTTAGTTTTGTCAATTATTACTTTATGTATTTTGAAGTTATATTGCTGGTGTATACATGTAAGGTTTGTGAGGTATTTCTTTTGGATTTTTCCCTTTGTATTACAATACATAACATTTCTGTACTCATTACTTTCTCAAAGTCTAGAATCTCTTCAATTCTATTCATTTTTAAAAATGTTACTTTTTTCACAATTTGCTTTTTAAGGCAGCAACTATTGTCTTTACTAATTTTCTTAATAGTTTTGTCTCCACTCTAATTTTTTTTATTATTTTATATCTGCTTTCTTGAGTTTTATCATAGTATTTGTTAGTTTATCTCATTAAATAATACAGTGGGGGTCTTTTTCATGTATTTTGTCACTTTCTAATTACTTTGCGGAAGTTTTGAAATATTAGTTTATATTTTTCATCAGTTTTATGGGTAGATTTTCAATAATTTAAATTTTTTTCTATAGACATTATCCAACTTATTACAGTCTTTTGTCTTATAAGAAATTCTTGGGAAGTTTGCCTGTGATACTGTTCTTGCTTATTTTTATATGAAATTAATTTGTCTGAATTGTTATAAGAGAGAAATGGTTACAAACTGCTTTTCTGTCTTATAATGATTAAAAAGGCATGACTTTATATTCTCTGAGGTCTCCTGATTCTTTTTTCCTTTCCCTACACCTAGAATTTTTTCTTCTCTCATTTTTATTTATTTGTCTCAAACTTGAAATCAATAACTTCTAGATTTTTTTTTTTTCAGTATGGGGCTTTGTTCTGGAAAATAGCTTCAGTGGCTTGTTGTGCTTCAGCCCTGAGGTGGACAGAGAGGGCATGTGGCCTGCCATAATCCCTATGTCATGGTATCTGTACTGTTGTGTAATCCTTTTTTTTTTTCTAACCAATAGACGATAGCAAAAAGGATGATATGCTATTCCTTCTATCATCTTACGTTATTTAAAACCACACTTTACTATTTGTAGACTTGCTTTAGAGACTTTCTCTCTTACCTGGCTTTAAGGAAGTAAGAGATTGTTCCTAGAGGTTTACATTGCAGGAAAATTGGGGTATCCTCCAGGAGATAGCCAGCAAGAAACCAGGGTAATCAGTTTTAAATTTGCAAGGAAATTGATTTTGCCAACAACTTGAATAAGCTTAGCAGTGATTCTTCCCCAGTGGAGGTGTCAGATGGGAATGCAGACCCATCAACATTTTGATAGCAGTCTTCAGAGACCATTAAATAGAGGACCTGTGTAAGTCATGTCCCCAGATTCCTGACACACAGAAACTGTGAGATAATAAACGTGTGTTATTTTAAGCTACCAAGGTCACGGTCATTTGTTATGAAGGAGTAGATATTGAATACAGTGCCTTCAGACCTTGCTTTAGAACACTTTTAATTACTTGTGGAGATGCAAAACTCTTCCAATTTCAGCTACAATTCTCCAATAATTGTCTTTCTGCCCTCTTTAGTAAGGACCTTTGACTGTATTCTTTTGTTCTCAGCTCTGGCAGACACACTTCTCTTCCCGCTGCTGATGCAATGTTTCATTTGAAGCTATAGGCGATTTTTCTCCATTTCTTGTGTTTTGGGGTTCGTGGGGAAACATTTTCACATTTTCAGTTTTATTTTTAATTTCTTTTTTTACATTTATTCATTTTTGAGAGACAGAGGCAGAGCACAAGTGGGGGAGGGGCAGAGAGAGAGGGAGACATAGAATCCCAAGCAGGCTCCAGGCTCTGAGCTGTCAGCACAGAGCCAGACGTGGGGCTCAAACTCACGAGTGCAAGATCATGACCTGAGCCGAAGTTGGATGCTTAACCGAGAGAGCCACCCAGGCGCCCCAGTCCTTTGGCATTTGGTTTTTAGTTCAAAAAATTGTGAAATCTTAGCAGTTACCTTTTGGAATACCCTCCTTCCCCCTTTTAAACTTTTAGAAACAGTGCTGTTTCTATTCTAACAGTACCTATCTCATTTGCAGATGTGCAAGAATTTCTCTTGTTCTATTCTTAAAAACGAATTGCTGGTTTATAGGCTATTTGAATGTTCAGCTTTATAAGAGGATGTGAAATTATTTCTTAAAGAAAATATTTTAATTTACACTTGCACCAAGGTAATATATAAGATAAGCCACTGTATCTAGAATGACACCTGGCATTGTCAAACGTCATAATTTTTACCAATAAAAGATTTACACAGGTCAAAAGGTTTTAAAATTATGTTTAAAGTTTGCTGTGGCTTTCGTATGAGATAGCCAAAGCAACTACAAGATTTTCAAACTTAACCAGTTTATTTACTTCTCTCCTCATGAAGGATTTATATATGTATAAGTAATACATGATCACTTTAGTGTTTTTTATATAAAAATGTATATCAAAATTTACTTCCTTGAACTGAGTTTGAGATTTCACATTGATTATTACATGATTCCAGTGGGCAGCATAGAATGAATGATGTCACTAAGAATTTTATAAATCTTGTCAGTTGCCACCCTTACTACATTTCCAATTCCTTGTCCCAGAATAATAACAAGGGAACAGATTGATCATAATACTTTAATAAATTGTCTAAGGTCACACAATTAGTGTGTGACAGAATGGTTTGTCTCATAACGGTTAACACCATATTTCTTTGGAATTAATATTTTTACCCATCCTAAAGAGATGTAATGTGTTCAATAAGAATTTGTTTTTCTCTGTTTGAAAAACTATTCATGTTTTTCATCATTTGCTAAAATGGTACCTTGAACTCTCAGGATTGTAGGGCTATTTGGTTTAAATATAGCACATACTCAAATGCTAGTAATGGCCAATCTCAGGAAACCACTTATTAAGTAGAAATGTATTTTATCTCATACAATGTAAAATTAGGAAAACTTTTGGAAAATGTTTTATTAAAACTTCAAAGCAGCATATAAAAACATTAAACATTTCACATAATCTCACAGGGAAAAAAAGTAATGGAGAAAAGACTTTATGAACATCCTTTTTATACATTTTTTCTTCATAAAGTGATTAAGTCTAGTCTGAAGGAAATTTGATTTTCATTCCACATAAATCTACATTAGTACCTTGGTTCCAAAGTTTGATGGTTATTATTTTTTTTTCTTTCTGCTATTCTAGTAATAAATCAATAGTTTCTTTGAGGAATTATAAAATGTATTGTCTTATGAAAAGTACATCAATTTGATGCTCAGTTTAATTTTTTTATAGTCTTAGGCTAACTTAGTATGAATAAACTTGACTATTTTAATATTGAGACTCCATTGTAATAGGAATAATTATAGGACATGAAGTCTTGTTCATGTGTCATTTATTTCAAAACTCATAGACACCTTTCAAAAATGTAATAAATAATTTTTAGAACATTAAAATGGAAACAAAGTATAAAATTGATTTAACACAGATAATTTTATAAATAACGTGTTATTTTCATTCACAATGGAGCTGCTTAAAAGGTTTAAAACATTGATCAACACTCATGTTGTGTCTTTTTTTTTTCAGAACTCTTCCACTTCTATATTCAAAGATATAGTAGTCCTTGTTTTGGATTACATATTTGTCAATTTCATATTTGTGTCTTTAGCACTTTCTTACATTTTGACGTGACAAGATACTCCAGGCTTATCTCTAAATATCCTACCCCAAGTATAGAATTGGCCATTTCTCTGAGCCTTGTTCCTTTATTTGAGAATAGAATTAGAAAGCTAGATCATTCTGGTGGCCGCTCTTATTGCCACTGAGCCTTCTTTGCTTCTAGGCCCTCTCAGCTGACAGAGCAAGGAAATCTGTGTGTATGCTCACCAGGGATATACACATATCTGTAAATATTTCCATAGGTTACCATCTGTCTGTATTAAGCCAACATAATACCGGTGCCTCCAACTCCAATCCACTACTACATGGATTATTCTAGCCTCCTTCCCTTGCTTATCAGAAACTACCACTCTGTGATACACCTTACTTCTACCATCTACCCTCCGTTTACTTAATTGTTCAATTCCAGAATACATGTATAACAGTGTGAGAATTGCTAACCCCATACAACACGGGGAACAATTATAACTGTGGTGATTATGTGAGGTTTTTGTTGGTGGTGGCTTTGTTGTTTTTTTTTGTTGTTGTTTTTTTGTTTTTTGGGTGTTTTTGCATTTTGTCTTTCAGATTCTATTCACTTTTAAATGCCTAGAGCACCACAAATGTCCCCTAAACACTGCAGTGAAGGTATTTCATACATTTATAACAGAGTAAAGTTGATTTGTCACATTCTTCATTCTATCCTGGAATCCTCCAACTTTCAAAATGATTTTTTTAGAATTTGCATACATTAAAGTTCACTCTTTAGGTTGTAAAGGTCTATGGGAAAGACACTGTACATGATTATATAACCATTGTTACGGTGTCATAGAGGGTAGTATCACTGTGTTAAAAATATCCCCTGAAATGCACCCATTGCACCCATTCAAGCCTTCCTTTCTTACCCCAAGCCCTTGGCAACCACTAATCTTTTCATCATCTATATAGTTTTACTTTTTCCAGAATGTTATATTCTAGTTGGAGTCATACAGTGTGTAGCATTTAGAGTTTTGCTTCTTTCATTTGGAAATATTCATTTAAGTTCCTTCCATGCCTTTTTGTGCCTTGCTACAAAGCTCATCTTTTGTCCCTCAGTAATAACCCATTAAATGAATGCAGCACAGTTGCTCATCATGGTTGCTTCACATTTTATTCAGAAAACCAAGAGAGACTCAATATATTCTATATGTTAAATATTTTCATGCAAGGAAAGTGGTGCTTTCACAATCCTTGGTAGAGCAAAGGAAGCTATCAGCCACCATAATTAAGCTTATGGTGGCAGAATTCATGTTCTACCATATCTTGTGAAAGTCCACTTCATGTCTAAAGACTTTCTAAGAAGCTCTTGACAACTCTTAAACTGCATGTGGTTCTCAAATCCTTACCGGGAAGCTCTTGTGAATCTTACCCCTGACCAAAGGTAAGCTTACTACTACCATTGGATAACATGTGGACCCTTCTTTTTTAATGCCTTCCAAATGTCTGGGCATTTCCTTTCCTTGGAGAATAAATCTAGGTCCATATTAGAAAGTAGATTCTTGTAAATTTAGTTTCTCACTCTCTTCTATAATTTAGTAAGAACATAAAAGGGGTGATGTTGAGTTGGTGACCGTTAATCCAGTACAAGAAGCTTAAAATGTAGAGTTACTAAAGGAAAATTGTGATAAACTACTTAATCTTAGATCCGCCATTTTTGTTTCTCATGCATTATTATTTCCTCTGTGTTTTCCTTGATATTTCTGTTTCTCTGTTAATTGAATAGTGCTTTTCCAAAAGGTTATGCACTTCCCATTGATATTTCACTTCATTTTGTTTTAGAGCGTTGCACTTTCCTTTGAAATTAGGATATATATTTGTAGGTCCTCACCTATCATTGTTCACCTGTGTATAACTGATGTCATTTTCAGTTTTTTCTAATAATACATATATATGAGGTATATATATATATATATAGGATATCGAAGAGGACGTTATCATGTTTTTTAGATATCCTGTATTCAATATGCCAAAACATCCATTATTATATGGAAAGTTTTACATTGCTAATCAGTTTGTTCTATAGATTAAAAAATACAAAGAATATACAAAGAGACAAAAATCACTAATGTACAAAAGCAATCAAGATTTTTGCCTTTTAAATTCTCTGAAAATAGCTTAAAATTGCTGATTATGAGACATGGATTATTTTCTTGAATATAGATCCTTAATTGTGAAGGTATGAGGAAATCATTCCCACACAAAGAAATGTCTAGACTAGGTAAATTTGGAAAGTACCTTAATTTCTGTATAGTTTTTGAAACCATTACCTACCTAATCTATATTACCTACCACTACCATTTTGTTTGGCACTGTGTTTTTCCATAAAGTCTCCTGCAGACCTCTCTGCCCTTACTGTATTATCCTGGCAGTTGGAAGAGATGGAAGCATATCACTGTGCCAGTAACATACACATAATTTAAAATAATTGAGGAAACAACAAATTATTAGTGTGAACAATCAGATAAGACAAGCAAATGCAGATGTAGAATATTCTGATATAATTTCAATCTCACACTAGACAGACTTAAAGGGATGATAATTATGTTTTGTTTCATTTTTGTATTCTCAAGTCAAACATATTTCTCTGAAACATTTAGGTATTCATTCAATACTTGGTCAATGAATCAATGTAGTGACTAAGACTTGTTTGTTGGTAACATAAATTTAACAGATTCTTCCAGCTTCTCTGTTAGGGGAGGATTTTTTGTATTGCAGGATTTGGGCTAAGGATTGGAATACTTTATCAGATCTCCTATGGACTATAGAGGATAAACTGAGTATTCTGAACACAGGTCTAAATGATCAATAGGCTGTCATCTACTCTCTAATATAACTTTATTTTGAAGTGTTAAGTTTAAATAATATTGGTGAATTTTTTTCTTTTGATTTGATACTTTATTTCTAGTTTTTCTATTCATTTTAAGATCTGTTTTTTTATGTACTCTTTCCTTGTTCATGAATTTTGAGGCTGCTTTAAATATATGAATGAGGAAATGAAATCGTAAGATATTTGAAAAGATAGTGAGCATAAACTGATGAGAACAAAGTGTTGGAATGGTGTGAAATGGACTGGTACCAAATGAAATTGGTATAGGGAGGAGTGAGAGCCACCCTGAGTCCTGGAAAGGAAGTGAAGCATGATGGAAGTTGATGGAAGGTAATGGAGAAAAGAAGGGCATTAGCCAAACATTACCAAGGTGATTACCACACTCTGGTGGAAAATCATTCAGTGGAAACACTTTTCCCCATCTATTTCAATTTTCCATTCAATTGGTCATCTGACAGCTACAGTATAGCTTCCCAAGTTCCTTACTAAAGAGGGCTTTCTGAATGATTTCAAAAGTATATTAGAAAGGGTCAAGGAACAAGAAATTAAAATTGCCTTGCTATTAATCTGTAGAGAATGATAGACAAGCATGCATAATCTCTACTTAAATTTAAAGCCTTGTCTTTGCTCATTTTAGGGTCTGTGTCCAGCCTTGGGATTATATTTGGAGTCATCTGCCTAAATAGTCTGGATAAAGTGCCACAATTTACAGTGAAAACTAAAATATTTACAAAGCATTATCAATTTTGTAAAAATCATAGAGAGAAATTGTGAAAGCTGCTTCCAAGCAAGGGCAACTGATAGATTGGCTTTGCAGAACAGGGGCTGGATTTACCTTTCACATAATATTTTCAGTGAAGTGTGAAGTTATAAAGGGAGTTTTGTACACTAAAGCCATAGACAATAACTGTGCCCCATTACCCCTAGAATGGGCCACATACGATGAATAATTACTTAGGCTATAAATATTGTCATCTACTACTTGGTACCTGGCTGGATCAGATAATACTATAAAAAGATGTTTTCAGACTAATATTGATAACCTCCAATTTTTATATTATACAAGATTTTTGGCAAGCATACATATATGTAAAGTTTGAATAGTTTTATTTGGAAATATCTCTTTAGGTAGAAATATCTCTTTATGTGCAAATAAACTACAAGAGGAAATATGGGAAGAACCCAACTATAAATTAATTTTTGAAAAGTCTCCAAAGTGAGAGTATTCAGTTTTAGTCACAGAGGCAATAAAGGGTTTTTGAATTACTGAAGTATTTCCCCTTTCCTAGTCACCTGAAAACTGTATGGACTATAGCATACAATGTCAATTTTTAATAGTGGAGAATTTTGATGTGGTTGGTCAGTAGTCACTCTGCTACTTTGAGCCTGAATGCAGGGTTATTTACCACCCAACTCGAGCACATTTGGAATGGAGAGATGGGCATAAAAATATTAAACTACATGTAACAATGCCAATAGCCATTGAAGAAAATGCTAAAAGTTCCATAATTAGTGTATAGAAAATGTGTAAATTATTGAAATCCGTAGACATTTTATAAACTATAATTTAGCTATTAAGTTTACAACTATTTTTTGTTTACAGAAAAAAGGGCAAAAATATGCCAAATGCAGAAAATAATATATATTTTTCAGTTATTTAAAAATCAACAGTATCGGGGCGCCTGGGTGGCGCAGTCGGTTAAGCGTCCGACTTCAGCCAGGTCACGATCTCGCGGTCCGTGAGTTCGAGCCCCGCGTCAGGCTCTGGGCTGATGGCTCAGAGCCTGGAGCCTGTTTCCGATTCTGTGTCTCCCTCTCTCTCTGCCCCTCCCCCGTTCATGCTCTGTCTCTCTCTGTCCCAAAAATAAATAAACGTTGAAAAAAAAAAATTAAAAAAAAAAAAATCAACAGTATGTAATCAATAAAGAAAATTTAGAAAATACAAATTAAAAAAAAAGAAAAAAATTACAAATTTTACCATGGCCAATAATTTATAATATCCATTTATTACAAGAGTTGAATCTTAACTGAAAATACCTAGGGTTATTCCTTTGTAAATTTATGAGGATATCCATAATGAATCAATATATAGTGAGACTGTATAAGACATGTTTCTGCCAGATAGGTTTTTACTTTTTTTCCTCTGAGTAAAATTTACTAAAACGTGGGACCTGAGCTGAGAGAGAAGTCTTGGAAGTTATACTATGACTGACTTAATATCTATCCCATGAGAACTCCATGGAGAGTTGCTACTCCAGGGGTATGTGTTTATATTTCAAGTAGGGATGAGACCTGAAACCATGTGGACATACCCGAGGATATAAAGTTTGAGACACTAGTTTATAATTTAGATTGAGATTTAGATTCTGCCAGATTTAGATGAACTTTTCTCCCTGGTGCCTCTCTTGACTTCCACCTCCACGTTGGGCAGCAGATTTGCATTACAATATGTGTCAGACAATGCCTTTCTTTTGCTCCAAAATCTCCAGTGGTTCTCATTCAGAATTATGTTCAAGTTCCTTAACACAGCCTTTAGTGTCCTAGAAAATCTGGCCTTTTGTTATTCCCATATCCAATTTCCTTTTCTCCTTTCATTCACTTTCCAGCACTACTGACTTTTTTGCTCTTTTTTGATCACCCCAACTGTTTTCCTACTCTGCAGCAATTGTACCTATCATTTCCTCTGCCTGGAATAAACTGTGTGTGATACACTCACTTCCTTTGAAATTTTTGTGTTCCAGTATTAGCTTAACAGAGATACTTTCCATGTCTACCTTCTAAGAGATATCTATTGCACTCTTGATTTTTTTTATCCACTTATACTCTTTTATTTCTTTTCAAAGAATCTCTCATAATCTGTCATTGTTATGTATCTTGTTTGTTTGTTTACTTATTTATTTCTCATTTTCACCCAAACGTAAGCTCTATAAAATAAGGAACATTATCTATTTTGTTCATTGCCTATAAAGTACATATGGTTTGTGTGAATGAATGGATTTACATATATGAACAAAAACGATAAAGGTGCACAAAACAAAATATGCCTAGCATGACAAAACCCCAAGCATTTGTCTTGATTGAAAGAGCAACAGTGATTTTATTATATATAATAATGAAAGTAATATGGATGAAACTGTCAAAAGCTAAGTGTAGATTAATGTCACTCTTATGTTATTTTTATTAATATTTCTAATTGACCATAGAGAACACTAGAATGTATGATATTCAAAGTGGCCCACATTTAGAATATAAACTTGTATAACTATGCTAATGCAATAGTTAATACATGAATTAGGGAAGCCAAGTCCTTATACAGTCTTATGTTAGAGCATTTGGAAAAATGCCTATGATTCTCATATGAAGATAATTTGATGCATTTCATAGGTGATCATACATGGCTTTTTGCAATGTATTAAGTCACACATATTAAAAGTGATGTACAGTCTAAATGAGTGTTTTACTCCTGTTGCTCTGTTTGTTTCTTTTTAATGGCATTAATATTTATTAGTTAATCTAGCCTACATTTTTTTATTTCTCAAGTGATATGAAGAGTCTTTAATTTTCCTTTGAAGTTTGGAAAGAGACAATTAAGAACCACAGGAATCAAGTGCATTGCTCTCCAAGAATAGTAAAGAAGAACTGTAATTTGACAAGTAGGGAAGGCTGGTTAAGGACATCCCACAGATTTGATTAAAACTTTCAAGATTAAATCTGTTTTTGTCTCTTTATGAAATTGGCATTGAAGAAAGAGCTGCTTTTCCTAGGCTATGATTTTACAAAGATTGATATAATTTTATATGCCATTCAAATATTGTGATTCAATAATACATTTTTTGATCAAAGGAAAAAAATGTGCACTGTGGAGCATGTAGGATAAATATTCTCTGTATAATTAATAGCCTGTCCTGAGATCAGGGGTCAGGATGCACACTGCTATTTCAATCCCAAATACTCTATATGAAAGATGGACTGCTCGATATATCTTTCATGTAAGAAGTTTATGAGGTTTCCTTAATAACTTATCAGGTAGTATAAGACCTTACTGTGTGAAATATCTGGCAATATTTCATTTCAGATATACAACTATGGCCCTGTAACACAGTGTGGCTAGGAAAGGAACTGTGGCAGTTAGGTTCATACTCTCACTAGATCTTGTGCAAGGAAAAGTAATTACTTCTATTGTATCTTTGACCCTTTGTCCTGGTTAGTATTTGACTCTCCAGTAAATGAAGTGGTATATCTTGGAATAAACTGTAATAACTGGTATAATAATGCCTTTTTAATCTTGAGTTACACAACCATTAGTGTTCAGCAAGTGAAATTAATGAAATTTATCTGAAGGATTCAACTCAATTAGATACATCATAATCCATCTTCCAAAGCAATCAACTTAAGACATTATTATAATTATGCAACTATAATATCAAATTACTGAAAACTCTGTGTATCCAACCGAAACATTATGTAATAAGGTCTCCTTCATTTTATAAATTTTCTATTCCTCTGTTAAAAGGACAATGACATTGACCTTCTAACAGTAGAGTACATGTATTTTTTTTTTTTATATTGGAGTAGTAACCAATTTTCATTGCTTATTTGCAATTATCAAGATAACAGAACTAGACATGTTCTCAAATAAAATTCTCAGGTCAGATTTCCTTTATTCACCTCTACTGCTCTACTTCTCAACCCAAGATAACTCTTTCTTTAAATTTTTTTAATGTTTATTTTTGAGAGATAGACATAATGTGAGCAGGAGAGGGGCAGAGAGAGAGGGAGACACAGAATCCAAAGCAGGCTCCAGGCTCTGAGATTTCAGCACAGCTGTCAGCACATGGTGCTCGAACTCACCAGTCATGACATCATGACCTGAGCTGAAGTTGGATGCTCAACCGACTGAGCCACGCAGGCGTGTCCCAAGATAGCTCTTTCAATCAGATGGTGTTCTTTCCTGTGATGCTATATTCCTTCCTGCCCAGGACATATGTGCATATTTTCCCTCTTCTAAATACGAGTTCTGACCTAAGTAATAGTGAGTTGTGATTTTTTTCAATAAAGAATTTTGACAAATAAATTTGAAAAATTGATGAAAAATGAAGAAATTGCAAAGAGAATTTGACTTAGCTGAGCAGAAATAAGGTCAAATTAAAATATATGTTGTAAAGAAAGCTGTTAAATGGGTAAAGCATCTTACAGAATTGTATGTTCTCTTTTGCTTTCAGAAAAAAAAATACCTGTTAGCTTATAATACATTCAATAACTGAGTGTTTTCCTTATATTCCCTTGCTATAACTTTCATTTTTGTATAATTAGGTTAATGTTACATAACAAATAGGTAATAAAAGTAAAATTATCAAGTGCCTTTTATACCCAACATAATCAGTAGGAAGGGAAGGAAAATAAGACCTTGATCATTCAGGAAAAACCTGTCCAGAAATATCTCTGTGTAGTCTTCTGAGGAAAGACAACTACTGAAAACGTGAATAGTCAAATAACAGCGCACAGGTATGAAAACTGCTGAATTCAGTGGTAATTGCAGAAATGTATAGAAGAAACTATAAGGAATGAAACCAATGGATTCCAGTATGTTGGATATTGTATTAGGTAAGAGGTGATGGCTCTTATTTACAGTTATTTATGCATTATGTAGCAGTTGTTCACATGATAAGATAAGGGATTTAGCATTGTAAGAGAAATTGTCTAGTTTCCAGCCTAAGGGAGTATGTGAAATTGCTCTCCCTCAAGTATTCTTAAAATTCTCTTCTGTATCTTCTTTCTTCTGGTCTGTTTCTTTATGCCTGAATAGCATTCTTTAGAAGTGTCTTTTGTTAAGGTGTTTTGGTAATAAACTCATTTTTTTTTCTTTAACCACTCATACTTTACTTCCATTTTTGAATGTTTAGCTGCATATATAATGCTAGATAGATATTTATTTCCACTTGGTGCTTTTAAGTTATTATTACTGTCTTTTGGCTTGTGGCTAATGAAAAGTCTATATAGATCTTGCTTTGTATGTAATCTGTATAGGTAATTTGTATAGGTCTTTCTTTTAATGTAATGTCTTTTTTTTGTCATTGTTTTCAATCCATTTGCATGATTAACATTTTGTAATTAGACCATAGTGGTAAATATTCTCAACAAGTACCTAGGAGTGCAATATTTGCTTGTTCACAATTTTGCTATGCAATGGCAGGCAGATCCAGTGGTTTTCCACTTGGATCTTCTTACATGTCTGTATTCTGTGTCTAAGAGCCAGCTATCCACTCAGCCAATTGCTTTGTAAGGCTATGTTCAACTGTGCATTCAGGAACTGAAGGAAAATTGAAGGATGTGTTCACAGATCATCTGGACCCGTGGTTAAATGGATTCAGCTCACAGCACCATCAGTCATTTGACCTTCATAATTTTTCTCTCTGACAGTAGACCACCATGGTGTTTGGGGTACTTAGGGATTATTGTAAATGTATAACCCATGACCAGACATCCCTGTTTTGTCTTGGATTTTCTCCCGGTATAATCACCACATTAAATGCTACAAATTCCTTTAGGAAAGTTGAGGAGAAATAGTTAAAGCACACACTTGTTGCAGTGCTGCAATAGCCTTCCTAAGAGGATTCATTCCTTACATTATTCAGGGGAGTCTGCATGTGTGAACTGGCTCAAGTCTGGAAATTCAGTGTGGGACACTGATTTTCCATTATGGTGTTTAATGTTATATGTCTTCCACCAGATCTAGATTTAAAACTTTTTAGTAAACAGATTAAGCAATATTGTACTTGACCGTTCACTGACGATGCCAATAGGTACTATCGCTAAATGCCACAATTTGCTCTGCTGTCTAATTATTGTAATCTGCCTGCCTTGTCTCTGGTTTGTATGTGTTGTCACTTGAGCTTTATGACTCAAAGGTCTCATCACCTACCCCCAAATCCTAGAAAACTCATTTCAATGTTGATATCTATACCATGATCTTTAGTTTTCATGATATAGCCACTATAGAGTTTTCTATGAATGCTAAAGCTCTAGTGTTTTAGGAGTACTCAAATTTACATTGTTATAGTATGGCTGAGCCTTTCACACATGAAAACACTCAAATTCCTACCCTACTAAGATTTTGAATAAATTCTTTTACATTATTGCCTTGTATCTTCATTTATTCAAAGCCACTATCATAAATTCATCTTGATTGGTGTTGTTGTATGTCTTCCCTGTTCTAACACTCTTAGAATACATTCTCATCCAAAATCCTAATTTTACCATCCTTCTTCAAGGAACTAACTGTCACAGTTGAGTCTTTATTGAGTATTCAAGTACAGAGAGGCTAACCTCCACAAAGAGAGAAGGAAAGCTTGCTTTTGTTGACAAGGGGACTCAATGTATTTTGAGAGTTCAAATTATTGAAAACCATTATAATCTCAAATATTCTCGTTCCAATATTCAATCTCCCATTTTCTCTAGGAAAAAAAGTTCTGATTTTAAAATAAGGGGACCAGGAATACTTTGAATTCAACATGTATAGTAATTCTGCAAACCAGAAGGTCAAAGTTTAGGTCTGTTTTTCAGATCATTCGTCTTGTGGTTACATAGATAAGATATCTTACCTAGTTACTAAAGAAATTCTCTGGTCTCTGATTTGTGTGTATCAAATCTTGAGTTGGTCACTTTCTTCTGTACACTCTAGTGCCGTAAGACTGGGTCACCAAACTTGTGCTTATTTTCGTTATTTTTTCCATCGCATTCCAATACAAAAGCCGGTTTGTTTCTCAAAATGCTGCCTTGAAAGGTGATACATTAAATAATTTGTTTCATTACTGAAGCTACATGCCATGAACTACCAGAATCCCATTAATTATTGGCAACATATTTATTATGCTTTCTAATCTAACCCAATTAAGCAAATAATCTCAGATTTCTATTTTGAGGTTAAGTTTCTAGAGAACTATTTCTTATACTAAATACTGTATCATTTATGAATTAGAAAAACAAACACCAATGTAGAGGGGTTAAACAAAAAGAGACTACAAAGAAGGTAGAGGCTTTCACATGTGTTGGAAGGGCTAGAACCTGCTTCTTAGGATCTGTAATGGCTGATAAGAGGGTCCCAAGAGATGTAGGAAGACTTAACCTCCATAACTTCATGTTCCAAATAATTTCCTTTAATTATGTGGATCTATCTAGAACCCTGATAGAAAGGGATATGAGAAATGCAGTTAAGGGCAGTAATAAAATTAGTTCATGTTTTACCACCATCCTTTTCAAGTCCCTATGTGATTCTGACCGAAGCAATTTATGTTTGTCTCAAGAGACTGCGTATATATAAGTGTGTGTGTGTGTATATATATATATATATATATATATATATGCAGCCTCTCTCTCTCTCTTTCTCACTTTCCTCTCCCTTTTTCTTTCCCTCTGCTTTCCCTCTGTCCTTTTTCTCTCCCTCTGCCATCTCACATCTATTTATTGTTAGAAGATAAATGGAGGCATTAAAATTTTTTTTAAGTTTATTTATTTTGAGGGAGAAAAAAGAAGAGAGAGAGACAGAGAGAGAGAGAGAATGCATGCGCACGGAGGGCCAGAAAGAGAAGGAGAGAGAATCCCAAGCAGGCTCCACAGTGTCAGCACTCAATCTCAGGAACCCTGAGATCATGACCTCAGCCGAAATCAAGAGTTGGATGCTTAACCAACTGAGCCACCCAGGTGCCCCTAAATTTTTTAAGAATATCTTTCAAATATCTTACCAGGTTTCAGCAGGGACAAACAGTAAATATTCCTGACACTATAGGACAACCCTAAGGACATGAAAGTCAGCCCCAAGGAGGGTACAAAAGACACTACCCTCTCAAGATCCAGAGCCACTCCCAAAGATAACCACGAGTAAGACTTAGACAATTCCCCTGAGAGCTGGCAAACGCCTGTAGGACTCTAGCTGCAGATGGAGTACAAGCCACATTTCTGTCCAGGCACTTTTTTGGGGCCCCAATCTGACGTTTGAGCTGCCTGCACACACATGAACCTGCATGTTCACTCAGACAGAAAACCCAGTCAGCTTCTCAGGACACAAAGTGAGACAAATCAAGAAATCAGTAGTTGTTCCCAGGAGAGAAATGATCAACAACCAATGGGTACACGAATGCAAATTCATGAATAATTTTTGAAGATCTAAGTCTTACAGATGTTTTTACCTACAATATGAAAGATAGGGACAATGTGAAATTACACCTTTCTCTCATACCCAGGCATCACAAACAGATTTGAGAGAGCTGACTTTGGTAAACATTTTTACGCTTTGCCAGCTTCTGCCAGTTTTCCCAGGATTCTGTCTGTGGGCTCTGGAGTCAGCAGGGTGTCCCAGCAAGTCTCATCCTGGTCAACAGGAATGTAGAAGAGAGAGAGAGGAAAAAAAAGTTTTAATCTACCCTTCATAGTGAGACCCCCTTTCCTCTAGGACACCTCAGAAATGGATGAACTTACCTTGGTTAAAATGTCTTTTCTCCAGGGGCGCCTGGGTGGCGCAGTCGGTTAAGCGTCCGACTTCAGCCAGATCACGATCTCGCGGTCCGTGAGTTTGAGCCCCACGTCAGGCTCTGGGCTGATGGCTCAGATCCTGGAGCCTGTTTCCGATTCTGTGTCTCCCTCTCTCTCTGCCCCTCCCCCGTTCACGCTCTGTCTCTCTCTGTCCCAAAAATAAATAAACGTTGAAAAAAAAATTAAAAAAAAAATATCTTTTCTCTGTCCACTGTAATGCAAAATAATCTTTGGCAAGTTAATCCTGCTTGTTCAGCCTTAAAACCAAATTTTATTTACCCGAGTCCTCACAGCAGACAAGTGCAGCTTCAGTCACACCCAGTCCAACTCTCATCCTGATCCAGTTGTTATGTTGTATCCAGTCTGACCCTGCACCCTGGTCCAGTTTTTTTTTTTCCTTAAAATTTTTTTATAATGTTTATTTATTTTTGAGAAAGAGAGGGAGACACAGAATCTGAAGCAGGCTCCAGGCTCTTAGCTGTCTGCACAGATCTCGACGCAGGGCTTGAACCCACAAACCATGAGATCATGACCTGAGCCAAAAGTTGGACACTTAACCAACTGAGCCACCCAGGCTCAGGCACCCCTTAAATTTTTTTTAATGCTTATTCTGTATTTTTGAGAGACAGAAAGAGACAGAGCACGAGTGGGGGAGGGGCAGAGAGAGAGAGAGAGGGAGACACAGAATCCAAAGCAGGCTCCAGGCTCTGAACTGTCAGCACAGACCCTGACACAGGTTGGAACCCATGCACCTTGAGATCATGTCCTGAGCTGAAGTTGGACACTTAACTGAGCCACCGAGGAGCCCCACCCGGTCCAGTTTCTAAGTTGGACCCTGTACCCAGCCAGGTGTTTAAGTTGGACCTAGTGGGACCTGCCAGAGAACAAAATGCTCAAATAGTCTGAGAGCTCATAATGGAAAAGCTTCAGAGGATCCTTCTAGCACTCACCCACCACCTCCTGAGGCAGCAAGAAAGCAGGGAGCTCCACGATGTCAAAAGGTACCCACCCACATCTGGTTGCTTATTGCTCCTGGGGGCTGGTGGACTGGGGTGAATATCCTTAGGTTCCCTCTTCTTAGCCTTACTAACAGAACTGTTTAAATGATAAACTGAGGCATACTAAAATTTTAAAGAGCTTTTGGGAGCAAAACTCAATTTGAATTGAGCAGCATCCAGTTTAGCATATAGGAGCTCTAAGGAGCTATAGAAAAAAGGCTTCATGGGCAAAAGGTTGAGAAGGGAACAGGAAGTTAACCTAGGCAAAAAAGCGTATTGGTTATTATAGTTACTTTCCTTTAGGGAATGGCATGGGTCTATCCGGCAGATAGATGCTTCACTAATACTGATGAGGTCATTCCTGATTGACTGGTTTACGATTCCATTTCTGGGAAAGCTGAAAATGTATTTAAGTCTTGATTTGGTGACATGGGGCTTAGCATAAGCCCCATTTGGAGACTGTTATCTTGTTTTTAACACTATCAACGTGTATTCAAGCATTTTTAAACTACTTATAGCTATGCATTTTCTATGTTACCTTGGTCTGGGATCTATAATCAAAAGTATTTCATTTATTTTCCTATGAGTGAATTAAAATGTTTATTAAAATTCCTATTTGGGGAATACGTTTTGCATAGGGTTCAAATCAATTAATTTTTTTAAAAAAAATTAATGTTTATTTATTTTTGAGAGAGACAGAGACAGAATGTGAGTGGGTTAGGGGCAGAGAGAGAGGGAGACACAGAATCTGAGGCAGGCTCCAGGCTCTGAGCTGTCAGCACAGAGCCTGACATCAAACTCAGGAGCTGTGAGATCATGACCTGAGCTGAAGTCAGACGCTTAACCGACTGAGCCACCCAGGCATCCCTCAAATCAATTAATTATATCAGTAAATATCTAATCAAGACCCATCATCTGGTTCCAAGCCCAGGGCTCCTTTCATACTCAGTAGCCACAATAATGGCAATAGTATCTCCAGGTTTAAGCATACTCTAGGTACTTACATAAGGTTTAAGCATACTCTAGGTACTTACATAAAGGAAATAAAATCTGTTTCTGTATCTTTCATTCCTTCCTTCAGTAATAATCTTTGTGCCAGTTTGCCTGATTCTGTAGAATATAAAGAAGAAATAACGACCTCAAAGTGTTTACATTCAGTTGTGTGACATAAATAAGTACGTGATTATTTTAAAACAAAATAAAATATGAGGACAAGATCATGTACAGAGTGAAGAGCGGAAAGGTTCCTGACCTAGATGATGTTGGCTGCGGAAGAGGTTAGAGATGACCTTTCAGGAATTTATATAGGAGCTGAATTTTAAAAATGTATTAGGCCAAGTAAAGAGAGAGGGTTGTGGTAAGTGAAACTACAGAACGTGGAATATAGTTGGCAGCTCCAGCTGACAGCTCCAGGTCTCCGTGGATCTACTACCAAGTCCCTACCAAAGACCTATTTCCCTTGTGGCTGTTCCCAGCAGGTGGTTGAGCACAGCAGGGTCTCTAGTATTGGTCCTTTTCTGCCAGATGTGGAGTTCCTGAAATGAGTTAAGATATGCACAAGGACTCCACACTGCTTTAGCTGAGACATTCTTACAGTTTTGCTGTAGTCTAAATTACTTCCTGTCCAATTCTTCCTTTGTCTCTCTCCTTTCACAAGTATCCTTTTTATGCTGTGACCTGAAGTCTCTTCTCTCTTCTCATTTTTTTCTCATTTATTAATTTTTTTTTAATTTAGTTTGAAAGAGAGAGCGAAAGAGCATGAGTGGTGGAGGGGCAAAGAATGAGGGAGAGAGAGAATCCCAAGCAAGCTCCATGCTGTCAGCACAGAGCTGGAGGCGGGGCTCAATCCCATAAGCCACTAGATCTTGAGTTGATGTTAAGAGTCAGACGCTCAACCAACTAAGCCACCCAGGTATCCCTTATAGTTTATTCTTTATAGGCCTTTCCATCAGAACTATCCAGTTTATTTATTCCTGTCTTGGTACTGGCTTGCAGACAACCCAAAATGACGTGGCTGGTTCTGTGAACGTTTAGAGAAAGGGAGGTTAAGAAGGCAATTCTTATGTGATGCAGTTGTCCATAACCCAGGTGAATGTGGGAAGTCGATAATCTCTGCCACATGATGGTGGCCCAACCGCTAACCGTTTCACAATTTGGTGACCTGTAAAAACATCTTGGTTGGTGGACACCTTGCCAGGGTGATCATTCCAGCATAGGAAACATGTGGGGAACAATGCTGGCCAGGAAAATGAACACCTAATGAAAGGAAATTGAAAAAAGAATGAGGTAGATTAGTTAGGGACTATGTATGAAATCCAGATGGTCTTTTTTGGTACCTATTATATTAATATGTATCTGTCTTTCAGATATCAGCTATTCTTAGCCAGCTGTGAGTACAGAGTGCACAGAATTTATTATGTCCAATCAAAAATATCCTTGAGTATAAATAATTTGTATTGGAAAAGTAAGAGTGAGAATATTTAACTGCCTGATGAAAAACATTTTGTGGAATTTTGTTACAATATTTATGTATTTTCCTTCTTATATAATCTGTATATAGACGGTGTGTGTGTGTGTGTGTGTGTGTATGCATGAGCATACATTCTCATATGCATACACGTGTATATAATATTTTTTCTTAAAATAACTTAGATTAAGTTCCCCCAAATCTTCTGTAAATGTTTGGTTACAAATCCAGCATTCTATATTACATATTATGAAAAGTTTGCTAGGTCCAGAAACAAAATCAACGAAACCACTCATGCCCCATCTAGCTCTTCTTTAGAACTTTAATCATTGCATCCAGAGCATATGAGTCTTCCCATCTCCAGTTTAAAACCTCAAGTGTTGGGGCGCCTGGGTGGCTCAGTTGGTTAAGCATCCGTCTTCGGCTCAGGTCATGATCTCACTGTCCGTGGGTTCGAGCCCCGCGTCGGACTCTGTGCTGACAGCTCAGAGCCTGGAGCCTGCTTCGGATTCTGTGTCTCCATCTCTCTCTGCCCTTCCCCTGCTCATATTCTGTCTCTCTCTGTCTCAAAAATAAATAAAAACATTAAAAAAAATTTTAAAAAAAACAAAAAAAACCCTCAAGTGTTTCTCTCTTAGTATGACAGAGCAACCAAATTCTGTGAATTTTTCTCTGTGAAGTCTTTTGACTCTGCCTTAAACTTTGTAGTTCCTAAAAGTGTCAAGATTACCCAGGATGTATTAAAGGCTCAGTGCAGTATGGCCTGTAACTTTCTGGTAAGAATTTGTTTGGGCATATGTCTCAACTTCTATGATAATGTTATGTTTCTTTAAGTTTATGTATTTATTTTGAGAGAGATAGCGTGAGTGGGAGAGGGGCAAAGAGAGAAGGGGAGAGAAAATCCCAAGCAATCTCCACACTGTCAGCACAGAGCCCAACATGGGGTTCAAACTCATGCAACTGCAGAATCATGACCTGAGCCAAAACCAAGAGTTGGACACTTAACCGACTGAGCCACCCAGGTGCCCCGATAATGCTGTATTTTAATGTTAGCTATATTATCAGTTGTTTTCTGTGTAAGAAACTACTCTAAGATTTAACAAATCACCAATTGCAGTTGGACAGTTTGGGCTCAGAATAAATGGGAGTACTTTTGTTCTTGATGGACTAGGTTGATAGGTTGAATGGGGTTGCTAATTCACAACTGGCATGAGCAGGGCTTCTCTACACAGACCAGCCTCTAGCCAATTAACCTAGGCTTGTTCACATAAATGTCACAAGGTTCCAAATGAGCATGTGCAAGTTTGCTTGATATATAGGCTCAGAACTGACCCATAGTCTCTTATATCACATTCTATTTGCAAGATTCAAGGAGAGCAGCAGAGAAGGTTCCCTTCTTTCTTGTGACTGAATAACATTCTACTGTATGTATAAACCACATTTTCTTCCCATTCAACCATTCATCTGTTAATGGACACTTAGGTGTTTCCATATCTTGGCTATCAGGAATATTGTCAATGAACATGGGGGTGCAGAGATCTCTTTGAAATTCCATTTTCATTTCCTTTGGATATATATCTGAAAGTGGGATTGCCAGATCATATGGTAGTTCTATTTTTAATTTTTCAAGCAACCTCCATACTGTTTTTCATAGTGGCTGCACCAACTTACATTTCCACCAACAGTGCATGTTGCTGTAGCAGACTAGAGAAATCACTGCCTAGGGAGTCAAGGAACCTATATGTTAATTTATACTGTAACTCTATCTGTGAAAGTTAGATAAGAAATTTACTTAATTTAGAAAATATGTGAATTAGACTAGAATAAAATATCTGCAATGCAATAAAAACATAGTTGGATATTTGAGGAATGTAATATGTTTTTTCTTAAAGTATGATGTACCAAAATCCTCTAACATGTTAATGGGAACTGGTGTAGCGAACGTTGGGTTTGATTTCAATGAGTGTCTCAAAATATATTTCCAATAATAGGAATGTGTATACTTACTAACATAGCAGAGAAGTCTCCTTAGAATTAATTTAGAGGAATCATTTTAGTAGTCGAGTATGTGATGACTGCAAATACTTTTTTCAAAGTATATTTAATGTAGTTAAAATATTTAATAATTCATGTAGCTATCCAGGCTTCAATGAGAGGGAACAAAACTATTACTCAATGGTAGGCTGCACACAGGGACTTCATTTTAAAAGGTATAGTATGCAAAGGGGAAAAAAGTAACTTTGCGGTGGAGGGAACTGACAAACACTACTTTAATCAGTTATGAAAGCAGTTACATAAAGATACAATGTGAAGAAAATGGTTTTTTCCTCTGTGATATTTCCCCTCTCGCCTCAAAAAAAAAAAAAACAAAAAAAAAACAACAACAACAAAAAATAAAAGCATACCTCCAGTTCTCATCATACAAAAACGTCGAAGAAATCCTAATTCAGGGGCATTCTACTCCCAAAAGTTCCCCAAAATTGTTAACATCATTCACCACAAATTCTGGCATACTGTCACAGCCTAAGGAGCCTGAAGACACAATGAATAAATATGGTATCTTGAATGGGATTTGGGTACAGAAAAAAAACATAAAAAGTAAGAAGACATGAATGTAGTAAGGGCTATAGTTAATTGCATGCATCAGTAGCAAGTCATTAATTATAACAAGTGTATCATACTAATATAAGGGACATAGGGACATAATATAAGGGACATAATATAAGCTGTTAATAATAGGAGAAATGGTGCAGGTATATGAGCATTCTCTGTTCTATCTTTATAACTTTTCTATAAATTTAAAACTATTTTAAATAAAATTTATTTTAAAAACATTATTTACTAGGTTAATTAAATATATATCTCCATATCTGTAGCATAAACAGAACCATGATCTAGCTAGGATATAAAATACAGTAAAGGTATTTTTATTAATTTGTTAATTTTAAACAAAGTCTAGTTATAAAACTATAGTGTGCAAAGATCTATACATTCAGCAAATTTTCCCAATGAGTCAAAAAACCTCACACTCCATAGATAAGAATTAGTAAAGCCTGTATTTATCAGCTTTATACATATTTAAAACCTAATCAGGCACATCCTGAGCACTGGCATTTATAATATAAGGTAAAATCTTCATATAAAAAGTTCCATTTTATTTACTACATTTTAAAATAAGATGAAAATGGGTGATAAAAACATAATTAGCCTTGGGGCACTTGGCTCAGTTGGTTAGTGACTGACTGACTCTTGATTTCAGCTCAGGTCATGATCTCATGGTTTGTGAGATCGAGTCCCACTTCAGACTCTGCGTTGACAGATTCTCTTGGGATTCTCTCTGTCCCTCTCTCACCTCTCCTCCCCTGCTCTCTCTCTTTCTCTCTCTCAAAATAAATAAATGAACATTAAAAAGAAAACATTTAGCCTTTGGAAAAATAAGGAAACTTAAAAAGTATATTTTAATTCATTATGTCTTTTTTTTAATTCATAATAGCTATAACATCAAAACTGTAGCAATATTTAGGCTTCACCTTTTCTTAGATCTCACTGGAAGATTAATTCTTGAATTTTTAAGTGAACAAAATAGGAAAAAAAGTTAGAAAAACTGGATTAGAAAATAGGAACTATTGAAATATCGAGATGTTGCTGTTGGTCTATGAACTATTTGTAAAGGCAGAGATAATCACACTCCAATGGGAGAGCCCCAAGATAAGAGGTAAAGTCAGCTTGTGCCTATTTATTCCTTCTGAAATAAAGCATGTTCTGGAGACACTTAAACATTTCTTTAAGGGCACAATTTCTTAGACATGTGTATTACGGTGAAAAAATATTAGGTTGTCACATCCAGCTGCATCCAACTTCAGTTTTGTGCTGACGTTAGTACTAAGCTCAGCTAATGACCCATGCCTGGTAGTATGTAATCAGCACACAACTCAACGTTAATAAAAAATGGTTGGGAAAAAACATCCTTCCGTGACTAAATCCAGTCATTATTTTATTAAGGGACTGGTAATGTCTGCCTACCCCTAATTTTGAAAGCTTTCTCAAATGATGAATATTGCTTATATGAATGATCAACTCTTAGGAAACTTCATAAGATTATTTTTTATAAATTATAGTATATTTAATTCTATGTAGATTCTTTGTAATAATGATTCCAACCTTTTAATATCATTTATAACAAAATGACAAAAGCATGCAGTAGAGGATAATTAGTTCTAATAAAATAAACTATGGCCATTAAAATTTTAAGTATGAGTGACAAGTAGTGCAATTTTCCATGCATAACAAGTGATTATTGTTATTGATCTCTGATATAAATACCCTTCATACTATGTAACCTTATTTTCAGCATAACGAAAGTCTACTTAGTATTTGTATCAGTTAAAATTGTCCTATTTGTGCCATAACAACATAAAACTCTAAAACTTCAGTGGCTAAAAGAATTAAACATCCATTTCTTACAGAGCAAATGCCATCTTGGGTCAAATGAGTGCTTTGCCCCATGTCACCCTCATTTTCAGCCTCAGCTTTATACAATCTTCACTCTCTGGAATATAATTGTTTAGCATCTCAGGGAGAAAGGAACAATGGAGTGACCCACACCAACAATTTAATGCTTCAGCCCAGAATGATACACACCACTTCCACCAACAACATAGTCGCCATCCTGGCTACATGGCCCCACTCAAATGCAGGGGAGAATGTATTGAGTTCCTCAAGATCATTCCTGGCCTTGCTGATTCCCTACATGATGCACAGAACTCAACGTATAGTTGTACTTCCTGACTAACATTTATTATAGAGAAAGGAAACAAAACAAAATTAGCAAACAGAAAAAAAAATGCATGGGGTGAAGCCCAGATTAAACCAGGCACAAGTTCCAAGAGTCCTTTCCCAGTGGATTTACAGGAGGCACGCTCAGTTCTTTAACAAGGAGTTGGGACTAAACAGGTGAAGTGTTGTCCATCAGGGGTTAGAGATGCAGTGCTCAGAGTTTTCACTGGGGTTGATCACGTGAGTACTCTCTCTGTCTGGAAGGTACCAAATTTCCAAACTCATAAAAGAAAAGTAAGTGTTCAGCATAAATCATATTGTTTACTTAAAAGTCCAGGCACAGCAAATTATTCTCATCAGTTAACTGTTGATTAAGAACACCCTGAAAGCCAAATTCCCAGATGCCAGCCAAGGTTCAACCTTGCAAGCAAGCTGTTCTAAGGATAGTAGTCCCACGCCTGTTATGTTAATTCTTTTCTGTACAAGTGGTGGGAGAATTTAATCTCCACTGTACCCAGAATAATTTGAGAACTGAATTCAGATAAGCGTTAAAACTCCCTTCTTCACTGTTACTAATTGTAACACTAGGGAGAGTTCAAGTATAGCTATGTGAATTTTTAGTGTTAAGATTTCTCTGAATAGTTTTTTAGTAAAATATAGTAGTATTTCCAAGAAAACGTTAAAATATTTAGCAGAAAAGGCTTTTAAAGAACAAGATTTAGCTACATTAACCAAAGTATAAGTTCACAAAAGAAATTAATATTCATGCTGTTCAAGTAAACAAAGGGAAAGAAGGTAGAAAAAAAATCTCATGTGTTAAAAAATCTGTGTCAATACTTGCATTTACACATGCATATATGCCTGAATATACACATAAAATTACTTATATGTATAAAGTACATATGAAGGATACATACGAGAGGAGAAACATTTAACCTTATAAAGGAAAGAAAGAATTTGGGTATGTAATGACAGAGAAATTGCTTGTCAACATATGGTTAATTCTCTTTGATTGTTTTATCCTCTTGATATATTACTTTTAAAAATAAAATTAGTTTTAAGTTTATGTGGAAGTACACATGTGTGATGATGTCTTTTTTACTAAAAAACCCTTTTTGATATTAGCTGGTATTGCTTTAAGAATAGATGGATAAAAAAAACTGATCAGCAAACCAAAATATGATATTAAATACATAACTCAGATGGGAAGATACAAAATACAATATATACATGATATATGCATTTAAATTGTGGAATATGGCCATGTGGTAACAGAAATTTTCATGTGTTTATAATGGTTAAAAGAGTATCTTTCTGAGTAAGCTTGTTATTCTTAAAAAATTCCTGGGCCCCAAAGTGTTTCCTTGCACTCTTACAAAGCTTTATGGGGCTAGGCCTAGATAATAGTGGGGGAGGCATGTACTTTTCTCCTCATTTTCATTTTCAAGCATTCTTCTTGACTAACCCGAGAAATCTCAGCCTGCATGTTGCTCTGAAGATAGACTCTTTTTTTTTAATGTTTATTTATGTTTGAGAGAGAGAGAGAGAGAGAGAGAGAGAGACAGAGCATGAGTGGGGGAGGGGCAGAGAGCGAGGGAGACACAGAATCAGAAGCAGGCTCCAGGTTCTGAGCTGTCAGCACAGAGCCTGATGCAGGGCTCAAACTCACAAACCGTGAGATCATGACCTGAGACAAAGTCGGATGCTTAGCTGACTGAGCCACCCAGACACCCCTCTGCAGATAGACTCTTAAAGACTGGTATGTCCAAGTATTTCATTGAATTTATGTGTCTATGTGTATCTCAGAGGTAAAAATAACACCAAGGAACACAAGCTGGTAATCCCTATTAAAATACCAGACTCCCATCCTATAAAATAGGTGGAGGTTTTAAAAAAAATAATACTTTTAAGTGTTAGCAGGCTACATTAAAACACAAGCATCTTGAGGATAGATTGGAAGATGGCGGCCTAGGAGGACGCTGGGCTCACCACGAGTCCTGCTGATCACTTAGATTCCACCTACACCTGCCTAAATAACCCAGAAAACCACCAGAAGACTAGCAGAATGGATTCTCCAGAGCCAAGTGTAGACAAGAGGCCCACGAAGAGGGTAGGAAGGGCGGCGAGGCGGTGCGCGCTGCACGGACTGGTGGGAGGGAGCCCGGGCGGGGCAGAGGGGCAGCCCACCGGCCAAACCCAGCCCCGAGTCTGGCCGGCAAAAGCAGAGGGGCCAGACAGAGTGTGTTCTGACAGCAAGCGGACTTAGCATCTGGGAGGTCATAAGTTAACACCTCTGCTCGGAAAGCGGGAAAGCTGGAGGACAAAGGGAGGGAGAGTTGATGAGCCCCAGGACGACAGAGCTCACTTTGGAGGAGAACAAAGGCGCTAGCCAGTGCCATCTCCCTCGCCCATCCCCCAGCCAAAATCCCAAAGGGAACCAGTTTCTGCCAGGGAACTTGCTCACTCCACACAAATACCCAACGCTGTGCTTCTGCAGAGTCACCCTTCTGGCAGTGGGTCTGACTCCCTCCCACTGCCACAGGGCCCCTCCTGAAGTGGATCACCTAAGGAGAAGCGAGCTAAGCCTGCCCCTCCTGCCCCGTGCACCTTGCCTACCCACCCCAGCTAATATGCCAGATCCCCAGCACCACAAGCCTGGCAGTGTGCAAGTAGCCCAGATGGGCCACGCCACCCCACAGTGAATCCCGCCCCTAGGAGAGGGGAAGAGAAGGCACACACCAGTCTGACTGTGGCCCCAGGGGTGGGCTGGGGACAGATCTCAGGTCTGACTGCGGCCCCGCCCACCAACTCCAGTTATACACCACAGCACAGGGGAAGTGCCCTGCAGGTCCGCACTACTCCAGGGACTATACAAAATGACCAAACGGAAGAATTCCCCTCAAACAAATCTCCAGGAAATAACAACAGCTAATGAACTGATCAAAAAGGATTTAAATAATATAGCAGAAAGTGAATTTAGAATAATAGTCATAAAATTAATCGCTGGGCTTGAAAACAGTATAGAGGACAGCAGAGAATCTCTTGCTACAGAGATCAAGGGACTAAGGAACAGTCAGGAGGAGCTGAAAAACGCTTTAAATGAGATGCAAAATAAAATGGAAACGACCACGGCTCGGATTGAAGAGGCAGAGGAGAGAATAGGTGAACTAGAAGATAAAGTTATGGAAAAAGAGGAAGCTGAGAAAAAGAGATAAAAAAATCCATCCAGGAGTATGAGGGGAAAATTAGAGAACTAAGTGATACACTAAAAAGAAATAATATACGCATAATTGGTATCCCAGAGGAGGAAGAGAGAGGGAAAGGTGCTGAAGGGGTACTTGAAGAAATAATAGCTGAGAACTTCCCTGAACTGGGGAAGGAAAAAGGCACTGAAATCCAAGAGGCACAGAGAACTCCCTTCAGACATAACTTGAATTGATCTTCTGCATGACATATCACAGTGAAACTGGCAAAATACAAGGATAAAGAGAAAATTCTGAAAGCAGCAAGGGATAAACGTGCCCTCACATATAAAGGAAAACCTATAAGACTCATGACTGATCTCTCTTTTGAAACTTGGCAGGCCAGAAAGGATTGGCACGAGATCTTCAATGTGTTGAACAGAAAAAAATATGCAGCCAAGAATCCTTTATCCAGCAAGTCTGTCATTTAGAATAGAAGGAGAGATAAAGGTCTTCCCAAACAAACAAAAACTGAAGGAATTCGTCACCACTAAACCAGCCCTACAAGAGATCCTAAGGGGGATCCTGTGAGACAAAGTACCAGAGACATCGCTACAAGCATAAAACACACAGACATCACAATGACTCTAAACCCGTATCTTTCTATAATAACACTGAATGTAAATGGATTAAATACGCCAACCAAAAGACATAGGGTATCAGAATGGATAAAAAAACAAGACCCATCTATTTGCTGTCTACAAGAGACTCATTTTAGACATGAGGACACCTTCAGATTGAGAGTGAGGAGATGGAGAACTATTTATCATGCCACTGGAAGTCAAAAGAGAGCTGGGGTAGCCATACTTCTATCAGACAAACTAGACTTTAAATTAAAGGCTGTAACAAGAAATGAAGAAGCGCATTATATAATAATTACAGGGTCTATCCATCAGGAAGAGCTAACAATTATAAATGTCTATGCGCCGAATACCGGAGCCCCCAAATATATAAAACAATTACTCACAAACATAAGCAACCTTATTGATAAGAATGTGGTAATTGCAGGGGACTTTAACATTCCACTTACAGAAATGGACAGATCATCTAGACACACAGTCAATAAAGAAACAAGGGCCCTGAATGATACATTGGATCAGATGGACTTGACAGATATATTTAGAACTCTGCATCCCAAAGCAACAGAATGTACTTTCTTCTCGAGTGCACATGGAACATTCTCCAAGGTAGATCATATACTGGGTCACAAAACAGCCCTTCATAAGTATACAAGAATTGAAATTATACCATGCATACTTTCAGACCACAAAGCTATGAAGCTTGAAATCAACCACAGGAAAACGTCTGGAAAACCTCCAAAAGCATACAGGTTAAAGAATACCTTACTAAAGAATGAGTGGGTCAACCAGGCAATTAGAGAAAAAATTAAAAAATATATGGAAACAAACGAAAATGAAAATACAACAATCCAAACGCTTTGGGATGCAGCGAAGGCAGTCCTGAGAGGAAAATACATTGCAATCCAAGCCTATCTCAACAAACAAAAAAAACTCAAATACAAAATCTAACAACACACCTAAAGGAAATAGAAGCAGAACAGCAAAGGCAGCCTAAACCCAGCAGAAGAAGAGAACTAATAAAGATCAGAGCAGAAATAAACAATATAGAATCTAAAAAAACTGTAGAGCAGATCAACGAAACCAAGAGTCGGTTTTTTGAAAAAATAAACAAAATTGACAAACCTCTAGCCAGGCTTCTCAAAAAGAAAAGGGAGATGACCCAAATAGATAAAATCATGAATGAAAATGGAATTATTACAACCAATCCCTCAGAGATACAAACAATTATCAGGGAATACTATGAAAAATTATATGCCAACAAACTGGACAACCTGGAAGAAATGGACAAGTTCCTGAACACCCACACTCTTCCAAAACTCAATCAGGAGGAAATAGAAAGCTTGAACAGACCCATAACCAGCGAAGAAATTGAATCGGTTATCAAAAATCTCCCAACAAATAAGAGTCCAGGACCAGATGGCTTCCCAGGGGAGTTCTACCAGACGTTTAAAGCAGATATAATACCTATCCTTCTCAAGCTATTCCAAGAAATAGAAAGGGAAGGAAAACTTCCAGACTCATTCTAGGAAGCCAGTATTACTTTGATTCCCAAACCAGACAGAGACCCAGTAAAAAAAGAGAACTACAGGCCAATATCCCTGATGAATATGGATGCAAAAATTCTCAATAAGATACAAACAAATCAAATTCAACAGCATATAAAAAGAATTATTCACCATGATCAAGTGGGATTCATTCCTGGGATGCAGGGCTGGTTCAACATTCGCAAATCAATCAACGTGATACATCACATTAATAAAAGAAAAGATAAGAACCATATGATCCTGTTAAGCGATGCAGAAAAAGCCTTTGACAAAATTCAGCACCCTTTCTTAGTAAAAACCCTTGAGAAAGTCAGGATAGAAAGAACATACTTAAAGATCATAAAAGCCATTTATGAAAAGCCCACAGCTAACATCATCCTCAATGGGGAAAAACTGAGAGCTTTTTCCTTGAGATCAGGAACACAACAGGGATGCCCACTCTCACCGCTGTTGTTTAACATAGTGTTGGAAGTTCTAGCATCAGCAATCAGACAACAAAAGGAAATCAAAGGCATCAAAATTGGCAGAGATGAAGTTACGCTTTCGCTTTTTGCAGATGTCATGATATTATACGTGGAAAATCCGATAGACTCCACCAAAAGTCTGCTAGAACTGATACATGAATTCAGCAACATTGCAGGATACGAAATCAATGTAGAGAAATCAGTTGCATTCTTATACACTAACAATGAAGCAACAGAAAGACAAATAAAGAAACTGATCCCATTCACAATTGCACCAAGAAGCATAAAGTACCTAGGAATAAATCTAACCAAAGATGTAAAAGATCTGTATGCTGAAAACTATAGAAAGCTTATGAAGGTAATTGAAGAAGATATAAAGAAATGGAAAAACATTACGTGCTCATGGATTGGAAGAATAAATATTGTCAAAATGTTGATACTACCCAAAGCTATCTACACATTCAATGCAATCCCAATCAAAATTGCACCAGCTTTCTTCTCGAAACTAGAACAAGCAATCCTAAAATTCATATGAAACCACAAAAGGCCCCGAATAGCCAAAGTAATTTTGAAGAAGAAGACCAAAGCAGGAGGCATCACAATCCCAGACTTTAGCCTCTACTACAAAGCTGTCATCATCAAGACAGCATGGTATTGGCACAAAAACAGACACATAGACCAATGGAATAGAATAGAAACCCCAGAACTAGACCCACAAACGTATGGCCAACTCATCTTTGACAAAGCAGGAAAGAACATCCAATGGAAAAAAGACAGTCTCTTTAACAAATGGTGCTGGGAGAACTGGACAGCAACATGCAGAAGGTTGAAACTAGACCACTTTCTCACACCATTCACAAAAATAAACTCAAAATGGATAAAGGACCTGAATGTGAGACAGGAAACCATCAAAACCCTAGAGGAGAAAGCAGGAAAAGACCTCTCTGACCTCAGCCATAGCAATCTCTTACTCGACACATCCCCAAAGGCAAGGGAATTAAAAGCAAAAATGAATTACTGGGACCTTATGAAGATAAAAAGCTTCTGCACAGCAAAGGAAACAACCAACAAAACTAAAAGGCAACCAACGGAATGGGAAAAGATATTTGCAAATGACGTATCAGACAAAGGGCTAGTATCCAAAATCTATAAAGAGCTCACCAAACTCCACACCCAAAAAACAAATAATCCAGTGAAGAAATGGGCAGAAAACATGAATAGACACTTCTCTAAAGAAGACATCTGGATGGCCAACAGGCACATGAAAAGATGCTCAACGTCAGTCCTCATGAGGGAAATACAAATCAAAACCACACTCAGATATCACCTCACACCAGTCAGAGTGGCCAAAATGAACAAATCAGGAGACTATAGATGCTGGCGAGGATGTGGAGAAACGGGAACCCTCCTGCACTGTTGGTGGGAATGCAAATTGGTGCAGCCACTCTGGAAGCAGTGTGGAGGTTCCTCAGAAAATTAAAAATAGATCTACCCTATGACCCAGCAGTAGCACTGCTAGGAATTTACCCAAGGGATACAGGAGTACTGATGCATAGGGGCACTTGTACCCCAATGTTTATAGCAGCACTCTCAACAATAGCCAAATTATGGAAAGAGCCTAAATGTCCATCAACTGATGAATGGATAAAGAAATTGTGGTTTATATACACAATGGAGTACTACATGGCAATGAGAAAGAACAAAATATGGCCCTTTGTAGCAACGTGGATGGAACTGGAGAGTGTGATGCTAAGTGAAATAAGCCATACAGAGAAAGTCAGATACCATATGTTTTCATTCTCATGTGGATCCTGAGAAACTTAACAGAAACCCATGGGGGAGGGGAAGGAAAAAAAAAGAGGTTAGAGTGGGAGAGAGCCAAAGCATAAGAGACTCTTAAAAACTGAGAACAAATTGAGGGTTGATGGGGGGTGGGAGGGAGGGGAGGATGGGTGATGGGTATTGAGGAGGGCACCTTTTGGGATGAGCACTGGGTGTTGTATGGAAACCAATTTGACAATAAATTTCATATATTGAAAAAAAATAAAAAAAATAAAACACAAGCATCTTAACACATAATTAGTGAGGATAAAATCAGTTAATATTTCTTGGTTAATTGATGATTAATTTGGTAATCTACATTCAAAGACATTCATTTTAAGATTAATAATAAAAAATAAGAGGGGCACCTGGGTGGCTCAGTCGGTTAAAGCATCTGGCTTCGGCTCTAGTCATGATTTCTCATGAGTTCGAGCCCCACATCGGGCTCTGTGCTGACAGCTGCAAGCCTGGAGCCTCTTCAGATTCTGTGTCTCCCCTCTCTCTCTGCCTTCCTCTGTAGTGTCTCTGTCTCTTTCTCTCTCAAAAATAAATAAACATTAAAATTTTTAAAAACTAATAAAAAAGAGAAACAGATATAAAGTAATAAAAATACTGATTTTTGAATATTTATGGGGGTAGTTTTTGGTAAACAATCTAAATAACAAAAAAAAGGAAAATGGGTAAATTATTTAAGGTATAACCATATATATGATGTATATTATGTGGCAATTATAAATCATGTTCTCCAGGTTCTTTGCTGTCATAGCAAAATGGCCAGTACAATGTTAATTTTAAAAATCAAATACTAATTTTATATACAATCTGATCTCATTTAATTGTTAAAGATAAGTATACTGATATTTCCAAGTATACTGATACTTGGAAAAGAATAGTTAGGTAAAAAGTGATCTCTGTTAGACTTTGGAGTTTTGACTATTTTTTCCTCATATGTATCTTCCTATATTTTTAAATATTGACAATGATGTCATGTTACTTTAAAAATTGCAAAAGGGAAAAGGATGATATTTTAAGTATGAAAAAGTCAATAAAGTAAAGATGAAAGGAAAATTATGATAGTACAAAAAGATACCTTTTACAATTTTAAGGAATAAAGAATAGCAATAGAGTTGATAAGGATAATGATGTTTAGAGAAAATAATTTAGAAAATGTGTGCTTTAGGACACCTGGGTGGCTCAGTCAGTTAAGCGTTCAACTCTTGATTTCAGCTCAGGTCATGATCTCACGGTTCATGAGGTCAAGTCCCACGGGGGGCTCTGTACTGACAGTGCAGAGCCTGCTTGGGATTCTCTCTCTCTTTCTCTCTCTGTCCCTCCCCTGCATTCTCTCTGTCAAAAATAAATAAATAAATTTAAAAAAAAAAGAAAACGTGTGCTTCATTTTTAGTTATAATTTTTATACACCCCAGTGTCTGTAAATACAACGTTTATGTAAACTCTTTCCTTTTGTTTTCCTCATGTTCATTAATTTAGACCTATTTAGGGACTTTCATAATGTAAATGAACATTGACATTATTTTAAATTTATACTATGACACTAAAATGCCTTCAAATCATTAAAGAACTACAATTAAAAAATAATTTTGCAGAAAGTATGCATGTTTGATTCTGCATACAAAGCAGTAACCTCATGCAAATTAGGGCTGCTGAATTACACTAGCACACATTTCTTTTTACAAGGATTGGAAATATTTTGAAACTCCTTAATGGAGTATTTATTGGATTCTACTTTATAAGCATTATAAGAATATGGGATGCAAACATGAAACTTCTACCTCATCTATTAGTTAATCATTGCAACCTTTTACTTTGTCTTCAGGGTCAAAATCTTTCCTTATAAAGGCTGAGGTCACCCCTAAATCTCAGCACTCATTAGTCAGTGATGGATAAAAAGTAACCACATTAAGGTAAATTAAATTCAACATAACACATTTACGTTAATCTAAAATGGTTCAACATATTTAGAAATGCCATACTTCTCGTCTTCCTTCCCTATTCATTCAAATGCTTGAATGTATTGTGTTTTGAAACATATATTAATGTGGAGTGGGAGAAGGAGAGAGAGAGAAAGAGAGATAGACAGAATCTGTCATTTCTTAATGTGTAAGAGAGGGCAAGCATTAGCTATAGCAATTTAGAGAGGAGTAAAAACATGTTACACTGGGTTTGATAGCAGGGATATTCAGTTTGACGGAAAGCTTTGCAACCACAGTGTTTAGGCTCTTCCATTAAGAAAAGAAAATGATGACACTGAACCCTGAACCTGGACCTGACATCTTCATCACTGATTTACAGTAAAGTCTTTGGAGGGGAAGGTCACCGTGCTGAATAGGCAGCTAATGTGGCTCAGGGAGAAGGTCATTTGTGTATGCTGTAAATTCTCATCATTTTAGAAGCATAGAGAATTTGGAAACCAGAACTTGACATTTTCGGAGAATTATTACAGTGCTAAAGAGTTCAAAGTGTTTATTCTTGATACCTGAGAAATAAAGTGCCTCTTGATCTGAAGTTTTCAAACAAGATTGTGGTGCTAAAGTTTAATCAGCATCGAGTCAAAACCACTCCTGTGGAGGCTGAGGCTAGCTAACTGAATATTAAAAGATTCCGCCTCCATAGGCCTTTTGGAACAAAGGGAAATGAACATGGAATGTTAGAACCAGAAAGAACTTAAATGTTTTCTTCTAAAGTTTTTCTCTTCAGCCTGACAAACAGAAGTAGTGTTCCTTGTCCAATTCAATGTCTTCATTATATTGGTGATAGACTTCTAATTTCTCAGGAGACCCTCAATCTAGAGTACTGTACACACACACACACACACACACACACACACACACACATCAAAGTTAAAACTAGGTTTTCTTTCCAGAGTATAAGTAATCACTTGCAGCAGCTTTTCCGGCTACAGATTTCAGCATAAAAATCAAAAGGTAATGTAAAGGCAAAGTTCATAAAAGAGAAAGAAATACAGAAATGATGGAAAGAGCTCTTCCTTTTCTCCTTTCTGTTTTTGTGATAGTCTTTTAAGATGGAATTATTAATAACACTTTATTATTATTTGTTCTTCCTATTCCTTTTAATAAGTTTTTCCTGAGGTAAATTTTATGGTTTCTGGTTGACTATCTCCCATGATATCCCCATACTATGAGATATTTCAGTATCATGTTTCTTTCATATAACAATGCATCCTCTAGGTTATGTTCTAGGTGGGGCCATATCAATGGATGTAGATTGAATAAACATCATTGTTTATTCAGTTTGTCATTGGGCACACTTCCAAATGTATTTGTAAGAAAATTTGCTAGAAGCAGAAAGTTTGATTCAAATAGTATAAATATACAAAATTTTTATAGATGTTGTCAAGTTGCATTCCAAACTGTACCGATCACATTCACTCTAACAGGGTGTGCAAGACATCCATCCCCATTTAACTACAAAATGTTCTTTTAAAAAACATTCCATATACTATTTTGAGATTTTAGCTATTTTTAATCATTTACTATTTTACCAGTTTAGCTCTTCAAAATAATAAAATAAAACATCACGTTTTTTCTTGTATGTTTACTTTTATATGTTCACTTGTTTATTTTACTTTGAATCATTGTGTAGAATTTATTTTGGTATGAAATATGAGGAGTCCAGTTCTATTTTTATATATTACGTTGTCTCAGCATCAGTGACTAAATTTTATGTATTTCCTCAAAATTTGATATGCCATATTATAATATACTAAATGTCTTATTTATTTGGATTCATTTTTGGTCTATCCTGGTTCTAAGATTTACATACTCTTATATCAGTTCACACTTAAAATTCTGTTAGCTTCATTATGTAGTTTTTCTTTACCTTAAGTGATTTTTCAGTATCACCTAATTAAGCTTAGTTTTGAGAATTTCCCAACTATTTTTCATGCTTACGTCCATACAAATGTTGAATTCATCTGTAGTTAATTCAAAATGTGGATATACTTTGGGGAAAAGAATATATGTCTAAAGTGATATATCAGAATATTTTCTGCATTAGCAGGAGTTGATTGAGTATCCAATATAAAACATTATAAGTGAAATAGGGGGTTTATTAATTTATATGAACAGACATCCAAAGCCATAGTGATGTTGGGTTAGCTAAGTCAGGCTTGCCTCTAATGGTCACATAGCAGCTATGTCATCTTCAAGCACACCTAAAGTCCAAGGTCAAAGAAAAATATGTTTCTTCTTTGTATTCAGAGCTCTTTGTAGAACTCATCTTATTTGTGAGAATTCCAATGATGCCTGTTATAGAACTAATCACTGGTAAGTGAATTGATAAAAATTCACCTCACGATGAGGAAGGTTTCATTAAGTGCAGGCATCTCAATATTTGATGAAAGAAGTGTTTTTGCTTTTAATTGTGACACCTTATTTTTTTGTGAGCAGTTTTTAGATTCACACCCATAATGGAGGAAGGTTCTGAGATTTCCTATATACTCCTGCCTCCACATATGTATAACCTCCTCATTATCAACACCCCACAATAGTGGTACATTTGTTATAATTGATGAACCTACATTGACATAGGCTTTTGTGTGAGCCTAAGTCTTAAACTCCTTTGGGTAAATAACAAGGAGTGTGATTGCTGGATTATATGCCAGGAGTATACTTAGTGTTGTAAGAAACTGCCAAACTGTCTTCCCAAGCAGATGTGCTGTCTTGCATTCCCACCAGCAGTGTTTTTCCACACTCTTGTCAGCAGTTGGTGCTGTCACTTGTCAGTGCTCAGGATTTTGGCCATTCTAATAGTTGTGTACTGATAGCTCATTGTCAGTGAAATTTGCATTTCCCTGATGACATACGATGTGGAACATCTTTTCATATTGTTATTTGGGTGTCTATTTTCAAAGAACAGGTGAACAGGTTGTTGGGTAGGTACACAACAGAATCAACCATACTTAACCTGGGGGAGACTTGATCTATTTAAATTATCAAAATTTTCTATCTAAAACCAACATATAGCATTCCACTTATTTAAATACTTACATGGACACCTAGAGGTTCTTTTGTTTGTTTTCCACATATAGAAGGTTATACTTTTTTTAAATTTTTTTTAATGTTTATTTATTTTTGAGACAGAGAGAGACAGAGCACGAATGGGGGAGGGTCAGAGAGAGAGGGAGATACAGAATCCGAAACAGCCTCCAGGCTCTGAGCGGTCAGCACAGAGCCCGACGTGGGGCTTGAACTCACGGACCGCGAGATCATGACCTGAGCTGAAGTCGGACGCTTAACCGACAGAGCCACCCAGGCGCCCCAGGAAGGTATATACTTTTTATTTTATTTATTTTATTTTATTTTATTTTATTTTATTTTATTTTATTTTATTTTATTTTATTTTTATTTTTTATTTGTTTAAATTTACATCCAAATTAGCATATAGTTCAGAAATGATTTCAGGAGTAGATTCCTTAGTGCCCCTTACCTATTTAGCCCATCCCCCCTCCCACAACCCCTGCCAGTAACCCTCAGTTTGTTCTCCATACTTATGAGTTTCTTCTGTTTTGTCCCCCTCCCTGATTTTATATTATTTTTGTTTCTCTTCCCTTATGTTGATCTGTTTAGTCTCTTAAAGTCCTCATATGAGTGAAATCATATGATTTTTTGTCTTTCTCTGACTGACTAATTTCACTTACCATAATACCCTACAGTTCCATCCATATGGTTGCTAATGGCAAGATTTCATTCTTTATGATTGCCAAATAATACTCCTTTATATATATATACCACATCTTTCTTATCCATTAATCTATCAATGGACATTTGGGCTCTTTCCATACTTTGGCTATTGTTGATAGTGCTGCTAAAAACATGGGGGTGCATGTGTCCCTTCAAAACAGCACACCTGTATCCCTTGGATAAATGCCTGGTAGTGCAATTACTGGATCGTAGGGTAGTTCTATTTTTGGTTTTTTGAGGAACCTCCATACTGTTTTCCAGAGTGGCTGCACCAGCTTGCATTCCCATCAGCAATGCAAAAGAGATCCTCTTTCTCCTCATCCTCGCCAACATCTGTTGTTGCCTGAGTTGTTAATGTTAGCCATTCTGACAGGTGTAAGGTGGTATCTCATTGTGGTTTTGATTTGTATTTCCCTGATGATGAGTGATATTGAGCATTTTTTCATGTGTCAGTTGGCCCTCTGGATGTCTTCTTTGGAGAAGTGTCTATTCATGTCTTTTGCCCATTTCTTGACTGGATTATTTGGGTTTTTGGGTGTTGAGTTTGATAGGTTCTTTCTAGATTTTAGATACTAACCCTTTATCTGACATGTCATTAGCAAATATCTTCTCCCATTCTGTCAGTTGCCTTTTAGTTTTGCTGATTGTTTCCTTCACTGTGCAGAAGCTTTTTATTTTGATGAGGTCCCAATAGTTCAGTTTTGCTTTTGTTTCCTTTGCTTCCAGAGACGTGTTGAGTAAGAAGTTGCTGTGGCCAATATCAAAGAGTTTTTTGCCTGCTTTCTCCTCGAGGATTTTGATGGCTTCCTGTCTTACATTTAGGTCTTTCATTCATTTTGAGGTTTTTTTTTTTTGTGTATGGTGTAAGAAAGTGGTCCAGGTTCATTCTTCTGCATGTCGCTGTCCAGTTTTCCCAGCACCACTTGCTAAAGAGACTGTCTTTATTCCATTGGATATTCTTTCCTGCTTTGTCAAAGATTAGTTGGCCATACGTTTGTGGGTCCATTTCTGGGTTCTGTATTCTGTTCCATTGATCTGAGTGTCTGTTCTTGTGCCAGTACCATACTGTCTTGATGATTACAGCTTTGTAGTATAGCTTGAAGTCTGGGATTGTGATGCCTCCTGCTTTGGTTTTCTTTTTCCAGATTGCTTTGGCTATTGGTCTTTTCTGGTTCCATACAAATTTTAGGATTATTTTTTCTAGCTCTGTGAAGAATGCTGGTGTTGTTTTGATAGGGATTGCATTGAATGTGTAGATTGCTTTGGGTAGTATCAACATTTTAACAATATTTGTTCTTCCTATCCAGGAGCATGGAATCTTTTCCATTTTTTTTTGTGTTCTTCAATTTCTTTCATAAGATTTCTATAGTTTTCAGTGTATAGATATTTCACCTCTTTGGTTAGATTTATTTCTAGGTATTTTATGGTTTTTGGTGCAATTGTAAATGGGATCGATCCTGTGATTTCTCTTTCTGTCACTTCATTGTTGGTGTATGGGAATGCAACCGATTTCTGTGCATTGATTTTATATCCTGCAACTTTGCTGAATTCATGAATCATTTCTAACAGTTTTTGGGTGGAATCTATAGGGTTTTCCATATAGAGTAATATGTCATCTGCACAGAGTGAAAGTTTGACCTTGTCCTGGCTGATTTGGATGCCTTTTATTTCTTTGTGTTGTCTGATTGCTGAGGCTAAGACTTCCAATAATATGTTGAATAACAGTGGTGAGAGTGGACATCCCTGTCTTGTTCCTGACCTTAGGGGGAAAGCCCTCAGTTTTTCCCCATTGAGGATAATATTAGTGTTGGGTCATTCATATATGGCTTTTATGATCTTGAGGTACGATCCTTCTATCCCTACTTTCTTGAGGGTTTTTATCATGAAAGGATGCTATATTTTGCCAAATGCTTTCTCTGCATCTATAGAGAGGATCATATGGTTCTTTTCATTTCTTTTATTGATGTGATGAATCATGTTAATTGTTTTGTGGATATTGAACCATCCCTGCATCCCAGGTATAAATCCTGTTTGGTTGTGGTGAATAATTTTTAATGTATTGTTGGATCCAGTTGGCTAATATCTTGTTGAGGGTTTTTGTATCCATCTTCACTGAGGAAATTAGTCTATAGTTCTCCTTTTTAGTGGGGTCTCTGGTTTTGGAATCAAGGTAATGCTGGCTTCATAGAAAGAGTTTGGAAATTTTCCTTCCATTTCTATTTTTTGGAACACCTTCAAGAGAATAGGTGTTAACTCTTTCTTAAATGTTTGGTAGAATTCCCCCGGAAAACCATCTGGACCTGGACTCTTGTTTTTTGGCAGATTTTTGACTATGAATTTGATTTCCTTACTGGGTGTGGGTCTGTTCAAATTTTCTATTTCTTCCTTTTCAGTTTTGGTAGTGTATATATTTCTAGGAATTTGTCCATTTCTTCCATATTGCCCATTTTATTGGCATATAATTGCTCATAATATTCTCTTATTATTGTTTGTATTTCTGCTGTGTTGGTTGTGATCTCTCCTTTTTCATTCTTGATTTTATTTATTTGGGTCTTTTCCTTTTTCTTTTTGGTCAAACTGGCTAGTAGTTTATCAATTCTGTTAATTCTTTCAAAGAACAAGCTTCTGGTTTCATTATTCTGTTCTACTGGTTTTTGTTTTGTTTTGTTTTGTTTCCATAGCATTAATTTCTGCTCCAATCTTTATTATTTTCTGAATTCTGCTGGTTTTAGATTTTATTTGCTGTTCTTTCTCCAGCTCCTTAAGGCATAAGGTTAGGTTGTGTATCTGAGACTTTTCTTCCTTCTTTAGGCAGGCCTGAATTGCTATATGCTTTCCTCATATGACCGCTTTTGCTGCGTCCCAGAGGTTTTGGGTTGTGGTGTTATCATTTTCATTGACTTCCATATACTTTTTAATTTCCTCTTTAACTTCTTGGTTAGCCCATTGATTCTTTAGTAAGATGTTCTTCAGTTTCCAGGTATTTGTTACCTTTCCAAATTTTTTCTTGTGGTTGATTTCAAATTTCATAGTGTTGTGGTCTGAAACTATGCACAGTATGATCTCAATCTTTTTGTATTTGGTGAGGGCTGATTTGTGTCCCAGTATGTGATCTATTCTGGACAACATTCCATGTGTGCTGGAGAAGAATGTATATTCTGCTGCTTTAGGATGAAATGTTCTGAATATATTCGTGAAGTCCATCTGGTCCAGTGTGTTATTCAAAGCCATTGTTTCCTTGTTGATTTTTTGATTAGATGACGTGTCCATTGCTGTGAGTGGGGTGTTGAAGTCCCCTACTATTATGGTATTACTACCAGTGAGTTTCTTTATGTTTGTGATTAATCGAATATATATTTGGGTGCTGCCACATTTGGTGCATAAATATTTACAATTGTTATCTTCTTGGTGGATAGACCCCTTGATTATGATATAATGCCCTTTGGCATCTCTTGATACAGTCTTTATTTTAAAGTCTAGATTGTCTGATATAAGTATGGCTACTTTGGCTTTCTCTTATTGACCATTATCATGATAGATGGTTTCCATCCCTTTACTTTCAATCTGAAGGTGTTTTTAGGTCAAAAGTGGGTCTCTAGTAAACAGCATATAGATGGATCTTGTTTTCCCATCCATTCTGTTACCCTTTGTCTTTTGACTGGAGCATTGAGTTCATTGACCTTTAGAGTACTGAAAGATATGAATTTATTGCCATTATGTTTCTTGTAGAGTTGGAGTTTCTGGTGGTGTTCTCTCATCCTTTCTAGTCTTTGTTGCTTTTGGTATTTATTTATTTATTCATTCTTTCACTCATTTATTTATTTATTTACATCTTTTCTCCCCTCAGAGAGTTCCCCTTAAAATTTCTTGTAGGGCTGGTTTAGTGGTCACAAACACCTTCAATTTTTATTTGGGAAACTTTTAATCTCTCCTATTTTGAATGACAACCTTGATGGATAAATAATTCTTGACTGCAAATTTTTCTGATTCAGCACATTGAATATATCCTGCTATTCCTTTCTGGCATGCCAAGTTTCTGTGGAAAGGTCTTCTGCAAACCTGATCTGTCTTCCCTTGTAGGTTAGGGACTTTTTTCTCTTGCTACTTTCATGATTCTCTCCTTGCCTGAGTATTTTGTGAATTTGACTATGATATGCCTTGTTGATGGTCAGTTTTTGTTGAATCTAATGAGATTCATCTGTGCTTCCTGGATTTTGATGTCTGTGTCTTTCCCCAGGTTAGGAAAGTTTTCTGCTATGATTTGTTCACATACCCCTTTTACCCCTATTTATCTCTCTTCCTCTTCTGGGACCCCTATGATTATGACGTTGTTCCTTTTTAATGAGTCACTGATTTCTCTAATTCTTAAATCGTGCTCTTTTGCCTTCATTGTGGGGGGCCAGGCCCCGGTGCCAGGCTGAGACCGGGTCGAGCAAAGGCTCCCTGTCGACTCAGCCAACCTGGTGGTTCCCCCTGCCATTCCCCCACTTTCAAGGGCATATGAAAGCCTTGTGAAGGCTGAGAAAGTTAATTCCTGAAGCCTGTGGTCTGCAGGTGTTGGCAGTAATGCTACATCCCTTTTTCTACCCTGAGTCAGATAGAAACAAACATGGGAATTGTGTTTTGCTAGCAATCTTATCAACAAGGTCTTGTTGTGACCTGTCTAGAAAATTCACAAGAAACACAGAACTAAATGTTTTGGTTGGCAGCAATTATGTGAAACCTGATTATTCTTAGAATGACCTGATCCATAAGAGTCTTACATTATAAAAGATTGTGTACAGCAACAATAAAGCCGTCACTTGGGCCATCAGCCCAGGGGACACTCCTGTTCCCAAACTGTCTTCTCTTCTCTCTTTTTTCTTGCATTCCCCTACCCTCAGGACCCTTACCTCGGTGTTTGTCATGCCGGTCACGACACTTCATCTCCCTCTTTTTTTCTGCTTCATTATTCTCTATAAGTTTGTCCTCTATATCGCTGATTCTCTGTTCTGCCTCATCCATCCTTTCCTCTGCGGCATCCATCCATGATTGCAACTCAGTTATAGCATTTTTAATTTCATTCTGGCTATGTTTTACTTCTTTTTTTTTTTAAATTGTTTTTTTAATGTTTATTTATTTTTGTGACAGAGAGAGACAGAGCATGAACGGGGGAGGGGCAGAGAGAGAGGGAGACACAGAATCGGAAGCAGGCTCCAGGCTCTGAGCCATCAGCCCAGAGCCCGATGCGGGGCTCGAACTCGCGGACTGCGAGATCGTGACCTGAGCTGAAGTCGGACGCTTAACCGACTGAGCCACCCAGGCGCCCCTATGTTTTACTTCTTTTATCTCTGCAGAATGGGATTCTAATATGTTTTCGACTCCAGCTAGTATTCTTATTATCGTGATTCTAAATTCTGTTTCAGACATCTTCTTGTATCTGTGTTGGTTAAATCCCTGGCTGTCGTTTCTTCATGCTCTCTTTTGGGGTGAATTCCTTCATTTGGTCATTTTGAAGGGAGAAAAGGAATTAATGAGGTATAAAATTTGAAATAAATAAATTAAAATTAAAAAAATAGTAAACTTAAAAAATTAAAAACACACACACACACAAAAATCGGATAAATGATACTAAATCTTAGGTGTGTTTTGGTCTGGGTGTTGAAAGTGGCTTGAAAGATTTGAGGAAAAAAAGGGGGGGAGAAAAAAAAAAGAAATCATTTGAGAATTTGAAAAAAGTAATACACTGAAGTAGACTAAAATGAGATGCTAGGAGTAAAATAGAATTTGAAAAAAATATACACAAAAGTAAAGAATATAGTAGATAAAAATTAAAGAAAAATATATTTAATAAAAATTAAAAATAAATATGATTTTTTATTTTTCTGTATTCAAGAAAAAGAAAAGAAATGAAAAAGAGAAAAAAGAATAAAAATAGAAAAAAGGAAATCGTTTGAAAATTTGAAAAAGTGAATACACTGTAGTAGACTAAAATTAAATGATGGAAGTAAAATAGAATTTGAAACAATTTACGTAAAAGCAAAAAATAGAGTCAAAAAATTAAATAAAAATATTTTTAATAGAAATTGAAAGTAAAAATGAAGTTTTTCTCTTTCTGCATTCAAGAAAAAGAAATGAAAAAGAGAAAAAAAGAAAAATAGGAAATTGAAAATTTGAAAAGGTGAATACACTAGACTAAAATAAAATGATGGGAGTGAAATTGAATTTGAAAAAATTTACACAAAAGTAAAAAATATAGTAATAAAAATTAAAGAAAAATATTCTTAATAAAAATTGAAAATAAAAATGAATTGTTTCTCTTTCTGTGTTCAAGGAAAAGAAGTGTGAAAGAGAAAAAAAAGAATGAAAATTGAATAGATGGAACTTCTAACAGATGAAGTAGGACTGAAATTACTTCATTTTCCCCTAGAACTCGGTCTATGGGGTGCTTTATAGTCCATAAACTAAGCCGGTGGTGAGACTTGTGTTCTTGAAGAGCAAAGTTGGTCCAGTTGGTGGGGCTCAGTGTAACCGCTCCACTTTCCACTAGATGGCGTTGCTAGCCTACTGGGGTGGCTTGTTGCGCTTGCAGGTGAGTATGCGCATGCGCATGCCCAGCAGCTGTGAAACTCGGTCCACCCAGCTATCCAGTCTGTTCTCCACCATCCTCTGTCTTCAGCTTTTGTGCACTCCACGCTTTTTCACTCTCCGTGACCAGGTCCCAGGCAGCACCGTCCTCCTGAGTTTTGTCTCAGATGCGGCTGTTTTTCCCGACCCTTTACTTCCAAAGGACTGCGGCTTTGACCTGTTCCACCCCTCTGCAGGAAGGTCTCACTGAGCAATGGCCGAATGAGCAGTGGCCGAATGTTGGCTGTACCCAGGAACGCTTGCTGGACCCTGCTGCTGCCGGTGGCCTGAGACTGCGGCCAGGAGCCAGCCCGCCCCAGAAAAAGTTCGTGAGATAGTGTAGCAGCAGTATTTCAGGGATTATGGAAAATCACAACACACATCTGGCACCAGGCTTCACCCTTAACGACCTTGTTCCAGCACCAGCGAATGTAGCCGTTTTCTGGGGTCTGCTGGGACCAGGTGGCTTCAACAGTCTCTACCAAATGTCCTTTCAGCAGTGGAACCGCTTTTCCCCGTGTGGCCCAAGAACCTCCCGAACCCCACTCTGTTCCTGGGGATTCGCCTTCTCACCAGAGCACCAACAGGTATGGAGCTGCAGAGTTGCAGCCTTTGTGCTCCCCTTGTTTACAGTCTTAATGGAATTTAAACCATCTCCTTTATCCCTTCTCCCTTTTTAGTTTAGTCTCTGTGGCTGTTTCCAATTTTCCACTTTCTCTCCAGCTGCTTTTGGGGAGGGGTGCTCTTCCCATATTCCTCCCCACACCGCCCCCACCCCCGTCTCCATCCTCTCTCCACCGGCAAATGCACCTCCCTTCCCGCGGCTTCTTGCTCCCTAAATTCACCTCTCTTCGCCGCGTATCTTCTGAATTCTGTGGTTCAGGTTGTGCAGATTGTTGTATTAATCTCCAATCGGTTTTCTAGGTGTGCAGGATAGTTTAGTGTTGGTCTGGCTGTATTTCATGGACGCCATCCGCTATCTTGGCTCCTCTGGGCAGAAGGTGTATACTTCTTGGCATTGTTTTCAGAGATTTGTCTCCTTAAGTTGTTATTTATTTTATTTGAGAGAGAGAAAGAGAGCAAGAGAAAGTGAGGGAGCACATGAGTGGAAGAGAGGGGCAGAGGGAGAGAGAGAGCAGCTCCTTGTTAAGCAGGCTTAAGCAGGCTCATACCCAGTGCAGAGCCTGATGTGGGGCTCGAACCCACCACCATGGGAACATGACCTGAACCAAAATAAAGAGTCAGACGCTCAACTGACTTGGCACCCAGGAGCCCCTTACGTTGTTATTTTCAATGAGCTCTTTCTTAACTTTCAATTTTCTTAGCTATGAAGATAGCACTTTTTTAAAAAAAATAATCTTTCTCTCTATCTCCCTCTCTCTTTCTTTGTGTGTGTGTATGTGTGTGCATTTTATGCATTTAAATCAGCCAAAAAGTTATAGACACTCTTATTGTCAATAGTATGCTTTTTCACTGACTAAACATGCTTTTAGTATCAATTCTAGTACTTTCAAGCGAGACATTTAATACAAAGAACCTGTTTTTGAGGTAAGCTTGTCTATCTTAGATTCTAGCTTCACAATTTACTAAGTGCATGGCCTTGGGCAGGTTACTGAACCTCTCTGTAACTCAGTTTCTCATAAGCAAGATGGAATGATAATAGTATCTACCTCATGGAAGAGTTGGTTGGAAAGGGAATAGTTGTGATGATTAATCCTTATAAAACTAGTACAAAAAAAAAAAACCAAAAAAACTAGTAC